>NC_134235.1:129718883-130968883 GCF_965152275.1 Natator depressus
GCAACCTGTGGCCCGCAGGCTGCACGCGGCCTGCCAACCGATTACCCCAAAGGGCCACAAGACAGTTTGTTTACATTGACTGTCTGCAGGCATGGCTGCCTGCAACTCCCAGTGTCCGCGGTTCACTGTTCCTGGCCAACGTGAGCTGCAGGAAGCGGTGACCAGCACGTCCCTGCAGTTCTTCCCACAGCTCCCGTTGGCTGCAAACAGCAAACTGTGGCCACTGGGAGCTGCATGCAGACTGTGAATGTCAACAAACTGTCTCACGGCCTGCCAGTGGATTACCCTGACGAGCTTTGTGCGGCCCGTGGGCTGCAGGTTGCCCACCACTGCACTAAGGGTATATCTATGTTGCAAATAAAAACCCCTGGCAGGCTCACATCAACTTAGGCTCGCGGTGCTTGAGCTAAGGGGCTGTTTAATTGCAATGTAGACCTTCAGGCTTAGGCTGGACCCCAGGCTCTAGGACCCTGAGAAGGGGGAGGGTCCCAGAGCTTGAACTGCAGTCTGTGTGTGAATGTCTGCACCATAATTAAACTGCCCGACAGCCTGAGCCCCACAAGGCCCAGTCGGCTGGCATAGGCCAGCCCCAGGTTTTAATTGCCGGGTACAAATACCCTTAGAATCTCAAGTCCCCTCTCCTCCTTGAACTTGTCCACCCTTGTAATTCCCCTGCTATTTTCAAATACCTGGGGGAAGGATTAGTTTTGCAATGTGGCCTGAGGGTAAATCAGATTTGGGCTATTTTGGATTTAGGAGGAGGCATGAAATCCAAAGCCCTCCCAGGAGTTCCCTCCTACTTATACCCAGGGGCCTGCAGCCTGGGCACCTCTGCTGATCTCAGCTAAGTTAGTATGGCATAAGGAAAGAGGATACACACAGAGAAATTACATGAGAGCAAAATTTCCTCCCTCCGATCTGCATTGCAGATCTCTTATCAGCATTCTGGAATTTTTTGGCATATTCTGCAGTCATTCTGAGCACAGATCACCCACTGACAACATATGCATTATAAATCCATTGTGTATATCAGAGAAATACATTTGCTCTACGTGTTTGTGTTCTTTTCATTGTTGTTGTTTGCACACATCTTGCTGCCCTGTAATCTTCTTTCTCTCCAATTACTGTACTTTTTTTCTGATTTTTAGCATGATATTTAAAAACATGTGAGTTTGGGACTACTCACAGTAGTAAGCACAATGGGTGAAATCCTGGCCCTATTGTGAGTTTTGGCATTGACTTTAATGTGGCCAGGAGTTCACCTTATGTCAGATAGTGTTTGCAGGATTGTGCCATTATATTGTAATGTCCCTTTGGTCCAATTAAAATATTTCATATCCAACTAAACCGTTGTATGGATGGGTGATGTTTGTATCATGCCAGTAATAGGATAGTGTAATTTTGCTTAGAATTTAACTGTGTGTATTCTCTAGGATTATAAAAATTCTTGATCTAGAATGCTTAAGAAAATTTCAAGCAAACAAAGACTGCACATCACTTTAAATATAGACAGCCAAAAATATTGTACTGACCATTGATTTCAGGGAATGTCAATATTAATTGGTTGAAATGGTAACATATTGGGGTAACTGAAGCGGTGAGAGTGGCATCCCCATGTTCAGACTTCTTACCTGCAGTGACTAGTCTTCTTGGAGGAAGAAGGTTTCAGCGGGGTAGCCATGTTAATCTGTATCCGCAAAAAACAATGGGGAGTCCTTGTGGCACCTTAGAGACTAACACATTTATTTGGGCATGAGCTTTCGTGGGCTATAGCCCACTTCATCAGATACATAGAGTGAAAAATACAGTAAGCAGATATAAATATACAGCACATACGAAGATGGGAGTTGCCATACCAAGTGGGGAGTCAGTGCTAACGAGGCCAATTCAGTTAGGGTGGGTGTGGCCCATTATCAACAGTTGACAAGAAGGGGTGAATATCAACAGAGGGAAAATTACTTTTGTAGTGCTAACATTCAAAAACCAGTAGGAGAGCACTTCAGTCTCCCTGGACACTCAATAACAGACTTAGAACTGGCCATTCTTCAACAAAAAACTTCTAAAACAGACTTCAACAAGAAACTGCAGAAATGGAATTAATTTGCAAACTTGACACCATCAAATTAGGCCTGAATAAAGACTGGGAGTGGCTGAGTCACTACAAAAAATAATTTTCCCTCTGTTGATACTCACACCTTCTTGTCAACTGTTGGGAATGGGCCACACCCACCATGATTGAATTGGCCTCGTTAGCACTTCAAAAAGTAATTTTCCCTCTGTTGATATTCACCCCTTCTTGTCAACTGTTGGAAATGGGCCACATCCACCCTAACTGAATTGGCCTCATTAGCACTGACCCCCCCACTCGGTAAGGCAACTCCCATCTTTTCATGTGCTGTATATTTATACCTGTTTACTGAATTTTTCACTCCATGCGTCTGATGAAGTGGGCTATAGCCCATGAAAGCTCATGCCCAAATACATTTATTAGTCTCTAAGGTGCCACAAAGACTCCTCATTGTTTTTGGAGGAAGAAGCCTCTTCTCCCTACACACCCTTAATATTAGAGTCTCCTCTGCGTGGGTGCCTGGGCAACTAGTCCCTTTTCAAGCATCCAGTCTTCTCTTCAGGGTAGAACATCTAGCACAGTGAGACCTAGTACTCATCAGCTGGATCTAATGTTCCTACAGCTTTAAAGTATAGTATCACTTTGAAGGTGCCCGCAATGCAGGAAATATAAGATCCAGGAGCACAATATCCCTCTTCTCACCAGAACACTGTGTACTGCTTTTGTTTTGTCTTTTCTTAGAAATATATCAATATACTGTGATCCTGAAGTAGGGACTGCTTTTATAATGAGTTTTTCAGGATTATCCTTGTCTTTGTATCAACAAATATGGTGCCATTCTATCAGCTGCTGTCACTGCCCCGAAAATGGAAGACAGACCTTTTGGTCTGTCTGCTATATTTTCCAGTGATCTAGATGATTTTTGCCTTTTATGTAAATCTCTGGACTTTGCTCGCTCTGCTGTTTCCTTGCATTTTGATTCAGTATTATGACATGATTCTGTAAATTTCCATTGCCCGCACTTTATGGGTTGGTTGCCTACTCCTAGAAGTTACTCAGCAGTAATTTATATGTATAGGACCTGGGAGATTGGGAGCTTGACGTAGCTCTTCTTCACACAAGCTAGTAAAAAAGCCATTTTATATACTTTCCTTATGCACCATGTCACAAACACTTTTTACAAAGAAAAAATATCATGAACTAAACAGAAAAGTGGCAGGTTTTAAAGTGAGATTTAAAGAGGGGAAAAAACTCTGCATCTTGGGGTAGAATCTGGAAGAGCATTCCAAACAGGGGAGTGACACGGCTGGAGGGGTAGAGATATGGAAAGTGAATAATTAAGTTATTTAATAGCCAAATTATTGGTGAGCTGTAACTTCACATTTCAGACTCAGAATGTTTGCCTGCTGCCTGTTGAGGGGAGTGTACACAAAAATAGGATTGCAGGTTTGAAAAAGATGTCCTGAATTTAAGCAGGTGCATTTTCCAGTTGTCCGGGTGCTTGGTGGAGACTATGAGTAGATCTGTAGTGCAACCAGAAGGTGTGATTGCAGCTGTAGCTGATATTCCAGATCTAGCTTTAACTTAGCCAGCTGAGCTCCCAGGACAGTGAAGCTGCAGCAGCACGAGTTTCAGGGCTGGCTATTCAAACCCACTTGGAACCCTGGGTGATTACTCATGGGGCTAGTCCACACAGAAGCACGTATTGCCAGAGCTTCACTGTGCTGGTTGGGTATGTGTGCTCAACCTGCTATCCCATATAATGACTGCAGTGGAGACATACCCTATGTAGAAGAGAAACTCAGTGTTCCTGTTCCAAATAATATCTCCATCTGCAGAGCTGGCCAAAATTGGATAAAGGCTTTTTGATGGAAAAGCTGACAATTTCAGAATCATTTTCTTTTTACCTGTTGAGAAATGGAAAATGCATTTATTCAAAGTTTTCAGATCGTCTCCCCTCCCCCCCACACACTTATTTTTTTTTCTGTTTGCTGCTTGAGAAAAGGAGGATTGGTGCATGTGAAGGTATATGGGATAACATTCCTTTGAGGTCAGAGGCCTGCAGCTGGCTGGCTGGCTGATTAGCCCTGCCTTCTAAACCTGGGAAAAGAGCTGGAACCTAACTGACTGATCCTCATACAAGAAGACAGCAGGAAATCGAGAGGAAAGACAACAATACCCTCCAGAAAGCGGAGGAGTCTGTGTGGCTGTGCTCCCTATGGACTGCTACTGGAGCAACTGCAGAGAGGAATTGCTAAGGAAACCAAATGAACAGAAGGAAGACTGTGTCCTTTTATTACTGAGGCAAGAGCCAGGAAATGTGGGGTTGCTGAAATTACCAGTGTGAAGGGCAGTCTTGGGGAAGGGACTGCTCAGCCTGCACAGATTGAGGGAAAAGTCTGTGAGGTTTTTGGTTTGTTTTTGTTAAGAAGGCTTTGGAGGGGAAAAGGGAACCTAACCCTGCTGGAAACTGCTTCCCTGAATTCTGTGAGAGATCTTCAGACAGAATTAGCCCAGGGAGCTGGCTCTGCAAGGGCGAAACTGGTCTGAGAGGAGGAGGGGTGCTATTAGATAGGTCCCCACCTTTTCCAGAGAGGAAGAAGTAAAAAATGAGAGATTTGTTTTGTCCAAAAAAAGAGGAAACATTCAAAAGAAAAGTTTTTTGTGAAAATGCACTAGTTATGAACAAGTGTGTGTTTATTTAAATGGGAGAAGAATCCCTTGTTCTTCACTTCTGTCTTGTAAGCATGCTAGGTATGTGGGTTTTTATCATGGAAAAGAATATTTTTTTTTAAATGGAGCTCTGTTAAAATTGTCATGCATCACTGGATGGGAAGGATGATCTAATTTTTGCAAAGTGAACCACTGAAATCTTTGCTCTCCTTTTTTGAATTTAGTCTAAGGATCTCAGAGTTCTTTAGAAACATGAATAAGACTCTCGAGCCCCTTGTGATGTATGTATTTTCTGCATTTTATAAATGGAGAAACAGAGGCACAGAGAGATTATAGGACTTCCAAAAATCATACAGTAAGTCATTGACAGAGTAGGGAATAGTATAAATAATTAAATTATGAATGATATTCAAAATATTCAGTGGAGAACATGGAAAAGTATGTTTGGATTCTTGACCGTAGAACTGAGTATGGTAAAAGGGCGTGGGGTGAGATTTTCAACAAAGTCAGGGAGATAGGGAAACACACCAATTTAATTTTAGACTGCTGTGGAAATAACAGCTGTGATAGATGACTCAGTAAATGTACTGTGCATATGATGGTTTCTAGAATCTACATAGCAAAATCATAACTAGCTGAAGTCCATTCAAGATCTGAAGACCTTCTGCTCTTCTGTTTTTTCCCTCAATCAGTTTAATCTCTCATTACTTCATTGGCAAAATAGATAAAATGAAAATCCTATGGTGTGAAGCAAAATGTCAATGGTGATCCTCTTCAAGCTGCTTTTGTAATTCCCCCCCGCCCCCAGTGCCCGCTCCCCACCCCCAACCATAAGATGATTGTCTTCTACCCTCGCTGTTTATGAACATTCTTTTGAGAGCATGGCCAGAACCTAGGGCTACAAGACAAAATTCATCTGACAAGGAAAATATAACTCAGCAGACCATGTAGGTTATGATGTTCTGAAGATTTTTTTTTTAAATTCCAATTCCTACGCACCACATACAGGAACTGTGGCCCTGTACGCGTAAGCTGCTCTTATGTTCAACTACAAGAGCAGCCGCCATGGGAAGAGGGTAGAAATATAGGCAGCTTTCAAACAGCTGTTGTTTGTGTTCCAAAACTGCATGCAAAGTATTTTCTCTCCCCCCTATTGCTCCTCCACTCTATCCAGTGTTCTATCTTCTTAAATTAGACTGCTAACCCTAAGCTATATGCCAAAAACTATAGATTGGTTTGTTCCAGAGCTGTTCTTCCTAAAACAGGTGAAGATAGTTGCAATTGTAGCTTCAAGAGAATATTTGTGAGGAAAAATAGGCTCTTCACTTCAAGAGGCAGGTGGCTTCTGGTGATGGGCAAGGCAGTTGACTCTTTGAACCACTAAAGAAATCACACAAACAGTTTAAAAAAGGGGGCAGGTGTTTTCTAATCGATTTGTATTGGAATGAGCTGATAGTTGCTATCATTTCTGGCTTCTGGCTCAATGGCCACAGGAACAGCGCAGCATGGGAATACGCAGGAATAAAATAGCAGCAAGGAAGCCACAACAAAAGAAAACAGTAAATAAACAAAACAAAATCAGAACAGAGATGAAAGAAAGCGTAAAAGCTGGATAAAATGCAGCAAAATTATAGAAGGCAGAAATACAAATAAATATGATAAAACAAAGAACAAACCACAATATTTTAAGGAGAACCAGTTATAAGGTGAGCCATGGCATTTCCTGGAGTAGACAGTGCAATACTACACTGACTCCAATCGTCAGTGTAGGCAACTGCTCCTCCTCTTCAAGGGCCCTCACCAGAAAAGTCATCAAAAGACCCATCCTCTAGTCCCACCTGCCATTCTCATTGTCTTCATGAGACTACATGCAGAGGTGGTGAGAAGCCCCAGGCTTTATTGCCAGTATTATACCAACAACACAGCACTCAGCTGTGTGTCTCCTTTTCAACAGATGCAACCAATGACGTGGCAAGGATCAGCAGCTGGATGCACGATAGCATTCTCAAGCTCTTTCTGGGCAATATGGACGTGATGCTGGAAAACTTCCACTCTCAGGGTAGAACCAGTGAGAGTGCACCATTGATCTCTCAAGACCTACATTCCAGAATTCTTGTGCATGATTCCCTCGAATATGTATCTGCTCAAGATGTTCTTTTTATCCCTCAGGAATGGATAAGGGCATTGTATGCTAAGGGCTATAATCCTTGAAATTGGTGCAAAGCAATTTTTTCCCCACTTATCCCTCTTGGTCTCCTTTCTTTCTGAGTCAGACGTTGTATGAGAAACAGCCCGTGTCAGAGACAGCCAGTGTTTCTTTTTTGTTTTACTTACATTGGGATAGCCTGGAAATGGACTAGGCTGTCAACTTGTTGATATTAGCTAGGCCTGTCTTTATGACCCTGTATTCTCCTCCTCCATCCAGTGAGTGTTTTACTACCTCATGGACAAATACCATTTGGCCAGCTTGGCAGCAGCCTCATTGGACTGACTTTTAGGACTTCACAAATCACTCACTTCAGTTGCAAAGAGATGCACATCCCTCCTGTTCTCTGTGGTCTAGGAGTCAGTTTGTTTCCAGCTATTCACTGGTTGTTTGCTGACTTAGCTCCAGGCTATGTCCACACTATGGACCTGACCATGGCACAGCTGTACTACTACAGCTGTGCTGCTGTAAGGTGTCCCATGTAGCTGCTCTTTGCTGGCAGGAGAGAGCTGTCCTGCCAGCATAATTAACCCTCCCGCAAAGAGCAGCACTGGCCGCTGTGGTTCTAGTATCTGTTAAAAGGTTTTACAACAATAAAAACACAACTCACTCACTCAAAAAGAATATTGAACCAAATACATAATAATAGACCAAATATAAGCCAATTATCTAGAGATCTAAGAGCTGCCTTTTATGTATGAATTAACCCAGCACTAGGTCTGTATTGCTGACTATATAGATCTCTCAGTCTGAGGTCCCCATTGTGTTAGTGATTTCTAACCTCTTTGAGTGATTCTTGACCATTTCAAGGAAGCATAGCTTCTCTTCTCCAGCCAGCAACATCTATGTGACTGACCTGCTGCTCCTGACATGGATGGATGGATATATATAATATGTTCCTGTTGGCATGTTCTTTACCATAATGTATAGATAGGCTTGGAAAGATTGGATTCTTATCCTTAAACATTGATTTCACTGCCCACACACAAACTGATACAATTATTTCCATCAATAATTGAAATGAACAGATAGACAAAGTAAGAAGAATACCACTTGGGAACTTATTAAAGTTTGATTTAAAGATATTTACTTTGCATATTTTGGCATGTGCTGTTGGCAGTATGTATTTTAATGGTTATAAAATATTTTTTTAATCTCAACCTTTGCTGTCATCAAATAATTGTCTGACACCTCCATCTTTTCATTCAATGGTGAAAATTTAAATTAATAAAAAATGTTTAAAAATAAGCAAACGATACCTATTGAAACAATATTAAAAAAAATTGTGCCAAACCTCTGGATAGACCTCTCAGGCTTGACCTCAAAGATCAATTCCTAGTCTGACTTGGACTATTACAAGAGGAGCATTTATGCTTTCTAAACATAGATCAACCTCTGATGCCAGAGTCAGGTGCTCCACCGAGTCCTGATCTAGCTCTAGTTTCTGGACAGCACTGGCCTAAGACAATTTTCCCCTTGGGCAGAGGTAAGATCTGGTATGCTCTGCATGATTTATGGTGACTTGATTCACCACATATTTGAATGAACATCCTTGGATTAGGAAATGTAGCTCTTCATACAATGTATTTACTTCTCTCACTTTGCATATGATAGGATTACAGGTTAACTTTTGTTAACTATTTGTGCACACCTTCTTCAGGACCTGTATCAGTGAGCATGATCTGTGGTTAGCAGAGCCCATTCTGATTATTCTAAGGAAATTTAAGAGCACCAGTCTCATGGTCACATGCATTGGACATTTATGACCACTTCTCTCAGGAAAGACTGATAGAGGTTTGAGTCTCGAGGAATTCATTAACATCTCTTCTAAAGGGAAGTTAATCTAAGTACACCTTTTACAATCTGTTTTACAGGTCAATGATTTTAGTGTTTCCCTGAGCTCAATCTGTAGGTCCAGTAGATCCCCTCAGCACATGGGACAGAATTTATTCCAGTTGGATCCAGTTATTAGACAGTACAGATCTTTCAGTACCTATTTCACAGATTCAGGGTACCTGATTTCCAACTCTGTGAATTTGCTACAATGGCCTATGTCTTAGACCAGTGGGGGGCAACCTGCGGCCCATCAGGGTAATCTGATTGTGGGCCGCGAGACATTTTGCTGATGTTGACCGTCTGCAGGCATGGCCCCGCCACAGCTCCCAGTGGCCGTGGTTCACCATTCCCAGCCCATGGAAGCTGCGGGAAGTGAATGAAAAGTCACTATTAGAGCTAAAGCATTGAACTGTAGCTTGGTGCTGATTGTACCAGAGCCTCTCCCAGACTGAGCCACGTGGACAGGGACATGAAACACAGTAATGAAAAGGTGGCACCAACTATTCCAATATTAGACTGTGGTGATGCCTTCATCTTGAACTGCTGCTGACCTGCTAAGTTGACATATTTTCATGGAACTCCCTCTCCAATACACAATGTTAGTAGCTGCACAGGGAAATAGACGATCTGAATTATTAGCAATATTATTTTATTTGTACTACAAGAACACCCAGAGGGCCCAATTCTTTTTAGATTATATTATTCTAGTGTCATTATAAACACAGAGACAGTCCCTGCCTCAAAGAGTTTAAAGCCTAATAACTCAAGAGATACATGATAGAGAATGGAAACGAGACAGGTGCAATGTGACTTTTGCAAATGTGAAAAGAGCACAGGAAGATCATCATGATATTTTTTTAAAAAAAAAGAAAAACTACATAAGATGAACAAGAAGGAAAGTAAGGGATTGGAAAGAAACTTTGTGAATAGAAGATACAGCTCTGGAATTGAAGTTGGCAGGTCACACACACACACTCCTCCCCCATCTGTGGGACTAATGACTCTGGACATCACTCTGACATCACTCTGTGTGAGTGCAGGAAAACACTGAAACGTTCTCTTTTCCTCACATATAAGGACAAAGAAAGAACAGCTACAAAGTCGACAGCCATCTGCACTAACCCCTTTTGAGTGTATTCAAGAAAATCACTGCACTTACCTATAGGAGTGGAGATCATGTATTTGCTGTGAGTCTCCTTTTGTGTACTGTAACCATATCATCTGTTGGAGATGGGCACAGACCAAAACCCCAAATACTAGCACTCCCAATTTTTGGGAGAAGGGGTGAGATCCAGACATGGACCTGCATTCTGTGGTTCTCTAACAGTAACAGAGCCTGGCTGGTAAAGCCCTGGAAGAACTGGGAAAGCAGCTGTTGGCTGCCCCCTCCCCTGGCCATCCTCTGAAATTGTGAGGCAGAGATGGGTCCTGACAGAACAAATAGGAAAGATGAGGTCATCAGCATTGTTGCACCCCATTTATGACCCCACCCTCTCTGAACTGTTGCTGGCTAATCAGGTTGCTGTATTTTGACTGATCTCACAATCCAAGTTCCATCCCTGCTCCCAGCCAGTTTTCATCTCAGTGGGGCTCATTCTGTCTCCTCTCCCCCATTTTTTTCTGGCTTCTTGACAAGATATTTATATGTTTAACCTGAAAGAAGTCTCTTAATGTCACTCCCTGCACTTCCTGAGCTCCACAGACGCGGAATAAATTAAACTCTGTGCTGTCTGGGCCGTTACTGAATAATCAATAAGGAAGGTGTTAGAGTTAAAGGATTTGTGCCTGTAGAATATGTCCCTTGTGCTTAGGAGACAGACATTTGTCTGTGTTAAGATACTTTCCTGCACTCGGGTGACAAAGTGCTTATTCAGTACCCAGTTCTTGATGAGCCCAGTGTCCTGACTGTATCATTTTATGGGCATTTTAATGATCTTTTTCTTTTAATGTTAATAGGCAGCTCTATCTAACTAAGGCTATGTCTACACTGGTAACTAAATGACAAAACTTTTGTCTTTCAGATGTGTTAAACACACACACACACACACACACACACACACACATCCTGAAAGACAGAAGTTTTGCCGACAACAAGTGCCACCAGTGTGAACAGCTCTTTGTCAGCAGGAGTGCTCTCCTGCCGACAACGCTAACACCACTCGTTTGGAGGTGGAAGGTTTTTGTCAGCAGGTGAGCCGACAAACAGCGGCTTCATTGTGAGCCTTTTAGCGACACAGCTAAAAGCTGTCGCTAAAAGCTGTGTAGTGTAGAATTAAGTCCCCTTTCCCCAAATTCAGCCAATCAAGGAGAGACATGCTGAACCCTGCACACCACCGTATAGAAACTTTTAAGGAGGAGTCCAGTAGGACTTTTGTGCAAAAGAAAATAGGGTGAGAGGGTGGAAAGCATTTGTTTGAAATATATGGGGACAGTTTTGCAACTTGGATACCATTTTTCAGCAGTAATATTGATTCGCAGTCACATACTTGGAGGCATTGGTAAATGTAAAACTGGCTAGCTCTTCAATATGAACCATTTATAACCATTCATCTGACAATTTTCTAATGAGGATTGAACAGCAAAACTAGTTTTCTGCCCAGGGCATTGCACATTTGGTATGTGGATGGACAGGGAGGGAGGGAGGGAAAGAAAGAAAGAAAGAAAGAAAGAAAGAAAGAAAGAAAGAAAGAAAGAAAGAAAGAAAGAAAGAAAGAAAGAAAGAAAGAAAGAAACAGGAAAATGTAGTGGAATAAAATGTTGAAAACAATTACATGGATTACAGTGAATGTGTTGAGAAACTCTAGAACACTCTTAAATGTGGCATTTTGCCAGATTCACAAGGGAAATTTCATAAATTATACACACTTCTGCAGTGATCTTTTCAAGGTAACCTGAGGACAGTTAATCTGTTTAATTGGCCTAATACTAATTTATGTCAACTGACTATAGCACAGTTTATACTAAAGGATCCAGAAAACACATTAATTAAAATAAAATTAATAAACCTATTCAATCCATACAAAATATTCACTTCATAGCCATTTTGGGAACAAAATGCTGCATCTCCCTAATTGTTCATTCCAACGGTGGACTGGGCATCATAAATGGCTTATCCAGTTGAAACATACGACAGCAAGGAAGTTATAGGTAGGACGAATCTATCTATGCTAGTGGAATTCAGACAGAACATTTATTAAGATATAACACCATGCATTTTAGCAGCAAATCTATATTATGTTTAAAGAGACTTTTGACAGCCACATTTATCTGAATGCCCAAATAGGTGAGCGAGTCTACTGTTAGGAGAACCAACCATAAATACTTTGGATGGGGTGTTTGTAGGTGTCAAGAAGGGAAGGTTTGCTCCTCATACTTCTATACCCTGAAATTGCAGATAGTTACCTCTATCCCACAAAAAGCCATTCACAGTTTTGCCAAACTCTCAGTTCTAAATTATAGGACTACAGGATAAGAACTTTAATTAAAACTCATGTAATCTTTAATCCCCTATGTGCCACTTTCCTTTTGTGTGAAATACCTGGATCCACTAGTTGGGGTGGGTATTGACTTTGTGGAGCTCTTTGCCATTGGCAACAGACCTTGATATAAAACATAGCAGTGATCTTTTTATTACGGCTCCAGCTTTCATCAGGGTGTGTACATGCTGCCTCTATGCGTGCTTTCAATGTACAGTAAGGATTACACAGCCTCTGAAAAGAGAATTAATCAATCCGAACAGATATAGTAAATCCATGTGCAAAGCACAAAGGGATAATGTTTATTTGTAGGGAGGGGACAAGGTAAAAGGGAGTTATTAATAAAGCAAACAAAACATCAGTCAAAAGCCAGCAGTAAGATGTTTACTTTACTTCCAGAACCCCAGTCATCCTTTGCTTTCCCATTGTCCCTGAGACGTCTTAATGGAACACTAATGGTTTTTGAGGCAGGTGAGTGCACAAGTAACAGTTTTGGGATCATTATATTTCTTTAGACCTGATGCTGATGGACTGAGCTGGCTTGCTGAATAGTCAATGCAAGGCTATGAATTTTTTAAAAATGGTAGAAACCCATAGAGTAGGGCCATAGCAAGCATAAAGCTTGTTAAACACACAAATATGTGGCAGATCTTAGGGCATTTATAATTAATTAGAATCAAATATATCTAGGTATATCCTCAGGTAAATTGTTTTGTAGATAGGTATTTGCCTTCTTTGTTGGCAGGTCAAACAAACTTCATAGATTGGAATGCTGGATCAATACACAAGGTCAAGAGACAATTCATACTGGGTGTCAGCAGGCTGACCCTTTCCTTTATTTTCTTTTAATAAGTAGTGGATGGAGGGAGGGTTCCTATTCAGACTCTTATCCTCTCTCTTTTCTGCTCAGGTCTCTGTTCTGTGTCTGTTTTATTCCATTTCTACCTCCTATTTACCCAGTCCTCCGCTAAGAAGGATGCAGTGATCTTGATGTTAGCAAAATACATAGGAGCTACATCATTAGTGAGTCAATTGTATGTGATGGGATCTACAGACCCCATGCTCACCAGGGCAAGAAATAGAGTAATGCTGGACTAGGAAAGCTCCAGCCATCAGCAAGTGCAGCGCATGCTTCAAGGGGAGGAACAGTTCAAAAGGACATTGATAACTCAGGGAAAGGGGTGAAGGTGTTACAGGCTGCACCAGGAAACAAGGGTGGTGCTTGGAGCTGAGATAGGTGTGGCTACAGCTTTTTTAATGCTGTTCTAGCAGTAGAGATCTGTGTCTCCCCCTCCTCCACCCCACTCCGCTTTGGGAGGTGAAAGCTCTAAAAGAGGCTGCCTTGACCAGGACATTAACAGACCAAGTGGCTGCACCCCAAAGAGAAGAGCTCCACTCTGGTAGGATATGCCACCAGGGGGAAGTGTAACTTGGACCAATAACTGGTCTGGACGCTTTGCAAACTCCTAGGGCCCTGGGTTTGTCCGTGGACCATCAGGCTACACTGCAAAAATGCAGCAGTTCTCTTGTTGTGATGTATACATGTATTTCCTTCCTATTC
Organism: Natator depressus; assembly: GCF_965152275.1. Taxonomy (NCBI): domain Eukaryota; kingdom Metazoa; phylum Chordata; order Testudines; family Cheloniidae; genus Natator; species Natator depressus. The sequence continues at coordinate 129,732,704 of NC_134235.1, forward strand.
TAATGTAAAACCCCACTCAGACAAGAGGAAAAAGGTGTAGATGTTATTTTTTTCAGGAGGTACAAGTCAGCAGACAGAGCAAAGAAAATAGCTTGTGCGTGTAAGTTCAATTTAAAAAAATATCTTTTAATTAAAAATGATTTCCTACAAACATTCAATGACAGTATTTCAAAGTTTGTTGTTGTATGAAGTATAATAGATCCTTTTCTACCATAGGATACTTTGGTCAGCACCATAAAATGTTCTTTATCAATCTGTGATATCTTGTTGCCTCCTCTATAGGATGAAAACAAGCCAGAGGGCAACTCTTTTTCCCTTGGAAAGGTAAGTGTATTGATCCATGTTTTGTATTGCAGCTGCCATAAGTTAAAATAAAATGGTGATTGTCTCTATAAGCTACTATATGGTCTACACTCTTTTCCTGCCTTTGGCTATTTCTTCATCCCAGGCCATTTAGTTAGATTTTCAGAACTGTCCAAAAGCATTGCTGAGCCTAATTTTCATACACAATTTCACACACAAATTGTTTTAATTGCACACATCTGGTTGTTTCTGCATGCAGTTACCACAATTGCACATGCACTTATTACACTAAGCCACACATTTTAAGATGCATGAATACATGCAATGTCTGAAATTGTACCTTTGTCATATTATATTCATTCCAGGAAGATGTTTATATATATCCCAGGTATTAAAAAAACTAACAAACAAAAAACCCATTGCAATATACTGTACCCGTGTTGTTCTTGCAGTTGTTTAAACTAAGACAAATGGTTTTCTATTTAAATTCCTGTGCAGCACAGTCAGTGTGCTCTCAAATGGGGAAAAATGTAAATCAATAATACAGTATGTATTGAAAGTTTTAAATCATAAGAAAAGATTAAATCGCAGCCCAAGAAAACATCTATCTGCATATGTAACCGTAATATATGTTATTGATCCTCTAAAACAGGAGCTGCATTGATTGTTTTCACAAAGGCTGGTCAAGTTGGTAAGTTTCTAGAATAACATGACACAACTGAGATAAGGCCCCATAGATGTGTCCACAGGAAGTCCAAGAAAGAATGTGACGGTATGTCACTGCTTACAGAGTTTCATTCAAGTATTAAATGAAAAATGCAACTGTAGCTGGAAAAGATGGTTTGATTACAAAGAAGCATGTTAAGTCAATGATTTCCAAAAAAGGAAACATGGCCAAATATGTTTTAGTGGACAAAGGACACAGTAACCTTAAAGTTTGAGCAGCTTAAAGTGAATCGCCGCAATAAATATTGCGAAAATATCACTAGCAATTATACCCATCCTTTAGAGTGATTTAATTAATTAATTAAATAAAGTGGGGACCAATCCAATCTGTTTAAGAATTTCAATAACTAGTTATCTAGTACTTATATGGCCTCATTAGTGTGGTATCTGACTGCTATAAAACATGAATTAATTTATTGTCATAATACCCCTTAGAGATAGGAAAATGTTACTATCCTACTTTACAGATGGGGAAAATGAGATACACAGATTAAGGCCCAGACTTTTAAAGGTACTTAGGCATTGCTGTGCTCAGTGTGGCAACGTCAAACTGATTTAGGACAGTCAATGGGATTTAGGATCCTAAGTGCCTACAACATTTTTGAAAATGAGATTGAAGCTCCTAAATCAGTTGTAATGCATAGCAGCGTAGCAGTGTCTAAATACCTTTTAAAAAGCTGGGCACAAGTGACTTGCTCAGATTCACACAATAAGTCGGTTGTAAAGGCAGAAACTAAACCTAGATCTCCTGAGTCCCACCCCAATAGCACCTAAACTGCAGTAAAAAGTAAAGACTTGTTCTGCTAACCACGGGGAATCCATAAAGTTTTTGAAACATATGTAAGATTCACCTAATTTGGGTCCCAGTTCAGACAGGTACTTAAGCACAGGAGTAACTTTAAGCATGTGAGTAGTCTGACTACTCACATACTTCAAGTATCTTGCTGACTTGGGCCCTTAAAATGCTGGGTCCTAGAGGTGCAGTTAGAATGATATTATAGATGATGTGGGATTCTTTGAAGGATTTCTGTAATATTCCTCAGACCTTTTTCTACACTTTTCACCTAATGGTATGACATGGAACACATCATGAATAAGCACTACAGAATCTTGGTTACATGTAGTGGTGTATTTTTCTCTGTTAGCGAAGGAAATCCCTCACAGATTTTTTTATTTTATTTTACTGAAAAGAGTAGTCATTCTGCTGACACCAGTCTGAGAGACCTCTTTGTTCCTGAGGCAAGAATTTGTGAACAAAGCATAATAACAGTTTGCCCAGTAGCTACTCATGAACTGTACATTTCAAAGCTTCATCAGATCCAGGAAACCTTTGGCAAAGGCCAAAAAGCTATCGTTCATTTAAAGGACACGGAGGCAAATTGGAATGAAAAACAAAACTAGGAATACAGTAGCATTAAATCCATTTTTAGCATCAGCCAAGGCACCAAACTGCCTTCAAGTGCACATACCCATACCTCTATATTGTAGCCCGCTTAGAGTACAGAGAGCACTTGTCCTGAGGCAAAGGAAGTGCTGGTTGTGTGAGGGGTGTGCAGAGAGGAAGAATGACAGGGTGTGTGTGTCTGTAGCTCCAGACAAGTGGGCCTACCATGAGCAGGCCCTCATGTAGTGAAGCAGCCGAGAACCAGCCCAAAGCCTGGAGGGACCAAGTAGCCAGGAGCAGGAGCAGCTCTGTGCCAGGGAGGAATCACCTGAGAAGGACAAACCAGAGCTGGACCCAGTATCACTGTCACCCAGTATCACTGTGAGTACTGGGGCTTGTGACTTTGCACTGGGAATATGGAGGGAGGCTGGAAGTAGATAAGTCGGGAGGTTATTGCTCAGTGTGGATTTGCAGAGAGTGGCAGAAGACAGCAGGAGGGATTTGTTGGGGGAAGTTTACTGGGCCTGAAGATGACCAGGAGCACCCAAGACTCACTGCCAGACTGGAACTTTGCCCAGGATTCCTGAACTCTGCGTTTAGATGTGTTGCTTAGTATCTGCCCTTTCATATTGTGGTACCACTGGGCCCAGGGGTCCTCATGTTGGATGTAACCCTGTTTTACTGCTCACCCTATCTACCCTGGTTTTCTCTATTTGTCCCTCTTTAAATACATATTTCCTTTTCCTATATTCATTGTACTATTGTGGTGTGTGTGTATGTGTGTACTTCACGGGGGTTGGAACAAGTGCTTTTGGGGTAGAAGGGAGTTTCCCTGCTGTGTTCCTGCATGCACCTTTTCATGGCCAGAGCCACCTGCAGAGTGGATGCCATCCTGGCATGAGGGTGCCATAATTATATTATGCACCCTTGATAAAGCATTAATTAAATAGAAATTTTTAGGTGTGTGCTTTTTAAGTTGTACATATTTAATCGCAGGTTTAGTGATTAAAACCCCCATGCATTCAAATGTGAGCAGAAATCAAACCTCAGCAGACATATAAGTTTACCCCATAAATCTCTATGGGATGTTAATTCTGAACCATAAGAATGCCTGTTTAATTAGGACCACTGGTAACTATTTCACTACTAAGCTTATTTGACAAAAGATCCATAAAATGCGGCTGTTTAATTTCAAAGCTTACTGGTTTATTCCACTGAAAGAGTTTTAAAGATGCATATAATTAATTGTCGTATTGCTTACATTTTTTTAAATGCATCACTATTCATTAGTAGTAGTAGAATGACAGTAGCTTCTAGTGGTCCCAACTGAGATCTGGACCCCATTATGCTAGGCACATGGAAAAACAGTAAGAAACACATCCTACCCTGAAGAGTTAATAATCTAAAGTTTGCTTAACTTGCTCTTGGTTTTATTTTTGTGTGAGATGTTTTGTTCTTTGAAAAAAATGCACCATTGGGTCTAGTCTCCTGTTTGGTCAATAAAATTAAGCATTGAGAATGCCATGGGGCAATTTTTGATGCTTTCATCTCTAATATAAATGACACTTGGTGCCTGATACTGGCCTAACTTCTGGGATCTGCTAGAAAAAGGAGAGAGAGAGAGAGAGAGAGCGCAACACAGAATCAGTGAGAAAAGGAACTGAGCTGTCCCTAGAAGAAAATATGGACTGGCTGCAACCATGGCACAACTTGCCTTCCTACCACGTATACATTTCTCTCTTTCGCTCTGCTTGCCAGAAGTAGAAGGGATAAAGCAGCAACAAGTGCCATGGAGGACAGGAGAGGCTCCACTAATTGGTGTCCTCAAAAGACTAGTGGAACAGAGAATGTGGAACTACAGTGAAGAGAGCAAAAGGCATCCTGATTCTGTTGCCCGTACAGAAGACTAGCCTAAAAGCAACCAAAATTGGAGCCCAGCCAAAGAGCATAGGACCTCCTGCTAGCAATCAGCAATAGAAATTAAACTCAGCAGGCGATCCCAGGTTATCCACAGTATTGATAAGTAAGATTTGCAAAATTCTACTTGCGCTCTCCTTGTATTAAATATATATATATTTTTTGGCCATTATCATCATCATAGTAAGAAGATGAGAGTAGAATTTGTGCCTGGGCCAGTACATTTATATGCATGATTTTTTAGAGTTGACTGTAGATATTGATAAGAATACATGTGGATGATTGGGGTTTGCTTGATACAAAGGCAGCAATCCTAGCTCACGTCCTACCTCACCATTCACAGCCATTTGTGAGCCAGGAAAATGTTAATCAGTTACTGAATGTAAGATAATTGTAATTATATGGCTACCTTTAAAAAAGCAATGCCTCCAAGCTTTTCTTTGTAACTTCTCTTTCTCTCTGTAGACCTTTCCTTCTACACTATTTTTTGACATACTGTAAGGATCTTTCTCCATTTGCACTTCAAAATGTCAAACTTTAATTAAAGGAACAAGCGGCTGTAATGGGAACAATCAACTCTGGTTTCAGTTTCTGTGATAAGGAATATATTTTAAATTACCAGCATGAAGGTATGTAGAGTTTGTTTACAGCACTGTATACGCTATATAGTAAACAGTAAAAGGATGAAGAATTTATTCATCTGAGAAATGCCTCGTTCATCCTTGACATCTCTGAGCCAAATGCATTTTAAGTTCACTTATCACCATTATCAGTCTGTGTGTCATTTCTGAGCACATGTTTCAGGTAAACAGAACTTGTGTACATTTTGAAATTACCCGAGGAAATGTCTTGCCCGTTTATCACCAGTTTCCAGGAAACTTACCTACAAGGCTATGCAATCTTCTGGCGCTCAGAAAAAGGGAAACAATACCATTTCCTGAGTACAGGAGTGTTCTCCTCTGCTCGCTTTTTTCCCATGTGACCAATCTTCTTTCCACCTGTCTTCTGGGGATGAGCTTTTCTGGGTGGTAGTGTGATTTGATGATGATGATGTGGTGCAATTGCAAATACCAACATATTGTACCAATAAGTCTGATGAACCTGAACACAAGATACCTTGGTATGGTTCAGCTGACTAAAATGTGACTTGTTTGGATAAACTCACAGTTTCATAAAACTATTCATTGAGCTTTAATTTGCTAAATTAAACATATGTCCTAAAATTACTTATATTCTGGGATTATTAATGGTTAAGCTCCCCACCAAGATTTCCAAACAATTGAAAAAGGTACTTTATGGGAGAAAAAACTACTATGCCCCTCTCATCAGAATTTGGAAAATCAACAAACATATCTTTCTGGAGGAATGGGCTTGCCAGCCTTCTATCTCTGTGAACTACCTTTCTATACTCACATTCTGATGAAACAGTTTGATTTTTTGCTGAAGCTTTTTATATACAGCCTTCATTAGTTTGGTTGGCAACAAAAAGACTGTCGACTGAAGCTTTCTGAGCTTCATAAATCTTCTCTGCTTCTTCCAGCACCTCTGTGTGTAGGAACCCAGGTTTCACAACATCCTAGGCTCTGGTCCAGCACATCAACACTTTCTTCAGTACCAATCTAGTACTGAGTGAATAATAAATTTTTCAGTTCAGTGGCTGAACCAAAACATCAAATAATTCAGTTAATTTCAAACTGCTTTTCTTCAGTTTTTGTCACAGAAATGAAAAACTGAAAACAAAAATTGGATGTGTTGAACAAAACACTGAAAAAATTTCCACAGGTCTACACTCATCTAACTTTTATGTGGCACAATCCACTTTCCACTTAAACTTCATTTTGCTTTCCAAGACTATTGAGCAGGTGAAAGTACATCAGGAATAAAGACCTAGAGCCAGATGCTCAGCTGGTGTAAATTGATGTAGCTCCATCAGTCAGTGGTGCAACAACTGATTTATAGCAGCTGAGGAATTAGCCCATTTTAACTGATAAGAAAAAGCCAAATTCATGCCCAAGTAGAAACAATAGAGTAGCATATTCTCCAGTAGCTGATTATTTTAAATTGGCAATATGCATCATTTAGCAGAGAACATATAGTTGACTCAGTCTTCTTGTCACAACCCTGAAAATCTTGAACTGGGTTCTCCCTGCTCCCACCCAGCATCTTGCTTCTAGCCAACCAAGCGGGAGTGACCATGAAACCTGAAGTTCCATCAGGGAGGGTTTCCCTGGACCTGATTGGAGAAACTCTGATTGGTCATGGCTTCCTGCCTATTTAGACCCAAAGAGAGGCACAGGAAGTTTTCTGCACAACTGGGCTCTCCTGGCTGCTATATTGGATCCCATCTTCTTGCCTGAACGGGAGCCCTGGTTCCCTGCTTTGATCCATGTTCCTTTCTCGTTGCCAGTCCTTGCCCCTGATCTCTGAATCTGGCTCTGACCCTTCATTTGACTATCTGACTCCCAACTCCAATCTCTAGACCTGGCTGCCTATGTCCTGACCCCAATGTTTTGTGAGAACCACTACCCCAGGAAGTGAGCCTAGGAAAGGAATGAGGATGGAGCCAATTGGTCAGTCTCAGCTCTGAGAAGAACTAGGGTTCTCTGAGTGGACTGCTTGCCTCCAGGAAAACAACCAAGCACTACAACCTTGAACTGCATAATTGACCAGTGAGCACCAACTGTTTGTGGGAGCAGGTGAGCCAACTCTGCATGAAGATCACAATGCTGTGAGCATGACCCATGGTATGTGACCCTCAGCAGGGTCCCTTGACTCCCCTGCCAGAATGGTTTCATGGTAAGTCTTTGTCTGGCAGCACCAGGAAATATTGCAGTTTGGGGTAACAGTCTCTGCAATTTGCACTGATCTTGGGATCTTCTGTCTGGTACTCCATGATCCCCTTCCACCATTGGTGAACACAAGAAATCGGATACCCTTCAGAATTTTACCAGTGATGCTGAAAATCTCAGATAAGAATGGCTGCCCAGACAGTTACACTCTCAGACCCTATGGCAGAACTCCCCATAAATACCTAGACATCACTGATATGTTTGAAAAGAAAAACACAGATATTCTCCTCGCTACATCCAGCCTATAATTACCCAACAGATTTGCAACAAGGAGTGCAGGTTCAGTTTGGGCGAATTTATGCCAGGTCAGAGCCCAAATTGGCAGAATTATGAGATTATCTCCAAGAAAATCTAGCAAAAGGGTTCATTCATAAATCAATATTGCCAACTGGAGCAGCAGTCATCTTTGTTAAGAAGAAAGATGGCAGGCTCCAGCTCTGTGTAGATTACCGAGTCTTGAATCAAATCACAAACAGGAATTGATACTGTCTGTCCCTACTTCCTGAGATGTTGGTAATGACTGCTTTGTTACTCACAAAAAAATCTAGGGCACCCCGCCTATACCCTACTGAGAGCTCAAGGTGTGACCTAATCAATTTAGGTACCTGCCCTTTCCCATGGGGCTCAGGGCTCTACAGATCTGTGGAATCTTTTCCCAGTGACAGAGCCTTACACAGATGTGCTCTAAAAGTCTATATATTAGCAACACACACAGAATACATACACCAAGCAAATCTCCTACGCTCACCACTCCCAATACACAGACAAAATTCACCCAATGGCCAGTCAGGATTCTCTTTTCTGGGTGTTTCCGGAAATGCCTCTGCACGTCACAGTCATGCAGAGAGGTCAGAGTTCTAGCAGCTTGATGTTAAATTCCAGTCCAGAGATGGTTCCAGAAGACCATTGCTTTTAGTACATTATATAGGTAAAACTAGCTGCCTCCTTTAACTTCACTAAACCTAGTCAATACCCCTAGGTAACAATATTTAACCAGTCACGCACTGGCACCTATGTTTTCTCCTCCCTGCTCAACTCTTTTTACATTTGACCTCTCGTGCCCAAATTGTAACTTATTTATGACCTTCTTTTTGTGTGCAGATGGCCAGCATAAATTCACTGGTCAGAGTTTATCTGATCTATTTTACCAGTTCTTGGGGGTCTTTCTGTTTCCTCCCTAAACTTCCCAGCGCCTGGGTGTCTCTACTTTACAAGCCAGGGTGTTAGAACTCTTGTTAGGGGCATTCCTGAGGTGGGGGCACCTTAGCAGCAGTGGAGCATTTTTTTTCTTAATTTTAGTGGGGAACTCCCTGAGTTTCACCCAAGGCTGGTGTAGTATGGGGAGAGTTAAATCTCAGGCCGACATTGGATTGTGTGGGGAATGCCTGAATATTTATAAAGTTTGACCTTTGGGGGTGGAGGGGTGTACAATTTCATGCTTATTAGAGAGGGTGATAAATGGAAAATGGTATTTAGGACATTTTGTAGCCACTTTGATTATTTAGTAATGTTGTTTGGTCTACTGAATGCCCCAGCCACTTTCCAGCATTTCCTCAGTGATGTGTTACGAGATATATTAGACCAATATGTTGAAGTATATCTTGACAATATACTTATTTTTTCCGACAAACCAGAGCAGCACAGTTTCCACATCATAACAGTCCTAGAGAGACTACAGCAACATGGCCTTTATGCTAAATTAGAAAAATGCACCTTCGGTCAAACCACTATAGAGTTCCTGGGTTTTATCCTGTCTCCTGAAGGAATTAAGATGGATCTGCACAAGGTCCAGGCTGTTTGTGATTGGGCCGCATCGCAACATGTCAGTGACTTACAATACTTACTAGGCTTTTCCAATGTTTATCGTTGGTTCATCCCAAACATCTCGAAGCAGATCATACCTCTCACAGGCCTATTCTATAAGAATGTTCAGTTACATTGGCCCTTGAGGCCCCAAATGCTTTTGAAGAGTTAAAGCTAGCCTTTACCACTGCTCCTATATTGGCTCACCCAGATGCCATGCAGGCTTTTGTTGCAGAAACAGATGCCTCCAGTATGGTGACTCAAGCAGTAGTTTCACAAAAATCTGGTGCTGAAGAGATTTTACATTCTTGGGCCTATTTCTCCCAGAAACTCATCCCCACAGAGCAGAACTATGAAATCCTGGACAAAGGACTCCTAGCCATCAAAACAGCCTTAAAGGAGTGGTGTCATTACCTCGAGGGGGGTCAGCATTTGGTCCAGGTTTTTAGCAAATATAAAAATTTAGAGTACCTGTGCAAGGCTAGAGCACTGAATTAGCAACAATTTCAGTGGGCCTCATTCTTTTCACAGTTCAACTTTATTTTCCATTGTCCTGGAATTAGAAGTGGCAAAGCTGATGCCTTGACCCAGAGGGGGAATATTACATTGACCCAAAGGTCCAAGCTAGGAACAATCTCATAAATTTAAACCCCATAATTTCCTGAATGCCACTGTCTGACAGGATTCATTTTCTTTAATCCATTCTGTCTCTGCTTCAAGAATACCTTCCAATGAGTTAGCTGCAATAAACAAACAGCCGCGTGACACTAAGGAGGGAGTCCTGTTTAGGAAGGGACATATCTACTTTCCTCCAAGTCCCCCACATGTGGCCACATTACAACTATACCTCTAATTCTCACTAGCAGGACAGCTGGGGCACTTCAAAATGCAACACTGAATATCCTGTTTCTTCTGATGGCTCTGAATGCATTCTACAACACAGTCAGTTGTTGCTTCCTATAATGTGTGCACTCATGCCAAGACAACACACAGTATATCATTTGTCTCCCCTCTATACCTGGAACCCCCACCTAGGTCTTGAGCAACTATTGTGTTAGATTTTATTGTAGACCTGACAGAGTCCAATGGGTTTACAATGATCATGAAAGTCATAGACAAAAATGGCCTATTTGTTCCCTCTGTCTGCCCACCCTCATTTGAAGGAACATCCCAGTTATGGATAACCCATGTGGTCCATCTCCATGGTCTCCCAACTCACATTCTCTCTGAATATGGCCCTCAATTCATCTTGGTTCTGGTGGGAGGTACTGCAAATTCTGGGGGTCCACACACACCCCTTCTCAGCCTACCATCCTCAGATCTATGGCCAAACAGAGCAAACCAAACCTTGGAGCAGTTCCTAGAATGCTACACCAGCTGCATGATGATGATTGGTCCTCACAATTACCACATGCAGAATTTGAATACAAAACTTCAGTCACAAGTCAGAGCCCTTTGAAAACTATGGCTTCTATTCATGGTTCCACTTAGGATTACCTGCATCTTCCTACAACCCAACGTCTTTGGACTGGATTCTGCAATTCCATCAAATGCAGGAGACACTGAGGGACAGTCTTGAAAAAGCAAAATTGGATTATAAAAGGCATGCAAACTAGCATTGTCAACCATGTCACCCTTATTTGGTGGATGATAAAGTGTGGCTCTCAGCAAAACATCTTCATAAGGATAGGATTTCCTGCAAATTGTACAACCAGTTCCTTGGTCACTATCGAATCAGATGACAGATCAACCCAGTCACCTTTGAGCTCCACCTGCCTCGTTCCCGCAGGGTCCATCCATGTTTCATTGCTCAAACCATAGACAGAAAATCCCTTCCCTTATAGGGATCAACCACCTTCTCCACCAGTACATGTGCAAGGTTATGAAGAGTACATTGTCCATGAGGTCCTAGATTCCAAGATTAAGAGGGGAAAACTCTGGTATCTAATCAACTGGGAAGGGTATGCTTCAGAGGAGCATACTTGGGAATCAGCAGAAAACATTCATACCCCTGCTGTACTCAAGTCATTCCACAAACACTACCCCGAGAAATCCATTCCAGCACAACCTCAAAGGGGTACTGTCATGACACTGGGTCTGCAGCGTTCCCAGTCAATTTTTGCCACCCTGCTCTCACATAGCAGCTCCTTATTAACCAACCAAGGAGGACAAACCATGAAACCTGAAGTTACATCACGGAGGTCTTCACTGGGCCTGATGGAGGAACCCTGGTAATGCTCGACAGGGCTTCCTATTTAAACCCAAAGAGGCACAAGAAGCTGTCTGAACAACTGCACACTAGCTGATCCTTGCTCCTGGTCTCTGACTCCATCTCTGACCCTTGGCTCAACTACTGACTCTAACTTTGGGTCTGATGCTTAGCTCAACTTCTGCCTCCTGCTCCAACCACTGGACCTGGCTGCCTACATCACAGCCCCAAAACCTCTTAACATGGGTTTCAAGGAAAAATCTTAACTCAGTATTTCAGAATATAATTGGGATGAATTAGGCAAAATACATTTGTGACTCCTTTGATTCATTTCTTCATGAACACTCATGCAAGCAAAATTTTGTTTGTAAGAATGTTCATAGGTAGAGAAACTACTATTAATATTCTTGTGATTAGGTACACAAACATAAATCCTCATGAAAATATGTGTATATACAAGAGTATTAATGTTAAAAATATTCCTACTGCTATCCTGCAAGCTCTTTGTGAATTTGGGTGTCATTTAGTCAGGTAGCAGTAAAAAATGCACGTGACAGTTGACCAAACAAACATTTCTAATAATGAATAAATAAAGCAATACGCATGGTGATTAGGTCCAAAATATGTTTGTATTAAAAAAAACATCAACTGGACACACTTACATAAGTAACAAGTTTGTATATGTTGTCTGTTGGTCCATTATTCCAGAGCAGTAAAGTGGACTGAATTGCATTGAATACATTATTTATTGAAAATAGTTCACCAAGCTCTATTTGGGAGTTTGGGGAAATATTATTTGTTTATTTTAAAAACAAACAAGAATAGTATTGATAGCACATCCCCAGCTGAAATAGGCAGTTTTGCTTCTAGCTGATGCATTTTGAGTTGCTTCCTGGGTACTTCAGGGATTTAGGGAGGTGCATTTTTACTGTAAAATAGTTGTGCATAAAAATAAAATAAGTCCTATTACTATACTGTACATATGCTTATTTGTCCTTGTGTACTTTGTTAATTTCTGTATTTATCTATTTGGATTGTAGTTAAAGTTATTTTTTTCCTTCTAACAGTAAAATGATTAGCAAGATGCTAAGACTAAGGCCTTGTCTACACTACAGAGTTTTGTCAACAAAAGGCAGTTTTTGTTGACAAAACAATGAACGCATACACACTCCGATTGGACTTTTGGCTGCAAAAATGCCATGTTTTGGTGACAAAATAAAACCACCTCGATGAGCGACATAAAGCTTTTTGCACAAAATTTTTGTCCACAAAGTGCCAGTCTGGATACCAGGCTTCATGTTATCACTTTAATTAGCTTCCAGGAGGTGTCCTACAATTCCCATCCTGACCGCTCTGGTCAGCAGTTTGAAATCCACTGCCGTGCAGCCAGGTCTAGTTGTTGGAACTCCACTGTCCCTCCCCCTTAAAAGCCCCAGGTATTTTTGAAATTCCATTTTCTGTTTACTTGGCATGGAGAGGTCTCATCTCATCTTCCCATGTGACCATGGCGGCTGCACGCAGCAAATGCTCTCCCGCTTGGACCACTGCAGAGCTGCTAGATCTGCTCAGTATATGGGGAGAGGAAGCTGTGCAGTCCCAGCTGCACTTCAACCATAGGCATTTATGCAGATTTCGGGAGGTTTGTGTGAAAAAGGGTTATGACCAGGACACGGTGCAGTGCACAGCAAGGGTAAAGGAGCTGAGGCAGGCGTACCATAAAGCAAGGGAGGAAAACCATCACTCCAGTGCTGTACCTAAGACTTGTCAGTTCTATAAGGAGCTGGATGCTATCCTCGGTGGTGACCCCACCTGTACTGTTAAGAATGCCATGGATACTTCGGCAGGTCTAGAGGCGGTGGAAGGAGGACCTAACCCGGAGGACAAATTCACTGATGAAGAGGTGGTGTTAGACAACAATGTGGAGCCCCCGGTGGGGCAGGCAGCTAGGAACTGTCCACCACTCCAGGGGTGTTTAGCCAGTGTCAGAAGTTGCTATCTGGCGGTCAAGAGGCAGGAGAGGAGACACCTGGTAAGTGGCTCTAGTTTGTGTAGTGCAGAGGTGGGTTCAGGGTATAGAAATGTACAAGGCTGGCTGTGTTTCTGTATGCTGGACATTTCCCTGTGCAGCTAATTAGTACAGCAGAACAGGATGTTGATGCACGCCAAGATCTCATGGGAATCTTCTACAGAGATCTCTAGGAAATTTTCCTGTAGGTACTTGGCAATCCTCTGCCGAAGGTTCCTTGGCAGAGCTGCTTCATTCCTTCCACCATTGTAGGAAACTTTCCCACACCATTCGGAAATCACTTGTGCAGGGTCCAAAGCAGCGCATAGGGGAGCAGGATAGGGACGAGGGACGAAGCCACAAACATGTAGTAGATGTACCCTCGCTTCCCTGCTTATCCTCAGCAGTGAGATATCTGCTCAAGTGACTCCTGCCAGTGAAAAAGTGTGGGAGAATTTAGATTTTTTCCCCCTAGTCGGTTGCAGCACAACCCTTGCAGAGTGCTCATTTCCCCATGTAGAAGCACCCCCACTCCCCAGCCAACAGTCACCATGCTTTGGGTGTTCGCGGAGATGTGTGCTTGCTAAGGGTTAGTGAGAAAGTGATTGTTATGTTACCAGAGGTGTATTTTACTGAAATGTTTCAATGCTGTGTGTGAATTTAACACTCATGCTTCTGTGTATTGTTTCTTGTGCTTTGGCAGATGTGGCCTTGAGGGATACCCCACATACACCGGCAGAGTGTCTCCACCAGATAAGAAAGTGCCCAAGATGGAGCAAAGAAGATATGTTCCAGGAGGTACTGTACTTTTCCAATGCAGAGAAAATGGAACACAAGGAGTGTAGAGAAGCTGAAAGACAGGACAGAAAAGAAAATCGGGAGTTTGTTAAGGAAGCTACTGTGTAGGTGATTAAAGTCATGGAGGAACAACTGCAGATGCTGAAGTCCTTCATAATGCTGCAGACTGAGCAGATCAGTGCTCACCCTCCCCTGCAGCACATTCAGAACTCTTTTCCATGCCCCATCCCCCAAATCCACCCACGCATTCCTTTCTGCTTTCTGGGACTTCTCAGTTTTCCCTTCACTCCACCCTCTTGGACAACTTTCAAAATGATAGTTGGACCTACACACAGTTCTGAAAGTCTTCCCTTCCCTGGTACCTCCCTTCCCACCAAGTATCTGTGTGTGTGTGTGTGGGGGGGGTTTCTTGTGCAATAAAAGCAAAGTTTTTGAATGATAACTCATCTTTATTTGTGTCCTCCAAATTGAGATAGCAGATACTACCAAGACATACACAGGCAGTTTTAATCATTTGCTTACTGGAATGTAAGGCCCCAGATTTCACCATTTTTCCAAAGAAAACTACATTGCAGCACCAATTACAGAGACATTACTGGTTCTCATTTTCAAAGCATTGCCTCAAAGCCTCCCTGATACAAATTGCTGCCCTCTGGTAGCCCTGGTATCTGGCTGCTCAAAATCAGCAGCCAGGTGGTCTGCCTCAACACTCCACCCCTAAGAAAACCTTTCACCTGTACCTTCACAAAGATTATGCAACGTACAACACGCAGCTATGAACATGGGAATATTATCCTCATTGAGCTCTAACCTGCAATTAAGGCATCACCACCGTGCCTATAGTCTGCCAAAGGCACATTCCACCATCATCCAGCACCTACTCAGCCTGTTGTTGAACCTCTTCTTACTGTTGTCCAGGTTTCCCATGTAAGGTTTCATGAGCCATGGCTGTAAGGGGTACGCTGGGTCTCCCAGGATCACTATAGGCATTTCAACATATCCCACTGTAATCTTCTGGTCTGGAAAGAAAGTCCCCGCTTGTAGCTTTATATACAGGCCAGTGTTCCTGAAGATAAGTGCATCATGCACCTTCCCAGACCACACCGAGCTAATGGCAGTGAATCACCCATGGTGATCCACGAGAGCCTGCAACACCATGGAGAAGTATCCCTTTCTATTGATATACTTTGACATAAGGTGGTCTGGTGCCAAAATTGGAATGTGTGTGCCATCTATAGCCCCTCTACAGTTAGGGAAACCAATCTACAAAGCCGCCCACTATTTCACCCGCATTTCCCAGAGTCATGGTCTTTGTAGCAGGATGCGATTAATTGACCTGCAAACTTGCATTAACACAGCCTAACGGTCGACTTCCTGACTCCAAATTGATTTGCGGCCAACTGGTAGTAGTCTGGAGTCGCCAGCTTCTACACTGCTTCTCTACGGATAGGCCAGCTCTCATTCTGGTGTCCTTGCACTGTAGTGCTGGGGCGAGCTCCGCACAACAGTTCCAGGAAGTTGGCTTTCCGCTTCCAAAAATTCTGTAGCCACTGCTTGTTATCCCAGACCTGCAAGACGATGTGATCCCACCAGTCAGTGCTTGTTTCCCGAGTCCAGAAGTGATGGTCCACTCTCTGCAGCTTGTTCTGTGAATGCCAAAAGCAACCTAAAGTTGCTCCTATCCATATCACACAGCATGTCAGGCAAAATGCTGCGAAAGAAAGCCAGAAGCCCATGGAATGCTGGGACAGAAAACAATGCATCATGGGACATTGAGCCCAGTCCCAAGATGTGCCATGACCTAGTGGCAGAAGGTGTCAAGCTGGATTGTGGGATAGGTACCCACAGTCATTTCTCACACTGTCAATGATAGGAAGCATCCTAGCTTAGTCTGTGGAGGCTGCTGAAGGGAGAGGACACAGACTGCAGGCTCTCCCAAGGGAGTGGCTGCAGGCCGCAACCCCAGCAGCAAGGCACGCAGAGGCCCAAGTGGACCCCAGGCTGCCTGATGAGCCCAGAGAAGAGACTATGCTGGAAGGAGCTAGGCCATTTGAGGACCCCAGAGATCCGGGGGAACCATGGAGCCTCACTGAGGGAGGAAGGGGAGGAAGCAGCTCAGGGGACATAGAACCTTCTCCAGTGAGTGCATGGGGGAACCGGTCAGCATGTTTCAGGAGAATCCCTGCTGACTCAGTGGTGAGTGCTCCCACCACCACCAGAGCCCTGGGATGGGACTTGGAGGACCAGGGAGGGCCCAAGTCCCCATCCCCTGGGTGCCACAAACCCCTAACTGGTGTCCCACTGCCCCAATAGGTCAATAGGCCACACAATCCCACAGAGGTGGGCTACACTACTGACTGGCTGTCGGGCCACGCTGCTCTGAGTGAAAGGGCTGCTTACTGACTCCAGCCACTAGCCTCACTACCGCATTTTGTAGTCAGGGTCATGAACACAGGAGCTAACAAACTGCTGTACAGTTTTTCCTTCTTCTCCCCATACGGATCCCAGTCCCCGTGACAGGATGTACTTACCCTGTGACAGATGCTTATCCTGGGGCAAGGGGTGAAAGCACTAGTTGGGGATGTACAGGATTTTCAAAGGGGACTGCTGGGTGGGCAGGATATGTATGTGAGACAAGTCCACGCAAATGGGCCAGACTGCTAATATCTTTTACTAGTTGCCTGGACCCCATTCTATTATTCACTGCAAGTGAATCCAAAGAAACACATTTAATTTCACTTTGAACTTTGGCATCCCTTCGGGTGCTTACGGACTGAAAAGACTATGTAAGTGGGATACAGAAACTCCTTTTCAAGATCCAAGCATGTTACGTAGTCAGAATCCATGTGATTACCAGCCCTTGAGGTCACATATTTAGGGCCTAATTTTTAGTTGACCTAAGTGCACAGCTATGTCTTTGAAAACAGATCATCATGTGGGTACAGAAGGGTGTGTCCTTATATGCTAACCTGAGTGCTTATGCAAGCTTCTTTGAAAATATGGCCTTCAATAACTGGCTTAATCACAAAAGCATGAGAGTGCTGATATATTTTTTATTAAAAATGACTTTGATGGTCTGCAACTCGTGTCTGTTCTTTAACTCTTCGAGTGTTCTGCACTGGAAATACTCCTAGGCCATTCCACTTTAAAGAGACTATGTTAATTTAAATTAAATCTGGCTGGTTTTGTTTAAACATCACTAATCCAGAAAATGACATGCATAGCTTTTGCCTTCTATGCCCCATCTTGAAGGAATTTCTGCCAGAGCTGAGCACAAATGAAAAAATGAGGAGAAATCCTGATATGTGCAAGAATAACACTGAAGGATTATTTAATCACATCACTATGTTTAATCACATACACGTTGAGGAGCTGGGATTTCCCTACACCCGCAGCAGGTGTACACCTCCCATAACTTTCCCCGTTACCTGCGCTTGCCAAATCAGTTATAAAAGTAAAAAACTTGCTTGTGCCCCAGCTTAGTGGCACAGGAGCCAGCAAACAGCGCTGAAAACAGGGAAGTTTGACTGGGAGTTTGGAAGGAGAGTTTGGGGCAAAGACTAAGAGAGCCAGGCAGAGGAAGAGACAGGCTAGTGAAGGGAGTGTGTGCTGTTCTGGCAGTGTTTTGGTGCTCATTGGGGGTTTGTTTTGTTGTGGGTGGTGGTGTTTTGGTTTGGTTTGTGTTTCCCAACTAACAGGATTTAGGTGAGAAGGCGATGAGAGATACAGAGGTAGCAGTGGAAGTGACCCAAGTAGTGGAAGACACAATGACGATGACTGGATGTAGAAACTGTGGCATGTACATGATCCTGGAGGGGGTATCTGAAAAGAGTTTTGTCTGCATGAAGTGCCGCCTGATAGAGCTAATGGAAGAAAAGACCCGAGGATTGGAGATGCAGGTGGAAACTCTGGTCGAGTTTAGAAGGGGATTTAAGTGGATGATGGAACAAAGACATGAGGAGGCTGAAGGGACAAGCTCAGACTTGCAGATGGAACCAGGACCGAAGAACTCTGAGGGGAGACTGCTGGGTAAGGAGAGTGGACAGTGGAAGCATGTGACTGAGAGAACCAGGCAGAGGTAAAGACTGGCTACTGAAGGAGAAATAGAGCTCAGGAACTGGTTTGTGGACTTGGAAAATGAAGAAGGGGCAAAGCAGGCGGTCACTGAAGGTGAGAGGGCAAAGAAGAAGAGAAGAGCAGCTAGTTCTATGGGAAGAGGGCAAGAGTCAATGGAGGTAACACCAAATATGAGCCCCAGGAGGATACAGGATGGGTTGCAGAGGATTGCAAGGGACAATAGGAATCGAGAGGACTTGCAGCCAGAGGGAACGGGGATAGACTGGAGAATCGCACCATCACCAGGAAAAGGCAAGACTACGTGATTGGGAACTCCTTACTGAGAAGAATGGACAGTCCTGTAACAAGAGACAGAAGGGTGTGCTGTCTGCTGGGTGCTAAGATATGGGATGTGGACCTGAGGCTGAAGAGGAGCATAACGGAAGTGGGAAAGAATCCACTGATTGTCCTTCATGTGGGAACAAATGATACAGCTAGATTCTCGCTGGAACGTATCAAGGGAGACTATGCCAGGCTGGGGAAGACGCTTAAGGAAATCGAGGCTCAGGTGATCTTCAGTGGGATTCTGCTATTCCTAGAGAAGGACAACAAAGGTGTGACAAGATTATGATGCTCAACAGATGGCTCAGGCAGTGGTGCTATAAGGAGGGCTTTGGGATGTATGGCCACTGGGAAACATTCATGGACAGAGGAGTGTTCTCTTGGGATGGACTTCACCTGACTAGGGAGGGAAATAGACTTCTAGGATGGAGGATGGCACAACTGATCAAGAGCGCTTTAAATGAGGAATTTGGGGGAAATGGTTGGGAGATGTCCAAGTAATCTCCACACCAGATTTTAACATTGAGAGGGAAGAAAAAGAAGTAAGAGAGGATACAGCTGTGGGTAGGAGAATGGACATAAGGAGGAAGGGTAGTGTGGATACCAGTCTAATAGGTGATACTGGCAGTAGAATGTCTGCACCTAATTGGGTAAAGAATGTGAGCGAAGCCAAACGGCAAACATTAAGATGTTTGTACACTAATGCGAGGAGCCAAGGTAACAAAATGGAGGAACTAGAGCTACTGGTGCAGGAAGTGAAACCAGACATTATAGGGATAACAGAAACATGGTGGAATAGTAGTCATGACTGGAGTACAGGTATTGAAGGGTATGTGCTGTTTAGGAAAGACAAAATAAAGGCAAAGGTGGTGGAGTAGCATTGTATATCAATGATGAGGTAGACTGTAAAGAAATAAGAAGTGATGGAATGGATAAGACAGAGTCTGTCTGGGCAAAAATCTCATTGGAGAAGAAACCTACTAGAACCTCCCCTGGGATAGTGCTTGGGGTGTGCTATAGACCGCCGTGATCCAATTTGGGTATGGATAGAGACCTCTTTAATGTTTTTAATGAAGTAAATACTAATGGGAATTGTATGATCATGGGAGACTTTAACTTCCCAGATATAGACTGGAGGACAAGTGCTAGAATAATAATAGGGCTCAGATTTTCCTGGATGCTATAGTTGATGGATTCCTTCACCAAGTAGTTGCTGAACCAACAAGAGAGGATGCCATTTTAGATCTGGTTCGGGTGAGTAGTGAGGACCTCAAAGAAGAAGTGGTTGTAGGGAACAACCTTGGTTCAAGCAATCATGAGCTAATTCAGTTCAAACTAAATGGAAGGATAAACAAAAATAGATCTGTGACTAGGGTTTTTGATTTCAAAAGGGCTAACTTTAAAAAATTAAGGAAATTAGTTAGGGAAGTGGATTGGACTGAAGAACTTGTGGATCTAAAGGTGGAGGAGGCCTGGAATTACTTCAAGTCAAAGTTGCAGAAACTACCAGAAGCCCTGCATCCCAAGAAAGGGGGAAAAAATCATAGGCAGCAGTTGTAGACCAAGCTGGATGAGCAAGCATCTCAGAGAGGTGATTAAGAAAAAAGCAGAAAGCCTACAAGGAGTGGAAGGTGGGTGGGATTAGCAAGGAAGGTTACCTTATTGAGGTCAGAACATGTAGGGATAAAGTGAGAAAGGCCAAAAGCCATGTAGAGTTGGACCTTGCAAAGGGAATTAAAACCAACCAGTAGTAAAAGGTTCTATAGCCATATAAATAAGAAGAAAACAAAGAAAGAAGAAGTGGGACTGCTAAACACTGAGGATGGAGTGGAGGTTAAGGATAATCTAGGCATGGCCCAATATCTAAACAAATACTTTGCCTCAGTCTTTAATGAGGCTAATGGGGATCTTAGGGATAATGGTAGGATGACAAATGGAAATGAGGATACGGAGGTAGATATTACCACATCTGAGGTAGAAGCCAAACTTGAACATCTTAATGGAACTAAATCGGGGGGCCCAGATAATCTTCATCCGAGAATATTAAAGGAACTGACACATGAAAT
Source organism: Natator depressus (assembly GCF_965152275.1). Lineage (NCBI taxonomy): Eukaryota > Metazoa > Chordata > Testudines > Cheloniidae > Natator > Natator depressus. Next base: position 129,753,162 of record NC_134235.1, read on the forward strand.
TGCAAGCCCATTAGCAAAAAAAATTAATCTGTAAACTCAGGGGTTGTAGCATATGACTGGAGAATTGCTAACATAGTTCCTATTTTTAAGAAAGGGGAAAAAAGTGATCCAGGTAACTACAGGCCTGTTAGTTTGACATCTGTAGTATGCAAGGTTTTCGAAAAAAATTTGAAGGAGAAAGTAGTTAAGGACATTGAGGTCAATGGTAATTGGGACAAAATACAACTTGGTTTTACAAAAGGTAGATCTTGCCAAACCAACTTGATCTCTTTCTTTGAGAAGGTATCAGATTTTTTAGACAAAGGAAATGCAGTGGATCTAATTTACCTTGATTTCAGTAGTGCATTTGATATGGTTCCACGTGGGGAATTATTAGCTAAATTAGAAAAGATGGGGCTCAATATGAAAATTGAAAGGTGGATAAGGAACTGGTTAAAGGGGAGACTACAATGGGTCACACTGAAAGGTGAACTGTCAGGCTGGAAGGAGGTTACTAGTGGAGTTCCTCAGGGATCGGTTTTGGGACCAATCTTACTTAATCTTTTTATTACTGACCTTGGCACAAAAAGCGGGAATGTGCTAATAAAGTTTGCAGATGACACAGAGCTGGGAGGTATTGCCAATACAGAGAAGGACTGGGATATCAGGAAGATCTGGATGACCTTGTAAACTGGAGTAATAGTAATAGGATGAAATTTAATTGTGAAAAGTGCAAGGTCATGCATTTAGGGATTAATAACAAGATTTTTTGTTATAAACTGGGGACGCATCATTTGGAAGTAACAGAGGAGGAGAAGGACCTCGGAGTATTGCTTGATCACAGGATGACTATGAGCCGCCAATGTGATATGGCCGTGAAAAAAGCTAATGCAGTCTTGGGATGCATCAAGCGAGGTATTTCCAGTAGAGAAAAAGAGGTGTTAGTACCGTTGTGCAAGGCACTGGTGAGACCTCATCTGGAATCTTGTGTGCAGTTCTGGACTCCCATGTTTAAGAAAGATGAATTCAAACTGGAACAGGTACAGAGAAGGGCTACTGGGATGATCCGAGGAATGGAAAACCTGTCTTATGAAAGGAGACTCAAAGGGCTTGGCTTGTTTAGCCTAACCAAAAGAAGGCTGAGAAGAGATATGATTGCTATCTATAAATATATCAGAGGGATAAATACCATGGAGGGACGAATTATTTAAACTCAGTACCAATGTGGACGCAAGAACAAATTGATATAAACTGGCCATCAGGAAGTTTAGACTTGAAATCAGATGAAGGTTTATAACCATCAGAGGAGTGAAGTTCTGGAACAGCTTTCCAAGGGAAGCAATGTGGGAAAAACACATATCTGGCTTCAAGACTAAGCTTGATAAGTTTATAGAGGGGATGATATGATGGGATAGCCTAATTTTGGCAATTAATTGATCTTCGACTATTAGCAGCAGATATGCCCAATGGCCTGTGATGGGATGTTAGTGGGGTGGGATCTAAGTTACTACAGAGAATTCTTTCCTGGGTGTCTGGCTGGTGAGTCTTGCCCACATGCTCAGGGTTTAGATAAGCGCCATATTTGGGGTCGGGAAGGAATTTTCCTCCAGAGCAGATTGGAAGAGGCCCTGGGGGTTTTCGCCTTCCTCTGCAGCATGGGGCATGGGTCACTTGCAGGAGGATTCTCTGCACCTTAAAGTCTTTAAACCATGATTTGAGGACTTCAGTAGCTCAGACATAGGTTAGGGGTTTGTTACAGGAGTGGGTGGGTGAGATTCTGTGGCGTGTGTTGTGCAGGAGGTCAGACTAGACGATCATAATGGTCCCTTCTGATCTTAAAGTCTATGATTCTATGATTCACCTCTTCCATTACAAATTAAGCACTAATCATCCTCATCTAAACTGCACTTGCTAAGCAGGGGGTTTGAATGCCTGATCCCAGTGAAGAGAGAGAAAGATAGGTGGTTTGCTTGGTGGCGTGGGTTCTGCCTAAGAATCACAGGCACTATTTGACCAGTCCCTGTCCCCTATTTAAAGATAGAGATTATTAGGCTCCATAGAGAGTCTTTTGTTTTTTTAAATCACCATTAGACCTGAAATAACAGATAATCTGGTCTAAGTGCTTAGACGTGCTGCAGGACAGTGTTTCTGAGGAAGAGACTGACCAGCCTGCAGTTGCAGTGAGGTTCCCGCACTGAGAGCTGAAATCACTGACAGCTGGCTGAAACATCAAGAGGCTGACTCAGAAAGGTCACAGTGGCAGGTGGCAACAAATAGTGATGGCTCAGGGCCATCAGCGATGGAGCGATGGAGTGAACAGTGGCACGACAAACAAAAGTGGCCAGAGCGAACGACCGGAGCATGGGGCGAGCAACTGGAGGAATGAGCACGGAGCCTTATTCCCCTGCCACCTTCCAGAAAGAGTTGTGAACTCACACAAAAGCACCTCCGAACTCTAGGTCTCAAGGACAACAACTATGAGTGGGATGTGGTGGAGGAGAAGGGAGGGGCAGGTTAAAGGAACATTTGTTTGTTGGACTATTTTTCATGCCTTTGCTCCAAAATGTTAGATTTGTGACTGGGAAATTTATATAACTATGCATTTATTATTAGGCCAAGATTTTTAAAATGCATTATTTGCCAGGGTCATTATCTAACATTGTCACTATCTTGAGAAGTCATTATCTTGAGGAGTTTCTGTACCAAATATTTTTATTATTATATTATAATTAATTTTAACATGAGGACAGCCATATTGGGTCAAACCAATGATACATCTTCTGATAGTGGCCAGTGCTATGTGCTTCAGAGGGAATGAACAGAACAGGAAATCATTAAGTGATCCATCCCCTGTCATCCACTCCCAGATTCTGGCAAACAGAGCCTAGAGACAATCAGAGCATGTTCCATCCCAGCCATCCTGGCTAATAGCCATTGATGGACCTATCCTCCATGAAAATATCTAGTTCTTTTTTGAACCCTGTTATAGCTTTGGGCTTCACAACAACCCCAAGCAAAAAGTTCCACAAATTGACTGTGTGTTGCATGAAGAAGTACTTCCTTTTGTTTGTTTTAAACCTTCTGCCTATTAATTTTATTGGGTGACACCTAAATTTTTATGTTATGTGAAGGAATAAATAGTATTTCTTTATTCACTTTCTCCACACCAATCAAGATTGTATAGCCCTCTATCATATCCTCTCTTAGTCATCTGTTTTATGAGCTGAAAAGTCCCAGTCCTTTTAATCTTCCCTCATATGGAATCAGTTCCATACCCCTAATCATTTTAGTTTCCCTTCTCTGTATCAATTCCAATATATCGGGTTTTTTTTAGATGGGGCAACCAGAACTGCACACAGTATTCATGATGTGGATATACCATGGATTTATATAGTAAAAGTGGAGAAGCTTGGTTTGCCAGACCAATCAGCGAAGCCAATGCTGACAACCTACGTGAAAAGGGTGGAAAACAAAAAGCCTCTGGACTGCATCGACATACAGAAAGCTTTTAAAGCCAGTTACTGTCAAAGCCAATTTTAGACATACTTAATGAGGCTGTTAAGAATGCTGGAGACACAACACAGTTTATGCCAACAAACATGGCTGTCACATCATACTTCCTATTCAAACAAGAGATGCCATGCACTACAAACTGGAGGCCAATGTTAAGTGCATTGTCACTTGTTAATTCAGATGTTGGACACTGGTTCTGAATAAGACCTGCAAATGCTCACTATCTTTCTGCAAGAAACTCTATTGACTGGTTAGAAGCATGCCATGCAACCGTGAAAGTTCGCCACCCTTTTAACTGCTAAGTCTATCTCACCACATTCAAAAAATGTGCATATATGCTGATGAATGCACTGATTCAATTGTAGTAATAGGCATCCTTCAGTCTTGAGAGACTATGGGTATCTTCCCATGAGAGGTAAAGAATTTACTTTGTTGGTTTTATGATAGCCTCAGCTGTGGCTCTAGAGACCCACTCAAGAGAAACAATCTCTGCCGCATCTCTCACATTTAAAGGTGACGTTTTGACCCTTTGGGCTCTGCCTTCTTTGAGCTCTTTTCTCCTCTGCTAAGCTGGACTGCTTCCTCTCGTAACTCTGGAGACATTTTTGTAGCTCTTGTTTCCAAAGGCTGTGGTCTTGAGTGTGATCTTCCCAATTTTCCACATCCATGTGCATTTCTTGAGGTCTTGCTTGCACACACTCTTGAAACGCAATGTCGGTCATCCTTTGGGTCTTTTTCCAGATGGCAGTTTGTCGTCGAGGATGTCCTTTGTGATACGCCCATCACTCATTCAGCAGACATGCCCAAGCCAGCAGAGGGGTCTCTGTTTGCATGCTGGGTATGCTGGCCCACTTGAGCATCTCAGTGTTGGTGACTCTGCCGCTCCAGGAGATGCCAAAGATTTGACAAAGGCAACACATATGAAAGCTGTTGAGTTTCTTTTCCTGATAAGAGCATGCTCCCACACAAAAATGTGCTGATAACGCATGGACAATACACAGATCTTTGTGTGTTCTGTAAGTTTGTTGTTTTGCCATACCCTCTTGCTCAGTTTAGACATTGTTGTGGTGGCTTTTCCAATGTGGATGTTGAGTTCTGTTTCAAGTGAAAGGTTGACTATGACAGTGGACTCCAGGTATGTGAACTCATTCACCACTTCAAGTTCATAGTTCTTGATATTGATGGAGGGTGCTTCCTCAACTCCTTGGCATGTTATGCTCATCTTTTTTTAGGCTTATGGTAAGCCCAAAGTCTTGGCAAGCTTTGTAAAAACTGTCCATAAGGTTTTGGAGATTAGCTTCTCTGTGGGTTGTCACTGCTGCGTCATCAGCAAAGAGGAGGTATTGGATAAGGGCCTCCCGAGTCTTGGTTTTAGATCTGAGTCTTGCAAGATTGAACAGCTTTCCATCTGATCTTGTGTGCAAGTAGATTCCCCCAGTTGAGGAACCAAAAGCCTGTTTCAGTAGAAAGGAGACGAAGATCGTAAACAGAGTTGGGGCAAGTATACAAGCTTGGTTAACTCCACTACTAATCTGGAAAGCCTCAGAGACTGAGCTCTTGTTTTACACTGTGCCATACATGTTTTCATGGAAGGATCAAATCATGCTTAAGAGCTGTGTGGGGTTGCGGGGGGGGGGGGGGGAACCTCCAATCTTTTCAGGAAGCGCAAATAGTCCATTTCTACTCGCAAGGTCAAAAGCCTTTGTGAGATTGACGAAGGCTATGTAAAGGGGCTTTTTTTGTTCTCTGCATTTCTCTTGTAGAAGATCCTGTTTATAGTAGACCTTTCAGCTCTGAAGCCTCACTGTGATTCAGGATAGATTCTGTCTGCAGGGGTCTGAGGTATGTTCAGAACAACTTGTGCAAAGGCTTTTCTCATAATGCTAAGAAGGGAAATGTCATGATAGTTGTCACAGTCGCTCCTGTCACCCTTGTTTTTATAGAGAGTGATGATGCAATTGGGCATCAAGTATTAAGTTATTGTGTACATGTTCTTGATGTCAGCGGTAGACCAATAAATACATTTCTAGATGTTCAGGTTATAGAAAATACATTGGCTGCATCTGTGACAACCCACATTTTAGAAGAGTTAAATGCTCATAAATTGAACCCCAAATAGATGGCGCTAGTGGAATACAAGCTTTGCTCAGAGAAAAGTATAGCCCTAATCTCTCCTATACATACTGCAGAGGCCATCTACTCCAACTAGAACTAGTACAAGCTGCAGAATCTTCAAAAGACATTGAAAACGCCATAAATTTAAAGTCTTTGTTACACTCTTTTTTCAGAAGGAGTCCAAAAAGACTAACCGTCTTGGGAAAAATAGAAGATGCATTGGGACTGAAGTTGAAATTCCCAACCTGGGAAAACCTGCTGGCTTTCTCATGAGAGGTCCTTGGCTATTGTCTTAAAATTACTGCAACCATTATTACTGGCTTTGGAAAGTATCTAACGAGATGGGACAGATCTAAGTAGAGCAGCTAGTGGACTAATTTTGCTACTAAGTTCATAAGAACATAAGAACATAAGAATGGCCCTACTGTGTCAGACCAAAGGTCCATCTAGCCCAGTTTCCTGCCTTCTGACAGTGCCAGTGTCAGGTGCCCCAGAAGGAATGAACTGAACAGATAATCATCAAGTGATCCATCCCCTGTAGCTCATTCCCAGCTTCTGGCAAACAGAGGCTAGGGACACCATTCCTGCCCATCCTGGCTAATAGCCATTGATGGACCTATCCTCCATGAATTTATCTAGTTCTTTTTTGAACCCTGTTATGGTATTGGCCTTCACAACATCCTCTGGCATGGAGTGACACAGGTTGACTGTGTGTTTTGTGAATAAATACTTCCTTTTATTTGTTTTAAATCTGCTGCCTATTAATTTCATTTGGTGACCCCTAGTTCTTGTGTTATGAGAAGTAGTAAACAACACTTCCTTATCTACTTTCTCTACACCAGTCATGATTTTATAGACCTCAATCATATTTCCCCTTAGCCGTCTCTTTTCCAAGCTGAAAAGTTCCAGTCTTATTAATCTCTCCTCATATGGAAGCCGTTCCATATCCCTACTAATTTTTGTTGCCCTTTTCTGAACCTTTTTCAATGCCAATATATCTTTTTTGAGATGGGGCGACCACATCTGCGCACAGTATTCAGATGTAGGCATACCATGGATTTATATAGAGGCAACATGATATTTTCTGTCCCTTTCTAAATTATTCCCAGTATTCTGTTCACTTTTTTGACTGCCACTGCACATTGAGTGGATGTTTTCAGAGAACTATCCACAATGACTCCAAAATCTCTTGAAGAGAAGACTATTGCCATTCTCTCTTGTAATTCTTCTGTTGAAATCACTTAGGTCATTAAACAGTGCCATCCAGGCATCTGCTACAACAGTAGTAGATCTTTGTCCAGCGATAGAAGCTACACTTGGATCAGAGAGATATCCATTGAAAACGTCCTGGAAGAAGCAAAGACTTCAGTCCAGAAGTTGACTAATTAAGGCACTTATACTGAATCCGTAAGTGAAGAGGACAAGAAGTATTTGTTAAGCCAGCTGAAAAAGGTAAAGAACACAGACTTGATTCTTACAACTCTACAACAGAAACTTCTGGATTCTACTCAATCTCTTTCTAGCTTTTACAGATGCCTCTCATATAAAACACTGACAGTTGAGTGGAGTGAGGCACTATGAGCAATGGGATCACAGTGCCATGTGATCAGGAAAAAATAGAGAATTTGAACACAGAGTGGAATGTCATACAATGAATGAATGAAGATTTGACTTCAACTTCTTTTTTATCATCAGTAGTGGCTTGACACGATCTTTGTGCTATGCTTCCTGGGATGAAAGAAGTAGGAATTCATGTCTTGCTACTCCCAGTCACAACAGCTACAACTGACTGTTCCTTTTCATCATTGAATAGAATTTTGTGTTCTGAAAGAGGTCGCCTTCTGCCTGATCATGTGAATGAACTAATAAGCATATCAGTTGAAGGCCTAGAAATACTGGAGACACAAGAAGCCACCAAAGATGAACACACTGTATTTGAGAAGTTCATTAAGAAAGTTGTACAAAATTGCAAGAAGAAACCAAGAAGGATGTAGATATATATAATACTTCATAGTAGGCTTGAGTAGCCAACTTTAATTTGTGTGATGATTTTAAAACAGGAGTTGAATCTAATAAAATGGTCATCAAACATTTTCCAGTTTTTATTATGGTGCCATACAGTCCACCTTCGCCCTCACGGTCTCACTGTTCATTGACACTTACCCCCCCTGTAAATTCAAACACCCCCCATAATTTCAATTCCTGAGGAAAACACTACTGAGGAGAACATAGGAAATCTGAAATTTGATTTAATTAAAATTTGTACTTTGGAACAGTGGAGAGGGCTAATTGCATTTGATCTTCTGAAGTTGTCAAAGTTATCAGTTAACACAAAATATGATTATTCTTGTGATCTGGATCTCTCTCTTTATTAGGAATAGGACTGGGACCTTCAAACTATTTCTCATTTGTCTTTTGTTCTTTACCAACCTGTATTGGTTTTGACCTGGTGAGCTAGATGTGCAGTATTGCAGTGGTTCTCAAAGCCAGTCCGCCACTTGTTCAGGGAGAGCCCCTGGTGGGCCGGACCGGTTTGTTTACCTGCTGCTTCCGCAGGTTCAGCCGATCGCGGCTCACAGTGGCAGCGGTTCACCGCTCCAGGCCAGTGGGGGCTGCGGGAAGCGGCACTGGCCAAGGGACGTGCTGGCCGCCCTTCCCGCAGCCCCCATTGGCTTGGAGCGGTGAACCGCGGACAGTTGGAGTTGCGATCGGCCGAACCTGCGGATGTGGCAGGTAAACAAACCGGTCCGGCCCACCAGGGGCTTTCCCTGAATAAGCGGCGGACCGGCTTTGAGAACCACTGCTGTATTGCATTATCTAGCTTCTGAATCACACCGGAACAGAATCCAGCTCCTTTTCCCATAGCTATGTTTTGCATTCAACACTAACAGGACTGGTATTTTAGTTAGTAAAATCAGCAAATATCTGTTATTACTTGCAGCAAGAATTTAAAGATCATGAGGCAGGCCCCCTATAAACATGAGATTTTTTAAAATAAATAAATGTGGTGGTCTTTTCTTTTCTTTTTTTTTTTTTGCCTGCTCATTTTTGAGCCTTTGGAGTATACTTGGGTTATGTTTTCAAGTCTTTATCCTCTAACATGAAGGTTAGAAACGTACTTTTTAATTTAAATTAAATCCAAGATTCTAATCTAGTCATGTGTGTCCAGGAGCTGGGGCTTTAAGAAGTGCACCAAAAATTGTGACTCGTAATAAGATTGTAAGCATTGACAGCACTGAATATGACTCAAGATACACAGAGGGAGCAGGTCTGTTGAGTAAGAAAATGCCCTTGTAACAAAGACATTTTTCTGATGACTTCAAGGATTTTTTTTTGTAGGGGTAGTAAAAGCTGATTGCCTGATTTGCTTATAATTCCATGCTGTTATAAGAATATTTTAATTAATTAGAATGGGGTAGATGCAGTGTAGGAAAATGGTAGCTTTATATCTGAATTGTTTAAATATTTCACAATACTGTTAAATAAATGCAAAAACAAATACAAAATTGCAAAGCACAGGTCTGCTGGAGGTAAGGTCATGTACATTGTTGGGTTGTGAATACATTTATAACGTGAAATGATAGCAAACCAAAGTGTGCTGCTACCCTATATTTTGTACTGTCCACCTCAAAACTATTAGATATTCTCTCATTATTCTGGTTGCTTATCTTCTTGAGGGAAAATCTGACTTTCTAAAGTAGCATAAGTTAGTTTACTGAGATCCACATAAATATGTGATGTGTAAACATGCCTTGAAATCAAACATGGGGAAAGAATTGAGTCCCGCGGCTCTTTAGTTTTTTGGAAAGTTCACTTGTCCTCTGTTAACAAGGTTTGCAAACTGAACTCTGAAGCATGGCATAAAGAGCTGACAATTCTTGCAAGCCTGTAAAATCTTCTGATTCACCACCATTTCAATTTGTAGAAGCTATTTGGTCCATCTGTAATAGAAGGAATAATATTTGTTGTTATCTGTAGGTAGGCTTAAGTGTGTTTTAGATAGCAGCATGTGGTTTACAGTATGTAATTACCTTGTACTTGCTCCAAAAATAATCCACTTCATATTTTGTTACAATTACAGCTGGACAAACAATTCATTGCAAATAATATTTGCTGCCCAGCCCTATTGTTGGTTAGCAAATTGTTCAGGAACCAATCCTGATTTTCTTCAACTGTATTTATTATACATAATTATTCACAAAATAATTTGGATGAATAACTTTCAAGCTATGGGTTATTTGTGACCTGTTCACCTTGACTATTCAGTGTTTGGTTTGTCACAGGGTATTTTTCTGCTTCTTGACTGAATGACAGAACTATTTTACTCAAGAGATTAGTGAATAATGGACTTCCAGTGGAGAAATTAAAAAAAACAAAACTATTCAGATTACCATTTATGAAACTTCTGGGATTTGTGAACATTTTCATGAATATGCAGCTGTTGTCTGAGTAATCACAAACAATAAGATTGACCTCTCAGAACACAACTTCATCTCTGATTGGACTGCTGGCAAGGGTGCCAATATGGATTGGTTTCTATACACAGTAGTATTCTAAGAAATCTCATAAATACTACAGGGGACCAAATGGAAAAAATGAGCATTCTCAAGCTAATATCAGTAACTACTATTTATTAGTTCAAGCATACATACTGATGAACCGAATGATATCAGTTTGGAAAGAAACGCAAATGTGGACACCAGCACTCTAGAAATGACCTGGTGTCATAAATATAAAGGGAAGGGTAACCACCTTTCTGTGTACAGTGCTATAAAATCCCTCCTGGCCAGAGGCAAAATCCTTTCACCTGTAAAAGGTTAAGAAGCTAAAGTAACCTCACTGGCACCTGACCCAAAATGACCAATGAGGGGACAAGATACTTTCAAATCTGGAGGTGGGTGGGGGGGGAGAAAGGCTTTTCTCTGTCTGTGTGTGTGTTACCTTTGCTGGGAACAGATCAAGGATGGAAGCTCTCCAACTTCTGTAAAGTTTGTAAGTAATACTAGCTAGAAAATGCGTTAGGTTTTCTTTGTTTTTTTGCCTTGTAAATTCGCTGTGCTGGAGGGAATGTGTATTCCTGTTTTTGTGTCTTTTTGTAACTTAAGGTTTTGCCTAGAGGGATTCTCTATGTTTTGAATCTGATTACTTTGTAAAGTATTTACCATCCTCATTTTACAGAGGTGATTCTTTTACCTTTTCTTTAAATAAAATTCTTCTTTTAAGAACCTGATTGATCTTTCATTGTTCTTAAAATCCAAGGGTTTGGGTCTGTGTTCACCTGTACCAATTGGTGAGAATATTATTATCAAGCCTTCCCCAGGAAACTGGGTGTAGGGCGTGGGGCGATATTTTGGGGGAAGATGTCTCCAAGTGGTATCTTTCCCTGTTCTTTGTTTAAATTGCTTGGTGGTGGCAGCATATCAGGTTTCTAACCTAAGCTGGTTCCCAAGGCAAGAAAGAAATCTGTGCCTTGGGGAAGTTTTAACCTAAGCTGGTAAGAATCATGCGCGTCCCCACATCTGTACCCTAGAGTTCAGAGTGGGGAAGGAACCCTGACACCTGGTACAGTTGATGTTCTGCATTCCTATGAAATAAGGCTTAGAATGGAACAGGATGTTTTGCATCTGCTAGAATGTGTTAATAGGTTTTCCTGGCAATCTTTTGAACAGCACAGGTCCTAACACAAAGAACATAAGATCACCAAAATATGTAGACAATGTAACATGGGACACACCAAAGGAGATGGACAAAGGGAGAAGAGAGAGTAAATATGAAAGACAAAGTATGAGAGGAAGGGATATATTCCTTCTCAAAGAAAGAAACAGTACTTTCCACTCCATATATGTGATGCAAATTGTGCATCCATGAAGAAGAATAACTGAGAAAATATTGACATACCTACTCTGTGGGGCACTTAAAGGTTATCCACTCATTTTATCAACAGGTCAGTTTACATTGCATTACCTTTTCCTTTGGGATTTCTACTGAACTACAACTTTTCAAAAAGCAAATATGAAACATAACATTGTTGGATAGTGGCAACCTGGCACCAAAATTGGTCATTTCTTGCTCTATGTGGGCAGTTAAACAGGTCACTGATTCCTTTTTCAATATATGTGAAGATAAGAGCTTTGGTACACTTTGTACTAACCATAACCCTGGAATTTGAAAATGACTTAATATTTTACCTCTCAGCAAACATTTCTGTTTTTATTTTTGTGCCTGCATAAACAACCTTTTCTGATACATCCTCATTGTTCTCAGAAGAAGCTTTAATTTTTAATAACACATCTTTTGAATTTAGAATTTGTCCAAAGTGGAATGTTGCCATTTTTGGACGTAACACACTATTTTATCACACGATATTTTTCCATCCATTAAAAGATTAATCCTTACAGACAAATCCCTGGCCACAATAATGCATGAATTTGTGACCTCCAAACCCGAATGCTGCAACTCATTACATCTGGGAATGAAGCCACATGACCTGAAAAAGCTCCAAACAATACAAAGCAGAGCAACCCATCTACTAAGAACGTGAGTCATCACTGATGGCACATAACCCCTATGCTCCAAAGAGTCTAATTCCAGGTTTTTACCCTGATAGTCAAAGACCTTTCTGGGGCTAGCATTGCTGGCTACCTGAGAGATCACCTCAGTCGGTACAACCATGACCTCCCTCAATGCTTATGTTTCACTGGAACAATGAAGCTGTTGATCAGTAGGGTGCAGGAGACGGTAGGTTGCTCACAAGTGCAAGAGACAGAACTTTTGCTGGAGCTGGACCTAGACTACAGGACTCATTCATGCAAGAAATCAGAGCAACCCCACACCGCACTAAGTACAGATCTAAATCCAAAATACATATATTTGACTTGGGTTTCACTCAAAGTATTACAAATCACCTTAATTATCAACCAATTTTGTCTGCCGGGATTGGGAAGGAAGTGAGGTATTAAACTTGGCTACATAGACTGCAGTCAATAGTCAAATCAGTAGCAACCAAGATTTAAGGAGTATCTTTTATTATATATTAAAGACCATACTCTGTCCTAATTTAAACTCTATGCAAAGCCTTTCATGCTATGAGGATTGTATGGTGTATATATTAGAGGGTCTGGGGCATATTCCTGCAAATATTTACTACCAAGCTTCATGCTGGCTATTATGAACAGTCTCATTAAAGCCATTGGGACTAATTACAGTGCTCAGCAGTACATTTACCAAAAAGTGTTGTAAAATCAGACCTTTGCCTCTTACACATGCAGGTGTAAATCAGGAGTGACTCCACTAAAGTCTATTCAGTTACGCTGGTGAAAACCAATGCAAAATGAAAATTGAGCCTACAAGTCCCAGTGATTTCAGTGGGGGGGGAGGGGTGGGAACTGAGCCTTACATCCTTACATGTTTTATCAGGTTTTCACCAGATTTGCTCCCTTCAGATGATCTGAGAGTTTCTCTCATGGCACTTATTCCTATCATCATCTAATCACCCACAATTTCTCTGAGTTTTCAATTCTGATTATCCATCCTCATATCTGTGTCAGTGTTAGCAGCATACAGTTGGATTTCATATTCACTTTTTCTCCCTTGTTTCAAACATAGGGAGCCTCACTCACCCATATCCATGACACTACTATACACAGAGAACCTCCAAATGGCTGTCCTTTACTTTTGATGTGTCAAGTAAGCCGAGATAAGAAACAGTTGCTAAAGCTTCTTTGGCTTTATTTTCCAGGAAGTGCCATCACATTACTGAGTTAAGATTTATTAAATAAAAGGAGATCACAACAGACAGAGTGTGGTGCCCTTGGACAAACTGTTCAGAAAAGAAACCTAAGCTTCTTTGAACTTCAAAACATCACAGCTGGAATTCTGGAATTCTGTTCAGCGGCTCAGACATATCAATGTTTTTTTTTTTTATTGTGACTTTTTTTTTTGCATCTGCTCTTTACTTTTTTGGCCATTTAATTCATTTGCATAATTGCAATTATTATGAAACAGGGCAATGCAGTGATTTGATGCCTATAAAATGTCATTGGATTGAAATAAGGATGAATTTGAAAGGTCAGAGATAGGACTCTGCAAAAGCTGAACACATCTTAATATTTTCAGTGTGTTTGCTTTCTATTGTAATGAACTAAAATCATACGATTTGTATAGCAGAGAGACCTCTTGATAACCAGGCTTTGAGGATTTTTGAAGCATATTGGATATATATTTATTTAATTCAGATCAAATAAAAATTGAATATTCAACTTCATTTTTCATGCAATTGGCACTGGTGTAAGTAGAAAATAATGCAATAAGTGGATGAATGAATTAATTACTTGAAAAAAAAGATAAGGTTAATTTTCTGCTTTACTCTTTTATTTAAAATGTCTACTGGGACTACCTTGTTTTCTAGTCTAAAGAGGAAATGATTTCTTTTTTGAATTGCACATTCATCGCAGGCACATTTAGAAAAGAAAGCAAAGATAGTAGTAATATATAAGAAAGTGGACTTTGCTATACTGTGCGTAAAGTATGACCACAGTCTTCACAGACAAATACATGATTACTTAGATGAAGAGCCAGTGGCATCTCAGGTTTTGTTTCTTTGCACTATTATTCAAGCCTATGGGTCATTATTTTGGATTCTTGTCTGCATTTTAACAAATATGCATCCTGCTTGAACAAGAAATTGTGACAAATATATCCACAAAGCACAGCTAAATTATGTTTATTGCATGATCTTGAAATTTCTGTTGGAGCTGGGGTTTATAGTATTAGAATAGATTTATTTTCACCAACTTGGTTCAATTTACAGTATTCTTTATCATGAGGTATATCTTTGTGTAATTTCCTGGATTTCATAACATTTCATAGATATATTTTTCAGAGTCAACATGCTGGAATAACGCACAACACTTAACATAATTCACATACAACTGTATAAAATAATTAAACTTAAACAGCTAGTTTATTTTTCTTGGCGCTGCTGTTTCATGAAGTATCTGTACTTTAATCTGTTTAATTGTGTTGTAAAATATTTTAAATTACTTGTAGAATATGATGATAGTAATAGATATTAGCAATGCATTCTGTTACTGTTTTAGAGTCAAATTGTTAATTGAAGGTTATCAATTGAAGATGGCTATAATACAGAACTTTTAAAAGTCTCTTTCTGTCTCATTATCCCCTGCAAAAGGTTTGGTCTTAAAATTTGCTAACTGAAGTCTAATATTGACATTTAAACTTGAATTGACATGGCACTCTTAGAGAGTATTTTCATGTAATATATACACATTACCATGAACTCAGAAAAGGATAGCCTCTTTGTGGGCCTGATCCAAAGCTCACTAGTTAATTGGACTCTTTACACTGACTTAAAGAACTTTAAGCCCAAATGAGCAGCCTAACTAAATGTTTCAATAAAGAACACCTCCATGTGAAATTATAGACCCCCGCAGTTCAAGTAAGAGACATGCCAAAGGACAGCAGACAGTGGGGGGGTGAGTTAAGTTTGTGGCTGGAATACCAGGAGCCTCATGGAGACTGCTAAAATAATGCAACCTTAGCTGTCCTGACTCTACACCTGTCTTGGATGTACCAAGGAAACTTGGGATATGTTGTCCCCTACAGAGCCTTCAGAAGAAGAGGAGCTCCAGAAGAATTTTTCAGTGTCGCAACCTTCTCCCACAGAGTTTCTGCCACCAACTCCTCTATGCTTAGCAGAAGTTGGTGAGTCTCACTCCCAAAACGAGTTCAAAATTTGATTTGGCTAAGACCTCAATAGTTTGGAAGCTTATCCAAACCTTCTGTAGTCTCCCCTCTGTCTTCCACTCCTCTTCTTTGCCTCCCATCCTTCTTATTCCATTCTTCTAATGCAACACATCTCAATTCCAAAACCAGAGTTCATTTCAGAAGCCATTTAAGGTTTCTAAGTGATAAGAGCATACATGCCTAATCACATCAATTTCAAAACATAAGCATTTAAATCAAGGAAATGAATAGTTAAGGTAATCAGACACCTTACACTGTCCTGGTAAACAAACACATTCTTAAATTCTGAGGAAATTCATATCTATTTGTAAAAGAGTACTGGTGTGTAAGCACAGGCATGGCCAGCATGTCTGTTACAGGGGCAAAGCTGTTTAAGACCAAGTATTGCTGGGAGTTGTAATCTCCAGTTGGGGCAAATAGAGAGGGGTTAGTTGGCTAAGCATCAGGTGTCTCCCTAGGGGAGACTGTATAAGACATGCTTGTGGCTCCATTTGAGGAAGATGGTAAGATCCTGTAGGAAGTCACTCCAGGGGGAATAAGGGAAGTATATATCCTCTGCTCTCACAGCTAGCTAACTCTGAGACAGCCTCTGGGGATTATTGCCCGGTATTTTTCAGTTGAATTTGCTTTGTGACAAGTTTGAGAATAATAAAATAAGCCCTGAAGGAAAAGGCCTTAGAATAATGCCTGGAGCTTTATTTCATTTTCCTGGCTGGTGAAACTTCCTACCAGCTTACAATATTATACATGGTGCTCAGAAACTGCAGTGCTAAATGACGTACAAGAATTAGATCAACATAACATCCTAAACTCTGACACAAAATAAATACTGTTTTATCCATCTATAATGTCAAAGTATGAACCCAACAAAAAACCTTTCAAAATGAATCTTAAAAAGTATGTATATACACAGTACTCACAGATATTGATCTGCCTCAAATGCAAGAAGACCACATAGAGACAGAAATGTACCTTCATAAATTACACACATTTCTTAATATGCTACCTATACAACATTGTTCTCAGGCACCAACAATTGTTTAAGGCCAGACGGGACCAAAAGATTATCTAGTCTGACCTCTTGTGACCCCTGGCCACTAAACATCACCTAGGACCCACAAACCAAGCCAACAACCAGAATTAGACCAAAGTACTACAGCCGCCAGGAGACTAGACTATTATGTGCCACAAGCAGAGAACAGGAGGGAATGAGGTGCACCAATGCCCGAGGCCCCTGAAATGACAGGGAACTGATTGAGACGTACCCAGAGAATCCTGGAAAACAACCCAATAAGTAAATTAACAAAACCTTGGTACTGTTGGTTAATAAATTAACTCAGGATACTTTGTAATTTTAACAATTTATGGAAGATTATTCTGTGTACAGCCTCCCTTCCCGTTCACAATCTTATTTCATCCATATGGCAACTAGAGCTAATGCTCATATGGAACATTAATAGTAGCAAATTGTTTCTGAGAGTTTCTCATTTTGGTTTGTTGACTTTGAGGTCTTGGGTTATTTTCAACCTGAATCTGTATTTGACCTCTGAGAGTATGGTTGTGAACCTGCCTAGACTGAAAACATAAATATGTCTTTGAACTCCCTATGAAATGAAAGTACGATATTTCACAATGCTTTATTTACAATAGTACCATAAAATAATATTTTAAATATAAATATTCTTTACACTTTAAAAGGGAATTAAGGGCACTCTTATAATTTGTCAATACATTAACAACTGTATTCTAGGGAGAGAAAAAATATAAGCAGAAGCCAAAATATTTCATAATAAGACTACATCTAAAAAGAATGAACTTTTAGGGAAAACACACATAATTCTTGCTGTTTATAGACAGACATTTTGAAAAGTTAATTGGATGGACTCTTGAACTTTAAAATATTTTTTCTAATGCCTGTAATTCTGAGGGAGCAAGCACTGGAGCTCTCAAAGCATAGAGCATATATGGTATTGCATTTAGTAGCTGTTGTGAGGCATGGTTAGGAATGATTACCAACAGCAGCTTATTGAGTCACTGAAATAATGTTAAAACTACCCCATTTAAACACCATACTGGAAGTCCCTGTGTAATCCAGTGGGCACATCCATTTCATGAGGAATACAAATAGTCAGTAGAGAGTAGATGGAGGTTATGCTTTCAAGTGTGTTACATCAATTGATGAAGAAATCACAAAAAGAATTTGAAGGAAACTCATCTGACAAGATGGGGAGCAAGAGAAGCCTGCACCAAATATTTGATTATATATCCGTTTGGCTTTGGACACACGCAGGTACAATTATGGGGCCAGAGTCTGAGACTCTCAACTCATGTTGAGTTGTACATTACTAGTCGTCCTGTTAAATCAGTATTCCTACTTGTGGAGCAAGGTACTAATAAATGTGAGTAAGGGTATCAAAATCTGGCCTTTAGGTATTCCAAAAGCAAACTCATTATTTTTTAAAGTGCTCTGTAACAAATATAATAACCTGTTGCATCATTTACAAAACCCAAACACCTAGGAGTAAGGAAATAAATACAGACATCATACATTTTCCCCTGACCCTCTAATAAACTAATTATTTTATCAACTGAAAATTGATTTCTTCACAATGCATCAACTTTACTGGTGAAATAATAGTATTGATTTTGGAGTTAAAATTAATTTCAAGATAAATACAAGGCAACTTATTTGAAAAAGAAACATATATTCTATTTTAATGAGTGGCGTACAGATTTTTGAGAGTAATGCTGAAAGAACTACGTTCATTTTGGGATAAAGTTAAGGGACAGAGTGCACCATGCCCAAGTAGTTTCTAAGACATTTTCAGGGATTATTAAACGTAATGTTTAGCGGTTCTTACATTTTATTATGCATGTCAGCTGTGCCCAGTATTTAGGTAGTTGTTTCTCCATGTGTGCCTTTTTCATACAGGTGCAGATAAAATGAACACTTAAGGGTTTGAGTTTAACAAGTGCTTGCTGCCTTTTTTGTTTTGTTTTTTGGGTCAGTTAATTTATTTAACATCTTATCTTATGCCCTGTAATGTTCTTCTCATTTCATAGTTTTTTGTGACTCAGTTTAAAAAACACAAAGTCAAATCTGCAGCTGTAAATCAACAGAACTCGTTTGACTTCAATGGAGCTACATCAATATACACCAGCTGAGAATCAGGCCCATCATGATTTTATATTCTTGTTTACAATTTGAAAGGTGAACTGTCAGGCTGGAGGGAGGTTACCAGTGGAGTTCCTCAAGGATCAGTTTTGGGACCAATCTTATTTAATCTTTTTATTACTGACCTTGGCACAAAAAGTGGGAGTGTGCTAATCAAGTTTGCGGATGATACGAAGCTGGGAGGTATTGCCAATTTAGAGAAGGACCGGGATATCATACAGGAGGATCTGGATGACCTTGTAAACTGGAGTAATAGTAATAGGATGAAATTTAATAGTGAGAAGTGTAAGGTTATGCATTTAGGGATTAATAACAAGAATTTTAGTTATAAGCTGGGGATGCATCAATTAGAAGTAACGGAGGAGGAAAAGGACCTTGGAGTATTGGTTGATCATAGGATGACTATGAGCCGCCAATGTGATATGGCTGTGAAAAAAGCTAATGCGGTCTTGGGATGCATCAGGAGAGGTATTTCCAGTAGGGATAAGGAGGTTTTAGTACCGTTATACAAGGCACTGGTGAGACCTCACCTGGAATACTGTGTGCAGTTCTGGTCTCCCATGTTTAAGAAGGATGAATTCAAACTGGAACAGGTACAGAGAAGGGCTACTAGGATGATCCGAGGAATGGAAAACATGTCTTATGAAAAAAGAAAAGGAGTACTTGTGGCACCTTAGAGGCTAACCAATTTATTTGAGCATAAGCTTTCGTGAGCTACAGCTCACTTCATTGGATGATGTAGCTCACGAAAGCTTATGTTCAAATAAATTTGTTAGTCTCTAAGGTGCCACAAGTATTCCTTTTCTTTTTGTGAATACAGACTAACACGGCTGCTACTCTGAAACTTGTCTTATGAAAGGAGACTCAAGGAGCTTGGCTTGTTTAGCCTAACTAAAAGAAGGTTGAGAGGAGATATGATTGCTCTCTATAAATATATCAGAGGGATAAATACCGGAGCGGGAGAGGAATTATTTAAGCTCAGTACCAATGTGGGCACAAGAACAAATGGATATAAACTGGCCACTAGGAAGTTTAGACTTGAAATTAGACGAAGGTTTCTAACCATCAGAGGAGTGAAATTTTGGAATAGCCTTCCAAGGGAAGCCGTGGGGGCAGAAGATCTATCTGGCTTTAAGATTAAACTCGATAAGTTTATGGAGGAGATGGTATGATGGGATAACATGATTTTGGTAATTAATTGATCTTTAAATATTCATGGTAAATAGGCCTAATGGCCTGTGATGGGATGTTAGATGGGGTAGAATCTGAGTTACCCAGGAAAGAATTTTCTGTAGTATCTGGCTGGTGAATCTTGCCCATATGCTCAGGGTTTAGCTGATCGCCATATTTGGGGTCGGGAAGGAATTTTCCTCCAGGGCAGATTGGAAGAGGCCCTGGAGGTTTTTCGCCTTCCTCTGTAGCATGGGGCTGGAGGATTCTCTGCTCCTTGTAGTCTTTAAACCACGATTTGAGGACTTCAATAGCTCAGACATAGATGAGGTTTTTCGCAGGAGTTGGTGGGTGAGATTCTGTGGCCTGCGTTGCAGGAGGTCAGACTAGATGATCATAATGGTCCCTTCTGACCTTAGTATCTATGACGCTATGAAGCTATGAATCTCCATTGTGCAATGCATACTGCAAATATATCTGAATGAAATGAAAGCAGAATTGTGGGAAACATCAGTTTATGCTGCTGAACATAAAATGGAGGTTTAAATTATTCAGGAAGAGGTTTGCACATTTCTACTTGAGATGGTAAAATAGTATTTGGCTTTCTATTGTTTTGTGAAGCATCTGGCCCAAGTTTGTCAATATATTTGAAAATACTTAATGAAAGTTACAAGCAAATAACTGGCAGCTTCTAGAATAATAGTGCCATCTTACATGTTGGTATTCAAAGTTTGACATAAGTTATTCATGTCATCTGATTTTGATTCTGTTCCACAACTTGATGCAATTTATAAAGAGCACCAGGGGCTTGAATATATATTTTCAACATCAGATATGTACTTCTGACATAGAATGTGTGTATTCAACACAGAATAAACTAATTTGACATTTAATAGCTCTTTGGGGCAAGGACTGTTATTTATTGTATTATGTTTGTATAGTGCTTAAAACATTAGAACCTCAGCAAGGTTCAGTTGCTTAGCTGAGGTGCTACTATATTAGAAATAATGATCATAATTGGATGTGTCTATCTTATCATCCAGACCACCACAAAAACTTTGTGTATTTGTGAATACTAATATACTCAAATGTGGTAGCATCAAACTAGGGCTCTGCTGTTCACCAACCAGCAGACTATGTAATATTAGTATTCTATCAGCTCTGGCTAACACAGAATTGGTCATGCTCACATAACTCAAAGTAAGTTTGTTCTGATGATCTGTTACAGATCCTTTTTTTGGGTATTGAGAGGTGTTATAAAGTTCTTCGTTTGATCACATGGAATCTGGAAATGAGCCAGATAGTGACTAAAAAGAGAGAAATCCCCGTATTAGGTGAGATCATTATATTTAAAAAATAAATGAGTGACTGAAAATGGATTGTGGTCTATGATGGTAAGTTAAACTTCCATTTCTAGCTGTTTTAAAAGTGGCAAAAATCAAATTTCTTTGGAATTAAGAATCTTTTCCCCAGGTGAATGTGCAGTGAACTTGCCTGTAGCTAGATGAGTTCTTTAAAGAGTGAATAGCCCTTCAAATGTCTCAGTTTCCTGAGAGCTCTCAGTCCTGCAATTTTTCTCATGATTCTTTGAGTGACTTGTCATTTTCCTGACTCTTGGCAGCTACATGCTCATATACCCATCAGCAAGTCTTTGGCATCCCATTTCTCCATGCCCCTCTCAAGAACTACTCCTCCACTTGACAATCACTGCTGATTTTGTCTTGGCTGATTTTATAATATCAGCTATCATTGCTTTCGCCAGAACTGTTCCCTTTTTTTCAGTACCCTACCTCATATCCTATCCCTACCTGCTCTACTGCCTAATTTTAACAAGAAATTTGGTTTGCTGACACAAAGTGATTTTACCCTCTCAACATTTTCTGTGCTCACCAGCAGGATGGTACCCATGAGCCTTAAAGGGATACTGAAGAATTTGTCTACTTGTAAGACCAAACATGATCGTGCAGAGTCTATTTGTTATTTGACTTCCTGAGCTAGTAACAGGAAACAGAGATCTAATTCTGAGCTACTTTGTTAGTTAGTTAGTTAGAAAAGTAGATAGAAAAATATAATACATGTAAATACATACAGATAAGTTAGGTTTAAATTAGATAAGTAAACTGCAGTGTTAACATGAGTGAACCGATATTTGTACATTGCTTCCTTAAAAAGTTCTATGATTAGAAGAACATAATGGGATATACTAAACTAGTAAATATTTTCACAATCTGGATTGTGATTAAAATACAACATTAATCTTTACAAGCACATGCTGAAACTCAAAAAACTGCTTTCTCAAATACACTATACCTGAGGAAGCATGTTCTTTAATAATAGTACATTTCTCATCATATTGAAGGTAACTTTTTGAATGTTCAAATTCCCTACTGCTAAACGTGATTTCCAATGCAATCTGAAACATAGTTACCTATGATTCACATCAGCTTCAGTGGTACCCAAACTATATGGTAAGGCATGATTATTTATGTTGTCACTTCTGGTCCCAAATACCTTCCATTATGTTGATTAGCACAATATCACACTGGCCTGGTGTGCAGCATCAATTATCATACTGCAAAATGGCTATGAGAATAATTTACTTCTCCGCTGCAACATGTAACTGAAGGGCAAAGTGATCTTTTCTGATATCCAATATGCACACACACTCTTACTATCTTTCTGGTTTTTGCACAGCCCTATGGGAACATTTACAAGTGCAAAAAAAAGCTCAGTTTTGTAGTAGGAAAGGAAGGCCTTTCAATGGATGTTCTGGAACTATTCAAGGTGAAGCCATGTTTATCAAGTGTGTTTTTAAATCATATTCATAATATCTGGTTAGTTACATATGCTTTCGAAATGCATTTCAAAATATTCAAAATGTTATAAAGCTTTGGCAAGGCTGTAATTATCAAGAGCTCCAAGAGGTAGTTAAAAGGTTCATTTAAATTGTTCTGACTCTAACTATCCATACAAAAGTTAATTGTCTCCCAAATTAATATTTTAAATTTCCTTTTAGGAATTTAGGGGAAGATTTTATATATAAGTATTCATTGACATTCCCTAATAACCCTCAATCAACTCGATAGGGAAAGCAAGTTTTAAATCCAATAAAGTTTTCTTCTAAATCTTCCAAATAAAAAGTACAGGTTTTGCCTGAATTACTATGGAACCCTGAAAATATTCCATTTCTCTGACAAAATAGTAAGGGATTAAGAATGCAAATTAAAGGGTTAGCAATGCATACTGGCATATCTGATTGCTTACCTCAAAATAGATCTTCCGTTCATATTTGGCAGTTGCTCTGCAAACTAAACAACTGATAAAAGTGAAAATTCTGTGTGGAGGAGGATTATAGAAACACCACTAGCCACAGGATGAATCAGAAAGGAGATATTTTTATTCTCATAACTGAAAAATTACTGAGACCGAACATAGAAAATTTCAGGCCACAAGAATTGGTTTGAGAGAGTTGCTTAAAGTTATCCTTCAGCAACTGAAAGGTGGGGTGTCACCTTAGTCAGTTAGGATGCCTTACCACAGAAATAGTGACATGAAGAGTACAGCGGTGGAACAATTTATTTAAAACAAAAATATTTAATACACCACAATAACATATATATAATCCGGTTCCCCAAAATGCTGAATGATATTGATTCACAAAGTTTTCTCTAATTTATAATTAAGAGTCTTTCAACCTTCAGAGGCCATCCTGTATGCTCACAAAGATTTTCCTCTCTCATCATCCATTAGGACTTGTGTAGACTAGGATTTGAAGGGGTGATATTAGCTAGCACATATTAACAGCCTAGAGTAGACAAGGCAGTGTGCCTTTAATTTGTGTGAAACTGGTCGAGTTAAAGCCTTCAGGGCCTCTACATGAGGTCATAGATAGCAATTCCTCCCCGATGATGTCCTTTCAAACACTAACTAAATGTATGTTTGCACAGCAGAGTTCACTTGGGTGATTGGCACCCAGATATGAGCACCTGGATTAGCCTAGTCTGCCTGCAAGAAGCCACACTGTACCACCATGCCAGTGGTTCTGTGTCCTCACTGGTGCTGCACTCCCTAGTGTGTATTGGTAGGACTTCAGGAAACACATCCCAGCTTATTTACTATGTAAAGAAATATATTATTTTATATGCATACAATACAACATACTAAGCAAAGTACTGACCAAATTACTTTTCTCTAGATATTTAAACTCCTCTGTCTACTTTTTAGAAACCAGCAGAAGGAAAAAGGGCACACAAGTCCTGAATTTGGGAGTGCTACTGTCCAGCTTCTCTTATTTGAACTTCTCCAGGTACTAGAGGATCATTATACATGTTTTTACAAAAAAACAATCTACTGTTTTCAGAGGAGGTTAATCTTAAAGTAAGATTGAGACAATATTAAAAATTCTTCTGCCGTTTTCATGCATTCAGATGCTGAGCTTCACTTTTAACAACATGAACTGTCACTGGGTTGTCATACCGGCTTCCTTTCTGGTTACTTTTTATTATAATGATGGCACTCTCTCTCCATCCCCCTTTAATTTAGTGTTCTTTATAATTAGATTAAATTAAAATAATTTTATTACAGAGCAGTTTTCCTTGAAGGCAAAGGTAGAATTAATGGATCAGCCTTCCACCTTTAGAATTCTGTTATCAATCTTAAATTGAACAAAAACCGGCACTTTGACAATGTATCTTCAAGACAGGAAATATGTCTTCTGCTATATTGCTAAAGTAGTATGAACTTTTACAATAATATCTAAGGCCCTGGTCCTTTAACAACTTACATGCATTCTTAAAATCAAGCAGGTGACTCTTGTCATTGAGTTAAACACAAAACAAAAGATGGTCTCTGACCCAGATTGCTTACAAACTACCTGTTAAAAAAAGGGAACTTTGACTGAGAGAGAGGTAAAGATTTAGACAGAAAGAACTAAATTTATCCTTGGTGTAACTCTTTTGACATCACTGAAAATAATTAGCTGCTCTCAAAGCATGTCAAACTGATGACATTATTGGTGTCAATAAAATTTTGTGTTGCTTTTATAGCATATTGTTCTCTTCTGGTAAGAAAAATGCTTTTGTGAGGAACAGAGTGCCAAGTATCTGAGATGTACACAAATGCTAGGGTAAAATATACAGCCTCCATAAAAACACTGAATGTTAGAAATTATGATTGCAGAAGTATCAGATGTCAAATGGGAAATGAAAACTGATTTACCATCACTTTTAGATAAGATATCAGAGACTTTCAATCATCAGTTCTGTATTTAGCAGGGAAAGCAATATTTCAGTCAGATTTGCAGTTAAAAAAAATCAGGAAGCTTATTTACCAGCGTGACTACCAGGATTAGAACATTAAGATGAGAAATACAAACAGAAGCTTACTTTAGCCAGGTGCCGTGTATAGATAGCTAAAGGGTGTTGGGTCGGGCCCTTAGGGTCTTTTTTGTTGGAGATGGAGTGGCCTCTGGTTCAACGCTTAAGTATACTGATGCTTCCTGTACAGTTTTATTTGAAATATCAGTTTGCCTCCATTATTGCAGAAAAAATATATATATATATCTAAGAACTTACCAAAACTCCCTAGTTTGTGCCCAGGCTCAAATGATGAAAAAACAGAAAAAAAGTCATCTATTGGCAGAGTCATATCAGCCATTGCCATGTTTCTTTGCCAGTAGAATCATGCCTGGTAGGAGACCCGCAGGGGCATAGTAGGTACAGCACAGTCACTGCAACCTGCGTCTCTCTTGGGTTGACAGGGAATTACCTAAATGGAGCTAAAGTGATGGCAAATGAGAATAGAAAATATAGTGGCAGGATAGAGGAAAACAGATTGGAGGAAGTAGACAGAGGAAACCAGCAAAAGTAAAGTGGGCACACAAATGTTTTCTGGTTCTAGTGATATTAACATTTCTCATTTTAAGTACAAGGAATATCACTGGAACCGTTAAGATCTTTAAAATTGAAATGAACTTTTTTTACTGTAATCACTATACAACTGGGGAATAGAGGGCAGAATGGTAAAACAAAGTATATCTAAGTGTGTCTAAAAATAATGCTGACTGTTCTGGATGGCTTGTACCTTAAAATATTTAAAATAAACCTGTTTCCCCCACAGTCAGTTTACTCCCAATGGCAAGACCAAAAACATAGCTGTAAGCCCCACAGTGCCCTTCCACCATTAGTGCCCCCACCCTGGTTTACTTCACCTTCACAGTTCTCCTCTCTTCACTCAAATTGATGCCAGAACTTGGTGGAAACCTGTGGGCTCCGTGTCTCCTCACCTACTGAGAGATTAGTTAGACCTATATTTATTCTAGTAGTTACTTAGATTAAGATTAGTCAATGCATTGGTAATAAAAAAAAATCTTACTTAGATTAAGGGCATTGCTAGGGTCTCTGCCCACCCCTACAACACTCCTGTACAAGGGATAGACTCCCCTGTAAACAGGCTTCAAATGGGTGAAGGCAAGTTTCTAGAATTCAAGACTTGGCGGTCTTATGATACAGCAATGACATTAACAATAGCTCCTCTAGGTGCATCTTATGCTTAGGAGAGGAACATGTCCCTGAGCACTGTTTGGTGTGCCAGATGTTTTCAAGGCACACTCTGAAAGCTAGAAAAGGCAGACTGAAGCTGCATCTTCTGGAAACTTCTGTGCAAGCATCTTCGGGTCCTGGCAAGTAAGCAGGGACACTGCCTCCTCCTTGCCAGTCTAACTCTTGCAGTGCCTTGGTGAGCTGCAATATCACCCTGAGCTCACAGGACACTCGAAAGTCCCTCTCAGGTACCACTCTGTCAATCTCCCTCCCCAGTCAGGAGACAAAAATCATCTTCTAAGGCTCCAACACACAAGAGTCTCAAAGCTGAGACTCACCTGAGCAGTGAGGCAAAATCAGCACCAACAGTTGCTTCACGCTTCCTCCGGTACAGCTCAGCTGACAGAACCTTCTTCGGCACCTCACGCACCAGCACTGGATGCCTCTGCACTGATAACAGAGACACTAAGGAAACCTGCTCCATGCTCATGAACACTGATCACTGCAACACTGGGGGACACATTTGATACCAATGGACTCATTGGTATACAGGAAATTTTTGGCACCAGCTGGCCTAACCAGGAGGGCCATCTCTGGCATCTCTAATCCTGGACATGAAGCTGACCATTCTTGCTGGAATATGACCTATCCCCACTATGTATAACCCAGCTGGACATGGAAGACATGGATCCCTAAGAGGCACATATAAGTCTTTTAGATCGAGAAGCTGGTACCTTCCTATGTATCTTCCTGGCCCTATTAGTTGCCTTAGGTTACATTAGGAAACCAAGTTTCAGAAGGAGACAAATACCTACAGGATCTCTATCAAGTGTTCTTAAAACTACAATACCCACCTGGGAAAGTGAAGAAACAGATTGACAGAGCCATTAGGAAACCAACTTTCCCAATGATCTCCAGGCCAAGATCACCGCAACCAAAGCAACTGATCCACCTGTCTCCAGCACTGGTTCTGGTTCACTAAAAATTGTTGAAGAAGGGACAAGAGTTCAGTGGAAATTGCCTCTTCTCTGACCACCACCAACCATTAGTTGTTTCTTCCTCATTCCTGTAAAGGCAACTAATCCTCCATTTTCAGCCTTCTCAGAGAAACTAAAAGTATTTCGGTGATCTGATAAGGTTAGTGAGTACTGTAAACATCTTTCTGGACATAATTTAAGAAAAGCAGAATAAATTAGTGGACATCTGCCAACCCCCAATTTGCTTTACTGCCACATTGCCCTTGAAGGGTGAAACTATGAAACCGAGGTTCCCACAGTCAGGTGGGACTCTAGACTAGAGGGAGGGGGAAAATGTGTCTGAGCTTTTGGGGGTTTAGGAAGGCAGTGGCATTGGCTCCGGAGTCTCAATGGCTGGACTGGAGGGGTCTCACTGCCCAACAAGGGTGTCAGATATGGGGTCTGCACCCAGGAGTATGCCTGAGAGACCCAGAGCTAAGAACAGTGATCAGTCACTGCCAAGACACTGAGAGCTTAGCAACACATGGGATTCAGCAGTTGGCTCCAATCACAGTTGACTGGTGTCAGTTCAGAGAGCTGGACTGGACCAGACTGTGACAATATTATAAACATATATAACAATGTCAATAATTTCTTCCCCAACCAAGTGACTAAAAAGCATGTCCTATTCCTCTAAGCAAAGCTATATACAAGTTAATAATGATAAATATCTCCTATTTGTAAGCTTGGAGATGAACTATCAAAATTAGGAAAATTCTCAGGGGCTATAGCAAATTTTGGAACTTCATAATGTTTATTGTATGTATTTTTATTACCAACATCCCAGAAAAAAAGGGATCCTGGGATGAGAAATTGCAGGTGGATCATTTTCTTGTAGGAAGCTTGAGGTGTTAAAAAGAACTGAGCATATAATAGAAAGCTGGCTTGAACCTTAACTAAGAAACAGCTACTGCTCTTCAATAAGAAGAACTTCTCTTTCTCCTACTGTATGCTTTTGTATAAAGAACCAATATTTTGACTCAAAGAAAATCAAAATCTTCTTAAATACACTTTAATCAAACTATATCAGTCTAGGCAAGGCAGTACCATTTCTCTCCATATTATTTCATTAGAGGTGAACAAAATGACTCCTGTGAGAACAATTCATTCTCCCAAATGAATATTCATATTTGCATTCTCTCCACCATCAAGATTTTTGTATTATGTATTGAATATCTGCTGACCTTTAATACTCATTATTATTATTATTGTTATCTACAGGCAAATATCTTAGACTTAGGAAGTGATTCTTATGACTTCTTTAGGGTTTAATGGAAAAAGATGAATTATTATCCCCTTACATTGTTAAGGGCAAGCATAGGAGGGAGGAGGGGGAGGAACAGCTTACTATTTCAAGAATATGTTGACAGTTTGATGAGATTTGGCCAAATCATTCAGAAGAGCTGCTGAGAATACTATCATTATCTGGTAATAAATTAACTGGAAGTGCCAAATAAAATGTGGGCCAAGTGTGCAATAATACTGTAGTCAGTACCTAAAGTTACACTTTTATTGATTTTTAGTAATTATCATTTGTTGTAGCTTTTGCGTGACTGTCAGCACAGGGCTGAGCATGTTATCTAGGCTAACCTTTTGCATAAGAATAACAATGAACTGAGAAATCTCTGTCATCTTTAATCAGCATTTAATGTTTCTCTTCTGCATAGGAAGGCAGTAAAGCAAAACATGATGCAATTCAAGAAACACTTCAGCTTTGAAAGGACTCTGTTTTAAAGATGAATTCAAAAGCATTTCACTGCTAGCGTGTGGTGGGATGCTGTGTTTCTTCTGTCTGTATAATGTATCTAATTTAATCTGTAATTTACAGGGATGACATCAAATTTTGCAAAAGAAACAAAAAATCCCAATTGCACAACACTGAAAGCAAGACTAAAGTGATGACTTGATATTTTACTGAAGTGCCTGTTGTATTCTTCATTCAACACTTTGTTAATACTATTAAATCACCTAGGCCTGGTTCCACAAAGGTACTTAAGTGCCTAACCCCTATTTTTAGGCACCCCTGCAATCCACAAAACTGCCACACAGCTGCTGCCTAATCCTGTAGGTGCCTGAACTCACTCAGTGCCTAAGTTTTGGCAGTAAAGTTCCCTACATGCCTATGTTGCTGCCTCTGAGCATGCACAGTGTTATCTCCCTGTAGGTGTTGGGCTGCTTATCTCCTGCCTAAGC
Source organism: Natator depressus (assembly GCF_965152275.1). NCBI lineage: Eukaryota > Metazoa > Chordata > Testudines > Cheloniidae > Natator > Natator depressus. Next base: position 129,782,627 of record NC_134235.1, read on the forward strand.
CCTACTATGATCCACAAATTTGGGGAAGATACGGGACCTGGACCAGGAGGTGTGCTCAGAGGCTAACTCCATATGAAATGAGAGAGCAGGGGTGGGCAAAGGGGAAGAAAGAGGACTATTGGCCATTGGTTAGGGTACTCACATGAAATGTGGGAGACCTCTGGTTTAAGTTCCCCCTCTGCCTAATGAAAAGGGCTTTGAACACACAGTGTTCAGATGACTGCTCTAACCACTGGAATATCGAGTGATTCTTGCTCTTTTCTCTGCCCCAATTAATATTTAATTGTTCCAGTTTAATTAAATAACTGAACAACTTCAGTAGGAGAGACTGCAGGAGCTGCACTTCAGAATATCTGCTAGAGCAGTGGTTAGAGCACTCATGGGAGAGCTACACTGATCCCTATTCAAATCTCTTCTCATCAGGTTGAAGAGGACTGGAACCAGGTTTTTCCCACATCCCAGGTGAGTACCTGAACCACTGGGCTAAAGGTCCATCGTCTGGCAGTTTTGTGTGGAGTTAGGCAGCCTCTGAGCATACCTACCAGCTCATGCCCCTTCACATGATTTATACAGGTGAATGACTATCTTCCCCCAGTTTGTGGATTGCAAGTACATGTAGGTGCCTTCCTGTAGTCTAGACGTGGTGCTATCTCCATGACAAGGGCAGTGCTTAGCTCTCATCAGCATCTCCCATTGGCTAGCTTGGGCGGTCCCCTGTCTAGAATGTTGTCTTTTGTGGATCCCCTTCTAAGGTGCCTATATTTTCCCATTCATTGTATAGGGAGTCTAGGTTCCTAACTCAGGTGTTGTGGATCTCAGTGTTGTTCCTATGATTTTCTAGGCACTTAAAAGTTAGGCGTTGTGACACTGAGCTTCGCAAGGCCTAAATCCCTTGTGGATCTGACAGAGTTGCCAACCCTCGCGGATTGGCCAGGAGTCTCCCATAATCGGGCTCAATCTCCAGGAGGCTACTGAAGCCAGTCTGGGAGATTTCAGGCCACCTAAAAGTCCGTCAGCACAGCGGGACTAAGAAAGGCTGCCTACCTACCCTGACCCCGCGTGGTTCCCAGAAGCAACCAGCATGTCTGGCTCCTAGGCACAGGAGCATCCGGGGGTCTTTGCACGGTGCTCTGTAGCTCCCATTGGCTGAGAACCACTGCCAATGGGAGCTGCAGGGGCAGTGCCTGCAGGCAGGGGCAGTGCGCGGAGCCAGCTGGCTACCCATGAGTCTCGGAGCCGGACATGCCGGCCACTTCCCGAGAATCTCCTGAGGTAAGTGCCGCCCAGCCAGATCCTGCATCCTGCAATCCCTCCTGCATGAATCCCAACCTCCTGTCCCAGCCCTGATCCCACTCACACACCCAAACTCCCTCCCAGAGCCTGCACCCCACGCCCCCTCATTCACTCCAACCCTCTGCCCCAGCCCCGAGCACTCTCTCACACCCCTAGTCCCTCCCAAAGCCCACATTCCGAACCCCCACCTGCACCCCAGCCCCTTGCCCTAGGCTCAGCCCGCAGCCCACTCCCACACTCCAAACCCCTCGGCCCCACCCCCCAGCCCAGAGCCTGCACCCCCTCCTGAACCTCAAACCCCCTGCTCCAGCCTGGTGAAAGTGAGTAAGGGTGGGGGGAGAGTGAGCGACAGAGGGAGTGGGGATGAAGTGAGTGGGGGCGGGGCCTCTGGGGAGGGGCAGGGGATGGGATAGGGCAAGGGTGTTTGGGTTTGTGTGATTAGATAGTTGGCAACCCTAGGATCTGAGCCTTAGGATCCCGCAAAGACTAATAGACATGCTTCACTTGAAGGCTGCTCTAATTAAGGCCAGGAGTCAGGGCATTGCAGATCCATTATGAGAAGCAGAGAGCCATGAGCAGCTCCTTGACAGCACCCCTCTGCTTAACCCTGTGCTATGTTTAGCAGAAACTCAGTGAAGGAGAGAATCTGGGCCTGGATCTTCAAAGCCATACAAAGGATTGGTTTGAGAGTTGATTTGGTCAGTTGTTGTTTTCTATGAACTGGTCTGCCCTTCCCTATTTGCTTGTAGCTTGTTTTGAATTCTCTTTGGATTGCTTGTATCTACCATATCCAGTCCTCCCTATTAGTTTTCCTGTAGATTATTCACCAGCCCAACTTTTTTTTTTTTAAATGCAAGAGCAGACTTTGAACTTCTATCACATTCACAGTTTCAGGATTTTTTTATTATTATTTTTATTTCCATGTGTCTATTTTTGCAAGGTAACTATAGCTTTAAGCATTGATCATGTTCATGCAACATGTAGTAGAAATGTGACTGCTGTTCCCAGATTAAATCCTTGATTTAAGGTTTTTGTATCTCAGCCATTAGAATGCAATGTGGAGGAAACCAGGCATATGTGAACTTATTTTAAGAAGAATGGTTTATATTGGCTAAGAATAAGATGCTATTGGTTTCTTTTTTTAAATTAGTTATAGAGCCATAAAATACATTTTCTTCAGATGATTTTTCTATTTGCAACCGCTAGCAAACAAAAAAATAACCATCACATTTTGATTTGGTGGGAAATGTAGCCCTTTCTGTTGTTATGAAAATAAAATAAAATAAAATAAAATAAAATAAAATAAAGCTGCTGGCTGAACATATGCTGTAGCTGGTTTTCCTTAAAATATATGCTCTGACATAATAATGATCTTCTGATATACTCCCACATTGCACTGAAGGTTCAAGGAGGAAGCAGTGTAATATGAATTTCATTTCATTAGAGTGGAATCAAATTGCATTCTAGTCCCCTGAATGTTTGAGGGAAATTCAGATCCTGAGTTTCTGGTCCTAACTGTGTCCACTTATTAGTGTTAAAATGTAATACTAACTTAATCCAGTGAATTCAAAGTCTTTTTGACAGCATGGAAGCCAGGAAAAAATTGTCCACAGTATTTTTCACGTGGCCCAACATAAATGTTCAAACTTTTGGTATCTGCAATAAATGTGGTTGTTTGCACTGATACTGCATTTTTCTTCTAATTATGTGAAGTGCTTTACAAACAAATTAAGAAATGTAATCATAGGTGCAGATATACTATATATCATATGGATGGTCATTAAAGTGGAAGAACATTCATAATGGGCCAAATTCAGCAGTCTTTGTTATTCATATTTTTTATTCAGACCTTACAAAGGCATACTTTTATTGAAGTTGAAGGGATTTTGTCTGAATAAGTACTGAGAAAAAATCTGTACCTTGGCCCAATGTGATCTTGAAAAGCATAGCAGTGTGGGCATAATTATTTCAGTTTCTAATTAATTTTCTTTTCCTTGGCCTAAACCCTTGGAAGAGGACATCCTTCCAAAGCAGAAAGAAGATTAGATGCTCAACTCTCATGATTATTTTTAACAATGACAGCTGGGCTTGTTATTTAGAGGCTACTTTGGATTTAAATTAAGCTAAGATTTTCAAAAGTAACAAGTGATTTGGGTGCCCAACTTAAGATACATTTAAGCAGCCTGACTTTTCAGAGGGCAGATGGCTCAGCATTTTCCAAAAATCAGGCCTCTAAGATGGGCATACAACATTTGCACCGAAAATCAGTTTTGAAAATCTTGACCTTACAAGCCAAATCCTGTAAGTTAAACCCTGAATTCGTTTTTCTTTTTGCCTATAAAACAGTGGTATCACTGGAGATGTTACTGTATGTAATATTTATACATAAGAGTTTCTTGGATTAGTTCAGTGTCTACAGCTACAAAGGAACTGTTCTTTCTCAATGTGCAGTTATCATTTAAAAGGAGCAGCGTAAATAGTTTACAATTAACCAGTCCTTTCTAGTAAATGTAATGGATTAATTAAAAATCAATACACTTGTTTCCAGCCACATTTTAATAGGGGAAAGTTTATTCTGAAGAGGAAAGACAGTTTAACACAGATGCATATCAGTCCTGTGAAAATAAGATTATTACTTTGTGTTACAGGACTCAATTTTCACATGTACCCAGCTAAATTAGCCACTCTAATCCTAAATCTAGCTGCCCAAATGCACATTTGGATGTTCAAATATAGATATAGGGCTTACTTTTAGGTACTTAACTTTGAAAATTGTGCTCTTGAAGGTCAAATACTATAAAGAAGCATGTCCAATCAACGAGAGTCCCCAGAAAAATGTTTGGGAAGCGCACAAGGCACATAAAGTTGGTTCACTATTTTTTAAATCTTCATTATGATTTCTCAAATGCATTGGTTGCTATTCCAATTTGTACATTAACTGTTTTGAAATAGTTAGCAGTACCATGATAAATATTTTTAGTGAGTTGCAAGCTGAAAATGTATATATTTAGATATATTCTTCTTCTTTTTTTAACATTTGTACTACTGCCCAAGACAAAGGCAAAGTATATCTATCACATCTGCGTATCTGATATCTATAATGAACCCATCAAAGTAATATCTAAACACTAACAAAAATTACACAAGCAGTATGAAAGACTATTCTCCTTCCATTCTTTGTACTCCTTCCATTCTTTCCACTGTCCTGGTCTAGGTTTTTCATTGCTTGTTTGTTCCTCTTCTCTTCTCATTATTCAGTATATAACTTATATGCTGTGCATAGGGCCAGGCATGCTTTTGTTCATTGCTGTAGGGATCAGTTCATGGTGATATGACAAGCTGTTTTTTTTTTCTCGATTGTGCTATCTTGTGTTTCAGCATCTAAATTTTCATTTAAAAAAAGAATGGACGGTGAGAATAACCCCTCTGCACTGGCCCTTGTATACCACTGTGGCAACTTACAGGGTCTGTAAAATCCCCTCAACTAGCCATGAAGTATTCCCTCAGCACAAGTGCTAAATAGGGTGGACACACACTGCCCTATTTGGGCCCCCTCACAAGCCCGGGTGCAAAAGGCATGTCAGGGCAGGAGGAAAGCCCCCACAGTACATGCCCATCTGACCTTTCTCGGCAACTCCAGGTTGCAGAATTGCAGAGCTATACTTTACCAGTCCAGAGCAACCTTCATTTTGGCTGCTTCATTTTGACTCCAGTTAAAACAGAAATATAAATATCAGATCAATATGGTATTGGCTTTCTGTTATAGAAGGCCTGATTTTAGAAAGTGCTGCAAAGCTGCCACAGATCCCACTGACTTCAGATGTGGTCAGTGCTTCTGGAAGTTAGACCCAGAAATTACGTTTTATCATGCTATCACTAATGCATGTCCATGCATTTATTAATTGTTTAGAGTCATATCCTTGACATATTTTATAGAAATAAAAGAATTTCAACAATTGTGTAGCAACGGAGATGTAATAACTAAAACTCTAGAAAACTGTTAACACTGCTCAGGGGCAAAATATAGTTCCCTCAGATAAGACAGGAAAAAGCAACAGACAAGAGAGGGTAACATCTCTTTACATTAAAAAAAAATGTAAAAAGCAGCACAAATGAGGTGTTATTTATCTAGAATACACATAGAGAATTAAACAACCTAAAATACCTGTAAAGCAAAATTATTATAGAATATAGATAGGACTTGGAAACAGCTGGAATATGCCTTTATGCTGTATATCTCTCTGAAGTTCCTGTCTTGTTCTCCAGAATCTTACTTTTCAATTAAAAAAAAATAAAGTCTAATTGTCATGGTTGCAAAGAGAAACTCAAAAACCATGAACAGGGTGTAACCAATGCAGGGATGTCTGCAGTGAGCATGCACCAATAACTTTGAGAGCTATTAACTGCCCACTCCGTAACAGTGTGATATTAATTCAGACACCTGGGATTATAATTTAAATGTCTACACTGTTAACTATTCCAGACCTCATAAATAAGGAGAGGGAGAGTCACAAAACTACATGATTTACTGTGAGTGACATTACATTTTGGTGATCCCAGGGGGGTGGTGTTTGAGAGATACCACCACTTAGTCTTTTCCCGCTATATAGAAGGAGACATGCTGAAGAATCTCATTCAAACCAAGCTCAAGGAGACCAGTAGAGTTCCGAGACCATGCACCACCATATTTTGAACATCTGCTCAATCTACTGTGAGCAGCCTCATATTCTGGCAACACACATGTGTGGTGCTCATGTTGTGGGCAGAGATGGGATGAGCAACACTGCCTTTTTATTTTCCCTAGTCTCACCCTTGAATGTCAGAACAGAACAAAAAGGCCTTGAATGAACATTCAGCTGAAGAAGCAGCAATTCTCCATAGTTGTCCCCAACCCATTTCACTCACTACTGCGTAAACAAAATAGAAAAGAAGAGGGTATAAATTCACTCTTTGCTGACTATTACAGACTTCTATAATAAACAGCAGGAACCCCACTGAAATCATCACCTAAATGCCCAGCTTCCTGTCAAAAAGCAATTAGTCTCATTAAACAATGGCAATGGCTTTCATAGATCCACTTTAAACAGAGAACTTTTTATATTAAATCCCTTAGGATTAGAAACAAATACCAACCCAGCCCTCCCACCCCTCAGCCCAAAGAAGTTTGATATAGACGTCTATAAAAAGCTTTCTGAAATAATTATATAATGCCCCAAAGGGAACACACACAATTCTTAGCCACAGGAAAATTTACCCTGTCTGATAAACAGCCGCCATCTAAATTAGAAAAAACTAACATTGATCAACAAATTTAAACCAAGCCCTTTGTTGACGTCTGAATTTTGGGGCCTATCTACAACAAGACGAATTACTGATCAGTGTATCTAATGTTAAAAATCATGACCTACCAGACAGTCTTCTATAATAGATATTTTTACTGAAACATGTAAACAGATTTCCCAACACTGAGCCAAAAATAAACCTCAGAAATCTAACTAATATTTTTCGTTTTCACAATCCTCTGTAGTTCCTTGTTCTGCCCATGAACAGAAGTAGAAGTGATGAAAAACTGTAATAAAGGTTCACCCACCATTTCTAACCCAACCAAAAACATGAAGTACAAAAATGTCTCCCCTCACAAGGAACCCTGATCTTGTGAGATTTCTAGCTCAGTTTTGTAGACCCAAAAGGATGGGTTAGTGTGGGTGCCTTAGACTTTGAATACAAATATGATATTTTGGGTACTTATTTTAATCCAGATTCTAGAGGTGTACTCATCAATAATTATTGCATATCTCTGTGTTAGCTTTAAATAATAGGTTGGAAAGGCAAGAAGTTTCAAATATTTTAGCATGCCCTATATAATTAACATTAATATAATTCATATTTTGTGGTTTTTATCATGCAAAGACAGAGACTTAATAATTGATCAGATGATGCAGTTGTGCCTCCATAACAGAATTCAGAAATTTTCTGAAGTTTCCTTGAAGAAAAACTTTGGGGGAGAAAATAAGCAAAGCTGCTGTGGGCAAGAATGATGGGGCAACAGAGTGATCATGAGTAACAAGAAATATACAGGTGAAAGTTTGTGGGAGATTACACTATTCTCTACTGTCAGGCATCAGTTACACTATGAATGAGAAACAAGCTAAATCAGAGTATCATCACAGATTGCTTGTACCCAGGCAGGTCCCCAGACAATCTGATGTAAAAAATAATAATGTGATAACCAGGGACCATAACATGAGACATTATCTCATGTGATCAGACAGAGAAAAAGAGAGGTTACTTTCCTTTTTCTATGTGGCAGGTAACTTGATTAAAATGACTGGCATTTCCTCCTCTTCTTATCGCTTTCAAGATGAACTGCCTCTGCAAATTGCAGCGCATCATAAATCAGCTAGCATAAATCATGTGAGAGGAGATTTCCTGCAAACCTTCCAGTCTTCAAAGTTATATTTCAGTAATTACTGAAACAGCAGCGATATCAACGTTTTATTGGAAAAAAGCAAAGCACTGTGTATCACATGCGGTGAATACGCAAAGTAGACATGACTTTGGGGCACAGTTTTTTCTTCACTATTTCTCCCTTGGTCCCAGACTAGCCTACCACCAGCAGCGTATTGGTTCCGACGCAGACCCCAGGTTTCTACCCCTCCCAGCCTATTCTCTGCCCTCTTGCTTTGGGTAGCCCCTTACTCCTCTGCAAAGGTGTGTGGCCAAAGTTAGAAACTAGCCCTTTATAAGAATTGCAAGAGGTAAGATTTGAATCCTTACATTCAAACTTCTTCTGTCATTTTGGTTCTGGGTTAGATATAGAATAGGAAGGGGGCCTGTTTTTTAATGGGATAGATTCTGATACTATTGCTCATGCTGAGTGATACCTTACACCATTGTATTGCCCTGTGAAGTCAGTGGTACTATTCATGGTGTAAGGTACTATTCCAGGTGAGGAAGGGTATCACGGTCTGGGGCTGTATCTGCTTTAGATGAAACCCAAGGGTATAGAAATCAGTGAGGAACAGCTATTAAACTTTTGGCATTGTTGAACTTGAATCCGAGCCATGACCTAGACCCGAGTCAGCCTTAAATCCCCATTTTTTTCTATATCCAATCTGGACCTTTCTCTGAATTCCACCTGTTGTTTAAAGAGCATCTGAAACCTTATGAGAGACTTTGAAAAGTTTTCTACTTAGAAATGGTGTTGCTTACAGATTGTATTGTCTCTGTTATAATTAGCAGACAGCAGGAACAGATGAACATAATAAAATGTTCCTTCTTTTATGCCCATGCACTTTGTAATAAATATGAAAGATGAGAAATGTCATTGTACAAGCAGCTGTTTCAAAACAAAATGATCTCTAAAGGAAAATGTAAGAAGGTGCCGATAACTCTTTATGGAAGCAGATATTAATGTTGATACCATTGCTCGCTATTGGAAGTTTAATGGTCCAGAAACCTTACATAGGTCATCTGGATTGAGGTGAATTCAATCCATAAAATATATATGTTCAGGGATGGAAGTAAATCACTCACTAATGCCAAGGTCATCATGATCTGGTTTTGTAAAATATTGTCCATTTTTAAATGTTTCACACTTTTCCTGTGTTCCTGGCTCAGCTGTGGCTCCCAAAAAGAAACAATCATGCCATTTTCTACTTTAATAAAACTTTGCCTTGCTCCTAGGATTGTAAGGGGGATAAAAAATAAGAACATATACATCCCAGCATTAACATAGCAAATATGGGACTGCAGTGGGAGACTGAGCTACTGCAGTGCTTGGAACCATTCACCATCCACAATATTTCAAACAAAAAAGGCAGGTGAGCAAGTGAATTTGTTGAGCACACTCTGAGATATTCTCACCAACTTGAATACATACTTATTGCATTCCATTTGTCAGCAATAATCCTGACATACTGAGACAATGTGGAAAACAGGTAAAGACTCATAGACCTGTAGACTTTAAGGTCAGAAGGGACCATTATGATGGTCTAGTCTGACCTCCTGCACAACGCAGGCCACAAAATCTCACCCACCCACTCCTGTAACAAAACCCTGACCTATGTCTGACCTACTGAAGTCCTCAACTCATGGTTTAAAGACTTCAACGTGCAGAGAAACGTGTAGTCTGAATGCAGGACTAAGAGGCAGGAATTCCTGAATTCTCCTATACTGACTATTTCTCTGGCCTTTGAAAGTCTCTTAACCACTGAGCCTCAGTTTCCCCATCTGTAAAATTGGAACAACAGTATTTAGGTACCCTACAGTGAGGATTAACTAGCTTGTTATTTAATCAAAGTTATCTGAATAAGGCAAATGCTAAGTACTATTATTTGGGAAATTTCTCCATGTCGCATACGGCTAGAGTTGAAAAAAAAAAGTTGTTACAAAGAGAACTATGTTTCTCGTATGCAGACATAACTGTTTTATAGCCACCTTATAACTGCACCCTCCCATTTAGTATAAATATGAAGAAGTTATTGTATTCCAGTGGCTGAAACAATTAAGTGGCCTCAACGCCAAACATAGGCCCATGTCTCTAGCCAAATACAGCCATGTCCATGACCATTCAGGAATCTGAACTATATGGGCAGGCGCCCACTAGACATTGTTTGGGTAATGGTGCACGCGGGTAAGTGAGAAGCAGGAAGAAAGCCAAGCAGATACATCCTGGGAGCATGGTAAGTGACCCTGGGATAAGCATAGAGAGAAGCTATGGGCTGGGGTGCTGGCTGAAAGCAGCTCTGACCTTTTAAGCAAGGAAACTGTTTGATTTGTCCTGTGCTCTGGGAAACAGGACTTTGTGCATTCCTTCTGAATACACAAAAGTGCATCAGAGAAATACCTCTCACCCATTTCTCTTAACTGAACCATCTACATGACCTTGATTTTTTGGCTAGCTGCTCAGGTCAAAAGGGGCAACACTATTCAACCAATGATATGGAACATCCAAGAAAGGTGACTACATATCCACTTATGCTATATCAGGCAATCTGGTTATAGACAATAAACTGAAAAATCCAATGTAATGTCTTCTAACCAGTATTCCCATGGCATATATCGCATCCCACTCTGCACTTCATGAATGCACAAATGTTGATGAAAGTACACAGATGGAAATGATAAGCAGTGTACTAGTTTTACTGTAACCAGCATCTCACAAAATGTGAGGAAAATAGATTGTATCTTTTAAAGGATATTTTTATCTAAAGGGAGAACTATCTGGGAAACATATTCTGAACGGAACTGATCCTCTATCTTATGTTATTAGGTTGATTCAAGACAAACAAAAGCTATACAGACACCGAAGCGAAAATGTTTGCAGTGTTCTTGTAGCCATGTTGGTTCCAGGATATGAGAGAGACAAGGTGGGAGAGGTAATATCTTAGCATTTGGTTCAATAAAGTATATTACTTCACCCACTTTGTCTGTGAATACCAGGTCACTCAAGTGCAGAAAATGAAATAAAAATGCAAAGACATGGTTTCCATTTCAAAACTATCTGATATTTTTATCTGCAAATCAATTCATCATCACAATAAAGCAAGTCTGTGTCTTTTAACCTTTTCCCATAGTCACAGACTGTGGCATGCAAGTTGCTGTAAGCAAACTCTTTCTTTCTTTTCTTTAATGATTAATGGCTTGACTAGAATGGGTGGGTGGGGGGAGGTAATTTCAATGTTATAGAATTACATGCCAACTTTCACTGTATTAGGCCCGTGCAAGAAAGAAAGCTGAGCCCAACCAAAATCAGAGCTATGGCAGATGATGGTGAGGGGCTAAATGCATCATCAATTAGATCCCCTCTGCTTTCCTTCTTTAAAAAAAACAAAACAAAAAACTACCACCAACAAGAGAATCACACAACACTCCTCCCTCACCCCCCCCCCCGCACCCCCCACCCAGTGCAAATAACCCCCTTCTGTTCCAAATATTTTGTGTTCTCCATTTAGGGTTGCCAAATTTCTAATCACACAAAACTGAACACCCCTGCCCTGCTCCTGCCCCACCCCTTCTCTGAGGCCCCACCCCCAGCTCGGTCCATGCTATGTCCCTTCATCGCTCACTTCCCCTACCCGCACTCACTTTCACTAGGCTGGGGCAGGGGGTGGGGGGGAGGGCTCTGTGGTGAGGGAAGGGATGAGAAGTTTGGGGTGTGGGAGAGGGCTCTGGGCTGGGGCAGGGGGTTGAGGGCTCCAGCTCGATATGTGGGCTATGGAGTGGGACCAGGAATGAGGAGTTTGTGGTTCAGAAGGGGGTAGGGTGTTGGGGTGTTGTGGGGGGGGGGTACAGGTTCTGGGAGGGAGTTTGGGTGTGGGAGGAGACCTCCGGACTGAGGAAAGGGGTTGGGGTGTGGGAGAGGGTTCTGCATGCGGGGTCCCGGTGGTGCTTACCACAGCTTCCAGGAAGCAGCCACTAGGTCCTTGCAGCCCCTAGATGCATGCCTTAGCCCTGGCACGCTGCTGTGCCGCCAACTGGACTTTTAATGGCCTAAGTAGAAGAAAGGTGAGACAGAGAGAGAAAGGAGCTGGCCAGCTGGTGATTTGAAGGAAACAGTAGGTAAGGCTTTGTGATTTGGTCAATGGGAGAGCAAAAGGTCTGTGACCCATCTATAGGTGGAGGGAGGGAGTAGAGGAAGGCTGTTTGCTTATGTTAAAGAGGAATAGTGGGGCAGTGATGGGAATTATGGTAGCGGAAGACTCCCAAATTGTTTAATTGATTGATTTAATTTTGGGAAGATCAGAAATGATTGAGGATCAGAGGGATCAGAAGTAATATTTCTGGACAATGAATGAAATATGTAATTGGCTGCCCTAGCCCAATATCTTATTGTGGGCACATTCCAACTCTGGTTCAGAGTTTTAGTAAATGCCCAGAGAGACCAAGGATGCAGGTCTTTATGGTCCAGGCCTGAAACAGCTTAAAAAGGGATAGAGAGTTTCTGTTTGTTTGTTTGTTTGTTTGTTTGTTTGAATTATTCAATTATCAAATGTGCTGGCAAGTAATAGCAACATTTGGTGAATAAAGCATGAAATAATACTTAATCAGCTCTCGTAGAAGAAAGTAAGGGAGGTGTATGAAGTAGAAGCTAAAAGTTCAGAAGAGATAGTAGCAGGAAAAAAAAGATATAGTTTGAACCAGGTCGTCAGCTGGGTATACGTCTGCATAGGTCCATTAAGGAGAACTAAGTACCCTGGATTTACATAGTTCTCCATAATGGACCTAAGCAGACGTGTATGCAGCTGAGGACCTGGATTTACAACAGCTGAGATAAATTCCTGGTGTGTTTAGCAAGAGAAATGGCAGTGCTGAAGAGAGAACAAACAGGTGTGTAATGGGAGATGCTTGTGTGGCTCCTGAATTTTCTACACAGGAGTTTAGGGGAAGTGGATTCCTAGACACGTGTACAGAAAACACTACAATATTCACAATAGATGCAATGCTTTCAGAAGTGGTATGGAGAAACTAAGATGTTATGGAACTAAAGAATTAAACTGCTGTTCCTGGATCCTGTGATTCAGATTTGAGTTTCTTTACTGGTTGTGCTTTCTCATATTTCACAATTGACATCACATAGGGCTTAGACACCCTGGGCTAGGGTCTCTGCTACCTTAAGGGTTACCATATTTCAAGTTCCCAAATAGAGAATGCTGCTGGGGGGAGAAGAAGCTGGAGGGAGATTGTGGGGTACAACTCTCCAGCTGCCCTGCTCTGAAGGCTGCTCCGTTGCCAGTAGCCCCTCAAAAGTAAGGGTGGCAATACCATACCATGCCACCTTTACTTCTCCATTACTGTCGGTGGAAGCACTGCCTTCAGAGCTGGGTGCCTAGTCAGCAGTCACCACTCTCCAGTTGCCCAGATCAAAATTACGGATGTAAGTTCTTATTTCAAAAAAAATGGATGGAGATTGGAGGACCAACACGTACAGGAAAACGTGGACATATAGTAACCCTAGCTACACTGCTCAAGAGGCTCAGCACAGAAGCTCCAATGATAAGCAGATAGTGATTTGCAATCTACTTTAGAGCACTCTGCATGCTCCAGTAACAAACATGACCTTTAGAGTAGGAGCAGCCTGGGAAGGGTGCTGCGTTAATTTATGGTAGTGCCCCTCTCCCTGGCTACCTGTGGCCAAGCAAACATTTGCATCATGAATGTTTGTGTGAAAATACTTGCACAGATATTCATGTGACTTTTCCTCGGTACAAATATTCTTAAGAAAGCACAATATCACTCATGATTGTATACAAATAATAAAAATGATCAAAGTGAATTCTTAGTTGTCATTTTGAATGTATTTGTGAGTATGTTCTCACAGTATTCACCCAGCTCTGCCCTCTGGTTTGCCCTTAATAATCTGTCCCTGGGAGGGTACTGAGGTTTAAGATGTTCAAAGGTGTCTAATAGAGTTAAACGTCCAATCCCTTTGAAATTTAGAGAGGCTTGGGGCTTTAATTTTTTTAGGAGCCTTTGAAAATTCTAGCCTAGCTATATAAAGGAACAACTCAACAGGCTTGTGTCTTAGAATCCTTCGTGCTTGCAGGGATCAGGAATGACTGGGTTGAAATCTCAAATGTGTGAGATCAGCATTCAAAAGGACCAATTACATCTAAGATGTGGATTTGTGGAAACTGATTTATATGGAATACATTTTACTGGGGAAATATAGTACAAAACAATACATTGCTTTCATTTTTTGCATATTACTTTACTCTTTTGGGATGGGAGGGACTTCTTAACAGGGCTTTCAGACACTTTTTTTTTTTTTTGCAAAACATGGTGTTGCAGTTTTTCTAGGGGGTGAAAAGTAGAAGTATTTAAAGAAAAAATATCTTGGCACCCATGAACGTAGTTTGGCTCACCTTAATAGACTGAGGACCTGTCTCAACTATTACTAAAATAGAATGTTACCTTTGTCTGGAAAACAACATATTCTAATCCGGATTTCATAAATTGCCTGCAAAGTATTGTTTTTAAAACCACTAATGTCCATATGTGTAGTCTGGAATGACCCTCTGCTAGCAGCTTTTTGTCATTGAAGCCGGTGGCGGATGTAGCTTCCCAATTTAATGTGTGCCCTATGAGAGACCCTGCCTGGGAAGTTGGGGAGGAGGTGGCGCTGGGTATCACACAGACCGAGCTGCTCAGAGTGGGAAGAGGCCCTGTCACAAGCCCAGGACTCCACCCCCATGACCCTGCTGCCTGAAGACAGGAACACATGGGGGCATTACCCCTCCCCCACAGCTCTCTTGCAGATTCTGTTCTTTGAGCCTCTAGCAAGGCACAATTCTGACGTGCCGCAATATGGCTGGGAAGGTGCCACCATGATGCGAGTCCTGGGATATGGAGCTGCATGCAGTTTCTGATGCAAAGGAGTGAATGCAGATCCCCACCCTACCCTGTCCCACCCTGTGGGGTGCCTTCGCACCCTGCTTTTCATGATTTCAGTGGGTGCAGTTGAAGTCATAAACCTTTGCTAAAGCCGCTTGTGGTTGAAACTTTAAAAGAAAGTGCTGTGCTCTTAAATAAATGCCTGCCTGATATGTGCAGGGCATAAAGAAATTGAATGCTGCTTATATTTTATGGCATTTTATTCCTGTCTGTCAAATGTCTACGGAGATACCAGATTTCTGCAGGATATCTGTGTGAGTGTGGAGGTCTCCTGAGAATTTCCAAATGCAAGCTGTATGTGAAATAGGTTCAAAAACACTGGTTAAAAATGAAGTCAAAGAAGTTCAGAAGAGCAACAGAGTGGCTTCCTAACTATATTACAGACCATTACCAATCTTACGCTAACATAGTTGACTACACAATCCATCAAAGAATCAAATGTTAGTGAAAGACAACTTTCCACGTTTAAATTTCTGAATAGCTGTATAGCTAACCATTGGAGGAAGAGGACCATAACACATCCTACTGCAGTCTGATGTATTGACTTTACAGATGTTGACACTGGGCTGCCCCACTGTCGCAGATGTTTGTTTTGCTGCTAGGCAAGGGAACTTGTAACTAAAACTCCTTAGGTTTTCAGGAATCAAAAGCATCACAAGTCCAGGCAAAGAAAGAGTCTTGAGTCTTTTACAAGTATGAAAAAGTAGAAAGTAAGGTATTACATGCAATACTGATGTTGGTGTGTATTACTCCATCTTTTGGTTTTGGTATTAGCATTTTTGAAAAAGAAACTGCATAAGAGAATGGTATGCTTGGAGGACAACACTGAGACTTGTAAACAATTTTCCATTCCATAGTTTTCTTTTATGTATAGGATGATATTTTCAAATTTGAGAATTCTGGGAGGGACACTGGACCCATAATAGACCATTTGGAGTTAGAAACCTGGTGACTGATCCTTCTCCCGTTACAGTGAATGCCAAAATTCAACAGGCGTTAAATTGTGAATGGGTGAGCTTGTGGCTCTCTGATTTATGGGTAAGCATTGGTTCAGAAGTGGTTTTGCTATTAAAAAAGCATTCTTGTGCTTGTGTGTCATTGAAAATCAACGACACTGAACACATCCACGAAGAATACAATGAGGATAAATGATGTTTATGCTGGGCTTAGTTCTCCTCTGTTACCTCCAAAGCTCCCCACCTACAGCTTTGGAGTTGCAAGAACATAATGGTAAAAATCTTCCTGCATCAACCAGTTGCAGAATTTGGAATTTGCAAGGAATGCATGCTGGAATGTGTGTGATTGCCATGCCCAGTTCTGAGAAGATCACACAAGCCAGAATGAATATATTTCAAGTAAGGGACTTATCTATACTAGGTCTGGGCTTATCGGGAATAATTAAGGGTGAATGTGTGAGGTGGCAAGGCAAGATGACTGGACCCCCGGTCTCTTGTAAAAGTAGGTTTGCAGTAGATAAGAAAAATATTACATAGCCTTGTCATGGGTTAATTATAGGCTTGACTCCTATGTGCCTTATTGGCACACCTATCACAACTTCAGTGGAAGCTGCTTGTGCTCAACATCCCTGAAAGTAAAGGCTGTCATTAGTGTCTTGTAATGTATCGTGGAGACATCTGGGCAAATGAGGTATATGTTATACTCTATGCGGATTTAGGAAGAAAATAGGGTATGAGTAACACAGGAAGTAAAAAGAAAAGGAGTATTTGTGGCACCTTAGAGACTAACCAATTTATTTGAGCATAAGCTTTCGTGAGCTACAGCTGACTTCATCGGATGCATAAAGTGGAAAATGCAGTGAGGATGTTTTATACACACAGACCATGAAAAATGGGTGTTTATCACTTCAAAAGGTTTTCTCTCCCCCCACCCCACTCTCCTGCTGGTAATAGCTTATCTAAAGTGATCACTCTCCTTACAATGTGTATGATAATCAAGGTGGGCCATTTCCAGCACAAATCCAGGGTTTAACAAGAACGTCTGAGGAACGGGGGGGGGGGGGGGGGCTGGAGGGGGGGTAGGAAAAAACAAGGGGAAATAGGTTACCTTGCATAATGACTTAGCCACTCCCAGTCTCTATTCAAGCCTAAGTTAATTGTATCCAATTTGCAAATGAATTCCAATTCAGCAGTCTCTCGCTGGAGTCTGGTTTTGAAGTTTTTCTGTTGTAATATCGCAACTTTCATGTCTGTAATCGCGTGACCAGAGAGACTGAAGTGTTCTCCGACTGGTTTATGAATGTTATAATTCTTGACATCTGATTTGTGTCCATTTATTCTTTTACGTAGAGACTGTCCAGTTTGACCAGTGTACATGGCAGAGGGGCACTGCTGGCACATGATGGCATATATCACATTGGTAGATGTGCAGGTGAATGAGCCTCTGATAGTGTGGCTGATGTTATTAGGCCCTGTGATGGTGTCCCCTGAATAGATATGTGGGCACAGTTGGCAACGGATAGGTTCCTGGGTTGCAACGGATAGGTTCCTGGGTTAGTGGTTCTGTTGTGTGGTATGTGGTTGCTGGTGAGTATTCGCTTCAGGTTGTGGGGCTGTCTGTAGGCAAGGACTGGCCTGTCTCCCAAGATTTGTGAGAGTGATGGGTCGTCCTTCAAGATAGGTTGTAGATCCTTGACAATGCATTGGAGAGGTTTTGGTTCGGGGCTGAAGGTGACGGCTAGTGGCGTTCTGTACTTTTCTTTGTTGGGCCTGTCCTGTAGTAGGTGACTTCTGGGTACTCTTCTGGCTCTGTCAATCTGTTTCTTCACTTCAGCAGGTGGGTATTGTTGTTGTAAGAATGCTTGATAGAGATCTTGTAGGTGTTTGTCTCTGTCTGAGGGGTTGGAGCAAATGTGGCTGTATCGTAGAGCTTGGCTGTAGACAATGGACCGTGTGGTGTGGTCAGGGTGAAAGCTGGAGGCATGTAGGTAGGAATAGCGGTCAGTAGGTTTCTGGTATAGGGTGGTGTTTATGTGATCATCGCTTATTAGCACCGTAGTGTCCAGGAAGTGGATCTCTTGTGTGGACTGGTCCAGGCTGAGGTTGATGGTGGGATGGAAATTGTTGAAATCATGGTGGAATTCCTCAGTAATTAAGACCATTGCACTCTTTTATATATATTTTATATTTTATTTTATATATATTTCTGGGGTGGGGAGAAGGATACATTTCAGTTTAGTAATATCTGATACAGCCTCTATTGGGAAATATATCCTGCTCTGGCAGGGAGGATGGAACTGATAATCAGACAGCTCATTTTTCTCTCATTATTTTATTTTTAATGTTAATCTTGAATGGCAGGTTTGACTCTTTTTTTCTTTGAAGTTTATGACTTTTAGCCTGAGATTTTACCCTGAAGGCTGTACCCAACAAAGTGGGACGAAAGGTTATACCCTTGAGCTAGCAAGCATTCCTTCTTTATATTCACCTTTCCATTAAACGTCTTTGGAACAAATTTACTTTGGACTGGTCCAGTGAATTGCTGAATTCTAATGTTGAATGCT
This sequence comes from Natator depressus, assembly GCF_965152275.1. Classification (NCBI taxonomy): domain Eukaryota; kingdom Metazoa; phylum Chordata; order Testudines; family Cheloniidae; genus Natator; species Natator depressus. The sequence continues at coordinate 129,800,835 of NC_134235.1, forward strand.
GTATTTTGGAAAAAAAGTATCGAGGAGACAAAAAGTAAGAGGCCTGAATCTCACCTGCTTTGCAGCTGTATAGTCATTTATACCAGTGCAAAGAGGGTACAAATCAGAACAGTAGTGTTTTAAACCCCGTTTGCATGATTTTAAATGACTGCACAAGGTCTAAGGCAATGGAGGCTCAGGCTGGGTATGTGTAGTCAGTTCGGTCAAGTTTTGCCCAAACTGTGATCCTAGCATTGTAAAAGAGCTTTTAATAAAAAGGATTGAACAAGACACACAATGTTTGGTGTGAAAATAGTTCCTGTAGACATGTACTAATATAACAATTTTTTAAAATAAAGCCGCCTACCCAACAGACAGTACATTGTGTAAAGATAACTGTATTGCAGAAATACTTGCACACCTGAAGAATTCCCTTTGATTAAATTAGCAAATGAGTTTTGTAGGTTTTTGTTTTTTCATAAAATGTTAAACTACTTGGTCATCTATCTCACAATGCTACTTAAGATTAACTGTGTGGGCGTTTTTATGGAAGGAGCATTACAGAAGGCTTTGATGCTGGATGGTTAATTACTGTTTGTTGACATATTTATTTTTTTTTCATTATTATTTAGAGATAAACTCATTTAAGGTCATAGTCTTTCTGACCACATAATGCTTATTACTTGGATGCTCTGAGAAATCAGTAATGCTGCTGTCACTTAGAGCTAAAACTAGAAAGCTAAATCTGAAAGAAAATGCAAAATATAAAATTAGAAATGCAGATTGTTACATTCTAACTTGCTCATAGTTTTAGCACAAACTTATAAAGAAGGAATGAACTAGGGAGAGATCGTACTGCTCTGTGGATGCTGGTATATTTAAAATATTCTGCTAACTGATAGGAACAACTGATTGATGGGGATTAACACCTTATATGACTCATTAATACGATATGTTGTACCACTGCTAGATGGGTTTACTTCCCTGAATCAAGTCACAGTCACAGTAATTAGTGGTGTAGCCACTGTAAGGTCACAGAATTAAAAAATACAGCTGGCCTTGCTAAGATGGTAGCCTTGCTGGCACCTTTGGTTCAGAGAGATATCAGATGGTGAATCACATTTTTGGCAAGCCTGGTGTAGGTGCGCTATGGGGAAGAGAGGGTTCCAGAGTCTTTATGCCCACCCCCTCCCACCCTGCAACTTGCATCCCGATACAGGGGCAGGCATAATGTGGTGGGGAGCACAGGAGCTGGGGTATCACCACCATCATCTTCCCATCTCTCCCCTGAGTGGGTGAAGGCAAGTGCCTGGGTCCACACCAACAAGCAGAGTAGATGGGAACAGAGGGGAGGTCATGCTGCACTCTGCAAAATGTTGTTAGAGTTCCTCTTGCAATATTATCTAAATGACTTTTCTTTGCTTTAGCTCACTGATGACTACTTGAGTACCCTGACTCCTCTGAGTATCAAACTGCCACAGGCCAAGCAACCCTGTGCTCACACTGTCTCTGCTACTTTCACTCTGTTCAGGGTCTTGCTCTACTTGAGTCATCTCTCCCTGAGGTCCACTGTCTGAAACACTTGCTGCTAGAAAGTTCACCTGTGGGACACTGCAACAATTCTAGCTGCCATAAATATACAGTACATAAGGCCTTGGAGGAAAAAAAAATGGCTGGGACTGTCTGGGAATCTTTACTCTGTCACCTACCGCCTCTACCCTCCTTTGGGAGAGAATGCCTCTGTTGGTACAACTGCCCGCTGCGTGTAGGAGGTTTCATAATTCACAGCCTTGTGTTTGCAGGATGAATCAAGCCCATGATGTACATAATATTCTAGATGCTTCATCGCTACCTGAAAGCTATCGTCCTACAAGACGTCCTACTTGAATACTTTAGAGTGAGCTTTGAGACTTGGAGAAATTCTTCCAAAGTGTTACCTATGGAGGATCCTCATAATTATTTGTCTGTCCCTTCTGTCTTGATGTTTTAGAGATCTGTGTAAAACTTTCAGTGTGAAACCTGTTCTCACCTGATTTCTTTACAATACAAAAATTCCTTGAGTATTCACTCATACATATAAATGAATGTGCATTGGCCATGATTTCACCCATTTGTGCTCCCTTTATGAAAGCATTGGAGTGATTGTATTTTACTCACATGAAGGTTCACAAAATGCTAATCTTGAGATCTTACACTCAAATACATGTGGAGAGTGAATTTTAAGCTTGCAGACTCAAATATCTGCGCCAGAAGTGGTGCATTAATACCGTATGGGATGTTGCTTGACACAGCAGGGGAATAGAGTTCCCAGAACCTCTGATTACAGCTCCAGCACTGAGGCAGTTAAATGATGTGCCTAAGGAACAGACCTCATCTGCGCACCCAGGTGCTTTGTGTGTATGTGCTGGGGAAAAAATTCAAATTAAATTCTAGCCAATAAATCTCACAATAGGTAAACATTTCCAGGAGTGATACAGGTCTTGCCGGAAGCATGGCCCAGAAAGGAAAATGTTTACAACTTTCTAAATTTTCCTTATCCTATGTATCTGGTATAATGTTGCTGTGGCTCCCAGAGAGGTTAAAAAACAACAAACAAACCTCACTTATTCTTGCTGTCAGTTCGTATTGCAAGTGCTATGTTCATCCAATTAAGGAACAGAAGCAATACAATGTGACTTCGGTGACCAATTGCAACAGGCCAACGCTGTCAGTGATACATATAAGGAATATTAAATCGTAGCAAGCGATCAGCAATCAATTTATAGAGGGAAATAAAACTCACATAAAAGGTAGTTAAGTAAATTAGAATTAGAACTGTGATTTACCTGAAGAACAGGAGGCTAAATTCATTTAGTAAATTATATGTTGCCCATTTGTTCATATTTGTTAATTACAGATTTGAAACTCAGGCCAGGTTAGGTGAAATCCATACCCTTCTTCCAAGCAATCTTGGGCCATTTATTGTTTTATGTTGAACCAAGGAGATATTTTCAGTTGTGACCTGTGTTTCCTCTAAGGTGCTTACCTGTGCAGCCACACAGGAGCCCATTAAGGGCCATGCACCTGATGAGGGGAACCAAGCAGGCGCGCAGCCACAGGGGCCTGGAGAGAAGAGAGGTGTAGGGTGAGGTAGGGGAATAGGGGTTGGGTGGGAAGCTTGGGGTGTGCAGGACTGCGTCGGGGAGAGATATCTCTCCCCCAGCCCTGGGGCTGCTGCAGCGAGAGAGGGCTGGCGGGAGTCCTCTCTCTCCACCGCAGCCCCGGGGCAACCTTTACCCCAAACCCCTCATACACGACCCAGAGCCTGCACACCCAGCCAGAGTGCTCACCCCCACACCCCAACCTTCTGCCCCAGCCCTGAGCGCTCTCCCACACTCTGAACCCCTCCGCCCCACCCCTGCCACACATCACCTCCCTATTGGTGCACATAACAAAATTCATTCCACACATGGATGGAAAAAATTAGAGGGAAAATTGGTTATGACTTGAAACAATAGAACTGGGTAGTTTTCACTGAGTTTTCTTTCATGAACAGTATTCCGTTGAACCTGTAATTCAGAATAAAACTCAGGTTTTGGAAACCCATCTATACTTGAAATGAAGAAAATGTTCATATAAACCTTTGTGAAACAAAATTTCTGATTTTTCCCCAGTTGTTCTATATAATTGTTTGTATCATGAGCTAACTTTCCTGTACTAACCTGATTGTTGTATTTCTGTCTTCAGATATCAGCTAGCCTGTCATTTTGAAGGACATTGTAAGTCTTCCTTTACAGATTAGGCAACATAATCAGGGCTCATTATAACTTATAGTGATAGACTAGTTTCAGAGTAACAGCCGTGTTAGTCTGTATTCGTAAAAAGAAAAAAGAAAAGGAGTACTTGTGGCACCTTAGAGACTAACCAGTTTATTTGAGCATGAGCTTTCGTGAGCTACAGCTCACTTCATCGGATGCATAGCATATTGTGGAAACTGCAGAAGACATTATATACACACAGAGACCATGAAACAAAACTTCCTCCCACCCCACTGTCCTGCTCGTAACAGCTTATCTAAAGTGATCATGAAGGAGGGCCATTTCCAGCACAAATCCAGGTTTTCTCACCCTTCCCCCCCCCCACAGACACACATACAAACTCACTCTCCTGCTGGTAATAGCCCATCCCTCTTTGAAACCTCTCTTTATAATGCGCATGATAATCAAGGTGGGTCATTTCCAGCACTAATCCAGGTTTTCTCACCACCACCCCCCCCACACACACCCCCCTCCAAAAACCACACACACAAACTCACTCTCCTGCAATAGCCAGCAGGAGTGTGTGGTTTTTGGAGGGGGGTGTGTGTGTGGGGGGGGGGGGTGGTGGTGAGAAAACCTGGATTAGTGCTGGAAATGACCCACCTTGATTATCATGCGCATTATAAAGAGAGGTTTCAAAGAGGGATGGGCTATTACCAGCAGGAGAGTGAGTTTGTATGTGTGTCTGTGGGGGGGGGGAAGGGTGAGAAAACCTGGATTTGTGCTGGAAATGGCCCTCCTTCATGATCACTTTAGATAAGCTGTTACGAGCAGGACAGTGGGGTGGGAGGAAGTTTTGTTTCATGGTCTCTGTGTGTATATAATGTCTTCTGCAGTTTCCACAATATGCTATGCATCCGATGAAGTGAGCTGTAGCTCACGAAAGCTCATGCTCAAATAAACTGGTTAGTCTCTAAGGTGCCACAAGTACTCCTTTTCTTTTTTCTTTTTAGTGATAGACTAGGGGAGAAAGATGGATGTTGGCTTTCTTGAAAGGGCCTATTTATGTCTTGTAGCTGATAGTAGTGCCTTATGATACTTTCTTGGCCATCTGCACACTGTAATTATCCTTCCCTGTTGTAACATTTCTCCTCCTTGTTTTTTTCCTCCCCCCAAAAATCTCTGCTAGAGTTAATATTACATTTTTCATTCTGTCAACTATGATGAGGTTTTAAAGTCCACACATGGCAGGCCTACAGAAATATACAGATAAAGAATGATAATGCTGGAAGGATACCTCATTTGTTCTGTTCATTGTAGCATGCAAATGAATTACTTGTAACAACAAACTTAAATAAAATCATCATCATTCAGATCTATTAGAAAAATAAACATTCTTTGTATTTACTTAAAGAAATTAAGCTATATTCTACCGTACATATTTTCTAAGTCACTGTCAAATAACAATGACAAATTTTGCAATAAAATTCAATTTTTTAAAAAATATGGAATATTAAATAGCACTTTAATACATCTTGATTTCATTGTTTAAAAATAATTATAACATCCATAGTTTTTTTTTAAGGTTTTTAATACACTTGTTAAAGGGGAAGAGAGGAATGGACGAATAATGGTCCAAAATCAACTCCCAATAACAGCCATATAAACTTGCTGAAGTCAATGGAATTGCACAGACATAACTGAGAACAGAATTTGGTCCCAAGTGCAATCTTACTGAAGATTTCCAATGTTTAAAGGAAGAGGCACCAAAAAGCAAGTTATTTTTCATGTCTTTTCCAGTGCAGATTGCAGACTTTTGGATGCGATGCATTCTATTGATAATGATTATCAAGACGTAATCCATTTATCTTTACGTTCTTCATACTGTGATCTTGAACAGCACAACAGAAAAAACAAACATTGATTAACTAGATCAGTATTGTGTGATAATTCTTCAGTCTGTGTATACATGTTGTGTATGTGGTTTTTTATTTGTCATTTGTCGTTCTTAAATATAAATAACACCAGCAACTTGGTACTCCTAAACAACCCCACAATAATAGACAAAAGTGCATATATGATTTAAAAAAAAATACATGGAAACAATTTTGCTGTTAAGCAACTAATGTTTTGTTAGGAGCAATGGAAATAAAATGATTTGAACATTACAAAGTACAGTGTCCATGAATATAAATTCATATTGCTAAAATAGTGAGGTACCATTTTTATATGGTATGTTGGGGTTTGTTCCAAAATCTATTGATGTCAATGGAAAGAATCCCATTGACTTCAATGGACTTTGATTCATATCCTGAGTAAGGTTGTAATTATGCATTATAGGTTTCAGAGTAACAGCTGTGTTAGTCTGTATTCGCAAAAAGAAAAAGAGTACTTGTGGCACCTTAGAGACTAACCAATTTATTTGAGCATAAGCTTTCGTGAGCTACAGCTCACTTCATTGGATGCATACTGTGGAAAATACAGAAGATGTTTTTATACACACAGAAACCATGAAAAAATGTGTGTTTATCACTACAAAAGGTTTTCTCCCCCCCCCCACCCCACTCTCCTGCTGGTAATAGCTTATCTAAAGTCATCACTCTCCTACAATGTGTATGATAATCAAGGTGGGCCATTTCCAGCACAAATCCAGGTTTTCTCCCCACCCTCCCCAACAAAGCCACTCTCCTGTTGGTAATAACTTATCTAAAGTGATCACTCTCCTTACAATGTGTATGATAATCAAGGTGGGCCATTTCCAGCACAAATCCAGGGTTTAACAAGAACGTCTGAGGAAGGAAGGGGGGCGGGGGGGTAGGAAAAAACAAGGGGAAATAGGTTACCTTGCATAATGACTTAGCCACTCCCAGTCTCTATTCAAGCCTAAGTTAATTGTATCCAATTTGCAAATGAATTCCAATTCAGCAGTCTCTTGCTGGAGTCTGGTTTTGAAGTTTTTCTGTTGTAATATCGCGACTTTCATGTCTGTAATCGCATGACCAGAGAGATTGAAGTGTTCTCCAACTGGTTTATGAATGTTATAATTCTTGACATCTGATTTGTGTCCATTTATTCTTTTACTTAGAGACTGTCCAGTTTGACCAATGTACATGGCAGAGGGGCATTGCTGGCACATGATGGCATATATCACATTGGTAGATGTGCAGGTGAACGAGCCTCTGATAATGTGGCTGATATTATTAGGCCCTATGATGGTGTCCCCTGAATAGATATGTGGGCACAGTTGGCAACGGGCTTTGTTGCAAGGATAGGTTCCTGGGTTAGTGGTTCTGTTGTGTGGTATGTGGTTGTTGGTGAGTATTCGCTTCAGGTTGGTGGGCTGTCTGTAGGCAAGGACTGGCCTGTCTCCCAAGATTTGTGAGAGTGTTGGGTCATCCTTCAGGATAGGTTGTAGATCCTTGATAATGCGTTGGAGTGGTTTTAGTTGGGGGCTGAAGGTGATGGCTAGTGGCGTTCTGTTATTTTCTTTGTTGGGCCTGTCCTGTAGTAGGTGACTTCTGGGAACTCTTCTGGCTGTGTCAATCTGTTTCTTCACTTCCGCAGGTGGGTACTGTAGTTGTAAGAATGCTTGATAGAGATCTTGTAGGTGTTTGTCTCTGTCTGAGGGGTTGGAGCAAATGCGGTTGTATCGCAGAACTTGGCTGTAGACAATGGACCGTGTGGTGTGGTCAGGGTGAAAGCTGGAGGCATGTAGGTAGGAATAGCGGTCAGTAGGTTTCCGGTATAGGGTGGTGTTTATGTGACCATCGTTTATTAGCACTGTAGTGTCCAGGAAGTGGATCTTTTGTGTGGACTGGACCAGGCTGAGGTTGATGGTGGGATGGAAATTTGTTGAAATCATGGTGGAATTCCTCAAGGGCTTCTTTTCCATGGGTCCAGATGATGAAGATGTCATCAATATAGTGCAAGTAGAGTAGAGGCGTTAGGGGACGAGAGCTGAGGAAGCGTTGTTCTAAGTCAGCCATAACAACGTTGGCATACTGTAGGGCCATGCGGGTACCCATAGCAGTGCCGCTGATTTGAAGGTATACATTGTCCCCAAATGTAAAATAGTTATGGGTAAGGACAAAGTCACAAAGTTCAGCCACCAGGTTAGCCGTGACATTATCGGGGATAGTGTTCTTGATGGCTTGTAGTCCATCTTTGTGTGGAATGTTGGTGTAGAGGGCTTCTACATCCATAGTGGCCAGGATGGTGTTTTCAGGAAGATCACCGATGGATTGTAGTTTCCTCAGGAAGTCAGTGGTGTCTCGAAGGTAGCTGGGAGTGTTGGTAGCGTAGGGCCTGAGGAGAGAATCTACATAGCCAGACAATCCTGCTGTCAGGGTGCCAACCCTCAACCTGAAGCGAATACTCACCAGCAACCACATACCACACAACAGAACCACTAATCCAGGAACCTATCCTTGCAACAAAGCCCGTTGCCAACTGTGCCCACATATCTATTCAGGGAACACCATCACAGGGCCTAATAACATCAGCCACACTTATCAGTTTAGATAAGCTATTACCAGCAGGAGAGTGGGGTGGGGGGAGAGAAAACCTTTTGTAGTGATAAACACCCATTTTTTCATGGTTTCTGTGTGTATAAAAACATCTTCTGTATTTTCCACAGTATGCATCCGATGAAGTGAGCTGTAGCTCACGAAAGCTCATGCTCAAATAAATTGGTTAGTCTCTAAGGTGCCACAAGTACTCCTTTTCTTTATGCATTATAACTTTCTATATACAAAAAAGCCCTTTATTTGAACTCATAGACATTAAGGTCAGAAAGGACAATCATGATAGTCTAGTCTGACCTCCTGCATATTGCAGGCCATAGAACCTCACTCACCGACTCCTGTAATAGACCCATAACCTCTGGCTGAGTTACTGAAGTTCTCAAATCTTGCTTTAAAGACTTCAAGTTACGGAAAATCACCCAATTTACACCAGTTTAAACCTGCAAATGACCCGTTTCCCATGTTGCAGAGGAAGGCAAACCCCTACCCCCGAGCCTCTGCCAATCTGACCCCAAATATGGTGATCAGTTGGACCCCGAGCATGTGGGCAAGACCCACCAGTCAGACATGTGGGAAAGAAATCTCTGTAGTAAGGCAGAGCCCTCCCCATCTAGTGTCCCATCACTAGCCATTAGAGATATTTGCTACTAGCAGTCAGAGATTGACTACATGCCATTGTAGGCAGTCCCATCATACCATGCCCTCCATAAACTTATCAAGCTCAGTATGAAGACTTATGAAGCCTATTAAGGTTATTTTTGCCTCCTATCAGCAGCAGATCATGTCCTCACCATGTCTATTATGACAATTTCATAAACTTTCCAAAACATCAATTCTTCAGATTTTGTCAATGCACACATGCACATATGAAGAAATATTGTCAGTTTTCTTAGAATCAGTATGAACATTTATATTGTTTTTATCTAAAAGCCAATGTTAATAGAAATATTTTAATGACATTATTTTATTTTTCCCCCAAAAAGGAAACTGCTTTGTTTAGGATTAAATTGCTTTTGGGTATATCCAACTAGTCCCTGTGCTTGTGTACAAGAACCAGGAACTGATCAGAAATAAAAGTGAAACTGACTTGCCCATGCCATATGAAGTACACAAAGGCCTTGATCTTGCTAACACTTACATACATGCCAAACTTTAGGCATATGAGTGGTTTCACTGAAGATAGTGTTAAAATGAAGCATGAGTGTTTGTAGTGCACTTGATCAAAAAATTTTGACTACATTTTAACAGTTTGTAATGAAAGTTTATGTTTTTGAAAAACATTTTTGATATCTTTGAAATTTTTCAAAATTGTGGGAAAATGCCCACCTTCTCTATCTCTAATTTTCTTTATTTTCCTCTTGAAAAGTATGACATGGGAGGTAAAACCCTCCCCCCCCCCAAGTTTCATAACCATACAGCTAAGGGTAGCCTAGAATTCCTCCTTACCTGTAACGGATTAAGAAGCTCAAATAACCTGGTTGGCACCCGACAAAAAGGACCAATAGGGAAAGAAGATACTTTCAAATCGGGGCGGGGGGGGGGAAGCTTCATGTGTTCTCTTGGGAAGCAGAGAAGCATCAGGTCAGAAAACTCCTTCTCCTATAAACCATCCTAAAATGAGTCTCAATATTGCAAAAAGAGTAAGTAAATAAGGAAAGGCACGTTAGATTATCTTTTGTTTTAGCTTGTGAATTTTCCCTTTGCTAGAGAGAGGTTTATTCCTGTATTTTGTAACTTTGAAACTAAGCCTAGAGGGAGTTCTGCTGTGTTTTTGAATCTTTTGTTACCCTTTAAAGTTATCTTCCATCCTGATTTTACAGAGGTGATTCTTTTACTTTTTCTTAAATAAAATTCTTCTTTTAAGAACCCAATTGATTTTCAGTGTACTAAGACCCAGGGGGGTTGATCTGTGCTCACTTTGGATAGGATATTATTCTCAAGCCTCGCCAGGTTGGCACTCATATGCCCAAAAGGGGTGTAAGGGGGATATTTTGGGGGAATAGGAATTTCAAGTGGTCCTTTCCCTGATTCTTTGTCTAAATCACTTGGTGGTGGCAGCATACCGTCCAAGGACAAAGGATTTGTGCCTTGGGGAAGTTTTTAACCTAAGCTGGTAGAAATAAGCTTAGGGGAGGCTTTCATGCAGGTCCCCATGTCTGTAGCCCAGAGTTCAGAGTGGGGAGGGAACCCTGACAGGAAGTAAAAAACTTTTTTTTTCCATTTTAAGTGGATTTTTTTTCAACAAAACAAAACAACAAACAAACACTTTCTAGATTTTGTTAGTTTTCCACCGGGCAAAAGTTGGAAAAATAGTCAAAGTAGGGAAAAAGTAATTTTTCCTCAGATTTTCCTGTGGGAAAATAATATATCTATATATTTTTCAATGCAGAAAAAACTCAAATGAAGATGTCCTCCCTCCCCACCTCCCCCATGAAAATTCACATGGCAAAAGTTTCCACTTTCCAGCCAGCTTTAGTCTATAGAACTGGGACTGAACAACATGCCTATTGAAAAGTAGATCTGAGCCCAATTTGCTCTCATTGAAATCTGTGGGAGTTTCTCCATTATCTTCAATAGAAACAGGATCAGCCCTTATGAGTTCTTTTGGTTTTAATTGTAAGGCATTATTACTAAGACCTCACACTTGCAGAAGGTTTTAGAATGAGAGAGGATGACATTTGGATTTTAATTATCAGTATTGCAGGAAAATATGTTTGTTTTTAAAATATGTTTGGATATTAAGCAGTAAAAGTCTTTATAATAAATAGTATGAGAAACAAGCTCCCAAGCCTTAGTGTGGACACTGGCACAAAGTAGAGTGCTTGTGGTCACTGAAGGCATATGGCTTTTTTCTGCTCTCCCACTTAATAGCGAGGTGTTGTCTCCTGTACTAGCATGGCTTCCTTCTGATCTTTGCCTTTAACCTCAAATAGAATGCACAGCAATAGTACAGCCTGGAGGTAATGAATGCATGAGCCGCTACAGCTAGGTCCTCATCAGAGAGGAACAGACAGCGTTCTTGTTTCTTTTATCTATAACTATCATTTTGGCAACTGTCCACTGATGTCCAGAGTCAGTGATGAGTTCAGCATGATTTTGAGACCACACACTGTTTTCACTATAGGTGGGCATATATCCTTGACTGAATGTAAGATCATGATGTTTGCCAATCTCTGGAGGCATTACTCCCTGCTGACTAGTATCACTTCAGTGTTTTCTGGGCTCAGCTAGAGCCAGCTGTCCTTCATCTTCAGTGCAATGGGACAGCTGGGAAACAGCACAGTCTGCATTAGATGAGAAGAGCACATAGAGGTATGAGTCAGCACGCTGCTGTATTATAGTCTACCCTCCCTCCCAATTCCTGACAGTTGCATGTACTTTTTAAATAAGAACAATGACTGAGCCTTGTAGACCTTACATGTGAGGGCTCCTGAATAGGAGGAACAGCTGATAAATCAGAACCCTGTGATCTGGCTGAGTGAAAGAGAGGGGCCATCTTTGTGGCTGGTCCTGGAATGATGTAACACATCTGTAACTGTATGCACAGGAATAGTCCTGATTATTTCAGTGACAGTATGTGTGTGCTTACATCTTTGTAATATCCACAGCTTAGGTTGAGAGTGTTGTTTCAGGTGCATTGTCGTAGGCAGGTCAGCTGAACAGTATAGTATGATTGGTCCATTAAAGGCTGTTTAACATAAATAAAAATGCTGAGGCAAAGATACTCTTGAATTTTTGGTAATATAAGTTCACCATCACTACTGGTATCTTGCTGTATTTTTTCCCTACGTTACCAGGCTTGTGTCATAAGACCATAACAACTGCCATACTGGGTCAGACCAATGTTCCATCTAGCCCAGTATTCTGTCTCTGATAGTGGCCAGTACCAGAGCTTCAGGGGGAGTGTACAGAACAGGGCAATTACTAAATGGTCCACCCATATCTTCTATCTGGCAATCAGAGTTTTAGTGTTGCCCTGAGCATCTGTGACGACCAGATAAACACAGACATCTAGAGCCCGATCTTCCAAAATCTCTGCGCGCAGAACTCCCAGCTGTAATTTTATTTTAAATAGCATAATGTCAGGTGCTATTCCTATCAATATATAATCATTGCTTCTAAAAATGGAGATGGTCCTTAGCAGGCTAGCCCACACCTCTGACAGTGCCATGTTGACAGCTTGCCAGTGGTGGCCCTCCTTTTATAGAGGGGCTGACACTAGCTGAGGCTCAGTATTTCTTACAGGCTCTGGGGTTGAGTAGCAGGAGCAATCCATAAAAGGGTGGTGCCAGGAAGAACCAGATGCCCTGTTCTGTCCTCTGTGCTGCTGCAGGATACCTGTTACCATTATGCATTTGCTCTTCCCACCTCACTTCTGTGCAGCTATAGCAGCTTAACGTCAGGATAGCTTTTTGAAGACCTTGAGAACACCTTACATTTCATCATCTCCCTGCCCTGTCTTGCAAGATTGGAGCTTTCTTCCCATCTTCCTGTATTGTTGCTCAGCTGTGGAAACATCTTCCTTTGTGTGTGTGAGTGTGACAGAATGCTAAGGCCTGACAGATGGGTCAGCACTCTGATTACTGTAGTCTGAATTCGTTTCCCTGGTGATAGCTTATTGAGCAATTAGCTAATCAGAAGGAGAGCCTGGGGAGGTAAGGAACTAATTAGCCCTCAATTCTAGCCTGATAAAAGTCAGGAAGGAAGTGTTACAAGGGGGAGGTCAGGGCTGAGCCTGGACTGAAAGAACTCTTAAGAGAGGGGAAATCTTCCTTCCTTCCTTCCTTCTAGGGCCTGGGTGAAGAGGGACTGAAGGAGGTGGGGACTGAAAACTGTGCTGTTGCACTGTACTGCTGTTGATGGAAGATATACCTCTAAAAGAAAGTGGGTATTCATCCATAAAAGATTATGCTCCAATACATGTGTTAGTCTATAAGGTGCCACAGGACTCTCTGTTGCTCTAAAATAAAGTGGGTCTGAGCAGTTTCTAGGGTATGAAAGGACTGGAACAGAGCATTGTCCCTCACAACGTACCACTATTCTGGTTGGGGAAACCCACAGACGTTTGCCTTGCAGAGTCATATCTTTTACTTTGGGCTGGGGTGAGGCTCCAATTGATTAACAGGCCCCTTCTCCTCAGTTCTCTTCAGTTGCATTGTTACCAGCTCTGATGATTTCATTGTGAGTCCACACCGACCCAGTATTTATTGCTTTTTTTCTGGGTTATTACATTTTGAATCTCAGCTCTTTTTTTGTTTGTTTTGTTTTACAAAACAAAAAGTTGGTTTTTAGCCCTTGTGGTTGGAACCACAGTTTGAAACCATGAACCGTCAAAGGCACAAACACCAGAAGGCAAAGAACAGGAATCACAACTTATTATTTTAAAAATCTTACGATTTATAAGCCAGTCTTATAACAGTGGGGGGCTAACTCATGATTTAATGCTTGAGGTTGGTAATATCCACTTGAAAGGTGGCTTGGCAGAGTGGGTAAGGAGCAGCTCTTGTGCATAGGGCAGCTCTACTGTTGCTAACTTCTCAGATCTGTCTCGTCCCTTAAATCTTGTCTCCTTGGCCCTCTGCCACTTGCATATTTTGCTATGCTGCTGCTTGTAATATATAGCCTAAGTTAGATCTATATTATGAAATACCCCCCTTTTCTGTCTTATTTTAGCCATGATCCAGTCTCCGTATTGGGTAGAAGTCACTACGGTTCTGTGTGAGACATCTTTCAGCCCCAGTATTAGTTTTTGATAAATATTTAGAGATCTAATGTTCAATTACACTTTCAAGAAAGATACTTAATGCCCAGAAATAACTGTTACAACCTAGTTTAGTTTTAGGAACAAATATAAAACCATATTACAGTATTATAACCAATCTGAGGCCATCAAAGACTTCATGGTGGTTGCTCGACTGCACACCATGGAAGCTAAGATCTTCACAATGGCAGCAAGGCTACAGTTCAGAGCCTCTTTTTCTTCTGTCTCTTGAGATAAGCTTGAATCTCAGTTAGCTATAGGGAGGTCTTTTCTCTTATCACATGGCTGAGCAGTTCTAATTCCATTCAGTAAATTGCAGGAGTAGATAGCCAGTTAACCCCTACAATATATTTTTGACAACTGGAATGAGCTGGTGGCTGATGGTTCCTGATCTAAAATGCTGTAGTATTCCTGAGGAGACTGGGAATACCAATTAGGAATTGTATAAATAGGATAGATAAAACTGGCTACAGCCTCTTATTCAGGGAATCCCTAAATTCAGTCTCTTTCTATGTCCCTTTCTTGGTTACTTCCTCTTAGATACTGCCAACTTCCACAAGATGGTACTCAGCAAAATTACTTAAACTTAATAAATAAATAAATTAAATTAAGGATGGGTAGTCTTGTTAAGGCATGGGAGTAAGAATTTTACATGCATCTGCCATAGACTTTCTATGTGACCTGGGACAAATCACTTACTGTCTTTATGACTCAGTTTCCCTATTGGTAAAATTAATGAATAAATGCTTCACACGGATACTAACAAATACTTACAAGAGAAGTAAGGCATACTTTATTTAATGGTGTGTTTATGATAAACAAATATTAAGTGCAAAGTATTCTGGTATGTTAATCCATTTCTCTTTCACACTTCTTCTTAACAGGGTACTGTATACATTACAACTCTATTAAAATACATAAAGCTGTATTAGTAAATAAGTTTTTATACTGACAGAATTACACAGTGTGTGTGACACCTTATTGATAACATGACATGTGAAAGATAAATGGATTAAGGAATATTTTGATTCTTTTCTCTTTTAGTGACCTGTCAGTTTGCCAGAGTCCTCTTAATATGATTGAGGTGTACTTATCTAATATTATATTGTTTTGAGAGGTTTTTGAAGTTTTTACTAATTGTTTCCTGATCTATTCTCGCAGTGTTTTTTTGAATTTCTAAAAGTGCTTCATGACTTGTTAAGAAATTTATCTGGGACAATATAAATCAGTATTTGTAAATTCCTCAGAGAAGTGTGGCCCATTCTTTGGCAACTGATTAAAAGTTTTGGTCTCTTTCTGTCTCTCGGTTTCTCCTTTATATGTTATCCTGCTATGTCTTCCCATTGCTTCTCCCATATGCCCTCATTGTAAGATGATTTTGTTTTGGTCCTAGATTACTTACTAGGACTGATAATCAACTTAATTAATGTTCACTGCTCATAGATTACTGATATTGTTCTGCTATTTATTTATTTGCTCCTTCATACAGTTTTAGGATCTTATGCCTTTCATATTGTACTTATTTTTCACCATTTGATAAGTGTAAACAATTAAAATGATTAAAATACTTAACACGTTGGAGTATATAACTTGTTCAGGGCATTCCAAAATTATGTTGGGTGTGATAAGAATCCAGTTAGAAAGGTCATAGGTCATCATCCATTTATTTACATCATGTGTTGCTACATATTTGTTTTGACATCCTGGTCTCATTGAAGCCCAATGTGAAGTTTGCAATCAATTTCAGTAAGTTCGAGATTTCATCCTTGATGTTGCATCTCTTCCTTTAAATGCTGTTCCTTGAATATATTATACAAACTTTGCCTGCTCATTGCCCTATCAATGTTTAGGAATTCTCTCTCTGGAGCAAACTTCAGAATGCAGGTGATTGCCGGCAGGCTGCTGAGAATAGCTGTTTGCCTTCTGGTAACATGTTCCAGCAATATGGTTTTCTCATCTTTTCTTATTTATGAATTAAGTATATTATAACAGTGTTCAGAGGCCCCAGTCAGGACCCATTATGCTATGCACAGTACAAATACATAGTAAGAAATTGGCCAGTGATTTATAATACAGAGACAAGAATCAACATGTGTGCATGTAGGAGACAAGGGGAGCCAGGATAATAACAATGAGAACACAAACTTCCACTGCCAGCTGTGTGTTATTTTTGCATATTTCAAATATTTTGTTTGTTTAAAAACAACAAAAAGAGTAAATCTTTACCAAAAAGGCCCTGGGTGATAAATGAACACTGAGATTAGTCTAAACCATAAATTTTATTCTTGGATATAAACAATTCCAGAGTTCAGGAGAGTATTGAATCAATGTTTTGTGCTCATGTTTAAAGCCTGCTCTTGGAAATACATATTAGTGTGTACGGGTGTGTCATCTTTATGATATATGTATCGGAACTACTTAATCATAGTTCTCTCACTCACATCACTCTTGAACTGGCATTCTTCGACCCTAAAATACACTCCCCAGTGGTGGGTATTAGCTGTAAGTAATATTATAGGTATTAAAGGAGAATCAATTGCTTGTTAAAATGACCCAGGATTTTCCTAAAAGAGCACTAATGTTATATCAGGGTTTTTTTTTTAATTCCCTAAGAAAAGAGATGTGGATATAATTGGGTCAAACAATATTTTTTTCTTTCCTTACTTCATAAATGCAAATGAGATGTCCCATTATTATTACTTAATGAGTTAATATTTATGTTACAAAAGGACTTAATATCTTGATAGTATATTTATGAGGCTGAGTATTTGGAGAACATTACAATAGCACATGTAATCTTTGTTCACTTGTCCATTTACCCTGAATCCTACATCACTGAAGAGTTCTTCATATTCCTTACTAGATAACGTCCAGTCCGAAGCCTGAATGCTCAAGAAGTATTTCAGTTGTGATGGGATGCTGTAAAGGCTCTTTTGACTGCTTCTTCTCTGCTTTCTGATAGGAACATAGGAAAATTACATGTTGGAACAGACCAATAGATTATCCAGTCCAGCATCCTCTTGTGTCTGAAAGTGGTAAAAGCCATATACTGCAGAGGAAAGGATAATTTCCCATAATACAACATTGTACCAAGAAGGTGGGCATTCGCTATTGTAAATGACGAGGAATGGCTATTCCTATTCATTAAACATCAGTGACCTGACCTAAAGCCAGAAAAGCTAACAATTGTTAATAACATAGCAAGATGTTTAAATAGATAACATTGTACAATAAGATTAACTATATGCAGCATAAAAATATTTCATTTGACACAGATTTGTTTCCATTTAATTTCATGAGTGCCCATCCACTTCATTGTAAATTTTTGGGTAGGGTAAATTGAAGTGTAGTAGAAATTCCTGACTGGTGCTTGTTATATCCTTCATTATTCATAGTACATATCTCTCTCATTTCTTACCTGGAAGTATCCAGATTGGTAGATAATGTGTGAAAGTCAGTATTTGTATACAGGTCACCTGTTAATAAGCACTAAAGTTAATCTGGACTGTAGGATGTTTGGGGCAGGAACCATCTCTCTTCTATGTATCTGTGTGGTGTCTACCACAAGAGGTCCCTGATCCCTAATGAGGGTATCTAGGTAGTACTATAATAGTACCTCCCCTATTAGCGTGGTTGTACCTTTCCAAAAAATCCACTTTTTTTCACTACTTGGTCTCTGTGGAAATACATTCTGTGAATTTGTTTCTGGATTGCTTGAACAAAAAACCCTTTAGCAACGTTTTGAGTGATGGGTCTGGGGAAGGCCGGGGGTGGGAAGTGTTGTAAATAAATTCTATACACTCTCCTTATTTTTTTTTCAATGGGGCTAGGCAGGAAATTGTTCTCATTGGGGATTTGTACCTTTTTTGTTTTGGGATGGAGAGGCAAAAAGTAAAAAATAACACAGGTATAAGTGACTGAAAGATCCTTTCTGAGTTAGAAGGGAAACCACAGGGTTTTTTTTCCCCCTTAACTTTAAAAATGCTATTTGGATGAAGAAGCAATGCAGCAGGAGCTAGCAGATGTATCTTTCTAAGGTGGTGATGCTGTATCATGAAGGCATATGGGGCTAATTCACGAAAGGATTTAAGTGCCTAACTGCCTTTTCAGGCACCTAATCCCAGAATCAGGCCCCACTGGGATTCTCACTGCTGCTATGCAGCTGCCCCCAAACCCCATAAGTGCCTAAAATCACCCAACAGCTAAATTTTTGCAGTAAAAGCTCTCTAGGCACCTATGTTTCTGCCTCTGAGCATCTGCTGTGCTGCCCCAGGGCAGGTGCCTGGACACTTAAGCCCCAGAGTGATTCATGAACCAGGGGAAAATAGGCATTCCTCCACCAGAGTCACTTGTGGGGACCCATGAGATAAGCAAGGTCAGAGCTTGCCTACTGGATTGGTCCCCTATAAATGAGCTTAAACAAAATGGCAGCAGAGAATCTCCCTCATAACTAGTATACTCACTTGAGATGAAGTGGTTAGGGTTCTCACAGTACATGAGGTGGAGAAAGGATTTGAACAGGGATCTTCTACTTCCCAGGTGAGTGCCCTAACCACTGGGCAATGGGATAGTCTAATATGGGCTTTCTCAGTCTCTCCTGTTCGAGCTATTCCACTTTAGCTAAATCATTTTTTTAAAAGTCAGTGGTGTGCAGAGATTGGGTCCTGGGTCATTTACCTCCCAGGTGAGTGTTCTAACCACCAGCCAGAATCATTCTCCTGCTTGCTTGCTCTGTTTTTCTTTCTGGTCTGACATTGCAACTGTTCCATGGTGGGTAAATCATTAAAGAATCATGGCAGGGAGGAAGATGGAAGAGACTGATTGACTCTGTATACTAGTGGTTGGAGCACTCACTTAGGAGATTGAAGACCTAGAATCTCATCCCCTTGCTCCAATGACTTTTTTTTTTTAATATTGATCCAAAGTGGAACAGTTTCAACAGGAGAGACAGAGGAAGCCCCACATCTGAATATCCTAAAACTGTTGCAGATCCCCATTCAAATCCCTTCTTCCCCTCAGGTAGAGGGAGCACTTGAGCCAGGGATCTCCCACATCTTAGGTGAGTACCCTATCCACTGGGCTAAAAGTTATAAGAGAAGTACTCCTCCTTGCCAACATTAAAATGGTATAGACACTTAACCCCAAGAGAGGGCTTACAGATGATAAACCCAAGCAGAGGAAGGCTTCTGTTGCATCCTGGATTTAAGTATCTAGCTCAGGGGCTGGCAACCTTCAGCACGTGGCCCATCAGGGTAATCCACTGGCGGGTGGTGAGACATTTTGTTCACGTTGACCATCCATAGGCACGGCCCCCCGCAGCTCCCAGTGGCCACAGTTCACCGTTCCTGGCCAGTGGGAACCGTGGGAAGCGAAAGCCAGCACATGAAGAATATTTAGAACTCTTCTTCCCCCCTATCTTGGGGCTGATACACTCATCACCCTTTGGGGGGTGAGGGGCTTTCTGGCCCTGCGGTTGCATCTGTAGGGCTGCCCCCGGTCTTGGGGCTGCGTGGCCCTGTGGCCTTAGGCTGACAACCTTATGATCAGGGCAGTACAGCCTGATGGCCGGAGTCAATGATACAGCCCCCATTATCAGGGCAGCCTAGTGGCCAACATCAGTACTACGACCCCTGCTGTCAGGGCAGTGTGGCCCAGAGGCCAGAGTCAGTAATACAGCCTGTGTTCTCAGGCCAGTGCAGCCCAATGGCCAGAGTCAATACTAAGGCCCTTCCTGTCAGGGCAGTGCAGTCCAATGGCTAGAGTCATAGAATCATAGAATATCAGGGTTGGAAGGGACCTCAGGAGGTCATCTAGTCCAACCCCCTGCTCAAACCAGGACCAATCCCCAATTTTGACTCAGATCCCTAAATGGCCCCCTCAAGGATTGAACTCACCACCCTGGGTTTAGCAGGCCAATGCTCAAACCACTGAGCCATCCTTCCGCGCCGATGCTACAGCCCCTACTGTCAGGGCAGTGTGGCTCAACAGCCTGAGTCAATGGTATGGCCCTCACGCTCAGGACAGTGCGACCTAGTGGTCAGAGCCCGTAATACTAGTCAGTGGTGTCACCACCCCAGGGTGGGTGGTGGCTGGGATAGGGGGACCCGGATCCACCCTGTCCACCAGATCCCAACCCAGGGCCCTATCAGTGGCAGGGTTGCCTGCCACCAGCTTGGCGGGGCTCTAGCTGAAATATGCCAAGCCTTGCTTCAGTTCTGTGACCATTTCCCCGTAAAACCTCCCTGGATTACTTCCTACCCAAGTCTCTGGGATTCTCCGTCTCTGGGATTCTCCGGTCTCTTCACTCTGCATGCCATCCCAAGCCAGTGTGTTGGGGCCCATCTCCGACTGGCTGGCCTCCGCATCTTGGAGGGCAGGCGGTCCTCCCTCAGGAGCTAGTGATGCACCTCCTTCCCTGCCACCAGTCAGCCCAGACTGACCTGCTCTGCTGGCATTTATAGCCTGCTTCCAGCTGGAACATGCATAGCAAGTCAGGGGTTTGTGGCCTCCTTGGCTAAGAGAGAAGGGTGAACCTCTGGTGTACCAGTGCAGGTCTGATACACCCCATCACCCCCTCCATCCCTGTAATACCTACCAGATAGGAGCACTGAAGTATGTTTAGGCCATATGTGCATGAATCAAGCAGTTCCTAGACTCTCCTAAGCCATATCGTATGATTAAAAGATACTTTTTGCAAGTTTTGCTGATGGTTGATGTTTGGTTGCTTGTGGCAGTTTTCTTTATGTTATATTTGATTTTAGTCTGTAGAGTATAATTGTAAATTTAGCCAATATTGCTCCTAGCCTGCTAATTTCGTGCTCCTAGTTGACTAGATTGCTCCTGATCTTTCTGGGAAATAAAATGTTTTTATTTTCATGCTGTTACTTGACTCATTAATCTAACCAACTTTATAAGATTCCCAAGTGCAACATTATTCTCCACTATACTAATAATATTTACTGAAATAAAAAAAATATTAGAAACTCTTGGTTAAAGCATCTGATGACCTCTAATAAACAGGAAATTTAGAAATTTTACTTTTAGCCAACACAGAGGATTTTAAGAGCCTGATCCTGCTGCATGCTAAGGTCAATGAATGAACTGAGTTTCAATGAGAGGAGGATTGGGATCAATATCTGTACAAGATCTAATAAGTTTGGAAATATCAATCAATCACTGGAGGGCATCTTTACTCTGAATAAATTTTCACTAAGCAAACAAAAGAAAATGAAGGTTATGGTATCAAGCTTATTCAGGAGAACAAGCCATTGGGCAGTTAAGAAATGAAGTCATAGAATCATAGAATATCAGGGTTGGAAGGGACCTCAGGAGGTCATCTAGTCCAACCCCCTGCTCAAAGCAGGACCAATCCACAACTAAATCATCCCAGCCAGGGCTTTGTCAACTTAAAAACTTCCAAGGAAGGAGATTCCACCACCTCTCTAGGTAACGCATTCCAGTGTTTCACCACCCTCCTAGTGAAAAAGTTTTTCCTAATATCCAACCTAAACCTCCCCCACTGCAACTTGAGACCCTTACTCCTTGTTCTGTCATCTGCTACCACTGAGAACAGTCTAGATCCATCCTCTTTGGAACCCCCTTTCCGGTAGTTGAAAGCAGCTATCAAATCTCCCCTCATTCTTCTCTTCTGCAGACTAAACAATCCCGGTTCCCTCAGCCTCTCCTCATAAGTCATGTGTTCCAGTGCCCTAATCATTTTTATTGCCCTCCGCTGGACTCTTTTCCAATTTTTCCACATCTTTGTGGTTATAGGACCTTGCCTTCCATAGTGACTTGTAATATTAGCTCATATCACAATACAGAAAGGAAAATAGAAATGTTGACAGCTGACAAAAATCAATGAATTCAGTGACACATGGAAAAAAGCAAGTAATAACCCAGAGTACATTACTATAACTGAAGGTTTAACATGAGAATGAATTATGTGCCCGACATCCCTTTTTTAAGGGCTTTGGGGGGGGGCAGGGGGGAGGGGAGGGGAGGGAAATGCAAGAGCAGAAGGGAGTCTGCCAAGGGGAGTAGCAATCCTTTATGGAAAAGTCCTGTAAGAATGTAATAGAATTTGACAAACTTTCCACAGACCTTTTTAACAACCCTTTAAAGGCTAATAGAAAATGATCTCCACTATAAAATTATGCAGGATGATTTCAAAACTGTATAGAAAGGATTTTATTCTGTTTGAATTGAACAGGGTTTTTTGAACGGTTATGGAACCTCCATTATATTTTTTATAGAACCCTGTTGATTTCATCCATATTCTGTTGTACAGGATTTTCTTTAAGGGAAATATCTCTTGATAGCAAATATATAGGATACTAGACACAGGTATCCAGTCTCCTTAAATACCTCATTAAAATTGGTGTCAAATGTAAGAACAGTTAGCATTGACTTATATAGTTAAGGTGCATGTTGGGAAATCATTATCTAATATAATTGTAACAAATTATTTGCAAACCTACAAACCCACATGATGACATAAATTCTCTCTCTCTCTCTCTCTCTCTCTCTCTCTGTTTTAATGGATCTATTTGGAGCCTACACTCTTTCTTCTTTCCTGATCACGTGGGTACAGAGGGAGGATTTTTGCTTAACTAGGCATCTTGTCCTATCGGCTGTGACCATGAATCTGCTTGAGCATTTTGCTTTTTATTTTTTTCTATTTGTATGTATATGCTTCAGGGAGGCTGTGCAATCCTGGGGAGAAAATACTGGAATTAAACCTGGGAGACATGGTTCTCCTCCCAGTTCTGCTTATGATCTGCTGTATGATGGTAGATAAGCAACTTCCCCTCTCTGTGCCTCAGTTTCCCAATCTGTAAAGTAAACATAATTAAAATTACCTCCTTTTAAAAACATTGATCAGGACATGCAGGCGAATGAACAACAGTCACATGGGATGGGTTTAAGTGGCAGGATGCAACATTATTAATGTACCACTGAGGAGGAGGGCTTTATGCCTTTCTCCCCCTCTCACATGCTAAACATTTAACTGGGTCCAGTGTGGGGTTAAAGGGCTCCCACCGTATAATGAACTCGGGATAGACCCTCATTGTCCTACCCCATACTCAGCTCACTTCTGAATCACCTCTGCTGCTCCCCATGTGTGGGGATAGAGGTTTCTAAAGGGAGACCTCAGTCTACAAAGTGTTCAGGTTTCCCCTTCTTTGATAGGCAGACAGACCACCTGTGACATCCTGGGTCCTATTTACCTCTGGGAACTGTCCCTTTTAGCCTGTATCTGAACTGGACACCAGTCATACATTTTAACAAGCTAAACAGTTTTACCTTTCCTAACGTTAACCTTTCAAGTTCTATTGTGTAAAACCCAACTGCACCTCCATGCGATGCTGTGAAGAAGGCGAAAAACTCCACTAGATTTCTGCCGATTTGATCCAAGGAGAAAACTTCCTTCCTAATCCCAAAACAGCCTAGTGATCAGAACTGCAGCAGACTAAAAAAACATAGCTTTTATCCTACAACTAAGGGGAAAGGAGAGCAGTAGCAACAGCAAAGAGCTTTTGAAAAGCCAGGGACAACTTAAATAAACAGGGGGACATGAGAGCCAATTGGCTAAGCCAGTCCCCCACCTCCAACCAATGGAAAGACACCAGGCCTGAGGGAGGTGGAAATAGCGCCCTTATTATTACACATGCTGTCATAAATATAAAGGGAAGGGTAACCACCTTTCTGTGTACAGTGCTATAAAATCCCTCCTGGCCAGAAGCAAAACCCTTTCACCTGATTTGGGCAGCATGTCAAAAACATACTGCTAAAGGTAGCACAAAATCCCTCCTGTAAAGGGTTAAGAAGCTAAGGTAACCATGCTGGCACCTGACCCAAAATGGCCAATAATGGGACAAGACTCTTTCAAATCTGGAGGTGGGGGAACAAAGGGTTTGTTTGTCTGTGTGATGCTTTTGCCGAGAACAGATCAGGAATGCAGCCTTACAACTCCTGTAAAGTTAGTAAGTAATCTATAAGTAATCTAGCTAGAAACTGCGTTAGATTTTCTTTTGTTTAATGGCTGGTAAAATAAGCTGTGCTGGATGGAATGTATATTCCTGTTTTTGTGTCTTTTGTAACTTAAGGTTTTGCCTAGAGGGATTCTCTATGTTTTGAATCTGATTACCCTGTGAGGTATTTACCATCCTGATTTTACAGAGGTGATTCTTTTACCTTTTCTTTAATTAAGATTCTTCTTTTAAGAACCCGATTGATTTTTCATTGTTCTTAAGATCCAAGGGTTTGGGTCTGTGTTCACCTATTGAAATTCGTGAGGATTCTTATCAAGCCTTCCCCAGGAAAGGGGGTGTAGGGCTTGGGGGGGGATAGTTTGGGGGAAGACGTCTCCAATTGGGCTCTTTCCCTGTTCTTTGTTTAAAAGGCTTGGTGGTGGCAGCATACGGTTCAAGGACAAGGCAAAGTTTGTACCTTGAGGAAGTTTTTAACCTAAGCTGGTAAGAATAAGCTTTGGGGGTCTTTCATGCAGGTCCCCACATCTATACCCCAGAGTTCAGAGTGGGGAAGGAACCTTGACACAAGCGGTCTCATGTCCGAACTTCCAGGAACAGCATGACTTCCCCTGAAGTCAGTTCAAGATTATCCCCTCCCCTCTTTCCCGTTCCTCCCCACACACACTCCACTGACTCATGGAGGAGGAAGTATTTTGAAAATTAGAACTGCTAGTTTATCAGCCCTGGTTAAAATTGTGCACCCACTGTACCGGCAGAATACATCTGCTTCTATTAGAGACCCCAACATTGCTGTAATTATAGAACGTGGCAGAGCTCTGTTTTTGTAAGAAAACAAAGTATATTCCTATTAAAGAGCAGCTTGGAGTTGTTGGCAGCAAAATTAACTAAATGTTTTGACAGATCATACTAAATCCTGTGATAATACTTCATGCTGAAAGAGATGCAAATTTAAACAGTAATAAAACAGAGAGTCCCGCGCTAGAAAACCCCAAGATTACTTCAACGTATTTAGCTCATTACTTTAGTCACACATGAATGTATATGTACAAACTCAGCTCAGCCCACCCTGCCCACATAGTCTGCAACCAAGCAAAAGGATGTATTTGTGAATTCATTCCATGTTACAAAAACAATAACTCTTTCTAACAGGCACACAGGACTACAATTTCATCCTGTTTTACCCTTTTATTGTGGGACAAGAACAATTAAGGCTAAACAACCCAGACTGTTTTAACACTTATTAATCCCCATCTATATCACTGAATTGTTGAATACTCTTTTAGCACCAGCTTCTATTGCTACCATCAACAGGAACAATAGGTGGTTTAGATTAGAAGAGTAAAAGCCTTCCTATTTATAATGAAGGCTGTGGTGATGATGATACTTTTAATATTAGAGTATAGCCAATCAAATGGAAGTATATTAATACTTATATTTACTGGAGCTGGTTGAAATTATTTAAATTTTTGGCAAAAATTATTTTAGTGATTTTTTTTTCCTATTTTTCAACCAACTCTATAACTGGTTAGAAAGTTATGTCAAATTTGAATTTCTAGCAAAAAAAGGGGGTGGGAAGGGGAATGTTGATGGTTCCATATGGTTTATACCAGTACTAAGTCCTAGTTCTTCTTTCATATGGTTTGGGAAGTTAGCAATGACTACAAATTTATAAGTAGATTTGATAGCCAGCACATGGCTGCAACAGTGAGCTGGTGAATGTCCTTCAGGCTTCCGGTTGAAGAACGAAGGAGACACTCAGATGTTATGTGTTCTATCATTTGTGCCTGGTGACCACAGTCACATACAGGTGTTTGCCTCATTTCCATTTAAAGAGGGTTTGTGCACATCTCCCATGAGATGTCCTAATGCGATTCAATCTGCACCAGTCTTTCCTACATAAATCAAAACCCGGTGGTTCCTTGGCAGGGTCAACGATGAGCTGCTTGTTTTGAGCAGTCAAAACACTCCATGTGATTCTCCATTGAGCCTCAGCGTGTAAGTTGGGTATAAGGGTCTTGATGGTTCCATAGAGGGTTGTGGGATTTTAATTTTGCCTTTGGCAGGTTTTGAAGGTCATCGTGCTGTTACCCGCTCCATTTAAGGCACCCCGCCTATACCCTACTGAGAGCTCAAGGCGAGATCTGGTCAATTTAGGGCACCCAGCCTATACCCTACCAAGGGCTCAAGGCATGACCCAATCAATTTAGGCACCCCCAGCCTTCCTCTTCCGAGGGCTCAGGGTGTTAGGCACCTTTTCTTTATTCATGGAGCTCAGGAAGAAACCTGGTCCATTTAAGTACCCGCCCTTTCCCTGGGGGCTCAGGGCTCTACGGGTCTGCGGAACCTTTTCCCAGTGAAAGAGCCTTACACAGTTGTGCTCTAAACATCTACTTATTAGCAACACACACAGAATACGTAAACCAAGCAAATCTCTTATGCTTACCACTCCCAAGATACAGACAAAATTCACCCGATGGCCAGTCAGGATTCATTCATCTGGGGGTTCCAGAATGTCTCTGCACGTCATGGTCTTGCAGAGGGGTCAGAGTTCCAGCAGCTTGATGTTGAACTGAGGTCTGGAAATGGTTCCCAAAGAGCATTGTTTTTCATTTATATGATATAGGTAAAACTAGCTCCCTCCTTCAAATTACTAAACCTATCACATTATCCCACACTCCTAAATAGCAAAAAAAAAATAACCAATTACACACCGGCATCTATGTGTCCTCCTTCCTGCCCAAGTTCCTTATATTTTATCGTTTGTGCCCAAATTGTAACTTAATTGTGACCTTCTCTATTTGTGCAGATAGTCAGCATAAAACGCTGGTCAGAGCTTATTTTACAATTTGTTGACTCTTTCTTTATCCTCCCTAATTTCCCAGACCCTGGGTGTCTCTGCTTTAAAACCTGGGTGGTTATAACTCTTGTTAGGGACATTCCTGAGGTGGGGGTGTTTAATAAACAGCAGAACATTTTTTTTTCAATTTTAGTGGTGAACTCCCTGAGTTTCACCCAAGACTGGTTTAATATTGGGGGCGGGGAGGCGGGAGAGTGTGTGTGATGGATTCTGTCACAGAGACCCCATTGGAACTGTCACCTGCTGTGCTGAAACTACCTCTGAGCCCATTTTCCCTGTCAGTTTGGGAGTCCAGAACCCCAAACTTAATTCTTGTTCAGCCAGACATGCTAGCCTGCTGCAACACGGACCCAGGGTCTGAACCACGTACCCAAAGCTGCAGACTTTAATTGAACGCCATTCAGCAGGCACTCCCATCTCCAGCACCCAGACACCCATCTCCCAATGGGATCTAAAGCCCAAATAAATCCATATTACTCTGTATAAAGTGTATACAGAGTAAACTCATAAATTGTCCGCCCTCTATAACACTGATAGAGAAATATACACAGCTGTTTGCTCCCCCAGGTATTAATCACTTACTCTGCATTCAATAATAATCAAAAGTGATTTTATTAAGAATCAAATGTAGGATTTAAGTGGTTCCAAGTAATAACAGACATAACAAAGTAAGTCACCAAGTAAAATAAAGCAAAAACACGCAAGTCTAAGTCTAATACATTAAGAAACTGAATACAGGTAAATCTAACCCTCAGAGATGTGCCAATAAGCATCTTTCACAGACTAGACACCTTCTTAGTCTGGGCCCAATCCTTTCCCCTGATACAGTTCTTGTTAATTCCAGCTCTGATGGTAACTAGGGGATTTCTTATGACTGCTACCCCTTTTTTTCTGTTCCACCTCCTTTTATAGCTTTGGCCCAAGGCAGGAATTCTTTGTTTCCACCCCTCCCTCTAAATGGAAAAGCACCAGGTTTAAGATGGATTCCAGTATCAGGTGACATGGTCACATGTCACTGTAAGACCTCATTCTTCATTACCCACAGGCTGGCCTCCATGTCCACAAGAAGGCTTGCAGGTAAATGTACCATCTACAGCCAATTGTTCCAGTCAATGGGTGCCATCAAGATTCTAAACCACCATTAATGACCTACACTTTGCATAATTACAATAGGACTCATAGACTCATAGATATTTAGGTCAGAAGGGACCATTATGATCAGTTAACTTCATATTTCTAGTTTTAGATACAAGAATGTATCTATTCATACAAATAGGATGAACACACTCAGTAGATCATAAGTTTTGTAATGATACCTTACAAGAGACCTTTTGCTTTAAGTATATTCCAGTTACATTATATTTACGCTCATAAGCATATTTCCATAAACATATGGAGTGCAACTTCACAGGGTGTTCATCAGGTCCCAGGCCTACAGTGCAACAGAATCATAGGCACTAACTACATGGGTGCTCCAGGGCTGGTGCATCCATGGAAAAAGAATAGTGGGTGCTCAGCACCCACCAGCAACCCACTGATCAGCTGTTCGGCGGTGAGCTGGGGAGCAGTGGACTGAGGGCAGGAAGAAGCAGAGCACACTTGGGGAGAGGGCATGAAGAGGCATAATGAGGGTGGGGTCTTGGGGGAAGGGGTGGAGTGGGGGCGGGGCCTCGGGGTGGAGCAGGGGTGGAACACCCACCCAGAAAGAAGAAAGCCTGTGAGCGGGATCTTCACATTTGCACTGACATGATTAAGCAAGTGAGATCTCTGAGCAGCTCTTCTAATCTGTGGAGGCTGGATGTGCGACAGACCCCTGAGCTCCAGTCGACTGGAGTCTATTTGAGCATCCCTGACTCTATGCATAGAGCATTTTTTAGTTGAGTGTCAAGGAGTTTAGTGTGACTGTAGTGAGACTGCACTGGCACACAATATTCAGCTGCAGAATATACCAAGGCAATTGTTGCAATTCATAAGATCCGTGGACTGAAGCCCCATGATGTTCTGGCCTATTTTCTGATAAGCATGACATGAGACCTGACTTTATCATGGGTTTTCTCAAGGTGTTGTCAAAAGATCGAACTCTGGTCCAGTGTAACACCAAGATACTTTGAGTTAGCCTCGTGGGTGATCTCTCACTGCAGAACTGCAGATCAAGTTTGGTATTAACCATTTTATTGTTCAGAAGGAAAGTGGTTACTGTGTTTTTGTGGGGTTTTTGGGTTAGGCCTATGTTTCTAGCATTGGAAATAATCAGCCGTTGTGTTAAGATTTCAGGTTAGGGTGCTGCTGATGGTATGAAAGCTTGTATCCTGAACAGCTAGGACAATATCATCTGCATACATGAATTTTCTTGACTCTGTCACTGGTATATATCCATGGTATATAGATTAAAAAGTAGCAGGGAGCAAGACGACAATCTTCACATGGTGCTTCTGTTAAGTGTTGGTGTTTTTTTGTGCTCTGTGTTTTGTGCAAATTCACTAACATTCTAATGTCAGTTGGCCACTGGACATTGTATTACCAACTTGCCAGTGAAAGTAGCAACGACTATACTTCCTGGTGAACAGCTGAGATGGTTTCATTGCAAAATTCTCCTCCAGAATTCAGCTGCTTCTACAAAGTTCTGGGTGCTTTGAATCCAGGATTTTGGTTCAGGCCCATCTAATACACATCATTTGCATTCAGCTGACAATTGGGCTTCTTCTCAATAATTTATCAGTGTAAATTTCCAATAAGTGTACTTAATATTGTGTAGTGTAGTGGAAAATACATATCTCATGTTGCAAAAGAAATTAGTTCAAATTGTGTTGATGTGGTACTCTGAGAATTTCTTTAAAAAAAATAACAAAAACTTTTCCATCAATGTAATTTTAAGACTTAATTCAACCACAACTTCTCTAAAGCAAAAAAAAAAAAAAAAAAGCTAAGACTTTATATGTTTTAAAGCCAAATGACAATAAAGAGAGCAGCTTCATGTAGTTGACATCTATCTCAACAGCCACGTTATTAGAAAAAGGGGCAGCTATTTGAAAGATCAAACTAAACATGTCACAATTAGGGCCGATCCTGCATTCACTTAATAACATGAATACATTTATGCATCTGTCTAGCCCATTAAGGTCAACAGAAGTATTCAGGTGCATAAGTTATGTAAGTGTTTGTAGAAACAGTGTCTTGGTGCTTGTTCCTAGGTCTCATAAAGAGGGCTCTGCAAAATGTTCCACTAGAACTCTGACCTCACCAGAGATCAGAGAGTGGATGGGCTTTAATGCTACCTATGAGCATAATCTCAGCTCCATTAATGTTTACAGACTTCAGCTGATGCCAGATCAGAATCAGGTACTAGAAACCTAAGTGATGCCACCAGTAGGGATTTCTTAAAAGAAACCCATTATAAGAGTTTGATTTAAGATGTTGTAGTATAAAGGAAGCATTCTGAATTGTGTATCCTTGACCTTCTGTCCTACATAACCTACTATATCTTCTCTCCACCATTGTTCCAACTGAGGAGTAATTTCTCTTATCACTGGGAGGTATTCTGCAGTATCAGTTTCCATTTTTTCTCTCTCCTTGTCTGTGGAGGTTAGCTGGATTTTTGTATTGATACTATTGTTTTGTACTTTGGTTTTGTTGTACAGCACTTAAAAGCTTCGTAATCGGTGACTAGATGACCTCCTGAGGTCCCTTCCAACCCTGATATTCTATGATTCTATGATTCTATGACTTATAGATGGGTTAAAAGAGTGAAATAAATACTGAAATGTCTCAGGATGTCTGTGTGCTTCTGAAGATGTTGTTTTACCAATGGAATGTAAAACTAAGGTCCTAACTACTTGTGGCCATTAAAGTTCCATGGCATGATACTCTAAATTGAGTAATTTCTCTACAGTTGCAGCTGATAACATTACTTCAAACTTCTGTCTGTAAACCATTTAGCAGTGCTGCTTTGCACTGTTAATTGCTTCATTATGCACCAAAGATGTATGTCCTCTTACCATAGGTCATCACTGTCAAGGGAATTAACTCTCTACCCCATTTTAGTCTCCTTTTCAGTAATGACACCTTCACAAGGCCTTAATTAGATAATATATGTAAAGCCCTTTGAGATCCTTGGGTGAAAAGTCATATATAAATGGGAGATATTAGGTGAAAATTAGTGAATTATTTCACTGTTTTTTTTTAAATTGTACTTTATTGGCATGAGGTCCCAACCTGTGGGGAGCAAAGTAGTTGAACAATGTAGTTCCCTTTTAAAAGTACATAGATACAGTGTTTTATTTAGAAATCTGAGGAAAGGGCAGAAAACAAGATGAGTTCCTCTTGTGCTTTTTAAAGTTATACTCAATGGAATTTGAATAGCAAAGTAATACTGGTCTCTTTATTTTGAGCAGTTCAAAATAGATGGGCAAGGACAACATGCACTATACAAAAATTGACCTCAGAAATGCTTATTACATGTTATCAGTTTAGGAAGTTGTTGTTTTCTCTTTGATATTTTCTATTCTCTGGCTAGAAATCAATTGCAATTGTTTAATTAGGGGTGAACTATCTAGTGATAAATCCCAGACAAGAAGGCTGAATTAAGGTGATGGGGACACTGATGTCTTTTCACTTGAAGGAGGCAAGAGGATTCCCCAGTAAACTCAGCCTGCTTGCACATCTGTAAATATTGGGGAATTTCTAACTGTGATACCAGCTGTGCTGTTTTGCATCCTTGGTGCCATTGGGAAGGAAAGCTGTCATATGAGCATATGTTTGCCAACTGAAAGCAGGGTACATGGCTTTGACTTTTTTTAACCGTGAAGGAGTGTTGTGTCATTGCAGAGTATCATACAGCTACTTATGCAAATCATCTAAATAATTTAATGTTGGGTCAGATCTTAGTTCCTGCTTGTAGACACCTGATGCATAGCTTGCAATTCTTCTGATAAAATTGTAATGGTGTTCACTGGAGATATAAGGCTTGATTATGCCTCTGCAATAGTTGACAAAATTGCGAGTGGTGCAGGACCAACCCCATAATACATTTCCAGACCATGATCACATCCTTCCAAACCAAACATCCATGAAACCCTGGTTCACCTTAGACACAAGCAACCACTTGGGGGTTCCTAGTTTCTTGACAAGATACAGGCCATCACTGTTGAAGGAATAAACTCTCTGTTCCACTTCAGTCTCCCCTTCAGTAAGGAGACCATAGGTGGTGGTAATTCATTGCTGAAAGGTGGTATCACACAGATTTTGCTTCTGCTCTTGATTTGGGATCTGCAAAGTGTAAGGCAAACACTCCCTGAGACACAGTGGTGTTGCTTCTCTCAACAGTATCAGTTCACCTCTTGCTAATTTCATGAAGCATAATTTGTCATTGGTTTACAGAATGGTGCCTCAGCTGAAGTGATGGAATAAACAGGACAGGGATTGCTCATGTCTGTGGCAGGCAGATGTCTTCCTACTGTTCTCAGATTGTATGTGAATACCAAGAGACAAGAAAGAGCTAGCTTCTGGTCTTTTTTTTTTAAGGCCCCATCTGTAGCAACTAGCATAAAGGGAGGAACACAGGTTACAGGAGGGAAAAGTGTTCACGAGGCACCCGAAAACCAGATTGTGTGTTCGTGCCTAGAATCCTAATTGTAATTGTAGTATCTCTGTAATAGGTCTCTTAGTGAAATGCCATTTTACTTTCAGAAACATGGAGTCCTCTCATGTTATTATGCTATACACAGTACATGAAATACATCCAGTAAACAGAGCAAATGAAAGGTGTTCTAAGAACTAGTGGGAAATGTTAGGCAACATGGAGAAACAACTTAGTGAGGTGCTCAATTCTCTAGCTGTTGAAGGCTAGGAAAAATATATTCATTTTCTGAAGGAAAGGGACATCCTCTCACAAATCCTAGTGGTTAGGTATGATATGGCCAAATGAGGTTGTTTGCAGGGTGGCACATACTACATTAATGCAGCGCTGCAATCCAGAATACATGGAGGTGTGGATTCTGTTCTGCATTCAGGTGAAAAGGTAGCCCTGCGGGAAACTGAGATTGAAAACACTATCACCTCCGCTTGGCCCCCTCAAAGGTATGTGAAAGAAGTGTACCAAGATACAAATCTCCATTCATCAGTCACAATAAATAACTTAATTAAATACATGGGCAAGCTGTTTCAACTATGAGGTATTAAGCTCTGTTTCAGATATAGGAAATCTAGGAAGTATGTTCTGTATTGTGTTTTGTATTTCCACTATGAGAGCACAGTTCAGTGTCATTTTATTTATCCCCATTAGTGCAGCTGGGTGTCAGTTGCAGTGCCTTGTGCCGGAATGGAGACATTGCATCTGTGGCATACCAGGGACAACCCAGTCTAATGAGCAGCTGTGTTACCCTTGCCCTGCAACCTTGGGTGCCTTATGAAGCCTTGCTGAAGGAGTTCCCACCTGGGCTGCTCACAACCAACTTTCTAGCAAACAAGCCACACCCTGAGTACCTGTGTGCAACTCCAGCCTGCCAGCCACACTTGAGTTACACTCTGGCTTTCACCAGCCTTGGTTATACTGCAGGGTGATTCTACCACACCCTCAGTCTTATATTTTCCCCCAGAAATGTATGTCCTGTACTGGCCAGCCCTCTCCTAGATAGTACAAATTATATTAAATCCATTATTCCTTTAAGGGAATAATAGGCACACAACTTGCCACCTCAAATGCAGTTTGTAGACACTTCAGTTTAAACACACTCGATTAGATAAAACAATAAAATAAGTTTATTAACTACAAAGAGAGAGATTTGAGTGAGTATGAGTAATGAGGCATAAAAATCAGAAATAGTTACAAGAAAAATAAAGATAAAATGAAATTGGCACCTAACTTAACAAACTCTGTTAAATTCAAAGCAAAGTTTTCTCACCACATGCTTTCAGCAGTCTTACTGACCAAATTTCTTAGGTTAGGGCCCCTTCTCCCAAAGTCCAATGAAGGCTTTGTTTTTTACTTCAGGTCCAGTGAATGTGATGCACAGGGTGTGAGAGGTCCCTTGGGGTATTTGTCCTTCCTTTTTATGGTTTCAGGTCCCGTCTTGAAAAAAAACATTTCCAGTCTGTGTGGAAGGAGGTTCCCTACTGCTTTTTTCTTACCTGTTTGAGCTTCCTTTGTTTCCTTTCCTGCTTGATGACTTTGTTTATTGCTTAAATGCAAAGTAAGCAGAGAACACTTTTTTTTTTAGACTGACCTGTGTGCCAACCTCAATTTGGAATGTGTGTTAATAAGACCATAGAGTAAAATCTTATAACTTCACATACAATGTTGCCGCACATATTTTGTCAGGATGATATTGATCAGCAAATTATGAGTTTTCAGATGATATCTTACAAGACATATTTTGTATAAAGATTATTACAATAGTGTGTAGGGTGTGAATACGGGGATGCATTCTGTTACAGCATCCCAGGAGTGATTCACCTTTACAAGACAGACACGCCTGTAGAGGCTGCCTAGGAGGTTCATTATTTCAGTATATCCTTCAGGCCATTTGGACACATCTCAGCCCCTGTTTGCATTAGCCTTCTTTTAGATCTCTCCCAGCCTGCTCTGAATACCTCCTTCAGAATGGAGGCTCAAGGATCCTCTTGCCACACAACCTCCTCCAGACAGACTTCCTGCCACAGGAGGCCCTGCAAATGATCTTGGGATCATGGTAACTCTGGAATCATTGACTGCCAATGTAAGATCAGCCCTGCAGTTTAGATTTAGGAGTGTAATCCTAGTAAGCTAGCTCAGATACAGTGTCCCACCAGGCTGAGGCACCACATAAGCACTGCAGTTGTCAGATAGATTTTGTTGTTAGTTTGTGGCAAGCAGTTGAGAGACCCAGTGGGCAAAGTATTTTTCAAAGACTAAGGGTCCCAGACATGGAAGTCAAATGGAGACATGTTGTAAACGTGCCTTAGTGAGTCACAACTGAGAATACGAAATTCAGGACAAACTGCTGAGCAATAGGGCAGATATACCCCAAAACTGTAGGTTATTCTCCCATGAGATATACGAAACCAGCAACAAAAGTAAATTTCTGTTTCACCACACTGGCTAACAAGAAGTCATAAAAGCAGTTTCCTTAGATATCCCAGACCTTGTATCACCACCAGAAACACTAAATTTAAAGTTAAGTGGTTCTTTAAAACCAGTTTAATCAAATAACAGGCTCTTCTGATCTCAAAGGACCAGCCACACACCCAGGTCATTATATGTCAGATCTTACCCAAAAATCATGCTGATGCCAATCCTTTAGCCTTTAAAATCTAAAGGTTTGTTTACAAAATGAAAGAAAGGCAAGAGTTAAAAATTGGTTAAAGGAATCAAATACATACAATAATTGCAAAGTTCTTGGTTCAGGCTTGTAGCAGAGATGGAATAAACTGCTGGCCTGATAAGTCTTTGGTTGCTTCTTAATCATTGGAAGAATCTCAGTCCCTTGGTTAGAATGCTCCCATTAGTGTATAAGTCCATAGTCCAGAGGTCTGAGCAGGAAAGAGGCAAAATGGAGGTGTTTCCAGGGTCTTTTACAGCTTCTGCCATGTGGAGGGAAACCCATTATTTCAAACAAAGCCTTCAGCACAAGCTAGTGGAAAATTACAGGTGACAAGATGGGGTTTGGAGTCACATGGGCAAGTCACATGTCCATGCACAATTTAACACAGTAGGAAAGTCCATTAAGAGTAGATAGGCGTTTTCCATTGTAAGTTAAGTTTTCTTTAATGGGCCATTCTACTTGAATAGCTCCTTCAAGATGTGTAGGCTAAATACCTTGTGGGCATTACCCCAGGAGCAAACATTTAAAATACAGGTATAGACCCAATACTCATAACTTCACATACAAAAATTATACATTCATACAAATAGCATAATCATATTAAGCAACTCATAACCTTTCCATAGCTATTTACATGCCACTTTTTGTACAAGATTTGTTGCAAATATATAACAATGGTTGCAACAATGATCTATATGGTCATATTTTAATCAGATAACATCAAACATGTCTGGCTTTTATTTTAAATTGAATTTATTGATAGTTCTGTTACCTCATTGTGAGTTTGATGCCACATTTTTTCAGATCAATAGGGTGAAAGTTACCCTCTATAATTCTCTTAGATTGGGAGACTCTTAGGAGCACACAAAGAATGAATACAGTGAGCATAAGCACAGTTACAAGTAAACAGTCTTGTTTGTATTATAATTTATAGATATACATTGCACTCACATACACATCTACAGAACCTGAGAGAGCCCAAGCAATGGCCATGGTCATGCTCACATCCCCAAAGATATTATAAAGTCTGGTGGATCTCTCAACAGGCAGTCATCTATAGAGTGGTGGTTCCTGCTGGGGCCTTCCCTTGGGGTCTTCTTACATTTACCCAACCAGGGAACTTTGTTTATATTGTTGTTCTGACCATGCCTAACACCTTATTCAGATACATGAGGGTTCCAACATTTTTTTTCCTTATCTGTACTTCCACACCCCAAAAATTTTGGAGTTCCTCACCTTCCCTTGGTTGTTCTCTTAGTTCCCTGTTTTCTTTATTAGAATCTTATTCACATTTACATCAATCTGTTTCTAGGGTAACCTGCAGTCATAACAGAGCTTTCCACGATGTTACAATCAGGTGTCTTGTGATCTACCATGGTCTGTTCCATAGCATCACTACTGGCATATCTTTGATAGTAATCTTGTGGTTTTATTGGGATAGGGTCAGTCTTAGGTCACCCACTCATGTGAAGTCTTCTTAAGACTGTGGCCTAGTGTGGCTAAGCTAAAATCTTACAGGCCTCAACCTGTAGGTCTTGTATTACTGCCTTACCTTACTTATATCCTTAAGACACACTTGTCACTCCTTAATATTTGTCAGTCTTCTACTCCTATAATCTTATCAAGTCATCACACATTGATTACCTATGAAATAACTTGAGTTAACTACAACAATAACAAAATTAAATGATAAAATCAACTTATTGGCTATACATGGGTAGAATGGTCAAGGGCATATCTGTTTCCTTTTGTTGGTTATTCCTTCACCTCTCATATTCAGACACTGTTGTTCCAGTTTACTGTTTTTCCATGTTTTGTGTACTGAATTCTGGGTAATAACATGAGAGAAATCCATGCTTCTAAAACTAAACTGTCTCCTTATTAAGAGAACTGGTTTCAGATGTTCTGGAAGTGCAACTAGCATGCCAGCCATGAGCACACAGACTGACTTCCTGGTGCTTTCCCCATACTTTTTCTTTGTGCAACTAGTGCTGCTCCTTCCAAGTTCCTTGCAGGTTGCTACGTTCCCATGCAAGGACTTGCTATCACTGCTTATCATCTGATTGGACTCTATTCTGTGCATTCTTTCAACCAGCATATATGAAAACTTCTGTAAGGGGCTGTCCATACATTACATAACACAAGTACTCCTTTTCTTTTTACATATTTGTTAGTGATTTTCAAGACCCCTCCACCCCCTTGTAATACTAAAACAAACATGGAAAATTAAGGACCCAGCCAATATGTGTTACATGATTTGAGGACAACCCCTAATAGTCACTGTTTTAACTGTCTGAAAATGACTGTACTTGGATGAAACATATAGCTCCAGCCATGCCCCTTTTCTGTCTTCCTCAAGGCTGTAAGCAGCCAGAGTGCTGATTCTGTACACTGAGGGGCAATATCCAGTTCTGGTACAGACTGCACCTCTTTTTTCCAATGTGTGCTGCTTTTCTGTCTCCCATGTTACCTGCTTATGGGACAACTGATGCCTAGGGCATTAGAGTTGACGAGAGACTTTGGTACATAGTGGGACATAATAGACATTGGTGTGATCAAAGCTGTGTGATTCATTTGTAACAGCCTTAGAGTGATTGCGAAGTGGTTTATTTTATAGATCACAAATCATTGCCAGTCTTGTGCATT
Organism: Natator depressus; assembly: GCF_965152275.1. Taxonomy (NCBI): domain Eukaryota; kingdom Metazoa; phylum Chordata; order Testudines; family Cheloniidae; genus Natator; species Natator depressus. Next base: position 129,838,630 of record NC_134235.1, read on the forward strand.
ATAGAGAAAAACATGTATAGTGAATTCCTGAAAACACTGTGTGTGTGTGTTTGTCTGTGTGTGTGCGTGCACACACTTATTTGATTGCATTTTCTGATCATCTTGGGATTTTAAGACCTTGAAATTACAGCTTCATGGCTCTGCTGCCCTCTGCTATTTACCAAAAAAGCTTCTACTTTTGTTAACACTGATTAATGCTGGATTCCAAAAATCTTTAGGAACATTACCCCTTTCAGTCTTCTTATCGTTCAAGTTTAGGAGGACCCATGGGGTTGTGGAGATGAGAACGACAGTGTTTATAGCCACTCAGTAGTTGTAGGAACCCCAGCGAGGCTCATTTAAGATTTAAAATATGAATTGTACTGACTGTGCTCTCTAAAGTCATAAATGCCTTTTTAGGCTTTTGATAGAACCATTAATATCTGGTAATATTTAAATTAACCAGTACATTAATCTCTATAAACCAATTAAGCTTTATTGTAATAAAGTTAATAATTGGGTCAAGGAGAATATACAGGTTATTTATACTTTAAACGAAAACTTGAAACAAAAGAAATGAGGCAAATGTTATTAAAAACTTTCAGCTACAAGCTAATCAGTGCTTAACTGCTTGCAGAACAGCATCATTATCCAAATTACAATCTATTGCTGAACAGACTAATATAAAAAGTCACTGTATGCTTAAATGCTAAACTCCACAGTGAACTTGAAATGACACCAGGTTAAATCAAAGGCCCATACTCCATTCTAATGAATAATATTTTAAAAGAATGCAACTTTAGAGTAATGCATAGAGTCACAGTTTCCGGGTAACTGAATCTGTATCCACCGCCCTCCCACCCCCCCATGGCCCATTCTGTGTCCCCTCCAGGAGTACCCAGTCATGTCTCAGGCCTCCAACTGTTGTTTGTCTCTGGGCAGGGACCCTTGCTCCACTCCCATCTGACCGGGGTGGAGGGGGGTGGTTTCTAAGGTCACAAAGCTCTCTTCCTTAAACTGTGAAATCCCCAGCAAGTAAGTCTGTCTACAGGACAGCACTTATGCTTTGCTTTCTCTCCAAGGGGTATGAATGGTGTATTGCCAGTACAAAGCTCTTTCTAAGCAAGCACATTTAATAAACCAGACAATTTCCTATTTGGTAAATATTTTCCCCTTTAGCTAAATAAGAACATAAGAACGGTCTTGCTGGGTCAGACCAATAGTTAGGGCCCTGCCAAACGGACGGTCCATTTTGGTCAGTTTCATGGTCATAGGTGTTTAAAAATCATAAATTTCATTATTTCAGCTATTTACATCTGAAATTTCACAGTATTGTAATTGTAGCAATCCTGACCCAAAAATGAGTTGTGGGGGGCAGCAAGGTTATCGTAGGGGGGGCGGGGAGGTTGCGGCACTGCTACCCTTACTTCTGCCCTGTTGCTGGTGGCAGAGCTGCCTTCAGAGCTAAGCAGTTGGAGAGCTGCTGGCTGGGAGCCCAGCTCTGAAGGCAGAGCCACCGCCAGGAGCAGCGCAGAAGTAAGGATGGCACGGTATGGTATTGCCACCCTTCCTTCTGCACTGCTGCCTGCAGAGATGGGCCCTTAGTCAGCAGCCACCACTGTCTGGCCACCCAGCTCTGAAGGCCACAGCGGAGAAGTAAATGGTATCGTATTGCCACCCTTACTTCTGTGCTGCTGTTGGTGGGGCGCTGTCTTCAGAGCTGGGCACCTGGCCAACAGCTGCCACTCTCTGGCTGCCCAGCTCTGAAGTCAGTGCAGAAGTAAGGGTGGAGATATCCTGATCCCTTAAAATAACCTTGGGGTCACGCCCCCCCCCCTTGTAACTCCTTTTTGGGTCAGAACCCCAATTTGAGAAACTCTGATCTTCCCCATGAAATCTGTATAGTATAGGGTATAAGCACACAAAAGGCCAGATTTCACTGTCCATGTCACATTTTTCATGCCCGTGAATTTGGTAGGGCCCTACCAATGGTCCATCAAGCCCAGTATCTTGTACTTTGCCAGTGACCAGTGCCAGATGCTTCAGAGGGAATGAACAGAAGAAAGCAATTATGGAGTGATCCATCCCCTGTTGTCCAGTCCCAGCTTCTGATAGTCAGAGGTTTAGGGTTGCATCCCAGACCATCTTGGCTAATAGCCATTGATGGACCTATCCTCCATGAAGTTATCCAGTTCTTTTTGGAACTCAGTTATAGTTTTGGCAGTCACAACATCCCCTGGCAATGAGTTCCACTGACTGACTGTGTCGTGTGAAGTACTTCCTTATGTTTCTTTTAGACCTATTAATTTCATTGGGTGATCCCTACTTCTTGTGTTATATGAAAAGATAAATAACATTTCCCTATTCACTTTCTCCACGCCATTCATGATTTTATAGACATCCCCCCTCAGGCTTCGTATCCCCCCTCAGGCTTCTCTCTTCCAAGCTGAACAGTCCCAATCTTTTAAATTTTTCTTCATATGTAAGTTATTCCATACACTTAGTCATTTTTGTTGCCGTTCTCTGTACCTTTTCCAATTCTAATATGTCTTTTTTGAGATGGGGTGATCAGAAATGCACTGAGTATTCCAGGTATGGGCATGTGATGGTTTTAGTTAGTGGCATTATGATATATTCTCTCTTTTTGCTATCCCTTTCCTAATGGTTCCTAACATTCTGTTAGGTTTGGGGTTTTTTGACTGCTGCTGCTCATTGAGCAGATGTTTTCAGACAACTATCCATGATGATGCCAAGATCTCTTTTCTGAGTAGTAAGAACTAATTTAGACTCCATAATTTTGTATGTATAGTTGGGATTATGTTTTCCAAATTGCATTATTTTGCATTTATCAACAATGAATTTCATCTGCGATTTTGTTGCCAATTTTGGGTGATCCTTTTGTAACTCTTCACAGTCAACTTAGGACTTAACTATCTTGAGTAATTTTGTACCATCTGCAAACTTTGCCTCCTCACTGTTTACCTCTGTTTTTCCAGATCATTTATGAATATGTTGAACAGCACTGGTCCCAGTAGAGATCCTTGAGTGACCCCACTATTTACCTCTACAAGTGGAAAACTGACCATTTATTCGTACCCTTTGTTTCATATCTTTTGGCCAGTTACTGATCCATGAGAGGACCTTCCCTCTTATCCCATGACTGATTACTTTGCCTAGGAGCCTTTGGGATGCCAGCTTGGCAAACACTTTCTGCAAGTCCAAGTGCACTGTATTGACTGGCTCTCCCTTGTCCACATGCTTGTTGGCACCCTCAAAAAAATCTAATAGATGGGAAAGGCATGATTTGCTTTTACAAAAGTTATGTGGACACTTCTCTGACATTCTGTTTATCTAAGTTTCTGATAATTCTGTTTACTATACTTTCAACCAGTTTGCTTGGTAATGAAGTTAAGCTTACCAGCCTGTAATTGCCAGGATGGCCTCTGGAGCCTTTTTAAATAAATTGTTAGCTGTCCTCTAGTCATCTGGTGCAGAGGCTGATTTAAGTAATGGGTTACATACCACAGTGAGTAGTTCTGCAATTACATATTTGATTTCCTTCAGAACGCTTAGGTGAATACCATCTGGCACAGGTGACTTATTACGAGAGCCCTACACGGTTACAAATGTATACCTGCGGATGTGGATATCCATGGCTATAAATCAGTATCCGCAGAACCACAGGACTTTCCTGGGAACCACAGCGGTGAACAGAGCAGAACGTGGGGCCGCCGCTCCCAGGAGCCAGCGCCCCACTCCAGGAACTCCTCCGGCACAGCTGTTCCGCCTCCAGCCCCGCCCACTGTGGCAGGCACCAGGCTCGCTGGCAGCTGTCCCTGCTCAGCTCTTGTGTTCAAGCAGCACGCACGCCCCCTGACAGGAAAGCAGACAGTTGCCTGGAAGGGATGGGGCAGGGCTGAGGGCAGGAGTGGGGAGGAGCTGCCAATGTGGGAGACTAGCTCCTGGGAGCAGAGGCCCCATGTTCTGCTCCTTTCACCGCTGCAGTTCCTGGGAGAGCCTTATGGTTCCACAGATACCAATTTATATCTGCGGATATCTCCAACCATGGATACAAATTTGTAGCAGTGCAGGCCTCTACTTATTACTGTTTAATTTATCAATTTGTTTCAAACCTCTTCTCCTGACATCTCAATTTGAGATGGTTCCTCAGATTTGTCACCTGAAAAAAGGCTCAAATGTGGGAATCTCTCTCACATCCTTTGTAGTGAAGACCAATGCAAAGAATTCACTTAGCTTCTCTACAACATTCTTATCTTCCTCGAGTGCTCCTTTAGCCCCTCAATTGTCCAGTGGTCCCACTAATTATTTTTTTTGCAGCATTCTTGCTTCTTATATACTTGGGAAAAAAAATAGTTTAATTTAGGTTTTGCATCTTTTGCTAGTTGCTTTTCAAATTTTTTGTTGACATTTCTTATTATACTTTTATGCTTGACTTGCCAGAGTTCATGCTCCTTTCTTTTTTCTTTACTAGGATTTGATTTCCAATTTTTAAATTATGTCTTTTTGCCTCTAACCAGGGGTGAAAGTAAGTTAGAGGACTTACCGGTACGCCAGAGTCCTGAGCAGGGGGCGTGGCCTCAACTGGAAGAGGTGTGGCCTCAACCGGCAGAGGCAGGACCTTAAATCCCAGGGCCCTTTAAATCTTGATTTAAAGGGCCAGGGCTCCAGCTGCGGTAGTGGCGGCTGGGAGCCCGGAGCCTTTTAAATCACCCCCGAGCTACCAGCTGCAGTGGAGCCCCGGGCCCTTTAAATCACTGAGGAGCCCTGGGGGCTCCTGGCTGCCACCGCTATCCTGGGGCTCTGGCAGAGCTTTAAAGGGCCTGGGGCTCTGCTGTGGTAGCAGCTGCCGGAGCCCAGAACCCTTTAAATCCCCACCTGAGCCCTGCAGCCGAGCCCTGGGGTAGCGGTGGGGGGGCTCTGGTGGGGATTTAAAGGGCCCCAGGGCTCCAGCCGCTGCTACCACCCCGTCCCTTTAAATGCCCGCCGGAGCCTCACCGCCGCTACCCCAGGGCTTTGGCAGCAGGGCTCCGGCGGGGATATAAAGGGCCGGGGCAGTAGGGGTGGCTGGAGCTCCGGGGCTCTTTAAATCCCCACCAGAGCCCCCCCACCCCTACCCCAGGGCTCGGGCAGCAGGGCTCAGGCGGGGATTTAAAGGGCTTGGGGCTCCAGCCGCCGCTACTGCCCCGGCCCTTTAAATCCCCTCCGGAGCCCCGCCACCGCTACCCCAGTGCTTCGGCAGCAGGGCTCAGGTGGGGATTTAAAGGGCCCTGGGGCAGTAGCGGCGGCTAGAGCTCCGGGGCCCTTTAAATACCTGCCGCAGCCCCGCCGCCGCTACCCCAGGGCTTTAAATTGCCCTCTCTGAAAGCCGGTCCCGGTATGGCGCACCGGCTCTTACCGGTATGCTTACTTTCACCTCTTCCTCTCACCCCTCTTTACTCTTTTGTTTAGCCATGGTAGCATTTTGTGGTTGTTGGGGGTTTTTTGGTCCTCGTTGTTGTTGTTGTTTAATTTGGAATATGCATTTAATTTGGTCATCATGGTGTTTTTAAATAGTTTGCATTAGCTTGCAGGCATTTCACACTTGTGACTGTTCCTTTCAATTTCCATTTAACTAGCTTCCTCATTTTTTGTGTAGTTCCCCTTTTTGAAGTTAAATGCTACTGTGTTTCATTTCTTTGGTATTTTGCGCTGTATAAGGGTGTTAAATTTAATTACATTATGGTTTCTATTACTTAGCAGTTCAGCTATATGCACCTCTTGAATCAGATCCTGTGCTCTACTTAGGTCTAAATAAAGAATTGGTTTCCCCTTGTGGATTTCAGGACTAGCTGCTCCAAAAAGCAATCATAAATGTTATCTCGAAATTTCATCTCTTCATCGCATCCTGAGGTGAGGTGTACCCAGTACCCCAGTATTACTGGGTTTTCTGTTTTGTAACTTCTCTAATCTCCCTGGGCATTTCACAGTCACCATCAGGATCCTGGTCAGGTGGTCAGTAGTATATTCCTACTGCTATATTCTTATTATTCAAGCATGGAATTTCTATTCATAGCGCTTTTGTGATACAGTTTGATTCATTTAAGATTTTTACTATATATGACTTTATGCTTTCTTTCACATATAGTGTCACTCCCTCACCAGCACAACCTACTCTGACATCCCTATATATTTTGTACTCTGGTATTACCGTGTCCCATTATCATTGTTGCACCAAATTTCTGTGATGCCGGTTATATCCATAGTCTCATTCAATACCAGGGACACAGGTTGACCCGCTGTAATTTTTAGATTTCAGGGTCTTAACTATTTTCTGTTTTTAATTTAAAGGAGAGAGAGAGAATGTTGGCTAATATACAGAATTGGATTCAGGAAATCTGTGTTATTCCTGGCTTTTCTACTTAACTACTATGTGACTTTGGCCAAGTCATTCATTTTTTGTTAGCCTTGTTTTCTCCAATTTTCCAGACTGTATGATGAAGCTTAACTGATGTCGTATGGTGTTTTGAGGTCTTTCATTAAAAGATGGTATAGAAGAGTAAATTTAATATTTATTAATTACTCTTTTACTATTGGCAGTAGTTTCTAGATTTGTATGAAGAAATACAAAAGAGATGATTATGATGGTCCTTTATGATCTTAGAGTCTATGAATCTAAAAGGAAAAGCAATAAAAACAATGGAATAATTGATGCCTCATTTTCACATATAATAATAATAATAATAATAATAATCAGATGATGGTACTTTTCTCACCTCTTTTATTATTGTCTTATAAGGATGTTTGGAGATTGCAAATATACATGTAGGACCATATTTTTAAAGTTAGATGTGTGTACTTGCTCACACAATCTCATTGGGTCTATGTTAGGTGTGCAAATATTAAGGAAATTGTTTCTGAAATGCCCATGTGAATTTAGGCCACTCATTGTCTGTGTGTGCATAAATACCTGATTGGCACAAGTACAAGCATGGGCTGGTCTACACTAAAGCTGTACGTTGACCTAAGTTACGCTACTTCAGTTACGAAACTGAAGTTGATGTAATTTAGGTTGACTTACACTTTACAGCGGTGTCTACACCCTACTATGTCAATGGGAGACGCTATCCCACTGACTTACCTTCTGCATCTTGGGGAAGTGGAGTACAGATGGCAATGGGGGAGCGCTTGTCTATCGACTTAGCTTGTCTTCACCAGACCCACTAAATCGACACCACTGCAGCAGTGCAGATTTAACCAGAAGTATAGACAAGTCCTATGTATGGACAAAGGATGTGACTAACTTTGAAAAATGTGACTCATATTGTATATGTCCAGCTAAACAGTTTAATTTGCAGTGTAAAAATGCCAGTGAAGTAATACTTGAACTGTCTTGGAGAATAAAAATAACAATGTCTTTTTGCAGATTCCATTTCTAGCTAGTTGAATTCAGTAGCATTTTAAAGATATGAAGTAACTCAGACAAGAATAGTGATAATGGCAAACAGATTGCTAACTTGCTGATAGGATGGAAGTTTTATGGTCTTCAGCTGCAAATAAAATTTGCAGCTATATTCCACAGTTCCCATGTTGTGGCAGGTCACTTCTCATTCTCTTCAATTTTATTAGAATGCTGAACACCTTAATCTCACACTGGGAATAATGAAGCAATGTTATTTCATGATGGTGTTGTAGAGATATAATATATATTATTTTGTGACTGGGATCTAATCTGCACTAAATTCAAATAATGTAGTTTCTAAATAATAATAATTAATAAAAAAGCTACCTGAAAAGCACTTGTTTGTGTTCAGTCAGCAAAGTACTGTGTGCATGTACTTGGGAATGAGTTGGGAAGATATTAAGTAAAATCATCATAATAATATCGCTCTCTGGGTGTTCATTCATATGTCATGTAAAGTTTATAACTCTACAAACTTATGAGATCCAACATCAGCAGAGAGGCAGAGAAATTTTCTTTCCTTTTACCTTCCCTTCTTAAAAAATGTTTTTTATAAATGAATTTATTTTTACAAGCACTGAGGGACAAAGTATCTCCCTGCTTGCAGCTCAGCTAGGGAGATGCCCTCAACCTGACTTGCACAAAAGTGCCCCTTATATTTTCAGTTCTTCATGTGTGATCTCTGGTACCATGTTTTGGACAACCAGAAGTTAATCAAACAATATATTTTTGAGAAATTAGGCTTGGTAAAAAGAATTTGAAAAATCTTAATATTATTTTGTAAGCCAGATGACATAACTTTCCTTTTCCCCAAATTGCTGCACACTTTCTTCTTGTACTACATATACCCATTTTCGACTATTGTTCAGATTCTCAGTTTGTCTGCCCACCATTTTGCCTTCCTTCCTCATTTGTGTAGGGTTTTTTCCCCCACCAGTTACACTCAACTCCCCTTTATGAGGATATTGCTGGCATCACTTCTTTTTACAGGATGGAGCTTGGCTGTAATGAGAGGAAGATCCTTTTGAAATACCATCCAAGGTATGGGCCCCATTACCATAGTATCTTAGACCCTCTCTCTTTTGATATACTTATCATCACACTACTCATGTGAGGTAGGTCAGTACTGAGGGAACTGGAGCAAAGAGAAACAAAGTAGTCTGATAGGCAGTCTGTGGCACAGCAGGGAATAAACATGGGTCTCACAAGTCCCAGGCTAGTGCCTAACCACTAGATGATCTTTAGTTGCAATGATAATTGACCATTGCTGTTAGATGGGAGACAGTGGCCAGACAGGGGCAAAAGACTGTTCTGGGGGAAGCAGGGAGAGGTTTGCAAGAAAAGGCAGCAGTCATACAGGCTCCTAACCTGTGTAGGAGTCCGTACCCTACTGCACAGCTCATAAACTGGACAGGAGCCCTATGTGACCCAGGAGCTGTGCAAAAAAGTGCCTGATACATGGTGCTCCTAAACCATAGTGGAACTCTGTTCCTGCATGGCATGAAAGCCCCAATTGGCATCTACCTCTTCTCCAAGCTTTTCCTGTTCCCTAAAGACAGTACATGATACCCTTCTGCTTTCAATGCCACTATATTCCTATCCTTCCCTCTGCAGGCAACACAGTCCACATATGGACTCCTAGACCCCACAGGTGTGAATTTCCTCAGTTGCAATGCAAATATGTTGCAGTGGTTAGATATATTTTTTCCCTTTGCAAGGAATACTTTCAGGATCACTGCAGTAAAACTAAAAGATACTGAATGATTTAAAGATCATTTCACATAACTGTATAATTCCCAGTTTGCTGCAGAATTAAGTACATCTCTGCTGCATAAATTGGGGCATTTTGCTATAATGATGCTGGTTCTAGTGGGACCCAACTGAGAGTGCCAATTCAGGACAAATTGCTTAAAGCAGGGCAGTTACAGCCCAAGGCTGGGGTTTTTCCACCTCTAAGACAAACCAAACCAGCCTGCCAGAAAGGACTTTGGTTTTACCCCACTGGCTAACCACAAGTCACACAAGCAATTCCCTTAGACACTCCAGTTTCCTAGTATTACCACAAGTGCCACTCGTTATGGGGACAAATGGTTATGAAAACCAATACCCTAGTAAAAGAAAAAAAGGTTCTCCTGATCCCAAAGGAACAAGCCCCAGACCCAGGTCAATATACAAATCAGATCTTATGCACAAATCACGTGGTTACCAATCCTTTTGAATCTAAAATCTAAAGGTTTATTCATAAAAGGGAAAAAATATAGACGAGAGCTAGAATTGGTTAAATGGAATGAATTACATACAGTAATGGCAAAGTTCTTAGTTCAGGCTTGTAGCAGTGATAGAATAAACTGCAGGTTCAAATCAAATCAAGTCTCTTGGGTACATCCACAGCTGGGATGGGTCATCGGTCCTTGGTTCAGAGCTTCCATTTGTAGCAAAGTCCCTTCAGAGGTGTGAAGCAGGATTGAAGGCAAGATGGAGGAGCTGCAGCAGCTTTTTATAGTTTCTTGCCATGTGGTCTCTGTTTTCTTTGTCCCAAAGACAAGCTGTCCATCACATGGCATGGAAAAACCTCAGCGTTCTGTCCATAGGCAGGTCCCTGCATGCCTTGCTGAGTCATAAGGTGTGTCTGCCTTTTCTCAATGGGTCAATTGTATAGCTGATGGTCCTTAATGGGCCATCAAGTGGGCTAGGCAGAGATGACACCAACTTGTCTAAGGTGCCACCCAGAAGCATAGCACAAGTTTGAACTACAGACAGTATAGAGCCAATACTTATAACTTTTAATACAAAAACGATACACATATACAGATAACATAATCATAACCAGCAAACCAAAACCTTGTCTTAGACACCTTATTTGACCCCCTTTATACAAGATTTGGTGCCACTACAGGACCTTGGTTGCAACAATGATCTATACGGTCCCAGATTATGTCAGTAACCTCACACTTGAATTGAATGTGCTGCATAATACACAAGGCCTTGGGTACATTTCATAAAATGGCTTAGAATTTTCCGTTTTTATTTATTAAATAGGATTATTTTTATAAAGGTATTGGCAAATTTTGGAGTTCTTCACTATGGAAATTCAAATAATTGAGAGCATTCACTAGTCCTGGCAGTGTTGATAAACTTCTTATTAATTTCCTGAAGTATATTGCCTCTTGCAGGTACAAACAAGAGAACTGGTCAGCTCTGGTTCATGGAGCTTAGGGCATGTCTACACAGCAGCTGGTGCACGGGTAGACAGACATGCACTCACCCTGCTCAAGCTAGCACATTAGAAATAGCAATATGGCCTCAACAGCTTGGGCTAGCCACCTGAGCATGTTTCTGGGGTGTCAGGGAGTATTGTACCCAAGTGGCTAGTTTGAGCCATCGCCTGTGCTGCCATGACCACGCTGCTATTTTTAGTGTGCTTGTTCAAGTAGAGCTAGCACATGTCTGTCTATCTACCCTGGGAATCACCCTTCCAGCTGCTGTGTAGCTATACCCTTAGACACTGTGCTCCCACCTGAGAGAGTGTGTGCAAAAAACATATTTGGCTTAGAATTTAGAGATCTTGGAAGCTCTGCAAGACATGCTTATTACAAATTATACCTAGAAATGGCTGATTTATTTTTTTTTAATTTTCCAATTGTTGACATTTTTTTGGTGAACACTTCTTGCTCTTTTTTATTGTCTCTTTTCACATCTATTATATGGATGGCTGGCATAGTGGCAGAAGCAAAGCTGTTTGTAGAGTCTCACTTTCAAATGTGTAAACCTTTTTTTTTTTTATGGAACTGCAGCATTCAAATGAGGGTGCTTGCGTTTGAGATACCATTCTAAACAAGTTTAGCTTTACCTTAATGAAGTTTTTGTTTGGAAATTGTGTTTAGTTCCCTTTGAGTAGTAAAGACTTGACAGATAAGCTGGGTGTTAGTCTGCTACTTGCTTCTGAATAAATATCTTCTTAATTCAAAATCTGTTCATGAAATATGACCACATAATTTCAGCCCCTTTTTCTGGATTTGCCTCAAGTATTGGCTTTCTGCTGAGCCACCAGCAATCAGACTATCTTGAAAGTGTTTTATTTTACATGAAGCAGATGGCAATAGCACCGAATCTCACAAGACTTCCAACTGCTGTCATGTCTATAATCACCTTTGAGCCAAAGTCATGTTTAAGCGGAAGAGTTTAAAATTGTTCTTAGTTATTACGATGTGAAGAAGAGAGAGAGAGAATGAAAGTTATGGAAAATTGTGTAATACTTCTTTGAATTCCAGACCAGTATGTTAACCCAAATGTGACTGGAATAGCAGATTAATTCTGGTGAAGTACGCACTGCAACAGTCCAGTGAGATAAGGTGGAGAAATCAATTGCCATTTTCTTCCAGCTGCGATGGGACTGAATTTTGTGTGTTCTTTTCAGGAAATAACTTTACAACAAACTAAGAGCCCAGTCCTGGAGACTGGTGCTTTAATGGCTGTTGCCTTTAATGGACCCATGGTTAACACATTACTAGGAAGGGTTCTGAGTGGGTTGTAATGCTCAGAATCAAGTAGTTAGACTGACATCTTTCTTTGGGGATGTCTTTGAGGCAGGACAGAAGGTCAGCAATATTTTTTTTAAAACCTTTCATCAACATATGGCACAGTTTGGCACAGTTGGAATAGTCATAAAATTGTTGGACCCAGACAAGAAAATTGTGAGTTTATTATTGCAGATGATTTCTAACAGGTCATGATCATCAAGTGTGGAGATAGATTATAGTTGCTCCATGGTATGAACAACAGACTTCCTCATGGATCTTGCTCTGATGCTCTTCAATATATAATATATATACAGATGCCCTGCTGCCCACCTCAGTAACTAAGTTCGTGTAAGTTGATGACATCGGGCCAGAAGGAGCTTTGAGGAGCTGGCGTTCTGCCTGTCATCTGACCTTGACACCTTGGCCAAGTCCTTTTCAAAGTGGCAATTTAAACTAAATGCACTGATAAGAGTGTCATATTGTTTCGCTCTCACTACCCACTTAACTCAACTTAACACTTGTCCTTCTGAACAATCATTTTTGAATGGCACCCTACTTATTTTGGAATGAAGCTTGACTACTCTCTGTCATTTCGACAACACATGGAGAAGACCTGCACTAAAATCCAATCAGGAGTTGCACTCCTCTGCAGGCTTGCCAGCAACTCATGGAGCACTAGCGCTGCAATCTTATGGATGTCTACCAATGTCCTAGTTATAGCATCTGCTGAATACTGTGCAGCAGCATGGGGCTCCAATCGCCACTGTGGCAAACTGGACTCAATGATCAACTCTGTCCTCTTATGATCACTGGTGCAAACCAGACAATTCCAGTGTCCCACCTTCCAGTCCTAGCTGGCATTTCTCCCCCAGCGATTACGCTTGAAGGTAGAGCGCTGGCCACATTACTTTGCACATCCATCTGTCAAGACAGTATAATTCACAATTTCCTCTCAAAGCCACATCAAAAACTCCAACTAAAGTCAAGATGCTCCTTCTCTGAAATAGTTCAGCCTCTCTGAGTGGCAACAGGTGGTGCAGGACTATATTTTGGATTGACGGTGCCTTTCTTGGCAGATGGACGGCCCAGATCTGTGTCCCCTAGTTTCTCCGAATCAGCTCTCACATGACCCTCAGAACAACCTTATGACCCAAAGGATCGTTCTTTGTTACAACAGGATATATTGTAGTCACAGGCAGTGTAACTTACATCTTTACTGCTGGGGCTTCTTGAGCTGCCTATCCCGCCCCTGTGGAGCTCAAGAACACACAGCTCGCCCTCTGGTTATGAACTGCTCTCTCTATCATCTTGATGGTGGATGGCTGCCTTTGATGTCTCCAAATGCTGCTGCCATGATAGAGCAGCAACATCACTCACACTACATCTAAGGCGTTGTTTGCTCTGGCAGAAGCCATGTGCCAGAAAAACTAAGCTCAGTCATGGAATGGCAAAACTCCCATTTGATTTCAACAGACACCAGGCTCCAAGTAGCAGTTGTATGTGTAAATGGGGTTACTCACAGCTGAAACTTAGCATTTGTTGTTTGTTTCTACATATCATTAATTCTTTTAATATTTTAAACAGCTTTTATTCAGTCTGTGCTCGGATCTCCTTTTTAGGTCAAGAACTGTGTCTCCTAAATAGATCTGTACAGCACCTAGCATAATGGGGCTCTGATCCTGGTTGCAACCTCCATGTATTACCACCATATATATATATAGTGTTAGATTCTAATTATGGCTATGTGCTCACACCAGGGAGAAGAATCCTGTCTTCAACCTCACCCCACTACATGGGCTATCCAAACCTTAGTCCAGGTGATTGAGATTAATGGGGCTATTCCCTCTTTGGAGTATTTTGATAGAGAGTGGGCAAAGACTTAGGTCTATTCCCTCTCCTCACTGGCCAGAGTAGCCAAGCCAGTGTGTGTGGAATTTATGGGGAGAAGGAGGCTTTAGTAATTTACAACTAGCACAGACCAGCAGGAGCCAGGAATGCAGAAGAGGCATTGTGACTCAGAGGCATCTCTGAGTTTTAATGCCCCCCTGGGCTACTCCTAGGTTAGTGAAAAATATACACAACCTCTTGGCACAGCCCTAAGCAAAATCCAAAATCCAGTCTGTAATTATTAACAAGGCACTTGAATATTAGAGAAAATAGAGAGAAAGAGAAACTAGCTAGCAAGACCAGCACAAACCTTGTAATCCTGTTTGCCTCAGTATTTCCTCAACTTTTGATACACTCTCTGTAATCCTTGCTAGGGGTTTCCTTTAAGTTGAGCAGACCTTTCTGAGCTATCACCAAATGCTGGTTTTCACTGTAGTTTTGGAAAAGTTTCAAAGAACTCATATTTCGTTTCTTCCCTTTTCTTTTTTTTTAAAGCAGTGTGATTTCATACAAAGTTTATGGCAGACAGTAAAGTTGATTTTTTATATCACTCATCTGAGTGCTGTTCTGCTACATAAAATACATATTTCATACACTTGAAATCCTGGGACTACGAATTCATAATGACTGCCATCACTTTCAAACGCTTTGATAGCTACAGAAAACTTTATATTATTATTATAATAATACACTACTTTAATGTTTGGAGATCCTAGCCCTTGCTAGTAAACGAAAACTAAACTGTATATTAACTTTTCTCTTTAAACAGGCATGTTTTTTGTCGAATTGTTCATAAATACCAGATCCTAAAATGATTCCTAAGAACAAACAATAATATTCACTCAAGATTCAACTTTCATTCCTCATTTTTATATCGACTCACTATTGGAGGAATGAAGAACTGAACCCATCCTTCATTTCTGACATCCTACTGGACTTACAGCATTTTTATTTTCAAGAACCATTTCTTAAACTTGCTGAGACGGTTTTATTGAATTTAAGATGTGTGTTTATATTTGTTCCGTTGTTTAGGAAATTCCTTGTCTTTAAGGTTGCATATTTGAACTTAATTATTAAACTTTGTTGTTAACAATGGCAAATGGCCTCCTTGGACAGCATATTCTACTCATTACCCATGCTTGGTATTGACAATCCATCCATGTGAATGCTGGCCTGAGCTGTCTTTCAGTAAATATTTCTATAACAATTATTTAAAATGTTGGCAAAAGAAGGTAGGAACATATTTACCTGAAGTTACAATGTGGTGCAACTCCTTTGTTTACACTTTCCATTGCAGAATTTATGCCAGTAAAAAGAAAGATGTATTGGGATAAATATACACAATTAGGCCACATTCAGTCATCCTTATTTACATTCTTTGCCTGGTTCATTCCTAACCTAGATGCCAGTTCTACATATGCTTAAAGTAAAGAAGCTCATTGAGTTCAACAGAAGTACTTATGTGCCCGCTTGTGCATTTGCTTAGCTTTAGGCACATAAATCTTGTAAGAGCAGTGATTTTTTTTCAAGTGTTTGTCTGTTATAAAACACCTTTGTCATAATCTTCCTTTCCCTCCACACAGATTTCAATAGTTACAGATGAGAATCAGGTCTGTACTATCAACATAATTTAAACATTTCATTGTCTCTAATATTCTCCATTTCTAATTCATTAGAAGTCAGCGAATTGGCATAATAAATGAAACAACCACTTAATTAGGACAAACTCTAGAACCAGTGTACTATATGTCAAAGACTAAAATGAGTTATTGACACACTTAGTTGTCAATACTTAAATTACATGCCTCTTGTTGTCGGTATGCCCACTAACAATCATTTTGAAAACACCAGCCAAGGTTCCAAAGTTGTTGCTGAATTGAGTTTTGAACTTAAAGCATGGATTCAAACACATTTGTATGTATGAATAGCGCATTCTCATCAAAATTCTAATACTTATTCTTTGAATGTAGAATGAATCTACTGACAATTTTCAAGTAGATTGGTTATCTAGTTTGAGTAAAAATTAAATTTTAAATGGGTCCTTTAAGAAATTTAGTGTCCTGTAGCACTTTTTTTTGTCCTCGATTATTTGCAGATCCTTCAAACTTTCATGTTGATTAAACTCACAGAAATCTTGTACACTGACTAAATTTCAAGGTATTTTTATTTCATTTTTTTTGGTCACTATTCTTCATAACTTGAAGTTGCCTTTTCTGCTGAGGTTAAAGAATAATGTTTCTCTACAGAGCATTCCACAAAGAACTGCCCTCTTTTAAAATGTTTCTGCTGTTTTTCTCAAAGCAATATCTTTTATCCTGGCCTAAAATGCAATCTAAATGTTTATCCTGATTTCCAGCCAACAGGGCACTGAATTTCATTTCGGGGGGGGGGGGATTGAAATTGGGACAAAAAGCCCAAATCCTTGACATTTTTGTGGACGTTAAATTCATTAGCATTTTGTCTGGGGAAAACAGAAGCGTTGCTGCAGCAGAACCATGTTGGTGTTTCTAAAACTAAATGTGAGCCCTGGAGCCCTGGCTCCCTGGCAATCGACCAGGGGGTGTCTTGGGAGCTCGGGAAGGTTCCCATGGAAGGTTTCCATGTTGGCCAGTTTCAGTCTAAATATTAGTTGAAATTGACGTATTTCCACTGAACATTTCAAGTTAAATGAATCAGCCTTTTCTGATGTGGGAGGGAGAGAGATTTTGGTTTAACTGTCATAGCATTTCCCCCCAGGTCTCAGGATGACAATGCTTTTCCACGTCAGATATTGTGCTGTTGTTAACTGTAGCTGCAAATGTGTAGAATATTTGCTTCCATTCACTCATGTTACAGCAGTGTTTTTTGTTTGTTTTTGTGGTTTTTGACAGAAGGCAGTGTCGTGTGTTTTTTGACAAAAGGCAACAAAATGCCTATCTCCAAACACCAAGATTAGACATTAGTTATTGGGTCCTTAATGAAAAGAACAATTTTTGTTTTTTGCCCCTATATGTACCTATTAATAGTTTGGGGGAAATAGCCAGCTTTTAAACAAATAAAAATGGGAAAGTGCAGATTAGAAAACATGGGTTGGTTGGTTTGTTTGCCTCTAATTTCATATGCTGTTCTAGCAGATGAGCAGGAATGCACAGTGGTGCATGATAGCACAGTAGAACTAGCACAGGCTGAAATGTGGAAGTTCTGGGGTGTGGAAAATTCTGACACTGAAATTTCATAAAAACTAGATGTGACGAGTTCGGTCACAGAAACTCTCT
Organism: Natator depressus; assembly: GCF_965152275.1. NCBI lineage: Eukaryota > Metazoa > Chordata > Testudines > Cheloniidae > Natator > Natator depressus. The sequence continues at coordinate 129,855,729 of NC_134235.1, forward strand.
TGGGACTGTCACCTGATGTGCTGAGACTACCTCTGGGCCCATTTTCTCTGCCAGTTTGGGCCTCCAGAATCCTGCCTTATTGAGCCAGACACGCCAGCCTGCTCCAACACAGACCCAGGGTCTGAACCACACCCCCAAAGCTGCAGACTTAACTGAAAACAGCTTAAGAAGTGCTCCTGTCTCCAGCACCCAGACACCCAGCTCCCAATGGGATCCAAACCCCAAATGAATCTGTTTTACTCTGTATAAAGTTTACACAGGGTAAACTCATAAATTGTTCACCCTCTATACCACTGATAGAGAGATACACACAGCTGTTTGCTCCCCCAGGTATTAATTACTTACTCTGGGTTAATTAATAAGCAAAAGTGATGTTATTAAGTATAAAAAGTAGGATTTAAGTCATTCCAAGCAATAGCAGACAGAACAAAGTAAGTTACCAAGCAAAATAAAACAAAAACATGCAGGTCTAAGCCTAATACATTAAGAAACTGATTACAGATAAAATCTCCCCCTCGGAGATGTTCCAATAAGCTTCTTTCACAGACTGGCCTGGTTCCTAGTCTGGGCCCAATCCTGTCCCCTGGTACAGTTCTTGTTAGCTCCAGCTCAGGTGGCAACTAGGGGATTTCTCATGACTGGAACATCCTTTTTTTCTGTTCCACCCTCTCATATAGCTTTGGCACAAGGCAGGAATCTTTTGTCTCTCTGGGTCCCCACCCCTTCTTCTAAATGGAAAAGAACCAGATGTATGATGGATTCCAGTACCATGGTCACATGTCCTGTGAGACCCCAAGCCTTCATTTTTCCTGGCCTGACTCACAGGAAGGCTTGCAAGTAAATAGAGCCATTTACTACTAATTGTCCTAGTTGATGGGAGCCAAACCTCCATTAATGGCCCACACTTTGCATAATTACAATAGGACTTCATAGAGTAATACTTAATATTTCTAGCTTCAGATACAAGAATGATACATTTATAGAAATAGGATGACCACACTCAGTAGATTATAAGCTTTGTAATGATACCCTACAAGAGACCTTTTGCATGAAACATATTCCAGTTACATTATGTTCACATTCATTAGCATATTTTCATAAAATCATATGGAGTGCAAGTCACACTAGATATTTGAAGGGGGGTGGAATTGTTTTGGAAATACCAATAGGTGGTATTTCTGAAGGCAGAAATACTCCCCAGAGCAGCAGTAGCTGAATAAAATTGACATGATTCTTGTCAGTTTCAAAGCTGCTATTCAGTGGGCAGCTGTGAAATTGACAAGAATCATGTCAGTTTCATGCAGCAGATGTCAGGCTTCCAGGGTCTTGACTCTGGGACAGCTCCACTATGGAGACTGCCCTTGAGACACAGATCCTGGAACCCCACCCCAAGACTTTCAGGTTCACAACTCCATGGCAGGGAGCCTGGGTATCCTGAGTGTTCTAATTAAAGCCAGGCTCTAACCTGGGTTTGAGTCCCAGCTCTGCAGAAGGGACCCTGGAAGAGCTGGGTCCCTGGCCCTGGGCAGTGTGTGTGGTAAGGCTGTCCCAGGGATGCAGACCCTAGAAGCCTGGTCTGTCCAAAAGCTGGGCAGGTTTGCAACAGACCCCTGCCTGAGATTTACAATGGAACTCTGTTTTGATAGAAAATTTCTGAACAGCTCTGTAGCATGCTTGTACACTTAGTAATAAAGTAGCTCTGTCGACTGTAAATCTTCTTAACATCCATATGGCCTGATTTCCAATGGTGCTCTGTCCGCTGAGCTCAATGAGCATGGAAAATGCTCAGCAGTTCCTAAAATAGGCAATATTGATTTTTTGCAAAATTAAAAGGAAGCAGCTCTCAATAAATGAATAGCAACAGGTTCTGCTGGTTTTGATTAATTTTCCTGAGTAGCATAAACAGATCATTTTGGACAGGGATGAGGGTGGTATGGACCTCAAAAGATTCAGAGCTTATCTGAACCTCCTGAGCCTTCAAAATCAAGTTGAGAATCTCATAAGAACAGGCTTTCTTGTGGCATTTATGTCACTTCTCGTATGCTTACTTCTGGGAACACCACAAAGAGGAAGGAGCTTCTCTTTGCAGTGTTTCAGCCCTTCTAGTTCAGGAAAGCAAAGGAGAATAAGTGTGCTGGAACATTTAAATCTTATAACTGGTTGACTTCAGTTTAGATTCTAAAATTGGTTACAGGAGCAGGAGAGATCTTATTTAATCAAAGCAATTCACCCATCCTTTATTTTATTTTTCTCTTACTGTAGCATTCCATGTATGCCTATCACGATAGCACTGTCCCTAAGCTAACCCGATATAATTGAATTCAGTGGCCTTGTAAAAGACCAACAAGAGCAGATTGATTTTCACTGTTCACCCAGAACAATACCAAAATGATCCATTTACTCAGTACAACAGCTGAGTAAACACAACTGGAAATAGTCGCTGCTGATATTACTGTGGAATGCCTCTGACTCAGGATATCTTGTATCCTTTCTGTATCTGGAAGCTCATTAGCACCTACATTTTACATCTTTCAGGCATAGTGAAAGATGTCATGCTATAGGACTTTCACCTTTGATTCCAATGGGGGGGGGAAAGAGTATAAAACTGTCTGTTGTGTCTGTAAAGATAAAAATGGAGTTAGTTGTCAAATTTCAGTGGAGTTATATCTCCTATTTACAGACCTCTGTAAGGCAAATCACTTATTTGCACACTGGTTTTTTTAGTTGTTGAGCTGACATCTGAAATGCTTTGTAACATATTGCTGAATGTTATTTTTTCAGTTATGTTTGCTGCGGTTCTGTTCCCCCCTGTTCTATTTTCCCCCCAGATACCAGGTTGAGACTGAGATAAGGTTCTGCTAAATCTTTTGATTTTTTTTCAAATTTATTGGGGATTATTTCCTAAGAGATATACTTTTTCATACCAGGCTGGTTTAGTGAAATCTGCCATGCAAATACATTTTCAAAGCATCAAGAATTCTTGTTTGCTGAAAGTTAACTACTCCTTGAACAGCTCTAAGCTGCAGAGCCATTTCACCTTTCAAAGGAAAATAACACATTACATAGATTTGAAAAAACTGAAATCAAACAATGTGAAAATAATTCTCCCAATGACACAGCCATGAGGATTGTCCTTAGCTCTGTATGTTACCACTGGAGGACACAGTTTGATTCACCGGCCTGGTGGTATGTCCTCTTCGGACACCAATATTGATAGGTTCTAAGCAACAACTGAGAGGAGTTGAGCACCCTCAACTTCCTTTTGAAGTTGGGGGTGTTCAACCCCTCAGAAGGAGTGTTCAACATCTTGCAGGATAAACCTCTTTGTTATAAGACTGGTTGAGGGTTTTAGTGCTGCAGTAGCAACATACTCCTCTTCTGAGGAGGAGATAACCTTGTAATGCTCCATGGCAATTCCTGTGGTTGAACATGATGTAGCGTGGATGGGCCCTGAAGGGAGTGTTCTTCAATACTCCTTGGCCAGCAGATACTGCTCCGTGACAAGGTCTTGAGGGAGAGATGAGTGTGAATGAGAGGCAAAAATTGAATGTGTCCACTAATATGATTTTACAGTACATAATGGTGTTCCAGTTATGTTTTGTTCTACCCCAGTAAATGACTATATATAACATAAATGTTATTCAAAGAATGGTGCAAAAGACTCTGCAGTTGTGGAATAATTGAGTTCGACCCCAATCAATGACTGAGATTTATAAAATAGATGATGGATGATGGTAAGGTTGCAATAACTGGGGGGATATTCTTTTACAAAGCAGAGTTCCTACCAGTGAGCTACTGTCTACTGTATGTAATCTGTTTTCATTGACATTCTTTAAATAAATTTAAGGGCACTTTGGGACTTATCTACAGTTCATATCATGCAAAACTGATGTACTATCTCATGATATTTTTTCCTAGATTAATGTTTCTGCTGACTGAAAATGCTAAAGAGTCCCAACTGTCTGCACATTTCTAACTCAAGTTATGATATAAGTTTTTAGTTTTCCATAATGTCTCACTTTATGATGACTTGAACACTTAGAAAAATGCAAGCTAACCAGCACTTAGCATAAAGTTTGAAGGCTCATTTAGCAGAGTGTCAGAAGAGCTGAAACATTATTCTTTTTCAGATGCTTGGCCAAAACACAAACCAGGCACTTCTGAACAGGTGGTTCTGAATTCATAATTGCTACAGATTGGGTCATTTTTTATTTTTTAACTATTTCCCCAACGTATCACTGTTAAACTATACTCTGGAAGCCAACTTTTTTAAATTCAAACTTTTCTTTTTCCTGTTTCCTTTTATGTAGCTCTTCCTTTATTTTCTTATTTGGGTCAGAACAGAGCTAACTCCACCGGAATGTTTCTCATGCCATTTACTTTGGACAGGAGCTCACTTTGAGCATATCAAGGTCTTTTCTTTTTTTTTTTTTGGTCTGTGGATAAACAACATCATCTTAGGTATATTACTAATTGCTTCACTCTGATACTGTTAGACAATAAAAAGGGTTTTCCTGTTTTCTCTGCTAAATCAAAGAGGGGTATTTTGGGTAAAATTAAAAAGAATTAACACCTATTGTATAGTTTCTAAAATCTGTATAGACATTATGTTGCAGTACCCGAGCAAGTCTATACATGTGGCATGAGGTAATTGCATAGATAATGCAAAATTATGCACATTATTTAACAGAAACCTTATGATAACTGTTTAACAATCCTGTTGGCGATAATAGTAATTACCCAGTGATGTTGCTGCTACTGTGTTATCATTTTGATAATTCTGTTTCTAAATTGTGTCACTGCTATATTCCCACAAATGTAGTCTCCAGCCATCAGTTGGGTTGCAAAGACAGCTTTTCTAAAAGGAGAAACAGAGAATTATTGTTAGTTTAGTGAGAGAGAAGCTCCATAACACTAGTAAGAAACTTGTCTATTTTCACTGCTTCGTTTATCATTAATTTTTCCAATTTTTTTCTTGTTTCCCCTCTTTTTTTCTTTCTCCTTCATCTTTTGAGAGTGAGGATGAATGCTAATGAGACCTTAGTTGGCCTAAGCCCCAGTAGATCTCTCTGGGAAAATGAATTTGTATTCCAAATACTGGAGGTAAAATTTTTCTGATCCTTAGCAGGTCAGTTAAACTGGGTAATTTCCTTCCACCTATTGGCACAAACAGTCAGGTACTGGCTGATTTTATTCATATATACATATATAGATATATAAAATTACATAGATATATATGTGTCTACTTCAAAGTTATTTGTAAGTAAGTACACCATTCAAATTGAGATTAGAAAAGAGGAATGGAGGAGGGAGAACTCAGTTATGTTCCAAAGCTATTTGTAGAATTAATAAATAAGAAAACATCCTCCCTCCTTCTTCTGTTTCAATGGGGAGAAAAACAAATTCCCTTCTCCCCCTCCCCCCCCCACAAAAATATAGTATTTTTCCAGAAAAGTTAGACCTATATTTTTAGTGGATAATATGCAAATGTAAACTTGATCCTTCAAAACTCTAACTTTTTGTATTACTGCATATGTATTAATATAAAGTTATGAACGACTATGGGAGAAAATGACAGGTTTCAGAGTAGCAGCCATGTTAGTCTGTATCCGTAAATTATGCTCCAATAAATTTGTTAGTCTCTAAGGTGCCACAAGTACTCCTTTTCTTTTTATGGGAGAAAATGTATTTCCACAAATTTCAGATTCAGAGCCAAACTCTCTTAAGGTTTAGAGAGAGGATTATGATTCCAGCCCATCTGTACTTCAGATACAACTATTTGATTGCAAGGATGGGATTAATGATCGTTTGGGGGAGAGGGTAGAGAAGGAATGATGGACACACATGAAAAATGTGTATGCATCATCAGTGAGTCTGCATTGTGCTTTGCTGCAGCTACAGAGTTTTGGCACTTAGGGCCTGAGCCAAAACCCACTGAATTAAATCTAAATTTTTCCATTGACTTCAAAGAGCTTGAGATTAGGTGCTAAAGAGAAGCAAATGACAGGGCCAGCGGTTAGAACAAACAGTTCACTTTGCTAAAGAACCTTGTGCTATTGGGAACCCAGGTGAAAATAAGTGTAATGTTGTCCTTAAAGGATTAAATCCTAAAAAAGCTTATAACTTTAATGAAAACTACAGCTTCTATAACCACAGACAACATCTAAGAGAATAGGTCTGACTTTAAACAAATTTAATTAAGTCTGTGCAAGTGTATACAACTGTATCTGACGTGGAACAAGCAGATAATACACTTACTGTGTGAGCCAACCCTCCCTGCATTAAGCACCCTTAGACAAGTTTAATCGGAAAGCCTGCTTTGCAGTTATTATGCATGATATCATTTTATGTTTGACTAGTGAAACTAGTTCTAAGAGGAGACAGGAGTGTAGTATGAGACCCCCACAAAAGGGTTAAAACACTTTCAAAAGTTGCTATGAAATTGTGTCCGAACTTCAGGGTCACTGATCATCCAATGACAGCTTATTCTGACAGTGACTCCTTCTTGTGGGTCACTAGTGTTGGTGGTGTCAATGTTTTTTTTCTACTGTATCCAGAATACCTATACCTGATACCCAGACCACTAAGTCTTCATTCCACTAGGTATCCTTCAGGCCATGTCCTTTCACCAAGGAGGACTGGACAGGTCTTTATTAGGAATATATTAATGTCTCTCTTTAGTAGAGGACAGTGTTGTGTGATGGAAAGCACTACCCTGCTTGGCATTCTCTCCAGACCTAGGCTGGACTTACTGTCTCTATAAAATTCCCTCCCCTTTTCAAGAAAATAAGAGACCAGAAACTGATTCTTCATTTTTTTGTAAAAATATATATTTAAAAAGCTGTAGATATTTATCTGTCAGCTTTGGAGAACTGAAAATGGCTGCAGGCATGGGAAGCAATTGAGCAAAGACAAGTCAGGCACAATTAAATAGTGTAACCTTACAGTTAACGTTATGTGCCAGCTCCTCTCCAGAGGATGCCAAAGTCACTCAGATGTTTCCAGGCCCCAGGCAGAAGTAGGCAACATCTCCAGTGCAGCTGTAGTTTGAAGTGAGCTGAACACCTGGAGATCAGTGGGTGGCAGGAGAGACAGAGTTTTGATTGTCTATCTGCCAGGATGAATTTTATAAATTAAAAATGTGTGCCTTGGGCTTACTTGCATCAGACCCTGGAGAAATAAAACTTAAACTTTGCAAGTGGGCTGATTTTCAAATTCATCCGTTTGCATTCTTGTTGGCATATTTCTTTCCCCTCCCCTACTCCTTGCTACCTCCCCCCCCCGACACACACAAATACACCCTTATCCAAAGGGCCTGGTATGTTTATATTTCATCAAGTGGCTAAAACCACAACAGAATGTCAGTCCTACCATAGGTAATGAAAGCAACAATTAAAAAAAAGCAAGGGGAGATGAAAACATGAGGAATACTAGTTGGAAATGGAATAGCTTTAAGGGAAGTCAGTCTTTCTAATATGCAAACAAACATCACAAACAATTGCCTGTTGTAAAATGTATGAATTACTAATAGAAAACACAGCTGGAGCCAATCCCCAGTGGTAGAATCATTTCTAAAATAAATTTGCTTTTTCCATGAAGTTTAGCTATATAGTTTAAAGTAACATAAATCAAGTTTTGAACCATCTCTGAAAAGCAGAAGGAGGAGGAAAAATACCCATTTGCCACTGGGAATTTGGCTCAGTAGATTCATAGAAAAGATGACAATATTTTAAGAATTCATTAAAATAATGTTAAGATTTGGGAATTTGAAAGCAGAAGTCAGGAGATGTGAAACTATAGGGACCATTAGATCATCTAATCTGGCCTTCTGTATAACACAGACAATAGCATTTTGCCTGGTAAATGATGAGTTACTCATTACTCTTTGTTAAAGAAATAGCCACTGTAAAGAAAAACATAAATTTGTTCAAATCAGGAATTACATTTAGAACATATTGTTGTGCTTTTTCTGTACAATGAGACCCAATTCTGTCTTCTGGACAGTTACCAATCTGTTATAAGTGGCCACATTCCTGGGCCCCACATGCTTCTAAGCCCCCTGCATATATCTAGTCACTGTTGCTGCCTCTGGGTCTCTAGGATGCACTACCAGGCACTGGCCTTTTGTCTGCACTCTTCCTTCAGTATTGGGGCTCCATAGTCAAGCCACTATAGACCCTATAGACCTCTGAGGCCATGGTTGCTTCTCTATGCTACCCCAGACTTCCACCTGGCTTTGAGTGATCTAGCTTTCTAGATTAATCCCTTTGAAGACAATATATTAGAAAAGCGAGGAACCCAGGCTTAGTAAACGATGTCTTAACCACAGTCACTTTACTTTTAAAAACAGGAGAGAGTTACCGATCTTTGAAAACAACAATTCCTAAGAAGCACGCACGTGCATGCGCGCGCACACACACACACACGCACACATACCATGTATCCAGGCTCAGAGACTCCAGTCCCTTCCCTGCCAGACAGACTTCTGCATACAGCATCCATTGTTCCATGTGGGTGGGCTGATAGTTGAGGGACAGAGTTGATGGCCTTAGTTTGCTTTGTGAAGAGTTCACTGTCAATCATTCAACCAGGTGGCAAGCACCATTCCTGGTCAGAGTCTCTGTCTGGCATACATTATAACTTTGCCCTGGACAAGGTTAGACATGTCTCCAGACCCTAATATATGCTTTAATTGAAAATGGAGTTAACAATATACAATATAAAATGGAGCTCCTGAAACAAAATGGAATTCACAAAACAAAATGGAGTTCACAATTTCATAGAGTCATACCCCTCTCTGTTGAACTGTTGATCACTGCTCTTCAGATCAGTAGTCTCTAATCCATTTTTCAATGGTCACAGCTGGTGTTTGAGGCCACACTAAATTAGCATATGAATATGAGACTGGACAACGTTTAGCACAGAACTTTGTTTGCTTGACTGATTCATAAATGAATGGAGTTAGTTCAACCATCTTTCTATACCATTCCCTCCCTCCTTTCCCCCTGTGAAATAAATACATAAATCACCTTTTAGATACAGAACAACAATTGTTAATATTAATCCAAAATATCTGAGAAAATTTTGAAAATAGGAGAGAATGTTCGCTCAACCTTAGCAGTAGTGTTTGCTACTGTGAACTCTCTAATATAATTTGGGGTGATGACAGTGGCCAAACCAACTTTGAATTTCTGTTCATCTTTAGTGTTTTATAGGACTTGGTGTTGCTCTCAGCTAACAGAGAACCTGATCCAAAGCCCAACTCAGTGGAAAGACTCCCATTGACTTCAGTGGTCTTTGGATTAGGCTCATTCAGCATTAACATGTCAGACATGTTTCACCTTAGTTGATGACTGTGTTTGTCTACAGTGACTTGTAGAAGAGTTATTATTGTCAACTGTATTTATCTATTACAAGTAGAGAAACAGTCACTGTTCCAAAAAACCTCACAATCTAAAGAGACAAAAGAAACAAAGAGCAAAGAAAAATAAGTATTATCTCTATCTTATAGACAGAGAAATGAATTTGGAGAGAGATAAGCAACTTGCCCAAGGTTTTACAGGATACCTAGGGCAAAGCTGAAAATTGAACTGAGATATCTTGAGTCCAATCCAATGCCTTAACAATAAGACCACATTCCGCCCTCCTCAAAAAAATAAATAAATGAGGAAACAAAATATGGATGGGGTAGAGAGAGGGAGAGGTAAAAGTAATAAGTACATTTTCACAGACCACCTGTGTACCATGTAGCTTGTCACCAGGCTAGTAACTATCAACAAGCCATATGGAAGAAGAGAGACTTACTAAGGGATTTGGAGGAAGATAAGGTAGCGGCTTTACAGATTTTGTAGTGGAAAGATTTGTTCCACACTTAAGGAGCAGCAGAGGGAGGAACATAAGTGCTTTTGGAAGAAGGGTCCTATTAGGTGGCAAAGGCCAGTATCACTGATGGAACAAAGACAGTGGTCAGTGAAGCAGTAAGAGAATGGATCTGATATAAGGTGGGGCTAAATCATGAATGGACTTAAAGGCAAAGACAAGAAATTTATATTTGATGTGGTGGAGAAGGGGAAATTAATATAGGGACTCAAACAGGCCATGACATATGATCATGTTAGGAGGATGATTATATTCACTTCTTTAGCCAGATGAGAATTTTTGTAATTTGTTCTTAACTGCCACATGTATACTAAACGTATAGAAGGATAGTATTACTCCTAAATTATTTGGATGGTTAATATTATGTTGAACGTATTCTGTCATATTCAACTTCTTTTAATATATCATCTTAGTATTTTACTTCGTATTTGTACTTTTATTTTAATAAGAGTAAATCTCCAGTAGAACACAACAAATTTGGAGATGGCTAGTATCTAAATTGGCTTTTGTTGCCTTTAATCTGTGGTCTTGCATGCCTGCTTTTTTATAGAGTCTTCACAGCTGAGGATGTTAGGGAGATTCCCAAACCTGAGCCATCTTTTGTAGATGACAAATCTGAGGAATTGTCACAGATTGAAGTGTCACTAGAGGAGGTTTTGGAATTAATTGAGAAACTTAACAATAACAAGTCACTGGGACCAGATGGCATTCACCCAAGAGTTCTGAAAGAACTCAAATGTGAAATTGAAGAACTATTAACTATGGTTAGTAACCTGTCCTTTAAATCAGCCTCTGGACCCAGTGACTGGAAGAGAGCTAATGTAACACCAATATTTAAAAAGGGCTCTAGAGATGATCCTGGCAATTACGGACCGGTAAGTCTAACGTCAGTAATGGAAAAATTAGTTGAAAAAATAGTAAAGAATAAAATGGTCAGACACATAGAAGAACATAAATTGTTGGGCAAAAGTCAACATGGTTTCTGTAAAGGGAAATCATGCCTTACTAAACTATTAGAGTTCTTTGAGGGGGTCAACAAACATGTGGACAAGGGGGATCCAGTGGACGTAGTGTACTTAGATTTCCAGAAAGCCTTTGACAAAGTCCCTCACCAAAGGCTCTTATGTAAATTAAGTTGTCATGGGGTAAGAGGGAAGATCCTTTCATGGACTGAGAACTGGGTAAAAGACAGGGAACAAAGTGTTGGAATAAATGGTAAATTTTCAGAATGGAGAGGGGTAACTAGTGGTGTTCCCCAAGGGTCAGTCCTAGGACCAATCCTATTCAATGTATTCATAAATGATCTGGAGAAAGGGGTAAACATTGAGGTGGCAAAGTTTGCAGATGATACTAAACTGCTCAAGGTAGTTAAGACCAAAGCAGGCTGTGAAGAACTTCAAAAAGATCTCACAAAACTAAGTAATTGGGCAACAAAATGGCAAATGAAATTTAATGTGGATAAATGTAAAGTAATGCACATTGGAAAAAATAACCCTAACTATACATACAATATGATGGGGGCTAATTCAGTACAACTACTCAGGAAAAAGATCTTGGAGTCATTGTGGATAGTTCTCTGGAGACGTCCACGCAGTATGCAGCGGCAGTCAAAAAAGCAAACGGGATGTTAGGAATCATTAAAAAAGGGATAGAGAATATGACGGAGAATATCTTATTGCCCTTATATAAATCCATGGTAGGCCCACATCTTGAATACTGCGTACAAATGTCGTCCCCTCATTTCAACAAAGATATATTGGCATTAGAAAAGGTTCAGAAAAGGGCAACTAAAATGATCAGGGGTTTGGAACGGGTCCTATATGAGGAGAGATTAAAAAGGCTAGGACTTTTCAGCTTGGAAAAGAGGAGACTAAGGGGGGATATGATAGAGGTATATAAAATCATGAGTGGTGTGGAGAAAGTGAATAAGGAAAAGTTATTTACTTGTTCCCATAATACAAGAATTAGGGGGCACCAAATAGGGGGCTATTAGCCAGAGTGGGTAAGAAATGGTGTCCCTACCCTCTGTTTGTCAGAGGGTGGAGATGGATGGCAGGAGACAGATCACTTGATCATTACCTGTAAGGTTCACTCCCTCTGGGGCACCTGGCATTGGCCACTGTCGGTAGACAGGATACTGGGCTGGATGAACCTTTGATCTGACCCTGTATGGCCGTTCTTATGTTCTTGTGTTACATTGTGCTTTTGTTTCCTTGAGGTTAAAAACTTACTCTTCAGTTATGCCATATGAAAGCTGTACCTGAAGATATTCATATTCCTGTTCAGGAAAAGAGAACTTCTACACCCAAACATCCTTTGTTTCCCTCTCAGTAATATTAATAAAACATCTCAGTGATGTGTTGCTAAGCAATTGCAGGTCTAGTCTGATGACACGCAATTTGAATGAAAATATGACTGATTTAAAGTCTGATACTGAGCAACTCCGGCAAGATGTTGAACCTTCTCAGACACAGTTAACATGCATGTTTAAAATTATCCTACAATAATTCGATCCAGGGAGAAGTCTGTTTTCATGTTTTATTTTTTTATACAAAGACTTCAGGGCAAACAAAGTTGTTTGCTTGCGAGGCAATATAAGACATATTTCTTATATAAAGCAGCTGAAATGAACTCAGGCAATTATTGATATGACTAAGATGCATAATATAGGAAAATATAGCATTCCGTGATTTATTCTCTGAGTCACTAGATGTTAAATGAGAGAACACGTTTAGGAATTGATAATTAGTTATTAATTCAGAAAGGAAACATTCAGTTCAGTATTTTGTGACTGAGAGAAACATAACACAATACCATGAGAGTTTATGCTGTTTTCACAGAATCTCTGCTATCTGATATATATCACTATGGTAAAGTTGAAATGTTTGCTTTGAGAAATGATCTGGAGTGGATTACTAGCACACAGTGATATCTAGATCGGTAAGTAATTTACACTTTTTTCTGTAAGCTAATACTATGCTGATTAAAGTATAAAGATCTCCAGCACCCAGAATAAACATAATTTATCTTTAGAAATTAACAAAATTCTGCATTTTTCTTCACAAGCTTTTTACATGTGTCATTTAGCAGATGAGCCAAACCTGAAATTTGTTAACCCAAATTAAAAAAAAAAAAAGTTGCAGGTAGAGGGAGAGGAGAATGTCTGTATTTTGCTTCTTTGGATAGCTGTAGGAACATAAGAACTGCTAGACTGGATTAGACACTTCAGAGGAAGATGTAAGAACCCTGCGACAGATAGTTATCGGGCAGCCTCAGGGAAAATTTCCTCCTATCCCCTAATAACTAGAGAATGGTTTAAGCCCCAAAGCAGAAGTGTATGTCCCTTCCAAAATGTTTGTGTTTAGGTTTTATTGTTATAATGCTGGTGATTCTTGTACCATGCCTCCTTTGTCAGATATAATAACGAGGAGTCCTTGTGGCACCTTAGAGACTAACAAATTTATTTGGGCATAAGTTTTTTGCAGGCTATGTAATCTACTTGATCTTGTATAACTTAATAACTGTCTGAGGTACTCGGGATTTTATGATGAGAGATTAAATATTTCTAATAATCTGAATTCATCATTAATTCTTGGATTGTTTAACTAAAAATGCATCAGAGACACTTAACTGGGGCATAGGAATATGGTTCTACGTAATGTCCAGTTGGGTGAAGAGTAATCTATGCATAAGACAAAAAAAAATCAGTTTTGTGCGAAAAGTTGCTTCTCAGCTGGAAATTATTCATATACAATGTATGCAGTTCTGCTTACTGCCACTTTCAAGAGTTGTATTCAAAACTGATTCTTGATTCATCATCACTAATTTCTTTCACAAGGCCCAGGAAGCAATTTTTTCTGATGGAAACAACGGACTCACCACGGCAATGTTTCTGCCACCAAAACGGTAGCTTCTCATCTTCTTCTCTGACTTCCTTCACTCATCTCAGTACAGTTTCTAAGTTCTATCTACTATTTCTGTACATGTGAATAGCTGCCATGGTGGACTAATTTAATAACAATGAAGCAGAACTCAGATCTTATTCAATGTCATCTGAATTTATCTTTGAAACACCCCAGAGGCAGGGCAATGTTACCTCTAGTTTACAACTGGGTAAGTGAAATACATAGACATTAAGGTATAAAAGTGTTGCTTCACTCAGTGCCGTAATGTCTATGTCTCATTTTCAAAAATGACTGGGGGTGTGTCTACACTGTAGTTTTAGCCTGTAATCTTGCCCATATTTTGTCCAATCCACCCTACCATCCAAACACAAAACCCTCAAGCATATGCACTTTGAGCTTTGAACCAGTGTTTGCTCACACAGCTGTGGTATGAGTTAAAGATCAAGCTGTGCTTCAGTGCAGGCTAGAATTCATCCACTTTGCAGGCAAGATCACTCGACTGCTGATAGTCCGCCAACCTGTCCCCCTGAGGGACAGACGTTCTTCTGCAATTGGCAGGATTGACTGGGAAAGAATCCTAGAGTGTCGCAGGACAAATAACCCCAAGGGACACACAACTGAGTGTAGAAACAGTCAGTACACAGTAGTGCATCCGCGGGGCTTTGTGGTGGGAATGCTCACGACTCAGACTAGGCTAACCTGGGTGCCTAACTCAAAAGGTTTCAGAGTAGCAGTTGTGTTAGTCTGTATCCGCAAAAAGAAAAGGAGTACGTGTGGCACCTTAGAGATTAACAAAATTATTTGAGCATAAGCTTTCGTGAGCTACGGCTCACTTCATCTGTGTAGCAACAGCGAGTGGAACAAGGCCTAAATACCTTTTAAAATCTGGTCCCAAGTGTCTTGCCCAAGGTTACATGGGAAGTCTCTGTCAGAATCTCAGTCCATTGCCTTATCTATAATATCAACCACACTATGGGATGAAAGTCTGGCCCCACTGAAGTCCATGGCAAAACTCCCACTTTATAATAGTGGCTTCAGAAAGAGTTAGAAGTTGAAGTGCCAGTAAGGATATGAGACTTTTTTTTTTGTTTTTGGGGTTTTTTTTCCCCTTGATCTTTCCAGTTTTATGGAGTCAAGAGATTTGGTTAATTCAGAAAAGTTTTAGATAAACACACAAGCTTTGGGTGCTAATCCAAACTGACACAGAACTCTAAGCCCTCTGACATTTGCTCATCACCATGGTACATATGCTGCTCTTAGGAAGCGGATTAAAAATTGGAGGCCTTTGACAGCAGCCTATTGTTTTATTAAAGCCATACACTGCGAGCTTCTGGAGGATAGTACAACTGTGGAAGTCAGGCCCATGAATGTCTTCACTTCCAGAAGGAAACCAAACTGCAACCACTACTTGTCCATCAGGGAGCTTTCATATTCCTTTCATTTCTTTTTACGAGGTGTCTGACTTGTATCTTCTCAATGTTTTCTTTTGTATCTTACTCATGCTTATGATGCTTGGGGTGCGGGGGCTTGCTCCACTCTCTCTCCCCCGGTGCTTCTGCTGGGGCCAGGCAGGTGAAGTGGCACAAGCCCCCGTGTCCTGACCCCGCTCCCCAGCAGGAGCACTGGTGGGCAGAGCAGGTGGGGGGACAGGAGCATCCATTTTTCTGGGGCCCTGTGTTGGCCCAGTGGCTAATCTGCCACTGTGAGGACAGCGAGCAAACGGGCACCTGGTGATGGTAGAGGAGATCTTTAAAAAAGGTAGACCCGTCACAGGGCAGGAGACAGGCATGGCATAGGGCGGTGGGACCTGGAAGGGAGCCGTGATCCATGCATGCTGGAGAGCAGAGTCTTCTCCCAGAGCTGGGTGTGTGCCCGGGGCCCCGAGGAGCCCCTAGCCAGAGGGTTCATCCATCGCCCTCCACAAGGCTGGCTGCAGGGGGTGAGGGACGGGGTCCCCCCATCCCTCCTGCCTTCCCAGCCTCCCTGTAATTGCTGTCCACCTGAAGGCAGGGCCCACCAAAATATCCCATGCTGTCTATGCCACTGGGGAGCCTTGGGGAAAAGGGTGGAGTGGGGTGGGGCCTGAAGCTGAGCAGGGGGCTTGGGTGTCCATGAAAAATTTTAAATCAAAATGGTTCCTTGACTTGCTAAAGTTTGAGAACCACTGCTCTAGGCCATCTCGGCCACAGCAGGAAGACCCAAAAACATAGGCGTGTTTCAAACATTCATTGGTTTTCAAGTGAGAATGGAACCTAGCCACTGGCATAGATTCTCAGATCAGATGACTGTTGTGAGAACTGTTCCAGTATGCCAGATTTTACCAGGAGACAGGAAGAGATTTTTGATCAGATGGATCAAGTGAGAACTCCCTCCTGGTCATGTGTGAAAAAAAATGGCACCTGGAAGTACTTTTCAGAACACTCTATGAATAGTCCATGGAAAGACAGCAATCCAACTGACCCCTGCTTGACAAACCAGGTATGGAATTCTAAAGAAGACAATGTTTAATGAGAAAAATGCATTGCAAGAGTCACAGCTGTCCGCTAAGCAGCTTTGTTGCAGTCAATGTGCCAGACTGACGTTTGTTCTGATGTTGGCTCCTCTGTTCACAAGCAGGATAATTGATAAAATATGGAAAACAAAACTGAGACTAACAAAAAATAAGTATTTTTTAAATATAGAATATTGTTTTGAAACAAGTTGGTTAATTGAACTGTCTTTTTACATCATCTGAGAACAGAAATGTTCAATATTATGCAATAAATTAATCATTTAAAAAACTCTATATAATATCCACGCAACTTTATCTTCCTTTCTAATAGACATTCTGTGGCCAACTTTATCGTAATGTTCCCTAAGTTCTGTAGCAAATCTTTCATTTTTGTTCTTTTGCATAATTACTATGCAGCCAAAACAAACAAACAAACAAACAAAAAAAACCAGGTTGTCGTCTCTTCAATATAATGTTTAGTGGCATTACTGAAACATGTTCTAACTGTTGACATGGTCTTACCAAAGAGCCTTCCGAGTAACTCTACTTATTGTGATGTTTTGACATATCTGGGATAATATCCAGCCTAATGAGTAGCTGTGTCCTCCTCTCCTCCAACCTGGGGTGTCTTTGTCACTGCTTTGCTGCAGTAGTCACCACGCCTTGTTTGCTGATTAACAGCCTCCAGCATGTAAGTCACTCCCAGCTATGTCTGTGTGAGAAGCAGCCTGTCAGACTCACACTGGCTTTTTATTGCAAGGTGAGCCCAATGTACTCCCAGTTCCAGATTTCGCCCCAGAAATGTATATTTTGTACTGCCCAGCCTTTTCCGGGACAATACAAGCTTATATAAAGTTAATCATTTAATTAATAAAAATGATATGCCTACTCTTGCCATCCCAAATGGAGCTTTCCCAACACTTCAATTCAAACACACCGGATTAGATGAAGCAATAAAACAAGTTTAACTACAAAGAGATATTTTAAGCGAACATACGCAATGAGGCCAAAAAAAAAGTCAGAATTGGTACAAGAAAAATAAAAGTACAACACAACTAATGCCTAGCTTAACCACCTAAGGTAAATTCAAAGCCAAGTCTCCCTCACCACATGTTTAAGCAGCTCCACTTGCTGAACGTCTTTCAGTCAGGGTTCCTGCCCCAGTCCAACGCCGCTTCTTTTGTTCTTCAAGTGTTTGTGAATGCTGTGGGCAGAGAGAAAAGGAGGAATCCTTGGGGTACCTGCACATCCTTTCTATAGTCCTCTCCCTCCTTTGAGAAAGCATCTCCAGCTGGGAACATGGTGAGAGGCAGACTGTGTGGATGAGAACTCCATGCTGTTTCTTTGCTAAAATGTAGATTTTTTGACCCTGCCCCCTTTTCCTGCCAAAGAATAGCTACTTAGCAGTAAATGGCCCATTTGACCTTGTTTACAGTTGGCTGAGGCATCAGCTTGCCCTTTGTCTCTGAGGAACTGGTTTTGGTCATTCTCCAGTCTTGAAACATGTTTTAGTAACATTGTACAGTGGAATCTTATAACTTTACATAGAATGGTGCCACACATATTTTACCACAATAATAATGATCAGCAAATAATGAGTTTTCAATGATTCACAAGACATACTTCATGCAAAGATTATTACAATAATGAGCAAGGGGTGAATGCAGGGGTATAGACCATCACAGACATATAGGACTAATTACACATCCTAGAACACGCCATCTAGTTTGAACTACGTTCCCCAAGGATTTTCATATATATTCTCTTAAGTTGACAACACATCAGCTGTAAAACAGGCTAACTATGTTAAAATGTTAGCCAAAGCCATTTTTTTTATTATTTAAGTAATTAATAATCCAAACTTCAGGGCATAAACTTAAGTTACTTATCAAAAGCCAGAAAGTTTATTTCAATTATTTTTAAGATTTTTCTTCTAAAAATGTCCTTGCTAAAAGTTGCAATTACCTGACTTGCATGAATAGAATGATGAGGGGTTGTAGAAGTGCATGAAATGTATACTGTGAAGGCTGCAATTTTCAAATCTAATCTCTCAGCAGCAACCAAAATTATGCGGAGGGCAGGACTGTTTCATTTTATTTTTCTCAAACTTGTGAGAGAGAGGAGTGGATGGTCTTATGAATTTTGATGCAAAATATTGAACTGCTGTTCACTATGCCCCTTCCCAAGAGCTGTGCTACAGCACAGACAGTAGGTTGATATCAGTTTCACAGGAAAGGGCATTATCTTCTTCACAATTGGAAGAACCAGCAATCGCCAAATAATTCTAACTCTGCCGCCAGGACAAACTTCCCAGAGTTGCAATCCTGTGAAACAAACAACCTGAACCATGATCCTATTCAGCAAGTTGGAGTCCATCCAATGGCTTCAAAGTCTAAAAGGTATCCCCACAAATTAAAAACCACAAGAAGCTCAGGAATAACCCAGTGTACCACCTTGTAAAGTTTTATTTATTATTATTTTCCTTTGGATGTGCAAGCAGGGACAAGAAATTGCGTGTGCATTGTGAAATCCTGGACAACTTGTTCACAGATTCATAAAGAAGCAAACAAACCCCCCCAAAACCTCACCATTGTTGCATGGCTTATTTAAGCCTACACTTTTGAAGGAGAAGACTGTTTCCTTCCCTACTCCCCACACACACAGCCCGCTAAAGCTGTTAACAGTTGATGTATCAATTTGCTGTAAGGTCAAGCTATTTAGCCAACCTATGAATTTGTGTTTTTATGAGTGGTATTTGCACACCCAAGTTCTTGTGACCACAACCCACTTTCTGTGCCATAGTGGATCTCGTGAGAAGGATCATGGTTTGCTCATGTAGTATCTGAATGGGGCTGATGGCTTTGGAGTTGTGAGGGCTCACAAAAGCCCTAGTCTGAAGCAGGAAGCAGGCCAGTGCAAGGTTGGGATGGTCAGCTTGATCTGGATTTTTAAATATGAAGCGGGGGGAGGGCCAAGTTCAGAAGACATGGCTAAAGATTAGTCTTTAAATCTTTGGATTGTTGTACAGACCTGATTGAAGTACCAAAACTTAGAGAGGGGGTTTGCCAATATTTAAACATGTCATTTTGATTCTTTTTGGGAACATAGAGGATTTTGGGGTGGGGGGGTGGAGGGCATGGGAATATGTTCAAAGTTAATTTGGTAATGTTGGAGTTAATGCATATTTTGAAAAAAAAGTTAAAATGGCATTTGGATATGTACAATCTGGAGGGGAAAACAGTAGTTATGTTGAATGAAGTTAATGTACAATATGGTGTTAGTATAGCGTATTAGGAAAATGGGAATGGAAAATGGAGATCATTCTCTCAGAATTGAACACTGTTAGAGAAAATGAGAGAGGTGTGTGTAATTTAGAGAAAAGGAGCTGAGAACCTTAGGGGAATACTTTGAAAGAAATACAGGAGTTCAGGGAGAGTAGACATATTATACATTCATAAGTAATGTTTTCCACAGAAATATTAGCACCAGAGTCTGTCACATAACTTGCTATTATACAGCTTCTCAAACTCAATTTAGAGTACTGAGATAACTGATTAGAAAAGAGATTATAACCAAGGGACATCCTAGACCGTGTCCTTTCACTGAGCTTAAGGAAAAATTCCACTAGCTAACAGCTAACATTTACCTAATATTGCTGCCTATAAGTTATACTTCTTTATAGGAACCTTTCAAAGAATTGAGGCAGGCTATTATACTCATAGCTTGATTCCAAATGCCAGTTTAAGGAGGTGTATGGGATGATCTCTTCTGTGGTGTGGAGACTAGGATAATTAACACTTACATAAATATTGAGAACTAGAAGGTGCAATGTAAAAGAAAAACTAGATGAAAATTCAATAATGCTAAAAATCTCAAAGGGGAAAAACAAGATTTAGTTATATTAACCTTCATGATATATAAACTACTGAAGAGTTTGCTGTGTGTTCAGTATAACAGAGATTGTTCTTTAAACCACAGGTCAATAAACAAGAGGATTACAAGAGATTACATTGGCAATTTTCTGTGGTCTCTTACTTTTTTACTCTCTTATTTCCAAAAAACAAATAGTATCACAAAGTCTCATGTTCTTCTAAAAATGCTTTCTACAATATTGGGAAAAATCACATCCCCAGCACAAAACCTGCAGAACTGGGTCACAATGTCTCCAATCCCAAGTGATCAAAAACTGTGAGTTACACCCCCCCAAATCATGAGACTTTCTCTTTAAAAATCTAAGCCTTTAGGTCACTCTCAAGTCACATTTTCATGCTTTTCCTCTGCAAACCTGAGGACTAGTGGCTTACTATTTTTTTCAAATGAAAGCTGAGATTCTCATATAGGAGAATTTCAGGAGCTGCGACTTCAAGAAAAACACCAAATATTGCAAGTATCACAATAAAATTGTAAGAGTTGGCAACAGTGGGTAATATATTAGGAAGATCTAGAAGACACATTTGGAAGAACACAAACATATGCACAATGGCTTTTGTTGCGACTTTCAGCAACCTAACTGAATGTTTCCTGCAACTCTCATAAGTGCTGAGAAGAAAAATCACAGCCCAATGTATAGCTATTAATGTTATAATTAAATACATGTACTGAGAGAGGATGAAGAATCTTACACAGATGTTCAAGGCCCATATGCACATTGTGCAATTTCATGGCACAAGTGAGCCAGAGAGCAAAGAGCCTCCCCAAGGGGACCCCATACATACCCCTGCATGCTGTAGAGAAGGCTTCTGGGACTGTTCTCTACACTGTCATATAGAAGGTTGGGTGTTTTGGGGACATGGCTACTGGGTTCAGACCAAGAATGAATTCACAAGATCCTTCATAGTGATAGTGAGGGAACCATGACCACACTGACTGCTAACCTCTGCAAGTATATGGAGACCTTCTATTATGTGTAACAGCTGTTTTCATGCAGACCACAGATGCCATCTTGATTTGAACTTTTGGCACTTATTCAAAAAAAAAAAAAAGAAACAACAACCCCAAAACAAGGAAGTTCCTGAACCAAAATATACAGGAATTAAAAATAATAAGTATGTTTCATTAGAGTTAGTTTCACTTTTTTCCTAAAAATTCTATAGCTTCAAAAAATCCAAACGTTGAAAAGTCTAGAAATGAGCATTAAAAGGATCCAGTCAGTTCTCCACTGCCTGTAGTCCCCTATCACTTAGTCACCTCACCCAGCTTGCTCTGCCCAGCCAAGCTTCTGAATATGAATTTTGTATCTTGGGTCTATCTCTCCAATACTCTACAAGCCAACGTCTAAATGACTTCAACCGTGTGAGGATGAATTGAGATGTTGCATTTTTAGAGAACGGATTTCCAAAGAATAGTACATTATTGTATTATTTGCCTGATAAACTTGTGTGCTCTTTTTTTCCCTTAAAACATCATAAGTCATCTTTCCATTTTCATTATGGCATGCTCCATAATGAACAAAAAAGAAATTCATACTCTTTCAACAATCTAATATGTAAGGGTCCTACTGAATAAAAGCTATATGTCTTCTGTAATGATTAGTGAGCTGGCTGATTTCTCTTCCATGCATAATGTATAACACTATACTGTGTATTCAAGTACTCCGTGGAAACCAAAACTACATCTTATTGTCACAGACAGCTAAAGAAACACTAAGTAAGAATTTAGATTTTTTTTTTAAATGGTGTCTGCAGTAATTCCAAGTTTAAATCTATCAGCATTAGGAAGATGTTGTTCGAATTCCTTTGAGGCCTGATTCTCTCCAGTTCTGCACCTTACATAGTCATTTTTACACCTGTGTATATTGAATACAATATGGGTGTTGTGAACACCCATTTTGATTTGCACCCACAGTGAACTCCCTTTGCACTAGTGTAAATGGCTACACAAAGGAGCGGCGAATCAGGCCCCACTATGTTTGTCTAGAGTGCATTATCTCAGTCTCACATTTTTCTTTCTACGCCCTGCCCTTAATGTCTTAATTAACCAAAATTTCCTGTGAATTCAAAAGATTTTAGTGGGCATTTAGGATGTGTTGACACCACTCTTTATTCTATAATAATTTATTTTCCTAACTGTTACCTTACCTCTGCGTCACCATATATTTTGTCTCCTCCATGCAGAGTATCTTGTGGTAAGCTAAAATGAAAACTAGTGTGACTGTCTGTTTATTGCATGTCTGTACCGGGTCCACTGCAATGGTGTCCTGATCTAGGTGCAGCTACAGTACAGATAATATGAATGGCTTTAGGTCTATACTTTTATAGTAGGAATACAGGTTTCAGTGACTAAACTAATTTCACATGGAAAACAAAGCTGTGGAAGAAAAGCACCATCTCATCTCTCAAATACTTTTAAAATTCAATATTTTCTGAAAATAAACTAATATTTTGGATATAGATTATTATGGGATATATAGAAAAATATATAAGAACATAAGAATGGCCACACTGGATCAGTTCAGTGATCCATTTAGCCCACTATCCTGTCTATCCCCTTTCATCCAGTTTCAGCCTCTGGCAGTCAGAGGTTTAGAGACACCCAGACCACAAGTTTGCATCCCTAACCACCTTGGCAAATAGCCATTAATGGACCTATCATCCATGAACTTCTTTAATTTTTTTTCATCCCAATTATGCCTTTGGCCTTCACAGCATCCCCTGGCAAAGAGTTCAACAGGTTGACTGTGTGTTGTGTGAAGAAGTTCTTCCTTTTGTTTGTTTTAAACCTGCTGTCAATTAATATCATTGGTTGACCCCTGGTTTTTGTGTTACATGAAGGGTTAAATAACACTTCCTTATTCACTTTCTCCACACCAGTCATGATTTTATAGAACTCTATTGTATCCCTCCTTATTCATCTCTTTTCTAAGCTGAATACTCCCAGTCTTTTTAATCTTTCCTCATAGGGACACTACTCCATACCACTAATCATGTATGTTGCCCTTCTTTGTACCTTTTCCAATTCTAATATATATATTTTTGAGAAGGGGTGACCAGTACTGCATGCTGTATTCCAGGTGTGGGTGTTGTCACACTTCCTGGAGTAGCTGACCACGGTGAGTGACTATCTCAGGCCAGACTGTCAGAAAACAGGGCAGACACCCCAAACTTGTGGTATGTTATATAATTAGATTTCACCAAGCCAGTATCAAATGTGAACTCCTGGATTACTATACCAGTATTACCATGGAGTCACAGACAGTCCCCTTAGCCTCTCCAACCCATCTTGCCACCCGGACAAACTGAGCTTTATGATGAAAGATTATTAAAAGCAAAAATCGCACCATATGAGGTTGCTCCCAGTCCCAAGAGACTAGTCACATACCCCAGATCAACTGGTACTCCAGATCTTACACCAAAGACAATGACGGCAGCCAATTCTATAGTAAAATCACTATAGGTTTATTAGCTAAGAAAAAAGACTAGAAAGTTATTGAGAGGTTAAAGCTGGTAAAATATTATAACAGGTAAATCACAGTTTGTAACTCCAAATGGTGGCAGTGATAATATACTGCCAGGTTCCCAAAAGTCTTTTCCAGGGCTCCACAGAGTAATTCTAGGGATCTCGGTCTTCTTGTGCAGTTATTCTTCCCTGGTCGAATCCAAACAATCCAGAGATGATGCATCATTTCTTCAATCCCTATTTATAACTCCTTTACATGGAAAGCAAACTGACAGTGACTGTACCCACATGGGTTGTTTCTCTGATTACAGATAGTGAGGAATGCACTGAGAATCCACGCAATTATCACTTGCTTTGAAATTAACAGAAAATGCTAAAGTCCTTAAAACCTTCATTAGCAATTCACAAGATTTCTTTGGGAAATTTAGTTGCAAGGGTATTTACCATGTAAATATTTGCTGTTACATTATGACAGGAATAGATAAGCGAAAACAATACAAGTAGCTTTCCATTAGTTTTATGAAGGTTAAACACGTGAAGTGCTTATACATTTACAATCACTTTAATGTATTACACAAGTTGTCAAGGTTCCTTCCCCACTCTGAACTCTAGGGTACAGATGTGGGGACCTGCATGCAAGACCCCCTAAGCTTATTCTTACCAGCTTAAGTTAAAACTTTCCCAAGGTACAAACTTTGCCTTGTCCTTGAACCATATGCTGCCACCGCCAAGCGTTTTAAACAAAGAACAGGGAAAAAGCCCACTTGAAGACGTCTTTTCCTCAAATCCCCCCCAAGCCCTACACCCCCTTTCCTGGGGAAGGCTTGATAAAAATCCTCACCAATTTGTACAGGTGAACACAGACCCAAACCCTTGGATCTTAAGAACAATGAAAAATCAATCAGGTTCTGAAAAGAAGAATTTTAATTAAAGAAAAGGTAAAAGAATCACCTCCGTAAAATCAGGATGGTAAACACCTTACAGGTTAATCAGATTCAAAACACAGAGAATCCCTCTAGGCAAAACCTTAAGTTACAAAAAGACACAAAAACAGGAATATACATTCCATCCAGCACAGCTTATTCTACCAGCCATTAAACAAAAGGAAATCTAACGCATTTCTAGCTAGATTACTTACTAACTTAAGAGAAGTTCTGAGGCTGCCTTCCTGATCTGTTCCCGGCAAAAGCATTACACAGACAGAAAAACCCTTTGTTTCCCCCCCACTCCAGATTTGAAAGTATCTTGTCCTCTCATTGGTCATTTGGGTCAGGTGCCAGCTAGGTTACCTTAGCTTCTTAACCCTTTAGAGGTGAAAGGGTTTTGCCTCTGGCCAGGAGGGATTTTATAGCACTGTATACAGAAAGGTGGTTACCCTTCCCTTTATATTTATGACACAAGTTAATTGGCCTGAAGACAATATTACATCTGACTATCACTATTGATCTATACTAACATATAAGTGAACTGGCCTGTGCTTCTGAACTGATGTGGTTTGCCAGCATCACGGGCATATCATGGCTTTATATAGTGGCCATTATGATATTTTCAGTCTTATTATCACCAATGAACATTCAGCAAATGTTTTCAGAGATGGACAAAAATTTGTCCATGATGACTCCATGATTTTTTTCTGGCATAGTAATGGAATGGAAGACCCTTTACAGTCAGCTTTGGACTTAATTATCTTCAGTCATTTTGTATTAACTGCAAACTGCCATCTCACTTATGCCTTTTTCCAGATCATTTATGAATATGTTGAACAGTACTGTTTCCAGTACAAACCCCTAGGGGATTCTATTTACCTTTTTCCACTGTGAAAGCTTACTATTTACGCCTACCCTTTGTTTCCTATCTTTTAACCAGTTACTGATCTTTTATTACATGATGGCTTAAGACAATGTCTTTTATTTGCCTGCACCATTTTCTAAACATCAGTTGTACTATTCACTAGAGCTGGGTGAATAACCTGTTTCATTTCAGGTTGAACAAAACAGTTCATTTTTGAGCTTTTAAAAATATTTTAATTTTTTTTAATAAAATTGAAGGAAATTTCAAAACAAAAAGAATCAAAACATTTCATTCAGACACTGTCACAAGGAAATGTTTAGATTTTTCTGGATTTTTTTTTTACACACTTTGGTGAAACTGACACACATTTGAAAAAAAAATCATTGTCACTACATTTGTATTTTTGCCCCTCTCACCAAAAAAGTGTCATTTGAAAAATTTTGCATAGCTCTGCTGTTGACTCAGAGACTTCAAATTACGTTATACTCTAGCAGTAAATTTTTGCAAGCAGAAATGATGTTATTTCACATCAAAGCTCTTTTTACAACCCCCTATGGTTTTCCTGCTTTTTATTACAAAAACACAGAAACTGGTATCTGAATATACTATATCTTATTGTTATCTCTGTTTTTGTACTGTAACTAGATAAGTCATCTCAGCAAATGCAGTAGATAAGCATAAAAACTTTGGAAACAGACAATGAAAATGTGGGGTGTATTGTTACTTGTAGATCTGAAGTCCAGATCGCCAGCAATCATCATAATAAGCATTGCTGCATTTATTTTAGCAATGCTCAGTGGTAACTTGATGTACACAATAATTCAGCAGTGAAGTTTACAGTAATATTAAACTTTTAACTAAAACACATAATAATTCTTTTTAAGACTGTTGCTCTTTTCAGAAGCAAATAATTAAATAATAAATATGAGAAGCTGTTTTTTTAATGCTAACATCTCTAACTGTTCATTGCTGTTCATTAATGAATGTGAATTGTTTTGAATCAATACTAAATTGCTTGTGTAACCAGGAATGTGATTTTAAGAGATTAAATTGGTGAAGGGAGTGGGAGGGGGTTATTCACAGTTGTGCAATGGAATACAAAAATCAATCTCCCACTGAAAAACTAGTTACAGCAATACAATTAGTTCTTTCCATAACATCTGACAACTTAGCAAATGTCACATTCAAAATAATTTTATCTCTGCTGTCAGATATTTCACACCGCTAATTAGATAGTTAAACCCCTAAAGGCATGCTTCTAAAATCTTAATTCACAAATGTTCAGTGCTACTGTAGCTCATTTGTGGTCTGCAGATGTGAAACAAATATTATAAGCAACTTTTTATGCTATAAAGTGACTAACACAGCTTTTACTCAGCCCTTAGCTGTTTAGCATTATTGTCAAAGGAAATTAGGGGGTGGATTGTGGGAGGAGTGAACCATTTGTTTACCCTGGTGAAGAAATTCACCGGTACATTGTATGTTAGCTCTGGATTCAAAGCCAATGGTCAGAATATACAGATTGCTGTCAGCAGTTGTAGATAATCATCTCATCGCACATTAACTGGTGAAGGCAGTTGTCTGGCTAGTAGGAAATACTGTGTGGTCCCTATAAGGGCTAGAGAGCTAGGGAATGATTGGCTGAGGCAATGTGGGGACACTGATTTCCCCCCTCCCACAGGTGACTGGAAGAGAGGGGGGACTATTTAGGTCCATGCCAGTGCAGAAAAAGCCCTCTTTTACCTGGAGGTTGCAGAGGCAGAGTGTGAAAGTGAGTCCCTTCCACCCAATGCTGCAATAGGTGTCTATCTGAGGGACCTCAATGCTTGTCAGGGAACTTGGCCCCTTTTTCCCTGAGGGGAAAATTTACCCTTCCCTCTCCAGACAGTAGGAGAGACCAAAACTAGCTGGATAGCAGAATTAGCAAATAGGCTACTGGGGAATCTGGTGTCCTAGGAGATGGTTCAGGGATGTCTGGGGTACACACACCTTCTAAAGATGCTAATGGTGTTTTCCCACAATAATTTTACTATGTGTTATCTTTTTGATATTCTCATTTTACCTAAATTATTTATGCAGTTACTTTTATGGTATTTTATTATATGATCAATAAGCTAAAGGGGTTTTCTAATCCAGTCACTATTATTGACAGCTGTGGCAACCAGCAGTTCTTATGAGTTAAAAACATCTTTGAATGGGCCATTATTTTATCCATTACAGAAAACATCTGCAATAACAAGTATGTTCTTTGATTGATAAGAAGTAACTGGATCATAAACACCCCTTATCAATTACTCAGTCTTGTTTGTTATAACATACTTCTGTAGACATCTTTCATTAGTTTGGAGAGGTCCTTTTTCCTGGACATCTGGATTTTCATAGACTTAGAGGGAATAATTAGGTATAGTCCAATACCTAATTACATACTAAATTCAGGATAAGGAAAGAACTTTCAACTTCATAGGTAGAGGGGCCCATACTGATTTATCTATATCACACACACACACACGGATTTTGGGTCATGTGTAAAAGAATTGAGAGTTTAACATACAAAAATCATAAAATGTTAATACTTACAAACAGGACACAGTCTCTGTGATGTGTCCATCTGGAGGGATATAGCTGTCAGATCCCCTAAAGAACCTCCCTTCCCCCCAACTAGAGATGTGTTCTAACCCTCTCTTTTACTCACAGAAAGAAAAGGAGTACTTGTGGCACCGTAGAGACTAACCAATTTATTTGAGCATGAGCTCTCGTGAGCTACAGCTCACTTCATCGAATACAGACTAACATGGCTGTTACTCTGAAACCTTTACTCACAGAGATCACAGAGTCAGTATCATGGTGCAGACACTGCTCCTGTAACTCGCATAGTAGAAGTAAATGGTAAATTGTGCTATGAACACATGAGTGTTTCTGGGAAGGGTGCAAGGTGCTTTTGCACACTAAGGCTGTATCATCAATACCAATAAACTCACACAATGATACTTTGCAATAAGGCACAAACATCGTACTTAAAGAGTTTGTCAGGGTCCATCACTATACTGGTGTTAGTTACGTTGGGGTGACTCTTCCCCACATGGAATTTAAAAAACTTTGAGATTTGTCTTTTTGTCCATTTGCAGGGTTTTGCTTGGACGTAAACACGTACCTTCTCTTTCATTTTACTCTAAAGTACTGTTTGTTTTTTTCCGACTCATCTACACTCCAGTGAGGGACTGCTGAGGCCTCTTGTTTCCAGCTGAGGTCCTCGTTAATGTTGTCTGAAAACAATGTCACAAGAGCAGTTAAATTGCTGGAGTTCATAAATCTTAGTGATCCCATTCCCTTTGTCTACAGCCTGCACCAAGTCCCTGTTAAAGCCCCCTCACCCAAACTGTCTGTGAATGGGTCCTGTTGATTGTGCAGAAATAAATGTGCACATAGGGGGAACAGTAATTTACCATTTACACTGTAGAGTAGCACAGTGAAATAGGAGCTTCTTGGAGGGTGCACTTTAACTTTGGCTATGCCAAAATACTGTCTGATATCTCTCAAATTTTCATACACAATGATGGGGTGCACCACAGGTACCTTTTAGTCTTGTTAACAGAGGGGTAGAGACTGGTGAAATCATATTAATGAATCTTCTCCATGGGCTGCACTTGTAATGCGGACAAACAACATTCATTCTAACCTGATAAAGGGCACCTTTAGGAGACAAAGAATCACCCATTCAACTATCATGAGCTAATAGTGCCTTCCATTCACATTCCCATATCATGCTTACCTCATAACCCTGTCTTCAGATACATTTAGTCTTAATCAGGGTTCAATGCACAATTGTCCATCCATCATATTAAGCACTATGTGGTAATTGTTCTCACAGCAGCAGATGGGACACCCGTGAAAAAAGCAGCCATTAAATTCAATGGCTGTAGGCTTACCAGCAATGACAGCATAACCAAACAAAGAGTAGGATCCCTTTTTAACCTATCCAGCATGCAAAGCATGCTGGATGTGAACAGTCTCTGTACGGGTCATGTACATCAACCGTTGACTGGAGAGAGGGTAATCTCTCTTTTGATGATTATGGTAACATTTACTGGCAAAGGGTTATGCCTTGTGGTTTTCAAAATTTAATCAGCACTTGGCCATGCACATTGAGGATAATATCATGTACTGAAAGGGTTCTATAATTTAGTCATGATCTCATCATTATGCGTGGCTGTTTTTGCATCCGATGGAGTGAGCTGTAGCTCACGAAAGCTTATGCTCAAATAAATTGGTTAGTCTCTAAGGTGCCATTAGTACGCCTTTTCTTTTTGCGAATATAGACTAACATGGCTGCTACTCTGAAAAAAGAAAAGGAGTACCTGTAGCACCTTAGAGACTAACAAATTTATTTGAGCATAAGCTTTCCTGGACTAAAACCCACTTCATCGGATGCATGCAGTGGAAAATACAGTAGAAAGAGATAGATAGATATATACACAGAGAACATGAAACAATGGGTGTTACAATACACACTGTAACAAGAGTGATCAGTAAAGGTGAGCTATTACCAGCAGGAGAGAAAAAAAAAACCTTTTGTAGTGATAAGCAAGGTGGGCCATTTCCAGCAGTTGATAAGAATGTGTGAGGAACAGTTGTGGGGGGAAATAAACATGGGGAAATAGTTTTACTTTGTGTAATGACACATTCACTCCCAGTCTTTATTCAAGCCTAATTTAATTTAATGTTTTTGTTGTGTGGCGTGTGATTGCTGGTGAGTATTTGCTTCAGGCTGGGGGGCTGTCTGTAAGCAAGGACTGGCCAGACAGTCAGCCACACTAGCCACACTAAGCAAATACTCACCAGCGACCACACAACAAAAACACTAACCCAGGAACCTATCCTTGCAACAAAGCCCGTTGCAAACTGTGTCCACATATCTATTCAGGGGACACCATCATAGGACCTAATCACATCAACCACACTATCAGAGGCTCGTTCACCTGCACATCTACCAATGTGATATATGCCATCATGTGCCAGCAATGCCCCTCTGCCATGTACATTGGCCAAACTGGACAGTCTCTATGTAAAAGAATAAATGGATACAAATTAGATGTCAAGAATTACAACATTCAAAAATCAGTCAGAGAACACTTCAATCTCCCTGGTCACTCGATTACAGACCTAAAGTCACAATATTACAATAAAAAAACTTCAAAAACAGACTCCAATGAGAGACTACTGAATTGGAATTAATTTGCAAACTGGACACCATTAAATTAGGCTTGAATAAAGACTGGGAGTGGATGTGTCATTACACAAAGTAAAACTATTTCCCCATGTTTATTTCCCCCCCCTACTGTTTCTCACACATTCTTGTCAACTGCTGGAAATGGCCCATCTTAAGGTGTTTTTTTTCTCTCCTGCTGGTAATAGCTCACCTTAGCTGATCACTCTCATTATAGTGTGTATGATAACACCCATTGTTTCATGTTCTGTGTGTGTGTATATATTATGTGATACAAGAGGGCCAGGGAGAAGTGGGAGAGTGCTAGAGGGGAAATATATAAGATCAAGGCTAATTACGGTGTGGTTCCCTGTAGACTAGGGAAGGTGGCTGCAGGTTAATTGGAGCACCTGCAGTCAATTAAGGCCTTGTTAGGAACCTAATAAAACCCCCTGCATCAGGCAGACAAGGGAGGAGAAGGAAGGAGAGAGGATTGGAGCTTGGAGGTGTGTTAAGAGATTTGGAAGACCTGAAAATTGTAGTAAGGGAGACCCTGCCCAGCAGGACTGGGAGACTCCCTTCCCCCCAGCATCTAAGGGCTGAGTCTAACCCCACCTAAGGGGGAAGAGGATAAGAAACCCACAGGGGCTGGGACTCAGAGTGAGGAGCAAACCCAGACCCCTCCCCCACTTCCCTCCTCTACCACCTTTCTGGGCTAGTAGCAGGGCCGTTGGCACCCAAGAGCAGGGGCAAAGGGTGGCATCTTAGCTCCCCGCCAAGAAAAGCGCAGGACCCACCAAACTAAAATTGGCCATCTTGCCACTATATATATATATATATATAATCTTCCTACTGTATTTTCCACTGTGTGCATCCGATGAAGTGGGTTTTAGCCCACGAAAGCTTATGCTCAAATAAATTTGTTAGTCTCTAAGGTGCCACAAGTACTCCTCATTCTTTCTGAGAAAATTTAAAGAATCTACAAATCTGATTTCTATGGCCCCCACCGTCTCACAAATTAGTTTTCCACTCTGTGCTAGCATGCTGACTTCCATTTTTTAAAATAAACTGTCTAAGGATGAAATAACTGTCGTAACCTTTAGTGTTATGGGTGATAAAGGTGAACCCCTTAAACCACTTGTCTACAAAAGTTTGAACAAACTCACTGACACCCTCTTACGTTCCCAAGTAGGTAATGAGATAATGCATGGCATAGACGTAATCTGGCACATTTACCCCTGTTTCTTGCATGCATTCAAAGTCATAAAGATTTAATTGTCACCCTCTTCTGGAAAGCAAATATTGCCCATAATAATTGTGGCCATCTATGCTCCCAGTCTCCTCCCAGCACTGGGGACACATCTTGCTTTTATATTGAATATCTTTAATGTCCTAGAAACCACACTTATCACAAAGACTTATATAGTTTCGCAGGCAACTTTATCAACTGCTGCCAAAGCTCTGTGTCTGTCTAAACAGGCTTGGTACTTGCAAAATAGCCTACATGCTTTCCCCATACAATTCCGTGAATTCTGTGCTAATACACAAACAGCAGAGTTTTTTGCAGGCATGGTGGTGTTTTGTGGCTGTACGTACCATGGCAGTACTTGCGCTAATATGCTGTGCATGCTTTGATTGTTAGGACATTGCAATATTGTCGTGTAACAGAATAAATGTGATTTTGGGGGTCTTTCCCTACGTGTTGTAAAAATGGACCACTCCCCTCTTTCATGGAAAATGATTTTAATAGCCATGCCTAAATGTCAAAGGAGCTCACCTCAGACCAAAAAATGTTCAGTTTCATTGATAACCCCGATTACTGGTGGAGATGCTTTTGCCCCCCTTCAATAGTTGGGCATCTGTGGGTTATCCATTTGATAACAGGGCCAGGATGTTTTTGGCAAAATAAAGTTATAACCCTGGTTATTTAAATCAATCAAACGTTTCCTCCTCTCTCCTCTGACCCCCCTTTTACTGTATATTATAGAATTTAAGGGCCTAGCACCTCCTTCATCACTGTTTCTAATGCTAGTCACAACCAGCCTTAGTGTATAAGTACCCACAATCTCTGCATTGCTCTCCGAAGTATTGTTAATATTATTTAAGATATCTGCAGCAAAATGATGGGATCTAAATTAGCTGTTATCACTCAAAAAAGAGATCTTGGAGTCATCGTGGATAACTCTGAAAACATCTGCTCAGTGTGTAGTGGCAGTCAAAAAAGCGAACAGAATGCAAGGAACCATTAGCAAAGGGATAGATAATAAGACAGAAAATATCATAATGCCACAATATAAACAAAAGGAAGTATTTTTTTCACACAACACACAGTCAACCTGTGGAACTCCTTGCCAGAGGATGTTGTGAAGGCCAAGACTATAACAGGGTTCAAAAAAGAACTAGATAAATTCATGGAGGATAGGTCCATCAATGGCTATTAGCCAGGATGGGCAGGGATGGTGTACCTAGCCTCTGTTTGCCAGAAGCTGGGAATGGGCAACAAGGAATGGATCACTTCATGATTACCTGTTCTGTTCATTCCCTCTGGAGCACCTGGCATTGGCCACTGTTGGAAGACAGGATACTGGGCTAGATGGACCTTTGGTCTGACCCAATATGGCTGTTCTTATGCTCTTATCTATTATTCCATTATTAAGATTTTTGGCAGTAAAAATAAAGATTGACACTGTGTGATAATTTTTTTTAAAATTTCCATTTTAAAATTAATGAACTGATTTACCTGTACAGTTTGAGAAAATTAAATATCTGCTGAAAGAGTAAGTCGTTTAAATTTTGCTATTATTTGCTGAATTCTTATGTAGAAAAGAGGTTGAATCCTTGATTTAAGGGCAAAACTTTATTCAAATTAAACTATGGAACTATCAGCAATGCTTCCATGAATGCACACCATTATAGAAACAAAACTGTAGCTTATAAGAAATAAATCTATTTTCTATTATGTGCAAGTGAGTTGGTATCTCTCCAGTGTCTGAGGGATTTATCTAGAACAGTAAAAATTGTGGCAGCCATTTGGTTTGTTCCATTATAATCGATTTTTTTTAAATGTTTGTTTCAATATTCTAAAAATACTGCCCTTTTGATTTCTAGTAGAAATAAAGCAAATAGATTTATTTAACAGCTCTACTACTCTCTCATGAAATCAAACTAATAAAAAAAACCTATACCTTCTTCACTCATGAGATAAGTTGTGACAGGTATCCACACCCCGTTTTTCTCCTTTTGATGTACTCCTAGGTCTCATTTTTGAACATATGCATTTTTGGCACCATAGGCCATTTTGAAAAATTCTGTAAAGTTTTTTGTTTGTTTGTAACCTAATTTATCCTTACGGGACTGGAGGGGCATTTAAAATAAATGAGTACATAGAGAGGATTTTTTTAATGCAGTTAATGCAATTCTAAATAAAATCTAAAAAACAGTTATAGAAACATTTAATGGCAGAGGAATAAAGAAGTATACATAAATGTATAAATAATTTTTAGATTATTTAAGAAGTGTACTAACTGCACAAAATTAAGTAATTCAATAATTTACAAAATCTTAGTAACAACAGACTAAAAAAGTGTTATAACATATATATTAATGTGCATTTTCCTCATTTTTAAGAGGAAAATATGTTTAATGCATTAAGTACATTCCTAAGAATGCAGTTAGTAGAATTAGAAATAATTGTACAAAATATTAATTACAGGAATAAAGGAGAAATGATTATACACACACACACACACACACAATTTATTTTTATAAAAAATGCAGTTAACACAATTCTAAATAAAGTTGATTAGAAAATTGCATAAAGGTCACAAAATATAAGTGATATATAGAGAAAATATAACTATTGTATTAGTTACATTTAAAATGATATAGCTGTTCTATAGCTGCCTTTCAGAGATGACCAAGAAAGTTGTTTTTTTTTGTTGTTTTAAAGAAAGGAAAAAAAATCAAAATTATCTCCAGAGACATTTCACCAGCCAAATGGCAAAAAACCCTGGTCTGGGAGTTTGAAACAAACCATGTCTCAATGGTCAAACCAACCAGAAAGGACTTTTTAACCATGGGACCTCTTTTGGAATCACATGTCATAGAATATTAAATTGCATCTCATTTTCCTGACAGTTCTGTAATATGGCCCCAGAGGGCCCTAGTTCAAGAATAGGTTTGGGCCCCCCTTCCCAATTCCAAAATCTAACATTTTTGTTTACCCCAATCTATCTCATTGCCCCCCAACATCCTCTAATCCCTCAGCCTGCAGCCCCCCAAACATTCCCCACAGCCCATCAACAATTTGCCCCCTAACCCCTCACCCTCTACCCCTGGGACTTTCCTCACCAGCACCCCCTGGCTCACCACCCCACTTCCATCCTGGCTAGGATGTCTCCTCTAATCCCAGTTGTCCCATGGCTCCACTGACTCCCATTGCCACCCCTCACTCATTTGCATATTATTTTAAATAGAACTTGTCCTTTAATTTTCACAAGATTTGCTAGGAGGGTTCACAAATTTTGGTAAATTACTTCATACTTTACAGAATTTTGCTTTATCTTTGAAATAATTGTTTATAAAGGCTTTTCCCTTTTAATTTAGATTAGTATAGTTTAGATTACTAAAGTTAGGATAGTTAGCAAAAATCTAAGATTTTGTTTTAAACTGGTAGACTTGTTTGCTGGATCCTAAAAGAGCTAACGCATATTATTTGGCAGGCTTATCAAGATTTACTAGTAAAACAACAAGAAGAAAGCTCACAATAACGGTCTTTAAAAAGGACCAAGATAATCCCGCATTGCCCATAAATGGAGTTAATAATCCTGATTCTGAGCAATCCAGTACTTCCAGGGCATTCCTCACATATAAATCTCAGGAACTCAGATCTGCAGTCCACTTTACAGTATCTAGAGGTTAAAACTTTCTGACTCCTCAGCAGTTACAATACTGGCCAGGGTATCATAGCAAGTGAGCAAAGATCTCCTATTAATGGTTGTAAAGAGATGGTCAGGGCATCTTTAGCTCTTCGATATGGAATAGAAGAAGAGATTAAGAAGCTACTTTTTGAAGTGTTTAAAAACTTGATTCGCTGAATGCCTTAAAGAAAGATAAAAGATGCAAGAAATATTTGTAAGTTGTGGAAAGTTGTGCATGACAAAGAGCAACATTTACTAGACATGAATCCTGAAAATGTAATGGCGGGGTCGGAGAAAAAGGTGGAAGTTCTTATTCTTCATGAACCTTAGGAGTTTTCATAGGTATATCTGGAACATATGAGAAAGTGGATAAGACTCCAAAGCTCATTGAATGCTTATGGCTATTTTCAATAATTTTCTATTTGCTAATTTAGACAAAAAGAAAAGGAGTACTAGTGGCACCTTAGAGAATAACCAATTTATTTGAGCATAGATTTATATACATACAGAACATGAAAAAATGGGTGTTATCATACACACTGTAAGGAAAGTGATCACTTAAGATAAGAGTGACATCCTGGCAATGGTATTCAAAAATTGCTGGATGAGATTGATACCCAAGTAGGCTCCAATGATTTTGTACAGCTATGTGTAGATGCTATAGGATTTAACCACCTTTTCTTTTCTCAGAGGATACTTTAGGAAGACTTAAATGCTGAATAAGAACATAAGAATGGCCGTACTGGGTCAGACCAATGTCCTTATAGCCCAGTATCCTGTCTTGTGAAAGTGGCCAATGCCAGATGGTTCAAAGGGAATGAACAGAATGGGGCATTCATCAAGTGATCCATTCCTTGTTGCCCATTCCAGCTTCTGGCAAACAGAGGCTGGGTACACCATCCCTGCCCATCCTGGCTAATAGCCATTGATGGACCTATCCTCCATGAATTTATCTAGTTCTTTTTTGAACCCTGTTATAGTCTTGGCCTTCACAACATCCTCTGGACTAGATAACTACTAGATAACTAACACTATTTGTGTTTCCCCTAAAGGACTCTGGATCTTGCATTACTTACTAGGGGGAAAACATTCATTGAATTCAATGAGTTTCATGTGTCTTGGCCTGCAGGATTAGGCTTTAAATCAGTAAAGAATGGTTTTAAAAAGTAGCTGTAAAAGATGTCTACTAAATATTATTGGCACTTAGCTATCACAAGATGAATACATCATATTTATGCCAGAATTTAAACAAACTATCTTCACAGGATCTTTGGAATATTGTCTTTAGAATAATGTGCTCTTCAGAATATTACCTAACCACAGCATCTGTCCCATTTTCCCCTCTGATAATTATATGGGTTATACTACTTGCTAAATTATTATTTTTAAATTATACTAAATTTCATAGGTCCCCCTCATGATCCAAGCCCCATTGTGTAAGGCTATATACAGAGCAGAATAGAGTTACTTCCCCAAATAGTTTATAATCTAAGAAAAAGAAGATGTAACAAGTAGATGTTGAAAACACTTAACAAGAAGAAGGGAGGGAGGATAAGGGAAATAGTAGTGAGAACATGCATAGCTGGATGTTTTCAAACTGGTTACATTTTTAATATAAATTGTAAGATGATATTAAACAAAGATAAGCATCAGAAGTCCCTGCTGTATTTCTATCTATAATCTCCAAGTGATGGTTTCCTGTAAGCATCATGGTAGAAGTGAGTCTTGAGGAAGGATTTGAAGGACAGGATGTGTGGCCTTTGGACTTATTTGGGGAAAGTGTTCCCTAGTTAGTGCATACCCAGAAAGAAAGCATGAAGGTGTTTGTGGAAGCAGCAGGCAGTAGAGGCTGTCATCATGGAGGTTGTGGGGGACACACTAAGATAAAATAGCAAATGTGTAAGGAGAGGCTAATTTGTGAATGATATTAAAGTTAGGGACCAGAAGCTTGTACCTGATGTGACAAAGAGGGATGCCATGGAGAGTGACATGGTCAGGAAGATGAACCTAAGTGGAGTGAGGTAGATGTCAAGGATGCCAGAGAGGAGGAGGTCACAGTGATCAAGGTAGCCTATGAAGTACCAAGGCATGAGTTTTAGTAATGTGGACAGAGATAAAAGACTGGATCTTAGAGATTCTATGGGAGAAAAATGTCAAGATTTGGACACAGTCTGGATGTATTGGGCTAAAGGAGAAGAGAGGCAAAGATGGCATCCAGATTATAAACATGGGTAACAGAGGATGGTGGGGATATCAAAAGGGATGGAGAAAGAGGAGGATGGATTGGGTTTGGGAAGCAAAACAAGTTGTTCAATTCTGGCTACGTTAAGTTCAAGCTGATAGTGAGACATCCAGGAGGAGATATTAGAGATACAAGCAGAAATGCAGGATTGGATGGAGGGAAACAAGTTGGGAATATAATGGTAGATATTTGTGTTATCAGTAGAGATTGATGCTTTATCTTGTTTTGTTTTACCAGTAGCATTAATTTACATTACTAACATCATAATATCTGGATACTCATCCTAATGCCTTAGATTGTAGACTAATTTCATCATGATTCTATCAAGTCTTCAAAAGATGGACTTTACAGAGGATACAAGTCTGTGGTGTCTGCCACACAGTAGTGAGATATCTTTAATGTTGAAGGAGTATTGTGTCAAGAATTATTCCAGGAAGCAGTTAGGGGAAAGGGAAAAAAAAGAGGCATAGGTTAATAAAAAATTCAATTAAAATAGATAGGAAGGACACAAGATAATAAGAAAAAGAAAGGGAAAGTCTAATTAAGACAAGGAATAGATAGAGAAAGATCCATTGTAGGGTAAACAAAGATGCTATCAGATCAAAAAAATAAAGCAGACAAGTCTTGAGCAAGAAACCAAACTTATGTAAGGAAATAAAGATGGGGCATTTATAAACAAGATAACAGTACATCCAGTAAATATCTCAAATTAAGGGTAAAATAGAGAAATCTTAGAGGTTAAGCAGAGTAAAATATTTACTTGGTAACTGTGCATAATGTCAGTAATGGGGATACCTCCCAGGGTTGAGGGGTTCCGTTTGGTTCTGATCATCACCCAACTGTCAAGTTGCTTGACCAAACATTTTCTGCAAGTATCCAAGTCTAGAAATCTTTGATGGAAAAGTCATAATCACAGGGTCTCTTACGAGTTTGTTGCTACTTTCTCTTTTGGGAGAGAATGAAAGCACTCAAAAAGGCCTTTCTTGAGATAGTTTGGCCTCGGCTGAAACAAGGAAGTGCATTTGTAAACAAAAATGAAATATGAGAAGGGGAAAGGATTTCTTTATGCTTCAAAACCTTTACAAAATGGTGGTGAGGATAGTGGCTTGGGGTAAGACTGTAAGAGTAAGCAAGGGTGAGTATGATGGTCTACCCTAATGTAAGGGCAGCCCTGTTTCTAAAAGGTTTGAAATTGGGAGTGGGTTTGGATGTCTGGTTGCTCATGGAATCACAGGTGACATCAGTTGCTAAAAACACCTTTATTTTTTAGAAGCATGTTTTTTTTTGTTCTGCAGGGTCATCTACAGATAAATAATTCACTGAGGACTTATCTCAATTAGAATTAAGCCATTGAACAGTATTAGCTCTATCATGGTCTGAATTTAGCAGCAGGTATGGAAACAGCTTTCAGAAATGCTAGATGCTGAATTGTGGAGACACAATCAAATATTAATAAGAAATCCTGCTGAGCCTAACAGAAATAACCCACTAAAAATGAGTTTGTAATGATAGCATTAGGTAGACCGCATAGAAAGTACAGTAGTTCCGTTCAAATTCCCCACAGTGTCATATAAGGAGGGGAGCAATATACATCTAAGCACTTAAAATGAAAACAGGGACAAAAGATTAGCATTTTAAAAAAAATGTTCAGCAAAGCTACCACAGTCCTTCTCTTCAGGCACCTCCAGTAACAAATAGGCAGGCTGTTTAATAATCAGAAAACCTCATCTATTACATTGGATGTTTTTGGATGCGGGTTTGTAATTCTTCATATTCAGGCTGGCCCTCTAATGCTTCATTCAGTACATGCCTCTCCTACTTGTCTTGAGAAAGCGTCAAAGGAAAGATGATCAGAAATGTTATGATGGTGTAAAGGTCAGCAATGGATAGCAAAAACTAACATGATCAAAATATCCCAAGCTACTGTATTACATACCTTTCCTCTTATCTCACTGAGGATCAGTCTCTGCTCTTAGAGCTGCACTGCCCTTTTACAACATATAGCAAAATTAAGCATGCTACACATGAGCAGCTGACAGGGGCTGGATCATCCCCTCCTATGGTAAAAGAAAAGGAAGAGTAAATCTGTGGAAAGATCCCAAAGTCAATTTCTTACTCAAATATTACACTTGAGATAAAGTTTCTTACTCATTATTTACAAATGCAGAAATCTAAACCCTGTTGAGGTTTCTGTGTTTGTTAACTTTTTTAAAAAAAAATTGCCACATTTCTTTAATTGTGTGTCAACGTGTTTGACAGCTGGGTACATTTTATAAATGAAGCACTCCATTTAAACAAAGATGACACAAACCTCTCACAAATTAACACCGAGTCTGCTATTTCCCTCCCACCTCACAACAAAAGAGATGGGCTGTGAATATTCTAAAGGACCAAACAAAACCACTGAGTAAGAATGGTCAGTCCTGTTTTCTCTATATTAATGCATAGCGTTGCAACAGCAGATCTCAGGGTGCTTCATAGCCTTTAATGTGTTTGTCCCACAACATCGCAGTGAAGTACTATCATCCCCATTTTACAGATAAGGCACTAGGACACAGATTGACTACGTGACTTGCCCAAGGTCACTCAGGAAGTTTGTGGCATTGTATGTATGTATTGTTCAAAAAATCAATTAAGTCCAGGTCCACAAAGGGACTTAGGCAATATGATGCTGAGTGCTGCAATGCCTAACTTTTAGGCACCTAGGAAATCATAGGAATAACACTGCAGTCCATAAAGCCCGAGTGTGACACTCTATATGATTATCATGTTTTGTACAAAGGATGACTTGTGAGGTATCATTTAAAAAGTCTTGATCCATTGAATATTACTATCCTGTTGGATTGTATATACTTTAATTGTATCTGAAATTATGCAGTTTTGCTATGTGTGCGTGTTACTGAAATATGCTGTGCAGTTGGTAGATGACCACAGCCAGTCTTTCCGTGGCAACAAAGGAGAAACTGAAAAGTCAAAGTCTTTGTCTTCCAGCCAGACATGTTTGATGGCCCATTAAGAAGAATACACTTGCCCAGAGACTCCTCAGAGAGGGTGCACATGAAATGGGGGCTGCCTAACACACATGTCACAGCAAGGATCTTTCGAGCACCTTGAGAGAAAGTACAAGTGAGGGTCAGTGACATCACCAGTTGGCCCCTCTGTCTCTCTCCCCCTTCCTGCCACCCCATCTCAACACCTGGAAGGTCATCTGAAAGACAAAGACTTTGAACTAAGGAGATTGGTCCCAGGCTGAAAGGGAATTCAGTCTGTGTATTAAGAACTGTAAGCTGCCTGTAACATCTATTAGGGTGAGAAATGACTTGATTCAAATCTTGCTTAGTCTGTAGAATCTAGACTGCAATTTTATTTTTATTTCTTATGTAACCAACTTTGTTCTTTATGTCTGCTACTTATAATCACTTAAAAGCTATCTTTCTGAGGTTAATACATCTGTTTTATATTTGGTTGAAGTGTTTAGAGAATCTCAGCTCAGGATAACAAGGGCTGTTGCACGTCCACTACCATTTGTTGAAGTGGTGAACAATTTAATGAGCTTGCACTGTCCAAGAGAGTCTTGAGCAATGTATGACGGTATATTTCTGGGGTGCAAGGCTTGGGGCTGGGGTGGTTTGCTGGTGCCTCTCTCTGCATAATGAATGAGTGGCTTAGAGATCATTCATGCAATTTAGCTGGGGTGTTGGTCTCCCCATGTTGATGGCTGAGTGATCACAGCACTGGAGGGGTTTGCTGCTAGTCACTGGTGTAGCATTATAGACAGCCCAGGCTGGAGAGTTAAGGGGACACAGTGGTCCCACAGTGCTAGGTTGTACCCTGGGGATCCCATCACACTGAGTTAGGTGCTTAGGCTCCTGTACAAGGAACAGGGAGAGAGTGGTGCCTTAGACTGCCATCCATAAAGCCAGCATTCTAGAGGGAAGGCTGCCTAAGCTAGTCAATGGCAGATGCTGACCAGAGGGATGTGTGCTAAGCCCCTGCCCTCACAGAGATAGGCACCTCACTACATGTTACAGGGAAGCGCCTAGTTCTGGTAACAATCTACCAACCCGGGGAAGATAAACATTTGGCCACCCATGTCAAGTGCAAGGCCTGAAAAAATGCGGGGAGGATCTCCCTTATAACCTTTAGCACAGTAGATAGAGTATTTTCCAAGGATGTGGGAAAAACCCTGGTTCAACTCCCCCTTTCCTTCCTGCCATGGAGAAAAGGGATTAGCCATATCTCAGGCAACTGCCCTTACCACCAGGCTCTGGAATGTTCTGATTCTCAATCTCCTTTTAAAGTTTTTTCCATTCTAATTGAATATTATGTTGGCAAGAGAAAGAGGTAGAATGACACTATATTCTATTAGTTAGGCACTCAGAGAGGTGGCTCTTCCCTGTTAAAATCCCTTATCTCTCTCCCCAGCACAGGGGGAAGGATTTAAACTAGGGGTCTGTTTGTTAAATCGGAAACCTTTTGTATGATTTACTTCAAATGTGGTAAAAAATATTCTAAAGCACTCACAGGCCTCAACTGCCAGTTTTTTGAGGATGATATTCCTTTGCTTGTGAATTTAAGGGCTTAAAAGGGCCAACTGGTTGCAACTTGAACTATGGAAAGGCTACATACTTATTAGTCAGTATAACTTCAACTAAGGGGTCTCTTACTAAAGGTTGTCATTTTAATATGTTTGGAGTGAAATAAAAAGACATGTCCACTAATCCCAGTGTTAGTAGCAAAAATGAACAGATATTTAGTATTCCTGATGGACATACTAGATTATTTGACCAATTTGGGTTTTTCTAAAGCTTAGTCAGCATGGATGTTAGGGACATACCATACAATATGAAACTGAAGTTAAATATTTCATCATTACAATGGAACACACATCCACTTTGTCAAAATTAAGAACATATATATAGACATTTAAAAATGCCCCCCACCTGCCTCAGCAGGTAGGAAATTTGACCAGACCAGTGGTCATTGGGACAGCTCTTGCAGAAAGTGGGAGGAACACATTTGTTGAGGCGAGGCAGGGGTGCTCCCTCCCTCTCCAGAGCCTCTAGCCTCTCACTGGCCAGCCATAGGAGGAAGGAAAATGAATGGCTCACCATCCTGCCCTTCTATTAATTTAAACCATAGCCAGAGGCACCTGGAGCATCTTTTGCTCCACTGCAGAAGCCTCACCCCACCTGCCTGTGCTGGTAGCTTCGAAACTTTGTTTTGTGAATGCTGCGGGTCTGAGCGATTGACTATTTTGGAGTCAGGAAGGATTTATTTTTCTTCCTGTGGAATTTTTTCACCTTTTTCACAGCACCAAGGAGTATCCTGAGCCCCCTCCCACACTGCAAACCCCTCGGTCCCAGTCCAGGGCCCCGTCCTGCACTCCAAACCCCTTATTCCCACCCAAGAGCCCACACCCCCAGCCAGAGCCCTCACCCTCTCCCACACCCCAACCCCCTACCCCAGCCTGGAGCCCCCTCCTGCACCCTGAAC
The DNA here is from genome assembly GCF_965152275.1 of Natator depressus. Lineage (NCBI taxonomy): Eukaryota > Metazoa > Chordata > Testudines > Cheloniidae > Natator > Natator depressus. Next base: position 129,899,050 of record NC_134235.1, read on the forward strand.
CCCTCATTTCTGATCCCACTCTGAAGTCTGCACCCCCTCCTGCACCCCAACTCCCTGCCGCAGCCCAGTTAATGTGAATGAGGGTGGGGGAGAGCAAGCACTGGAGGGAGAGGCATGGAGGGAGTTGGGGCAGTGCCTCGGGGAAGGAGCCAGGCAGGGCAAGGGTGTTTTGTTTTGTATGATTAGAAAGTTGGCAACTGTATCAAGGACGTACAACAAAACTGAATAGGAAAAGCCTCTAGTGATAAGTACTTCACAAGGAAGTTAGTGTGTCACAACGTGAGACTGCTTTCCAGTGCAGTTAAAAGGAATGTGTCCCAGCAGAAAAGAGCTGGGATTTGTTGATGGGGCTTCTGCTTATGGGTTAGGGGGAGACATTATGGCCTTCCCAGGCTGACATTACCCCTGTAGTACCCTCTGTCTCCTTCACAGGGAAGTGTGTATATGTGTGATAGCTTGCTCATCTGAGTCCTAGGGCAGGCGGAGGAAAGTCTACCCTGAGTGGTGGCTTAGGGGGTAGGAGGCTCTGTAATCCATGCACTGGAACCTACTTAGGTGCCTGGTAAGTGAGCGGCAGGGTGACAGGGCAGGTTGCACATTTCTTCCCCCCCCCCCACCCCCAGCACATTATGTTTAACAAAGTTGCAACTTCTCCCTTAAAACCCATCCGTGTGTCTGTCCTCATTTGCCACTATTCCCAGATCAATAGACATAGACTGGATTTAATCTTGGAGTCAGAATGTGATAGAATGACTTAAATGTGGACTATTCCTACTTATGGAAAAACAGCATTTTTATTCCATCACTAAGATTAACAGAGCTCTGACATGAGTTATGACCTTTTGTTTCTAGGACTTCAAAATAAAGAAAAGCATCTGCTTCAGTTTTTCTGAATCTAATAAGTATAACTAACCTAATCCAAATTCCCTGATCCAAAACTACCCCCACTTCTGGGAGAGTTTGCAAACTCAATTCTACCCCATGCCAAGTGGGCAGGACATTCCCATCCCTCCACTCCAAATTTTAGCATCTCACGAGATCTATTGGACAAAAATGGCAACCATTCATTGGCCTCCACTCCCCATTCCAAGCTCCCACACTGATGCATACTCCTTCTCCCATCTGCTCTGCACCATGTAGGGGGAAAAACGCAGTCTTTAGACACTAAGGCCTTGTTTACATTGGCAATTTGCCACACCTACAGCTCTCATTAGCCAGTCACTGGGGCACTCATGAAGTTTACCCTGCTTTGGGGCTACCTACATTAATTCAAATGCTGTCTGTTAACATTCTCTACACTAGAGGATTGCAGTGATGCAGCTACAGTGCTGGCTGGCTATTGATGGCAGAAGTTGGGTTGCGTGGGCATACAGATACTAGGTCACATTCTCACCCAGCATAAATTGGAATAGTTTAATTGAAGTGAATGTAGTTGTCTTGATTTACCTCAGTTTAGAATTTAGCCTGGTACAGTGGTTTGAAGAGTGGTTGGCTATCCCAGGAGTTATATTCTCAAACATCATCTGTACCAATGCATTTATGATCATATTATATTCTACCCTGTACATTCTATGCCCATACACATGATTCCTTGTATGGAATCTATTATTTTCTCATTGTCTCTCTTGTGCAATCTCCCCCTGCATATTTAATAGAATTTCTCTCATTCTCCGACTTTGCTGCTATTTAAAAGAAAGCATGTATTAAAGGCAAACAGTAAAATGTTATATGTAGTCATGAATCCTGATGTGAATGCTGAGAAATTACTGCCAAAACAATATTAAAATAAATTGTATGCATTAACATTCTTCACAGATTTTATATGTACCATGATACAATTAGAGTATAATTTATGTTACTGAAAGATACAAATATTTACACTTAGTATATCATTATAAATGAACATTGAAGTCAGACAATGTGTTGATATCAAAGGCAAACTTGACAGTGGCATACAATATGATAAGAGAGAGAGAGAGAGAAATGTTTGTATAAAGGAATCCAGCATCCAATAAACAAATGTATCTTTTAGTTATATGTCCTAGACAAATGCTAAAATGACAGCATCTTTATCACTATGGAAAGGGCTCAACATTTTGACTGCAAGGGGAAATATTAATTGTCATAAATATAAAGGGAAGGCTAACCACCTTTAAATCCCTCCTGGCAGGAGGAAAAACCCTTTCACCTGTAAAGGGTTAAGAAGCTAAGATAACCTCACTGGCACCTGACCAGAATGACCAATGAGGAGACAAGATACTTTCAAAGCTGGAGCGGGGCGGGGCGGGGGGAGAACAAAGGGTCTCTCTCTCTGTGTGATGCTTTTGCTGGGACCATATCAGGAATGCAGGTCAGAACTCCTGTAAAGAGTTAGTAAGCAGTCTACTTAGATATGCGTTAGATTCTGTTTTGTTTAAATGGCTGATAAAATAAGTTGTGCTGAATGGAATGTATATTCTTGTTTTTGTGTCTTTTTGTAACTTAAGGTTTTGCCTAGAGGGATTCTCTATGTTTTGAATCTAATTACCCTGTAAGGTATTTACCATCCTGATTTTACAGAGGTGATTCTTTTACTTTTTCTTTAATTAAAATTCTTCTTTTAAGAACCTGATTGCTTTTCATTGTTCTTAAGATCCAAGGGTTTGGGTCTGTGTTCACCTATGCAAATTGGTGAGGATTTTTATCAAGGCTTCCCCAGGAAAGCGGGTGGAGTGCTTGGGGGGAGATGTTTCCAAGTGGGCACTTCCCCTGTTATTTTTGTTAGAAACTTTGGTGGTGGCAGCATAAAGGTTCAAGGACAAAAGGAAAACAGTTTGCACCTTGGGGAAGCTTTTAACCTAAGCTGGTAAGAATAAGCTTAGGGGGTCTTTCATGCAGGTCCCCACATCTGTACCCTAGAGTTCAGAGTGGGGAAGGAACCTTGACATTAATATGCAGGGAAAATTTGATTGAAAACTCAGTATAGAGGGAAATAAGCTTGTATTATCTCTTGATGCCAATATTGATCACACACATGCAATTCAGCTGGTCAGATGGGAAATCAGTTGTTTTCTGTACAAAGCACAACATCTAATTTTTTCACATCAACATTGTACAGTATATCTGAGATCTCTGAACTTGATTTCTGGTTTACATCATAATTGGGGGGTAAAAACTTGGGATAAATTGTTAAAAGATCTTTAAAAATACAGACAGGCATACAGTGGAGAAGTGCTTTGGGTCAGTTTCTGTTCTCATTTGCTGTGGTGTAAATCCAGAGTAACCCTGTTAGAGCCAGTGGAGTTCACCATTGTAGCCAATAAAATATCTTTGTAACTGGGCAGACTGGCATGGGATAGTATATATCTGTTTGAACTAGATATATTATTTTAAAATATTTGTGGGTATAGGAATAAATGACATGGATAAAAAGCACTGGAGAAGTTAACATGAAGTTTATATAACATAGATATTGGTATAGAACTTAACTCCACTAGGCGGGTCAGGAAAGTGATATTTTTTCCTAAACCTTCTAGGAGTTGCCAACAGGGTATAAAAGAACCACCCATGGCTATGATTTTAAAATCAGTTGTGATTTTTTTTTATACTTCTTTGGGTATAGAGGATTTTTTAACATTAAAAAAATGGGTTTAATGTGGGTTTTTTTGTTCCCCTAGAAAGACAATACAAAATGCTATGTTTCTTTTCTCCTTTTGGATTATTTAAGCCAAACCACTTGTCAATGAAAATTTTAGTTTTGTTTATTTTATTACTGACCACACTGTTTTTAATTCTTATGCCTCCATGTGCAGGCTAGGGACAAACCATAAACTAAGTAGCATGCCTCTATCCTGCAGCAGATCATCATCAGTTTCTCTTCATTACTTCAAGATATGGATCATTTACAAAACAAAACTTAAAAGATTCTTAGGAGGCTTTGTTAAAATCCTCTAAAGGGGATTGTTTTTGTGGAGAAAGTATACCGGGGGGGGGGGGGGGAAATCTGTGCTATGGAATTATATAAATGGAGTAATCCTAAATGTAGCTTGTAGCTGATGAGACTAGTGACTCAAACGTTCAAAATTAGACCGGATAAATCAGTGGAAAATGTATGGTACAGAACAATTTTCCATTGCCTGGCCATGGACTGGATAACTCAACAACAGAGATATCTGAAAACTTCCTTCATAAACATGGCCCCACTGGAAGTTGGTGGGGGTCTGCATTCTCCTTATACCTGTGAAAAAACAGTGCATACCCACAAATGTTATGCTTTCAAAGCACAAAGAACAAAACATGTACTTAAAGTTAGGGGACTTCTTTTAAATTAAAGAAAAGAACAAAGGAAGAACAAATATGAAATTTCCCTCTTACTCTGTAAGATCCTCTTTTACCTGAGTCCCCTCACAGCCCTGTCCCCCAAGCAGAGAAGCAGGCAGATTTCTTGCATTTAGAGGTGCAGTACAAAGAGTTATATCTATATGTACACCACACCAATCCATCAGTCCTAGGCAGGTTCTGTACAGTCAGAGCTGCTATTCAGTGATTCTTAACATTTACCCATACCTGGATCCACTCTTGCATATCCCATTACCTCACTTAATCATTTACCTGCCACTGTGGGGGCCTTAGACAATGCTGCACTTCAGTCCCTCCTGTTCTCTGCCTGCAGCACATAACAATCCAGTCTCTTGTGGGCTGTAATACCTTGGTTTCATTTTGGTGGTAGAGGTGGCCTGTGATATACAGGAAGTCAGACTCAAAGATCTGATTGTCCCTTCTGGCCTTAAACTCTATGACAATATCCCTAATATGACCAGGCCTTCCACTGAACAATATGTGAAGGACAGGGTGGTCACAAACCCCTGATACTTGTTTACAACACCCCAGGTTGAAAATCCATGATCTAACTTTGTTTCTCAATCTTTTTCATGGTGGCAACTTAAAGCCAGATGGGACCATTATGATCATCTAATCTGACCTTCCATACAGCAGAGGCCAGAGAATTTAAAGTGAAAGATTTGCACAACATTCTGTACATTTACTCTAATGGTAAAAGAATATATCAATGATAACAATGATAAGCCTATGTCAGTTGTGTGTATTATTTACTTTGCTATTGACTATAACAGCATTCAGTACCTTGTGACCACCCTGGTTGCCTTTGATGATCACCCTGGGAGTTTCAGTCTACCACATGAGAAACACTGCTCTAACTGGAGTAGCAGGGGCTGGCCCACTGTCAACTTCAGAGACTTGATTCTGTGGGATCTGATTTATATAGGCCCCATAAACCAAAATCGGCAGGGTTCATTCACTCCTACTTAACCAAATTTTAATACCTATCTTCTAGAATTCTGTTAAGAAAATTATCATTTGGACTGGTATCAGATGTCAGGAAGCATTTGCACTCTGGGTATTTATAGGGCATTGATCAACTAGGTGCCATTTGTGTTTATATATTCTAAACTATAATACAACCAAGTAGGAAAAGTAAATTGTTTGTATCAAAAATGTTCAATTATTACTATAAATAGCTCCTTTATAATCTGTTAACAGATAAGTATTTAAAATCATCCTTCCATCAGATTGTCGTTGATGGTGTAGAGGCAAGTTATTTTCAGTTTTCACACTACTTCTAACTTCTTTTTCTAACTTATTTCCAATTTTTACAGCAGAGTTGATATCACTTAGGGCAAAAGAAAACTCAGGGAATCCATGTGGAGATGGAATATCCTAAACTCAATTAATAAAATTCATCTCTCTAGGGAAACCATTGAAGTCAGTGAAATTACTCTAGGGATGGAGTTGGCCCATTGTCTTGAACCAAAATTCTTGTAGCATGCAGCCCTGATTAATGTCATAAAATGAGACAGAACTCTATCCAAAATTCCCATGTGGAGGGTAAATATGCCAAGAGAAAATCATTTGTCCAACAAGCTCAGCTCAACACTCTGTTCTCTACACCTAAGAAAATGGTATTGGAGGGATGTGAGGTCTATGGTCCCTCAAGGTTCTGGAAGTAGTAATATAGAGCTAATTTACTAATAAGATTCTCAGTCAAGCTTCAGTCCTCTTGCTAACAAACAATTCCAAATATAGCAGGCTTAAACCAACAGTATTATTCCAAAGTATCTTCCAGTCAAACTGCTCAGGTTCCATGATTTTATTTTTCAACAAGGGCATTCATGTGGAAGTCCTCAAAAGGAGCTAATTAATTTGTGTTACTCATTTTTAATATGACTTAGTATTGGATACCAACAGAAATCAAATTAAGAGAGTTTCATTAGCAGTAAATTGGAGCCAAGAAATTAAAATATTCACATCTATGGGTACTGGAAAGGTTGCTGCATTCAGATAACACAGACAACATCTGTTTTGCAAATATTTGTAGCTGCATCTTATAAGGGGGCATTGTGACTTTAACCACACACACAAAAAAGGTTGAGTCCTTGAAATCTAGTACAAAAGATGTTCTTATCAATTCTGTGCTTTTGATTCCACCAATAAATTAATTAATTAATTAAAAATAAAGAAAATCCAGTGGTACATCAGGAGAAAGCTGGCAGTCAATTAATTACAAAGTTCTGCTGAAGGAATAACTGAAGTTTTGTTTCTTTGCTGAATCTTATAATCTCCCCACGCTTCTGGGGGTATTGTGCTGTGTCATTTCCAAAATGGATAGACAGTAGTCTATAGAATAAACTTGCATTCAGAGGTGAAAGTAAGCCGGTACGTCCCGGTATGGCATAACGGCAAGAGCCGGTGCGCCGTACCACAACCGGCTTTCCCAGATGGCAGTTTAAAGCCCTGGGGTAGCGGTGGCGGGGCTCCAGTGGGGATTTAAAGGGCCGGGGCGGTAGCAGCTGCCGGAACCCCAAGTCCTTTAAATCCCCGCCTGAGCCCTGCTGCCGAAGCCCTGGGGTAGCGGCGGCAGGGCTCCGCTGGGGATTTAAAGTGCCCTGGGGCTCCAGCCCCTGCTACCACCCTGGCTCTTTAAATCCCCGCTGGAGCCCTGGTGCCAAAGCCCTAGGGTAGTGGCAGCGGGGCTCTTGATGGGATTTAAAGGGCAGGGGCGGTAGCAGCCGCTGGAGCCACAGGGCCCTGTAAATTCCCGATGGAGCCCAGCTGCCACTACCCCAGGGCTCAGGCAGCAGGGCTCAGATGCGGATTTAAAGGGCTCGGGGCTCTGGCAGCCGCTACCACAGTGGAGCCCCAGGCCCTGTAAAGCTCTGCCAGAGCCCCGGGGTAACGGTGGCATCCGTGAGCCCCCAGGGCTCCTCAGTGATTTAAAGGGCCCGGGGCTCCGCTGCGGTAGCGGCAGCTGGAGCCCTGGGCCCTTTAAATCACCCCTGAGCCCTGGGGCTCCCAGCCGCCTCTGCACTTGGTAGCTTGGGGGTGATTTAAAGGGCCTGGGGCTCCCAGCCACCACTACCGCAGCTGGAGCCCTAGGCCCTTAAAATCAAGATTTAAAGGGCCCAGGGATTTAAGGCCCTGCCTCTTCCAGTTGATGCCACGCCCCCTGCTCAGGACTCCGGTGTACCGGTAAGTCCTCTAACTTACTTTCACCCCTGCTTGCATTGTAATAACGCAAAGAGCAAGGGGAGAAAGGATAACCCCAGGATTATGCAACTGATGCACTGAAAAACACTAGGAATACCTTTGCAAATTTTGTGCTCACAGGGTACACGAATATAAGAAAATAGGCAATGCACATGGAAAATAACTTGTGTGCAATTACCCATGTTGCATAAGTCATATATATTTTCCTCACACAATTGCTGTTTGTTAAAATTTTCTTAATTTATAGCTAAAAATATACATTCATTGGGCAAAAATGTTGCCCTTCATTGGTTTATATATAGTAAATGTTCAGGTTTTCTAAAATATCAGTGATTAATATTACTCACTCTGATTATCTTGGCACATTATTTAGTAGTTTTCTGTATTAGCTTTAGATGGAAAGAAGTCATTTTAGGAAAATGACGGTACATAAAGAGTGATGTGCAAAACAATTACTTTTCCCCTTAAATGCATAAATTAGAGTTGTACAGAGAACAGAAATTCTGTTTCATGAAGGTTTTAGAGATTTTGACATTTGTTTTTGTTCCAGTTTGGAACGAAACCTGAAAATTGTGAAATTCTCTGTAAAATATCATTCTGGAAAAAGTTTGTTTCAGGTCAATTGAAATTTTTTGACAAAATCAAAATGTTCCATTTCAAATTTTGACTTTATTATCATCTATAATACAAAATAAGTATCAGAGGGGTAACCATGTTAGTCTGTATACACAAAAACAACGAGGAGTCCAGTGGCATCTTAAAGACTAACAGATTTATTTGGGCATTAGCTTTGGTGGGTAAAAAACCAAGTTCAGATTCAGATACAAAATAAAAATGTCGAAACAAAATTTCATTTTTAAAGGAAAAAAATCAAAATGTTACATTCTGAAAGTGTTGAAAAGGGATGTTTAGAAATTTTCACTTTTTTCCTTCATTTTTTCTCGAGACCAAAATTTTGGAAAATTACACACAATTTCATAAATAATTTAAAATTGATGTAACTGCATTCTCCAATAGACAATGATTCCATCTAAGTTTTTATGACCAGCTGTACTCACTTGACAGAGGACATTTATTATCTCCTAGATGGCAAATCCTTTTCCTAAAACCCATCCTACTAAGTAAAGCTTCCTACCTCTACCTTTTTAATCAATAATCCTCACAGCATCCCTCATCCTTAATTGTTTTCTGGTATTTTATTTTGTGTTTGTCTGTCTTCCACTGGAAGCCATTCTTCTCTCAGTTACACCACTTTAACATCTTAACAATGAAGCTACATTAGGAAATAAACTAATGTAACTGAGAGCAGAATTTGGCCCTCATGTTGAAAACTGTTCAGGGAAGGGAATATGTTTAAATATTCGTTAAACACTTAATTTATGACTGTGTATACATTACTATAGTTGTAATTACCGGGTACATAAAATCTATCATTACATGTGTATACATAGCTGTATAGCAGATGCTGAGTATTCTTGAAAAAAATGATATTTTTATGGTCTTGAATCTTAAGCGTGGGAATCACTTTATACACATGCAACAAATTCTGTTCAAGCAACAAGTAATTAAGTCATTCCTGATGTCACACTATCCGGAGTGGCTCACCACTGAGAGTGCAAACCTCAGGGCAGATTGTCAAAAGCAGGGCAGACATCACAAACTGGTTGTATGGTCTATAATTATATTTCGCCAACCCAGTAACAAATGTGAACACCCAACATACTATAATAGTTTTATAACACGCCATTCTATCGTGCCACCCAGGCAAGCTGGACTATGTGATAAACGGTCACTTACACCAAAGATGACAAAATATTCAGGTTGCTCCCAGTCCCAAAAGACCAGTCAGTTAGCCAAGGTCAATATTTTACCTTAGATCTCAAAGACAAGGCTTGCAGCCAATCCTGTAAGTAACTAACTAAAATTCATTAGTTGGGAAAAAGAAATAGAATTATTTACAGTTTAAAGCAAGCAAACAAGCATATATCCATACAAGTTTCAGTCTGATTCAAAAGGTAACAGCTATTATTTAGATAGTAATTAGTAATGGCTTAGTATATTTATAAAGATGTATAAAGTAATACCTTTATGTACAAGGGCAGATAGAGCAGTTTTCCTGTCCCTAGAAAAAAATTGAGATTTCAAAGTTTTACCATCCTGAATTTGGACAAAAAACAGTCTTAAAATATTTGCAAAGTGACAAATGAAAAAAAAATTCCGATCAAAATATTTCTTTTTTATTTTAACCTTTCTTTTTTCATTTTACATTTAGCTTACATTTTGAATTGAAAAAGTTGTTCCCCACTCCAAAATGGAATTCTTCATTTAAAAATTGTCAAAACATGAGGCTGACCTTTTAAAAACTTTTTCCAAAAATATTTTGAACTGAGAAATTTGTCAGATATCAGCTCTATCCCCACACAGTTACAATTTCAATGAATCGGTATTTTCTGATGAAACACTTTAAGAAAACGCTCCTGACTAGCTTTAGTTATCATCAAACTGTGGTATTATGCAGGGACACTGGATCTGAGAGAGAGAGAGAGATATTCATATGCTTGATTAACATAATCAACAGACTGATGGTGACACTAGCCAGCCAAGGAGCTATCACCTTCTTGTGCAAATTAGACCAGCTGTAAGTCATGTAGGAATGGCTCTTGTCTGTTGATTCTGTTCTTCTTAAGGAGGAAATAAATCATGTGTGTAGTCAGCAGAAAAATACCTAAATTTATTACTCTAGTAAAAAATGAAGTGACTGTTGGACCTAAAGTGGGAAAGTCAAAAGTGGGCAATTTACTGTACTTCTTTTTGCAGTGATTGACATTATATAGTTTAATATTCAAAAAGGAACAGTTCAAAACATAATTTGTAAAGTAGTATTTGGTAAAACAGGGAATATTAGTTTAATTATACAAGATTAATGTGTTATGTGCAAGTAAAGCATTTTCCATAATAGAAAAAAAAAAGAAGAAAAAATTCTGATATTAATGTGGGTATAACAAAAGGCTACACATTTGATATTTATTAAAATTGAGGATATAAAGGGAACTTCATTGTGTGAGCTACCAAGAACCAGCCTTCAAAGATCAGGGAATTATCAATCAACCTGCCAATGGAAAAAAAATGGTTTTGTTCATTAGGAGAGATTGGCGACAGTACACAGTCTGCTTCTGCAAGGAAAGGAACACAGTTCTGGAAACTCATGCTGACCCAGAACTCATGTTGACCCAGCAGTGTTCCTTATTGTAGCTGCTTCTGAGAAAGAGAAACTTCAGGATGTGTGGGAGAAATGGAGAGGCTTTAAGGCTACTCCCAAAGACCGTGCAGCTGGACACTATAAGGGATGAGAAAAGGAAGTGACCCTGTTTCAGACCAAGGTATATAAGTCATAACCAATTTACTTCAAGCAAATGCTACAGCTATTTCTGATGACTTTACAATAGGTATTTTGAATATAAGTGGCAATTGTAACATCAGAAACAATGCAATAAGAATGCAAAGAAAGTGTTTTGTTTTGTTTGTATTTTTTTTAAATAAAGAAAAGTGTCCTGAATGCCTTAGGGGATAGATAAGGGGATATAAATCCTTCATTTCTAATATGCCAACTAATATCCAGCCCAGGACAGTGGTGAATCCATCTGATCCAGGAAAGCTCACTGTACATTATCTGAAGGATCATATTCCTTTCTGCACACCCCGAAAACTTTTGGGGCTAAAGACCTGCAAGACCCGGTACACAGCCAAACATATCAGCAGGGGGCAGCTTCCCCAGGCCGGCAATTTAAAAGGGCCCTGGGCTCCTGGCAGTGGCTGGAGCCCCTGGCCCTTTAAATTGCTGCCAGAGCCACATTGCTGGAGTCCTGGGGTAGCGGTGGCGACCAGAAGCCCTGGGGCTCCAGCGGCTATTTAAAGGGCCCGGGGCTCCCAGCAGTGCCCGGAGCCCCTGGCCCTTTAAATCACCACCAGAGCCCCAGGGCTCCTGGCTGCCACCGGAGGTACTGCTACTATGGGGCTCCAGCAGTGATTTAAAGTGTCTGGGACTCCCTGCCCCCGCTACCGCAACCGGAGCCCTGGGCTCTTTAAATTGCTGCTGGATCCCCGGGGTAGTGGTGGCGATGTAAAGGGCTTAGGGATTTAAAGGCCCTGCCACTTCCACCTGAGGCCCCGCCCCTTCCAGTCAACCCCTTCCCCCTTGCTCAGGACCCCGGCCCTGCGTAATGGTAAGTCCCTTAAATTACTTTCATCCCTGCCAGGACTAGACATAAACTCAGCTCAAGTGCAATTAAAGGTTTGCAAGCTTCATCTAATTTTGACACAAAAGATTGGCATTGGTTTAGTTATGAGGAAGGGCTGTCTGGCTTAGAGCTGTTATAGCTAGTTGCTTAGAAAAGAATATGGCTAAGATTGGTATGGGAGAAGTGTATATATGTATTTAAAAATCACCATGCAATATTGTGATGTATGTATTTTTCCCCCTTTAGACATGCAAAATTAGAGTAATTTTTGTGCTTTTTTTTAGGATGTGCTTGATATTATGCTGTGTCATTTCCAGTGCAGTTGAACTACTGCAGGGAAAGCTCTGTTGCTTTTCTCTTTGTTAACTTAGGTGTGAAGGAAACTTTCATTTCCTTTTCAGCATGCTCTTGTGGTTTCATAACGTGGCTCAGGCTTGAAAAGGTCAATAAGAAAAGAGGAAAAAAGTTGTTTATTTTTGTAGGTGCTATAATGTTTTAGGCCAGGTGCCCTGATTTCATTTGAACTGCATCGCCAGGCTGTGGCTGCAAAGTCATTTATCTTCAAGTTAATCAATAGGAAAGAAAAGAAGAGAAAGAAAACATGTTACTGTTTGAAATTTCTGTAGGGCCTAGGGCTGAGCATAATGCACAATTGGGAACATCAGATGCTGTCTGCCACCACTTTCTTTTCACTGCCAGCAATGTAATTTAGCCACAAATTAATAAATAAGAATGAATAAAGCAGCATACATATCTTCTGCATGTGATCACTAATTTCACTGCAGCTTGCTAACGCAGAGCAAACAGGCATGAACCTCAGCAAACCGTTGGCCCTTAACAACCAAGCCAACAGAAGAATCTATTTAATATCACACCTTTTTCTTGTTTTGTTTGATCTATGTCCTGTTGAAATCTCTCTCTTTAGCTTGCTGCCAAAGGCTAATAGTTTGCAACAAAGCCCAACCTCAAAAATATCAGATAATGAAAAAAGGAAAGAAAGATCATGAAAAAAGCAAGTTGCTACAGCCATTTCTGCTAGTTCTAGTCTCAGAGGCTCTCTGTATTATTCTGATTCACCAAGCTAACGTCACTAGTAGAATCACTTTTGATGGTACTGACGTTCTGCTGCGTGTATCTGAGAAACTGCTTCGAAAGACCACCACCAAGAACAGCATGCTTATCGGGGTTGTGCGGGCTAACAATCTGAAGGAAACTTGTAATGTTGTTGAAAGTCACCACTATTAGAACTACATATTTGTCCTTTTTTCCTTTATGCAATGAGCTGCTAACAACAGGAAGGATAGTCTGGTGGTTATGTACTAGCCTAGCAGTTGGGATATCATGGTTCACTTCCTCTTGTGACACTGAACAAGTCACAGAGGCCCAGATCAAAGGTATTTAAGTACCTGCCGCTTATTGATTTTAGTGGGAGTGAGATATCTAAAACACCTATTATCAGGAACTGGGTCCTATGTCTGTCTGCATCAGTTCCTCATCTGTAAAAATGGGGATGATATTATTTCTCTACCACACTGCGGTGTTTTAAGGATAAATACATTAGAGACTGTGAGAAGCTTGGATACTGTGAAAATAGGAGTCAGATGAGTACCATATAAAGAACAGGATCAATATTAATTGTGATTATGGCATGAAGAATTTACAGTAGATTATATTACCTAACATATTTGTAGTTAAACTGAATATTTTTCACAATTCTTACCAGAACTCCATTTCAGTCATTCAACTTTAACCATTTAAGTACTCTTTGAACAGTCAACCAAAAAACCCCACCCCATCTGCATGGCCTTTTGTACATCTGCCAAACACCCTCACATTCCAGTTCACAGCTTGTCTTGTTCCACAGGCACTGCACAAAACCTTGTGACCCTGCAGTGCACACAGAGCATTGTGCTACCCCAGGAGGAGTTAATTCAATTTGCCTTGATTTGCTGCTAATCACACTTTCATCTGTTAGTTGTGGTACTGAGAACCTGCAGTTTACAGGTTTAATTAACACTGCGACTATAATTGCAACAGAGGGAATATCAATTTAGAGCATATGCACATTAGGCTACACTTTATGCTGTCTTTAGTTTCATAGCATGTACCATACTGTACTGTTGCTTACACTACATGAATCCATTTCCATGTACATGTATGCAGCTACACAGTACAGCCTAAATATTGCTCTAGTAAAATGTAATGCAAATGATTTAGAGAGAGAGCACAAGAAAACATAAGAATTCACTATAAATGACAAATGTTCTAAACAAGCCATGGGACAAATTCATGTACACCTGTGTAAGCCCCAAATTGGTCTTGCAAATTTAGTTTTGATGAAGATTTCTTAGAACAGAAGAGAAGGATTTCAGCCATTTTAACAACCCCTCAAAAAATTGCTGTGACCTCTTTCGGATCCCATCCTTGAAACATTACTCACTTCAGTCCCCTCAACAAAATGACCTCACTAGAAAGTCTATGAAAGCCAGAGCAGGAGAACTTTGCATCATGACACAAGGAAACCATTCTGTGTTTTGTTTTCATGTGGTGAATAACTGACTCTTCTTTTGTCATGTTGTGTAACTGAAATAACGATCAAGTTTTGGAGTCTAATATATACTCACAACAAAACTTCTGCTGTTATGTCTTTGTTTTGTCATCGAGTTACCTACAAAATATAGGTTTCAGAGTAGCAGCCGCGTTAGTCTGTATTCGCAAAAAGAAAAGGAGTACTAGTGGCACCTTAGAGACTAACCAATTTATTTGAGCATAAGCTTTCGTGAGTTACAGCTCACTTCATCGGATGCATTCAGTGGAAAATACAGTGAGGAGATTTATATACACACAGAACATGAAAAAATGGGTGTTATCATACACATTATAAGGAGAGTGATCACTTAAGATGAGCTATTACCTGCAGGGGGGGGGAGAAAACCTTTTGTAGTGATAATCAAGGTGGGCCATTGCCAGCACTTAACAGGCAAGTATTAGGTATACACATTTAAATTCAGTGCTTAAATTTCACTGAATGGCTGAGGCACATTTTTACACGCAGAAAAATGAAAATCAGGATCTAATTTCTGAAGAGAGATATTAACAAAGGAGGAAAAGAGACCAGAGTTGTTCTGTGTGTTTTTATTTTGGAGCTGCTGTGGGAGAGAAGTAGGATACAGTCACAGCGCTGGGATAATAATCTGACACTAAGGTATAATTCTTTAAAATAAATCATAGCCTCCCTGACTCTGTTTTCTTAATGGGCAGGGCTGTAGATGAATATATCTGTTGAAGTGGAACACAGTATAACCCTTGGGAACCTTTTCTTGTGTTTAAGTGTTCTGCTAAATAGGAAGCTTTAAATTGTTTCTGCTGGCAGAAGGCTACAACACTCATTTCTGTTTCAAGGATTAGGGAGCTCAGTAAATAAGTGTAAATGCATTCATGTTGGTAAATCAAACTCCTAATCCAAATGCATCAGAGATTCATGAGAAACTAATTTATTTTAGTAAGGTTATCAGCCTATACTTTATGTAGATATCTGGGAAGCGTAGGTATCGTGATGACAATATTAATGGCGTGTTTATCAACTGATAAAGCAGCATAATTAATGTGATCCACTTCAGGGTAATTTTGCTACGGTATTGTTTTCTGCAAAAAAACAATATCTTACAATAACTCAGACAGAAGTAAGAATTTGCAAAGTTCATACAATTTGCATGTGTCACAATCTAAAAATATGTTATAATGATGAGAAATTCAATCCATAAAACCACCCCGAAAAACTCCAAAGGTCAGGTACACATTCAGATATGTAGGGCACAAATTCAAAGGTGATGGGAGATATAGTTTAGACTCCATTCTTATAAGGGTGATAAATTCCCAGTGTAGACATCGGCATAGCTACATCTCTTAAGGTGTTAACACCCTGGAGAGACGTAATTATGCCAATCTAATCCCTGGTGTAGACAGCTCTAGGTTGATGGAAGGTTCCATTGACGTAGCTACTGCCCCTCGGGAAGGTGGATTAACTACAATGAGTGTCCATACTGAAGTGCTACAGTGGTACAGCTGTTCCTCTGCAGCAGTTTAGGTGTAGACATATAAGTTAATATAAGGAGTTTAAGCTGGGGTAATTTAAATGTGGAGCAGCAAGAAGAATGTGTAAACTAGAGTAGGGTGTGATTTATACATTGCTACCACTCCTTGCAGTAAAGTGGATTTCCCTGTGCCCCTCCTGACTGCAGTGGGTGGTATTTCTTAGAATCCATGACTCTGAATCAAAGGCCAGGATGGACCATTGTGATCATTTATGCTCACTTCCTATATAAAACAGGCCATAGAAATTCCCCAAAATAATCCCTAGAGCATATCTTTTAGAAACACATCCAATTTTAATTGCAGAATTGTGTGTGATGGAGACTCTGCCATGACCCTTGGTAAATTGTTCCAATTTTAATTAATCTCACCGTTAAAAAAATATGCCTCATTCCCAATTGTCTTGCTTCAGCTTCAAGCTTACACTTTTCTCTGCTGGATGAAGAGCCTGTTTTTAAACATTTGTTCCCCATGTAGGTACTTACTTGATTCTAGTATATAACCTTTAACCTTCTCTTTGTTAAACCAAACAGATTGAGCTCCTCAGGGCTTTAAGGCTTGTTTTCTAACCCTTTAATCATTCTTGTGGCACTTCTCTCAACCCTCTACAATTTATCAACGTGCTTCTTGAATTGTGGGCACCAGAACTGAACACAGCATTCTAGTAGTGGTCAAAGCAGAAGTAAAATAAAATCTCTACTTCTATGCTAGTTTCTACTGTTTATACAGCCAAGGACTGCATTAGCCCCTTTGGCCACAACATCACACTGCGAGTTCATGTTCAGCTGATGATCCACTACAACCTCAAAATCTTGTTCAGAATCACAGCTTCCCAGATTAGAGTTCCCCATCCTGTACATATGGCCTACATTCTTTTTTTGCTAGATGTATACATTTACATTTAGCTGTATTAGAATGCATACTGTTTGCTTGCACCCAGTTTACCAAGCGATCCAAATTGTACTGAATCAGTGACTTGTCCTTCATTATTTACCACATGCCTTATTCAAATGCTCCAGGATAATGTACCATTTTCTCCTGGCATGCCTTCCTTGCACCTTGAATATTCTTTCATAGCTCTGGAAAGAGAGTGTAAACCACTACTGAATCAGAATGGTAGTGCTTTACCGCTACTTTTCATAGGTGTGGTGGTGGAACGGGAGGTGGTGGAATCTCCATCCTTAGAGGTTTTTAAGGCCCGGCTTGACAAAGCCCTGGCTGGGATGATTTAGTTGGTGTTGGTCCTGCTTTGAGCAGGGGATTGAACTAGATGACCTCCTTCCAAACCTAGGTTTCAGAGTAGCAGCCGTGTTAGTCTGTATTCGCAAAAAGAAAAGGAGTACTTGTGGCACCTTAGAGACTAACAAATTTATTTGAGCATAAGCTTTCGTGAGCTACAGCTCACTTCATCGGAAGTGAGCTGTAGCTCACGAAAGCTTATGCTCGAATAAATTTGTTAGTCTCTCAGGTGCCACAAGTACTCCTTTTCTTCTTCCAACCCTAATCTTCTATGATTCTGTTAGACAATGGACCAGCCAGAGGAGAATCAGAACCCATTTGTATCATGCATGTCATTTCTTTTACACTGATGCCCTCTCCACTCCCATCCCAAATAAATCTTGTTATTCATAAAACCATCTGAGTCCTAGATTGTTTTGAGGTAAAGTTGCTGCACTTGACTTTTCAGCAGATGAATTAAACAAGTGTAGGTTTCAGACTCCCTTACACTAATGCTCAATGTGCCAACATTAGAGGTAATGTTGGGGGCAGGGGTTGTAAATTACATATTAAGGGCATCTGGGGGTGTCTACACTGAAATTATCATCCACAGCTGGCCTATGTCAGCTGACTTATCCTCACGGGGCTCGGGCTCAGGGGCTGTTTAATTGCAGTGTAGATGTTCAGGCTTAGGCTGGTGTCTAGGCTCTGGGACCCCACTCGTCATAGCATCAGAAAAAAGGTCAAACTGGATAGTAAAATTTTATGTGAAATACTCTTTGTACAGCTCCATTTACTCTGTCCTCTTAAGGCTTCTTTATTTGAAAAGAGGAGAAAAAAACAATTCACAATGATAGCTCTAAGGACAGAACAATTTATCCCACATGCCCCTCTTTTCAGGTCATATTTAGCAATGGTATAAGTGGCTTTAAGTCCATTGAAATAATCAGAAATGTGCCATCTTACTCCAGTGCTACATTTAGCCCTTTTGTTTTTGCAGATATGTGCATGTGGATCTGGCTTAGAATGGGGTTATTGAAAGCCACATTGCTTGCATATGATTAACCTTTGACTTCTAAGTATGATCTTCTATGAGTTTATGTGAATAGATTAGAGATACCCCTCTCTGTTTTTGGTAACCAGAATCAGGGTGGATTTCATAGTCACTCATATACTGGATTTAATCAGAGATCAGCTTTGTTAGCAAGATAAGCATCATAAGAAATAATACTTTGGCCAAAATTGCAGGCTCCAACCAGCTTAGACAACATCTCAAATACCGGTCACTGTATTGTGTATTTCATTGTTGCCTTTATTTCTCATATAATGTATGTGCCTATTACAATCACACTATGATGATATAAAGTACCTGATGTTTAAGCATCTGTGACCACCAGACTTCTTTGTGATAGTGATAACACTAATCAACTTTGAATTCAATGTCCTGTCTCAGAACAAAGTACTACACCACTCCCCACTGTCCACTGCAAAGAGGTCTCATCCCATTTTACTAAATAAAAATCAATAGAGTGCATTATTATATGATGTTTTAACTACACGTAGATTTGATGATATCAGGGAAAGGATTTACACCCCATTGACAGGAAGGATGGTCCAATGTTTATTGCATGAGTATGCGACTTGGGACATCTGAATTCAGTTCCTGTTCTGTCACAGACTTCCTGTGTGACATGGTGGGATCCCTGAAGGGACTTAAGTGTTGCAATGCTGAGTGTCCTGGGGCCTAGAAAAAAATACAGGAAGGAGACTGCAATCCTCAAAGCCTGAGTTAGGCACCTGGGCTCCTCAGACAATGAATGAAGACAGACAGAAGCTTGGAAAGCAATCCACAAAAGCCAGCACTCTAGGCAGGAGGCTGCGTAAGTTAGCCAATGGGAGATGTCGATGAAAGGGATGTGTGCTATCTGCTAACGATCCATGAAGCAGGGGAAGATAGGCATTTGGTATCATGTGTGTATGTTCCCCCTGCAAAAAAAAAACAAAACGTGGCCTGGGAGAAGGATTCCTTAAGATGAGCAATTAGGGTACTCCCCTGGGATGTGGGAGACCCCCAGTTCAGGTCCCCCTATTTCATGAGGGAGAGAAGGAATTTGAACGGGGATCTGCCACTTCTCTGATGAGTCCTGTGTTATGTGAATTTGCTAGAGGGGCCCAATCCGGTAGGTGTCCTCTGTGTAGTATCCTGTTGCCTCCCTGCTGCTGGAGCCCTTGCCCACCACAGGGGAAGAGTCTAGCTCCAAGGAAAGACCGTCAGTGGGGAAAAGGCTGAGCCCTTGCTGCTGCCGCCAGTCTTTTCTTGCTGCAGTGAAAAGCTCCAGCAACAGGGAGCTGCTGAAGGCTTTCCCCTCTGCCACAGCGTTTCACTGACATGTGTAGCTACACGTCGCAGCGTGGACACCGTGTGCTATACTTACACTACATGCCATGGCCAGGGGTGTGTAGTGTAGACATTGCCATATTAAAAACAATAAAAGAATCTGCATGTGTGCTAATAAGCTTACCAGAGTTCACTCAAATTCCAACAGGGGCCCTGGCAGGTGAACAGTCCTTCAAACCTTGCACAGGGGTTTTCCTGTGCTTACAAATTCATAACCACCTAGCTCACAACAAGCACATCCATGAATATGCGAGTCATTGCTTTATATGGTTTGAGCCTTGCATCTTGTCTTCATGTACATGGTGATCAGCAGACAAATCTTTCCTCCTCAGGTCAAAGCTTCAAAAAGCTGAGCTATTGCATAATATGGGATGAGGGGCAAGAGAGGAGGGTTACATTTGCATACAATGGGGATTTCCTGGGCAACCCACTTAACTTTAAGAGTTCACATCATTTCAAATAGTCCTTTGACGCTCATAACACTGCCCAGGGTTTACATTAGTGAGAGCTCTCCCCTAGAGATGTTACATCCAATCTTGCAATAATATATAAATATTTGCATTTTGAATACAATGAACTCCCAAGATACTTAAACTTAATTCAATAAGGTTTATCTGGGGTATTGCAGGAAATTACCACAACTGTCATAGGAATCACTCCTGATTTACACAGGTGTAACTGAAAGGAGAAACAGGTCATTGTTTTGACAGGATGCTCATCTCCTGCCATACACATACTTTAATTCTCACAATGTGCAAGGGAACCTAATGTAAAGATTAATCAGAATAAATGCATTTCCTGGGAAATTTCAATACCTATTACCTTGACATGCTTGTCCTTGTCACAGTGATTTTTCTCCTCAACCGAATGACTCCTTCCACACAATAGATGGTATTGCAACTATATAGTATATATGATTTTACCTCACTAAATTCCTTCTTTTTAGCGTTGCTGTGAACAAAAAATAATTCAGCTTCCCAACCTGCTCCAGAAGGGTCATTTAGAGACTAATCAATTCATTATTTTCAGAAGGAGATTTTCTTAACCTATTATAACCCATAGAAGAGTATTATATTTGCCAAGAATAATCATATTGCACAACAAGTATACAGGGTTAACTGCTGTGTGCCTTTCTTATACAATTAGCCCCAGTGAAGTCTGTAGGACTATACGATTAAAACAAGCAGGATTTGCCTCACAATGCAGTGCAGGATGAAATGCTAAACTTAGATGTACAAAACTGGGGAAAGAACAAGGAGTACTTGTGGCACCTTAAAGACTAACAAATTTATTTGAGCATAAGCTTTCGTGGGCTAAAGCCCACTTCATCAGATGCATGTAGTGGAAAATACGGTAGGTGTATATATATATATATATATATATATATATATATATATATATATATATATATATATATATATATATATATACACATACATACACACACAGAGAACATGAAAAAATGGGTGTTGCCATACCAGCTCTGATGAGACCAATCGATTAAGGTGGGCTATTATCAGCAGGAGAAAAAAAACCTTTTGTAGTGATAATCAGGATCGCCTATTTCAAACAGTTGACAAAGAAGGTGTGAGTAACAGTAGGGGGGAAATTAGCATGGGGAAATGACTCATCCACTTCCAGTCTTTATTCAAGCCTAATGTAATGGTGTCTAGTTTGCAGATTCATTCCAGTTGTGCTGTTTCTCATTGGAGTCTGTTTTTGAAGTTTTTTTGTTGAATAATTGTGACTTTTAGGTCTATAATTGAGTGTCCAGAGAGGTTGAAGTGTTCTCTGACTGGTTTTTGAATGTTATAATTCTTGACGTCTGATTTGTGTCAATTTATTCTTTTGCTTAGAGACTGTCCGGTTTGGCCAATGTACATGGCAGAGGGGCATTGCTGGCACATGGTGGCATGTATCACATTGGTAGATGTGCAGGTGAACGAGCCTCTGATAGTGTGTCTGATGTGATTAGGCCCTTTGATGGTGTCCCTTGAATAGATATGTGGACAAAGTTGGCAACGGGCTTTGTTGCAAGGATAGGTTCCTCAGTTAGTGATTTGTCGTGTGGTGTGTGGTTGCTGGTGAGTATTTGGTCCAAGTTAGGGGGCTGTCTGTAAGCGAGGACTGGCCCGTCTCCCAAGATCTGTGAGAGTGAGAGATTGTCCTTCAGGATAGGTTGTAGATCCTTGATGATGTGCTGGAGAGGTTTTAGTGGCTGAATCATTACACTAAAAACTATTTCCCCGTGCTAATTTTCTCCCTACTGTTACTAACACTTTCTTGTCAACTGTTTGAAATGGGCCATTCACTACAAAAGTTTTTTTTTTCTCCTGCTGATAATAGCCCACCATAATTGACTGGCCTCGTTAGAGCTGGTATGGCAACACCCATTTTTTCATGTTCTCTGTATATATATCTATATCTATATCTATATCTATTTCTTACTGTATTTTCCACTACATGTATCTGATGAAGTGGGCTTTAGCCCACAAAAGCTTATGCTCAAATAAATTTGTTAGTCTCTAAGGTGCCACAAGTACTCCTCGTTCTTTCTGCTGTTGTTCTCCCAAGATCTGTGAGAGT
Source organism: Natator depressus (assembly GCF_965152275.1). Lineage (NCBI taxonomy): Eukaryota > Metazoa > Chordata > Testudines > Cheloniidae > Natator > Natator depressus. The sequence continues at coordinate 129,921,124 of NC_134235.1, forward strand.
GATAGGTCGTCCTTCAAGATAGGTTGTAGATCCTTGATGATGTGTTGGAGAGGTTTTAGTTGGGGGCTGAAGATGATGGCTAGTGCTTTCTGTTCTTTTCTTTGTTGGGCCTGTCCTGTAGTAGGTAACTTCTGGGTACTCTTCTGGCTCTGTCAGTCTGTTTCTTCACTTCAGCAGGTGGGTATTGTAGTTGTAAGAATGTTTGATAGAGATCTTGTAGGTGTTTGTCTCTGTGTGAGGGATTGGAGCAAATGCGGTTGTATCGTAGAGCTTGGCTGTAGACAATGGATCATGTGGTGTGGTCAGGATGAAAGTTGGAGGCATGTAGGTAGGCATAGCGATCAGTAGGTTTCCGGTATAGCGTGGTGTTTGTGACCTTCGCTTATTAGCACCGTAGTGTCCAGGAAGTGGATCTCTTGTGTAGACTGGTCCAGGCTAAGGTTGATGGTTGGATGGAAATTGTTGAAATCATGGTGGAATTCCTCAAGGGCTTCTTTTCCATGGGTCCAGATGATGAAGATGTCATCAGTGTAGTGCAAGTAGAATAGGGGCATTAGGGGACAAGAGCTGAGAAAGCGTTGTTCTAAGTCAGCCATAAAAATGTTGGCATACTGTGGGGCCATGCGGGTACCCATAGCAGTGCCGCTAATTTGAAGGACAAACCATCACTCTTATAGATCTTGGGAGACAGGCCAGTCCTTGCTCACAGACAGCCCCCCCAACTGAAGCAAATACTAACCAGCAACCACACACCACAGAATAAAAACACTAACCCAGGAACCTATCCTTCCAACAAAGCCCATTGCCAACTGTGTCCCCCGAAAAGATATGTGGACACTATCATAGGGCCTAATCACATCAACCACACTGTCAGAGGCTCGTTCACCTGCACATCCACCAATGTAATATATGCCATCATGTGCCAGCAATGCCCCTCTGCCATGTACATTGGCCAGACTGGACAGTCTCTACGTAAAAGAATAAATGGACACAAATCAGACGTCAAGAATTATAACATTCAAAAACCAGTCGGAGAACGCTTCAATCTCTTTTGTCATTCGATTACAGACCTAAAAGTGGCAATTCTTCAACAAAAAAACTTCAAAAACAGACTCCAAGGAAAGACTGCTGAATTGGAACTGGATACAATTAACTTTAGGATTGAATAAAGACTGGGAGTGGATGGGTCATTACACAAAGTAAAACTATTTCCCCATGATTATTCTTCCCCTCCCCGCCCCCGCTGTTCCTCAGACCTTCTTGTCAACTGCTGGAAATGGCCCACCTTGATGATCACTACAAAAGGTTTCCTCCCCACCCCCACTCTCCTGCTAGTAATAGCTCACCTTAAGTGATCACTCTTGTTACAGTGTGTATGGTAACACCCATTGTTTCATGTTCTCTGTGTATATAAATCTCCCCACTGTATTTTCCACTGAATGCATCTGATGAAGTGAGCTGTAGCTCACGAAAGCTTATGCTCAAATAAATTGGTTAGTCTCTAAGGTGCCACAAGTCCTCCATTTCTTTTTGAGGAACAGTGTGTGTATGTGTGTGTGTGTGTGTGGGGGGGGGAAATAAACAGTGGGGAAATAGTTTTACTTTGTGTAATGACACATCCACTCCCAGTCTTTATTCAAGCCTAAGTTAATTGTATCCAGTTCCAATTCAGCAGTCTTTCCTTGGAGTCTGTTTTTGAAGTTTTTTTGTTGAAGAATTGCCACTTTTAGGTCTGTAATCGAATGACAAAAGAGATTGAAGTGTTCTCCGACTGTTCCTCACACGTTCTTGTCAACTGCTGGAAATGGCCAACCTTGATTATCACTACTTGATTATCACTTTTCCCTCCCAGCTTTTCTGCTGGTAATAGCTCACCTTACCTGATCACTCTTGTTACAGTGTGTATGGTAACACCCACTGTTTCATGTTCTCTGTGTATATAAATCTCCCCATTGCATTTTTCACTGCATGCATCCAATGAAGTGAGCTGTAGCTCACGAAAGCTTATGCTCAAATAAATGTGTTAGTCTCTAAGGTGCCACAAGTACTCCTTTTCTTCTTGTATCCTGATGTAACCCTTCTGCCAGGTGAAGCTAGCAGCAACAAGGGCCGGGTTCAGTATCAAGGGGTTCCTTTTCAAAAATACAACACAAAACCGGCTCAAGCCCCCACCCAGTGACCTGGGCCAATTACACACCACCCCTTGGATGCCTCTGAGAGGCAATATTCTCCCTCTAGCAAGCACAGAGTCTGAGTGTCGCAAAAACTTTTAATAAAAGGAGGGAATTAACTCAGCAGTAATTTGGGAAAACACCACAACTAGAGCTCATAACACAAAGCATGAGCAAAAGAGACCCACCCCCAAATAAGTTGGGCAGTGTGCTATTCCCCTCAAGGTCTTAAGTCCAGCAAGCAAAAAGTCCCTTTAATGTGCCTGTCCCTTCTCTGTACCCCACTCACAGTTGCTGTCCTTGGCCAGTGCAACCCCAGAGTTTAGAGGTTCATCTGCAGAGTTCACCTCTGGTTGGGCGGGGGGCGTAAGGAAGCACCTTACATGCTGCACTGCTCGGGCATTCGCTCGTCACCCCAATGGCCGATTGCCACATCTCTGCAGGGCTCTGGTAGCCACTTGCCATGCCTCTCCACCAGCTGCCCTGTTGGCCACTTACCACACCACTCCAGCAGCTGCCTGCTCATCAAGATGTCTTCAGGGCCCCCCACACTTGAGATCTCAGTGATCTCAGCTGTTAGTGGAGGAGCTTCACTGCTGGTGAACACTGGGCAGTTTCTTGCAATAAACACTGTCCCAAAGTACGTCTAATACTTAGACCAAGGTATCAGTGATTTCAGCTCTGCAACATGTAACAAGACTCTCAATTGAGTCTAAATTAGCTCTTTTAGTATATCATGGAGAGAGAAAGGGACAAATGGAGTCTAGGACCCTTAAACAGGGCCCACACTAACAGGTACAAGAACCTGTCCCCATCCTCTGTCAATTCATTGGGCTTTGGAACCCATGTCCCCACCTAGCAAGTGCTGTTAAATTGAGGGCGAGTCCCTCCATTGGGGTATGCCAGGTACAGTTTTGCTGCCCTCGGTTCACACAACAAGGATAGCAACACCCTCCTGCCCCAGTAACAAGGAGACTGGTGATCCAACCACCAGCCACAAGTGATCATTTGGGAAAGCAGTCTCATCATGCTGAGCACGTAAGCAGGGTGGGTGTGTCCGTGCAAACGAGATCAGCTTCAGAAGTCTTTTTCCACAGCTCACCACTAGATGTCAGGGAAGAGCTCATCAAGACTCTGCTTACACTGAGGTATAGTGTGAGTTGTTGCCTGGTGCTGTCCACCTTTTCCCCCACAGAAGGTGTTAATGCACCTTTGCTTCCAAGTCTGCCGCCATCTTGCTCTTTTGTAGGTTGTTGCTTCCCAGTTGCTGGAGTCAACCTGAGCTGCTAACAAATTTGACTTCAATGTATCTTTATATATCATTTGTACTGACCACCATATACCACATTTTAATGAAAGGTGTGTTTTAAAATTTAGTTAGACCAGCCCAAGACTCTGTTTGGACACTAAGATTGAAACCTGGCTTCTGTCTAACTTGTATCAGTCAATTTGTTAAGTTTATATAAGCCAATTTTTAACTGATCCAAGAAGATCCATAGAGGGTCTCAAACTGTTTAACTACATTGGTTTTTTTTAAAATGATTTTTGTTAAAGCAGTGCAGCTTTGGTTTGTAGACAAGACCTCAGCCTATATTCATCACCATCATCATCACTCCCATAACCGTGTTGGTCATTGGGGCACCATCACTGATGACCAATCAACCAATTGTCTCCACCCCGATGACTGTCAGTGCGTGAGTCTTCGCAAAGTCCATTCCTGTCCACTCTTATGATGTCAATCCATCTCTTCTTCTGTCTACCTCTTCCTCTCTTCCCTTGTCTTTTTCCTTGGAGGATGGTGTTGGATAGGCCAGATGATCTTGTTACATGGCCATACCACTTCAGCTTGTGCTTCTTCATAGTCATCAGGAGGTCTTCATATGACCCAGTGCACTGGGTGATGATGTTGCGGACCTCTTCATTAGTGACACGGTCAAAGTAGGAGATGCCCAGAATTTTACCAAAGTATCTCATCTCTACTACTTCTATTTTCTGTTCAGGTTCTGCCGTAAGGGTCCATGTCTTGCACACATAGTGTTGCTTAATTGACTGCTCAGAATGGTAAAGATCATGCTGCTACCTCAGACATTACTCCAGGTCATTAAAAAAAATCACTCCGGCAAGAATTTCTCTCTACTCTATGGTTTCCTCTGAATTCACAGTAAGACATTGAAAGAGCATAGGAATTTCATAATGTTACGTGTGCGCTCCTCAAGAAACATTGGAGCTGAAAAAGTTTTGCAGGCCTATCCTTTACTGTTTAAAGATTCACATTTCCTGCTGTCAAGGTTCCTCCCCCACTCTGAACTCTAGGGTACAGATGTGGGGAGCTGCACGAAAACCTCCTAAGCTTACTTTCACCAGCTTAGGTTAAAACTTCCCCAAGGTACAAATTAATTTTATCCTTTGTCCCTGGATCTCCACTGCCACCACCAAACTTTAACTGGGTTTACTGGGAAACGTATTTTGGACACGTCTTTCCCCCCAAAATCCTCCCAACCCTTGCACCCCACTTCCTGGGGAAGGTTTGGTAAAAATCCTCACCAATTTGCATAGGTGACCACAGACCCAAACCCTTGGATCTGAGAACAATGAAAAAGCATTCAGTTTTCTTACAAGAAGACTTTTAATAGAAGTAAAGAAATCACCTCTGTAAAATCAGGATGGTAGATACCTTACAGGGTAATTAGATTCAAAACATAGGGAATCCCTCTAGGCAAAACCTTAAGTTACAAAAAGGACACACAGACAGGAATAGTCATTCTATTCAGCACAGTTCTTTTCTCAGCCATTTACAGAAATCATAATCTAACACATACCTAGCTAGATTACTTACTAAAGTTCTAAGACTCCATTCCTGGTCTATCGCCGGCAAAAGCAGCATACAGACAGACACAGACCCCTTCTTTCTCTCCCTCCTCCCAGCTTTTGAAAGTATCTTGTCTCCTCATTGGTCATTTTGGTCAGGTGCCAGCGAGGTTACCTTTAGCTTCTTAACCCTTTACAGGTGAGAGGAGTTTTCCTCTGGCCAGGAGGGATTTTAAAGGGGTTTACCCTTCCCTTTATATTTATGACACCTGCCCAAAGAGGTATTCATCTAATTTGTTCAAGTGGCCCCTAATGATAGGTATTACTGTGCCTGGCAATGCCCCCAAGCAAAGGTAATATTTTAAATCAATAGACTTCTGGAAGAACCCATTTTGTAATGGCATCAGCGTTAATGTTTTCAGGTAGTTTACTTGTAGATGTGACCCTTAACAGATAATCTCCCTTTCTTACTTTCTTATTATGGGTTTATTCTTGTGACGGAATCAAGTCAGTGTGTGTGTGTTGTGTGCCCCCTCTGTTCCTTATCTGCAGAGGATTTGAGCTTATTTCAGCCCTAAGATAAGGAACTTGGTTCAGTCCTACAAACACGTATCTTGCGCTAGAGGTCCCTGGTTCATAGAATCATAGAATATTAGGGTTGGAAGGGACCTCAGGAGGTCATCTAGTCCAAGCCCTGCTCAAAGCAGGACCAATCCCCAACTAAATCATCCCAGCCAGGGCTTTGTCAAGCCTGACCTTAAAAACCTCTAAGGATGGAGATTCCACCACCTCCCTAGGTAACATATTCTAGTGCTTCACCACCCTCTTAGTGAAAAAGTTTTTCCTAATATCCAACCTAAGATATTCAATCTCTAGCATTGGCCAAGATTGTAGCTATCACATTAGGACTATGCAGGGCCATGTTACCCTGCAGGAGCTCAGGAAAGAACTCTACCTTGTGATTCACAACACTTGCTGAAGCATATTCAATGGTACCCTCTCTTCAGGTGGTGTGACTCATTTTCAGAACTCCATGTTGCCTGCATCAAACTGGGAGAGGAAGGTGGGCAGGAATGAGACCTTGACTTCTCCCGGATACACCCAGAACAGGGGGAAAGAAGTTGATAAGAGCTAGAGCCAGTGATTTTTGCCTTCTTAGAGTGGTCACAACAGAGCAGACAGGACCACTGTGGGACTTATCTGGGATGATCAACTAATCTAGTGTGGCTTGAAGCCCTGAATACTTCCTGTTCTCTCTTGTATTGAGGTGACTGAACTGCTGCAAGTACAGCTAGTACAATCATCATGTTACTGACATGGATTGTGAAGTGTTAGGAATGCTTGTGTGCATGGGCATGAAGGCTGGGATTTTCAAAGCAGCCTTTGGGAGATGCCAAAGGAAGTTAACCTTAGGGAGATTATGTTCATACTGTGGCTGGGAACATGCCTCCCAGCCCAGATAGACAGACACGTACTAGCTCTGCTTGAGTGAGCATGTTAAAAATAGCAGTATGGATGTGGTGGCACAGGCTAGCCACCTGAGTACAAGCCCACCCAACCTGCTGGGTCCATATTCAGCTGGCTAGCTCCTGCTGCCACAGCCACACTGCTATGTGGAGCACAGTACCCAAACTGAGTGAGTATGTGTGTGTCTGCCCAGGACAGGAGGCACTCTCCCACCTGCAGCATAGACATAGCTTAAGACTCCTTTGAAAAATCAACTCTGAAGTGTTTTACAAGTATTGCTGAGAACTGCACTAGTGGCTGGATTGCCAGAGTTCTCTAGCTCAGGCAGGGATTTATGGCAGCCAAATTCTACGAGGCGTTCAGCACCTTTAGCTCCCAACTGTTGAATTACATTACAATGCAAAATGTAGGTACATTTTGTAACACCATAGGATTCTTATAACGTTCAGACTCAACAGGTAAAAAAAAGAAATTAAAATGTGTAACTGAGCTATTACTCTAAGGTAACAAAAATGTTAGTAAGTTTCAAAGTGAAAAGGCAGACATACTGTAATCAGAGTCTAAACTTGACTGAGTGACAGCTAGTTAGAAGAGAGCTCAGATCTTGAAATGTCCTGTCAGATCCTGGATAAGGACCAGTTAAACTATTACAATCCATAGACAATACACAAGGGACACGATTATCGTAGAGTATTATGGCATTAGTGGATAGCTTTGTTCTAAAGCACCAACTCTAATAACTATTGTCTAAGCACTTGATTTGCTAAACTGGAAGAAGAGGATTGTGAATACACACAGAGGTAAAGAAAACAATTATGTTGTGAGATTAAGTGTTTTAATTAGCATGTCTGTCAATATGCTTCATTATTTTAGAAATGCAGCGGAAGCAGTGGACTGTTGTATTATGAATATTAATGACATTTTTAGATGTAAGCCTGTTCATTTCCCAGCATCAACTCTGAGCCAAATCAATATATTGCTTACTTTGCAGAATGTGCAATGCCATTCAATTTTTCTAAATATCAAGCAAGCACATTCCATTAAAGGTTTGTGTAATTCCTTCTGGGGGAAAAAGTACATCTAAACCTAGCAAACTTTATATTTGTACTCCTGAAACTGTAAAAACAGCCTCTCTCTCTCTATTCCTGCTGAGATCTTGCATGCCAGGTTTTAGCCTGCAGTGAAATCAACAGTTAAGATTTTTGAAAAGTTTTCGTAAAAAAGTTTTACACTCTTTTTACTAAAAAGACAACTGACAAACTTAGAAAACAGCTTTGATCGATTTATACTTTATCCAAATGCTCTAACTTATCCCATGCACTGAAGATTTAGGCTTAAATAAGAAGGATTTTTCTTCTAAAGCATATTCCTAGAAGGATTGTCTCTCAGTAATAGATTTGGTTTATATGTGGATTACAAATCCACAGTACGCTTTTTAATGTCAGACCTTTATTAGCCATTACGTGAAAACATCACTGAAATTCTAACATCTGCATAGGTACAAAAGTTAAAATACAGAGCATAGTATTTAACTGACTTTTTCCAGTAAAGTCAGGGCAAATTTATAATTTTACCTTCAATAATCCAAAATAGTGAATGTTAAAATACATAGGTATATTAATAAGAATCTTTAGAGTCAAGGTTTTTTTTGTTTTTTTGTTTTTTTAAACTGAAGCAGAAGAAGTATGGACTGCTGTGAGTTTGAATGTATCTTCTGTACAAATATAAACATTACATATAAGCTTTGAGTCCCTAGTAAATGAACTATTTTCCTTGGTATCCATTTGACTGGAATATCTCATTGAGTTACATAGCTGCCTTAATCCTAAAAATGTTCATTCTGCATATAATTAAAAATTATATTGTCAGCACATGGTTTGAGCTCCTAAACAAGTAAGAAAATAAACCAAGTAAATAAGTGAGAGCCAAAATGTAGATGTCAGATCAGCAAAGGGTGACTAACAAGTTTCTCAATCAGCATTGGCACATTTGCTTGTGACTGGGTCAAGGGATCACATCTCATCTAGTCTAGTGCCCCCTTCTGTCTCTCACTTGTCTTACAGCCACTTTCACTCTCCAGGACTTGGGGTGATTTCTCTTTGTGACTGAGCACTTCTATAAGACACTATTTAGTCTTCCCCTTCCAAAGTCCCTCTGGACCAACTTTCTGTGCACCATCCCAGGCAGTCCTCCATCCCACTTCCCAGTCTATACCACTTCCCTAGTGGCTGGTAAGGGAACCCAGGCCCACCTGCTACTTTGGGTTTCAGAGCAGGGACCTTATAATCAGCAGCCAAGGCATACAGTTTCAAACTTTGCTGCTTCTTCCTACTCTATCTTCCACAGGCTCCCTTATCCACATCTACTCTGAGTAAACCCCTTCCATGAGGGACAGGGTCACAGGGCTTTTACTCCTACCAGGTCTATATCCAAAGAGTGACTCCAGACCCTCTTCCTGCAAACCTCTTCTGCTTTCACCTTCCTGGGTTTATACAAGCCAGCCTTCATCTTCAATTAGTGAATATCACTCAGGCCTGACTCACCCCAGCTGCAGCCTATAATGCTAACTGGCTCCTTCTGACCCACCATAATACCTTCACAGATGGTGTGGGTAAACACCCAATCAGTGACTTTTAACTAAGATGAGCTTTGCAGAACTTTTTTTTTTTTTTTTTTAATTACTTATATGGTAGATCTGCTGCCCTTAGCTGAGTTTGTAATTATGATTCTCTGGAGCTCTTACTTTAGAACCAAAGTAAGTGGCCAAAGTTTCTAAAGAGTTCCACACATTGGGATCAAGGCATAGACTGTGTTCCATAGCCTTTATTATGTGCTCAGTGCAATGACTAACTAACTGAGAATGCATGTCAAGTTTAGTAATGTGTTAAATGTATAACCACAACAATGAAAAGGGATCTGAGGAAGACTAAGTTGGAAGGTCTATCCAATGGCATAGGTCTCTCCTCTTGCCTGAGTTTATTATGCCTTTTAGAAATCATCTGTCTCCTCTGTGTATAAGTCTTAAAAATAGCATCCTACTACTCTGCTTAGGAAATACATAAAGTAAAGGGAGTACTAAAAGCCTTTGTTTTTAAAAGGAGGCTGTAAATTTTGGATACATCCTGCCATTGCTGCCTAGGTGCAGCTACTTTACCTGCATGCTCATCAGGAGCTCTCATGCTCTTCTGCTTTTATAGGTAAGAGCTTCTACATTTATCCTTCACATTCTTCCTATTCACCAGAAGCCTAATTTTGTACGTATTGAAGCAAATTCTCATGCACCTTTAACATAAGACGGAGCAGAACTGAGGCCTCAGGGCCAAATTCTGCCAACCTTACTTAAGGTCTGCAGCATCATACTCCACAATTATTCATGTTGTCTTCATTGAGACTGCTCATGGAGCACAGTATTACTCAATGAAAATAAGGATATGTCTACACTGTAAGTGCTACAGAGGTACAGCTGTGGTGCTGTAGTAGATCCACCTCCTCAAGAGGCAGTAGCTAGGCTGATGGAAGAATTCTTCCATTGACCTAACACTGTCTACAGTGGAGCTTATGTTGTCATAACTTAGTCTCCCCGAGGTGTGAATTTTAAATAGAGGGCATGCACATGCACACATGCATACACATAGTAAGCAGTTACATCTTGTATCCATTGGAACTTTTTTCTCTTAAAAAAATCCAGTTTGCCTGACATTAAAATATTGATATGTAGTAGAATCTTGTGATTGGGTTGCATTGGCTATATTTAAAATTGTACTCTTGTGTCTATTGAATTCTTGGCCTTTCTGTTGAGATTTTTATATACATAAAGTAAATAAGACACCTAAGTCACACTATTATCCATCACATTACACATTCACAATAATAGTGTTGATGTGACATGTTTATTTGTGGAATTCTACTTCTATCAGGTCAAATGGCTTTGTTGTACAATAATTGTTCAACTGACATAATCAAAATTGATATGATTTATGATCACGTATTTAAACTGTAAAATAGTGAAACAAGGATTTGTTATCCAACAGGGAGCAATTAGCTTATACCATGACCACTTATCACTCAGTCTATATTTTAGTTTCTAATTTTTATATATATTACTGTCATAACCCATTAACTTAAATATGGTTTATAAGATCAATAACTCTCTAGAAAATGCTTGTTAGCATAGTTAAATGATGAGTTTGTTATTGCTTTAACAGCCCTCTTCTTTGACACAGGCTATTAATTAAGAAGCAATTTGTTACATTCTGCTAAAACACTTTCAAAGAGTTACTGCTGAATAAAGACAAGAATGAAATCAGGTTTCAAAAAACCTATTGTAGCTATTTTATTCTGTATATTTTTATAATAGGAAGAGGTAAAATGTATCTATATTTGAGATGATGAGCAGGAGATGCTGTTGCTAAATCTTTCTCCTTTTAAAAAAGAAAATGGCAAAATTCCTTTTCTTTACTTCAATGGGAGAAAGTTCTTGATCATTAGAAAACAAAATAAGGGACGGGGGCAGTATGTGTTAACACTTTCACGTCAGGATTTCAAGTTCTTGGTGAAATCTCAAATCTTATTTACATCACAATAATGTCTAAAGGATCAATTGAAATTGGGGGTATACTGGGGATGGCTCTCAATGTGCATTTGTACAGCACCTAATACAAAGAGCTTACAGTCTAAACAGAAGAGAGACAAAGGGGGAGAGAAAAGTAGTGTTACCCCAGTTGTACAGCTAGGGAGCTGAGAAAGAGATTAGAGCCAGATCCACAAAGGTACTTAGGCACCTTTGCATTTCATGAACTCCAGCCAAATCCCGTAGGTGCCTAAATTCTCTCAGAGCTTACTTTTTGCGAGTAAAGTTCCCTGGGCACTTATATTTCTGCCTCTGGGCACACGCACTTCTGCCTTACTCTAGGTGTTCAGATACCTATCTCCCACCTAAGCTCTAGAACAATACACAAACCAGGGGAAAACAAGCATTTGCCTGCCTATGCCACATGCAGGCCTCAATCTGGTATGTGACTGCTGGCTCTGGTTCCATGCAAACTCTGGGCAAGTAGTGGTGATGCCATCACCCACCTTATAACTTTTAGGTTAGAGCACTCACCTAGGAAGTAGGAGCCCTAGGTTCAATTCTCCCCTCTGCCTGAAATGAAGATCCAGTGCAATCAACCTGATTTCATGAAGTGTTTTGATTTTGACAAACCCACATATCCTAACACAATTCAGTTCTGTCATAATTTCTCTGACCAGTTCTACTAATTTCTTTAAATTTTTGAATTGATACAAGGATGGTATCCTGTTAAGAGCTTTTATGAGGTATGACCATCCTCTTATGTTTATTTTATACAGCACACTGAAAGCTATTGAGACAGTTAAAATTAATCTTTTTTTATAGCCTCCTCTTTTCATCCACTGATAACAGTCTCAGAAGTTCTCCTTTGGAAATGAGATTTTATGTGCATAGTCTCAGCACAGAGATGACTGACTATTTTTTGGTTTATTTATGCAAGTTTGTGCACATATCTGAAAAATGGCTGCATGGATATTGTCAAACAGGAGAAAATAAGTTGTATGTGTCTTTTCACAAGCTTACAACATCACACCTGAAATTCATGCAAACAGTGCCTAATGGACAGCATTTCCTGGTACTGAGAAATTTCTGATATAGGAATGTGATAAATGAAGGGGGGGAGTAGCTTCCTTTTATGGACACCCAACCAGCCAGTTAGCTGTAAAGTCCCTCTTGGTGGCTGTTCTCTTCTTGCTTTACTTGTAAAGGTTAACAAAGTTCCCCAGGTAAAGGAAAATGAGTGGGCACCTGAACAAAAGAGCCAATGGGAGGGCTAGAACTTTTTAAAATGGGGGAAAAAAACTTCCATTTGTTTGTTTGTGTCTCTCTCTGGGAAAGAGGGGAACAGAGGGCAGCAGGAATGCTGTGTAAGGCATGAACCAGGTATAAAGATTCATCTTTCATACCTAGAATAAATAATTTGGATAGGGAATGTTTAGTTAGATGCTATCAGGTTTATTTCTTATTTTGGCTTGTGAATCTCCTCTGTGCTAATCCCAGATGCTTTTGTTTGCTTGTAACCTTTAAGCTGAACCCCCAAGAAAGCTGTTCTGGGTGCTTAATTTTTGTAATTGTTTCTTTTAAGATCTAGCAAAATCCCTAAGTTCCAGATGTATTTTTTTCCCTTTTTGTTTTAAATAAAATTTACCTTTTTTAAGAACAGGATTGGATTTTTGGTGTCCTAAGAGGTTTGTGCATGTTGTTTGATTAGCTGATAGCCACACATAATTTCCTTTGTTTTCTTTCTCAGCTCTTCCCTGGGGGACATGGGTGTGTGAAAGGGCTTGAGGGTACCACATAGGGAGGAATTCCCAAGTGCTCCTTCCTGGCTTCAAAGGGTTGTTTTTTTTTTGCATTTGGGTCGTGGCAGCATTTACCAAGCTAAGGTCAGAGAGAAGCTGTAACCTTGGGAGTTTAATACAAGCCTGGAGTGGCAAGTATCAATTTTTAAAATCCTTGTGGGCCCCCACTTCCTGCACTCGAGGTGCCAGAGTTGGGATTCAGCTTTGACATATAGGAGTCATTGCCTCTACACAGGGAAGCCTGACCCCTGAATACATTCCTGCCTTCTCCTCCTACAGGCCTAATGTGGTTTTCCTAGCTTCTTCATTCTCCTACTGGGAATGAGCAAGGAAACAATATGGGAGAGGAAGGGGAGAGTGTCAAATTAGTTCTATGTCTGCCTAGATTAAACTTGGTCTGTGGAATATTTTCTAAGATGCCTTATATAGATCTCTTTACATGGCAAATATTTACTTTTTATAATCTAGCTCATTTGTAACATCAATTCTTTTCTGACAATAGATTTAATTCTTGTTTTATTTAAAGGAAATAAAGGGTAAGAGTTGTTTTCACCCACATCACACCCTGGGGAAAGACAGAGATGTCATGTTTAAGTGTTTGATGAAAAGATCATATCAGTGGGGTCACTCATGCCAGTACTAGCATCCTTGTCTTCTGGGGTGCTAAGATCCTTTCACAGAGCAAGCCCAAAAGCTTATGTGTAAAATTAGGCACGTCACGGAGTGTTATTGATCCTCATGATTTTATAAATAGTGATAATGGCAGAAGAGTTAATAGCAGCTTCCTTGTTGCAAAAAAAGATACTGTAGAAAGCTTTGAAAGTGATTTTTTTCCCTGCAGAGAAGAACCAGAAGAAACTGACATCTTCCTGGAGAAATCAAGGAATTCTGCTGAACAGTGCATTATTTCCTACAGGGAATAATTTTGCAGAATCTGCCAGACACATGTTGGTGTTGGATGATAAAGAATATGAAGTAGTGAGAATATAGTTATATCTTACAAATAAGAAAGAGAGACGTTGGGTTTTCCCCCCACAGCACCAGCAAACTCCAACAGATTTAAACTCACAAGCTTCTAAACATAAGAATAATACTGTCTTGGGTTAATCGGGATTCTCCCAGAAATGAACGGTATAGATTCAGGTGCTGGACCACATTAATCTCTGGTGAAATTCCAATTCAGTTTATGTACTTACAACAGAATTGCTTTGGCCTCCTGTCTCTAACTTCACCTATGTGGTGGTGGTTCTGGTGATGATGATGATGGAGTCAACGTCAATGTCCAAGGATTCAGCAATGATTATAAGTGAACACATATGTGAAATCAAATGATTGCAAGCACTACAAACACAGCTATATATGGGACAAACTAGATTGTTGATGACTGTTGCAGGCTCTTGTATCTTTGCCTTATGCTGTCCACTCTTTTGCCCCAGAGAAGGTGTTAATGCATCTTTGCTTCAAAGTAGTTAACGGCAACATGACAAGTCTGCTGCCACCTTCCTCGGTTATGGATTGTTGCTTCCCAGTTGCCGGAGTCAACCTGAGCTGCTAAAAAATTTGACTTCAATGTATCTTTATATATCATTTGTACTGACCACCATGTACCACGTTTTAATGAAAGGTGTGTTTTAAAATTTAGTTAAACAAGCCAAAGACTGTTTAGATGCTCAGATTGAAACCTGGCTTCTATCTAACTTGTATCAGTCAGTTTGTTAAATTTATGTGTCAGTTTTTAACTGATCCAAGAAGATCCACAAAGGATCTCAAACTGTTTAACTACATTGTTTTTTTTTTAAATGATTTTTGTTAAAGCAGTGCAGCTTTGGTTTGTAGGCAAGATCTAAGTCTATAGTACCTGTTTAAAACAAGGTATTTATGAATACCCAACACTGAGAAACATAATAAAAAATTACTACTGCATTAGCACTCCATTAAAGAGGCTCTGTATGGATTTACTCTGCACATCCATAAGTAAGCAACACAGTCACTGAAGCACCAAACATTTCTTTGACAGTTTACAGAGATGCAATACAATTGAACCCATACTACTAACTTCACACAGAGTTTAAGAGCCATACAATTCTATATTTGAATTTCTAAAATCAATATTGTTATGGTGTATCAAAAATGCTTTCCCTAGAAACTTTTTTAATTTACCTTAAGAGCTCAGACTGTTTGAGAAGATGAGTGCTTACTTTTAGAGTGGTTTACCTTGGAAATAGGAAGATAAGAACATTCTTTCAGCCTTTGCTGAACCTTATGAAGTTTTCTAAAAGTCTGATAAACTAAGATTTTTTGCCCCCCAGATATTTACAGCCACATGAAAAATATACTGGGTCCAGTTCTCATATCCTCACTTTAAAGAGGATTTTGAAAAACTAGAAAGCACTCAGAGATGAGCCAAAAGAATGATTTAAGGTCTGGAAAACATACCCCATTCAGTGAGAATCTTAAATGAGTTTTCTAGTTTATTAAAGAAAAGGTTAAAATGTGACTTGATTAGTCTAAAAATACATAGGACTGTTAGATTAAAGAACTTGTTATCAGCAGACAAAAGGCAGAACAGGGTTCAATGAACAGAAGTTGCGTAAACAATTTTAACAATAATAGCAATTAACTATTGAAATAGTTTACCAAGGAATGTGGGGATTCCCTATCATTTTATGTTATTAAATCAAGACACTCTAGTTCAACCAGAAGAACTTACAAATGGCACATACTCCTCTGGAGCGTACACACCATGTAAGGACTCCTGCAGAGTCTGGTTTAGGGCTTAACCCATCTGCACTTGGATGAGCAATGAAGTCTCACATTTCATAACAGTCTAGTTGTTCATTTCAATGGAATATCAAAAGCAAAGCTTTTGATACAGTCTTCCACAGTATTCTTGCCAGCAAGTTAAAGAAGTATGGGCTGAATGAATGGACTATAAAGTGGATAGAAAGCTGGCTAGATCATCTGGCTCAACTGGTAGTGATCAATGGCTCCATGTCTAGTTGGCAGCCGGTATTAAGTGGAGTGCCCCAAGGGTCGGTCCTGGGGCCGGTTTTGTTCAATATCTTCATTACGATCTGGAGGATGGCATGGACTGCACCCTCCACAAGTTTGCAGATGACACTAAACTTTGAGGAGTGGTAGACACGCTGGAGGGTAGGAATAGGATACAGAGGGACCTAGACAAATTGGAGGATTGGGCCAAAAGAAATCTGATGAGGTTCCACAAGGATAAGTGCAGAGTCCTGCACTTAGGACGGAAGAATCCCATGCACTGCTACAGATTAGGGACCAAATGCCTAGGCAGAAGTTCTGCAGAAAGGGACCTAGGGGTTACAGTGGATGAGAAGCTGGATATGAGTCAACAGTGTGCCCTTGTAGCCAAGAAGGCTAACGGCATTTTGGGATGTATAAGTAGGGGCGTTGCCAGCAGATCAAGGGACGTGATCATTCCCCTCTATTCAACATTGGTGAGGCCTTATCTGGAGTACTGTGTCCAGTTTTGGGCCCCACACTACAAGAAAGATGTGGAAAAATTGGAAAGAGTCCAGCAGAGGGCAACAAAAATGATTGGGGGCTGGAGCACATGACTTATGAGGAGAGGCTGAGGGAACTGGGATTGATTAGTCTGCAGAAGAGAAGAATGAGGGGAGATTTGATAGCTGCTTACCTGAAAGGGGGTTCCAAAGAGGATGGATTTAGACTGTTCTCAGTGGTACCAGATGACAGAACAAGGAGTAATGGTCTCAAGTTGCAGGGGGGGAGCTTTAGGTTGGATATTAGGCAAAACTTTTTCACTAGGAGGGTGGTGAAGTACTGGAACGCGTTACCGAGAGAGGTGGTGGAATCTCCTTCCTTGGAGGTTTTCAAGGTCAGGCTTGACAAAGCCCTGGCTGGGATGATTTAATTGGGGATTAGTCCTGCTTTGAGCAGGGGGTTGGACTAGATGACCTCCTGAGGTCCCTTCCAACCCTGATATTCTGTGATTCTGTGTTCACTCTTTGTAACTTGAACAGCTGCCATAACTGAGTCTTTCTAAACTTGGAACATGTTTAGAAAAGCAGACACAAACTAGTTCCTCGAAGATAAAAAGGAAACTGACTCCTCACAGCCAGGTGTCAACAAAATCGAAGGGCTATCATATGGTTAAGTGGCCATTCTTTGGCAGAAAAAAGGGTATGAGCGAGAACTCTACATTTGTACAAGGAGGAGGGAGGAAAAATTATTCTCCTTAACCTCTGAGGATAGGACAAGAAGCAATGGGCTTAAATTGCAGCAAGAGGAGGTTTAGGTAAGACACTAGGAATAACTTCCTAACTGTCAGAGTGGTTAAGCACCGGAATAAATTGCCCAGGGAAGTTGTGGAATCTTCATCATTGGAGATCTTTAAGAGCAGGTTAGACAAACACCTGTCAGGGTAGATCTAGATAATACTTTATTCTGCCATAAGAGCATGGGACTGGACTAGATGACCTCTTGAGGTCCTTTCCAGTCCTATGTTTCTATGATTCTATGATTTTGGCAAAGAAACAGCTGGAGGTTCTCATTACCACAGACCTTCTGTCTCCTGAACCTCAGCTGGAAGTGATTTTCAAAGAGAAGAACTATAAGAAAGGGAAACACATGCCCCCAAACGCAACTCCCTGTCTCTCCGCCCATGGCATAAACAACACCTGAAGGACAAAGAAATTAATACTGAACTGGGCAGGATTCCTGGCTGAAAGGATTCCAGCCAGTAAGACTGCTGACACATGTGGTGGGAGAAACCTTTGCTCTGAATTCATTTAGCTTGTTAATATAGATATTAATTGTATTTTACCTTTTATTTGCTTGTAACCAATACTGACTCTTATGCCTCATTACCTGTAATAACTTAAAATCTATCTTTCTGTCATTAATAAAATTATTTCATTGTTTTATCAAAACCAGTGTGTGTTTGGATAAGTGTTTGGGAAATTTCATTTGGGATAACAAGATTTGTGCATATAACTTTCTATTAATTAAATGACGGACTTTATATGAGCTTGTATTGCCCAGGGCCATGCTGGGCAGTACAAGACACACATTTCTTGGGGAAAGTCTGGGACTGGGAGTTTGCTGGTGTGACCCTACATTGTAATTCCTGGGTGGCTGGCTATTGCACTCATACAGTATAGCTGGGGGTTATAGCTGGAGGCTGTGTGTGAGGAGACCAGGAGTGGTTCCTCTCACAGCAAAGCAGTGTAAAAGGCACCCCAGGCTGGAGAATTAAGAGGACACAGTCGTCCATCAGTCCAGATTGTACCCTGGGTAAATGTCACACCTACATCGTGCTATTTTTTTACAGAGACTAGGATCCTCTGTCATTATCAGCCACACAATGTTCACTTTAGGAGCATTAAAAATTACAAGTCACAGTTTTGGATTTGTTAGAAGCTCCATCTTTCAATAAGAGAACCGCTGTGGCAGAGAGTGCTCCTTTTTCACTGAATGATCACTCAGCTGCATTTTGAGAATTTGGGAAGGTTTAGTTTCCACTTAATTCACAATACTTTAAGAGCATTTCCAAAGTTGCCATAACTGAGTCTTTAAAGCTTTTTTCCCCTGCTTGCTTTTCAGTTTCAGAACTCTAGAAAACATGCAGTAAATATTTTTGTTTTTGTTTTTTTAAAAAAACCCTTTCCCTAATCTTGACAACTTTAAACCCCCTGCTCACAGACTCAAGGCAGATCTGGTTGAACCACTGAGTTTTCTGAATTTTGCTAAAGGCTTTAGGCTACAGTATACTACCAAATTTATAGTTGATGTAAAAAAAAGTCTTGTTTTTCTCATACTGCATTTTGTTTGTATGATGGTCTTAACATGACGCAATCAGACTAAAACCATGTTATCATACACTTCATGGACCTGGAATGCTTATGTTGAGCTTATCAGTGGAGTATCTGTGTGCTTTACAGAATGAAATATACACATTCTGATCATTGTTTTATCTCTCCCAAATGCAGCAAGAGTTTATTACTGAAGGAAACTTAAGCTGAAGTAGTGAGAGTTACATAATCATTAAGGGGTGAAGTTTGTGATCTTTCTGATTTCTTTAGGCTGCAGTTCATGAGTGGCTTAGAGAGCATTCAGGCGCCTTAGCTGGATGTGTCCCTGCATGTTTCTGGCTGAGTGATGACAGTCCCTGGAGGGGTTTGCTGCTTGTCACTCACATGGCATTGTAAGAGATGGCCCAGACTGGAGAGTTAAGTGGGCATACCAATCTCACAGTTCCAGGTTCTACCCTGGGGGTCTGTCACACCATGTAAATAGCTAATCTTTTCAGAATCCCTCAAATATATCCTCTGGCATTGAGTTTGATAGGATAATTATGCAATGTGTCAAAAAATCTCTTTTTTTATCATTTTAAATTTGCTACCTTTCAATTTAATTGGCTGTCCTTTTGTTCTTCTATGAGGAGAAAGGATAAACAAGAATGCCTGATCTTCCTTCTTTATGCCTTTCATTTTGCATAATTCCATCCTCAAAGTCAGACCGAATGTGTAGTCTCTATTCCATATGCAATAATAAACAACTTGCCTCAAATATATGTACAGAGACACAGAAAGAGAGAGAGAGAGAGAGAGCTGTTAGTGATCCCTATATTTAGATTGACTAACACTTTCCAGTATAAAGGATTCTTACTACCTTTCCTTGAAAAGCTCTCACTCCCACACTGTTTGCAGAAGACCTTTGGTAGTCGGCATGGGGCAAGCACTCAAGCTAGATAAATGTCTTTTCTTTCTTCCATTAAATTTTCTCTCAGCAATGTCCGAATGGAAACTGTTAAAAATCATCAGTTCCTTCTCTCACTTGCATTCCTCAGGAAAAATGTCAACCTCTCAACACCCCACCACCACCAACCACACACACATACACATGAACATTTTCAGGCCAGGCTGACACCACTGCCAAAGCAGTAGCAACCGCTACTGTACTGGGAACAGCTGGGGACCTGCTGGGGAGGGTGTGGTGGAGAGAGATAGAAGCTGGCTGGGCTCTTCCACCAACATATCTGGACACAGCACATAATCTCAGAAGCCTGCTCCCTTCACTGGAGGCATCCCATGGGGCAGGAACTGGGCCAACAGCACCCTTGTTCGTATGCATTATGAACACACACCAATTTTTCCCCAAGAGAGTCCTACCTCTCTCAGTGTACAGGTTGGATGCGCAAGGGAGCAGGAAAAAAACAGTGCATGAGCAGCCATAAATCTAGCATTTCCCAAGTGCTTGATATACATCCTAAATAATCATCTTTTAATGTCATTTTGAGAAGATCATTTCTACATATACACCCACATACGTATATACACACCATAAACAAGAAGAACCCTGACAGTTTCCATCTAATAAAATCTGTAGTACAATGTTAATAACTGACACAATCATTAAGTTTTTGTAATTAGTGCTAGTTTCTGAGGAATTCTGGAGGAAATGTTAAAACAGCACAAAAAGCAGTTAGAAGCCCAACTGCTACTTGTTTCTTCCAAAGTCGCCCCTCTATCACTGCAGCTATTTGTCATAAAACTTCAAACATGGAAAACAGTGAAACTCTTAAACTCTTGTGTATTTGTATATGTGCATACAGACACATATATACGCACAAACACAAATTATATCATAGCAATAAAAACCTTGTGAAACCACAGGACTATCCTGAGGAATTAGTGACATCTGGAGATTCTGTGCCCCTATTTTGTAGACCAAAGCTTATTAAAATACGTGCAGAATAAGATTTATTTTAAAATAAATGCTGGGAAGAATAAGTTTTCAATATAGCTTCTCTCTAAGATATGTTTGTTTCCATTTACAGCAAGACTTTGTTATTGTATATTTAGAGTCCATATTCACGTTGAACAGATCATGGTTAATTTAACAGAGGAACCTGGCTTTGCTTTCAGTGCAATCTAATTCAAAACCTTTTACCATGAAAAACACCATGTACAAAAAATGTAATGAGTATTGAAAAGCCTTGAAGCATAACAGTAATCCATTTTAGAACCAGTGGTACACTTTGCTTTCTTTCCATCTATTTCAAAATGAGTCACAATTCTACATTCATCATTAGTTCATGTGTCAATTTCACAAGATGTGGCAAAAAAAAAATATCCTTGAAACATTTATTGCAACTCCAATTAAACTACATGTTTCTGGAGGGAGAATGAGATGAAATATCTCCAGGGAATCAAAATCTGTGCAGGTATACATACTAAATGATTTGTTACATTTTGGAATTATTAGCTACCATAAGCATAAACTCTCACATCTACAGATCTGTCTTCCAACAAATAATCAAGATGGACCACCAAAAACCCACCACCACCAAAAAAAAAAAACCCACAACACCTTCACACCCTGTGATAAACTGAAGGGTAAAGAGAAGTGAGTTAACGACAACATATAACTTCTTTATCAACTTCTATCTATTTCACACCTTGGAAATTATACACAGTAGACATGGCTTTGACAGATAAGAGATCTCCTGCTGCTAAAGATTGGTATTAAGTTCCATCTTCCATTCTAAGACCCTCTCTCCCATCCCACTTTTCTTTTCACAGCTCAAGATTTTATTTTTTTTATTTAAAATTCTCCTGCCTGATCTCAGTCCCAAAATTAATCTATGTAAGAAATTGGAGCAAAATTGGCTCAACCACTGGAAGCACAAACACAAAGTTTTCAGTGAGAAACTAAGGAAAACATGCATTGTCTTCACATACTCACAAATGCCTCTGGCTCTCATTAAAGAAAGACAACATTTTGATAAAATTGGTTCTGTCGTTTTAGATACAGATAAATTAAGATCCGGGATTGTAGGATTGCTCAGTTAATGGTAATTCTGCTTCCAGAAAGTTAGCTCAGGTATACTGCAA
Source organism: Natator depressus (assembly GCF_965152275.1). Classification (NCBI taxonomy): domain Eukaryota; kingdom Metazoa; phylum Chordata; order Testudines; family Cheloniidae; genus Natator; species Natator depressus. The sequence continues at coordinate 129,942,830 of NC_134235.1, forward strand.
TTTAGCAGCATTTTTTCCTTCCTAAGCAACCCCCACTCCTGCTTTTCTTCATTTTCCCTTTTTTGTTTTAAAAAGAAACAAAAATTAGAGTTAAGGCGTTCCTAGAGATCCTGGCCCTTAGGCAGGGAAACTAGGATGAAGTCTCATTGGAAAGGCATCTGCAGTATCTTCCACCCTACCATAACCCTCTTCCCTGCCAATTAATGCTGTAATCCTGTGGGCATTTGCATTACATAGCTAGTCCTAACAGCAGAGGTTGGATTCCCCATGATGGGTAGAAGGAAGGAAAACCTACAAAATAATTCAATTCCATGTATACCAATGGGAATCACAGAAGATCTTGCCTGCACATGTCCTGCACCAGTGTTTGAAAGACCAGCATGCCCCCCAGACATCTGCAAAAATCCCATGATTTTACCAGCTAAACCAGTGTATAACCAAAAGCAAGAAGGGAACTTGACTTTGTTCATAACCATTAATTACAAAGAGAGGAAGGATATTTACAGTGGCAGAAGGTACTCCATCTCCCCAAGAGGCAGTAGCTAAGTGAAGGGGAGACTTCTCTTGCTGTCTTGGGGAGATGGAGTACCTATGCCAATGGGAGAACCCATTCTCTCAACATAGGTAGTGTCTTCACTGAAGTGCTACAGTGGTGCAGCTGCAGTGTTTTAAGTGTAGACACCCCTAAGTCTCTTCCAGCTCTGCTTCTGCCACTCACTCTCCCCCAGGTCCCAGCCCCGGGCCCTGTGGGCAGCAACACTGGCATGGTCCTCCTTGCAGTTAGGTATGTCTATGTTACGAAATTAGGTCGAATTTATAGAAGTCGATTTTTTTAAATAGTGATTTTATACAGTTGATTGTGTGTGTCCCCACACCAATGCACTAAGCACATTAAGTCGGCAGAGTGCATCCACAGTACCGAGGCAAGCGTCAACTTTCGGAGCGTTGCACTGTGGGTAGCTATCCCACAGTTCCCGCAGTGTCCACCGCCCATTGGAATTCTGGGTTAAGCTCTCAATGCCTGATGGGGCAAAAACATTGTCATGGGTGGTTTTGGGTACATGCCGTCAGTTGCCCCTCCCTCCGTGAAAGCAATGGCAGACAGTCGTTTTGCGCCTTTTTTCCGTGCGGGCGCCATACTGCTTTCAGCAGATGGTGCAGTAAGACTGCTAACCATCGTTGTCATCCACCGCTTCCTCTGCCTCGCTGCTCTCCTGATGCTATGAATCCACCTCACAGGTCCTCTATATGGCTGTCATCATCCACTGCTTCCGCTGGCACTCTGCTCTTCTGCTCTCCTGGTGGTCTGCAGCCCACTCAGCTGTTGTGTCCTGGCAGCAGACGGTGGTGTAGGTCTGCAAAACTGGTCATCCATACACCGCTTCCCCTGAAACTCTGCTCTCCTGCAGACGCCATACCATGGCAAGCATGGAGCCCGCTCAGATCACTGCGGCAGTTATGAGCATTGTACACACCTCTCATATTATCATGCAGTATATGCAGAACCAGAACCTACAAAAGCAGGTGAGGATGTGATGGCAGCACGGTGACGAGAGCAATGAGGACATGGACACAGATTTCTCTCAAAGCACGGGCCCCAGCAATTTGGCCATACTGATGGCAATGGGGCAGGTTCATGCCATGGAACACCAATTCTGGGCCCAGGAAACAAGCACAGACTGGTGGGACCACATAGTGTTGCAGGTCTGGGATGATTCCCAGTGGCTGCAAAACTTTTGCATGCATAAGGGCACTTCCATGGAACTTTGTGACTTGCTTTCCTCTGCCCTGAAGCACAAGAATACCAAGATGAGAGCAGCCCTCACAGTTCACAAGTGAGTGGCAATAGCCCTCTGGAATCTTACAATGCCAGACAGCTAACAGTCAGTCAAGAATCAATTTGTAGTGGGCAAATCTACTGTGAGGGCCGCTGTGATCCAAGTAGCCAGCACAATCACTGAGCTGCTGCTATCAAGGTTAGTGACTCTGGGAAATGTGCAGATCATAGTGGATGGCTTTGCTGCAATGGGATTCCCTAACTATGGTGGGGCAATAGACGGAACACATATCCCTATCTTGGGACCCGACCATTAAGTCAGCGGTACATAAACCGAAAGGGGTACTTTTCAATTGTGCTGCAAGCACTGGTGGATCACAAGGGATATTTCACCAACATCAAAGTGGGATGGTCGGGAAAGGTACATGATGTTCACATCTTCAGGAACTCTGGTCTGTATGAACAGCTGCAGCAAGGGACTTACTTTCCAGACCAGAAAATAGCCGTTGGGGATGTTGAAATGCCTATAGTTACCCTTTGGGACCCAGCCCACCCCTTAATGCCATGGTTCATGCAGCCATACACCGGCACCCTGGACAGTAGTCAGGAGCTGTTCAACTATAGGCTGAGCAAGTGGAGAATGGTGGTAGAATGTGCATTTGGGCGTTTAAAAGTGCATTGGCGCAGTTTACCGACTTGGTTAGACCTCAGTGAAACCAAGCTTCCCATTGTTATTTCTGCTTGCTGCGTGCTCCACAGTATCTGTGAGAGTAAGGGGGAGACGTTTATAGTGGGGTGGGAAGTTGAGGCAAATCACCTGGCTGCTGATTACACGCTGCCAGACACCAGGGCAGTTAGAAGAGCACAGCAGGGCACGCTGCACATCAAAGAAGCTTTGGAAACCAGTTTCATGGCTGACCAGGCTACGGTGTGACAGTTCTGTTTGTTTCTCCTTGATTAAAACCCACTCCCTTGGTTCACTCTACTTCTCTGTAAGCCAATCGCCCTCCCCTCCCCACTTCAATCACCGCTTCCTCGTGGCTGGATTTTACTAAAACTAGACAAGCCATTTACAACGCACACTTTACTTCTCTACAAAAGAAAAAGGACACTAAACTTTCTAAACTACTACAGGCTACAAGGGGCCACAGCAATGGTCCCCTCAACCCACCCAGCAATATTGTTAACCTATCCAACTATACTCTCAGCCCAGCAGAAGCAGCTGTCCTATCTCGGGGTCTCTCCTTCTGCCCCTCCACCCCCTCGAACATGATACAGTTCTGTGGTGACCTAGAATCCTATTTTCGACGTCTCCAACTCAAGGAATATTTCCAAGATACCTCTGAACAACATAATGATCCACAGAGGCCTGCCTACCAACATTACAAAAAGAAAGATTCTAGGTGGACTCCTCCTGAAGGTCGAAACAGCAGACTGGACTTCTACATAGAGTGCTTCCGCCGACGTGCACGGGCTGAAATTGTGGAAAAGCAGCATCACTTGCCCCATAACCTCAGCCGTGCAGAACACAATGCCATCCACAGCCTCAGAAACAACTCTGACATCATAATCAAAAAGGCTGACAAAGGAGGTGCTGTTGTCATCATGAATAGGTCGGAATATGAACAAGAGGCTGCTCGGCAGCTCTCCAACACCACTTTCTACAAGCCATTACCCTCTGATCCCACTGAGAGTTACCAAAAGCATCTACAGCATTTGCTCAAGAAACTTCCTGAAAAAGCGCAAGATCAAATCCGCACAGACACACCCCAGGAACCCCGACCTGGGATATTCTATCTACTACCCAAGATCCATAAACCTGGAAATCCTGGACGCCCCATCATCTCAGGCATTGGCACCCTGACAGCAGGATTGTCCGGCTATGTAGACTCACTCCTCAGGCCCTACGCTACCAGCACTCCCAGCTACCTTCGAGACACCACTGACTTCCTGAGGAAACTACAATCCATTGGTGATCTTCCTGATAACACCATCCTGGCCACTATGGATGTAGAAGCCCTATACACCAACATTCCACACAAAGATGGACTACAAGCCATCAAGAACACTATCCCCGATAATGTCACGGCTAACCTGGTGGCTGAACTTTGTGACTTTGTCCTTACCCATAACTATTTTACATTTGGGGACAATGTATACCTTCAGATCAGCGGCACTGCTATGGGTACCCGCATGGCCCCACAGTATGCCAACATTTTTATGGCTGATTTAGAACAACGCTTCCTCAGCTCTCGTCCCCTAACGCCCCTACTTTACTTGCGCTATATTGATGACATCTTCATCATCTGGACCCATGGAAAAGAAGCCCTTGAGGAATTCCACCATGATTTCAACAATTTCCATCCCACCATCAACCTCAGCCTGGTCCAGTCCACACATGAGATCCACTTCCTGGACACCACAGTGCTAATAAACGATGGTCACATCAACACCACACTATACCGGAAACCTACTGACCGCTATTCCTACCTACATGCCTCCAGCTTTCACCCTGACCACACCACACGATCCATCGTCTACAGCCAAGCTCTGCGATACAACCGCATTTGCTCCAACCCCTCAGACAGAGACAAACACCTACAAGATCTCTATCAAGCATTCTTACAACTACAATACCCACCTGCGGAAGTGAAGAAACAGATTGATAGAGCCAGAAGAGTTCCCAGGAGTTCACCTACTACAGGACAGGCCTAACAAAGAAAATAACAGAACGCCACTAGCCGTCACCTTCAGCCCCCAACTAAAACCCCTCCAACGCATTATTAAGGATCTACAACCTATCCTGAAGGATGACCCAACACTCTCACAAATCTTGGGAGAAAGGCCAGTCCTTGCCTACAGACAGCCCCCCAACCTGAAGCGAATACTCACCAACAACCACATACCACACAACAGAACCACTAACCCAGGAACCTATCCTTGCAACAAAGCCCGTTGCCAACTGTGCCCACATATCTATTCAGGGAACACCATCACAGGGCCTAACAACCTCAGCCACACTATCAGAGGCTCGTTCACCTGCACATCCACCAATGTGATATATGCCATCATGTGCCAGCAATGCCCCTCTGCCATGTACATTGGTCAAACTGGACAGTCTCTACGTAAAAGAATAAATGAACACAAATCAGATGTTAAGAATTATAACATTCATAAACCAGTCGGAGAACACTTCAATCTCTCTGGTCACGCAATCACAGACATGAGGGTCGCTATCTTAAAGCAAAAAAACTTCAAATCCAGACTCCAGCGAGAAACTGCTGAATTGGAATTCATTTGCAAATTGGATACTATTAATTTGGGCTTGAATAGAGACTGGGAGTGGCTAAGTCATTATGCAAGGTAGCCTATCTCCCCTTGTTTTTTTCCTACAAACCCCCCCCCCCCAAGACGTTCTGGTTAAACTTGGATTATTGCTGTGCACATTGTAAGATGAGCTATTGCCAGCAGGAGAGTGAGTTTGTGTGTGTGGTTTTTGGAGGGGGTGTGTGTGTGTGTGGGGGGGTGAGAAAACCTGGATTAGTGCTGGAAATGACCCACCTTGATTATCATGCGCATTATAAAGAGAGGTTTCAAAGAGGGATGGGCTATTACCAGCAGGAGAGTGAGTTTGTATGTGTGTCTGTGTGTGGGGGGGGGGGGAAGAGTGAGAAAACCTTGATTTGTGCTGGAAATGGCCTTCCTTGATGATCACTTGATGATCACTTTAGATAAGCTGTTAGCAGCAGGACAGTGGGGTGGGAAGAAGTTTTGTTTCATGGTCTCTGTGTGTATATAATGTCTTCTGCAGTTTCCACGATATGCTATGCATCTGATGAAGTGAGCTGTAGCTCACGAAAGCTCATGCTCAAATAAACTGGTTAGTCTCTAAGGTGCCACAAGTACTCCTTTTCTTTTTTCTTTTTAGAGGCAATAAAGTTATTGTTGTTTCAAATTTATGCATTCTCTATTAATTCGTCACACAAATAGGGGGATAACTGCCAAGGTAGCCCAGGAGGGGTGGTGGAGGAGGGAAGGACAAGGCCACACTGCACTTCAAAACTTATTGAATGCCAGCCTTCTGTTGCTTGGGCAATCCTCTGGGGTGGAGTGGTTGGGTGCCCGGAGGTCCCCCGGCCCCCAGTGTTCTTGGGCATCTGGGTGAGGAGGCTATGGAACTTGGGGAGGAGGGCGGTTGGTTACACAGGGGCTGCAGTGGCGGTCTGTGCCTTTCCTGCACCTCAACCTACGCCGGAGGATATCAGTTTGATCCTCCAGTAGCCTCAGCATTGCATCCTGCCTCCTCTCATCATGCTGCCACCACCTTTCCTCTTGATCCCACCACCTGTCCTCTGTCGCGTCCCTCCTGTCCTCACGTTCATTTTGTGCTTTCCTGGACTCTACTATTGTCTGCCTCCACACATTCTGCTGGGCTCTTTCAGTTTGGGTGGACTGCATGAGCTGAGAGAACATTTCATCACGAGTGCATTTTTTTCACCTTCTTATCTGTGCTAGCCTCTGGGACGGAGATGCTAGTGGCAGTGTTGAAACATTTGCAGCTGCAGGAGGGAAAAAAAGGAGAGTAAAATTGAAAAAACGGCACATTGCCATTTAAGAGGAGGGATTGATGTTTTTGGGTTAACATGCAGCACAAACCCAACTAACCCCCCGCCCCACCCCCCCACACTCCAATTCTCAGATGATCGCTTCACCCTTCTCCTCACAGCGTGGCTAACAGCGGGGATGATTTATTTTCAGCCACAGGTAAACAACCCAGCAGGAACAGCCACCTGTGAATGTTTCCTTAATAAAATTCCCCTATTTCAGCCAGGTGACCATGAATGATATCACTCTCCTGAGGATAACTCAGAGAGATAAAGAACGGATGTTGCTTGAATGCCAGCAAACACCGGGACCACACCCGGCCATGTTTTCTTATGCAATGATTCCAGACTATGTGCTACTGGCCTGCCGTGGTAAAGTGTCCTACTATGGAGGATGCAATAAGGCTGCCCTCCCCAGAAACCTTTTGCAAAGACTTTGGGAGTAGAGCTTCATTGAGATGTCCCTGTAGGATTTCTGCTCAATCCCCAGAAATGATAACAGACTTTTCCAGTAGCTGTACTGGCCACGAATGCATCCCAAGTCTACAGGGCAAATTAATCATTAAACACGCTTGCTTTTAAACCGTGTATTATATTTACAAAGGTACACTCACCAGAGGTTCCTTCTCTGCCTTCAACGTCTGGGAGCCCGCCTTGGGAGGGTTGGGAGGGTATTGGCTCCAGGGTGATAAACAGTTCCTGGCTGTCTGGGAGAATGGTTTCTCCGCTTGCCTGGTGTGCGCTATCTTCAACCTCCCCCTCCTTATCATCTTCCTCGTCCCCAAAATCCTCATCCCCATTGCGTGAGACTCCCCTGCAGTAGTCCATGTACAGGTGTGGGGTAATTGTAGGGGGCACCCCCTAACATTGCATGCAGCTCATCATAGAAGCAGCATGTATGAGGCTCTGACCCGGAGCGACCGTTTGCCTCCTTTGTTTTTTGATAGGCTTGCCTGAGCTCCTTAATTTTCATGTGGCACCACTGTGTGTCCCTGTTATAGCCTCTGTCCATCATGCCCTTGGAAATTTTGGCATATATATTGGCATTTTGTCTTTTGGAATAGAGTTCTGCCTGCACTGATTCTTCTCACCATACAGTGATCAGATCCAGTACCTCCCATTCAGTCCATACTGGAGCTCTTTTGCGATTCTGGGACTCCATGGTCACTTCTGCTGATGAGATCTGCACAGTCACCTGTGCTGATCAGTTTGCCATGCTGGTCAAACAGGAAATGAAAGTCAAAAGTTTGAGGGGCTTTTCCTGTCTACCTGGCCAGTGCATCCGAGTTGAGAGTGCTGTCCAGAGTGGTCACAATGGAGCACTATGGTATAGCTCCCAGAGGCCAAAACCATCTAATTGCATCCACACTAACCCAAATTCGACCCGGCGATGTCAATTTCAGTGCTAATCCCCTCGTCGGGGAGGAGTACAGAAATCGATTTTAAGAGCTCATTAAATCGACAAAAATGGCTTTGTTGTGTGGACGGGTGCAGGGTTAAATCGATCTAACGTTGCTAAATTTGACCTAAACTCGTAGTGTAGACCAGAGCTAAGTCTGCTGCCCTGGGCTACTTCCTACTTATATGTTCCTTCAGTTTGGGGCATGGTTCCTAGAGTCCAAACAGTCGATTGCTTAACAAAAAGAGTCAAGGCCCTGCAGGTTTTCAAAGGGGGTGCAGCCTAGAGAACACACTGCCTTGCCTGACCTGCAGTCCCCTCTCAGGCTCAACCTTCCTTCTCTGGAAAGCCAGACAGAATCATTTTTCCTGCAGCCTATCTACCACCTGTGCCTTGGCTTCTGAGCTCCCTTTTAACCCACTCCTCCAGTTGGATCATGCTTGGAAGGCCTGGAGGCTAGGCTACCTCTGCCCAGCATTGCCTTTTAACCCCTTTGGGCCCAGTGTGGGGTCTGTGTGTCTCATCACATACCCTCCCTGTCAGCCCTTGAGTCATGGTGTTATGGGGCTGATTTGGATCTCTTCTGGGTCTCCTCCATCTCAGGAAAATAAACCAGCATTTTTATTTTCCATGAAAGCTCTAGAAGCAATGTGGCTGCAGTGAGAAGTACCACCATGTGATGAGCGGATTGTGATTTTTCATGGAGTTCAGCCAATAGAATGGTGTATTCTCAGTTACTAGGCAGATGGGCTCCCCCTGTAAGTAATGTTTCAGGGCATAAATGGTCCATTTCACTGTTGGATATGTTGCTTTGTGAGATAAATGGCTTTGCGAAGTTTAGGTGTACCTAGCTAGAGTACCTAGCGGGTCTTTCAGTGCTCTGAATGTCTTGTCACAGCTTTTCGTCCAGCTGATATTTTTGGACACAATCTTTTACTAGGTCTGTTAAAGGGCAGCAATAGTCACAAAGAATGGGATGAATCACCCACTAATCTCAAGAAATGGTGATGTTGCTTCTTTGTGAAGGATACGGGTCAGTCTGCTAGGGTTTGGACTTCATCCACTAGAGGTCATAACTGTCCTCCCAGGGTGGCCAGGCAGCACTTGGATGGCATAGGCTGGCTTCCTTAACTGCTTGTAGTATTGCAGTAATGTGCTTTATTGTATATGATGATACAGGTGCATCATATACAGTTGCAGCACTCTATCCATAAGCCACTGAAAGATGGCAGCAGCCCTCAGAGCCTGCAGGGCATGGTCTTAAACTGATGTAACATGAATGGCATGGAGAAGGCAGTCTTCTCTTTAGATGTGGGCATCAAAGCAATCTGCCGATACTGCTTTGTCAAGTAGCGGGTGGATATATACTTGGCTGCCTTCAGTCTTTCTAATAGTTCATTGATCTTGGGCATGGGGTATGCATTAAATGTTGAAATTGCATTCACCTTGAAGAAATCGATGCAGAACCATGTTGTCCCATCTTGTTTGGGCACAACCACAATGGGGCTTCACAACTCACTGTGCAACTCTTCCAGTTCCTCTAGATTTAACATGGCCTGGAGCTTCTGGCACACTGTTTCTCACAGAAGGGGCCATAGGCTCTTGCACACCTTCCATCCTGGTTTAGTGTCAATATGGTGGAACATCAAATTCATTTACCTGGGCACCACTAAGAACACCTCTGGGAATGAGGCAATCAGCTGACAAACTTGCTGTTCTTAGTCAGGTTGCAGATTTCTCTCGATGGCATGGGTGGGGGGGGGGAGCAGTGACCTTGGGACATAGAAGCCTGAGAGCTGAGCTCAGGGTCGGGGTGTGTGCATGAATGGGGTGACAAAGAGACCCTGCTGGTCCTTCCACACCTTTAAAAAGTTTATGTGATACAGCTGGGTCTGCTTCTTCCTCCAGGGTTGCTGGACCTCATAGTCAACTGCCTCCACACATCTCACCACCACAAAGAGTCCTTGCCATTGAGCTAATTGCTTGGATTCTGATGTTGGCAGCAGAAGCAACACTCAGTATTCCTGGGTGGAACTTGCATAGATGGGCCTCCTTGATATAGGCCTACTTTTGGTTGTGCTGTGCCCTCTACAGGGTTTCCCTGGCAACCTCTTCCACCCTCCAGGGTCTTCAGCTTCTGTCTGAGCTGAATAATGTACTGCACCACACTGATTGCCCTGGAGTCCCACTCTTCCAGCATTTTGTGGGGAGGTCCAGAATCTCCCGTGGCTGCCTCTGGTACAAAAATTTGAATGCAAAGAAGTCTGTGGATGCCTGGGGCCCCTCATGGACAGCGAACAGAAGAGTTGGGAGCAGGCAGCCCCGATGTCAGGGATCAGTAGTTCTGAACTTCTTCAACATGGTCTTCAATGTCTTGTTCCACCAATACCAATGGTTTGAAAGTAGTATACAGATATTCTCAAGGACTTGACCTTTAGCAGGTCACATGGCTTGGTCACATAGCTCCTTCATTAATTGTGAGGTAAAGTTTGTTCCCTGCTCTGTTAGCATATCTTTCGGAATATCCCCACCTGGGAAAACACCTTCAAAAGTTCACTGGCAATGATGGCCACCATAGCAGATTGGAGAGGGAAAGCCAAAGGGTATCGGGTGGAATACTCCAACATCATCACTATGCATTTGTACACAGCTGTGCACTTTTCTAACTAGTCCATCATGTCCACACCTATCCTTTCAAATGACATCCCTATTTTAAGCAGTGGTAGGAGGGTGGGCAGGTGGTTTGGACCTTTTTTGGACCCATCCAGTGGCACTTGAAGCATGACGCACAAAAGTCCTGCTCCTTTGAGTGATGACTGGCCAGTAGAACCACATAGCACAATGTCAAGTGTTTTTTTTTCAATCTTTAGATGGCCCCTCCACAGTATTGCATGTGCCAGTGGAAGGACCTTCCCCTTCAGAACTTTCTTGGTTCTAGCAGCTGCATTCTCACCTCCCTTGTCTTGGAATCGTTCATGGGCTGATATGCCTTTTCTTCAACCATCTCAAAATGAGGCCCCTATGTAAGTTATTGAGGTTCTAGTACCATGCCATCCAAGTGGGCGAGCTGCAGATTAACCTGTCATCCCTTTGGGTTGGGTCATCCCTTTGTTATTCTACAAAGTCTGCCTTGCGAGACTGGAATTCCATTCTGAGTGGTGGTGATGGGCCCTTACTGCTCTGGTTAGGCTCTGGGGCATGTTCATTCACCCACAAGGACAGTCCTTCCCCTGGGTCTTTGTCTTCCTCCAGGGCACTCTCCTCATGGTGCCATTTCTTGCCCACAGCAGCTATCTCCTCTCTTCTTGGGTCTATCAGCCTCAACTCTATCTCTGCTTGGGATGAACCACCCCATCTCTGGACAACCTTTTCCTAAAACATCCAGTCCCACCTCAGGATGATCGAATAGGACAGGTCTTTGTACCATCTTGGCGTGGTTTTGCATGGTCAACCTCACCTCGCTTGTTGTGTGGGGTTGCATGTCTCTGTGGACACAGTGGAGGTAGATCATACCTCTATGCTTCCCTCCTGGTCCCACCAGCTGTTTCCTGACCAGGGTCTGACTGCAGCCATAGTCTATCAGTCCTTGTATGGTTACTCTGTCCACTTGTATGGGGACCACCATTTTCCCTGGGCCCTTCTTCCAAGTCTGGCTATCTGCTGTCCAGGCCTGCTGGTAATTACAATCCATGAATGATGACCCCCACCCTCCCGCTCGCCAGAAATGGCATTGTAGCCTGCAGGTGAAGCATGCCTCCATGGTAAAATGTAGCTCTGTCATTAATCCTCCTGAGGGGGGATAGCCCCTGCGGGTAAAGACATGCCATTGGGTCCAGATCCCTGCTAACAGGCTGAGGGTATGCTTCTGGCCTTCTTGTGAGGTCTTTGTAACATCAAATCCACCCAGTTCACTAGGATCCCTTTGGTTGGATTCGGGGATCACTGGTGCATGTGCCCTGAGGGTTCAGAGGGTTGACCTTTGGCATTTCTGCTTCAGGCCCGATAATTCTACACCAGGACAATGGCCTCTGCCAAAGTTTTGGGGTGGTGTCTTACCAACCAGTCCGTCCCCGTCACCCCCGCCCCCGTCTCCCCCGGACAATCTGTGTGAACTGCTCTATGATGACCTTCTCTGCCCCTTGAACTACCATACAGAACCCCCATGCATCCCTCTGGCTGGAACTACTGCCAGCAATAACCTTCCAGACTCTGGATGACAGCCTGGGACTGCACCCCAAGTGGGAATTTCTTGTGTCAGAACCTTGGCCAGTTAGGTTTTGGGAAAGATGTTCAAGGTGTCCAGGCTGCTTGACTTGGGTGTAATCCTTGGCAGCCACAGTGCTGGTAGGCAGTCTGGGCCAGGCCCGTCAAGTAGGGGGCCAATAGGGTGTCCCAGATTTCCACGGGCCATTGAGCCATGACAGCAACCCTCTTAAATGTGATGCGGAACCATTTGCATCCCCATCTTTGTCGGTTTCACCAAGATAGCTGGCATTGAGTCTGTACCTCCCTCTCCCACGGTGAGAGGCGCTGTTGCCCCAGGCAACTATAGGAGCATCACAATCTCCTGGATGATTGTTGCTGCACTGCCTTTTCTTTAATCATCATCTGCTGCTGCTGGATCACCTGCTGCTGGCAGTGACTTGCTGGACGAATTGGGTTCTTCTGCTGCTTCTGCTGACCCACTTCAGCAACTTCTTGAAATCCATTTCTGCTTTTTGTTTTTCTCTCTTGCTCGCTCCTTTGAGTTTCCTTTTGACCCACTCCTCCAGTCTAAGCATGCTTGGCCGACCTGGAGGGGCTGGACTATCAGGGCCCAGTATTGCCTTTTAATCCCTTCGGGCCGAGGGTGGGGTTTGTATAACCCATCACAGCCTCTAATGCACATAAACCAACAAACATGACATAAGTTTACAATTGTGTACTAGTACTGATTGTTGACCACTCAGTTCACAGATAGGTTCTGAATAGGCAGCAAGCCTTAAATAAGAGGGGGTTTGTTTTTTTGTTTTTTTACAGCACATTGAGAGTGGTGTAAAATTCTCCATATGCAGGAAGTCATGGGGAAGTTATGAGGGTTATGTTATGGGACTGTATTAAATTCGTCGTTGAAGGTAAAGTTATTTACTGTATCACTGTGACATATTGTTAGGGTCCCTCTCTCGTGCATGCTATTGTAGTTAAGCAATGAATCACAATAAAGCTGGAGTTACTATGCAATCATTCACATCCAATATGTTAGGCACAAGGCTGAAGATCAACAGCTACAACAGTATTTAGGCATGAATTATTACCTAATAAATTCAAGTTTAGGAGTGTTTTACTGTAATACATATATTAGTATGGATATACAGAATACAGAATTGGGTGTGTGGAAGCAGAAAGGCTTTATTGGCACATGTATGGGATGACCTCATTACTTGTGAGTAAATGGATAACTTTCTTGACCTTTTAAAAGGAATATGCAAGGAGAGTAGAGCATTTTTTTGCTGTAAATTATACCAGTAATTCTGGATTAACTTCATTGTAGATTAGCTTCAGTGTGGTTGATGGAGTGAATGCAGAGTTGGATCAGTGTAAACTGTGTGTCCAGTGCAATTTATGAGCAAAGTGAGAGGTCAGGACATGAATACAACATCCCTGCGCTGTCTATAATAACTGCCACCTGAACCTGTTGGCAGGGTGGACTTACATTCTGTGGCACTCCGCTACTGTGGACGAGAAATTGTGTGACATCTGCAAGTTAATTATTTTTTTTCTTCTACTGAATTATATAAATAATGTGAGCAACACAGCATCTCAGATTATTATTATTATATTATGAGTATTTTCAATTTATGGTATTCTGTGCCTACATTTTCAGTTGGAACATGCAGCCTAATTTTGTACTGTATTGTGGAAGGTGTCAGGAGAAAGCTAAAGCTTTTGGCAACTGGAAAGGGGAAACTTGGAGTTTCAGGCATCCATGAAGATATGGGGAAAGATTTGGGTCTGTGGGATAAGTACTTTAGCTGGATATTTCTGCTAAAATAATCATAAGTGAAATAGTTAACTCCAAAAACATAAAGTAACAATGACAACATTAGTACTGTTAACAACCTATGATGCTGAATGGGTCAGTTCACACCTCAGCTTTGGTTTCAGGCCATCTGCAGATTGAGGGAGATAGCACTGCACTAGGCTACATTCTGTTTGCACTTTCTTTGGAAACATAAGGTCCAGAAACATTTTTTACATTAAATCTTAGCTTGTGAACCACAATTCTACTGCATGGGGTGGATTACAACAGAATTTGTGGCCCTTTAAAGCATTTGTTTCTAGGTCTTTGGAATTACAGTACATAGAACATTGCATTCAGTTCTAAACACACATCACTAAAAGAGGTTGACTGATGTTCATCCCAAATTTCCCTTTTCTTACATTTTCCCCCAATATTTCTTAGTTTTAATCTTTCATAAGCACCAAAGAGGGAGTGGATTCATTAAATATGGTGCTTATCAAAGTTATAACTAGGAGTAATGGGATAAAATGTAAGCAAAGGGAAATTTAGGATGAATATCAGTCAGTCAATCTCCCTGCAAATATTATAGATCGCAATTTCCTGAGTCAAAAAGTTCTGCATCTTACGCAGGAGAAATTCTGTATTAGACTTTGTCTTGACAGATAAAGAGAAACTGATCACAGAACTAATAACTGATGATAACTGAGATAAAAGTGATCATGATTTGATCATATTCATAATGTGCAAACCAAATAAAGTCCAGACCACTGATGTATATACCTGGTGCTTTAAAAGGGCCAATTTCACAAAACTGAAAACAATTATTAGCCAAATCAGCTGGAAGGAAGACTTTAATCAGAAAAATGTGACTGATAATTGGGAATTGTTTAAGAACATTTTACTAGATGCCCAATCCCACAACTGAGGAAGAAGACCATATTGGTTAAAAAAACCACCAGGCTTAGAGGGGAAGTGAATCTGTTATGCTTATAAGAAGCACACAGGATCTTTTTCAGGAGAAAAGGCAATACACCGCGTTTATTGAACATACAACAGTTAGCATATGCATTCAATCACACCACACACACTGTCCCACCAGTCGATGTTATAGTTACCAGTCCAGAGTCCGGATCAATCTAGTGGCCAGCTAGGTTGATCACGGGTAGGAGGAGCTGGGTTCTGTTGGTTGCGACATGATGCTCCAGGGAAGTCTTGGCAGGATGAGCCCAAAGTTTCATGGCAAGGCACCCTGTTTATATAGTGATTTTCCTTCATTGGGACCAACAATTCTTGCACCGTCATGTTGTAATCAATTGTTGTTGGACGAGTACTTGTTTTCTTAAATTGTCCTTCTCATTCTTTACATCAAGTTCCTCTGGGAGTTATTCCGTGCTGGTTTTGATCACCGCTATCTTGTCCCCATTGATATGTGCCTGCCTCATCTTTAGGATCATCAATCTGCCCTCCTCTGACATTTCAACAGAGGCGTGTTGCAGCCTCCTGGTGCCCTTGTGTCTGTCTCCGGTTCCTCCCTTGCACATCTCGTTCAGCGATGGCCTTCACACTTATCTCTTTACACATACAGTCCTCATTCACACACAAAACAGAATTAATTTACACAGAACATTCTGAACAGAAATATTAAATTGCAATGGAAAAGAAAACAATCATGGCATTCTTTTACTTATTTTAAAATTCTAAACCTACAACAAATTGGTGACGCTCAAAGGTCTGTTACTGCCTTGAAATCAGT
Source organism: Natator depressus (assembly GCF_965152275.1). Classification (NCBI taxonomy): domain Eukaryota; kingdom Metazoa; phylum Chordata; order Testudines; family Cheloniidae; genus Natator; species Natator depressus. The sequence continues at coordinate 129,958,364 of NC_134235.1, forward strand.
CCAGACACAGATTCTGGCTGATGGCCCATTAGACCATTCGTTTCTGCTTTTCAAAAAGGGTGGCTGGCAGAATATGATCAAATCATACACCAATACATTTAATACTTACTATATTATTATTCTTTATCCTTCATTCTAAATTATATAAAATACAAACATAAAATCCTACTACTACAAAGGCAGATATAAAAAAAATAAAATAGTAATATATAAAAAAGGGAGAAAAGGAAAGTTGATAGTCATGAATGTAAATTAGAAGCTAGGAACTGTAGAAAATTGATAAGGGAGGCAAAGAGTGACAAGGAGAAATCTATGGGTTGCATAATTAAGAACAATAAGACGGAATTTTTAAGTATACATTAGAAACGAAAATAATCCTAACAAGGGTATTTGTCCATTTCTAGATGTAAATGGTAGAATTATGAACAATAATGCAGCAACAGTAGAAGTGTTCAATAAATATTTATATTCTGTATTTGGGGGAAAAAACAGATGATGTAGTCACATATGATAACACTGTTTCCATTCCACTAGTATCTCAGGAAGATATTAAAAAGCATCTACTTAAATGAGACATTTTAAAATCAGCAGATCCAGATAACTTGCATCCAAGAATTTTAAAAAGCTGCCTGAGGAGCAGCCTGGACTTTTAAATATTCAATAATATTTGATATTCAATAAGAAAGAACACTGGGGAAGTTCCAGAAGACTGGAAGAATGTTAATGCTGTGCCAGGATTCAAAGAGGGTAAATAGGAGAACCCAGGTAATTGATGAGTCTGACATCAATCCCAGGAAAGATAATGCAGCAGGTGATATTGGACTTGATTAATAAAGCATTAAAGACAGTAATATAGTTAATACCAATTAACATGGCTTTATGGAAAATAGATCTGTCAAATTAACTTGATTTTTTTATGAGATTACAAGTTTGGTTGATACTTTGACTTCCGGAAGACATTTGACTTGATTTTGAATGACATTTTGATTAAAAAACTAGAATGATATTACATTTAAATGGCACATATTACATGGATATACAGATAGCTAACTGATGGTCTCAAAATGTGGAATCATCATTGAACAGGTAGATGTGTTTCTAGTCAGGTTCCCCAGGGATCAGTTCTTGGCCCTACCCTATTTAACATTTTTATAAATGACATGAAAGGGAACATAAAATCATCACTGATAAAGTTTGTAGATGACACAAAAAAACGGGGGAGTCGTAGATAGTGAAAAGAACAGGTCATTGATGCAGAGCAATCTTAGCAAGTTAGGTGCAAGCAAACAATGTATGTTTTAATAAGGCTAAATATAAATGTATACATCTAGGAACAAAGAACATAAGTCATACTTGCAGGATGGGGGAGGCAATGACTCTGAAAAACATTTGGGGATCATAGTAGATAATCAGCTGAACATGTGCTCCCAATGTGATGCTGTGGCCAAAAGTGCTAATGCAGTTCTTAGATGTGTAAACAGAGGAATCTCATGTAAGAGTACTAATTTTATTTTACCTCTGTATTTGGCATTGCTGTGACCACTGCTAGAATATTGTGTCCAGCTCTGGTGCCCACAGTTCAAAGATATTGTTGATAAATTGGAGATGGTTCAGAGAAGAACCAGGAGAATGATTAAAGTATTATTAAAAATTCCTTATAGACTCAAGGAGCTCAATCTGTCTTGCTAGACAAAGAGACTGCTAAGAGGTGACTTGTATACAGTATACAAAGATCTACATGAGGAACAAATATTTAATAACCTTAATAAATCTTCAACCTAGGAAAAAAAGAACAACATGACACAATGGCTGGAAATTGAAGCTAGACAAAATCAGACTGGAAATAAGGTGTATATTTTTTAACAGTGAGATAAATTAACTATTGGAACAACTTACCAAGGATCATGGTGGTGTCTAGATCATGGATGGTTTTTAAATCACGCTTGGAATTTTTTCCCTAAGAGATATACTCTGGGAATTATTTTGGGGAAGTTCTACGGCCTGCGTTATACAGGAGGTCAGACAACATTATCACAATGGTCCCTTCTGGCTTTGGAGTCTATGAAAAAAATACAGGATTGTTTCCAGAGCTTCTCTAGCTTCTGTGAATGCCCAGTATTTCCAGCTGGGAATATTGTGTTGAACAACCTTCCTTATATTATTATTTTTAATACTTCTACTTGTTAGGGGAAATCAACCTAGTTAGCATATGTGACTCCATTTTGAGTTTCCTCTCGGCCATTAACTAGAAGCGAGCACATCACGTACCAAGGGAGGATCCTTCAGGGTGGACAGCTGGACAGTTTCAAGATAAGGGAAACAAAGGAGACAGGAACCAGCCGACATGCCTGAAATAGTTGCTAATTCAGCTTTTTTGCATGGGGAAGGTGGCTGCAGGGGATTGGTAATAGATAAGGAGAAGGCCTGTTTATTGGTTTAGGCCCCCTGAGGCACACAGGCAGGATGTTTTGCCAACAGTATATAAACTTTGTGTAACCTGTAATCGGGGTCCCGTTCTGCTTAACAGAGCGGTACCATGCTCGAGCGTAATAAACCTACAAACTTTGAGGTACTCTGCAGTCTGTCTTTATTTGGTTGCCTCAGCCTAGAAACGAACTGTACGTGTCCTAACTGGAATAATTCGTAACATACTTCTGGTCTGTACCAATAATAGAAAATGCATGAAACAGACAATTAATTTAGCTTTCATTAACCTCCACTACCCTCCACCCCCAAAGGTCTAATTCTCATTCTGAGCAAATATTCCAGGTTTTAAAAAAAAAAAAACAACTTTAGAGAAACTTTCTTACCAATCCCTATTTTTATTATTCTAGCTTCCTTCTGTCTTCCTTTACTCAGCACCGAGAGCACCAGGTTGAAGTAGTACATTCTGCCCCTAGAACTACCTGCTCTGTACATCTCATTTTCCACTCACATGTTATCTACAGTAATCTTGCCTTTGTTTTCCATGAGAACACCATATCCTTTTCTTATTTTTTTCTTTTGCCTTCCTGAACTTATCAGCTGGAATTGCATAGAAAGGTGAGCCCTTGTAAATGTTATGATGATTTCTGCACTTCCCACCAGTGTTCCATTGTACTCACGTAATATCTATAGCTACTGCTTTTGCCTACATCAGTGAAAAACCAGTTAAATCATTTAGGGCCTGCTTCTGCTCCCTCAGAAGTCAATGTAAATTTTGCTGTTAGCTTTAATGATAGCTGAAGCAGGCCCTTATTAACTAAGGCAGTGTTTCCCAAACTTGGGATGCCACTTGTTCAGGGAAAGCCCCTGGTGGCCCTGGACTGCTTGTTTACCTGCCACATCTGCAGGTTCGGCCAATCGCGGCTCCCACTGGCTGCGGTTCGCCACTGCAGGCCAATGGGGGCTGCGGAAAGCTGCGTGGGCCGAGGGATGTGCTGGCCGCACTTCCCACAGCCCCCATTGGCCTGGAGCGGCGAACCATGACAGTGGGAGCCGCAATCTGCCAAACCTGCAGACGCAGCAGGTAAACAAACCAGCCCAGCCCACCAGGGGCTTTCCCTGAACAAGCGGTGGACCAGAGTTGAGAACCACTGTACTACAACCTTGAAGCACAACCGTTCCTGGACCTCCCCAGGAGTGATGTGGCTCCACGTGACTCCCAATTCAGGCTGGTGGCTAAACAACAAAACTGAGCTCTTCTGAACCTTTGTAATGTAGTCAATGATTTTAGTTTATTATTCATTTATTGTGTGATGTTATGATTAATTTTCATGTCATGTTATATATAGTCATTGTGTGTTAAATAGACTTAAATTGTAGGATTATAGAAGTATAAGATTGATCATTATTTAGAAGGAATAATTATGTATCAGATATCTAAGTAAGAAAGGCTGAAACACAAGAACTGTAGGCTGAGGCCTGCAAGATTTTAGCTTAGCTATTTTTGGCCTTGAATATAAAAAATGCTGACATAAGTAGGTGACTAAAGAATAGCCCAATTCCATATGATTATGGAAAAAAGGTACCAAGGGGTAATATTGCAAAAAATTAGCCGGAAGATTAATTTTAATTTACAAAAATGCTGTAGAGACACATCTATCTCTAATATGTGTTTTAACACAGGTTGTGTGTCTGTAGGGGCAAGGTTGCAGAAGATTGGCGAGGAGCTAAGTGGTGGACTGAGTATGTGACTGGAGGTAAGCGGAGGATGCAGGCCGTTTCAGTGAACTTTGTCTGACAGACCCTGCCAAAAGATATTGTAGCATAGCTCAACATATTTTTGCCTGTAAACAAGTCAGTTTATGTAATAAGCATAAATCATACATTTAAGAATGTAACCAGCTGTTGGTCCCATGTAACCCCAAGATAAACGCGGAGAATATAGCGCCACAGAGGACTCCCCCCCAGCAGAGTCCTGCCTGGTCAGCTGTCTCGAATGGCCAGAGTCCCCTGCAGCCCCTCCGTGCATCCTAGGGGTTCCCCGCACAGATTGGAGCATAAGTTCTTCCTTCCTTCAATAAAGCATAGTTTACTATTCTTAGGCCTGAGTGTCCTCCTTTCGCTGGTATCTTCCTCCCCAGCCCTTGCGGGCACAGTGTCAATGACAGGTTGTGTGTCAATGCTAATAAGAATAACAGGAACTATACACAGCCTATAGGAATTGGGGTACCTCAAGTTTTTAGGGGTCACCAGATCAATAAGGAAAAAGAGGGTTGACACTTTCATGTAGATATAGGCACAATTACATTATAAAAACGGGGTCACCAGAGTGGGGGAAATGAGCTTCTTCTGGGAAAACTCCAGCAGGAACCACCCCCGGAAGAGCCATCAGACCCTAACACTATCTAGAAGGATATGAGTATTTCTGTGGTTATAACTGGCACGTGGATATATCTAGGAGTTCTATATGCTGTGACATTCATAGCTTTGGACATTGTTCTTGTGATTGTATGTGTTACTTGCCTATGGTTTCATGTGTTCCTATGAGCTCTAGATCTAAAATAGGCAGAAGTAACTCTGTTGAACTCAAGACTGTAGCCGCCAGAACCAAACCCTCGACAGTGTAATATAACATTACTCAAATTAACTTTAAATAAAAATAAAGGCCACAGTAATACTATGAACAAGAGTCTAATTAGGTCCCATTGCATCTTATAGACCAGTCCACAACTAATGGCTCTACAGTATCATTGGATATAACCCCTTTAAGGGAATGTACAGTCTGGAACTCTACTTGTTCTGGTGACTGTGTGTAGTCAGCTATGCAGCTGAGAACAGTATGAATGTGTGATGGACTGAAGCATGAGCCACTGTAACTCAGAACTGTGCTCAATAAAATGGAAGAAATGCCCTGAACACTTTGTTTCTTAAGTATTATTTCCAGCTAATCTACTCCTGCAGTTTACCCAGCAAATTGACTATCCAGGATCCCACTCCCAGTCGTAAGAAACCATCTGACTTTTGTTACCAGAGCTCAAAAGGGAATGAGACTGACTGACCAGAACATAATTCACTAACTGAAAGAAAGCTATTCCCTTTCTGAAGAGCACTGTTCCCTATAGCTCAGCTAGGGAGACTATATGTCTATTTATTCTTATTCATATCCCAAAACTGCCCCCCAAAGTAATGAGTGAGTACAAATATTAACCAGCTGGCAGGGCGTTGACTAACAGAATGGCAAAGTTTCCATTTCCTTGAGGATCAGTATAAACCACATTGTGCCATTTAGACATACCCTCTGCTGTACTGCCCTTTAAGCCAAGATGAAGGGGAGAAGGCCCATTGCCCTACGTCTCTATGGAAAACAAAACAAAAGAGTCACCACCTTCCCCTGAGTATAGGGATTATCCTTGTGCACTCACACAACAACGAGGAAAAGCTGTTTCACAATTAGCTAGGACACTTAGGGCCAGATTCGTGCCTGGCCTCTGCACTGCACCAATTATTCAGGTAGAAAGATAAAGAACCTTCCCTCCACGCTTATGCAAAGGCCCACCATACATTATGTTTATTGTGTTCCCATCATAATGACTGTACAGGGTTAGCACCAATAGCTCCCAACGGGGGCAGGAACTAGGTTGGTGTTGGGGGCCCTGCTTTGCAGAGCAGGACAGCCAAAAAGGAGAGGGAAGTCTGAACCACTTTAAGGTGTGAGGAACAGATGTATTGCCACCTTGTCATATTCACAATGCCTCCCAGAACTCCTGTTAAGGCCCCTCTGCCAAACCAGGCCAGAGACTATCAGAGCCTTCTATGTATAACATTTTCTGTTCTGCAGCCCTGTTCTAAATAAACTGTCTTTCTGAATTTCTGAGCTTTCAAGATGCTTAGGGGTGTGTAGAAGAATGGACTGACTACTGGTGTGTTCTCTTATGGCCAGCATGGCGAAGCAGCTCTTTCCTGTCTAGTACCCGCTGCTGATGGTCACTTCAGTCCTGAGGTGGTTCTTCTCTTCTCATGATTTGGCCCTCCAAACAGATCATTTTTATTCCCACCCCTTCTGGAGTAACAGAAAGGCCAACAAAAACAAATGTCTGATCCCTCCATCCTATCTGCCACCCTCAATTCTGGACCCAATGGTCTGTATATCCTTTCTCAGGGTGCAGTCCATGTCCCTTTCTCAGGGGCTTCATACCACCGTACTAGTCCTCCTTGGACTTCTTCCTACCAAGATTTTCCCTGGGCTTTCTACTTGCCCTGCAAGAGTCTTTCTGTTCCCTGCAGGTCTCTTCTTTCCCTACTACCATAAGAGTGACTACAGACTTTCTCTCTGGAGCCCCTTCTTTGTCTCTGTTTTTTTGGTGGAGTAGCCTCGTTGAATGAGGCTATGACCGCCACTTCCTTCCTTCATTTTTAGCAAAGTGTTTTGTTTTGTTTGTTTGTAATATCCTTTCACTCAGTCTAATGTCCTCAAGGGAACACAACAAGGCTTTTTTCCCCCACTATTCAGATTTCCCAATATTCTTACTAGTCCTTCTGGGGAAAAATCTTTGATTCTAAGCCAACTCATTTTTTCATAAAGAAACTTTCTTTCTATAGAATATTGTCCACAATGCCATAGATCATGATCAACAATTTCTTTGGTTTTGCGCACATTACACAAACCATCTTTATGTTTGTTTGTTTGTTTATATAACTTTGAATTATTATTTAAGGCACAATGGCCTGTTAACACTCTAAAAATGACAACTTCACTTTTTCTATCATGACTGTGGAGTATAGTATTATCCTTAATTTTTGAGGATACATCATTAAACTTCAGTCTTTTTGTTTGCTTAGTCCATAGTTCTTGCCATTCCTGGGCAAGTTCCTTCATGACCACACTTTTACATTCTTGTCAGCCATCTCATTTACAGGTATTCCGATATGCGCCAGAATCCGTGCTATTGTTACACAAGTGCAGGCTTGCGTTATTTTCGTATTTTGGAACATTATCTCCCTTATTCTGTTTTCTGAACTCCGAGTTCTTATTGTCATAATCCCTTATAAGGAATCAGACAAAATTACAGCTTCAACCAGTCACATAGTTCTAATCCTCATAGTTCTAATCCTCTAATCCATCTTCATAGGGTGCATCCGATGAAGTGAGCTGTAGCTCACGAAAGCTTATGCTCAAATAAATTTGTTAGTCTCTACGGTGCCACAAGTCCTTTTCTTCTTGCAAAACAGTTTTAGTTATCTCAATATTCCATTTTTTACATCTCTTTTACACATTTTTTGATCCTGTATGAGTATGAGGAAGTCTGTGGCAATCAACATAATTGTCTACTCAGCTCCCAGCAAGCCTCATAAATCTGGTGTATGCTTCTATTTTCATGATTCCCTTTTACCTTTGCCCAGAAGGATAGATCTAATAGTGTCATCCTTAGATATATAGGTGCTTCTCCAGTGGTTATTTGCAGCACATACACCGGTGTTATCACTGCACATGCCAATCACAGAGCTCGGGCCTGAAGCAGTTCCAAATTTCTAAGAGTTGTTTCTGAGACTGAACCAAAAACTTGACATCTATAGTCTAAAGCTTGTTGTATCAATGTTCTGTACAGCATCATCAGTACCTTCCTATCAGCATACCATTTCTTTACAGCAATACTTTTAAGTTAGTTCATCCTATTTTACATTTTGTATGATATTATCTATGTGACCTTTCCAAGTTAATTTATTATCAAACACTACTCCTAAGAACATAACATTTTGAAATATCTCAATGTTTTTCACTATAAAGAAATATATTCCAGTCTTTCGTAATTTTCTTCCTGGTTAAAAGCATTCCCTTAGTTTTTTGCAAATTAGAATTTTAATCCCCAATCATTTCGCCACTTGGAAATTCTCTGGAGTTCCTCATTTGTCTTTTCTATGGCAACTTAGTCCATATAGCACAGCCATCTGCCAAAAGGGAAATACTTAGTCCCATCTGCACACTTTCTGGGAGGTCTTTTATCATAATGGAAAACAAAGTAGGGCTGATAATACTCCCTTGTTGAATTTTGTTTGTCAGCATGTAGGCTTTTGATAAAGCAGTTGCCACTTTTGACTTGTATAGTTCTGTCACTTAAAAAGTCCCTCAGCCACCAAAAAAGCATTCTCCCTTTTATTCCAATTTTGGCTAGTGTATATAGGAGGCCTTGCCTCCATAGCATGTGATGTGCTTTTTCAATGTCCCAGAAGACTCTTTTAAAGTTCTTAGTCCTTATGCTTTTTTGTACCTCCATTTCTAGTCTCACTATATGGTTAACTATGCATCTTCCTTTTCTGAAACCACTTTGTACCTCAGTTATAATATCAGTTATAATATTTTCCTCTAACTGTTCCACTAGTCTGACATTTATGATTTTTTCCATGAATTTTCCCACCTATGATGTGAGGGTAATAGGACAGTAAGCATCAGGTCTTGTACATAACTTTCCTGGTTTCCTAGTTGGTACCATCAATGCTGTTTCCATTCTATTGGTCGTCCTTCCCTCCTTCCCCCCGCCCATATATCACTATACAGCTGCAATAGAATCTTTAGACTCCCTTCTGACAAGTGTTGAATCATTTAATTACTTATGTTATCTTTACCTGGAGCTGTATTTTTCATTTTTCTAATGGCTGCAATAAGCTCCTGCATACTAAATTTTTTGTTTAACATATCAGTATATTCTCTCCAGCCATTTAGTGGTTCAGTTTTTCTCAGTAACTCCTTATTTTCCTCATAAAGCTCATTGCTTTGATTCAGATCACTACTGACTTTTTGGAATTATTTTGCTAAAAATGTCTGCCCCTCCTAAGTTGGAGACCTCAATTTCATTGTTTACAATAAGACCAGGTATACATTTACTTTTACTTTGAATTCCATTCATTCTTTGAATTTGCGTATGTATTTCTGAAGCTTTGAATCTTGTTCCATTTCCCTTAGAAATTTCTCAAACTTCCTTTTTTTGTCTTTTTGACTGCCACTGCCTTACATCTTTTGTAATTCACTAAGTCTTTTCTATTCATTGTGTGTTTTGTTTCCTTGTATGCCTTATTTATTTCCTTGATTTCTAATTTGCTATCCTCATTCCACCATGAGACCAGATTTCTAAATCAGAGGCAATTTCATGTTTTGTATATGGCCAGATCAGCTGCTTCTGTGATTCCTTTCATTATTGTTATAGAATTCTTGTAGGTTGTCACTTGTACAGTTCCTGCACAAATATTCATCATATTTAATCTTGAAAAGGCCACAATCAGCTTTTTTGAAAATTTCAGCTAGAAACTCGTGTTCTGATTTTGGTATGCCCATGGCCTTGGTACTCAATAAGCCTCAGGAAGTAATCACTTCCCATTCTGTCTTCTTTATGAATTTCCCAGCTCTATTTACTAGCTATATTATTTATTGCAATTCCCAAATCTAAAATAGAAAAGGTTCCATCCATTGAATTAAGTCTAGTAGGTGCTCCTGTATTCAATATTACCAGGTTATGTATATCAGTAAATAGTTCTAAGCATTTACCATTTAGGTTGGTTTTCTTATTTCCCCATATCTCATTATGGTTAGTAAAGTCTCCACAAATTATGAGTGGGTTTTTGACATTATTAACTTCTTTTTCTAATTAAAAAATTACTAATTTTACATGGATTCTAAACCTTATAAATCCGTATATAAGTGGATATTGTTTTTGTTGTTTTTGTTTCTCATGGGAATCTCAATAGCATTATATTCAAAACTTAGTTTCTGCACTTCCATTTCAATGTATCTGAGTCCCTCTTTTATAAATATCAGACGCCTCTTCCTCTAGTAACCTCTTGATCCCTTCAGAGTATATCATATCCTGATAGATTGAACACGTTTGCTTTTTAGCCATGTTTTCTTGCACATATATCACACCAGGTTTTTTTCCCATTTCAAAGATGTTTTTTTTAAAATTCGTGTCCATGCATTATTAAACTACGTGCATTCCAGCTAAGAATCATTAAGACCATGTTATTTAAGATGTATTATTGCCTTCATTTAAAAATCACACGGAAGCAGTCTATCAAGAGGTTGTCTAACTATAGATACGTTTCTGCTGCTTTTGCTATAATTGTAATCCTTTCAGGTTTTTTTCCCATCTGCAAGGTGAAGTTAATTACTTCTATAATGAATGCTATAAACTTTTCTCTACCTACAAGCAATACATCCTCTCACATTCTTCTCATATTCTCATACCAGAGATGTGTTCGGCTGCCCCTGTACAACTTTTATCTTGTGTATTTTTCTCTTTCTGTTTTCTGCAACGGGTACCTTTTGGTAGCCTCCACATATGATGCTTTATGAATGATTTTAGGTTTTTGTATTGCTCCAGCTCATTTTGCACCTGCACATACTTTATATTCTACACTGTGCTTTCTTCTGCAGTTGCTGCATTCTACACAGTTCTCATGTGAGTGATTTCCTCCACATTTACTGCACCTCATTGTTCACTTAGAAATAGTTGGCACATGTCTAAACTTTTGATAATTATAGCACCTCATCAGGGAGGCAGGGGTGAGGGGAGGATTAAATGGTGTAACCCAGAAAGATTGATCCTATCCAGAAATGTCCCACCTTTAAGTGTTATGCATACAGCTTTCTCCCAACTAAGTAGCCATTTAACAAACAATACTTTCTCTTCACCTATACTCTTTTTAATATCATCCTCAAGCAATCCTAGTGTCACTTCATACATAACCCCTCTTGCCTCCGCCAGGAATTTAGGCAGTTGACAAGTAACTTTTATTTTCCTAAAGTTACAATTTTAAGAAGTTTTTCAGCTTGCTCTTTATGTGTACATTGTATCCATAGATCTCCACCCTGCATTCTTTTAGCTCATTGTATGTCACCAACACTTCACTTTATCCATTCCTGCTATATTCAGGGGGTTAACATCTCTTATTTTCACATCTTCTGTCACTAATTTGACAATTATGAAATGCTGATTTTTATCCTGTTTTTGTTTTTCATGTCCATGCACTCCTCCTCCTTCAAATCCTGATATATCTAGTCTTTTTTTCTTTCTTTTTCCTAATCTGAGGCCATTCCTCATCCCCTGCCATTTCACCTTCATAGTCCAAGGCAACTTTCTCTTCCCCCCAAACCCCTCCATTGTCAGTTTCAGTGTTCATCCTCATTTCAGGTGGCGGCCAGGGCCTGCTACAGCACTCCACTCAGCCTGCTTCTGCAGCCCAGCCTCACTGTCTTTAGCCAGACACCAACACTCAGACCAGCTCAGCCAGCCCCTCTTCAAACTCAAGCCAGCCCAAAGTTTCCCTTCTCCTCTCACAGTGGCCCAGCCAGCCCATTCTGCTCTAAACTTCTTCTGTGGTAGCAGCATCCATCCCCTCCCCAGCTGGGTTTCATCATTAATTTGGCCTGATCCACTCTCTACATGCAACCAGGTGGGTCACTGGCCTCTTCAGCTCACATTAACCCTTTCACCCCCTGGGTGGTGTAGGCACCACATCACAGGACCAAATTCTTCTTCTGCTTACACACCCATAAGCCCACGGATTCATGAGAATAGATGGCTTGTCATCAGTGGATGTGTATGGATGAAGCTGAGAGCAGAATTTGGCCTTTTTATATCCAAGAATGAAGTGCATTAAAAACTATTAAAATATAAAGTGATGGTTTAACATTGCAACAATAAATGCAGTTCAATTATAAATGATCTAATGTGATAATAGAACTGAGTGACCTGTTAATCTCTTTGAGAGAGTGAGTGACCTTTTAAGTTTGCTCTCTAGTGTTTCAGTATCACTATGGGAGTTCCTAATAAAGGATATTTTAGGTTTTTTTCCCTCTAAATAAATTATTGTTTTTACGATGCATTTCATTCCTTCTTTTGTAACAGTAAGAATACCTTGATCAATATAAACTTTTCTGTTATTACACAAATATTTTAAGTCCAAGAGGACTACATAGTAGTCTTGGACAGGAAAGACTTTCAGACAGGCTAAATTAGAATTTAAAAGGCACTAGTTTGTTTGTCACACAGTGGGACAAGAGTTGTGTTCTTCACAAACACAAGAGCACATGTATGTTATACTGGATCTCAGCCGTTATAGTATGTTGGTAGTGTTCAGATGTCAAACAAATTGATGTATGTGTTTTGTTTATTCATAGATTATCTTGGTACTATGTTGTGAAATATGCAAACAGGAAGGATAGTCCAGTAGGTAGGCAACTAGTTTGAGATTTGGGAGACCCAGTTCAAATTCCTGCTCTGCCATAGACATCCTGTGTGACTTGGGGCAAGACACTTAGTCTCTCCATGATTCAGTTCGACATCTATAAAATGGAGGTGATAGAGCCCCTGGGAGTTAGGGAAGTGCTGTGAGACATTAACGATTGCGAGGCACTCAGATACTGCCATGTTGGGGGCAATATAAGTACCAGATATAGTTAAGGTTATCCATCACTTTCCATCATAAGATCCTGTTTTCAGAAACACCACCATAATGCATACACACATCAGAGCCAAAGCCTTAATTCTGGCATTTCCTAACTACTGAGTTCTTGACCTTGCAAATTTAAGATTAAAGTAGTTATATATTTTTCATGTAGTTTCTTAAGTATTTTATCTTCTACACTGATAAATAAAAAATTCTATCATATGGGACCATATTGATCCCACAAATGGCTCATCAGCCGGGTTGGGATCTTTAGATTCACAGCACAATCCTCTACTACTTGAGATTATTTGAATAACTGGTAGCAATCAGAGGTTATTATTTTTCTATGCAGAACTGCCACTAATGGGGAATGAAACACACACTTTTCCAGTGGGTTTAACAGCTATTTGCTAGACAGCAAAGGAATGTTGAGATAAAGGAATAACGGGTTCAAATTCCAAGTTGTGGAATGGAGTGGTTAAAGAGCCTTTACCTCCTGTCCCCCCGAGTCTGTCTAGTTTTATGCCTAGGACCCAAGCACCTTCCTCTGTCCCCTTCCATTCTGCTATCCCTCTAGCTCCTGCCCTGCCCCCCACACTGCTCCTACCTTTCCCCTACACACACACATTCTGCCATTGACCCCCCGAAACCCAGCTCCGTCCCTTTCACCTCTTGGCTCCTGCCCCTAACAATGCTCCACACACACACATCATTCCTCACCCCCCTGCATTTGCAGGTGATTACTTCTTCTCCATCACATTATCTAGAGCTCACCAGGGCATCACTGAAAAGTAGAGAGGAGACAGGCTCCATGCTGAGTTCAAGTGCCTGGCACCACAGCAGCAGTTGTAGGGAAAATTCTACTCAGTCCCTGCAGCCCCAGGATGGAATATGCTTAGGGCTAACAGAATCTTTGGAGAATTTAGCTGCCAACCTCTAAAAATTGTTTTGTGCATGCTCAGTAGAGATTTGTTATCAGGTTAGAACGTTGGCAGTTTTTTACATGGATAGGAAAAGGCACATCCCTTCAACAAGGGCAGTCCCCACTCCAAAGCTTGGAGGCACTAGAGCTTCTCAATGAAACTTCTGTAAGAATTTTTTTTGGAAGATACCAAAACATACATTCCACTAACCTCATTCTCAGAAATGGGTTAACTGCTTTAGCTGATATTTTCCCTCCACACACACACACAGAATCAGCCTGTGTCAGACTCCCAACATGGAGAGTTTCAGCTCAAATTGTTTAAGTTATAAGCAACTAAAACCAGGGTCTTATATTGGAAAAGTACTGAGCAACCTGAACTAGAGGCATCACTACTTGTACACCATATAAACATAAAGAAAAACAATGAGAAGTGTGGACTTCATACCATGCTACCTTCATAAAGATATGCTGTATTCAGCAAGTGGCAGTGAGGATTTTCACTATTCACACACACACCCTTGGCTTTGAATACAGGTCACAAAAGCAGGCTATAAGTGTGTTATGGAACTTTTATATCCCCAGTGAAAAAGAAGTCACACATGAAGCAGCAGCCAGAGGCCTTTTTTATATTGAGTGAGGAGGCAGCAGTAATCAGAGCAGCAGTAAACTTCTGTATATGGATTATAGTAAAAAAAAGAAGACAGACTTTATTGTGACAATCTGCAGGACACCCAGAACTGTGATCCACCATGTAATCCCTCTGTCTCAGCAACTGAGAGCTTTGTTGCTGCTACGATGTGTGTCAGCCCCCTGGCACACTAGCCTGTCTGCCTTGCCAATAGACTCTTCAAGACTCTGCCAGTCTAAACCTTGGCTTACAGGTAACAATCCGTGAACCCCAGTTCCCAGATTCACCAGAGACATTTCCCTGCAGTGTCTAGTCCCTCTCACGGGATGCTCACAGAAATTATTAGGTTCACTGCCTTCAAAGAGCACACACCTGCCTCTTAGGTTAGCTGAAGACTCATGGTTCCCTTTAATACACAGCACTAAGATGTTTTTGTAATAACACAGGAATAAGTTTAACAAAAGACAGAGATTTAAGTGATCCTAAGCAAAATAAAAAGAGATAGGTATGGTTACAAAAAAACCAAAATAAAACACATTCCAAGTAACTAAAATTTGACCTTAGCAAATTACAATATTTGCCTAAGCAGTTTTCTTACATCAACTTACCAGCATCTCCAGTCCTTGGGGCCATGGGAGCCAATGTTCACAGAATCAAAGCGTTTTGTTCCCTTTGTTCACTAAATGAGGGACAACTAAAATGCCCTTTGCTCCCTTTATATTACCCAGAGTCCATTGTCTCTGCCTCAAGAGCCAGGAGGGATTCCTGCGGTGCAGACTCTGTCCCCCAGTGTGCCCACTAAGCTGCTGCTCGTTGGCTTGATGGCTTTGTTTATTGTATATGTAAATTTATTTTCATTGTTCGCTGCCAGTAATCAAACCAGTCAGACAGGTAAACATTCATGCCATTGTCTAGGGCAGGCTGGGTTTATGCCTTGCCTCCCAAATGCATTTTAAGAAATATTTCCAGCATATTTCACCTTTTAGATACATATGTCAACAGTGTGTTGGGGGTGGGAGGTAATAAATATGTCTGACCTGGTATGAGTTACAGTATGGTGGGGCCTCTGCCAGTTGGCAGTGAGGGGCCCCCAGTTTCACACTTATATAACAAGTCTAGATATTCTTCCCTTTACGAGCTCAGTTTGGCCTGCAGCTGTAAACTGTGGGATAATGTCTAAAATTCTCTAGATGGGAATTTCAGACAATACTTAGGTATCATAATGTATAAAAGAAATTAAGCAATAGTACCCAATATCCCAATTTTATATTTTTAAAAGGTATTACCTCAGACAGTGCAAGTGCAGGGATTCAGCTGACCAGAGGGTATTACAAGTTTCAGTCGCTGTTGGTTACAGATCTACATTAGACTCCTTGAAAAAGTTTGTGGTGAATCCATCATGGCCTGCTTCTTTGCTTGACAGAATGTGCCTAATAGCCCTTGCTGACTTTCTCTAGAGTAATGGAGCTTTCTTCTGCTTGACATATTGATGCCATGACTCAGTCAGGTTTTAATTGTGCTTAAAATATTTTCAAGATACAGTATTCCATTCAGTCAAGCCAAAGCTACAAACCATATACATGCATTCATCACTAGCAGGCTTGATTCTCTGTATGTCAACCTTCCTGCAGATGCCCTGCATTCTCCACAGTGGAACTAAGATGCATTAGACGGACTTGACTGGGACTAAATTTTTTATCATATCTTTCTTCTTTGATGCTCTGTTACTACCGATTTTTAACATATCATAGTTATTTCAACATTTCATATTGGGACCTTTACTTATAAAGACATATTTTTTCCTGCCCCAACTTACTTATCTGCTTTTTCCTTACACACCTGCCAGATCTCTTACACCTTACAATTATAAGATACTCTCTGTTCACCCAATTCTTTTTGCATGCTGCTGACTGAGAACTTCACACTGTGCTTGTTCTGTTAGAAGTTCTCTACTTTCATACTAAAGGAAAGTGCCTCACTTGCTTACAGCAAAATGTGACCTCAGATACACCCATGTTGCCCTATTTATTGCAGTGAAAATCAATGTATTCAGCAATAGAATTTGGCCCTAAAGTTATTAATTTATTTTAATATTGCCTTTAGGTGATCTTATGTATTACATAATTCTTCTTCAGGCTTTTAGTGAGAAGGTGCCCAATCCTGAAAGCTCTTTGAAAAGTTTGTGTGACATAAACTTGTGGGACTGGTCTCTTACATTACAATTCAATAAATTTTCAAAGGGCATGCAACACACTGCTAAACCCTCACTTTGATTTCTTTACACCCAAGTTACTATGCAAGGTTGTTTTCTCTGCAAACACAAACCCGGTATTTGCTTGTGCAAACTCATTTACATGGACATCACTTATTTGATACCTACCTACCTGATTTGCATGCGTAAGAGTGCACTCATAAGTCTAAGTATTTGGACACACAAAAATATGAGAACAGAGAAACCAGGTGCAATTTTAGAGGCCATTTTGAACATCTGGCATTATAAAAGAGATTATATATTATTGTTTTATGCACATATTTTAATGTCTAGTAAATTGCTACATCTCTACAATTATAATCTTTCTGTATTTCCTATAAAAATAAAATGCCTATGGGAGACAAATTTTAAAACCCATATAGAAATATGCATTTTAAAAGCAATATTTTTGTACATAAGGGCTGGAATCAGTACAGGAGCGTGGAACAGTGAAAATCCTACATTATTGAGCTATCACATTAACTGAAATCTTTTCTAGAGAAATTGAATGTGCATTTATGGAAAATATATCATTTAGATACATTTAAGGCTAAGAGGGACCATCGTGATCATCTAGGCTGACTTCCTGCACATTGCAGGCCACAGAACCTCACCCTCCCCTCTGAAGATCCATAACCTCTGGCTGTGTTACTGAAGTCCTCAAATCATGATTTAAAGACTTCAAGTTATGGAGAATCCACCATTTTCTCTAGTTTAAACCTGCAAGTGACCTGGGCCCCATGGTCCCAACAGCAGCCGTTGGTCATAGTTCCTACTAGCAGTTGCAGATCAGCCACATGCCATTGTAGACAGTCTCATCATACCATCCCCTCCATAAACTTATCAAGCTCAGTCGTGAAGCCAGTTAGGTTTTTTGCTCCCACTGCTACCATTGAAGGCTGTTCCAGAACTTCACTCCTTTGATGGTTAGAAAACTTCATCTAATTTCAAGCCTAAACTTGTTGATCGCCAGTTTATAGCCATTTATTCTTGTGTCAACATTGGCACTTAAATAATTCCTTTCCTTTACTGGTATTTATCCCTCTGATGTATTTATAGAGAGCAATCCTATCTTCCCTCAGCCTTCGTCTAAACAAGCCAAGCTCTTTGAGTCTCCTCTCCTCAAGTAGGTTTTCCATTGCTCTGATCATCATGGTAGCCCTTCTCTGCACCTGTTCCAGTTTGAACTTAAACATGAGAGAACAGAATTGCACAGTTTTCCAGATGAGGTCTCACAAGTGCCTTAAATAATGGTACCAACACTTCCCTATTTTTACTGGAAATACCTTGCCTGATCCGTCCTAGAATTTCATTAGCCTTTTTCATACTCATCATGTGATCAACCAATACACCCAGATCTTTCTCCTCTATCACTTGCAACAGATAAGTCCCCAATTTATAGCAAAAATTATTGTTGTTAGTCCCTAAAGTGCATGATCTTGCACTTTGCACTGTTCAATTTCATCCCATTTCTATTACTCCAGCTTTCAAGGTCTTCCAGATTTTCTTGTATGATATTCCAGTCCTCCTCTGAATTGGTAATATCTTTCGACTTTGTGTCATCCACACATTTTATTAGCACACTCCTACTTTTTGTGCCAAGGTCATTAATAAAAATGATAAAGAAGAATGTCCCAAGACCAATCCCTGAGGAACTCTACTAGTAATCTCCTTCCAGGCTGACAGTTCACCTTTCAGTATGACCCATTTAATTGGTTGTAAAGTAGAGGCTGGCCTCAAGCAATTGCCAGTTATTTTGCCATCAAGCTATTGAATTATGTTGGTCTTTGGACTATATCTGGAGACTTGAAAATACTAACTGCATCTTAGGGCCAATTTCTGCCCTCAGATCCCTATTATGCCCCCTTCTAAAAGTAAAATCTATTCCCTTAACTTAGTGTTGAAGCCTTTTAGAACATAAAGTTCACATTTTTAAAGACCTTCCCTCTCTAGACTGGAAACAGTTTAAAATCTGTCAAAACCAACATTCTTTCAATAAGAAACCCGAGAAGTCTGACTGTACAGTGCTGATATATGCAAGTAAAAGTGAGTTCAATCATAATTTGCTGCAATAATGATAGCAAAGTGTTTTAAAGGGGATAATTCTTCTTCTACCTTTGCTGTTTAGTGCAGTCAGACATTTAATTTTTCTGCTGCTCAGTAACTTGGTTAACTTCTTAAATGGTTATTACAACTGAAGAGGTAATAAACTATTAATTCTGATCTGCTGAAGCAGAGTTTCTTTTTAACTATCCCTCAATTACTCTTTATTCATATCTCTAGCAGTAGGAGGTAAAATATTAATTTCCTTTTGTTTGAGAGGGTACATACGTTTCTGTTCTATTCTGCTTCATAGTTGTCATTGAACCAGGGAAGTTAAAGATGGGGTCCGTGAGCTCCATTCAGGTGGTCCGTGGATAGTTCCCTGGAAGGCTGTACACAAGAGAACGATGGCCACCCACCTAATTCGTGGAGCCATGCAGGCGTGGCTCCACGAATTAGGTGCCTGGACCCTGGAGAAGACACACATATAAAGTGAGGTTGTGGCCTTGGGGGAATAGGGGCAGGTTGGAGGGAGCAGTAGGGTGAGAAGAGGGGGTGGGGGGAACTTGGGATGTGCAGGGCTGCGGTGGCCAGAGAAAGAGGTGACTTTCCCCAGCTCCAAGGCTTCGGCTGTGGGGAGAGATGGCCCTCCTTCCCAGCCCCAGCTCGGGGGCTGCTGCAGTGGGGGAGAGAGGGAGAGACCCCCCCTCCTTCCCAGTCCCAGGGCTGCTGCGGTAGGTTAGAAAGGTAAGACTTAGAAAGGTCGCATTAGAAAGATGAGACTACTGATATTAAAATATGGGTGGTGTGCTTTTATTTGTAGAACAAAAAAAGTTAATTATTATTATGTTTTTTTTTAATATAGTGATTTTATCCAAAGTGCTTTACAATAGTTACCTAATGGTACAAACAACATTTGGAAAGATCATTAAGTGGGCCGCCGAGACCCTCAGCAATTTTCAAGTGGTCCATGAAAAAAAAAAAGTGTGAGAATCACTGGAATAGACCTATAAGATCACATAGTCTATCCCCCTACAAATCCAGGCTTGTTCCCTGCAATTCTTTGTCTATTGTATTGTCCAGATTAATCTGAAAATACCAAGCAATGTGGGTCTCAGCATTTCCCTGGGGAAACTCTTACACAGTATTATAAATCTACCTTTTATACAGCAAGCATCTTCACTGTGTCTTTTACAGGACCAAGCACACTATCTGTGCCTGAGGTCCTCGACACAGAAACACACAAAGGGTGGAAGTGCAAAAAGCCTCCTCCTTTTGCACCCTGACTGCAGTGACTAGACAAAACTCTGAGTGCAGGGACTTTTTCCTCCTAGTCCCTCTCAGAGTGTAAGCTACCCCAAAAGGGGACAGGAGGAACAGGAAGGAAGAGGGGCCATGGCACCTTTTCTTCTTATCCCTACTCTCCTCCACCCTCTGGCCAGCACAGCTAGCTAGAAGCAGAGAAGGAAATACGCTATCCCATGCTAAGATAGATGGAACCCTACCAGAACTCCACAAGGGCAGTGTAGCTTTGCTTTCCCAACAATGCCAGGATGTGCTTATCAGCTCTAGATAATAGACAGCAATTGTCTCTCCAGGAGGAAGCTCTTCCTGATATTCAGCCTAAATTTTCCTTTTAAAAAATAATCCATCCCATTACTCAGACCAATACTCCACATGCCAGAAGCAATAATCCCTCTTTCTATACCTTTTTAGTAGCAATTATCATTTCCTCACTTAGTAGTTCTTATAGTTCTTGCACCACCTTTATGTCTTCTTGAACCTTATATCCTTCATGAGAAAGATGATCAGACATAACTTGTCAGATGAGTTCTTGATGCTATGAAACATCTTCAAATAGAGATAGTAATGTTAGCACATGTAGTTACACTGCTTGCCATTAAAAACTATCAATGGTTACCATAGTGTTAGCAGCATGGAATCACATATTGTTCTACGTCCTCGTAAAGTCTGAGAAGAATTCTGTGAATAGCATGGTAAATCCATTTTGCATGCAAATAGTCACAATTACACTAGCATTGTTAAGTACCATTGCACTATAAAAGTCATTCCTCTCAGCTGCCCAAAGCAACTACTATATTAGGAGCTGAAGTGTACAGATGGGCTGGAAACATAACCCTGAATTTAACACCAGGACATTTGAAAGGATTTTGAAATCCATACTGGTATCTTATTCCAAATTTCACAAATGTCACCTTCTTTTTATAGACCCAGAACCATCAAGCCAAACAACTTCAAACTTTGTAGCATTAGGAATTTGCTGCTTGCATTCATCTCTACTTTTAAAGCAAAGGATTTGTCACTACTCTGGCATATTTTTTAGCAATTCTTTATTAGTCTTACTGCTCTGGTGACTTTATGATAGGTCTTTATGATATGTGAAAGTCTATTAAAGTGAATGCTAAAAAACTTATGTCAGCAACATTGCCATGTTAATTTTAATGTATCAAATCCAGAGATCTTTACTCAATTTTTAATCAGGCCAACTAAAACACAACTTCTATTTAAAGCAATTGAAGTTTGGCTTAGTAAAGGACTGACAAATATTGAGTAAGAACATCATGATTTGGTTCAATATTAATACATTGTTGGTATAAAATGATATAAAATTGAGTAATACATCTATAGCCTCTCCCACCAGGGACACCTTCAAAAGGACCTACGATAACATCTGGTTTTGGGTGTTTGAGGAATCCACTGACTAGTTACTCAGGTACAGCAATAGAGATTTTAAATGGCAACAGGTAGCATACAAAGGGGAAGCGTTTTAAAGAAAGAAGAGCTGGTTACATGTGTGATTGATTATAGTAAGCAAACAGATTACTGGTTTTGAAAATATTGCATATATACAACATGTCATCTTCAACTGTCCTGAATGGCCTCCATCTGCCAAACTGAAATTTTTCAGAGGCAAAGATCTTTCACTGCCTAGAGCTTGCACTCTCCCAGTAGACAGTAAGACTCTGACAGGTTGAACAACATTCTACCTTAAATAAATTGTTACCTGGGGTAATCAGAACCCAAAGCAGTGGTAACTTAACTGTTTCTCTCTAGGTGGTCTCAGGAATAAATCAATAGGAGGCACAGCTCATTTGTCTGATAAATGATTGATACAAGAAAGCGTGCTCTTACCTAACACTACTATTTATTGGACTTTAAGCACACACACAAATACACAATAGACTTAGGACATCCCAGCTACAGATACCCACAGTCTGAGATGGTTTTGAGTCCAGGCGCCCAGGCGTCCAGGGGCCTCTTTCCATCCATCTGATGGGGAGTTTAGATGTCAGCTCCTTTCTTGAAGAAAAGTTCCCTCAGACTTCTCCAAAGCAAATTATTTCACCTAATCTTTTATAGTTAACTCTAACAAAGCACATCATCTATAGTGACTACTAATAGGTCGGCATAGTAACCTCTACCAGGTCATCAATTCTCCTAATTTCAACATACTACTCATTATCTCAAAATATTTCTAGTATTTCCAGTCATAACAACAATATGTCAGGGGCACCTAAAACCAAGGTTGCTATTAACTCATTCTCTTCCATAACTTTCTGTCCTATCCTCGCATTCTGAATAGCAAACTGCAAGTATGCAGCTGTCTGACCTTGCCTCACAAAGGCCTAAGATTATTCCTTGCTATGTTGTATTTGGTTTTCAGCTGGCAGTGGATGAATATACAAAATGGCTGACTGCAGTACTGTCAAATTCTGGGGTAAGAAAATGGGGACACATAATTCTGCCTTGGGATGTGAAAAGTTTTGTTTTCTTCACGTGATCAAAGCTGTGAATTTGTATAAGATGTGGCCAAACAAAGATATTAACACTGAAGGGGGCTTCAAACATCATTAATCCAAATTATGTATTTATGTCAAATTAATCAGTGAGAAGCTGCCAAAATTGGAAAATTGTTCTACACAAAAATACATTTTGGGCTTTATCCAAAACTCACTGAAGTCAATGGGAATTTTCCCACTGACTTCAATGGGCTGTGGATCAGGCCCTCAGAGACATGCAACCAGTGTCTAGAATTAAGATTGAACCTTAACTTTTTCTCTCTATTTACTTCTTTTCTACTTATGTGAATGATGAAGTCCTCTGGAGCCCTTTGAAATCATGTGACTCTCCTGAAAAACCTTCATCCATCCATTACCCATCTGCTACTGCCATGAAGAAAAATGCACAATTACATTTTAAAATGCAACATGTGTCAACTTGCCCATATTTTTTCACTATAAAAATAAGATATTTTGATAACCACAAGTTAGTTTATTTTCACTGTAGATAATTTATGTGGGTCTCCTGCCATCATACTGCAAATGCTATTAACAAATGAGCGTCAGAACCATACATCTTAAATATTTTGTGTTTAAATTGTCAGAACTTAGTGCTTATGAAAATGAAAGACTAATGGTACAGTTTTGAGCAACGAATAAAGTTGGCAGGTGTCACACAAGTCTCCCCATGTAGGGCAGTGCTACTGAATCTTAATCTTGGCACAGCTTCTATTCCATGTAATCCTGCAATTTCATAAAGCAGAGACTCCAAATTATATTAGATTGAGACAAACTGTGCAGTAGTTTTGAAATATGCACAAGCAGGATACTACCATATTCAGTTTCATTTGAGACCTCAGGTGAGGATTTATATCTAAATCCACACAAGTGAAAGTATAATGCAACCACTGCAACACCTCCTGACCCTTTCCCTCACATTTCATAATTTTAATAAAAATTTGAGCATAATTTAAAATCAAGAAAATGGTACTGCCTAATGGAAATAACCTTATGCTTAGCAGATGCAGCAGAGTTATAATACATGGACACTGACCAATCTAACTGCTAGTGGTAACTCAAAAGTTAACATAATAAACAGACTTTTGGCCACTAGGAAAGTTAAAATTGAAGATGGTCCCAAATTAAAGTCATTCATAAATGTTGGAAGAGTTCAGATCCAGATCTGAGGCTTAGTCCCTCTCCAGCTTTAATTTTGTATGGTCCTGTTTAAATGTATGCTGGGAACATCAGGAATAAGAAAGTTTAGAAAACATGAAGACTACCCTATAGACATGAGTCACTCCCAGATACACAATCCCCCAGAAAATACTAAAAATTCTGGGATGTAAAAATATCAGCTTATGAGGGACTATATATGCTGAAGAGCATAATTAGAGGCAAACGGTATAAATTCTACTACAAATTTTTGTTATACACCAGCCATGTACAAAAGAAAAAGAGACAGGTAAGTAAAACTCATCTACTACTTAATTAACATTCAACTAAAATGCATCAGTAGTTGATCACTCCTAGTTGACCTCTTTCAGCTAAAGTCAATATTCTAAAAGTTGAACACCAGTTGAGTATCTTCAGAGGGGGATGAATGCTGGCTGTGCACTGTCACAAGCAGATGAGCATAAGATGAGCATTTTTGCAGATTGCTGAGTGTTAGTTAAGTGCTTTCATGCATTGATTCTTATGCCCAAATAAATCTGTTAGTCTTTAAGGTGCCACCGGACTCCTCATTGTTTTTGTGGATACAGACTAACAAGGTTACCCTCTGATACTTGTCTTCAAGAAAGTTACCCTGGGATAAGACTCAGGCCCCAGGATACCGTGGGCCTGAGTCTCTACTACATTGGATCTTGTGTAGTCACTTGTATTTGTGCAAAATTAATGTAAAACAAAATGCAGTATTTTACACCTTTGATGTAAGGGACTGCACAAAAACCAGGCTTAATATTTAAAGAAAACAAATAATGCCCTACGTTTGTTTAGGAGACTTGGAACATACTGTTGAAAGTTTCAGACTTAAATATATTTAGCTAAGGTTTCAAAGCTAACAACCTAGCCATATGTATAATCTTGCATTTGTCCATGCCAGTGATCACATGTATGTGCACCTAACCATTTTATGTTCACAAGTGTGCAATATGCACCAATGCATTCAGCCTGTTTGGAAGATTTGACTCATCTATGTTCTCATTTTAAAAGCAAGACCATTGGAATAACAAGACCAGAAACTGAAGCCCTCCATATGGAGTGATAATGAAACATTCCCCAAACAGACCTACAGATGTCTCCACCTTATTCCTGAGGGACCACCTCTATATTCAGTAATACTGTCCTATTCAGTTCTTGACTTCTGTGTAGAGACTACGAAAAATGCCATTAGGACCTTATTATTGTAATAGGAACTGTACTGGATCACTGGCTTTGGCCCACCAATTTATTTCACATAGTTCATCAGAGATTAATAACTTTCAGTTTTAGGCCTGTACTGGTGACCTACTGCTAAATATTCCATGCCCCATTACCAACTTCCTGAACCTCCCAGCCACACTATTTCACTAGTAGTCACTGTATAAATGAGAAACGTAGACCTATTTATTCCTCAGAGTCTGAAATTCTCACTCCACATATTTTCATACTGTGGGTGAGTGTGTGAAGGAGGTTGGTAGGGCTCATTTGAGATCCCATGAATCTTCCAACACATTGCCAATATGGGGAGTAATGGAGCCAACTCAGGATCTGAAGTCAGTCTCTGTGTGGCACAAACTGCTGATTCAACGTAGTTCAAAATTGTTTCTCAAACTAATTTATACAATTTTCCATTCTACTAGCTATTTACTTATTTTGCTGTTGAATTCTTAAGGCAATAGGAAAGTGATTATGAATCCTCGTAATAAAATATTTGAATAAAGAACTTTATTTTTAGCAAAAGTTAATGGACCAAATTCAATCCTGACCTAACTCCACTTAAGTTGAAGACATGCCTGGTCTTAATTTGATTTAATGGCTTTTGTATTGTGCAAGTGACTTTTTGTCATACCAATGAATTCATTTAATGTATTGTATTGTAAGCAGAAAACATCTGCCCCTACCATCACCATTGTCACTTATTCTCTCTGCTGTTCATGTTAAAGCCATTCACATCACATTGTTTTTTAAAGTGGTTTTCATGTGTGCATATAGCACAGGTAGCAAAAGTGCCTGGTGATTTAGAAAAGTGCCCTTGTTTGTTGAACTATGAATTTGTGATAGACAGTCAACTCTGGTCAGAATGCATCTTGGAAGAAGAATGTTCAAGGATCACACTTTTGTGTTAATGAAGTCTAAAAATCCAGAGAAATGGACCATAACTTTATAATGAACAGGGCTAGTTTATAAAGAATTAATGATCACATGCTCAGCTTGTCCCATTTCAAACAATGATACATTGTGAGAGCAATTTGCATTCAATTAATTTGCTAATTAAGAAATGGCAGTTGCTAAGGAGTGAAACTCCTGCTTAATTACTTAATAAACAAGCACAAAACATTTCAAGTGAATTAAATTTAGGAAAGAATCCTTTCTTTGTGACAAGAACCGCTTAAAGCGTAAAGACTTTATTTTGTTTTCATCAGGAAAAATAGACAACTGTGTGGTTCACTCTTGTTTTCCTTGTTTATAGTTACCCAGATTTTCAAATGGGCATAGGCAAATGTGTGCAGTCACTTTTCTGTACAGCCTGCGTAAGAATGCAAATCCCCCAGAGTGCATACACAAGTTGGAATTTGTGTGCACACAGAGAGACTTGCTGATCCAGCCATGATTTGCATACATACATCAAGGAATTTGCACATCTAAGGTGCATCCACATAAAAGATGCATATGCAGTTCTTTGTGACAGTATGTTAATTGGTTCAGTTTCTCCTGTTTTTTTTATGCCAGGCTATATTCAATGAAGATATCTATGCTTCAAATCTTAACGTGTATATATGCACACCATCAATTTTATAGTCAAAAGGTAGGGGTGTAATAGTATGGAGAGTGGATTTATAGATAACAAGTGCTCTTACAAATCCTGAGCCCATTTAAGTCAATGGCAAAAATCACAGTTATTTCAATGGAGGCATGATTTCACTCTATGAGTTTTGTTTGGTTTTGTTGTTGTTGCAAAACAGACAAAGACATACTTATTAGAAAGATCCTTCCTGGTGGACCAGTGATTTGTCAAATCTGTTCCTGTTTTCATAGGAACCTGACCTCAACATTAACAAAGAAAATCCAGTTTCTCCCACTAAATAAAACTGAAATTAGTGTTTTCAAAAGTAATAATAAAGCAATGTCTGTTCTGAAGTGCAAATAGCTCAAGTCATAGGTGGTCAACACTCAAAGATACTTCATTCTTGGTTATCAGATGAGTGTTGTGGACAAAGTTACAGGAGAGTGCTGAAACGTGAATTTCAAATGGAATCCTTCAACAGAATCCACTTTGTTGCATATGACTCTTTCCAAAACGACATTGTTAGATAACTGGGAGCATTTAGATTAGGTACGGGATACAAGACATCTGAATCTGGTTTAGGTTAATAGTCACCAAAAACCTTACTATTATATGGCCTACTCTGTGTTGGTGGTCTCAATCCAGATACTAGCAGACAAGTGTCCACATGACAAAATCTGTCATTGTGGCTTTTGTTTATTATTTGTAATGTCACCAACATGCTATGAATCAAATAAGCATGTAAACTGAGCTACTCTCTCACCACCCAGAACATATTTAAGTTACACTGGCAGAGCATTACTAATGGGAATGATGTACTTTGTGAATAGAAGACGTGATTGTCCAGGACTGTCAGTCTAATGCTATTCACAGGCATTAAGTTTGCTTTGATGCATTAAATGAATAACTTAGCTTCACATCATTGTGCGTTACTTGCTAGCATGCAGCTTTATGTAATTTTTACAACTTTTTTTTGTTTTAAACTTAAAAATAAATATTCTCTCGTTAATCTTTGATTGTAAGCTCCTTTAGGTAGGGATCATCTCCGTATATGTACGTAAGTGTCCTAGAGCATTGTTTCTCAAATTGGAGTCCGCTGACCAACTTCTCCCCCTCCCTCCCTACATCAACTCATCCCCCTTCCTCTATCTCTCGGATGCTACTGAAACCAACCTGGGAGATTTTAGGTGCTAAAAGTCCAGCGGCGCAGCAGGGCTAAGGCAGGCTCCCTGCCTACCTTGGCTCCATGCAGCTCCCAGATGCAACTGGGGGGTCTCTGCATGCTGCCCCCACCCCAAGCATCGACTCCGCAGTTCCCATTGTCCTGGTCAGGTGGTTGATAATAGATCCCTACTGTTATATTCTTATTAGAGCATGGAATTACTATCCATAGAGATTCTATGGGACATGCGGATTCATTTAAGATTTTTGTTTGCATTTTCTTTCACATATAGTGCCACTCCCCTCCCCCCCGCACGACCTGTTCTGTCCTTCCGATATATTTTGTACCCCAGAATGATTGTGTCCCATTGATTGTCCTCACTCCATATTGACCCGATATGATTTTGAACCGAACACTATATGCACTATACGTGAAATCTATTTTGAACCCAATTTTTGAACTTGGATATCTGAATCCATAGGGACTTCAATACCTACTTTAGGCATTTAAGAGCTATTTAGGTGCCTTGCCAAGTAAAGATTCCACTAGATTCCATTAAAGTCTTTCAGTTTTCTTGTATTGGTTTCTGCTGATTTCAGCTAGTCTGTGTTGGTGTAATTTGGGGTACCAGTAGTGCTACTAATCCCAAGACAAACAGATCAATTGCTCTGTTTCAAAACTTAATTGACTGAGTAGAACCAACTAAGAACCAATGGAAAGTTTCAACAGGAATTTCCACTGAGGTACATATCATAGATATTAACATGCTTAATGGATTTGCCCAACTTTAGGATCTGTAGTTTGAAAATTTGACCTTGAATCATGTTCCCAATTGCCTGAAAAAAACCCCATTTATAACCACCTTTTTTCTTTATCCCTCACAAGCAGAGCAGGGTGAATAATTGATTTTTTTGGTGTGCCCAGCAAACCAAAAAACCAGAACATTCAGTTCCAAAAGTGTTCTGAATCTGTCAGCAAAGTCTGGCCAGCCTCCAAAAAGTAAGTGTGTGTGTGCATGTGTATCCATGTCATAAAGGCTTTAGCCCAGTTGTTAGGACACTCCCTTGAGATTTGGGAGATTCAGGTCTGAAATCGCATTCATGATCAGGAACTTGAGCTTAGATCTCCCCCATTCCCTAACCACTAGACCAGAAGTGGGCAAACTTTTGGCCTGAGGGCCACATCTAGGTATGGAAATTTTATGGCATGCCATGAATGCTCAGAAAATTGGGGGTTGGGGTGCAGAAGGGAGTGGGGGCTCCAGCTGGAGGTACAGGCACTGGGGTGGGGCCAGGGATGAGAGTTCTGGGGTACAGGAGGGGGCGGTGGACTGGGGTGGAGCAGAGGGGTTCAGAGTACCAGAGGGGGCTCCGGGCTGAGTCAGGGGGTTGGGAGGGGGTAAGGGCTCTGGCTGTGGGTTCCAGGGTAGGGCCAGAAATGAGGGGTTCAGGGTGAGGGAGGGGGCTCTGGGCTGGCATAGGTGGTTCAGGTGTGGGGGACCAGGATCTGGACTGGGGGTGAGGAGCTCGGAGTGTGGGATGGGGCTCTGGGCTGGGGCAGGGTTTGGAGTGTATGGAGGGTGAGGTCTCCGGCTGGGGGTGTGGGCTCTGGGATGGGGCTGGGGATGAGGAGTTTGGGGTGCAGGAGGGTGCTCCAGGCTGAGTCCAAGGGGTTTGCAGGGCGCAAGTGGGATCAGGGCTGGGGCAGATGGTTGGGGCACGGGAGGAGGTCAGGAGTGCAGGCTCCGGGCAGCGCTTACCTCAAGTAGCTCCCAGAAGCAGTGGCATATCCCCCCTCTAGCTCCTATGCGGAGGCTCAGCCAGGCAGTTTTTCATCTTGCCCTGTCCGCAGGCACTGCCCCCGCAGTTCCCAGAAGCAGCGGCATGTTCTCCCTCCAGCTCCTATGTGGCGGTGTGGAGCTAGCCAGGCCTCTCTGCATGCTGCTGAAACCACAGGTGCCACCCCTTCAGGTCCTATTGGCTGTGGTTCCCAGCCAATGGGAGCTGTGGGGGGCAGCACTTGGGGTGGAGTCAGAATGTGGAGCCCTTGGCTTCTCCTACTGCAGGAGCCAGGTGGGGGGAACATGCTGCTGCTTCTGGGAGTCTCACAGAGCCATGACACACGTGGAGTGGGGCAAATCCCCAACCCCACTCCTAGGCAGGAACTCAAGGGTCAGATGAAAAGGGCTCATGGGCCGGACTGGCCCATGGGCTGTAGTTTGCCCACCCCTGCACTGGACTATAGGCTATTCTGGGGTGGTTTGGTTTCAGTCTGTCCTGTTGAAGCTCTTCCACTTTACATAAATACTTAAATATTCCTTGAAGCGAGGTCTTGAATTCAGGCCTTCTGCCTGCCAGGTGAGTGCCCTCACTATTCCCCTGGGAGATAGGAGATGTCAATTCAAATCCCACATCTGAATCAGGAATGGAGAAGATATTAATCCACATTTCCTACCTCCCAGTGCTTTAATTACTCAGCTAAAGAGTTATCCTCTTTCTCTCTTTGGCTCAATATATATTTAAGTGTTTATACAAAATAGAATATCTTCAACAGGAGTGTTTGAAAGCACATACACTTTTCTAAATGTGGCCCTGAAAAACGTTTTTCTAGCAGAAATGAATAGGGTCAAATTTGTAAATAGTTTTGGATCAACCGAAACTGCATTTTCTGATGAATAAAACTATTCTCCTGAAGAGTTCTCCCAGCTCTACTCGCAAGTCATAAAATAAATGCCTTAAACTTCTCTCCCTGGAGTATCTCTCTGCTTCAGTGACCATAACTTCCCTAATTAAGCTATATAAAATATATACAACCAGTCTTATTAACACAAGCACCATAAAATTCATACTTAGAGAAAAATGATTATATGGACAATTACTGTCAGTTTAGTTTTCTGTTCAATGTTAATGCTTGCACAGACAGTTAAAAAGAAGCATGAGTTAAGTTCTCCCAGAAGACTATAAACATAACGCCCTTTTTGTAAAATAAAATGTAACATTGTTTTGAGGGCACCAAGAGTAGTTGTTGTCTTACATTCATTAGTTTTACACTTCTGTTGATTATTTTCCCTAAAAACACTGCATCAAGCATTTCCTTCTCAACTGCAGGGGCAGCAAGGATTTAATTTATTCAGCACTATTGTGCCTCTTAGCTACATTGGCAAATGCTAACACTGTCCTAGCTTTAGTTTCAAAAAGACACATAGTGTATTTTTTAGTACCAGAGAATAAAATAGCGGAGAACATGAAAAAAACAGTAAACCTACACACTGCCATCAATACCTACTTTATCTCTTAATTAGCCTTAGTGAATATCTCTGCATTTTACATTCCAAAATGTAGTGTGTTGCCAAGATGGGGAAGATCCCAACAGTCCCGAGAGTGGCAGATTGCCACTATCTCTTCCTTTCTGCAACCAAATGATCAGCACACTGTCTTTTTTGGATTGCAGAAGGCACCAGCTGTTGTTATGAACTTGTTTTCAAACCAGCACAGTTTCAGCAGAAAAGACTTCATCAACAAGTTGCTACTATGCCAGAACATACTTACTCTTTCCAGAGTGATACCAAACCACACACTGTGCAAGCCAGGTGAAGATACCCTCTATGAAACGTATTAGTTTACGTACTCAGGGTATTATCTAATGCCCTTTGAAGTCATTGGAAAGACTTTCATTGACTTCCATGGGCATTTGGTCTGGCCACTCAACCTCAGTATAAGTCCTGTTTTACAGTCAAAACCTGACGTCCTTACTCACTTTTTAATTAGTTCTTACTTCTATATTGAATTATTAGTTATTTTTATTTCTTATATATTTTATCTTATAGAAAACACAGGGCAAACCATCGTCCCTGTCCTATGGAGCCTGTCCATCTACACAGGTTCTTGTATTGGTGCCCATGATATGTAGGTTTACCATCAGACTGGACAGACAAATCAGTTTAGACACAAAATGTCAACAGAAGAAACTTGTGATATTACAGTGCAACTCTCCACCTCCCACTTATGTCATGATTAGATGCAGAATGCTCACAAAGCAACAAGAAAGGCTGTTCACATCTTTGATCCTGCACCTTCCCATTATAGCTGGATTACTGGAAAATTTGTCTCTGCTTTACATAATATTCATGGGAATTTATCAGGAGAGGCATTACAGGCATAGGTCAATCTTGGTTGTTTATTTTTTCCTTTTTCTTTTCTTTCTTAATGAAAAGAATTAATAAGAAAAGAAAAAACTTTTGACATCCATTTCTCAAAGGGAGGAATGTTTCTGAGTCACACACACTAGAGGACTCCAGAAACAGCAATTTTTTTTCGATAATATTTCATGAAAAAATATTATCAGTTTCATTCCAAGGCTTTAAAAAAAATCACAGTATTTTGCTTTTCATGAAACTTTCTAGAAAGGTGTGTGTGTGTGTGGGGGGGGTCTTCAAATTGTTAAGCTTCAAAATATGTCACATTTAATATCAAACTTTTCATGTGCATATACCACATGCTGTTTTTAAAATCCTGTCTGCCTCCATATCAAGGGGAGAAGTGGGCCCTTGTGATTTTACATGGTAGCATAATGTTGTTAAAGTCTGTAGCCTTTCACTGGTGCAGGAAAAAAGGTGTTCTGAAAGGGAACTTAATTTTTTTAAAATCAGAACTGCCAGCAGGCAAAGAACGTTAAATGAAATATATATGTATATATTATCTCAAACACACACACTATGTCATTATAATGGCAGATTTGAGTGACTTTTCTGGGGATCGGACTTTGAACTACAGCTCTCACACTGTTACCAGCTCATTATTGATTACACCTGGTAAAACCACCAATTGTCAGATAAGTGAATCAACTAAGATGGATTCAATGCCAACTAAGATTGCATTTCATTCATCAAATTAATGTTGGTTCCTCAATGATGTACGATAAAGTTAGGGGGGATTTGACAGCTGCTTTCAACTACCTGAAAGGGGGTTCCAAAGAGGATGGATTTAGACTGTTCTCAGTGATACCAGATGACAGAACAAGGAGTAATGGTCTCAACTTGCAGTGGGGGAGGATATTAGGCAAAACCTTTTCACTAGGAGGGTGGTGAAGCACTAGAATGCGTTACCTAGGGAGGTGGTGGAATCTCCTTCCTTGGAGGTTTTCAAGGTCAGGCTTGACAAAGCCCTGGCTGGGATGATTTAATTGGGGATTAGTCCTGCTTTGAGCAGGGGGTTGGACTAGATGACCTCCTGAGGTCCCTTCCAACCCTGATATTCTATGATTCTATGATTCTGTGTTCATTCTTTGTAACTTGAACTGCTGCCATAACTGAGTCTTTCTAAACTTGGAACATGTTTAGAAAAGCAGATGCAAACTAGTTCCTCGAAGACAAAAGGCAAACTGACTCCTCACAGCCAGGTGTCAACAAAATCAAAGGGCTATCATATGGTTAAGTGGCCATTCTTTGGCAGAAAAAAGGGTATGAGCGAGAACTCTACATTTTTAAAAGGAGGAGGGAGGAAAAATTATTCTCCTTAACCTCTGAGGATAGGACAAGAAGCAATGGGCTTAAATTGCAGCAAGAGGAGGTTTAGGTAAGACACTAGGAATAACTTCCTAACTGTCAGAGTGGTTAAGCACTGGAATAAATTGCCCAGGGAAGTTGTGGAATCTTCATCATTGGAGATCTTTAAGAGCAGGTTAGACAAACACCTGTCAGGGTAGATCTAGATAATACTTTATTCTGCCATAAGAGCATGGGACTGGACTAGATGACCTCTTGAGGTCCTTTCCAGTCCTATGTTTCTATGATTCTATGATTTTGGCAAAGAAACAGCTGGAGGTTCTCATTACCACAGACCTTCTATCTCCTGAACCTCAGCTAGAAGTGATTTTCAAAGAAAAGAACGATAAGAAAGGGAAACACATGCCCCCTAACACACCTCCCTGTCTCTCTGCCCATGGCATAAACAACACCTGAAGGACAAAGAAATTAATACTGAACTGGGCAGGATTCCTGGCTGAAAGGATTCCAGCCAGTAAGACTGCTGACACATGTGGTGGGAGAAATCTTTGCTCTGAATTCATTTAGCTTGTTAATATAGATATTAATTGTGTTTTACCTTTTATTTGCTTGTAACCAATACTGACTCTTATGCCTCATTACCTGTAATAACTTAAAATCTATCTTTCTGTCGTTAATAAAATTATTTCATTGTTTTATCAAAACCAGTGTGTGTTTGGATAAGTGTTTGGGAAATTTCATTTGGGGTAACAAGATTTGTGCATATAACTTTCTATTAATTAAATGATGGACTTTATATGAGCTTGTATTGCCCAGGGCCATGCTGGGCAGTACAAGACACACATTTCTTGGGGAAAGTCTGGGACTGGGAGTTTGCTGGTGTGACCCTGCATTGTAATTCCTGGGTGGCTGGCTATTGCACTCATACAGTATAGCTGGGGGTTATAGCTGGAGGCTGTGTGTGAGGAGACCAGGAGTGGTTCCTCTCACAGCAAAGCAGTGTAAAAGGCACCCCAGGTTGGAGAATTGAGAGGAC
This sequence comes from Natator depressus, assembly GCF_965152275.1. Lineage (NCBI taxonomy): Eukaryota > Metazoa > Chordata > Testudines > Cheloniidae > Natator > Natator depressus. The sequence continues at coordinate 129,992,561 of NC_134235.1, forward strand.
ACAGTTGTCCATCAGTCCAGATTGTACCCTGGGTAATGTCACACCTACATTGTGCTCATTTTTTACAGAGACTAGGTTCCTCTGTCATTATCAGCCACACAATGTTCACTTTAGGAGCATTAAAACTTACAAGTCACAGTTTTGGATTTGTTAGAAGTTCCATCTTTCAATAAGAGAACCGCTGTGGCAGAGAGTGCTCCTTTTTCACTGAATGATCACTCAGCTGCATTTTGAGAATTTGGGAAGGTTTAGTTTCCACTTAATTCACAATACTTTAAGAGCATTTCCAAAGTTGCCATAACTGAGTCTTTAAAGCTTTTTTCCCCTGAATGCTTTTCAATTTCAGAACTCTAGAAAACATGTAGTAAATATTTTTGTTTTTGTTTTTTAAAAAACCCTTTCCCTAATCTTGACAACTTTAAACCCCCTGCTCACAGACTCAAGGCAGATCTGGTTGAACCATTGAGTTTTCTGAATTTTGCTAAAGACTTTAGGCTACAGTATACTACCAAATTTATAGTTGATGTAAAAAAAAGTCTTGTTTTTCTCATACTGCATTTTGTTTGTATGATGGCCTTAACATAACGCAATCAGACTAAAACCATGTTATCATACACTTCATGGACCTGGAATGCTTATGTTGAGCTTATCAGTGGAGTATCTGTGTGCTTTACAGAATGAAATATACACATTCTGATCATTGTTTTATCTCTCCCAGAATGCAGCAAGAGTTTATTACTGAAGGAAACTTAAGCTGAAGTAGTGAGAGTTACATAATCATTAAGGGGTGAAGTTTGTGATCTTTCTGATTTCTTTAGGCTGCAGTTCATGAGTGGCTTAGAGAGCATTCAGGCGCCTTAGCTGGATGTGTCCGTGCATGTTTCTGGCTGAGTGATGACAGTCCCTGGAGGGGTTTGCTGCTTGTCACTAGCATAGCGTTGTAAGAGATGGCCCAGGCTGGAGAGTTAAGTGGGCATAGCGGTCTCACAGTTCCACATTCTACCCTGGGGGTCTGTCACACCATGTAAATAGGTAATCCTTTCAGAATCCCTCAAATATATCCTCTGGCATTGAGTTTGACAGGATAATTATGCAATGTGTCAAAAATCTCTTTTTATCATTTTAAATTTGCTACCTTTCAATTTAATTGGCTGTCCTTTTGTTCTTCTATGAGGAGAAAGGATAAACAAGAATGCCTGATCTTCCTTCTTTATGCCATTCATTATTTTGCATAATTCCATCCTCAAAGTCAGACCGAATGTATAGTCTCTATTCCATATGCAATAATAAACAACTTGCCTCAAATATATGTACAGAGACACAGAGAGAGAGAGAGAGAGAGAGAGAGAGCTGTTAGTGATCCCTATATTTAGATTGACTAACACTTCCAGTATAAAGGATTCTTACTACCTTTCCTTGAAAAGCTCTCACTCCCACACTGTTTGCAGAAGACCTTTGGTAGTCAGCATGGGGCAAGCACTCAAGCTAGATAAACGTCTTTTCTTTCTTCCATTAAATTTTCTCTCAGCAATGTCCGAATGGAAACTGTTAAAAATCATCAGTTCCTTCTCTCACTTGCATTCCTCAGGAAAAAATGTCAAGCTCTAAACACGCCCACCCCCCCCCCACACTCAGGCCAGGCTGACACCACTGCCAAAGCAGTAGCAACCGCTACTGTACTGGGAACAGCTGGGGACCTGCTGGGGAGGGTGTGGTGGAGAGAGACAGAAGCCGGCTGGGCTCTTCCACCAACATATCTGGACACAGCACATAATCTCAGAGGCCTGCTCCCTTCACTGGAGGCATCCCATGGGGCAGGAACTGGGCCAACAGCACCCTTGTTCATATGCATTATGAACACACACCATTTTTTCCCCAAAGGAGTCCTACCTCTCTCAGTGTACAGGTTGGATGCGCAAGGGAGCAGGAAAAAAACAGTGCATGAGCAGCCATAAATCTAGCATTTCCCAAGTGCTTGATATACATCCTAAATAATCATCTTTTAATGTCATTTTTAGAAGATCATTTCTACATATACTCCCACACACGTATATACACACTGTAAACAAGAAGAACCCTGACAGTTTCCATCTGATAAAATCTGTAGTACAATGTTACTAACTGACACAATCATTAACTTTTTGTATTTAGTGCTAGTTTCTGAGGAATTCTGGAGGAAATGTTAAAACAGCACAAAAAGCAGTTAGAACCCAACTGCTACTTGTTTCTTCCAAAGTCGCCCCTCTTCACTGCAGCTATTTGTCATAAAACTTCAAACATGGAAAACAGTGAAACTCTTCAACTCTTGTGTATGTGTATGTGTTCATACAGATATAGATATAGATATATATATACACACACACACAAACACTAATTATATCATAGCAATAAAAACCTTGTAAAACCGCAGGACTACCCTGAGGAATTAGTGACATCTGGAGTTAATTAACTCTCAGACAATTATGCCCAAGAAATATCCCAAACCCATTATAGGTAGTGCACAGCTAGGAACCTGTCACATTTTTTGTGTTATATAAAACATATTCATCTTAATACCCTGTTCCATTTCATTGGAGGATGTTTTCTAATTTGTTCAGAACAGAGCTGCAATATTTGAATCAGTTTGCTCATATCCCATAAACATTTCACAAATGAGTAAACTTCCCAGCTAGTCATATTCAAATTAGCTGGCAGTATATTTGCCAATTGCTTTCCTTCTCAATAATACTAATAGCATTCAGTTACCAGAATTGTCAGAGAAACAGGTATGTCAGTAACCTGAAAACCATAAATGACTGAATGACAAAATAAATAAATAAAAATCCCAATCTCCCTGTTTGGTGTGCTTGCTGGGTGTAAGGCACTTGAATAACTCAACAGTGTTTTTAGACAAGCTTTGGGAATGTAAATTCCAAAGCCTATTAAGATTAGCTTCTCAAGGAAGCTTGACACTAAAACTTGCCTTGCTTGAAACTTCTCTAATAACAGATCGTGTGGCATAAAATATATTAATTCTGCTCTTGTTTATTGTTTTGATAAATATCACCAAGGTGCAATCATTGATCTGATTTTCTCTTCCCTTATTTTCTGAACTAACTAGAATAAAATTGAAATTCAAAGGTTTCATGCTCAGGTGGATGCCTTCCAGGGTGCTGTCAAAAACATACAAATTACACACTGGGTTGCAGCAGGTAACTAGCAAAACACTTTTTTAATTATTATTTTTTCAAATCCGGACAAATGAGACTGCATAGTGCAGTATACCCCCTCCACATTCTCTTGACATATGCACTTAGCCAGCACTGCAGAATCCCAGAGCAAAAACCACTCCCACCCCTGTTGGCTGTCTTATCTTATTTTAGCTGTTTAAAATTTAGTCACACTAAGCTCCAAATTGGTTTACTTTTGGATCCCCCACTGGAGGCATTTAGCGGCTCATCCCACTCAAGATTCAGTTGTGTTTCTACAAAAACAAAACAAAACAAAACAAAAACCCAGAAGTTATGCTACTGAAGTCAGAAACATCACAGAGGAGAGGGAACAAAAGTCAAAGCAAGGGTTACAGGTTTCTGGTTTGGGTTTTTTGTTTGTTCATTTCTTTTTGTTTGTCCATATTTCAGCCATCTTATATTGACTAGGATAAGGCGCATTTCCCAGGTCTGGAGTGGTAAATGAGAGCACTGTCTTCACAAAACTCAGCCTTTGAAGACTTCTGTGAAAGCTGCTTGTATATTAAAAAAACACCCAGAGACTATTGACAATTCATTCAAAATTTTGTTAGCCCACCTGCAGCCAAAAGTAAAGAGATGGAGAATAGAACAAAAAGCCAACTTGAGAACCTGACAGGAAGGAAAGTATTGATATAAAGTAAAATGTGCCACTGTGCAGAGGCCCAGAATAAGGCCTATAGCCCATTCAACTCACATTTTAGTGTTAGGTCTAATCTACACACATATTTGTAGTGATCTAACTGTTTCAGTTAGGGGTGGGTTTTTTAAAAACCAAAATTCTTATGCCAATGCAATCCCACCCTTTATATCTTATTCTCCCTCCACTATGGAAATAGCTATACTGGTATAGCACTTTTATAAGGGTATGACTCCGTCTGCATTGAGGGGTTGTACTTAATTAGCTTTGCCAATATAAAAAAGTGTTAAAACTTGTGTTTAGACAAAGCTTTATTTTGAAGGCTTAAGTGGTACATAGACTTTGTGCTGGCCTTGTACACAGAGGTAAATATCTCTATTGTGGTTCATTACTGAAATCAATCTAGTGCATAGCACTGCTCCAAGTGTCAAACAAACATCTGCAAAACTGCCTTTTGTGGCAGCAGAAATGATTACAGACTGCTCTTTTTGAGCTTTTGAGCTCTTATTGATAATTACTTGAGCTTGTGGTGTTTATTTTTAATACGCAATGGATATGTTTTCTGCACAACATGTTTTGATATAGATGTGTGGGAAAGAACACATATTATTTGTGGACATATTCCCCTGAGGCTCACAATCACTAAACAGTACACTGTAAAACTTCTCTGTGTGACAAGACAGTTGGGTAATTATAATTTAGGCAGGTGACCTGAACTGAAGGCACTGGAATTGCATTACAGTCCATATTTGACATTTTTGTTTTGTTTTAGTAATCTTAAAGGGTCTTGCCAATACTGAAAGTTATTTGTGCAAGATTTATTCCCCTCTTTTAAATTAGAGCAAATGTATTGGGCCGAAGGTACCAGCACTTGCATTGAGCTTGGCAAGAGACTGCAGCCCAGCAGCCCTGATAAGATTACAAAGACAACTAGAAGGCCTTTATTAAGAATCTCATAGCCACAAACCAACCTTGTTTTAATCTGTTCAGGACTGAAAAGACATCTGGCTGCATGACACAGACAGCAGCTTAGCACCCCAGCTACAAAGACCTGAATCACACTCTGAATGCATTCACTGCATACACAGGGATGAACACATGCCTGAAATCAGATGTGAATCCAGATAGAATTTGTTCCTATCTAGTCTAGCATTAGGGGATGCCACTGACTTGCTGGGCAAGTCACTTCACCTCTCTGTTTCATTTCCCCATCTGTACAATGAGGATAATGATATTTTCTTACCTTTTTAAAACTGTTTATGCCATGTAAAAGCTAATTATTATATAGTAAGCTCTTAGTCATAACATGGAGCATAGAAATTAGAATGCTGCTTTGATTACACTAGATCCTAAATGAAACAGAGGGTATGTCTACACTACGAAATTAGGTCGAATTTATAGAAGTCGTTTTTTTAGAAATCCTTTTTATATAGTCGATTGTGTGTGTCCCCACACAAAATGCTCTAAGTGCATTAAGTGCATTTACGCGGCAGAGTGCTTCCACCGTACCGAGGCGAGCGTCAACTTCCGGAGTGTTGCACTATGGGTAGCTATCCCACAGTTCCCACAGTCTCCACTGCCCATTGGAATTCTGGGTTGAGATCCCAATGCCTGATGGGGCAAAAAACATTGTCTTGGCTGGTTCTGGGTACATGTCATCAGGCCCTCCCTCCGTCCCTCCCTCTGTGAAAGCAACGGCAAACAATCGTTTCGCGCCTTTTTTCCTGAGTTACCTGTGCAGATGCCATACCATGGCAAGCATGGAGCCTGCTCAGCTCACTGTCACCGTATGTCTCCTGGGTGCTGGCAGACGCGGTACTGCATTGCTACACAGCAGCAGCAACCCATTGCCTTGTGGCAGCAGACGGTGCAATCTGCCTGAAAACCATCCTCTTCATGTCCGAGGTGCTCCTGGCTGCCTCGGTAAGGTCGGTCAGGAGCGCCTGGACCAATATGGGCGCAGGGACTAAATTAGGAGTGACCTGGTCTAAATTAGACCAGGTCATTCTCTTTAGTCCTGCAGGCAGTCCTATTGTACCATCTTATGGTGAGCAGGCAGGAGATGAGGTTGGCTAGCAGTCCTATTGCACCGTCTTCTGCTGGGCAGCCAGGAGATGTGGATGGCTTGCATTCCTACTGCACCGTCTGCTGCCAGCCAAAGATGTAAAAGATAGATGGAGTGGATCAAAACAAGAAATAGACCAGATTTGTTTTGTATTCATTTTCTCCCCCCTCCCTCCCTCCGTGAAATCAATGGCTGACAGTTGTTTTGGTGAGGTCTGTCAGGGGCACTTTGAAAACTTTAATGGAGATTCAGTCCTGCCTGAAATACCAGAGGGAGGGATAGCTTAGTGGGTTGAGCATTGGCCTGCTAAACCCAGGGTTTTGAGTTCAATCCTTGAGGAAGCCATTCTGTATGACAGTTGTTTTTGTTTCTCCTTGATGTAAAGCCACCCCCTTTGTAGATTTTAATTCCCTGTAAGCCAACCCTGTAAGCCATGTTGTCAGTCGCCTCCCCCTCCGTCAGAGCAACGGCAGACAATCGTTCCGCGCCATTTTTCTGTGCAGATGCCATACCATGGCAAGCATGGAGCCCGCTCAGATCACTTTGGCAATTAGGAGCACATTAATCACCATGCGCATTATCCAGCAGTATATGCAGCACCAGAACCTGGCACAGCGAAACCAGGCGAGTAGGCGACATCAGCACAGTGACGAGAGTGATGAGGACATGGACACAGACTTCTCTCAAAGCACGGACCCTGGCAATGTGGGCATCATGGTGCTAATGGGGCAGGCTCATGCAGTGGAACGCCAATTCTGGGCCCAGGAAATAAGCACAGACTGGTGGGACCGCATAGTGTTGCAGGTCTGGGACGATTCCCAGTGGCTGTGAAACTTTCGCATGCGTAAGGGCACTTTCATGGAACTTTGTGACTTGCTTTCCCCTGCCCTAAGGTGCAAGAATACCAAAATGAGAGCAGCCCTCACAGTTGAGAAGCGAGTGGCAATAACCCTGTGGAAGCTTGCAACGCCAGACAGCTACCGGTCAGTTGGGAATCAATTTGGAGTGGGCAAATCTACTGTGGGGGCTGCTGTGATGCAAGTAGCCAAAGCAATCAAAGATCTGCTGCTATCAAGGGTAGTGACCCTGGGAAATGTGCAGGTCATAGTGGATGGCTTTGCTGCAATGGGATCCCCTAACTGTGGTGGGGCCATAGACGGAACCCATATCCCTATCTTGGCACTGGAGCACCAAGCCGGCGAGTTCATAAACCGCAAGGGGTACTTTTCAATAGTGCTGCAAGCACTGATGGATCACAAGGTACCTTTCACCAACATCAACGTGGGATGGTTGGGAAAGGTACATGATGCTTGCATCTTCAGGATCTCTGGTCTGTTTCGAAAGCTGCAGGAAGGGACTTTATTCGCAGACCAGAAAATAACCGTTGGGGATGTTGAAATGCCTATAGTTACCCTTGGGGACCCAGCCTACCCCTTAATGCCATGGCTCATGAAGCCGTACACAGGCAGCCTGGACAGTAGTCAGGAGCTGTTCAACTACAGGCTAAGCAAGTGCAGAATGGTGGTAGAATGTGCATTTGGACATTTCAAAGTGCGCTGGTGCAGTTTACTGACTCGGTTAGACCTCAGCGAAACCAATATTCCCACTGTTGTTACTGCTTGCTGTGCGCTCCACAATATCTGTGAGAGTAAGGGGGAGACGTTTATGGCGGGGTGGGAGGTTGAGGCAAATCACCTGGCCACTGGTTACACGCAGCCAGACACCAGGGCGGTTAGAAGAGCACAGGAGGGTGCGGTGCACATCAGAGAAGCTTTGAAAACCAGTTTCATGACTGACCAGGCTACGGTGTGAAAGTTCTGTTTGTTTCTCCTTGATGAAACCCCCCGCCCCTTGGTTCACTCTACTTCCCTGTAAGCTAACCACTCTCCCCTCCTTCCTTCAATTACCGCTTGCAGAGGCAATAAAGTCATTGTTGCTTCACATTCATGCATTCTTTATTCATTCACCACACAAACAGGGGGCTAACGACCAAGGTAGCCCAGGAGGGGTGGTGAAGGAGAGAAGCACCAGGAGGGGTGGTGGAGGAGGGAAGGACAAGGCCACACAGCACTTTAAAAGTTTAAAAGTTTAAAACTTATTGAGTGCCAGTCTTCTGTTGCTTGGTCATTCCTCTGGGGTGGAGTGGCTGGATGGCCGGAGGCCCCCTCACCGCGTTCTTGGGCGTCTGGGTGAGGAGGCTATGGAATTTGGGGAGGAGGGCAGTTGGTTACACAGGGGCTGTAGCGGCGGTCTGTGCTCCAGCTGCCTTTCCTGCAGCTCAACCATATGCTGGAGCATATTAGTTTGATCCTGCAGCAGCCTCAGCATTGAACCCTGCCTCCTCTCATCATGCTGCCACCACCTTTCAGCTTCAGCACTCTCTTCAGCCCACCACTTACTCTCTTCAGCCCACCACCTCTCCTCCCGGCCATTTTGTGCTTTCCTGCACTCTGACATTGTCTGCCTCCACGCATTCGTCTGTGCTCTGTCGGTGTGGGAGGATAGCATGAGCTCAGAGAACATTTCATCGTGACTGCATTTTTTTTGCCTTCGAATCTTCACTAGCCTCTGGGAAGGAGAAGATCCTGTGATCCTTGAAACATGTGCAGCTGGTGGAGAAAAAAAAGGGACAGAGGTATTTTAAAAGATACATTTTATAGAACAATGGGTACACTCTTTCACAGTAAACCTTGCTGTTAACATTACATACATAGCACCATGTGCTTTTGTTCCAAGGTCGCATTTTGCCTCCCCCCACCACGTGGCTAGCCCCTCCCTGCTTCCCGTGGCTAACAGCGGGGAACATTTTTGTTCAGCTACAGGCAAACGGCCCAGCAGGAATGGGCACCTCTGAATGTCCCCTTAAGAAAAGCACCCTATTTCAACCAGGTGACCATGAATGATATCACTCTCCTGAGGATAACACAGAGAGATAAAGAACAGATGTTGTTTGAATGCCAGCAAACATACACTGCAATGCTTTGTTCTACAATGATTCCCGAGTACGTGCTACTGGCCTGGTGTGGTAAAGTGTCCTACCATGGTGGACGGAATAAGGCTGCCCTCCCCAAAAAACTTTTGCAAAGGCTTTGGGAGTATATCCAGGAGAGCCGCGAATGCCAGGGCAAATTAATCATTAAACATGCTTGCTTTTAAACCATGTACACTATTTTAAAAGGTACACTCACCAGAGGTCCCTTCTCCGCCTGGCGGGTCCGGGAGGCAGCCTTGAGTGGGTTTGGGGGGTACTGGCTCCAGGTCCAGGGTGAGAAACAGTTCCTGGCTGTCAGGAAAACCAGTTTCTCCACTTGCTTGCTGGGAGCTATCTACAACTTCATCATCATCATCTTCCTCATCCCCAAAACCTGCTTCCTTGTTGCCTCCATCTCCATTGAAGGAGTCAAACAAAACGGCTGGGGTAGTGGTGGCTGAACCCCCTAAAATGGCATGCAGCTCATCATAGAAGCAGCATGTTTGGGGCTTTGACCCGGAGTGACCATTTGCCTCTCTGGTTTTCTGGTAGGCTTGCCTCAGCTCCTTAAGTTTCAAGTGGCACTGCTTTGGGTCCCTGTTATGGCCTCTGTCCTTCATGCCCTGGGAGATTTTGACAAATGTTTTGGCATTTCGAAAACTGGAACAGAGTTCTGATAGCACGGATTCCTCTCCCCATACAGCGATCAGATCCTGTACCTCCCGTTCAGTCCATGCTGGAGCTCTTTTGCGATTCTGGGATTCCATCATGGTCACCTCTGCTGATGAGCTCTGCTCTGCACTCACCTGCAGCGTGCCACGCTGGCCAAACAGGAAATTGAAATTCAAACGTTCGCGGGCCTTTTCCTGTCTACCTGGCCAGTGCATCTGAGTTGAGAGTTCTGTCCAGAGCAGTCACAATGGAGCACTCTGGGATAGCTCCCGGACGCCAATACCGTCGAATTGCGTCCACACTACCCCAAATTCGACCCGGTAAGGTCGATTTCAGCGCTAATCCCCTTGTCGGTGGTGGAGTAAGGAAATCAATTTTAAGACCTCTTTAAGTTGAAAAAAAGGGCTTCGTCGTGTGGATGGGTGCAGGGTTAAATCGATTTAACGCTGCTAAATTCAACCTCAACTCCTAGTGTAGACCAGGGCAGAGACACAGAAAGTATAACAGAAATTAAGGGCCAGATTTTGACTCACTCTAAAATACTCATGCACTGTCTTACATGATCACATTATGGATCTCTGGAGCACAGCTTGGGCATGAGACATATGTGGGAAAAACAGAAGCTGCACTCTCAGTACTCTTTTATCAACACCTTTTATATACCAGCCAGGAGCTGAGAGTCAGCACAAGGGAGAAAATAAGCCACACCTTTTTCAGTTCTGCTGTAAGCTACACCCCCGTGGAAAATTGAACTGGGGTACTCTAGTTACACTCTGGATTTAGAGTAAAATCACAATCCAGCCCTAAACTTAGTGTTGAATGCTGAGAATGGGCCTGTTTCTAGCACCTTTACTTACTCTAGTTCGTTCTTTATTTCATGAATAGTCCTTTTGAAATCAGTGGGACTCCCAAAGGACTATGGTTCTATGTACTATAGTAGTGGGAGAATCTGGACCACTGTGAATTGAAATATGGGTTTACTCCAATTTTGTCCTCTGGACAGTTACCCTACATCTGTCATCTTGCAGTGTTTGCAGAAAGAGCTGCAGCCTAGTCTAATTTTGGTGTTTCAACTCTTAACTTCCATTGTAATTTAAATCTCTGCCTCATGGAAGATTTCATCATCCAGAGTGGGGGTGTAACTTAAATTCTGTTATTTTGCCAAGATGAGATATTATAGGTCGCCTGAATCCATGACTATCTGACTAAAGATTTTATGTCACTAAATTTGTTATGTATTTCACCCTTATTCTTACTTGAGGGTGTCAATTTTCCATGTGGGTTCTACATTGTCTCTGCATGCAGATCGAAAAATAAGTATCTGGGGCACAATCCTGTACACACTGAATTCAATGGGACTGAAAGTTACACCTCTGACTCACTGGGATCAAGTCTATAATGAATTAGTTTGCTTACATGAATGCCTACCCCCTCCTTGCATCCTCCTCCCCCGAGCGCGCCACGTCCCCGCTCCTCCCTTTCCCCCTTCCCCTCCCAGTGCTTCCTGCCTGCTGCCTAAGAGTTGTTTGGACTTTCTAGGAGGGAGAGGGAGGCGTGGGGATGTGGCGCGCTCGGGGGAGAAGGCAGTAAAGAGGCAGGGCAGGGGCAGGGACTTGGGGGAAGGGGTGGAATTGGGATGGGGCGAGGGTGGTGCCAGGGGAGGGGGGGTCAAGCACCCATGGGGCAGAGAGAAAGTCGGCGCTTGTAGGCTGGGGGTCTCTTCAAACACCAAGCACTTCATCTTCTCATCTAAGCTTCATCTTGAACCATCTTCTCAACTGTCAGACTGACTGAAAGTGTAAGAATCTGTAGGACAAGAACCTGGTTCTGTAGAGCCTTGGACAGCTGATGGTCTCATATTGCTATTGGGAGGCCATGCAGAGCCCCATCTGAGGAGCACTGTGAGATTAGTCATCACAGGAAGGTGGCCCAGGAAGTTGTCGGGGCAGCCAGGCAGACTTCTTGTTTGCTATGACTCCAGACGGCACCAAGACTACTGCTATCCAGTCTCAGACCTCATCCTGACTCTTGTTTCCTGATTCCACCCCGATAACTATCTCTGCTCTCTGGCCTGTGACCACAGCCTGATTCTTGCCTATTGATCCCAGCTCACTGACTACCACATTCGTGACTGTCCTTGACTTGTAGACACCGGCCCAGATCTGGCTGTGTGTTTCCAAAAAGATGATAGATCTTTTTTTATTTTTTCAAAAGAGCTTTGAACTGTCTTTGTCTTTTTTCCCTCCTGTAGTTTAATGTTGACTCCAATGATAGGAAAGAGTTTCACATCTCCCTCTGCTTCCACCATTATGGGACCGACAGAACACAAGTAACTTTCCACACCAGACTTCATTGTGTCAAACATCATCTGATCTTTGTTAGCACTGTGCCTTGTTTCTTGTAATAGCTTTTTTCCTCATCACTGCTTTATGTTTTGGTGTTAATAAACATATGGTACAGACATTTGAAATGTGCAGTGTGTTTGCTGTTTTGTGATTTGTTCAGCTGCTGAAAGAGATAATGTATTAGACTGACAGTTATCTCAATTTTCAGGTAACCATGCTTCTGACAGGAATTAAATATTTCAATTGCTCCCCTCTTCTCCCTCAAAGGTGAGGAGAATTTGTCTGGGCCAGCAGGAGAAATAACTTTGAGTTGATATTATTATTAACCTTGCTGACATGCCATGGAAAAGATCCTCTGAACTAGGGGAACAAATCGTGAATAATCAGGGAAATGGATGAAGTAAATGCACACTGAGACCACAGGGAGGTGAGGGATGAATGGCGCCTAGAGGTACCCAAGGGGGTAAGTTTGAATCAATCAAGAGACTGCTGAACTGGCAGGTGGAGATATGTCAGTGACGCTCTAGAAGAGGTGGAGGAAGGAGAATGTAGGGTTATCAGGGCAGAGACAAGCACAGATACAATAAAATGGCAGTGAGGTTACAGCCCAGACTGACTGTAGGCCTCTGTTCTTAAGATCAAACAGCGAGAAGAAACATTGCCTGTGCCAGACATGGGCTAGGTCTTATAAAATTGCCAAACCTAGAAATCAAAGTGGCAGGCACAGTCTAATTCATAGGCCCTTGCAGCAAATCCACATGACTGAGAACCAGGAATAAGGATGCTAGGAACTGGAGCAACTCTACTTTGAAAGGTTTCAGAGTAACAGCCGTGTTAGTCTGTATTCGTAAAAAGAAAAAAGAAAAGGAGTACTTGTGGCACCTTAGAGACTAACCAGTTTATTTGAGCATGAGCTTTCGTGAGCTACAGCTCACTTCATCGGATGCATAGCATATTGTGGAAACTGCAGAAGACATTATATACACACAGAGACCATGAAACAAAACTTCCTCCCACCCCACTGTCCTGCTGCTAACAGCTTGAGCTGTAGCTCACGAAAGCTCATGCTCAAATAAACTGGTTAGTCTCTAAGGTGCCACAAGTACTCCTTTTCTTTTTTCTTTTTACGAATACAGACTAACACGGCTGTTACTCTGAAGCTTATCTAAAGTGATCATCAAGTGATCATCAAGGAAGGCCATTTCCAGCACAAATCAAGGTTTTCTCACTCTTCCCCCCCCCCCCCACACACACACAGACACACATACAAACTTACTCTCCTGCTGGTAATAGCCCATCCCTCTTTGAAACCTCTCTTTATAATGCGCATGATAATCAAGGTGGGTCATTTCCAGCACTAATCCAGGTTTTCTCACCACCACCACCCCCCACACACACACCCCCCCTCCAAAAACCACACACACAAACTCACTCTCCTGCTGGCAATAGCTCATCTTACAATGTGCACAGCAATAATCCAAGTTTAACCAGAACATCTTGGGGGGGGGGGGTTTGTAGGAAAAAAACAAGGGGAGATAGCCTATATCCCCTTGTTTTTTTTCTACAAACCCCCCCCCCCCAAGACGTTCTGGTTAAACTTGGATTATTGCTGTGCACATTGTAAGATGAGCTATTGCCAGCAGGAGAGTGAGTTTGTGTGTGTGGTTTTTGGAGGGGGTGTGTGTGTGTGGGGGGGTGAGAAAACCTGGATTAGTGCTGGAAATGACCCACCTTGATTATCATGCGCATTATAAAGAGAGGTTTCAAAGAGGGATGGGCTATTACCAGCAGGAGAGTGAGTTTGTATGTGTGTCTGTGTGTGTGTGGGGGGGGAAGAGTGAGAAAACCTTGATTTGTGCTGGAAATGGCCTTCCTTGATGATCACTTGATGATCACTTTAGATAAGCTGTTAGCAGCAGGACAGTGGGGTGGGAGGAAGTTTTGTTTCATGGTCTCTGTGTGTATATAATGTCTTCTGCAGTTTCCACGATATGCTATGCATCCGATGAAGTGAGCTGTAGCTCACGAAAGCTCATGCTCAAATAAACTGGTTAGTCTCTAAGGTGCCACAAGTACTCCTTTTCTTTTTTCTTTCTATTTTGAAAAGCTCTGGCTCCAGGTGCATGGCACGTTTTCATAACCCTTAGTGGACTACAGATAGGGGCCATCACTCAAAGAAGAGTGGGTGGTGTCACTTCCTATACCCTGCTACAAGGGTTCTCAGCCTTTTTCTGTCTGAGGCCCTCAGCATGCTATAAAACCTCCACGGCCCACCTGTGTCACAACAACTGGTTTTCTGCATATAAAAGCCAGGGCCAGCATTAGGGGGTAGCAAACAGGGCAATTGCTTGGATCTCTAAGCCACAGGGAGCCCCATGAAGCTAAGCTGCTCAGGCTTCAGCTTCAACCCTGGGTGGTGGGGCTCGGGGGCCTCAGGCTTCAGCCCCATGTAGTGGGGATTCGGCTTTCTGCCATGGTCCCGAGTGAGTCTGATACTGGCCTTGCTTGACGGATCCTCTGAAACCTGTCCGCGGCTCCCCAGGCACCCCTTGACCCTTGGTTGAGAACCACTGCCCTGCTAGACACACAGCGTTTTGAACACCAGTGACATTGGGTCACTAGTACAGCCTTTTTACCCTTCTAAACTTCCTCTCAGGACACTTACATATACATATTGTGCAATCCTGGCTGCTTTTCCTGGCTGATCTTTTCACAACTCACTGATTGACTACAGTTGCAACTACTGTGTTTGAAAAACCCTTCAAGTTTTACTTAACTACATTAAACATAAAAATATAATTCAGTAACCCCTCTACTTCTTACTCTTAGACCCCATCGCCAGAAGGGACCATTGTGATCATCTAGTCTGATCTCCTGTATAACACAGGTCATATTCCTTTTGAACTAGAACATGCTTTTTAGAAACAACACAGGTGCTCTGAGAGCTGCTCAGAGATAAGCAGGATGGACCTTAGAGACCAGCCAACATGTCCTGCACTCTGTTACATGTGCTGAGAGAGGTGTGCACTGACCAATGACATGGTTTGTCAGTAGTCATGTTATATCCATAATAGGTAGAAGTAACTACATTGTCCCAAGAGTGGTAATGTCAGCTCCAGAGTCATCCATTTCTAGGGTACTGGAACTGAGTATTGCATATTTTGTATTGTTAATAAACAGGGTTTGGGGGTTCAACTGTGACCTTGTGGTTCCTTCCTTTGTTCTGTAAAAAGGAAAGACACAATACAGTCCAAACATACCATGACTCTACAAAGACAATAAATCATGCAGGAAGAAGCAGATCTAACCGCTGCCTAAAGGGGAAGGATTATTTCCCACTGCAGCAAGATTTCAGGAAGTTGGCTTTGTCTAGATTATGACTCTGTGTAGTACCTGACTGTGGGCACCAGAGATTTCTTTATTTCTTCCTCACATATGCCTGCTTTTTTCCTTGACATTTTGAGAGCTCAGCTCTTGCTAAGATTTGATCCTGCAGTTCAGGACTCTAGCGTCTGTTATGGCAGAGAACATGCCACCAACAGTGGGCCTTCACCCTAGAAGCATCTGTCTCAAGAGCAGTCAGGCACTGATGTTGATTTTGCCCGCTGAAGAAGAGAACCCGTGCTTTGTGGCACCAGTCAAGAGTCATTCAAAGGCGTTAGACTAGAAACCACTACCATAATGAGCATCCCAGCCTCAGTTATCTATGTGGTGACTGATACAGACCCACCCCGGTGTGACACACGCATAAAAGGAGACTCAAGTCCCCAGATGTTTCAGTGAGGCCTCTCAGATCTAATCTCTGCCCAAAGGAAAATATTTATTTTCCACTCCTGCAAGATTTTAGGAAGTTGGCTTTTTCCAGCAGTTGCGAGCCACTAAAGTTAGATCAGGACTCCGAGGAATACCTGACTGTAGTATCAGAGGTTGCCCTATTTTTTACATAAGTGTTCCAGCTTTCCTGCACCTCGTGAGAGCCCAAATCTTGCCAAAATTTGATCCTTACGGCTCTAACATCTGTTATGGTAAAGTACATGCCACCAACAGAGAACATTCACCCTGGAAGCATCTGTCTCAAGAGCAGCAGGGCAGTCATGTTGATTCTGACGGCTGTAGAAGGAAAACCATCCTTTCTTGTATAGGTAAAGAGTCATTCTAGAAGTTAGATTATAAACCACAAATTCAGTGGCCATCCCAGACTCAAGGATCTATCTAGTTTTGTGTATTGTAAACTATGTAAAAGTTACAAGTCATTGCTTTAAATCCTAAGGGTTTTCCTAGTCCTCTTTGCAGGTGAGGGGTATCTGTAGGGAAGCATGTAATCAGAGTGGGTCTTTTCAGAGCCTGCCTAGTGTAAAGTTGCTTGAATGGTGCCTCTCTGTTTTAGGGAGTAGCCTACTTTGTCTCTCACTGTTGTTGGGTCCTTGTGCATGACAGTTCTGAGTTCTAAGAAAGAAAGAAGTGTTATGCTGAAAACTTTTTATCTAACTCCTGTATGTGTATGCCATGAACACAACAGAAAATGCCGACAAAGGAGTTGTGGTTTTTTGGTTTGGGGGATTTTTTTAAGTTTAAAGGTAAAATGCCTACATAAAGCATTATGGACAGTTTCCAATGTAATGAAAAAAATGCAACATATAGACAGAAACTTGAGCAGTATTTTTATGCAAATGCTATAAAAATAAACTGGCTCCATCATCCTGTGACTCAAAAGAATAGCCTCAGCAGGGGGTGAATAAGATGATGACACAGGTCAGCACCTCTCACAGAATTCAAACAAAATGGAGGGATCGATGTTTCTGCTGTTTAAGGACATCAGACCAGAAGAAGCAGTGTTTCTGAAATAAGCTGGAGTGCAAGAAGTGAAGTAAGAGGGGACATGATGTCTGGGCTGGCCACAGGGAACCACCACAGCGCACCAAAGAATACATCAAGAGGCAGCCATCAGTGCCTACAAGTAGAAGCCACCAAAATAGTTAAGTGACTGTGGAGGAGTTGGGCTCGAAACTCCTAGGGCTGCCAAGTTTCTAATGGCACAAAACCCAACACCTTTGCCCTGCCCCGCCCCTTCCCCAAAGCCCCACCCCACTCACTCCATCTCCCCTCCCTCCATCTCTTGCTCTACCCCACCCTCACTCACTTTCACTGGGCTGGGGAAGGAGGTTAGGGTGCAGCAGGGGGGAGGAGAGAGGGCTCCAGCTGGGGGTGTGCTGGCTCTGGGCTGGGGCTGGGGATGAGGGTTTTAGGGTGCAGGAGGGGGCTCAGGGTGGGGCGGGGTGTTTGTGTGTGGGGGGTGCAGGATGGGGCAGGGGGTTAGGGTGTGGGAGGGTGTTCGGGGTGCAGGGTCCCGGCGGCGCTTACCGCAGCCTCTGGGAGCATGTGCTGCCAGGGAGGCTACGTGCGCTGCACTCGCGCTCACAGGCACTGCCCCACAGCTCCCATTGGTTGTGATTCCTGGCCCGTAGGGGCTGCGGAGCCAGCACGTGGGGCAGGGGCAGCACGCGGAGCCTCCCTGGCAGCCCATGCACCTGGCGGCTGCTTCTGGGAACCACGCAGAGCTAGGGCAGGCAGGGAGTCTGCCTTAGCCCCAGGCCCCTGCTGCGCCGCCGACTAGACTTTTAACGGCCCCGTCAGCAGTGCTGTCCAGGGTCCGTTTTCATCTTGTCTTTCTGGCCAAAAACTGGACGCCTGGCAACACTATTCAAAAGCAGGTTGTGCCCTGGATGAAAGGATTTGCAAACTGTACTGTGTCACATAACTGTAGTGGAAAATGAACAGACATTTCAGACTGCATATTTTAATGTAAAGGTAGATGATGTGATCTGATAAAGGAAATAGATACAGAAGAAGCATTATCTGATTTCTGAAGTGGTTTATATATATATAAACAACTCCAAAAAAACAAACACATTTCCTTTGGTAAGATTAAGAGAAAATAATGTGCTTTTACTGAATTACAATAAGGGGCGGATAGGAATATTAGGCGGTCTCCCTGTCACTGTAACTTATAAAGGTATCTGTTCACCATTAGAGTTAATTGTAATGGAAGGAAATGGCCCTCCACTGGCGATAGCAACTTAAATTGGGTTAGAGTGTGGAACGTCACATGCCAGACAGAGTGGGGGCACTGACAGCGCAATACAAAGCTGTATTTAGTATGGACATGGGCTTGGTAAAAGGCGTAACAGTCAGGGCTGGTTGCATTTGACAAGGCTAGTCCTAAATTTCTGAAAGCTAGACCTGTGCTATGTGCACTGTCAGAGCCTAGGGAAAAGCAATTGGATGAAATGCAAGAGCAGGGCATAATTTCACCTGTGGGGTTCCGTGAATGGGCTGCACTAATTGTGTGCATTCCAAAAAGGATGCCAGCATGAGAATTTGTGGGGACTATAAAGTCAGCATAAACCCTGAGCTGGAATTGGACCAATATCCAATTCCTAAACCGTAAGATTTATTTGCAAAACTGGCAAGGGGAGTGAAGTTTACCCAACTAGATTCATCATAGGCCTATCAGCAGGTAGTATTGGTGCCAGATTAATTTTTTTTTGAGACAGCAAGCATACATAAGGGGCTATTTAAGTATGAAAAATTACTTTATGGGTAGCCAGTGCATCTGCTGTGTTTCAAAGAATAATGGATCATCAGGTACTGCAGGTGGTAAATGATTTTGTCTGCTATGTGGATGACATATTAATAACTGTAAGGAATACTTAAAAAAACCTATAGAAGGTTCTGAATAGATTGCAAAAAATATGGTTTTAAAGTTAACAAAGGTAAGTGTGGGTTTTTTCTAAAATCAAATTAAAGTCCTCTATTACTATTAGGTCTTGTGTTTTGGATAGTTATGCTTTTTTGTCCTAGAAATTCCTCATCTACCTCTTTCTTCTGATTTTGTGGACTATAGTAGACTCCTAACCATGAGTTTTACATTGTTTTTTTTTTCTCCTTTACCTTCACCCAAAGGCCATCAACTGGTCTGCCTCTCACCTCTTTCTGAACCTCAGAACAAGTGAATACATTCTTGATATATAATGCAACACCTCCTCCCTTTTCCCTTCCTCTTCTTCCTAAACAAGCTGTACCTCTCTGTGATGCCAATTAAGTCATAATTTTGTTTGTGTACTAAGACTTCTAGTTCTTCCTGGTTATCTCCCAATGATTTCCTTTTTCCTGGTTATCTCCCAATGTCATATTCCTTGCATTTGTGTACAGACTCTTTTTCCTAGTATCTAACCTAAATGTCCCTTCCTGCTTAAGACCATTACTTCTTGCCCTATCTTCAGTAGACAAGAACAATTAACCACTTTTTGTGCCCAGGAAAGATTTTTTTCTTCAGTTTGATTTTCAAGAACCAAAATAACTTCAGTTTTTGATTTTGTTTTTTTGGATTTTTGAGGGACTTTTCTCCATTCCCATTTTCTCCTTTACCCCCCTTTTTGCTGCTGAACAAAACAAATAGCATACAGGGTTTCTTTAGTTTTTATTCCAATTCCCCCCACCTACTGTATCTCCCTTTTCCCACTTCAGTTTTTCAAAATTTCTCTAACTTTGCAGCAAAAGTTAGACTGCTGGCGGAAAAAATGAGTGCCTCTGCCACTCTTTTTTAAAAAAATTTTCAACTGTTGAAAAGTTAAAGTGGCAAAGTGATCTAGTTTCCTTTTTTCTTCTTGCTACTCTAATTTTTCAGAACTTGGGGAAGTTTTGAAAGTTACAGAGTGGGAAAACACAACTAACCCCCAAACTTCATTCATTCTATTGCAGGCAGTGGCAAAATGGAACAGAAGAATAAATAGGATGAAAAGAAAATCTGAAATTTAAAAGTTTTCAAAAACTAAAACAAAGTGAAAAATTCAACGATAAACTAAGTACCTTGTTTAGTTTCATTTCAATTTTTCTATAAAAATAAAGTGGAATCAAATTATATTTTTACACAGGAAGTATTGTTTTCAATTAAATCCTATTTTTTGATGAGAAAACGTTTCAGGTGAACAATTTCAACCAGCTATAAAGGGAAGCGAGGAGGGAACTTCTATTCTATCCACACTTTCCTACTATATCCTTGACTACTTCTGTTGTTTTTTTGTTTGTTAGTTGTTTTTGTGTTTTTTAAGTCACGCTGTAGTAATAGTGATGCTAATTGGTAATGAGAAAAAAATCATAGATCCCCAGATAGTCATATCTGGGATAAACCATTTGTATCCTCTTTTGTAAGAGTAGGCTGCATAATTTGGGAATCTGTGTCCATGTCATGAGACTAGCTAGAAAAGTAGGATGAATCTCACTAAAAAACATCTGTTAAATCATGACCCCATGCCAAGAGGGTAGGTCTGTTGCTTATGTGACAGAAATCACAGATTCTTCAGGAACATACAAAGAGGTTGATATTTTGGAAAGAGGCAGGGTAAGACTTAGGCTTTGTCTACACTTGCACTTTTGTCGGCAAAACTTTTGTCGGTCAGGAGTGTGAAAAACCACACACCTGACTAACATAATTCACGGGCAAAAGCGTGCGTGTGGACAGCACTATGTTGGTGGGAGATGCTCTCTTGCCAACATAGCTACCACTGCTTGTTGAGGGTGGTTTACTTATGCTGGCAGGAGAGCTCTCTCTGGCTGGCAAAGAGCAGCTACACAGGAGACCTTACAGCGGTGCAGCTGCAGTGATACAGTTGTTCTGCTGTAAAGTCAGTAGTTTAGACACAGCCTTAGGGTGGTTCCAAACTGGGGACAAGATTGGTTTGGCACAAA
Organism: Natator depressus; assembly: GCF_965152275.1. Classification (NCBI taxonomy): domain Eukaryota; kingdom Metazoa; phylum Chordata; order Testudines; family Cheloniidae; genus Natator; species Natator depressus. Next base: position 130,013,229 of record NC_134235.1, read on the forward strand.
TGGTCCCTTCTATCTGCCTTCCAGAGATTACCTGGGAAAGGTCATACCAGCCTGGGGTGTATTATCTTTCCCACAAACCAACTTGGCACTGGAGAGCCAACCTTTAAGGCAATTCCTGAGGGCAGCTGTAGCCAGGGGATTCTTTAGCAGCCAGGGTTGGGGGAACTCCAATGCTTTGGGTCCAGTCCAGATTGCAGGACCACTTCACAGCTTCTGGGAGATCCCAGGGTACAATGCACAGGAAGGCACTAATAATCCATACCCTGGGAACAACCTTGTGAAATTCTTCTCCTGCCTGCCCCTTCCCCCACTGATTTTACATACAGGATCAAGGTTGGCTTGAGTGGAGTTTTTTTCACTAATGAATATGCCCAGTCTTGATGATATGCAAGTCCTTGGCAAATCTCTAATGCAGTTCAAAGGGGGCAGGATTGTTTCCACTAGAAAGGAAAATATTAACATTAAAGAAATGTATCCAAGATTCTTACTTTACAGGTTGATGCCCTGACTTTTTTTTTCTCCCTTGGAGATACACTTAATTATCTCAATTCAGCCAGTACTGAGAGGAGGGGTTATAAACCTGGCAGTAAAAAGATGCCAGTTTATGTAATTCCTTTTTTCCCCCCCTGGGACTGCAAGAATGAGGGCGGGAAATGGATCAGAAATACATGTAAATAAATGTAAGGGGGAAGAAAAACACAGATAAGATTTAGATAAAGTTTGACTGGCTAGAAGTTATGTCTTTTTCTTTCATCCTTTACTTTTGTCTACTTTACAATTTATGGCAACTCAGATTATGAGAGGAACTTGTCTTCTCTAAAGTTAACTCGATCAATATAAGAGGTTGGGGTGGGGGGGAAATCTAGGCTAATTCTAGCATTGCCAGTGCAGTAATTAAGGACAGTGTGGCTTGACAGCAGTGCAAGCATAACAATCCATGAAAGGGAAAGATAGATGGAAAAAGGGAGCTTAGGGTGAGATGGAGGCCCATGGCACAATATGACGAACTGCATGTGTGGTGCAAAAAGATTTTAACTGATCAACCAATAAAGGACAGCAAATAGCCTGCTGCTATTCAGCGTAAAAGCTTGCTATGATTTTAATGAATTTACTTTTCAGAAGTTATCTATTGAGTTCTTGAAAGGATCACTGAAAACAGAAATCCAAGTCAATAATACAACACTCAGCATTTGTGTTTCTATCATTCCCTAAGAAGAACAGAAAACAAACCATAAAATTTTGCATCTGGCAATTATCGCAGAACATTTTTGCTACCATGTGTGTGGTACATTTCTGTTCAGAAAAGGCATTTTTTTTCCAGTCATTAAGAATGAAATTAAATTTTCCTTCAACAAGGCCTGAAATGAACATGTCATTTGAAGAGCAGAAACAAGCCTTATTGTATAAATCCAGAACGATGCCTTACGGGCTTTTTATTTTACCCTATTATACTAAAACTGTTCTATGCTTTTCAGTGACAGATAATATTCATAAAGCCACTGAAAATAGAACATTCCAATCCTAGAATATTAACAGGGAGCAAATGTGCACTTTCCTTCATACTGAATTGCCATGTTTTCACAAACAACCATTCAGTAAAATATATGTATATTAAAAAGTAGAAAAAAGCCCAAAGGACATTTTTTAAAGGACAGCTATTTTTCTGCTAGGTTGTCATGAAGTTGTTATGAGGCGGACAGATAGGAGCTCAAAGATTAATAATTATACATTTTATCATTATATTAGTTCTTTGACAGTTATTACTCTTCTTCAAGTTTTAACTTTTGCATAAAACTCTTAACATTCCCTCACATTCCAAATCACAACATGCGAGTCTTCTGGTAGCCTGCATATAAAAAAATCTCCTCCTCTCCACAATACATGTATTTAATTTTTTCTTATAAAAAGAAATAAGAACTAACAAGAAAACAGCACACTGCTCCAAATCCTTGGGTACAGCCTCTGTGCCCTACTGCAGCTCAGGAGAGTGAGGGATGGGAGAAAAAGGTGATTTTAAAGCAACCTTTGCTTTCCTCCAATTCCAGTTCTGCTAAACAATAGATACCACCCCCTCCCAACTCTGTGGAGCATCCTGGAGCTTGCTCTTCCTTACCCTGGCTACCAACATCCAAAGGAGCAATTCCGGCTGGTGGGGATCACTGGGGTATAGAGATAGCTGGCTACACTCCCACTCCCTGGGGACCTGGAAAGGAGTGGCCTAAGAGCCATTATGGCTGCTCTGTACCACTGAGGATTCCCCTGCTCAGTTGGTTTTATGGCTCTGCTGTGAAGACTGGCAAAAAGCAACTGTGGCAGGGCCAAGAATCTGATCCATTAACTATAAGAAGTCTAGTAAATAGCATATGCAGCAACAGCGTGCCTGCAAAACATATGGTGCTTTAAAGAATGTGGCTAAGAAGAATAGGACTTAACTGATAGCCTGCCATCTGTCTGACCTATCTGTGTTTTGATATTGCACCAAAGACTGCTACCTAGATGAGGTTCAGAGAAAGCTGCAAAAAAACCCTTAGAGATCAACTGTGGACTAACCTGCCCGGGGGGAAATTTCTTCCAAACCTCTTTATCCAGTGGTTGACTTATCCCATGAAGCTTAAGATTTTTTATCCTGATATTATTTAATCTGTCTATTCTTACTGTGAATGTTCTCACTACTTAAGCTAATGTCGACTCCTTGTTTGAAGTTCACTCCGTTTTGACAAGTTTTTTTTGGCTGTGACTTTCATAGGCTAAATATTCATTGTTTAATACACATTTCTTTTTCTTATCTTTCAGTTACATTGTGTGTCTCCTGATCTTGAATTATAGGAAAGGGTAATTTGCCTTCTCTGTAGCATTCATGGTTCTATAGAGCACTCTCATGCCCTTGCTAATTTCTTTACTCTCTAAGCACACTCAGTCTTTTTTGCTCTTTCCTCACACTCCATTGTTCTCCGAGTGGCAGCCATGTTAGTCTGTATCAGCAAAAAAACCGAGGAGTGCTTGTGGCACCTCAGAGAAGAACAAATTTATTTGGGCATAAGCTTTTGTGGACTAAAACCCACTTCATGCATCCGATAAAGTGGGTTTTAGCCCACGAAAGCTTTTGCCCAAATAAATTTGTTCGTCTCTGAGGTGCCACAAGCACTCCTCCTTTTTTTTTTCAGTTCTTCTCTGTTTCTTGTCTCAAATCAGCAGTCTGCCCCCATTCAGCAAAACGGTGGCAAGCTGAAAAAAATAGGTGGTTTTTTTTGTTTTAGTTTCAGTTTTTCAGTTACAATCATTTCAGGGAATTGCTTGTAACAATGGACAACATTTTGAGATGGAAGCGTGACTTTCTAGATGACAGACTCTCTTTCAGAGCCTGCCTAAAAGGAATGTTTCTTACATAATATTTGTATTCTGCCTTCTATTTCTGTGTGTTCACTGACTGATCAGAACTATTAATGTCACATTCCATGCTTTCAGGCCACATTAAAGAAGAAGCGAAAAATGCCATTTGCTTTCTCAAGATCACATGAAAGAAAACGACCTTGCTTAAACATATTCACCTCTATAGATTACAGTGGCATTGTTTGGAGAACAATGCAACTGAGGGTTATTCAGCTCTGAATCTCAAGTAGAATTTACCTCTTCCATTTTATTTTCCTCTCATAATTTAGTGTAAATTAAATTTTCATTCTTTACATGAATGGGTCTCCTAGGTGACCTTTGCTCACCTATTATGGTTGGCATTACAGTGCTGCATTCAGATGTGATATTAAGTTCAAGCAATCTCTATCCAAAATCACGTTGCATAGGTGCATTTAATAAAATCACATTAGAAAAACATTGATATAATTTAATTTGGCTTGTTTGTGCCTGCACTTAAAACCATTCCAAAGGGAATGTGAAAGCCAGTGCATATGGCTCAAGTGTAATTGTGTATAAAGTTTGCATGTGAATTAGAATGCAGAGGCAACACAGACATCTGTCCACAAAGTCCTTTCTGATTTGTTTGCCTGAAATGCTATAATCTCAAAGAAAGCACACAACACCAGAAGAGAAATAGAGGAAAGCAGTTGATTCTTCATTGTCACAATGAAAAATAAAATTTACAAAGAGGTCTTGCATAATAAACCTGCATATCCTAATCTCAAATGGTTTCTCAGCAATCTATCAACCAATCATTGACGCAGCTTCTTCCCTAGTGTTTAGCCTAAATTAACACCACCTAATGCTATAACAAAATTCTGTTAGAAAACTATGACAAGGGTAATATTGAGAAATTTTTGGACAAATCCTCTCCAGTAATCATAACAGAAATCACTAATAACTTTGAGAGCTAAAAATATTAGATTATGTTAATAAAATACCAGATTCCGGGATGTTTACTCCATGTTAGTGGCACCTTTTTCCATAAATAGTTCAGCTGAATTCAATAGGATTCAATGTAAGTACAGGGATCAGAATATGGCCCAGTATGACTGGTTCATAAAAACCAAACTGCACTGTAAAAGTTATTTACTTGTAAATAAAGTGATTGCAGCTACAGAGGGGTAAACCAGTTTGAATAAAATAAGAACCATCTCTCTTCACTCCAAAACATCATCTCTAATTCAAAGGCCAGGATTTTCATCAAATTTGGTGCCTAACATTAGGTTCTTAAATAAGTTCTCTGATTTTTTCAAACTGCTGGGTGTCCAGTAGTCTTAACTGAAGTCATTCTGTCATGTGGTTGAAGTCAGTAGGAGCTGTTGGGTGCTCAGCACTTTTGAAATTCAGGCTAATTACAGTATTTAGGTCCCTAACTTCAGACATCAGGTTTTTTAAAAAAATCTTGCCAAAAGGATCTGTATATCTTAGTTCTGGAAGGGATTGGAAATACCGAAATACAATACTGTGAGGGGCAATATATTTGGACTAACAGTGCTTTCAATTTCCTGAAAATGTTCTGAGAAAGGCTATTCTTGCAAGATTTCCAGCCCAGTTTTGCAGAACAAAGAAATTTAGATAGTTCAGATAGACATCAAAAGCTATGTTCTTATCTGAATTGAATATCTGAACCTTTAGAGTACGTCTACACTGCAATCATAAGTGTGCTTGCACTACTTGTAGACATACCCACACTAGTTTTAATCTAGTATCATAGAAATGTAGGGCTGGGAAGATATCTTGAGAAGTCACAAGTTCCAGCCCTCTGTGCTGACACAAGAGCATGTAAACCTAGATGATCTCTGACAGGTGTTTGTCTAACCTGTTTTTAAAAACCTCCAATGAAGAGAGTTTCACAGCTTCCCTTGCAAGCTAATTCCAGAGTTTAACTACCCTTACACTTAGCAAGTTTTTCCTAACATCTACCTTAAATCTTCATTGCTGCAGATTAACCCAATTACTTCTTCTACCCTCAGTGAACATGGAGAGCAATTGAAAACTGTCCCTCTTTAGAATAACCCTTAACATTAGCTGAAGATTGTTATCAAGCACCTAACTCAAGTCTTCTTTCCTCACCATTAACATGCCCAGTTTTTAAATTTTTCCCCATGGCTCATACTTTCTAAACCTTTCCTCATTTTTTGTTGTTCTTCTCTGGGCTCTCTCCAATGTAGCCACATCTTTCCTGAAGTGTAGTGCACAGAATTGGACTCAGCAGTGGTGAGGCCTCAGCTGGAGTACTGAGTAGAGCAGGACAATTACCTCCCATGTCTTACATACCACACAGCTGTTAATGCATTCTAGAATGATATTAGGCTTTTTCACAAATGAATTACATTGTTGACTCATATTCAATTTGTGATCTGCTATAACCCCCATATCTTTTTCTGCAGTTTTGTCACATAGCCACTTATTCCCCATTTTGTAGCTGTGCATTTTATTTTTCCTTCCTAAATGAAGCACTTTGCACGTCTTTATTGAATTTCACCTTGTTGATTTCAGACCAATTTTCTAATATGTCAAGGTTGTTTTTAATTCTAATCCTGTCCTCCACGTGCTTGAAACCCCTGACAGCTTGGTGTCCTCTGCAAATTTTATAAGCATACTCTCCACTCCATTATCCAAGTCATTAATGACAATATTGAATAGCACGGTTCCCTGGGCTGACCCCTGTGGGACCCTACTATATACGTCCTCCTAGTTTGACATTAAACTGTTGATAATCACCTTTTGAGTATGGTCTTTCAACCAGTTGTGTACCCATTTTACAGTGATTTCACTGAGACCACATTTACCTGATTTGTTTATGAGAATTTCATGTGGGGCCATGTTGAAAATCTTACTAAAATCAACCTATGTCATATCTACTACTTCTTACTTGTCCACTAGGTCAGTAACCCTGTCACAGAAGGAAATTAGGCTGGTTTGCCATGATTTGTTCTTGATAAATCCATGCTGGCTATTTTCTCTAACCCTGTTATCCTGTAGGTGCTTACAAACAGAATGCTTAATAATTTGTTCCAATATCTTTCAAGGCATTGAAATTAGGCTGACTTATCTTTAATTCTCTTGCTCTTCTTTGTTCCCCTTTTTAAATATAGGTGCTATGTTTGCCCTTCTCCTGTCCTCAGGGACGTTATTCAACCTCTATGAGTTCTCAAGTATCATTGCTAACAGTTCTGAGGTTTCCTCAGCTAGTTCCGTAAGTACCCTATGGTGAATTTCACCGGACCCTGATGACTTGAATACATCTAACTTTTATCTAACTATTCTTTAAGCTTTTCTTCCCCTAAAATTAGCTAAAATTAGTAGAGTAGCTGTGGTAACAAGGGCAGCTGCTTGGGCTAGCCTCATAAATTTGTACCCAGGAGATCCAGAGGGGTTTGTCCTTGGGGCAGTGAGCCCCTCCCATTGCTCCCCACTGCCTATGCTACTCCGGCAACACTACTATTTTCTAGTGAGCTAGCTTGATCTGAGTTGGCACAGGGCATGTCTCTTTGAGCTGGGAAACATAGTCCCATCTCCAAATGCAGACACCTATATGTTTACCCATCTCTGACTTAAGCCATTCAGCTTTGTGGCATCATACATAGTACAAAAGGAGCTAAATTTCACTATATGATGCAGCTGTTTACTTTATAAGTCTGGGAGTGTGAAAGAGTTTTAATAATTAAATTAGTCACTCAAAATCTGAACTTTTTGATAAACATTTTATTAAGCAGCATTAGTTTTGGGGATCAAGCCACTCATTCATTTCCTGATCTAGCTGTCTACTATGAAGGGGAGTTTGAGGAATACAGAGTACAACATTTGGCCCTCAGAATGTAGGAGGAGAGGGAAAACCTGTCCTGACACCATGTTTGGACAAGAAATGGGTCAAACTCAAAAGTCAGTCTTAGTGTAGAAAAACACAAGCCTAGAATCTGTGGCGTGTATCTGCTGCTAGAAGTCTCCAACATACTTTGATATAAAATGGAGAAAGAGCTTTTAACCAACTGTCATGAAATTCTTTAGATTCATGTAAGTTACTATGGGCAATGCCTTTATGTAAAAGCTTAGCACAGGCTTGGTTACAGAGTAGTCCCTGCCCCAGTGGAGCTGTACAAAACTTCAGTTGTTTTTAATTTAATGAAAATTTAGTAAAGAAACTAGAAATTGTATAAGTAATTAGAAAATTTCAACTATTTGGAGGGTCATTCCTGTGGACGAGAGATACCTAAACATAACGTTGGTGACACATTTTGTACATTGTATCTGTTTCTCAAGGTGCATTAATATTCATTGATATGCTTTTACTTATACATGTTGTTGGATAGTGTAGATGAATTAATGCTGAAAATGTCTGTGAACTTTTTCTTAGGGAAACTTAGCAAAATGCTTACACATCTGGTGGCAGATAGTATTCTAGTTCCAAAATTTAGAATGTGAATGTGTAGGAAATTTCATAGACTCTTAAAATGAAATAATTTGAAAATATACAGATGAGAAAAATCCTAAAAAGAAAGCCACATCATTTTTATGCAGAAAAACAAACATACATAACCAACAACTTTTAAAGACAAATTTATTTATACTCTAACAGTTGAATTTTCAGAATCATAGACTCAAAGAGCTGGAAGGGACCTCGAGAGGTCATCTAGTCCAGGCTTCTGCACTCAAGGCAGGACTAAGTATTATCTATACCATCCCTGACAGGTGTTTGTCCAACCTGCTCTTAAAAATTCCCAGTGAAGGAGATTCCACAATCTCCATAGGCAATTTATTCCAGTGCTTAACCACTCTGACAGTTAGGAAGTTTTTTCCTAATGTCCAACCTAAACTGCCCTTGCTGCAATTTAAACCCATTGCTTCTTGTCCTATCCTCAGAAGTTAAGAAGAACAATTTTTGTCCCTCCTTCTTCTAACAACTTTTATGTACTTGAAAACTATCATGTCCCCTCTCAGTCTTCCCTTCTCCAGACTAAACAAACCCAATTTTTTCAATCTTCCCTCATAGGTCATATTTTCTAGACCTTTAATAATTTTTGTTGCTCTTCTCTGGACTTTCTCCAATGTGTCCACATCTTTCCTAAAATGTGGAGCCCAGAACTGGACACAATACTCCATTTGAGGCCTAATCAGTGCGGAGTAGAGTGTAATTACTTCTTGTGTCTTGCTTACAATACTCCTGCTAACACATCCCAGAATGATGTTTGCTTTTTCTGCAACAGTGTTACACTGTTGATTCATATTTAGCTTGTGATCCACTATGACCCCCCACTTCTTCCTAGGCAGTCATTTCCCATTTTGTATGTGTGCAACTGATCCTTCCTTCCTAAGTGGAGTACTTTGCATTTGTCCTTATTGAATTTCATCCTATTTACTTCAGACCATTTCTCCAGTTTGTCCAGACCATTTTGAATTTTAATCCTATCCTCCAAAGCATTTGCAATCCCTCCCAGCTTGGTATCGTCCGCAAACTTTATAACTGTACTCTCTGTGCCATTATCTAAATCGTTTGAAGAAAATTTGGTGGGCAAAAATAAATAAATACATAAAATTAATATCTGAAAATACCAGTGTTCAGTTCATGTGATTATTAATAACCTGAATTTTCAATTTCCACTTACATGGGATATTCATGTCCAAAAAGTTGGCCATTCAGGGAACAATAAATCTTCAGACAATCTCTACATTTGTACTAGACAACGCTAGAAATAACCTACTTCATTCAGAATATGGAAACCTCCTAAGCCACCCATTATTGTTGCGGGTATTGAAAACAAGTGGAAGGAAAATAGAAAAGGTCATCTTCACACCTCAAATCAGTGAACAGGAAACTCAGTAAATAGGTCTGCCATCAACTAGCCAGTTTCAAATTTTGTTCCAAAGTTTCAGAGGCTCAGTTATCTGAGGAATTATTAGGAGATAACAGGCTTCTTTGGAGGCATCCAAGCTATGATACTTAATATTCAACTGAGTTCCCAAGCCTCCAAACTAGCCAAAGAAAGATTTTAAAAGAGCCTTTCCAGAAGAAGCCTGCTGTACAGGAGGAAATCAGGCACTTTGAAGACCTGCCAGCCACCACTACAAATCCTCTGGGTTGGAGACTCTATTGTGTTCAGCATTATCAAAAGTTTTAATAATAACTTAATTCTGTTTTGCTATAAAGAGCAAAGTGAGCTTTGAAGGAAGATCGGTTGATCTTCTAGATTTGCTAGTACAAAAAGCAATGCTGGAGTTGTACACTAATCAGTTCATTGGGAAGTGATTGTGTAGGTAGGAACAATCCATCCATCCAGAAGAAGGGCATTATCCACAGCCAAATATGAATGACATCCATATAACTCTCTATAAAACTGTATAGCTTGAACCATCTCACAGAAGAGTGAGATGCATTAAGCAGGTTGCAGAAGCCCAATCGTGAAAGATCTTGAGAAATTTTGGCAAGATACACAGTGGTCTCTGTACTAAAAAGAAAGAGCCTGAGACATGAGGCCTTGTATAAGAAAACCAGTACAAGGCCTGAGGCCTGAACTAAATAAGTGGTCAAGCCCTGCTAATATAAAGCAAAGTGAGCAAAAGTCAGGCTATGAATAAGGCACTGCCTGCGGGCAAGTTCACAGAACCTGACAAGAACAGCACTGGTATTGCAAAAACACACACATTCCTGAGAAGTACTAGGCACAGGACATGCATGCAAGCTGTCATAAATATAAAGGGAAGGGTAAACACCTTTAAAATACCTCCTGGCCAGAGGAAAAACCCTTTTACCTGTAAAGGGTTAAGAAGCTAGGATAACCTCGCTGGCACCTGACCAAAATGACCAAAGAGGAGACAAGATATTTTCAAAGCTGAAAGGTGGGGGAGAAACAAAGGTTCTCTCTGTCTGTGTGATGCTTTTGCCGGGAACAGAAAAGGAATGGAGTCTTAGAACTTAGTAAGTAATCTAGCTAGATATGCGTTAGATTCTGTTTTGTTTAAATGGCTGATAAAATAGCTGTGCTGAATGGAATGTAGATTCCTGTTTATGTGTCTTTTTGTAACTTAAGGTTTTGCCTAAAGGGATTCTCTATGTTTTGAATCTGATTACCCTGTAAGGTATTTACCTTCCTGATTTTACAGAGGTGATTCTTTTACTTTTTTTCTTCAGTTAAAATTCTTCTTTTAAGAACCTGATTGCTTTTTCATTGTTCTTAAGATCCAAGGGTTTGCGTCTGTGTTCGCCTATGCAAATTGGTGAAGATTTTTATCAAGCCTTCCCCAGGAAAGGGGGTGTAGGGTTTGGGGAGGATTTTGGGGGGAAAGACATTTCCAAGCGGGCTCTTTCCCGGTTATATATCTATTAGACACTTGGTGGTGGCAGCAATAAAGTCCAAGGGAAAAAGGAAAATAGTTTGTACCTTGGGGAAGTTTTAACCTAACCTGGTAAAAATAAGCTTCGGGGGTTTTCATGCAGGTCCCCATATCTGTACCCTAGAGTTCAGAGTGGGGAAGGAACCTTGACACAAGCACATTCCAGAAGAGTAGTACCGGAACACCCCGATACAGGGTTATGGTACAAACACACTCCCCAAAGAAGAAGAAGTGTGATGGATACAGTTGTTTTCATTGAGCCAACATGTACAAGAGAAAGGACAGTAACTAACCAAGTCAGAGGGGCAATACGTAACTTGTTTGTATCAGCAAAAACAACAAGGAGTCGTTGTGGTACTTTAGAGACTAACAGATTTATTTGAGCATAAGCTTTCATGGGCTAAAACCCACTTCATCAGATGCATGGTGTGGAAAATACAGTAGCAGATATATACACCCTGTACATGAAAAGATGGAAGTTGCCTTACCAAGTGTGGGGGGGGTCACTGCTAATGAGATAATTCAATTAACAGTAGAATTCCAAGGTACGAAAAATCACTTTTGTGGTGGTAATGAGGGTGGCCCATTTCAAACAGTTGACAAGAAGGTGTGAGTAACAGTAGGGGGAAATTAGTTTTTGTAATGACCCATCCACTCCCAGTCTTTATTCAAGCCTAATTTGATGGTGTCCAGTTTGCAAATTGATTCCAGTTCTGCAGGTTCTCATTGGAGTCTGTTTTTGAAGTTCTTTTCTGAAGAATTGCCACTTTTAAGTCTGTTATTGAGTGACCAGGGAGATTGAAGTGTTCTCCTACTGGTTTTTGAATGTTATAATTCCTGATGTCAGATTTGTGTCCATTTATTCTTTTGCGTAGAGTCTTTCCAGTTTGGCCAATGTACGTGGCAGAGGGGCATTGCTGGCACATGATGGCATATATTACCTTGGTAGATGTGCACGTGAACGAGCCTCTGATAGTGTGGCTGATGTGATTAGGCCCTATGATGGTGTCCCCTGAATAGATATGTGGACACAGTTGGCAACAGGCTTTGTTGCAAGGATAGGTTCCTGGGTTAGTGGTTCTGTTGTGTGGTGTGCGGTTGCTGATGAGTATTTGCTTCAGGTTGGGGGGTGTTGTTTTTACTGATACAGCCTAACATGGCTACCACTCTGAAACCTGTTATTTGTATTGTTGTATAAAAAGGGGTCTTAGAGATAGTGTCTTTGGCCAGCTGAGAGGGGAATGGAAAGTTCCACCATTCACTGAGCTGAGTCCATTGGAACAGGCGCACATGTGTTAGAGTACATGTAACCATTGAGCTAGGGCATTAGGACCGTGCTTTGTTGGCCAGGTGTCTTTGCTACAGAAACAGAACTGTGGTCTTACTGGGCTTTTTGATCTAGGTTTGCTGTGTCAGCTATCTGTACAGAGCTGGAACAGCACACATAAAGAACACACACACTTAGCCATCATCCGGCAACAGTCTCAACTCCCATTAAGTTCAATGGGAATTGCACATGCCAAACACTCGTCTAAATCAGGCTCTATATGCATGCATACAGTGTATGCAGTTAAAAGCGCTATCTTCCTTTTAACCAGTAGGTGAGATGTCACTGGTGTGAGGATATGATCCCAAAAATTAGACAGGAGAATGCCAAGTAGAGCTGCAAATATTTTGACAGATTATTATATAAACAGATGCCGTGTGCTCTCTAGCAGATAAGACACTAGATTGGGAATAAAGAAATGTACCTGTATTCTACCACTGACCAGCTGTGTGACCTTAGGCAAGATACTTTGCCTCTCTGTATCTGTTTACCCCTCCCACACTTTGTTCAACTTCTCTAGTTAGAAGTAAGCCTGTAAGCTTTTAAAAGCACAGATTTGTTTCTAAGAAAATAATCATATCTCCTTTCTCTTATACAGCATATCTCATCCATATATCTCAAAATGCTTTACAAAGGAGATCACTAGCATTATCCCCATTTTACAGATGGTACGGAGGTATGGAGAAGTGAGGAGTCTCGCTCAATGTCACCCAGCAGGCCAGTAGCAAAGCTAAGAATAGTGCCCATGTCTCCTCAGTTCCAGTTCACTGTTCTATCCACTAGGACACAATTATGCATTTGTACAGTACCATGCAAAATGGTACTCCTGTTCCTGCTGGGACCTCCAAGTGGCAATGTAATAATATTGTATCCACTGATGAAGAGGTGAAAGAAAACGAACATTATTCTTCAAATTTGGTTTTTGTGTCAACCTTTCCCAAAAGGAAGACCACAAAAAAGAGAGGACCTTGTTTTTTTAGAGGAAAATGGGCATCGGTCTATCTGAAGATCTCCTTTCAGGAGAAGGAGCCAGAGGTGATTCAAAAATGGAAAACCATTTTGCAACATTTTTCATTTAGATAGAAATTTCCCCCAATAGATCTAGCCATAACAGACAGTATTGCAGCTGACACTATGATTAACATAATGGGTCGAATGCCAAGGTAATATAAATGGTTGTGTTAGTTATATGTTGTACACCAGGTTACATGAGTGTTTGCATTATATCCTGAGTGGACTTAGTCCAGACTTATCCCAAAACAGGAAACCAGCAGGAGTGTGCATGAAGATAAAATGATAAAGTAGGTTCTCCCTACTTATAATGACTTACTGATAGGTACCTTTCATCTGTAGTTATGCCATGTCTGAATCTGACCCACTATGTGCTTTTTAGCTTCCTTTGTTGGTTCATTTTTCATTGATATTGATATTTATGATTTTATCTTCATTGACTTTTACAGAGTAAATTCATTTACTGAAGTTATTGCATCCTTTTCCATGTGTTTATTGATCAAGTTGTTTTTCTTGATTTAAATGAAGACTATATATTAGTAAATCCTAAATCTCCAGGCTAAATTCTTTAAGTTAAAATAAATATAGTTTTTTCTCCCATATTAAGATGCACTGATCCATTATACAGGGTGTGCGTACGTGTGATACATGAAGGGCAGGGGAGTAGCTCCCTTTGATGGACACCCAGCCAGCAGTTAGCTGTAAAATCCCTCTTGGTCTGTTCTCTGCTTGCTTTGTCTGTAAAGGGTTAACAAGACCACAGGTAAAAGAAAAGGAGTGGGCACCGGACTGAAAGAGCCAATGGGAAGGTAGAACTTTTTAAAATGGGGAAAGAAACTTTCCCTTTGTCTGTTGTTTTCCAGAGAAGCAGGGACAGAGCAGCAATGCTATAAGCAGGAATGCTGTGTAAAGTTTGAACCAGGTATGAAAAATTATCTTCCATACCTAGAAGGAATTATTTGGATAGGGAATGTTTAGATAAGTGTGAGCAGGTTATTTTTTATTGGCTTGTGGACTCCTCTGTGCTAACCCCAGATGCTTTTGTTTGCTTGTAATGTTTCAGCTGAACTCCCAAGAAAGCTATTTTGAGTGCTTGATTTTTGGAATTGCTCTTTCAAAATCTAGCAAAAGCCTAAGTTCCAGATGTATTTTTTTCTTTCTAATAAAATTTACTTTTTTTAAGAACAGGATTGGATTTTTGGTGTCCTAAGAGGTTTGTGCATGTTGTTTAATTAGCTGGTGGCCACAGCTAATTTCCTTTGCTTTCTTTCTCAGCTCTTCCCCAGAGTGGGGTGAAAGGGAGGAATGCCCAAGTCCTCCTTCCTGGGTTCAAAGGGTTGGGTTTTTGTTTTGCATTTGGGTGGTGGCAGAGTTTACCAGACAAAGGTCAGAGAAAACCTTGGGAGTTTAATACAAGTCTGGAGTATTAGTTTTTAGAATCCTTCGGGGCCCCACTTTCTGCACGCACAGTGGCAGAGTGAGGATTCAGCCTTGGCAGTATATCTATATAGAAAAAAGATACAGTAAGAAATGACTAAGTAATTACTTCCTTAGACTGTAAGCCCTTCAGGGCAAGGGCAGTCTTTTAGTTACGTTTTTGTTATGTACAGTATGAGGGACAATGGGGCCCTGACCTATAATTGAGGCTTCTAGGTGCTACCACAATACAAATAAATAAGCAAATGTTATTAATAATAATAATAAATAGGAGTTATTGTCCGAAAGATGAAATTCTCCTTTAACCCCTTTCACTTTAACTTGTCACTTTTCTTCCCCATTCTCATAAAAAGCAGAGCTCTATGTACCTTTTGAAAAGGCAAGGATTGTGGCAGACTAAGTCTCAGTTTAAATGAAAAGTAGGCACTTGCTTAAAGTTAAGAACATACTTAAGTACTTTGCTGAATCCAGACATACAGCAGTAAGCAGGAGCAAAGATGTCCACAATGGGGGCACCAAAACACATAAATTAATGGGCTAAACCCTCCACAAAGCTGTACTGTAGTTGGCTACCAAGCAGTGCCTCCTGCTGTGTGGAATAGTCATGCATTTCATCAACACCTTGTTCCATGGGTGGAAGAAGATTAAGGTTTTGCAGGGGAAATGTGAATTTGGCACTTGATGAACAATTATTTTTTCCAGTACATGTAAATGACTTACATTATGGGACCTACAAAGAGGTCTATAAAATAATAGTGTGAGATGTTCTACTCTTAGGCAAATATTTAATTATCTACCAGGAACTTGTCTGGAGGATCAAATAAGGTAAAATTTAATACTAAAATAAAGGATAGATTTAATACTAACGCAATACAAAAATCATGCATAACTGCAGCTAAAGAGAATGACTTTGATATAATAAAATCCTTCTGAGTGAAATCCATTTGAGAACCTAGAAGAAAACCTTGCTGTTGAACTTGTTTGCCGTGCTCGATACCCATGTGCTGACTTATCTCCTGTGTTGATACATGCAGTGTATTTTTATGTTTGCTCACTTTTCAATTTTTTTGTTTTATTTTATTTCATTTCAAGGTTGAGATTTTAAATACCTAGATTATAGACGGGGAATCCAGGCAGCTGAGAAAGTGAAACAGCAGAGAATAAACAATTCTCTTAGTATTCTAAAAAAAAATTGCTTTCCAAACTGAACAATAGATTTAAAAATGCAGTCTCAATATTTTATATTTTAGTCCTACTTGATTGCATTTGCCTCATTTTCTTTCAGTATGGCTTCTTAGGTGCCCCTGTATTCTTGCAAGTGTATATACAGATACAGATAAAGGCAGTACTGTGGTTAGTTCACTCTACAGAAATGCCCATAAAGTTTAGCTGTGTTTGGTCATACAAAATGACGGAAGACACAAAACAGTATAGTTCAGTCAATGTATGGATAGGCTTCGTCCTGATATAACTTATACCAGTGGAAATTAGGTGCTACTCCACTGAAGTCAATAGAAGTGCATCCTATCTCTTACAAAGTTCTTATAGCTTTTGTTTTTGCTTACAGTTTTAAACTTTCAGTTAGACAGCACTGTAAAAGGAGACTGTGTAGGTTGTATATAGAAATGAGCAAATCAGAACAGATAAAATTAAAACCTCCTCAGATATTGCCTATAACTCGACCGAAATCTGGGACACACTTATTTGTAAAGTTTGGTTTAAAAGCTCTCTCTATATTTGTGTGCCTCTGGGCTTCAAAAAGCACAGAAATATCAGAAGAGAAAACTTCTCCCATGAGTTCTAGTCCCCTTTTCCTGACTCAAGAGGTTCAAATTGTTTGGGTAAGCATAAACATCTAAGCTATTAAGTTCTTATCTGATCTGAACATTTTGAGGTTCACTAATCTAAATAAAAATCCTCTAGGAAATAATTCATACAAAGTCTGAAAGGATTTTAAATCTTCAAATATACCTAGGAGTGGGAGGATTAAATTTTAATCAGTATGGGCTTGATCCTAAGATGTGCTCTGCACCCTCAGCTCAGAAGGACTAATCAGTATCTTTCAGCATCAGACCCCCAATCCTGGTTGTTGGTTATTTCTTCTTTCACCCAAAAATAATAAGGGGAAAAAAACCACAAGTCAATAATAGACATAACCAGAAGAAAATTTAAACACATGGGAGATGTTGAAGTTTTGGACAGCTGGTGCTTATTCGATATTTCCATCTTACTATCAATTAATAAGATATTAATCTTATGAAATATCATGATCAAATATTTTTATGCTTGAATCTGTGATGAATTAGCTCCTAAAGCCATTACATTTTAAACAATTAGCATCTGTGCATATTTCAATATGCTGGCCATATGAATATTTAAGTCAATAAAATATTTGGAAAATATATTATATAAAAAATTCATAAAACCCAAGTCTATATAAGCTTATATTATACTTAAATATCTCCCAAGCCTTGGTAGGTGCTAGTAATGAAATAGCAATGGAAAGAATGAATTTGCTACTGTAATTTTCATTCCATGCATCTGAAGAAGTGGGTTTTTTTACCCACAAAAGCTTATGCCCAAATAAATCTGTTAGTATTTAAGGTGCCACCAGACTCCTCATTGTTTTTGTGGATACAGACTAACACGGCTACCCTGCTGATACTGTCAATGCTGTCAGTAGTGAAATCCTTGTCACTAGAAGCTTGTATCAAAATTGCGGCAAACTGGAAAAGATAGCACACATGCAGGACATAAGGGAACAAATGGGGGAAAGCACATCTTCTCAAAGCAGGAGAGCTTCCCCCTCCTCTCACTTTATTCGGCTTTCTGAAGCCCAAATCTTTCATAGCCTCCCCTGCTACTTCACCAGCCATAAGGAGAAGCAATTGCCTGAAAGAAGCTGCCTCTGGCTCGCGGCATTTTCCAACAGAAGGTGGACTAATAGCATCATCTGATGGGAGAGGCAGAGTTCCCCTGTCTACCTCTGGTATAAGAAAATGTGTCCTCTACACCAAGAGAGAGGGTGAGTGGAACAGGTGGCATAGTCCCCACAACCAGCTTCATCTCCTGTCCAGGAGGTAAAGCTCCCAGGGCAAAGAGAACATCCTTGTCCCCTCTCTCTCTCCTCACAAGGGAGGGAGTGAATGTAGGAGAGGTAAAAGAGATCATGTAGTACCCGATAAGACTGAGGGGGGGAAGGAAGAGTGGTGTGACCGTGGTGGGGGGATGGAGCACTGAAGAGGAGAGACTTACATGGGCCATTTAGATGGAGGAGTACAGCAGC
The DNA here is from genome assembly GCF_965152275.1 of Natator depressus. Classification (NCBI taxonomy): domain Eukaryota; kingdom Metazoa; phylum Chordata; order Testudines; family Cheloniidae; genus Natator; species Natator depressus. The sequence continues at coordinate 130,031,036 of NC_134235.1, forward strand.
ATGTTTCCTTATGTGCAACCAGCCAACTCTACTGACTGGTGCAGAGAAGTAGCAGGGTGAGAGCCCTGCCTACTCCCTACCCTTTTGAGGCCCCCAGCAGTGCACGGAGAGACCAGACCCAGTGCTCCACCAGTGCAGTTGTACCAGACCTTTGTATAAAGCCCAAAGAGTTGGAGAAAGATCCTTCTCCCCCTCCCCCGGCTCTTCCCAGGCCTCTGAACATCTGCTTGAAGGTCAGACAAAATACTGGCAACAGGGTCAGCGCCATGAAATAAGGTTTACTGACAATGGTCACTCTAAGGAAATCAAATGCAAAGAACATTGGTCTTTTGGGTTTGCAATAGAATGTAAGTTCAAGCTGTCCCCATGCTAAAAAGTTTTTGCATGTAATAATGTGATGGGAAGAGAACATTGATTCAAGTATAAAATAATGCATTTTATATCTACTTTATCCCACATGAGTATAACAACATATTTCCATAGTCACAGGTACTTATGCAGTACATGAAAATTTGCAGTGCAGGAAGTATGAAATTACCCTACATCACCAGTATATTAGTGAGTCATTGTAATCAATTACCAGTAAATATCAAGCAGTAACCTTTGTTAACCTTTAGGCTAAAACTTACCCAGGGAACCTGACATTTTCTGGAGAATGCTATACAGAATATCAGAACAGTCTTGCATGTAATATAGATAAGACTTTATATATGGTCATTTAAATTGTATTTGGAAATAACCTAATAAACAATGTTCATTGCAGAAGTATTCAGCAGCTTTGACAGGGGTGTGTAACAAGCAACACAGAGCTGGTAGAAATTTGAAGATGTTTTTCTTGATTACATAGTTCTCCTGTCTGTCACTATGACTATGTACAAGATTATGGCCCTGGGCCTGTTTTCTGATGATATACAAATGTGTCAGAGAGAAATTGCAAGTGTAAAATAATCTGAAACAATGTATCAAAGATAAAACCCAGAATGGAGGAATGTTACCTTGGATCTACAGTGCTCCTGTCCATTTTTTAAATGATTATTACACAATCAGGAAAAAAAGAAATATTTTTTCCTCCAGTTATATAAGATAAATAGGTTTTCAGGACATTTCTCAAAGTTGATGAAGACAAGAAGAGAGAATCTTATATTGAAAGTTACAATACGCAGAAAAATAGGGCACTGACTTTCAAACGTGACTAATGATTAGTTACCCAACTTGAGAAAAAGTCACTTTGAAAATTTAGGCCCAGGATCAAAACACCTCTCCAACATTTAAATAGCTACAGACACCACTTTGTCCATCCCCAAGTACGCTTAACACTAGTTGGCACAAGTGCTAGTCATCTTTGCTGAGGGAGGTGATAACCGAATAAGTATTAATAATGCCTAGGCACAGTCCCTCCTGTTTAGAGGGATAGCAGACAGGCACTGCTCCAATGGGAAGTTCTCATTCCTAGTCTCCACATGTACCAGTATGACAATAAAGAGTTTTATGCCCCTGGCTCTTATGCGAGTACCTTTCTAACTCCTGGCAAAAAAAAACCAAAAAAACAAAAAACCCAAAAAAGTCACAGTAAAAAATAAAACAAACATATAAACCATCCCCCAAAACCCTGCAAGAGTCATGGTATTAGCTTAAAAAGCAGAAGTTATAGCACACTAAAGTTTAATATGAAAATTAAACTTCTCTTCACTGAAAATAATCGGATATTAAATACATCCTTTATTTCACAATGACATTACTTAAGAGTATTAAACTATTATTTAAATCAAAAGTTTAAAGCCATTAAAAAAAGACATGCCAGTACACTGGATATAGATTTTTGGAACTTTGGATATTTTTAATTGAAATTTGAATTTGCTGATGTTCAATGAAAATGTTCACCAAAAGTTTTGAAATGATAAAGCAATTAGAAATTCCCATCAAAAGTTAAGAACAATTCAGAATCTTTTCATGTTTTTTTTAAAAGAAACTTTTTTAAAAACTCTAGCTAGATGCATATAGAGCCAATTCTGGAGGGGGAGAGAGAGAGAGAGAGAGAAATACTGCTTATTGGAGGACTAGCTGAAGTTTCAAAAATCTTGACTTGTAATGGAAACTCTTTTAAAAAAAAAAAAGAGTATTTGCATACAAGTCACAGCACTGACAAACATCCAGCCATGTTCACTTTAAAAAGACCAAATAAAATGTGAATGAGAAGCATATAAGAAACAAAAAACACACGTCATGACACTGCAAAAAGTTAAATTTTCAAATTTGATTGCCTCCACCTTGGCTCCTAAATCCATAGTTGGGAAACTAAACACAAGTGGCCTGAATTTATATGGATTCAGGACCCCAATACTTGAGATAGTCAGGTTAAAAATAAATAAAATCAATGTCACCAATACTTGTAACCATCACTGATACCAATACAAATAAGTATTTTTATAGCACTTCATGTATTCAAAGCACTGTACAGTCAAATTAATTAATCCTCTCAGCAACCTGGATAGATAGGCACTGATATTCCTATTTCACAAATAGGAAAACAGACAGAAACTTGACTTGCCGAAGGTTACATGGTCAATCAGTGACTGAACTGGAATAAGAATCCAGAATCTCCTGATTCCTGAGCTCATCCCTTCAGGCCTGTTCGCTTTCAATATTTTAAAGAGACTGTAAATGTAGTGATGAATTTTAATACAAATTTCCTTGCTGCTTTTCATTTTTATTCTTGCATTAGAGAAACTAAGGAACTTAGTCCATAAAACCTGTTCCATGCATGCTTCAGTTAATTATAATAAATATTTATTGGAGCCATGGAATGGGAATGATGACTTAGACCCTCCCTGGTCATCATTGTTAGTACCTGAAAGTATAATAAATCCAATGAAGTGAGCTGTAGCTCACGAAAGCTTATGCTCAAATAAATTGGATAGTCTCTAAGGTGCCACAAGTACTCCTTTTCTTTTTGCGAATACAGACTAACATGGCTGCTACTCTGAAACCTATAATAAATTAGTACCAACACCATATTCTTGGGCTAATTTACTTTGAACCGTATAATGTCAGAGAGAAAATTAATGTTTCTAAAGAACACTTTATGTATAAATCATTGGCCAGAAGTAATTGTGGATGCATTGGGGACCAATACATAACAAAATGCAAGTTTGTGTATTGCTGAAGGGTTATTCTGATTTTCCCTAGCCTATGCCTCCAGGCTTTTCTCAGCAGTGGAAAGTTAGTACTCCCTGTGCGAGTGCTATTTATTGGTCACCTTTGGGGCTATAAAACAATTTACCTTTTTAATGGGCCTCTGTCTTCTAATACTGCACACATTCTCTACAGCAAACAGGGAAAGATTAAGAATGAGCTCTCAAAATTGGATACTCTCATAAAAAACCAACCTTCCACACAAACTTCCTCATGGCTGGACTTTACAAAAACTAGACAAGCCATTTACAACACACACTTTGCTTCTCTACAAAAGAAAAAGGACACTAAACTATCTAAACTACTACATGCCACAAGGGGCCACAACAGTGGTTCCCTCAACCCACCCAGCAATATTGTTAACCTATCCAACTATACTCTCAGCCCAGCAGAAGAAGCTGTCCTATCTCGGGGCCTCTCCTTCTGCCCCTCCACCCCCACGAACATGATACAGTTCTGCGGTGACCTAGAATCCTATTTTCAACATCTCCGACTCAAGGAATATTTCCAACAAATCTCTGAACAGCATATTAACCCACAGAGACCTTCCTACCAAGACTACAAAAAGAAGGATTCTGGGTGGACTTCTCCTGAAGGTCGAAACACCAGACTGGACTTCTACATAGAGTGCTTCTGCCGACGTGCACGGGCTGAAATTGTGGAAAAGCAGCATCACTTGCCCCATAACCTCAGCCGTGCAGAACACAATGCCATCCACAGCCTCAGAAACGACTCTGACGTCATAATCAAAAAGGCTGACAAAGGAGGTGGTGTCGTCATCATGAATAGGTCGGAATATGAACAAGAGGCTGCTAGGCAGCTCTCCAACACCACTTTCTACAAGCCATTACCCTCTGATCCCACTGAGGGTTACCAAAAGAAATTACACCATTTGCTCAAGAAACTCCCTGAGAAAACACAAGAACAAATCCGCACAGACACACCCCTGGAACTCCAACCTGGGTTATTCTATCTGCTACCCAAGATCCATAAACCTGGAAATCCTAGACGCCCCATCATCTCAGGCATTGGCACCCTGACAGCAGGACTGTCTGGCTATGTAGACTCCCTCCTCAGGCCCTACGCTACCAGCACTCCCAGCTACCTTCAAGACATCACTGACTTCCTGAGGAAACTACAATCCATCGGTGATCTTTCTGATAACACCATCCTGGCCACTATGGATGTAGAAGCCCTCTACACCAACATTCCACACAAAGATGGACTACAAGCCATCAGGAACAGTATCCCCGATAATGTCACAGCAAACCTGGTGGCTGAACTTTGTGACTTTGTCCTCACCCATAACTATTTCACATTTGGGGACAATGTATACCTTCAAATCAGCGGCACTGCTATGGGTACCTGCATGGCCCCACAGTATGCCAACATTTTTATGGCTGACTTAGAACAACACTTCCTCCGCTCTCGTCCTCTAATGCCCCTACTCTACTTGCGCTACATTGATGACATCTTCATCATCTGGACCCATGGAAAAGAAGCCCTTGAGGAATTCCACCATGATTTCAACAATTTCCATCCCACCATCAACCTCAGCCTGGTCCAGTCCACACAAAAGATCCACTTCCTGGACACTACAGTGCTAATAAACGATGGTCACATAAACACCACCCTATACCGGAAACCTACTGACTGCTATTCCTACCTACATGCGTACAGTTTTCATCCAGACCACACCACACGATCCATTGTCTACAGCCAAGCTCTACGATACAACCACATTTGCTCCAATCCCTCACACAGAGACAAACACCTACAAGATCTCTATCAAGCATTCTTACAACTACAATACCCACCTGCTGAAGTGAAGAAACAGATTGACAGAGCCAGAAGAGTACCCAGAAGTCACCTACTACAGGACAGGCCCAACAAAGAAAATAACAGAATGCCACTCGCCATCACCTTCAGCCCCCAACTAAAACCTCGCCAACGCATCATCAAGGATCTACAACCTATCCTGAAGGACGACCCATCACTCTCACAGATCTTGGGAGACAGGCCAGTCCTTGCTTACAGACAGCCCCCCAACCTGAAGCAAATACTCACCAGCAACCACACACCACAGAACAGAACCACTAACCCAGGAACCTATCCTTGCAACAAAGCCTGTTGCCAACTGTGTCCGCATATCTATTCAGGGGACACCATCATAGGGCCTAATCACATCAGACACACTATCAGAGGCTCGTTCACGTGCACATCCACCAATGTGATATATGCCATCATGTGCCAGCAATGCCCCTCTGCCATGTACATTGGTCAAACTGGACAGTCTCTACGTAAAAGAATAAATGCACACAAATCAGACGTCAAGAATTATAACATTCAAAAACCAGTCGGAGAACACTTCAATCTCTTTGGTCACTTGATTACAGACCTAAAAGTGGCAATTCTTCAACCAAAAAACTTCAAAAACAGACTCCAACGAGAGACTGCTGAATTGGAATTAATTTGCAAACTGGATACAATTAACTTAGGCTTGAATAGAGACTGGGAGTGGATGGGTCATTACACAAAGTAAAACTATTTCCCCATGTTTATTTCCCCCCCACACCCCCCACTGTTCCTCAGACATTCTTGTCAACTGGTGGAAATGGCCCACTTTGATGATCACTACAAAAGATTTCCCCCCCAACCCCGCTCTCCTGCTGGTAAGAGCTCAGCTTAAGTGATCACTCTCGTTACAGTGTGTATGGTAACACCCATTGTTTCATGTTCTCTGTGTATATAAATCTCCCCACTGTATTTTCCACTGAATGCATCCGATGAAGTGAGCTGTAGCTCACGAAAGCTTATGCTCAAATAAATGTGTTAGTCTCTAAGGTGCCACAAGTACTCCTTTTCTTTTTACACACACACCAGTTTCCTTCTTACTGCTCCCATGTAGGAGAGACAGTTTTCTAATGCCCAGTTAGCTCACTTCATTACTGTTCTAGGAAAAGGACATCACTATTCTCCCTCCACAGGTACCCTCGCCCTTACTCTCTGGTCTTACATTTGAGGATATCCCTCATATATTTCCTTTGCTTGTCTCTCTGTCCTCACTACCTCACCCCTTTCAATCTTAGCCTCTAATGTATCTTCTTTTTTGTGTATTTTCATAGATGGATCCTGCTCTTTCCAAAATAGCAAACCATGTATGTTACCCTTTCCCCCACCAATTCACCCCAGTCCCTTTCCTTCTCCAGTCTTCCTCATTCAGCTCAATATGCTGAGCTAGCTGCCGTTGCCTTGCCCTAGGAATGGTTTTCTTCCTCCTCCTTCCCTGCATTGTTGGCCTCAGACACACCATGGTAGTGTAATACCTCCCATATAATGGTGTATGCCTTTCTGGCACTCTAATAATTTTGTTTCCTCAGATGGGTCATCTTTGGTCTATGCTCCCCTCTTTTCCTATATTGCTACACTGGCATTTTCTCTTTCTTCTCCTCCCTGTGTTCTGAAAGTAAAAAGGCACAGCAAAAAGGACCCATTTCACTTTGAGAATTCTGCAACTGCCTCTTTCGCCAGGCAGGGAGCTCAAAGTGGGGTGTTCTGGACATTCTCACATAAAATAGTGAGCAAGCCTAGTGAGAAAGAACTAGATGACCTCCTGAGGTCTCTTCCAACCCTAATAGTCTAAGTCTGTCTCTACAGTCCACCCCACAAAAATTGTACCTGATTTGCAAACATTGCAGAAAGTGAATACAGAATACAGAAAGTGAATGCTGGAAGCCGTAAAACAGATACAGATTGAAAAGACATTGGCACAGCATTCACTGCTGAAACCTTATGAGCCACAACTGATCACAGTAAGTAGCTTGCTTATTTTGTAAAGGAAATGGAGCACCTGTGTGGGACATGCCATCTCAATTCAAAAATATTTAATTTATTCAGTGCATGATGTTCCCTCAGCACAAAACCATGCAAAGATTGGAAACTGGAGGTTAGTGGTCAAGTATCACAGATGATGGGAAACAGTACTGTGACAATTGCTTAATCTGTTGTCAGAATAATTCATCGAGAAGTAAAAACAATGCCCCACTCTGACAACAGTGAAACACAGGGCCATGGTGCACTTTGCACATTGATTTTGTGGGACCTATATTGACTAATAGTAATGGAACAAATACTTGTTGGTCGTAGTGCATCAATTTACTAAATGGACAGAGGTTTCCTAAAGAAAGCAAACATAGCTACAGCAACTAGCTCATGGGCTAGTGGAACAGATATTCTCTTGATGGGGATTACCGGCTAAATTAGAATCAGATCAAGGGACACAGCCCATAGGACAAGTTTTGAAAACTTGTATGTTAGCATGTGGGATGAAGCAGAAATTCCACATTCCTTACTGCCCTCAGAACTCTTGACAAATTATGAATAGACCCATTAAAATAATTTTAAGGAAGTTTGTTTTTATACATGGAAAAATGAGAAAATGTCATTCCATTGGTTCTTATGGCCATCTGGGCCACTCTTGCCACAGCAAAAAATCATTCTACCTTTGAAATAATTACAGGAAGAGAGATGTGAAATAATTACAGGAAGAGAGATACATACTAGAATATGTATTATGGGAAACTAGCAGTGCACAGATTGAAGGAGTACAAATGGATGTTTAACATGCAAAAATTTGCATGAGCATCTGAAACAGGTGCATTTGTACGTGGCAAACAAGCTGGAGAAAAAAAATGTAAAGCAAAAATGTATTTTCACAAAAAAGGTAAAGGAAAATGATTGGGAGGTAGGAGACCAGGTCATGCTTCTGTCTTATGCTGTACCAGAACATAGTTTATGCCACAAATGGCTTGATCGACACTATATTGTGGATAACTTAGCTTGTCTGGGTCTAAAATTAGAATTATGGGAAACAAAAAGAAGGTCAAAAATTCTAATATGCCAGTCAATTTAAACAGTTGAAAAGACATAGTGTTTCTCCAGAGTTGGATTCATGTGAAGGCTTCTCCTCCATATGACCAGTGCACTCTGGTGCTGCTGAGCAAAGGACATTTTTCCCCATTTGACAAAAACAACAACAACAGTTAATTGTTATAAGGGAGAAACAGCAGTGCTCTTTGTGGACTCACAGCTAACATTGATGAAGGAAATCCAACCTATGATAGTGGTGTGGGGCAAGGCAAATGATCTGTATTAACCCCAACAATATAATCTCCTAATGGCATGGAGATATAAAATGATGAATGTCACCAGCAGGCAGATCTTCCAACCTATGTCTTCATGAACTGCATAGGATAGGCTAACAGCAGTACTTTAACCATACATAATATCACACCCCTGGTGCAGGGATTGTTCCAAATAGTTATCAGAATTGAGTCTGAGAACAAAACAGTTTTGTAATGTTTAAACATGAAATAGTAAATCTAATCCTGCATGCACAACTGTTGAAAGAAACTTGTGTAAGGCACTGGAGTCCCAGAGGGGAAAGGAGGACTCTGGACCACTTCAGTGTTCCCTAATCCTCTATGGTAGGTTATAGGGGTGGACATGTCACTTTAGGGGTTAATTTTTATTCAAATGTAAGACCCCAACCAATTGTACTATGGTATAGCTTACCAGTAAAACAGGACAGACCCAGAGTGGGGGGGGGGAAGGGCCGTGTAGCTTGAGCGGCTCTTTAAAAAAGGGTATTGACTGCGAAAATAATAAGAGCACATTTTAATAAAATGATCTAATAAAAAGTAATGTTACCTGATGCAGCTTAAAATTACTGGCCTGTGTCTAATTTATCCCATTTCATGGGAACCACAAACGTTCTTTTGATTATATTTCCCTGGTGGTGCTTGAACACCCTCCAACTCAGTGGTTCTCAAACTGCTGCCTGTGGGCTGCTTGCAGCCCATTCAGTACATAGCTGCAGCCCATGTGACATCCTCAGGGTCATACAGATAGTGTATATCTATTGTGTGGATGTGGCCCCGTAACACACAGAGAGACCTGCATATGTGGCCCACAGTGGTAAATAGGTTGATAACCACTGTTCTAACTACTCCAGTGGCGACTCAGCCTTTTATAACATCACCTGAGGAGCTTAACTGCTACATCTATAACCTCTAATCCTAGTAATAATCAGACATCTCTAATATCCTGGCACCGATATGGCTACAACAGTGCTGCAAAAATCCATATCAGGCATTTTTATTAATAATATACAATTTATGCATATCCTGGTTGTACTAAACATTTCACACTGGAATATGGCTGAAATTGGACACAGTGTGGTGATGGATGTGGCAGTACAGTATGCTTCTTTACTAATTGATATGATAATATCTTATCAGGAGTGAGCTTGAGACCTCATAGAAGAACACGAGACAGTGCCCGAAGCCAGAATTTTTAGGAGTAGAAAGTGGCAAAGTCTAGATGGTAGTATTAGCTGTATTTCAGGTTTATTTGCTTCAGGAATGTCAGTATGGAAAAGGGCAGATGTGCAACATATGAAGTGTCATATTAACTATTCTGAGCATGAATAGGCAGTTAATGCTTTGCAACTCATAATTACGGTTGCGGGGAGGGAGGTGTCGAAGGATTGGACACAGAGGGAAAATATATAATTTATGGCATGCATAATACTGTGGCACCATTTAATCAAACACGGGTGAAAGTCAATGAGATAATTGATATAATGAAAGGGCAAAAATTTGTCACACGGGTAAAGAAATAATAATTAAGGATGAACAACTCCTTAAATGGTATTGTCCACAAAATGTGTTTCTAAAAAAGGCAAGGGAATAAGTTATTGTGTAAAAGCCTGTAAAAAGCTAGTTTTTAGCACCGTTAGAAGCTTGGGGTCAGTGTCACCACATCCAAACCAGGGCTTCTGTTACTTTAAAAAGTTATGCACTGTCTTGGGCTCCCTGTATGTAACATTTACTTTATCCCTGCCAATACTGGATTCTGACACAGCAACATTTGACCCACTATCAGCTAGGTCTAGTCTATAGGTTACCTTGAAAACAGCACTGAACCTACTGCAATCACTGGTTTATCCTAACAGTACATAGCCCTGGAGGGCTCCACACATGGCTTGTTTTGCTGTTAAGGGATAGCAATACATGTGTAGGTGTGATGTCTTTGATGTTACCACTTCCGTGTGCAGCCATCTCTGCCTTGACCAATGTAATGAGACAGGTGAGTTGCCAGTTACTGTCTGTAGCCCAGTGAAGCTAAGTGGAGAAGACCATCGGAGTGGGTAACCTTCAACATTGAATGGATAATATTGTGTTGTTACTAGTCATGCATCATATATCCACAAGGCCCAATTATGTGATGTCATTACTAATTTTTGCTTTATATCTCAGGCATGCTTTGTTATTGGACAAACAGTTGTGACTCCTATTCAAGTTTTCAATGATGGGTCTGTGGGCAATAGTGAAGCCTGATCATCAGAATGACACTGAGGAGTTGGTCTCCATTTTTGATGTGCATATTACTCTGCTAACCCCAAATGTAAAATTATTACATTGGAAAGATACCCATGTTATAAAAATTGGTCCCACTACAACAGAAGCAGAAAAGGCTCTTAATCAGTTAATGCACAATGGGGCTTTTGGCATGTTATTTACACACACTTGGCTAAAGGTTACTTTTAAGGATTTAATTCCAGTACAGGTGGTAATGATTTTAATTGTACTAAACTTATTTTGCCGACTGAGACGTATGGTTAAAGAGTAAAAAAAGGAGACAAACTATATGTGACCTATGCTGATCCTTAGACTAAAAAAAATGGGGTTTAATGCTTATAAATGCACATATAACATTTATGGTGACAAGGTGGGGCCTTGTTGACCAGTAAGCCAAATTAGTAGTAGGCTTAAGGCATATCAGTGAACCAAACTCCCAAGATGCCTTGAGAATGCTAAATTACTGTAGGATATGGCAATGCTGGCTTGCTAAACTCTTTAGCCTAGTACCATGTTACTAGATTTACTAAGCAGTTTTTCAAGGAAAGTATCAACTTGAAAAGAAAAGGAAATATATAATGGTAAATGTTATAATTAAGCAGCAAATGTATGATCATGTGTTTGAAAAAATATGCAGTGTGCCAGACAAACATATTTTTACTCTTACGATGGGAAAGAGGTTGTAAATCATAAACAAGTTAGCTCTGAGTAGTCTTGAGCTAGTCACAGGCAGCTTAACCAGAGAGCACTGGAATCAGTCTATCATCCTTGTTATTGGCTGCAAGCTTTGGATCCAAAGACTTGGTGACCTATATACCTTTCTGTTATGTGCTGTATTAATAGCTGATTGATATTTATTAGTCAAGTTTGGATACATGAAGTCTCTTTAATCATTAAGATAAAATTTGAATTGGTAACAGTATCTATTTAGACCATGTCTGATGATTGCAACTCATTCTAAGGTATCTAGATTGTTCTCATAAGTTACTGAAGCTGTTACAGAACGCTGCTGCCAGAGTCTCTTATTGAATCTGCCATAGGTTATTCAGTCATATTACTCTCATTCTAAAGTGTCTCCCCTGGTTTCTGCTGATATTTTGAATTGATTTTTTATTCTACTTTAGAGAAACTGCATGCTTGTGAATAGTGCTGGACTGACAACAAGAGAGAAGGAACTATTTATCCACAGAACACACACAGCAAATTTCCCAACAATGTCCCACATGTGCTCTGGATTGTGCACCTGTAGCAGTAAGTATAATTTCATCTCTAATCCCATCGACTCTTTGGTATGTTTCCTGAGGCTGTCAGCAAAGTTACAATTTGTGCCAAATGTGCTGGTGATTTTTGTGATGCAGATCCTGTCGCCTGGAAAATGGATGAGTGACTAACTCATTTTATGAAGGCCATCAAATAATCAGATAGCTATAACTACTTTTTCCACTACAAGCCTTTGCTGAATTTGAACCTGCAGTCTAGTAATATATCTTGTTCCTAATTCCCTAAAATATCGAGTCTCCTGAACTTTTTTATTGTAAATTTTGTATTTGATACTTCCCATTGATAACTCACAGGAGTTTTGATGGGTTGAGAAGACACTATTGTTTTCTATTGCCTTCCCTTGACAAAGAGTGTCCCTTTCCACCTGGACCACTTTGCACTGACAGTCCCATCATAACACCCAGTAACACAGACTCTCTCTCGAGAGCCACTCTCCATCTATGACCTTGTCCAGAAATTTACTCACCTTTTCACGTCCCTGTACACCATAACAGTCCCCACTTGATCTTTCTTTGAGGGAGCGGGGAAAGTGTATGCCTCAGACCACCTCAGAGGTGCAGAAGGGAAGCATTAGTAAACCCTCCCCTTCTTCGCCCAACAAATGTCATGTGGTAAACAGCAATAGAGCTCACAAATGCAGTTCAGCATGGAACGTATTGCCTTCGACAAGCTTTTCTTTCCCGCTTACATAGGAAACAGGTGGGGAACATGTGCAATATGAAATTTACCAAAGTCAATACAATTGACTTTGACCTTGAAGTCCACTGGGTACAGACAAAACAGAAGACTATCACTGAAGAAACAAGGTGAGGTAAACCAGAGATTATGGCTAGGGAAACCAGAGTACAAGTTGTAGAGGAACCGTAACTGGCAGGAGTTAGTGAGATGTTCATGCTTGAGGTGGGTGTGTTGGTAGGTCTTCAGAAAATTACAAACTCACCCACAGATTGATTATTAAGTATTTTGTTTCCTTGACTCCTGCTCCTAGACAAGGTTAAATAACCATATGATTGGTCCACAAGTATTTGTATGCAAATTCAGAAATTTCCACCAGCACACATACATATTCACAACCTTGATCCAAGACACCCCTCTCTCCCTTTGTTTCTGTCAGCAAATACAGATGTTTGTTGTAAGCCATTGTGAAATCTCACCATGGTTCCAACTGTGAATTTTCCCAGAATTTCCTAGAGATACGATGCTATTTTATAGGAACTGCTTTTTAATTTGACTGAAACTAAAACATATGTGACAGGTTGATCCATGTTTTTTAAAACTACCTTTCTCCTCTACCTTGCATCCCCTCTCCCTCCCCAGAACATTCTATTTGAGATTAAATCTATACAAAGTCTCCCAAGAATCCTCTTTTTGCTTATTTAAGGGATTCCCTGTAGCAGAGTTTTTTGCAGCAAGAGTGAGTGACTGTGTGTGTGTGGTGGAGGGAGGGTAGGTTCTCCATTTATTTCTTCCAACCTCCCAAGAGCTGTAAGGTGTTCTCTCTTTTTCTAGAGACTCTCCTGCTCTGGAAACCATTTCTTGTCTATTTGAGAGAATTCGTGTCACAAATAAGGAGTGAATGAGACACTTACCTACTGCATCTCACTTTCTCTTTTATTCCAGATTACTTCAGCGTTCTCTTTACAGCATCCAACTTTTTCCAATCACAAGGAGAGAACCATCTGCCCTGCCCCTTTCCTTCTCTTAAAGGGGCCGTTTGGCCCAAGAGCAAAGAAAAATGTATTTCCCTAGATAGAGTATTGGTAAATCATGTAAGTCTGAAAATAACGTCTTAGTGTCTAGAATAAAAAGAGGCCTGGGAATAAGGGAAGCCTAAGGAGGAGCAGAGACAACTGACTTCTACAAGACTGCTGAAGCACAAATAGACTCCAAAGGGGAGACCATTTTCTCCTTGCTAAATTTTGATCCTCTAATTCTGTCTCTTTCTTTCTATTTAGCACTGGACAAGCATGAGAAGGTTAAACTAATAAAGCCAATTCAACCAGCATAAGAAATGGCCTAAACTTTGGCCTAATGCCCTTTTGGCCTTTGCGTCAGGGAAGCCTGGCTGTTTAAAAATAGCCAGAGCCTCGCGAACCAGCTGAGCGGCAGCGAACCAGCTGAGCAGCGGGGACAGCAGAGCAGCTCACAGCAGGAGTTTGCCTGGGAGTTCGCCTGGAGTGAGCCCAGTGAGGCTTACATCTTGCAAACGTCTCTGAGGAAGCTCATAGTAGGTAGGTGATATGGAAGGGGGGGGTTCAGCTGTTGTGACCTGCACTGGATGTGCCATGTTTGTCTTTCTTCCACAGGACAGAAGCGGCTTTGTCTGTACAAAGTGCAAGCTGGTCTCCATATTGGAAGAGAAGATTGAAGGTCTGGAACAACAGATAACGACCCTGCGTTGCATACGAGAAACTGAGGATTTTCTGGACAAAACACAGGATAGGCTTCTAGGGGCACAAAGCTCTAAAGATATAGAGCAGGTTGCACAGAGGAGCCAAGAGGCCAGTGAAGAAGCTTGGCAACATGTGACCTCCAGAAGAGGTAAGCGGAATGTCCGGGTTCCAGTAACACAGACACAGGTAACCAACCGCTTTCATGTTCTCTCCACAGGTACCATTGCGGAGAGTGGACCAGATGATATGTCTGGGGGGAGAAAGCAGAAGGAGACTCCACTGGTTGGAAGGCATGAGATGCGATGTCCTGAGGTTGGGGGTTCCACGACCACCACTCCCAAGAGGAGAAGGCGGGTGGTGGTGGTCGGGGACTCTCTCCTCCGGGGGACTGAGTCATCTATCTGCCGCCCTGACCGGGAAAACCGAGAAGTCTGCTGCTTGCCAGGGGCTAAGATTCGCGATGTGACGGAGAGACTGCCGAGACTCATCAAGCCCTCGGATCGCTACCCCTTCCTGCTTCTCCACGTGGGCACCAATGATACTGCCAAGAATGACCTTGAGCGGATCACTGCGGACTACGTGGCTCTGGGAAAAAGGATAAAGGAGTTGGAGGCGCAAGTGGTGTTCTCGTCCATCCTCCCCGTGGAAGGAAAAGGCCTGGGTAGGGACCGTCGAATCGTGGAAGTCAACGAATGGCTACGCAGGTGGTGTCGGAGAGAAGGCTTTGGATTCTTTGACCATGGGATGGTGTTCCATGAAGGAGGAGTGCTGGGCAGAGACGGGCTCCATCTTACGAAGAGAGGGAAGAGCATCTTTGCCAGCAGGCTGGCTAACCTAGTGAGGAGGGCTTTAAACTAGGTTCACCGGGGGAAGGAGACCAAAGCCCTGAGGTAAGTGGGAAAGCGGGATACCGGGAGGAAGCACAGGCAGGAATGTCTGTGAGGGGAGGGCTCCTGCCTCATACTGGGAATGAGGGGCGATCAACAGGTTATCTCAAGTGCTTATATACAAATGCACAAAGCCTTGGAAACAAGCAGGGAGAACTGGAGGTCCTGGTGATGTCAAGGAACTATGACGTGATTGGAATAACAGAGACTTGGTGGGATAACTCACATGACTGGAGTACAGTCATGGATGGCTATAAACTGTTCAGGAAGGACAGGCAGGGCAGAAAAGGTGGGGGAGTAGCACTGTATGTAAGGGAGCAGTATGACTGCTCAGAGCTCCGGTACGAAACTGTGGAAAAACCTGAGTGTCTCTGGATTAAGTTTAGAAGTGTGTGCAACAAGAGTGATGTAGTGGTGGGAGTCTGCTATAGACCACCGGACCAGGGGGATGAGGTGGATGAGGCTTTCTTCCGGCAACTCACGGAAGCTACTAGATCGCATGCCCTGATTCTCATGGGTGACTTTAATTTTCCTGATATCTGCTGGGAGAGCAATACAGCGGTGCATAGACAATCCAGGAAGTTTTTGGAAAGCGTAGGGGACAATTTCCTGGCGCAAGTGCTAGGGGAGCCAACTAGGGGGGGCGCTTTTCTTGACCTGCTGCTCACAAACCGGGTAGAATTAGTGGGGGAAGCAAAAGTGGATGGGAATCTGGGAGGCAGTGACCATGAGTTGGTTGAGTTCAGGATCCTGACGCAGGGAAGAAAGGTAAGCAGCAGGATACGGACCCTGGACTTCAGGAAAGCAGACTTCGACTCCCTCAGGGAACGGATGGGTAGGATCCCCTGGGGGACTATCATGAAGGGGAAGGGAGTCCAGGAGAGCTGGCTGTATTTCAAGGAATCCCTGTTGAGGTTACAGGGACAAACCATCCCGATGAGTCGAAAGAATAGTAAACATGGCAAGCGACCAGCTTGGCTTAATGGTGAAATCCTAGCGGATCTTAAACATAAAAAAGAAGCTTACAAGAAGTGGAAGGTTGGACATATGACCAGGGAAGAGTATAAAAATATTGCTCGGGCATGTAGGAAAGATATAAGGAGGGCCAAATCGCACCTGGAGCTGCAGCTAGCAAGAGATGTCAAGAGTAACAAGAAGGGTTTCTTCAGGTATGTTGGCAACAAGAAGAAAGCCAAGGAAAGTGTGGGCCCCTTACTGAATGAGGGAGGCAACCTAGTGACAGAGGATGTGGAAAAAGCTAATGTACTCAATGCTTTTTTTGCCTCTGTTTTCACTAACAAGGTCAGCTCCCAGACTGCTGCGCTGGGCATCACAGAATGGGGAAGAGATGGCCAGCCCTCTGTGGAGATAGAGGTGGTTAGGGACTATTTAGAAAAGCTGGACGTGCACAAGTCCATGGGGCCGGACGAGTTACATCCGAGAGTGCTGAAGGAATTGGCGGCTGTGATTGCAGAGCCCTTGGCCATTATCTTTGAAAACTCGTGGCGAACGGGGGAAGTCCCGGATGACTGGAAAAAGGCTAATGTAGTGCCAATCTTTAAAAAAGGGAAGAAGGAGGATCCTGGGAACTACAGGCCAGTCAGCCTCACCTCAGTCCCTGGAAAAATCATGGAGCAGGTCCTCAAAGAATCAATCCTGAAGCACTTACATGAGAGGAAAGTGATCAGGAACAGTCAGCATGGATTCACCAAGGGAAGGTCATGCCTGACTAATCTAATCGCCTTTTATGATGAGATTACTGGTTCTGTGGATGAAGGGAAAGCAGTGGATGTATTGTTTCTTGACTTTAGCAAAGCTTTTGACACGGTCTCCCACAGTATTCTTGTCAGCAAGTTAAGGAAGTATGGGCTAGATGAATGCACTATAAGGTGGGTAGAAAGCTGGCTAGATTGTCGGGCTCAACGGGTAGTGATAAATGGCTCCATGTCTAGTTGGCAGCCGGTGTCAAGTGGAGTGCCCCAGGGGTCGGTCCTGGGGCCGGTTTTGTTCAATATCTTCATAAATGATCTGGAGGATGGTGTGGATTGCACTCTCAGCAAATTTGCAGATGATACTAAACTGGGAGGAGTGGTAGATACGCTGGAGGGGAGGGATAGGATACAGAAGGACCTAGACAAATTGGAGGATTGGGCCAAAAGAAATCTGATGAGGTTCAATAAGGATAAGTGCAGGGTCCTGCACTTAGGATGGAAGAATCCAATGCACCGCTACAGACTAGGGACCGAATGGCTAGGCAGCAGTTCTGCGGAAAAGGACCTAGGGGTGACAGTGGACGAGAAGCTGGATATGAGTCAACAGTGTGCCCTTGTTGCCAAGAAGGCCAATGGCATTTTGGGATGTATAAGTAGGGGCATAGCGAGCAGATCGAGGGATGTGATCGTTCCCCTCTATTTGACACTGGTGAGGCCTCATCTGGAGTACTGTGTCCAGTTTTGGGCCCCACACTACAAGAAGGATGTGGATAAATTGGAGAGAGTCCAGCGAAGGGCAACAAAAATGATTAGGGGTCTAGAGCACATGACTTATGAAGAGAGGCTGAGGGAGCTGGGATTGTTTAGTCTGCAGAAGAGAAGAATGAGGGGGGATTTGATAGCTGCTTTCAACTACCTGAAAGGGGGTTCCAAAGAGGATGGCTCTAGACTGTTCTCAATGGTAGCAGATGACAGAACGAGGAGTAATGGTCTCAAGTTGCAATGGGGGAGGTTTAGATTGGATATTAGGAAAAACTTTTTCACTAAGAGGGTGGTGAAACACTGGAATGCGTTACCTAGGGAGGTGGTAGAATCTCCTTCCTTAGAGGTTTTTAAGGTCAGGCTTGACAAAGCCCTGGCTGGGATGATTTAACTGGGAATTGGTCCTGCTTCGAGCAGGGGGTTGGACTAGATGACCTTCTGGGGTCCCTTCCAACCCTGATATTCTATGATTCTATGATTCTAATGCTTATTTGTGCAGGGTTGGAGGAGATCATGAAAGTGAGCTTACGCCAAACTAAGGCCAGATGATGCAAGGCCCAGGAGCTGTGGCAGACTCTTGCTGGCCCTGATGTCTCAAAATGCACATTTGCAGTATAATTTATTGTGTATTGCAAATTCACTTTTTGCATGAAGTATTGGGGCTTTGTGCTACTCAACCTGATGTGACAGTCCACCCAAAAAAGGTTTAGAATGGGTAAGGAGAACCTCAGCTTCATCTATATGCAGATTCCGTTCCATGAATCTCTTCATTCCTCTTCTTATATAAGAGGCATTTCTATCATGCTTATCGTGAATTCACTATGTCTGTAATCAGAGTCATTTTATTTTAAGGACACTGGGCTGGATTCTATGCTCTCTTACATCAATATCTAAAACACCATTTAATTTAATGGAAGTGAGGTCAGATCCATAAGTACATTTTGGATAGTTTTTACCCCTGCATTGCAGAGTCAATACAGTATGAGAGAATGAAGTGGGTTCTCTTCTGGCTCATCAATATCATCAAAATTCATAGTGTTAGTCTGAATCTCATAAAGATGTAGGCACTGAATATCCTCTCCCCTCAAGTGCACTTCTATACTTCCATCCAGAGCCATTCTTTCCCTTTGATCTTTTGTGCCAGCATCATTTGCTGAGGATTTTTGCTCTGTTTTCACATACTTGGACACCCCCTCCACTAGTTACAATATGTCCCATCCTGCATGAACCACTCAGCTTTCTGTGGCTGTCAACAACTTCTGTTTACTTTTCTCCTTCAGAATCATCAACTGCATCACTCACCTCTCTGGGGTCTTTCCTTTCTAGCAAATTACCTCAGTAAAATTCCCAGGTCCTGTTGCCTTTTCTCCATTAATTAGTTTCCTAGTAGTTTTTAAATTCATGTAGTTTTAACACATTCAGTGTCACCACTTCACTTTTATTCCCACTTGTCAGAAACCAGCAGGAGACAATAAAAGGTGATAAAACTATTGTATAAAAATAAATATGTATAAATTAGAGTTGTTTTTCCTGCAATCAAACAGCCTTCAAAGTTACACTGCAAGCTAATAAAGCCATAAGTGCCTAAAAACCCAGCTTCTAGCTAAACAACAACTAGTCATAAGATTACTCTCTGAAGTATTTGTTTTATATGTTGGAGGCAGAGCTGTATAATTATATGCTCTGTAACTTCTTGATATTTTTTGTTATGTGTCCCTATGTTTCCATTTCTCAGTTTGATCCTGCTTTAAAAACAAATCTCATTTTGACTATTACTAAAGATCAGAGAAAGTGTCACTGGACTCTTATTCCTGATTACAGTGAATGTTTTTGCAAGAATATAGTTATAAAAAGTGATGTTGTTCCTTCTAGTATCTTCCAACACCGAATGCTCAAATGGATAGCTCTAAGCACAAGGTACTAGAAGTCAGACTATAGCATTAAACAGTAAAAATGATATTACTGAAACAGAGCCATTAGAAGCAGTAAACACAGTATGTCTGGTTCAGGATATAGCTAAGAAGTTCAAAAGCCACAAAAAAAATATTTTGGCCAGATTATGAGCCCTATTCTCCCAAGGGCTGAGTGCCCTCAACTCCCATTGACATCCAAAGTGGAAAATCACCATTAAGGAGGAGATACTCACAGGGATGTCCCTAGGGGAGTGTGAGGCCTGGGGAAGAAGTGACGGATTCATCTCTTCCAGGACTGACCGCGCTGGCCAATCACACTGGCCCACGGGGGCCCCCAAAGAGCGGTCCCCCCAATTTGCTCTTCCCAAGGGATGGCCTAGGTACTCATTATCCCATGGTTCTGCTCACACAACTCCCATTGAAATAGATTGGCAGTCCTGGAGAATGAAATCTTCTTGTATATGAACAGCACAAGCAGTAGCACTGCAAGCATACCCACACGGCAACTTAACTCCGGTGTGAAGGGACCACTTCTAGTGGTGAAAAGGTAGCTCAGGCTCCATCTTCCTTTAAACATTGGCCTCTCTACTTGGACTGCCATAAGTGTCAACTAGTGCTGGTTTTGCAATGTGGGCACCTTCCCATCAGGAATCATACTGTGACTTATCTCACCAACCATAGCTAAATGAACAGAGATCAGGTGGCAACACCTATCACACAGTATCGGGCCTGGTCTGGATTTGAACCAGAAACCTAGAAGTGAAAAACTTGCAAGGCTTTGACTGGTCTCAGAGCAGTACCAGGTCTGACATTGCCTAATGATTGAAGTTATTTAGTTTTGAACAAAACAGCTTTTAAACATATATATTTTTAAATGCATTAATAATGCTCTAAGTTCCTCAGATGAGTAGATGGTAATGTTTTTAACTGAAGCAGAGGGGGAGTCAATTGTCAAGATTAAATGGTTCCATACACAGCTAGTAGGAACCTGTGGGGAAATCACGCCAGCACTAGCCAAAATTACTGAAGCTTCCTTTGGGAAGACAGGTTGCCAAGTACCCTTAAACAGATGGTGGTTAAAATTATGGTTAATAAATCATGATATTTTTGTTTATGATCACTTTTCAGGGAAGACTGTAGAGAACGTGGTGATGAGGCAATAATCTACCTGTGATCTAGCGTAAGTTTTCTAGATCTTTATCATTTATGTTTAAGGCCTGGCTATAGCTTGAAGACGATATTGGAATTTTTGTTTTTTGTTGGTACCAACACTGAATATAAAGCATTTGCCAATCAGAGTCCTGGATGGACCCAGAATGAGAGGAGAACCTGAACTAATGCTTCCCAACTAGAAAATAGCAGTATTACAAGATGTTAAGCATTCTAGCAGCAGAAGACAAACTGATATCCCACTCCCTAAATTTATTTCCAGCCTGAAATGTAGATATCCCTGAGCTGTGCACATTCACTGTGGCATTGATTCTAGTAAGACTGTGTCCCAAGAAAGGATGGACATTGATGGTAAAATAACCTGGAAGTAGGGATGGAGGACATTGTGCTTCACTTTTTAACAGGCAGGCTACTTCAAACTGGCTGCTTTCTTGCCAGAAATTGAACTGCTTCAAATCTACCTTAGAGATCCAAATTTGTCTGGGTCTATAACCTGACATGATGTATATCATTATAGGCACTGTCATTATCTAGGTTTATCTATTTTCATTTCAGCTGCTAGATTCAACAAAAGGGACCATTTAAAAAAATCTTGTGATTTTCATTTAAGATGATGAACAGGGGGGAATTGAAATGAGGAGCAGTAGACATATGCAATTGTAAAGTTATATTCCCACATTCAAGCAGTATGGCAAGATGTGCTATACAGAACATTTGAGGATCATTTGGATTTAATATTGTGAGGTCAATAAGAACTGAAAACAGGTTCTTCTCTCTAACTAGCTCATTTCAGCACATCCAGACATTAACATTTTTGGTCGGAAGCTTTTTATTCCTAATTAATTGCATCGAAAACTGAGGGCACTCCCAGCATTGCCAAGAGAAGGAATGGATGAGCTATTTATAATGGTAAATTATTCAAAATTGCAACCCCTTTTTCTATTTGTGAATTATCCTTGATCAGCAGTTGGCTAAAATGCTTAGCTAAATCCCCTGTACTGCTATGAAAATCTCAATTGTTGATATTAACTAATTTGTTTGTAATTGGAATCCATTCACTAGACCCTCTACATGGACATAATTCCACTTCTGGGTTGTTTAAAAACTACTCTCTGTGATAATTCCCTTTTTGGATTTGTACTGTGTGCTTGCTCACATAAGTTATAAGATGATATTTCTGCTCCATGACTGGATGACAGACTTTTATAATGAAGAGAAGTCAAGGTGATTTCAAGATCATGGCAGGAACAGTAAGGGAATATCACTTTCTTCAAACATTCCTGAGAACAAGAAAACCCCCACTTGTATATATGTTCCTGGAAAACTAATAAAAAGGGTCATATATACTTTCTAAGGAAATTCATGGCTATCATTTCAATAAATATTCTTTTTTCTATAGTATTTGCCAAACTCTAGCCAAGAATCTCACTTAGGAAGCAGCAAATAAAAGGTCCACCAAAATTCAATGCATGTGGTTTAAGAGTGAAGTCAGAAGCTTTTTTTCTGTTTTTTTTTTCCTTCTTCAAGTCTTTATCTCATGGATGCATTATCAGTAATTGCTTCATATGGTATTATATATAATCAAACTTAATTAGTAATTTAAATGTACAGCAAATTAGATCATTTTGAATCCCAATTAAAATTAATAGCAGCAATTAATTCAGACCTATTAGTCACCAGCTTGCACCAGAATCCAGCTGCTGCCATTTTCAAGTAAACTAGACAGTGTTTGGTGAATGGATCCCATAAACAACATCACTGAGGGACTTTGTCAGTTGTTTGTTTGTCAAAAATATGCTAAGCCCTTTCCATATGGTTTACTGTTGCAGTTAGGAGGGATCTGACCTACCAATCATAAATGCTGCCAAATCAGCAATGGGATAATATGAAAATGCTTCCTTAGGCTTCAAATAAGCATCGAGCTGCATAAATCCCTGTGTTGATTAAATTAATCATTCCTGTTAACATTGTGAAAAAACAGAACTACAGATTTATTTGTACCTGTTTGTCAAGGGGAATTATAACTCCAGCACATATAAGAAACAATCATGGTAAAATGGTTGGGTGTATTGCATCTTACAGCAGATGATTCAAGAGTCCTCCTCATTTTGTCATTATTCCAAGGAGCAATAGGGGCAATTCACTTCAGTTAGAGAAGGACTAAAGCATGTAGTTTTCCTCAGAGATAACCTAACCCAAACAATATCACCACCTTGCACTTAATATATGGTAGTGCCTTTCTATCATTAGACTCTGCAAGCCACTTGACCACATGCTAATTAAACCTCACATACCACCATTTTAAAAGTGAGTATGATAATACACCCACCATTTCACAGATAGTGAAGCTGAAGCACAGAATGGTAAAAATGTTTTCCCCCAAAATCAGAAAAAAATGGCATACTCATTAATAGAACCCACAATCCCGGTCCCTTCGCCTTCTGTTGTAGACCCTATATAACATTGGCTTCCAAAAGGTAAATATATATCCAGTTACACTCTGTATTTTTCTATCATTCTGATTATGCAGATGAACATTCTGGTCCTGTTTATGAGAACTTCATTTTATCTATGTAGATAGGTTGATTTAGATACACACACACACACACACACACACACACAAATTGGAACTGGAATCAGTCAAAAAGAAGGATTTGAGATAAATGGCTTATTATTTATCTATTATTTGTCCTGCAGTACTACCTAGAAGCCCCAGTGCCAGACCATGACCTCACTGTGCTACATGCTGTGCACACAGAACAAAAAGTTGGCCCGTGCCCAAAAGAGCTGCCAATCTCAGTAAGAGGCAAGAGACAATAGATGGATACAGACAAATGGGAGGAACAAGGAAACAATGAGATGCTATTGGTCCACATAATAGGCAGTGATCTCAATAAGCAACTTACCATAGCACTGATTTTTACAGTGGTGCTGACAGTAATAGGGAATAATTTGGCAGAACTGGGCCCAGTCTTTATTTGTGAATCATAGAATCGTAGTCTTTAAGGTCAGAAGGGACCATTATGATCATCTAGTCTGACCTCCTGCACAACACAGGCCAAAGAATCTCACCCACCACTCCTATAACAAACCCTAACCTATGTCTGAGCTATTAAAGTCCTCAAATCGTGGTTTAAAGACTTCAAGGTGCAGAGAATCCTCCTGCAAGTGACCTGTGCCCCATGCTGCAGGGGAAGGTGAAAACCCCCAGGCCTCCGCCAATCTGCCCTGGAGGAAAATTCCTTCCCACCCCCAAATATGGCGATTATCTAAACCCTGAGCATGTGGGCAAGACTCACCAGCCAGACACCCAGGAAAAAATTCTCTGTAGTAACTCAGATCCCACCCCATCTAACATCTCATCACAGGCCATTGGGCATATCTACCACTAATAATTGAAGATCAATTAATTGCCAAAATTAGGCTATCCCATCATATCATCCCTTCCATAAACTTATCACGTTTCGTCTTTAAGCCAGATATGTTTTTTGCCCACACTGCTTCCCTTGGAAGGCTGTTCCAGAACTTCACTCCTCTGATGGTTAGAAACCTTTGTCTAATTTCAAGTCTAAACTTCCTGATGGCCAGTTTGTATCCATTTGTTCTTGTGTCCACATTGGTACTGAGCTTAAATAATTACTCTCCCTCCCTGGTATATATCCCTCTGATATATTTATAGAGAGCAATCATATCTCCTCTCAGCCTTCTTTTGGTTAGGCTAAACAAGCCAAGCTCTTTGAGTCTCCTTTCATAAGACAGGTTTTCCATTCCTTGGATCATCCCAGTAGCCCTTCTCTGTACGTGTTCCAGTTTGAATTCATCTTTCTTAAACATGGGAGACCAGAACTGCACACAATATTCCAGATGAGGTGAAGCGCTTTTATGTTTGATTGTGCGTACTATTTTATGGCGAAATGCTTTCTGGAGTGGCTCATGAACATGGGTGCCAACCTCAGGGCAGACTGTTACAAACCAGGGCACAACCCCGAGGTTTTGTGTTCTATAATTAGATTTCACCAACCAAGTGTTATGTGTGAACTCCTTAGGCACTATAACAGCCTTACCATGGAGTCACAGACAGTCCTCTTGGATCGTATCTTGCTACCCAGACAAGTCTGCTTTTGTGATAGATGATCCCTTACACAACAAATCACAATATTCAGATTACTCCCAGTCCCAAAGGACAAGTCACTTAACCCACATCAATTGTACCTTAGATATCTCAAAGACAATGCTTGTAGCCAATCCTGTAATAAACTAACTAAAGATTTATTAACCAGGAAAAAGACATAAGAGAGTTATTTATAAGGTTAAAGCAGATATACATTCACAAACAAGTGAGCTACAGTCTTAGGTATCAATAATATACAAGCTGCCACAACGTGAAAACTCTGTATGCCCTTTAGGGCTAACCCAGGCTAAGCAGCTTGTGGATCCCTTGCTTATGCTTAAGGAATATTACCCTCTCCAAATCTCAAGCAGCATAGCGATACGGGTCCTTCTGGTTAGGGATTTTTATTCTCTTCTCCCAAAGTTCAAACTGTAATGGGACGAGTGTTGTGCACAGGCCCTCTTCATGGGTGTCTGGGGAGCAATCAACAAATTCTCTTGTCCACTGATGTTCCACAATGGTTTGTCTGGTGTCTATAGGGCTTCTTTTGTTGGGCAGTAGATGACAACTCTTGAGGTAAACTAGTATCTCGTACGTGGTAATGCTTCTCTCCTAACTGTGGTGGTTTAAAGTTTCATAGCAAACACTTAAATATTACAGTATAACATGGGATACAGAAATTACAAGTGCATGCCACAACTCACAAAATTGTCATAAAGTCCAACACAAAACACATCTCTACAAATCTAACACCTATTTTAACAATACTAACACACAGGTGAGCCAAACTGCTTTCCAACTATGCGTTTGTCAATGTTCAGTGAGGCGTACAGGCCTTGACCTGAGCTGGCACCTTGACTGCCAGCATAACATGCCTTTTTAAGATTTTCAAAATCAATTAACAAATTAAAAATGAATAATTAATGAAAGAATCAAGTTTTGTATCTGCGAGTCAGACCCCAGTTTGAATAACTCCTTTATATGACTGAGATGTAGAAGAAGGGGTTTTTATGGCCATTTTGATTGGAAATTGTAGGGCCCAATTGTGATCTCAGTTCCACCACTGTACATATGCAGCAACTGCATTTAAGTCAAAAATGGAGTTACCCCCATTTCGATTCAACTTTGCAAATAACTGCCTCCCAACTTCAACACAAAGCCCCCCAATTACTCATGCACAGTTAGGTGTCTCAGTACATCAATAGACACACACAAGTACAAGCCCCAATACGTACGATTCCATCAGGGGAGTCATGTGTCTAAACTGGGCATGTGAAAGAAGTGTATGCACCCATTAGAAAAACTGGGCATTCCACCAGTGTGAGATCAGAATTTGGCTTTTATTATGCTAGTGAGACAGAATTTTGTGAAAATAACCACTATCAGTTTTTGCTGCATAAAACCTTCCTTGTAAAATTCAGAGTTTCTCTGGAAAATTTCATACTGAACATCTCATTAATTTCAGTGTTATTAACTTTACATAAAAATATTCTGAAAAGCCACTTTTTGGCAATAAAAAAACCCTATTGTTATATGTGCAAATACTGAGGGAAGTGAGGCATTTGCTTAAGTGACTGGCAGTTTTAAACTATGAATTTTGAAGCAGTAAACAGGAATTTCATGGTAAACACACACATTTTACTTTTTGTGAATGCATATGAAGAATGATTTCCAAATGATTTAGGTGTCCATTCCTTCCCCAACTGAAGTCAGCGTTCATATCTGCACTAGGAGAAGGGAGTTGCTTGATAAGTATTACCTAACACGTTAAAACCTTTGCATTGACAAGGCAAGGTATAGTTTTAACACTTTAGCTGGTCAAAGTAAACTCACACACCTACAACTAAGGATCCACACAACCCTCCAGGGATTTACTTCAATCAGGTAACATATGTTAAAACTACAGTTTGCCTGGCATCCCCCTAAGATTTTTTAACATGTGTTAGCTACAACTGTTAAAAATGGATCTTTTTCCCAGAGGCCAATGGAACAGGATCAGGCCCCTGACCTATAAAATAACTTGTGCAAATTTAACAAAATGTTGACATGAGAGCGTGAAAGGTTAACCTAGAAAATCTTTATTTTAAGGAATATATATGCATCCCAGCATAATCTCAGTGCTTTTCAGTGTGTGTGGTGTTAATTCAACTATGAAATGTAAATTAGGTTCACAGATTTCCTCCCACTAACATGTAAGAGTAAATTCACACATCCATTTGCTGGCACATTTTTGAAGGTCTTTACATACTGTGCCCTACATTACAGGAAACCTTGCTTTTATTTTCACAGGCTATATAAGTTCAAAGAGCACTGAATGTTGTGAAACTTTGGCTTTTAGAGTATTTTCCTCTGCATTTCCCTTCCACTTAGATGTGCTCCAAAAGCACTCTTGGTACCCGTTTGAATTTCCTTTAATGGATTTAAAAAGTTAACTCAATCAATCAGAAATAACTCTTAAAAGTACAGGGTGCTGTAAGCCCCAAATGTGTTTGCAGTGGGAATTTCTAGGGAATACATATTGTATTCATCTAAAGCCTCCAAAAAATCACATCACTTTTACAGTTGTTTGGGTACCAATATGTCACTAATCCATATACTACAAGTAATTACTAGAGGCCTGATTCTCAAAAGTGTTGTGGGAGCTGGGGTTGCTCAGCACTTCTGAGGGGGAAAAAGCCATAGGACAGGAACGCTGGTCCTTTAAGTCCAGAATCATTCTCTGTTAGTTGAACAATGGTCAAGCCATCACAACATGAGGTCTTCATTTTGCAGCCCCTTCAACTAGTTAAGGAAATGTTCCTGCTCAGCATCAATAAGCCTATGGTACTGTGCTCAGTTCCCATAGTTTCCACTAATTGCATTTTTTTGGCCCTCTGAAAGAAGTGTTTCTCACATTACAGAGATTCTCACAAAACAACTCGTATGCCTGGATTATCAACACTCAGTTACTTTTGGAAACAGGATTCATTTTTAGGTGGCCACAAAAAGGAGCTAAGGATTAGAACTCCTGTTGAGGTATGCATGCATGCAGTGTGCCAGATACAACAGGCCATGTTCTGGCCCCCAACTCTGGCTGCTTTGTCTCACTCCTGCAGTGCAAAGCTGCCAGGAAGCGACTTGTTCTGGCTACCTGGAAATTCCAGTTTGGTAAGGGGTATTCCCACATGGATCAGAGCCAGCATTGTGGCTCTATTGTCTTCCCTTTTATAGCTCCCTCCAGTTCCCTGTTTAGAGGTTATGCTGTGGTGCTTCTGAGCTTCAGCTTTTCCTAGGTGAGGGACTGACCCTTAGAATGCTCTAATTTATGCAGGAGACTGGGCTGCCTGGGTAACCGTTCTCTATGCCATCCTGCATTCAGCTGCTCTTTGGGCCCTATCACTGTACCCCTTTTCTTCAAGGGACAGCAAATGATCTACCTTTCCTTCATCCACTTGTATTCAAAGACCTATCCCAAGATCCAGGGCTTATGAGAGATGGGGGGGGGGGGAAATTGGTCCACCATGTAGGGTCCACCAAACTTGACTGTAACTGGGGTTAAATAGATTCATAGATACTAAGGTCAGAAGGGACCATTATGATCATCTAGTCCGACCTGCTGCACAACGCAGGCCACAGAATTTCACCCACCCACTCCTGCGAAAAACTTTTCACCTATGTCTGAGCTATTGAAGTCCTCAAATCGTGGTTTAAAGACTTCAAGGAGCAGAGAATCCTCCAGCCATTGACCCGTGCCCCATGCTACAGAGGAAAGCGAAAAACCTCCAGGGCCTCTTCCAATCTGCCCTGGAGGAAAATTTCTTCCCAACCCCAAATATGACGATCAGCTAAACCCTGAGCATATGGGCAAGATTCACCTGCCAGATACTACAGAAAATTCTTTCCTGGGTAACTCAGATCCCACCCCATCTAACATCCCATCAGGCCTATTTACCATGAATATCTAATTACCAAAATCATGTTATCCCATCATACCATCTCCTCCATAAACTTATTGAAGAACTGGGAGGGGATGGGTGAACATGATGAACCAGGACCCAAAATTTCTCAGTGGACCTGCCTAGATTCATTCCTATGTCCTAAAACATATTTAAAATCTGCTGCCCTGCTCATTTATCCTATTGATGACAAAACAGTAATCTCCAATTTTCACTGTTAGAGCTTCTTCCATTTTTTTGTTAAAGTAGGTGGATTTTTACTCTACTTAAGTTCTAAAGTCAGTAAATACCCAGAACTAATTGCTTTTTTAGCTTTGGAAACTCAGGTCTTTGCAAACATAGAAGCTACTCTATATTATGAATGAAGTGATTTTCCTTTTAATGCAGGTACCAAAAGCAAATTTCAGCCTTATATGTCCACCCAAGCTCCCATCCCATTGCCTACGGGAATCTATAACTGCACCATTAAATTGTCATGTATAACAATTAAACTCTAGGGAATGATGCTGTGAGGTTTACAAACAATGCAGGACACAGAGAGAGTTTTCCTTGGCTAAGTCATATCAGTCAGTCGGGGAAAAGATTCTTAAAGGGACCATGCAGCCTGAAGAGAACTTTAAACTGAATTTATTAAAACTTTTCAGTGCATTTTTAGACAATAAACCCTGACAACTAGCTGGGTTCTAGTGTTAGTTTGCAAAAACATGGACTAAAATGTGCAACAAAACACAGCTGCCTTCTCAACAGCAATTCCCCCTCCAATCTGTATTAAATTGTGGAAAAGGGTTTGTAGTAATTTTTGTCTGTGTAGATTTTTCTAAAATAGAAATAAGTGTTTCACTTTTTCATTACACAAACTGAATTGGGCTGGGTTTTTTTTTAAACAAAGCTGTAATAATATGAGTAATGCAATTCTGTAACACTTAAGTAGTTCAAGATGAGACTGTAAAATTTTGGAATGACATTTTATCAAAATACCATGAAATGTGTGACTGAAGCCAAAACGCAACAGTAATAAACTGGTGTGATCAAAACAGAAGAAGCAATTTATTTGAAACCCAATTTACTTGATTCCCCAAATCACCTCCTTGCCCACTGCAGAAATAGAACCATGCAAGGGAACCTGTTGGCAACATGTTTATTCTTTGCGACTGTTATAGTATGAGCCCATATTGCCCCATGGACATCTGCATGCAGAGGAAACCCTTGGTGCATTGATCTCCCCCCATCTTATGAAGGAGATCAGCGGCCACTGCAACACTCTCCACCCTTTATTGCAAAGAGGGCTCTCTGATGAGGTAGGATCAGCACAAGTATAAGGGGTTGGGATTGTGCAAGCCTGAGATGGAGAGTGCAAAGGCTAGTTCTAGTGGTGGTATTAAACTGGAGCAGTCCTTGCAATCAAATTCAAGTTGTGCCCATTATTGCGACTGTCTTAAGTATGCCCTTCCCTACCCTCTCTGCCTACTGACATTGGGTCAGGCACAGAATGAGCCCTTTTACTTATCACTGCATTTAGGAAAGGTAATGAGTCATATGCAATAAGTGGCACAAGCTTATAAAAAAACAGATCTCAATGGAATTGCTTAAAAAATAGTATAGGTCCTGACCCTACAACCTTTACTACCCAAAGTAGTCCCATAGACTTCAGTGGGACTACTGACTTGAATACGAGTTTCAGTAGATTGTCTTACTTTTTATTTTATTTACAGAATGTCATCACTCATTGGATGAAAGGAAACCAGTAGATAAATTATATTTGGATTTTAGCTAGGCCTCTGATATAGCACCAAACTTCTTTCCAATTGGCTTGAATATAGACGTGGTCATGTAGACTGAAAGATGCATAGAGAATCATATGCAAAAGAGAATAAAGATGATCTGCTGTGTAAAAAAAAATGTGAAGAAAGGTGCCCAGTAGGGTGCCACGGGGATCAGTGTCGGGTCTGATCCCACTGAAATAAATGACAGTTGAGGACACTTCACAAGCTCCAAGAGGCACTCTGAGCCTCCCAGGGTCATGGCCCTGGAAAGACGAACAGAAAATGTCAGCGTTCAAATTTGAAAAAGCTGGGGAAAAAATCAGTTGAAACACAGACCATTAACGTAATAGAGAAACTTGCCTGATGGACAACCTCAGAAATGGCAAGAGACACATGGACTCAACTGGAGTATTGTATCCAGTTCTGGGCAGTGCATTTTGGGAAAGATGTGGACAAATTGGAGAAAGTACAGAGGAGAGCAACAAAAATGATTAAAGGTCTAGGAAACATGACCTATGAGGAAAGATTGAAAAAGGTGGATTTGTTTAGTCTGGAGAAGAGAAAAATGAAGGAGGACATGAAACAGCCTACAACTATATAAAAGACTGTTATAAAGAGGAAGGTAATAAATTGTTCTCCTTAACCACTGAGGACAGGACAAAAACTAATGATTTAGGGGAGAGATTAGGAAAAATTACCTAACTGTAAGGATAGTTAAACACTGGAACAAATTACCTTGGGATGTTGTGGAATCTCCATCATTGGAGGTTTCTAAGAACAGGTTAGAAAACACATCAGGGATGGTCTAGAATAGATAATACCTAGTCCTGCCTCAGTGCAGGGGATGGGAATAGATTACCTATTGAGGTCTCTTCCTGTCCTACATTTTTATTATTCTATGATTCCATGGTGTGATAATGAACTAGAAGTTACCCATGAGTTTGCAACATGAAATGATGGGGAAAAGTCAATGAAATTTCGGGCAGAGTATGCAGAGATCTCACCATACAGATCAGGGAGACAATACCTGCCTCTGTAGCATGGGGCACAGGTCACTTGCTGGAGGATTCTCTGCTCCTTGAAATCTTTAAACCATGATTTGAGGACTTCAATAGCTCAGACATAGGTGAGGTTTTTCGCAGGAGTGGGTGGGTGAGATTCTGTGGCCTGCGTTGTGCAGGAGGTCAGATTAGATGATCATAATGGTCCCTTCTGACCTTAGTATCTATGAATCTAGCTTTAGTGGAATTAAACTTTAAATACTGAATTCAATTTTGCTGATTAGTTTCCAGTTATGTAGTGTTGTTGTACCCTTGCTGGTCCTAGGGTATCAGAGAGACAATACGGGTGAGGTAATATATTTTACTGGGCTAAATTCTTTTTGGTGAGAGAGACAAGCTTTCAAGCTTACACAGAGCCCTTCTTCTTCTACATTTCCCAGACTGGAAGAAGAGCTTTGTGTAAACTCAACAGCTTCTCTTTCTCACTAACAGAGTTGGTCCAATAAAATATATTACCTCATCCATCTTGTCTCTCTAGTTTCCAGTTTGAATTCCCTACAGTTTATCACTGTCTGATAATACCACCTAAAACAGATTTATGAGGAAAGATTAAAAGAATTCTACATCTATAGCTTGGCTAATGCCCAGAGTGGAGGATGAGTAATCAACACATATTTGAAGGACGCCAACACAAAGGACACAGGATTTATTTAGAATTCAAGGAAGTGTAACTAGGATTGATGGGGTTATATTATTGAAAGAAAAATGTAGGCTTAATATCTGAAAAATATTCCGGAGACGAGGGTCCCATTAGGGTGGCAATTCTACTCTCCTGAGTGAATCTCCATAGCTTTTAAAACTAGACTGATAAAATAATAGAGTATGTGCAACTAGGAATAATCCTGCATTGCTAGGGAGATAGACTATCTAAGATTTCCCCGCATCCCATTCCAATTCCTGGTCTATGATACTGACTAGTCCATTGTAATAAGGTACTAAAATGCTCAACTTTCTACAAAACAGGGTTTCTATTTTATTCCATCCTCATAAGCCATTTTAAATCTAGTCATTTAATACTTGAAAATTAGTTTAGTTACCTCTGACTATATTTTAATACATTTACTACTAAAAAGGGGAAGTAACTGCATGATGCTAATTTAGTTACACTGTTTAAAATATATGGGATACAGTTTATTCCTCTTTAAATTTATTAGAAGTGGCTTCCTGTGTTTTACATGGAAATTACATTTCAAGCATCACCAAACCCTATTTCCTTGTGAATGGTTCAAAAGTAATCATATTAACAAACACAATGTCTACAGAGAAATCAATCTCCCTGCAAGCCTAAACTTCTTTTGCAATTTACCTGTCATTAGATGAAACAACGGCCACTAAAACAAGGCTGATATTTAAAGATAACTCTCCTTATTTTCATTTGCAACTTTACTTTAGAATACATAAAAAATGATCCAGCAACACACACAGACAGCTAATTAAGAATAGATAAGCAGCCATGAAATAAAAAGATTTCAAGGATTCCTTATAACAAACTGCAGTGCAAGAGGAGATTCTTAGAGTGAAAATTATGGACAAAAAACTCAAAATGAAAAGCAAATGTGGGGGTAGGAAGAGCTTAGTAAGGTCCTCTGCATATTTCAGTGGTATTGTTTAGAAACCAGTGCACTCAAGCACAGTAGAGACCATAGGTTCTGAAACTAGGGGTGCTGGGGGTGCTGCCACTGTGGTTGCCAGGCATCCGGTTTTCAACCAAACACCCGGTTGGAAGCGGACCCTCTCCAGCCTGGTGAAAATAAGCAAGTGAGTGAGGATGCGGGAGAGCGAGCGACGGAGGGAGGGGGGATAGAGTGAGTGGGACGAGGCCTTGGAGAAGGGGCAGGACAAGGGTGTTCCATTTTGTTTGGTCAGAAAGTTGGCAGCCCTATGGTGGCTACCACACCCCCTGGCTTGAAGTGGTTTCCATTAAATACAGGGTTTACAGTTTCGTTCAATGGCTCTCAGCACCCCCAATTTAAAAAATATCCTAGAACCCCAGTAGAGACCTTGCATTGCTCCCCAGTAAGTTCAGGCAGCAATATGACCAATAGTACTCTCTCTCATAACACCCACTGTATGACTAGAGTACCTGCTTGTCTTCCAGAACACAAGAGATATAGTAGTACCTATTTTCTATGTGTATATAATTAGGTATTACATATTGTAAAAATGGGAACATTTCCATCTTAGTATTGTTATGATTTAAACGCTACAATACACTTTGAAACCCTTCATAACCTCCTTGGGGCCCCAACATACAATCTGAAGAACAACAGAATAGATGTTATAATATGGTAATGTTCACTTATATAGGAACTGAAAGAACTTTCCAAACATTTCGGAACGACATGTCATAGCCCTTTCTGTGCAGCAAGTATTTTTATCACTGTTTTACAGTTGGGAAAACTGAGTCACACTGATACCTCTCTTGCCCAGAGTTGTATCCCAGTGGCACACAAGACAAGAAGTAAGGTAGTAACTACAACTGATTGAAATTTTTTTGATGGAACAGTTATGGAAAAATCAGTGTTGTCAAAATTGTAACGTTTCACAGGAAAGTGTTGATTTCAACAACATTTTCAAATGGAAAAAGTCAAAACAAATAATTTTAACAAAGCAAAAATTTTTTGTTCTGAATATTTTTAAAACAATATATTTTTAAACTATAAGTTAGATATTATATAATATAAACTACATAAAACAAATGTTAGTGTTTTATATTAGGTTATGTTTTTTCAATCTTACTGTTGCCGGCACCCAGTGCCAGAGGCAAGCAACAGCAGGGGTTCGTTGCCCGGTATGCGTTACCCAATAAACACAAGGGGGTGGAGAAGCAGAAAAGTTTATTTGGAGCTTTAAAGAAGGTACAGGGAGAAAAGAATTTTAAATTTTGCACACTAGAGCAGGTTATGATATATATATTTAATGCTATTGCATTATATATTAGCTAATTAAAGCTTTGCACATATATTTTGGTTTTTTTTATATGGGTTATAACAATGTTTATTTTTTGCAATTTTTAATAAGCATTTTTAGCAACTTAAACAACTAGCACATTTTGCCTGGCCTTGAAGCTGGGGTTTTTTTTTTGTTATTTTAACTTGGCGTCAGCAAACCCTACACTATGGAACATTATTTGCGCCTGCAACATTATATTAAAAGCAAAAGAGCTTATTCAGGCCAGCTAGGCCTGAGTTTTATTAAGGGGGGATTGAAAAGAAGCCCCTGGGCCTAGAGCAGGGAGACTTTTTTGACCCTTATGGTTTTTTATTTTTTTTTTTTTTACTTAATTAGTGGCCATGCCCTGGGACCTTAATTTTTTTTTTTTTTTTTGAGAATACTTAACAAGCTTGCAACTGAGTCTTTTTATATTTTTTGGACAATAAGTGATTTAGCGCTGAGGAGTTAGAATTTTTAACAAGAGGATATGCTTTATAACAGGCAAGCAAGAGGAGAATGATAATATACAACACGGCACCTGTGACCAGGAGACGAACAATGCCTTCTCCCCAGGTCGGGCAGCCATCCCCAGAGTGAGGCAAAGATAGTGGGCTTTTTTGGGGGCGCTTTTTACTGGTTAAGGGCCTGTTCGGCTGACAGGATGTGCTTGTTAATATTTTGTGAATTTTTTGGGACATACGTACAGCATTTAATTTTAATCAGGGCATACACCCCGCCCTGTGCAGCCAAAAGATAATTTAGGGCTTGGTGGTTT
This sequence comes from Natator depressus, assembly GCF_965152275.1. Classification (NCBI taxonomy): domain Eukaryota; kingdom Metazoa; phylum Chordata; order Testudines; family Cheloniidae; genus Natator; species Natator depressus. The sequence goes on from NC_134235.1 coordinate 130,066,346, forward strand.
TGCAGGGACAACAACCAGAGTTGATACAGTTTTGTGTTGAGGCTCCTCTCTATGGCCAAGGTATTATTGGCGAACTTGGTGAGGAATACAGAGAGCTGGCGATAGAGCTTGGCTAATCTACCCACCCCATATGCTGGGAGAAGGATTATACCGAATTTATTTTTTTTACTAATGGGTTCGGGGGTGGCATACAGGGACCGCTGGTGCCGGGACCGGCCCGATGGGAGGTGGGCCGCATCTGCAACCGAGTGGCTTTTGCTTTTATTTACCCGTTACAGAGGTCTGACCAGTTGTGGGGGTTGCCCTCCAAGGGAACCTGGCTGCATGGTAGGGGATCTGGGAACATATCCAGCAGTTGGAAAGATTAAATTCTTGGGCAAAGGCAATTTTGAGGCCCTCATAGATATTTACATGCAAATGAACAGTCTTCATTTATCCCTTTTTCAGAGAGAGAGAGAGATGGGGAATACTAGGCAAATGACACCCACTATGAGGGACCTCATGGTGTATATGCCCTTGTAGCCCCACCCTCCCTGTGCTTATGTTTTTTTAAACGATAATTTAAGTTTAAAATCGTCGGAGGGTGATGTGGTGATGGGCTGGACGGTCTACTGTTCCGCTGGTGGAGGAGTAGACACCACCTTTAGGCGAGAGTAATGGATCCAGTTTTTGTGTTTTTTGACCTTTGCTGCCGTGTGGGAAACCAGCAGGACGGTGTGGGGTACCTTCCACTTTTCTTGGAGAGGCTCGTCTTTCTAGGTACGAACAAGCACGGAGTCACCTGGCTGCAAGGAGTGGACGGGGTATCCAAGGGAAGAGGCTGGAAGTTTTTGGTATACCTGTGGAGAAAAGAGAGAACAGCAGACAGAGAGCACATGTACTGAGGCAAAATACCACACCCCATTTCCCACTCCCCTGCCAGAATCGGTGTCTCATTTATAGGCCATGCCCTTTTAAACATAATTTTAAAGGGACTAAGCCCTAATCTACCCTTCGGGAGAGCGCAGACACGGAGTAGGACAAGGGGTAGAGCATTGGGCCATCGCAGTGAGGCTTCTTGGCACACTTTTGAGAGATGCCGTTTAAGGGTCTGATTGGTCCGCTCCACTACCCCACTGGCTTGCGGTCTCCAGGGCGTATGGAGTTTTCAGGGGATTTGTAAGGCATGTGAGATGCTTTGAATGATTTTTGATGTGAAGTGTGTCTCGTTGTTAGATTTTATTTACTGGGGGAGTCTAAAGCAGGGAATGATTTTTTTAACAAACTTGAGGGCTACTGTTTTGGCAGTACAATTACGGCACGGGAAGGCTTTTGGCCATCCGCTGAATCGATCCACTATGACAAGGAGATATTTGAGCCCTTGGGTCTGGGGAAACTCAGTAAAGTTTATTTGCCACACCTGTCCGGGGCCTGGAGTGGGTTCCAGGGCAGCTGGTGGCACTGGATGTCCTGGTCGGGGGTTATTTTTTTGGCAAACTAAACAGTCAGCTTGTACCTGGGTAGCCAGGGGTCACAGTCCAGAAGTTAGAAAGTATTTTTTTTATCAGTTGGATAAGTGCTTCTCTGCCAGCGTGAGTGGTCTGGTGCAGTTTTTGCAATACTGGCCGGATCAGGCCCTTTGGTAGAAGGAACTTCCCTTCTGGGGAATGGAGCCATCCCTTCTTTTCCTGAAGACCGAGTTTGTCAGCTAGTTTTTTTTTTTTACTAGAGTACTGAGGAGTCAGAAGCTCCCCCACTAATGGGATAAGGGCATGCATATGGGCATTCTCAGTCAGGGTGGCAGCACGCTTTGCCTCTCTATCTGCCCTAGCATTACCCCTGGCCACATCTTGATCCTCCCTCTGATGGGCTTTACAGTGTGTCACCGCCACTTCTGAGGGGAGTTGCACTGCTTCTAGAAGCCGGAGAATTTGGGGCCCGGACTTGACTGGGGAGCCTTGAGCTGTCAGCATTTCTTTCTGCTTCCACAGGCCAGCATGAGCATGCAGCACACCAAAAGCATATTTTGAATCAGTAAAAATATTGACTCGCTTCCCTTTTGACAGTTCAAGTGCACGGGTCAGGGCTACTAGTTCGGCAAGCTGGGCAGAGGTCCCAGCAGACAACCTCTCGGCCTCCACGGTATCATGGAGGGTCACGACAGCATAACCCGCCCTCCTTTGCCCATCTATCACAGTACTGCTGCCATCGGTGTACCACTCATGATCTGTATTTGGGAGTGGCTGATTTTTTAAGTCCTGGTGGCTGGAGTACTGGGCATCTATGATCTCTAAACAATCATGTTTTTGTTTTTTTGTTTCTGGCAGGAGGGTGGCTGGGTTAAGGGAGGGGCAAGACTGCAGGGTGACTTGGGGTTCTCTAACAGCTTAGCCTGATACCAAGCAATCCGAGCCTGGGTGAGCCAGAGCAGGGCTCGGACCATATGGGGAGTATAGATTTGTATAACCCCTCCCAATGTTAGCTTCTTAGCTTCCTCAAGCACTAGGGCAGTAGCTGCGACTGCCCATAAACATGCCGGCCAACCCTTTGCAACCTGATCCAGTTGCTTAGAAAAATAAGCCACGGGACGTTTCTAGGTCCCTAACAATTGGGTTAGCACTCTCAGGGCCACCCCTTTTCGTTTGTGTATATACAATTGAAATGGCTTAGAGAGATCTGGCAGACCCAGGGCTGGAGCTTTCATCAGCTTCCTTTTTAGGATTTTAAATGCCCTGTCAGCTTCTGGGGACCAGTGAAAGGGGTCGTGATCCGTTCCCTTGACACAGTTATATAACAGTTTAGCCCATAGTCTAAACTCTGAGATCCAGATCTTGCAAAAGCCTGTCATACCCAGAAAAGCTCTGAGCCGTTTACGAGTGCTTGGGGTAGGGACTTGACAGATAGCTTTCTTTCTTTTGCTTGAAAGCTGACACTCCCCTTGCCTTAGCTGTAACCTGATTTCGCTCCACCTCAGACAACAGGGTTCTCAGGAGGATATTACAGTCATCCCAATCCGGCTTGTGACTACTGAGGCACCCCTCAAAGACTGAAATAAACTGGCTTGGGTTCGTGGAGAATTTCCCAGCCTGTGTTTTAAAAGCTGCTAGGTCTATTGGATTGAATGGCACATGGGTGTAAACTTGTATGGTGGTAGCCTGACGTCCGTCTGCCCCGGGCGAGCCACAACAGTCTCGGTAAGCAAAGGATAGAGTCCCACTGAGGGGGCAATCTCTGTAACCCGAGGCATCCTACCCTTATAAGTTGAGGGTGTGGGGGCCGAAGGGGACACTGAATCTGCCATTACAACGTGGGGGGGGGGTTCTGGGGGCTAACATGAGCTACTACCGGTTCTATCGGAGTCAATTACAGCTCTGCAGAATTACAGCTCTGTTTTATCTCTTAAAGCCATAAACGCTTGTGCACACAGATGTTTATTTCATTTACCTGTTTGCTGACAAAACAAAACTAATTGGAGAATCGTATTATAATTGATTGACCCTCCCGGTGGCCACCGTTCCTGGTCTTCTAGCCGATATTGAGGCCAGTCTACTGTACAAAACCTTTTTAATTTGCTTTTTGTCATTGGATCTGATTTAAACACTTTTTAGTTTGCTAGAATGCATTCTAGGGGCGTACACTGTGCCCTGACTCCTGAGCTCTGTCCCTGTCCCATACCTACAGGGTAACTCTGGGCATCCCCAGGTTCTAACAGAGCATACAATCTGGATTTTAAAAGGTTCCTACCTTATCTAAGGGACCGGTTCCCCACCGTCGCCCGCAGCTGCTCCTCCCCTATGTCCAAGGGACCGGTTCCACACCGTCACCCGCAGCTGCTTCTCCACTATATGAGTGCGTTGCACCGTTGTGCCCTCTGGGGTCGATCAAATCGCGTCTCCTCTGAGGCCCCCGATGAACTCACCGGTGCGCGCTGGGCGTCGATTCTTGCCGCAATCCTCGACCTCCAGGAGGGGTCCAGGCAAGGCTAAATAGCAGCCTCATGCCCCACGTTGGGCGCCAAAAACTGTTGCTGGCACCCAGTGCCAGAGGCAAGCAACAGCAGGGATTCGTTGCCCGGTGTGCGTTACCCAATAAACACAACGAGGTGGAGAAGCAGAAAAGTTTATTTGGAGCTCTAAAGAAGGTACAGGGAGAAAAGAATCTTAAATCCTGCACACCAGAGCAAGTTATTATACACACTTTTATATTTTTTAATGCTACTGCACTACACATTAGCCAATTAAAGCTTTGCACGTATATTTTGTTTTTTTTATATGAGTTACAACAATGTTTATTTTTTGCAACCTTTCACAAGCATTTTTAGCAACTTAAACAACTAGCACATCCCGCCTGGCCTTGAAGCTGTCTTCTCCTGTTATCTTAACTTGGCGTCAGCAAACCCTACACTATGGAACATTATTTGCGGCTGCAACATTATATTAAAAGCAAAAAAGCTTATTCAGGCCAGCCAGGCCTGAGTTTTATGAAGGGGGGTTTGAAAAGGAGCCCCTGGGCCTAGAGCAGGGAGACTTCTTCGACCCTCATGTTTTTTTATCCCCTTGACTTAACTAGTGGCCATGCCCTGGGACCCCAACATTACCTACATGAATTGATTTAATGTTTCCAAAATGATTTTTTTTTTCAGAATTCCCATTCAGCAAGAAATTTCAACTCTTTGTTCCAAATCAAAACAAAAATTAAAGTTTAAATGCCTGTACTTCCTGCAGAATGGAAATTCTGGTTTTGGATTCACTCTAATAGTAACAAAGGCATTACCACTTTCTAGGTAATCTTAGGTTAGTGCTACAAAACAGTCAGTATTTGTGAGCAGAAGGATCATAGTAGAGGCTTTGGTCTAAGATAACCTTTTTGTAATTTTGCTGTTTTTAGTTGAAGATTGATTGCAGGCTTTTTTGAAATATTGGTAAGTTGCATCAGTGGACTGGAGAGACAAGAATCTACTGAACGCAGGGATATTTTCACAGCCAAGAATATGTTAAGATGTAAAGACAAGTTATATTAAAATTCAAAAAGTCAAGGTTACCAAAATAGATCAAAGTAAAAGTAGAAATATGCTGATAATGAAGAAGCTACTGATACAAGTTACCTATAAAAAGTTGCCCTTTCATTTCACATTAAGTAAATTTTTGACACACAAGTTCAGACAGCTGACTTCTGCACAAAGTAATATGCATAACCAGTTACGTTCCAATCAGTCATGTAGTGCCATATTATACAAAATTGAAATGTACTGTAGTATGATAGACATATTGCACCCTTAGAAAAACAGTAGTTTTGTATATCCAGTAAAAGCCACTGAAATAGAAAACATCTTGGACAAACCAAGCCCACTGCAACTACTGGTGCCACGGATGAATTTGGCCAATTAGTAACTACAATCATTTAAAATTTTAAAGTTATGGGCCTGCATTTTCAAAAGTGAGTAGTGATTTAAGTGCCTCCATTTTTGAGTGTCCAACCTGACACATATTAATAGGACATAATTTTCAGAGGACAGTTACTCATCACTTTCTGAAAGTCAGCCAAAAATCAGCTTGGGCACCCCAAATCATTATTCTCATTTGAAAATTTAGCCCACCATGTACAAACACTGGAAAATACTATGATTTTCTGGAAAACTATTGTTATTTGAACAATCTCAAGCAAAGAGTATTTGTTTTACATTTTCTCATTGTAAAGTTGTATGTTCTATATACTACAGCCTAGGGATGTGTGAACTAGTCTGAACAAAATATATAATGTCTCAGAACTGAAACTGAATCAAACCTTTCTGGATTTCTGAAACAGTGCCCTGCCAATAGAAGTTTGTTCATTAGTAATCTGGTATTTTTTAAAATAATTTTGCAATACTAAGCCTACAGACCTGGATTTTAAAAATGTCAGGTAAACAATTTTTGCATCTTGTTTCCATGCAATTGGAGTAATTTTGCAAGCAAGTCAGGGAACTGTCCATGTAAATCACCATGTTGGCACCTACAGTTGCTCATGCAATTACAATTCACAAGTCAGTAACTGCACTAACAAATTAGGCATACAAAAAATACAGTTTGTATAACTTATTTCAGAATCAGGCCCATATGGGTTGTTTTCATAATTATGCCAATATGTTCATAATTAATTACACATTACTAGTTTATACACTTGAAAAATATATAGATTTGCAGAATGGTAACATCCCAGACAGCTCTCCCTTTGACCTTCCACTATGTATATCTTCTCACCTATTCTTTTGCTCTCATTTCCCTTTGCTGCTTTCAACAATTCAGTTCTTGCATGTAGCATTGACTCACCAGAGTTAAATGAAATTTGAATGTAACCCATTTGCCACGTAATCAATGATACACTGGCAATGTACACTTTTACATGCAAACATAGCAGAACTACAAAACAGCAAGAAGAGGTGCCAAAAAGTAGCTTACAGTCAAACCAGAGAGAAAATATGGGTATGAAATGACCACACAGCAGTGAAAGTGCAAATGAATAAACTTTAGAGGAAAGTAACAGTAATATTCTAGGTGGTAAATAAAAGTGTTACCCTCAAATATTTATACTGTTTTGCTCAAATGAAAATGGGATGTTTGTCACATGTGGCAAATGAAACCAGAGTGCAAAAACGAATGAGAATGAGACGTATCTTTTTTCGGCTGTTCCTACAGCTGTAGGATTATTTCTCTGATGTAGCCCTTATAAAGAGAAGTTTATAGTAATTTCTAAGAATCATGACATTAAGTAGGTCTGCTATGATAAAACAGCAATCTTAACATGCAATGACATCTCATACTTTCAAAAATAATCTGTAGGGACTGTAACAATAGAATCCCTAATGCACCACAGCAGAAATATTTTCCAATATATTATCATTGGACAGCAACATTTTATTTTCACAGAGAAGCACCGAAACAGAACAAAGATACCAACCAGCTCAGCATTTTAATATTTAATGGCACTTAAAATAATGAAGAAAATAATTATAATGATCTAAAGAAACAATTAGAAGATTATTTAATCTTTGACTATTTAACTTTTTATGAGCTTAAAACCTCTGTGATTCTGCCCAGTTTGTTTATTTAAACTGGGAAGGAGAGGCTGGGATTTCCCTAATGTAAAAGGGGGACATATTAATATATTAACAAACAAACTAGGGAAATACAACCTAGATGGAGCTACAACCTAGGTGGGTACATAACTGGCTGGAAAACCATTCCCAGAGAGTAGTTATCGGTGGTTCACAGTCAAGCTGGAAGGGCATATCAGGTGGGGTCCTACAGGGATCAGTTCTGGGTCCAGTTCTGTTCATTATCTTCATTAGTGATTTAGATAATGGCATAGAGAATACACTTATAAAGTTTGCAGATGATACCAAGCCGGGAGGGGTTCCAGGCGCTTTAGAGGATAGGATTAAATTTCAAAGTGAGCTGGACAAACTGGAGAAATGGTCTGAAATAAATAGGATGAAATCCAATAAGGACAAATGCAAAGTACTCCACTTAGGAAGGAACGATCAGTTGCACACATACAAAATGGGAAATGACTGCCTAGGAAGGAGTACTGGAGAAAGGGATCTGGGGATTATAGTGGATCACAAGCTAAAGTGAGTCAACAGTGTAACACTGTTCCAAAAAAGCAACATTGACTGGGTAATGCCTTAAGCCTTCAGTAGAGTATAGGTGGGGTGCCCTAGATTATGTGGGTAACAACAGAGAGTACACATATAAAGTCTGCAGACAATAACCAGCTGGGAGGGGTTGCAATGGATTTTGACAAATAGGTAGAGAATTTAAAAGTGGAAGGCAGTTTAGGTGAAACTGATCACGAAATGGTAGAGTTCATGATTCTAAGGAATGGTAGGAGGGAAAACAACCCAATAAAGATAATGGATTTCAAGAAGGCAGACATTAGCAAATTCAGGGAGTTGAGAGATAAGATCCCAAGGGACGCAAGTTTAAGGGGAAAAACAATTCAAGAGAGTTGCCAGTTTTTCAAAGAGAGATTATTAAGGGCACAAGAGCAAACTTATCCCACTGCATAGGAAAGATAGGAAGTATGGCAAGAGACCACCCTTGCTTAACCAGGAGATCTTCAATGATCTGAAATTAGAAAAAAAAGAAAAAAGTCCAACAGAAACTAGGTCAAATTACAAAGGATGAAATAAACAAATAACACAAGTATGTAGGGACAAAATTAGAAAGACACAAAATGAGATTAAACTAGCAACTTAACATGAAAATATTCTACAAATACGTTAGAAGCAAGAGGAAGACCAAGGACAGGGTAGGCCCATTACTCAGTGAGGTGGCGGGGGAAGGGGGGAACAATAACAGAAAATGTGGAAATGGCAGAAGTGCTGAAAGACTTTTTTGTTTCGGTTTTCACCAAAAAGCTTAGTAGTGATTAGACATCTAACATAGTGACTGCCCCTGAAAATGAAGTAGAATCAGAGGCTAAAAACAGGGAAAGAACTAGCTGAAAATTACTTAGACAAGTTAGATGTCTTCAAGTCACCAGGGCCTGATGTAATACATCCTAGATTGCTCAAGGAGCTCACTGAAAAGATATATGAGCCATTCATGATTATCTTTGAAAAGTCATGGAAGATGGGAGAGATTCCAGAGGACTGGAAAAGGGCAAATATAGTGCCCTTTTCACAATAATCCCTGATACATCTGGGATGTATTAGCAGGAGTGTTGTAAGCAAGACATAAGAAGTAATTCTTCCACTCTACTCCGTGCTGATTAGGCCTCAACTGGAGTATTGTGTCCAGTTCTGGGTGCCATGTTTCGGGAAAGATGTGGACAAATTGGAGAAAGTCCGGTGAAGAGCAACAAAAATGATTAAAGGTTAGAAAAAATGACCTAAAAGGGAAGATTGAAAACATTGGGTTTGGTTAATCTAGAGAACAGAATACTTGGGGGGACATGATGACCGTTTTCAAATACATAAAAGGTTGTTACAAGGAGGAGGGAGAAAAAAAAATCTCCTTAACCTCTGAAGATAAGACAAGAAACAATGGGTTTAAATTGCAGCAAAGGCAGTTTAGGCTGGAAATTAAGAAAAACTTCCTAACTATGAGGGTGATTAAGCACTGGAATAAATTGCTTAGGGAAATTGTGGAATCTTCATCATTGGAGATTTTTAAGAGCAGGTTAGAGAAATACCCATCAATCTAAATAATATTTAGTCCTGTGATGAGTGCAGAGGACTGGACTAGACGACCTTTCGAGGTTCCTTCCAGTCCTACGGTTTTATGATTCTATTATTCTGGGGACATGGGTTGGCATGAAGTGTTGGAAATGAAATGAGAAAAAGGACAGAAATGAATGATTTAAAGGGCTTTTTGTAAAGTTATCTTTATTGTTGGCTATCAGATTCAAAATTCAGAGTAGCCAGAACAGAGAGAGAATGGTAACCAGTCTAGAGAGATTTGCATAGTCACTGTACAGTTATAGAGAAATAACCATCCAGTTAGTATATAAACTCCTGCCCTCCAATTGGGTTCCAGCCATTAGCCAAACAAAGAGAAGCAATTTGCACACTGTACAGTTCCAGAAACTGTAACAGGAAAAACTAACCATTATGTATCAGTAATTGTAATATCCCTTCACTATGATTGACTAAGACAATATCACTGTAGTATAACAGAGAGCAGAGAGAATGGTGGTTTTCCATTCAGTTGTTTTAAGCTCTAAGTTTATTTTCCATTGGTAAAGGGATGGAGGGGGGCAGCCACAAAAAGTGAGAAAAATTCAGAAATTTAGGTTCTAGAGGTCAAATTACTGACAATTTAGAAGGCCTGCACTGTGTATAACATATACCAATTACACAACTTCATACACTATTATGAGTTTAAATGGCATATAACAATTTATCTGACACAGGCAACTTTACCGGTAAATGATAACATAACAATTCAATAAAAAGAATGAGGAGTACTTGTGGCACCTTAGAAACTAACAAATTTATTTGAGCATAAGCTTTTGTGGGCTAAAGCCCACTTCATCAGATGCATGCAGTGGAAAATACAGTAGGAATATATATATACACACACACAGAGAAAGAGAGAGAGAGAGAGAGAGAACATAAAAAATGGGGGTTGCCATACCAGCTCTAAAGAGAGTAATCGATTAAGGTGGGCTATTATCAGCAGAAGAAAAAAAAAACTTTTGTAGTGATAATCAGGATGGCCCATTTCAAACAGTTGACAAGAAGGTGTGAGTAAAAGTAGGGGGGGAATTAACATGGGGAAATAGTTTTTAGTTTGTGTAATGACTCATCCACTCCCAGTCTTTATTCAAGCCTAATTTAATGGTGTCAAGTTTGCAAATTAATTCCAGTTCTGCTGTTTCTCATTGGAGTCTGTTTTTGAAGTTTTTTTGTTGAATAATTGTGACTTTTAGGTCTGTAATTGAGTGTCCAGGGAGGTTGAAGTGTTCTCCGACTGGTTTTTGAATGTTAAAATTCTTGACGTCTGATTTGTGTCTAGATGATGAAGATGCATCAATATAGCACAAGTAGAGTAGGGGCGTTAGGGGATGAGAGCTGACGAAGCGTTGTTCTAAGTCAGCCATAAAAATGTTGGCATACTGTGGGGCCATGGGAGTACCCATAGCAGTGCTGCTGACTTGAAGGTATACATTGTCCCCAAATGTGAAATAGCCCCCCAGGTAAAACCTCTCCAGTGAATCATCAAGGATCTACAACCTATCCCGAAGGACAATCCCTCACACTCACAGATCTTGGGATACAGGCTAGTCCTCGCTTACAGACAGCCCCCCATTCTAAACCAAATACTCACCAGCAACCCCACACCACACAACAAAAACACTAATCTAGGAACCTATCCTTGCAACAAAGCCCGTTGCCAACTCTGTCCACATATCTATTCAAGGGACACCATCATAGGACCTAATCACATCAGCCACACTATCAGAGGCTCGTTCTCCTGCACATCTACCAATGTGATATATGCCATCATGTGCCAGAAATGCCCTCTGCCATGTACATTGGCCAAACCGTACAGTCTCTACGCAAAAGAATAAATGGACACAAATCAGACGTCAAGAATTATAACATTCAAAAACCAGTCGGAGAACACTTTAACCTCCCTGGACACTCAATTACAGACCTAAAAGTCGCAATTATTCAACAAAAAAACTATAAAAACAGACTCCAGTGAGAAACTGCAGAACTGGAATTAATTTGCAAACTGGACACCATTAAATTAGGCTTGAATAAAGACTGGGAGTGGATGAGTCATTACACAAACTAAAAACTATTTCCCCATGCTAATTCCCCCCCTACTGTTACTTACACCTTCTTGTCAACTGTTTGAAATGGGCCATCCTGACTATCACTACAAAAGTTTTTTTTTCTCCTGCTTATAATAGCCCACCTTAATCGATTACTCTCTTAAGAGTTGGTATGGCAACCCCCATTTTTTCATGTTCTATCTATCTATCTATCTATCTATCTATCTATCTATCTATCTATCTATCTATCTATCTATCTTCCTGCTGTATTTTCCACTGCATGCATCTGATGAAGTGGGCTTTAGCCCACAAAAGCTTATGCTCAAATAAATTTGTTAGTCTCTGACATGCCACAAGTACTCCTCGTTCTTTTTGCTGATACAGATGAACATGGCTACCACTCTGAAACCTATAACAATTCAATGTAGTGCAATATAAAGAAGAAAGGATAATTTTAAAAGAAAAGGTATATTTACCTTCCATGCATACACTATTATCAAGTAGGGTAAACTGGCTAAGTTCAGCAGTTGCCATTGTTGTGCTTTCAGGCGTGTGATTACGTCTCTCTTTGGGTATTTACAGCTCCAAGCAAACAATGGGTGGTACTGAAATAAGTAATAATATATCTTGAGCCACATGCACAAGTCAGGTTGTTCCTTCGCTCAATAAACTCATTTTCTATCCTCTTATAATGACTAGCCTCTTTGCTGGACATGGACATTGGACACCAGCTCAGATAAGCAACATCTGTGTAGGTTTCTCAAATGTCCTCATATCCCCTGGTGGTTTTGCACGTGCCTCATAAGTGTTCATTGCCTGTGTTGTTCCAGGAGTTAAGCTGTTCTGTGCCTTGTTATTGGGAAGCATATGACAGCGAACGTCTGCAGTAACAAAGTTTTGGAAATTGCAAGGATAATCAGTGCTACGCAGTGAGCTGAATTTTGTAGTATGCCATCTGTGACAGTCACTGCAAGAATAATACATTTGCTTGAAATGACCAAACAGGAACACATCCAAACATTATCCACTGATAGACCAGACAGTCTTTGTCTTTAAATTGTTTTTAGTATCTTTTGTATCAGCAGCTCTCTTATGTCAACTGAAATTAAAACCACCAGTGAAAATGGGGCTAGAAAACTAAAAATGCAACCTAAGGCAATTTATTGAGCTGCACAGAATTTTTAAAACCACCTGGGTGATACTAAAATTATTGATATCAAGAGAAACAATTGTTTAGACAATAAAAGTTCCTTGGGTAAGCCAGCAGCTTTTACTTCCACATATACCACTTTGTGTGAAAAGACCCACTCCACATACCAGTTTGCAAGGGATGCTGGGACCCTAGGCAAACAGAATAGGACATCAGAAATAGGGCTATATTAAACAATGTGCCAAAGTTAGAGACCACATCATAACAAATCTTACATTCCCTATACTAGCTATGTTGAAGTTTTGCCATCCACTCTGTGCTGTTGTCCTACACTAAACCAGCCTGTTCAGTAATGTCAATGGCACTGATTATTAGTAGCATCCATCTCACTGCAGTGGAATGGATTCAGTCACTTACGGTACAGCAAAATGTGAGCAACCTGTGGCCTGGAGGGGGTGTGCTCTAATCTCCTGTAACACTGAATACTGTGCTAGTGGAATTTCCTTCACCTTCATCGCAATTTCAGTTGTTTTGTCTATGCTGATGACTCAGATCTACATCACAACCTTTATCAGTTTCCCTTCGTCCAATTCCACATATCAGCATCTCTGACACCCCTGGATGTTTCAGCAACTTAAACGTCTAAAAGTGAGGTCATTTTCCTCCACTCAAACCCCCTCCTCTTCCTCCTTTATCTGTTATTCATGACATCCCCACTATTCATTCTGTTGCCCATGCTCACAACTTGAAATGTTTTTCTTTCACCTCTTCCCTCACATCAAGGTTGTGTCCAAATCCTGCTACTATTTTTTCCACAGGATTTGAAGATCCCATACTTCTTCTCTGCTGTGACAGCTGTATCTTACATCCATGACCCAATCAACTCCTGAATTAATTAGCCTAATCATCTCTTGTTTGACCTACAGACATGTGACTTACTTCCTTGCAGCCTATAAAAAATGAAGCTGCCAGTTTTCATCCACGCTGCTGGATCTTTCCTGATCCAGGCCACCAACCCACTACCCTTCTCATTTAGATCCCTCATGAAAACTAATTTCTTCTACAATAAGTCAGTAATATTCAGTTTGTATCTTTCACCTGTTTGTTTTTATAAAAACAAAGAAAATATGTGAACATGTGTGGTCTTATTGCCACAAAACTTGCCCTTCCTCGGCCCGCTTCCTCCTTACTCTTTTTTAAGTTGATTTGTTATCATACCTAAAATTTAGATAGTAGGCCCTTTGGGACAGGAGCCATTTCTTTACCTTCTGTGAAGCACCTAGTACATAGGTTCTTAACCTGAGAGTTATGACTCCTGTGGGGATGACAAACAGCTCCAGGTGGATGGTGACCCCTCTCTCTGTGATTAAATGGAATGGGGTGCCCAAAACTACTTTATGGTGTAATATGCAGACATAGTACAGAGACGTTTTAACACTCACTGACCTAGCACACTGTGGCGTACTATTGTTAACAAATAAACCCAATAATGATATTATAAACCAACGAGCACAGAAAACACAAAGAATTCCCACACCAATGCTGTTCCTTCAGTGATGTCATCCTTACCTCTTATTATCTTGTAGACTGCAATAAAGAGAGCCCCTGGACCCTATTTTTGCATGGAGTGCTGCTATTGAATATGCTCACTATACTTTCTACAGCAGGATCAGTGAGTATAGTTTGAGGGAATAGATGGGTTGTACATTTTGCTCCCCTACCCTTTAGCATTCTGGTTTGCACTTCATTAGATTATTGGTCCCCTCTCTGTTTACCATGATGTATGTGATGGGGAAGCTTGTTGTTTAAACATCTCTCCTTTTCTGCCTTTATATTTGTGAAGCACCATGTTTGCAACTTGCAAGCTAACTTTCCCAGATGGATAGCTCCCATTGAGAGCATGGAGAAGAAATTAATTCATCTTATTCTCCCCATTCATTTTGCCATATATTTTTGAATTACACCCCATCACGGTGAAGCTGCGTTAGTTTTTCATCGATTCATAGAATTTAAGGCCACAAGGGACCGTTAGATAATGTAGTCTAACTTCCTGTATATCACAGGACACTACATTTATCCCTGTATTACGTTTGACTAAAACATATCCGTATTTGTCTAAAGCATATCTTCCAGAAGAGTATCCAGTCTTGATCTGAAGGCACCAAACATGGAGAATCTATCATTTCCTTTCAGAGTTCATTCCAATAGTTAATTGCCCTCACTATTACAAACTTGTACCTAATTTCTAATTTGAATGTTTCTGGCTTCAGATTCCAGCTACTGATTCTTATTATGGCTTTTGTCATTATATTAAAAAGCCCTTTAGTACCTGGTATTTCTTCCCATGAAGGTACATATGCACTTTAATAAAATCACCTCTGAATCTTCTTTTTGCTGAACTAAACAGATTGAACACCAAGTCTCTCGCTGAATGGCATTTCCTCCAGCCCTGAAATCCTTTTGTGGATATTTTCTATCCCCACTATTTTTCAGCACACTTTTTGAAACACCCCAGCTGTATGCAGTATTACAGTTTCAGTCTCACCAATGTCATATATGTAAGGAAGGGGTAAAAATCACCTCCTTATATCTCCTTGCTATGTACTACCCCTCTATTTATACATCAAAGAATCACATTAGCTCTTTCTGCCACAGCATCACACTGGGAGCTCATACTCTTTAAATCCCTTTCATTCTGTAGGCATGGCCTGTGTTCCTTGTTCCTAAATGTATAACTTTGCATTTGGCTGTATTCAAACACATTTTGTTTGAATGGGCCCAGGTTATCCTGCATGCTCTATGTGACTGCCCCATCTTCATCATTTACCACTCAGAGAATCTTTGAGTCATCCACAAATTTTATCAACAGTGGTTTTCTTATTGATTACCAGATCATTACTGAAAATGCTGAATAGCACCAGGCCTAGTACCAGTCCCTGCAGAATCCCAGGAGAAAAACCACAGTTCAATAAAGACTCCTTGCTGATGTCTACTTTGAGATTTGTCAGCTAGCCACTTCTTAATCCATTTAATGAGTGCTTTACTGATATTGCATAGTACCTCATGACAGTCTGATTAAAAAAATAGCACTAAGTTAAATGCCTTACAAAAGCCTAAATACATTACCTCTAATCTCAAAGGATTAAATCCAGTTTGACAAGACCTATTTTACGTATAAGACGGATCTGGCAAATTTCTGCAATATCCTGAGCAAACCTTATTGTATTATGATTCTTAAATATATTGTATTAAAATGCAAATGTTTATGTAACATCTCTAGGAGGGAAGACATGATTAATGCAAATGCTTGGAAATGTTATGAGCTACAACGGGCTATTTGAAACAATGTGAAATTGTAAAGTTACATGGGTTTTCTAGGAAATCCCTAGGATGAGGTGTATGCAAATATGTACCCCTTCTGCCTATGCAAGAACTCAGCCTGAGGAAGGGACTTTTTGTCCGCTGATCATCTGTTATACAAGGTCCAACTACACAAAGGAGTAACTCACAGATTTGTGTGTGTTTGTTCTGAGTCAAAGTGGTTATAAACTTGTAACCACAGGAAACCCTGTGTGGGAGTTGAAAGACTGTTCACTTGCCAGAGCCCTTAGTAGATCTGGTTGATCTCTAGTAAACTTATTAGCTTGCATCTAGCTTCTTTTATTGATTTTAATATGTTTTTTCTCTGTAATGCTTCTGCCTTAGGAATAAATGTGCTTGTTTAGAACTGTGTGGTAATTTAATTGTGGGCAAGCAGACTGTTTATAACCTCGAAGGAGAAGGCAAAGCAGGTCTGCTTAGGCAGCTTGACTTTGTTGGGGAATTCACAGCGTAAGCAGGGAACTGTGCAGCCTGGAAATACCCCAGTCTAGAGGGAGAGACTTGCTTGTCTCTGCCAAAGAGAGGAGGTGGTTGGGGAGTGAGAAGCCTTAGAGTGGGTGCCCTTGCTTGACAATAGAGAGAGGGTACAATACAGGTACAGTTGTCCAGAACTGTGACAGCTGTTACTATGGCTCAGTGGGTCACAGCTGAGGATGCTAAATTCAGGACAAACTGCTGAGAAATACGGCAGAGTCACCCCAAACTGGTGGATATTCTATCATTAGATCATATTGAGACAATAACAAAAGTAAACTTCTGTCTCACTACATTGGTTAGCAAGAAGCCAAAGATGCAGTCTCCTTAGGCATCCCAGCCCTTGTCTCACCACCCAGATACTGGACTCTGATGAGTGGTTACTGAAAACCAATTTAATTAAATATAGGGTCCTTTTGATCTCAAGAGTTCAGTCACCTAGCCAGGTCAATATATAACTCAGATCTTACCCAATAATCATATTAATGTCAATCCTTTAGTGACTAAAACCAACGGATTATTAATAAAAGAAAAGAAGAAGAAAGTTAATAATGGTTAATAGATCATAAACATACAAATAATTGCAATGTCCATGTATCAGGTTTGTAGCAGTCATAGTATAGACTGCTGGCTTGTAAAGTCTGTCTGGTAACTTCCAAAAGATAGGAATGTCCTCAGTCCATAATTCATAAATGTGTTGTTCAGTCACCATATGCCTGAAAACCTCTGTGGCATACCCGGCTGGCTTGCCAAGAGTAGCTCAGAATGGAATGTCCCTTTGTCATTCAGGAACCTCTAGGATTGTCATGTCCTCCAGAATATAGAATCACTGAAAGGACTGACAAAACCTTAGCTAGTAAACCAAGTGCTGGTTATAGTGGTCTGTAGTTTTTAAATATATAGTATCAGTAAATTTCAGCTTGCCATTGTGTGTACACTCTTTTCACTCTGCTTAACTCAGTTGCATATGGGAAACAAAGTATTCCACTAAGATTATAGGGAAGTGGAATTTTACAAGGTATAATTTTTCAGCCTTGAGATTGCACAGACACATTCTTCTGAAGATGCACTGAAACTTTGTTGAAGTACTGAGACTTTAATGTACTGTTTGTTATCTGCTTTCAAGACATTCAACATCTGCAGACAGTGACATGGAATAATATTTTTAATAAGGCGTGCAACAATATTTTTGATGACAGATAAATATATAGCTGTGGTCTATCACGGATTATTCAATTCTGTACTTGCATGCCTTTTTAGTCCTCCATGCAGAAATGCCCTAAGATTAACTCACACTACACTAGAAATGTAGTACAGCTCCACCAGTTTAGTGCTATAATGTAGACCAGGGATCGGAAACCTTTGGCATGCGGCCCATCAGGGAAATCCGCTGGCAGGCTGGGATGGTTTGTTTACCTGCAGCATCTGCAGGTTCGTCCGATCGCAGCTCTCACTGGCTGCAGTTCACCGTTCCAGGCCAATGGGGGCTGCATGAAGCAGCGTGGGCCGAGGGATGTGCTGGCCACCGCTTCACGCAGCCCGCATTGGCCTGGGACCATGAACCACGGCCAGTGGGAGCTGCGATTGGCCAAACCTGCAGACACTGCAGGTAAACAAACCATCCTGTCCCGCCAGCCGATTTCCCTGATGGGCCGCGTGCCAAAGGTTGCCGATCCCTGATGTAGACACTTACTACAGTGATGGAAGGGATTCTTCTGACACTGTAGTATATCCACCTCTCTGAGATGATAGCTAGGTCTAAGAAAGACAATTATGCCTCATGCAACTCCCCCACACCAGCTTCACAGCATACAGCAAGAGTTCTTCATTTACTGCAGAAAGTTCTGTAGAAATACATTCATAAACATACTGTTCCCCCTCTTCCACTGGTTAATGCAAGTCTATGATGTTGGTGCACAAAGCATCCCTGATTTCTGTTGCCTCTGTGCATCCTGCTTCAGCTGTGACAGGTGCACTTTCTGGTTGAGTGTGCCGGTTCAGCAATCCATTATGGTCACAGGTCCATTCAGGCCAAATGGCTCACCTCTGGATTCACAAAAACTGTGAAGAGCACAGCAAAGCCACAATAACACAGATAGCATTGATAATACTGGTGTGACCTGCGGTGCTGGGGTAACCATCATTGAAAATGCCAAGGTCAGGGCAGGCTGCAAAAGGAGAGCAGATACTCCCAAAACTTTGGTTAACACTGACATTAAACTCACCAACCAGCCACAGACTGTGCTTCTGATCCCCCACACTGGTTATTGCCAAGCTGGAAAAAAAGAAAAGAAATCACGTAGCCCCCTTACTGCATTCCAGTTCTCTGGCTCCTAATCAGCACTTAGGTCCAGTACAGCGAGAAGTTATTTAAAAAACTCTGCTCACTATACAAAATGTTCTTCTGAATCCCAAAAGGCCAGCCACATTGCCAAGTCAATATTAGTTTGGATCTCACCCAAAATAACATGCAGTCAGCCAGTATTTAGTGTCTAAAAATAAGCTTTATTATAAGGAAAAAAGAAAGAACAAGAAGAGAGATGTTAAATGGTAAAGCAGTCAGATACATACAGAGACTTCAAGGTCCCCATATGAGGTTTTTAGCAGTACTGGTGAGTTTGCTGGCTTGAAAGTCCCTCTGGAACACATCCAAAGCTTGGATGGGTCATTCAGTCCTTTGTTCAGAGCTTCAGTTTCTAGAAAAATCACTCCAGAGGTAAGAAGCGGGGTTGAAGACAAAATGGAGATGCTGCAGCTGCCCTTTATATTCTTTTGCCATTTGGCTTGTACTTCCTGTGTCCCCCAAACACAAGCTTTACAGCTCATGGCATGGAAAAGCCTTAGAGTTCTGTCCATAAGCATACCGCATGCCTTGCTGACTCATAAGGTGTATCCCCTAGTTCCTTTCAATGGATTAATTGTACAGTTGATGACCCTTGATGGGCCATTGAACAGGCTAGGCAGTGCTGATACCTGTCTCTCTGAGGGTGTCACCCAGAAACAAAGCACAAGTTGGAAGATACAGATATACCATACATATCTATAACTCATAATACAAAGGTGATACAAACATACAAACAAGTTTATCATACTTGCAATTTATAACATTTTTGCAGATACCTCACACAGCATATCTGGTCAGAGCCCTTGCAATTTTATAATATTTGTATCAACAATATAATAGTGTTCTCATATTCTAGACAGTGTCACAACTGGAATCGAAACAGTTCTGTAAACAGCACCAGCAAAATTTCAGTCTGTCAAACGTGCATTCATCCACCATTCTATGCCTACTGTGAGTGTCATTAAACCTTCTTTTTCCAGGGCCTTTGAGATCAGGGTATGTTTTCATAAGCCAAGGCAAAAGGGGGTATGTGGGGTTCCATAGAATAACAGGGGGGACAGTTAATCCATTTAAGACAATGTAATTTGGTGGGATTAGTGTCCCAGCCTGTCCATGAAGGTAGGCTCCTGATCCTTGGAAAACCCTGGAACCATGAATGTGGCCAGTGCAGCCCATGTTGATATCCATAAAAATCAGCCTCTGTGGTCCACAGCAGCCTGCATAACAATGGAGTAGTACACTTTGCGTTTATGTACTCATGTGCTCTTTGAGGAGGGCAAACTATGGGCACATGAATCCCATCAATGGCCCTGCTGCAGTTTGGAAACCCCATTCTCTCAAAACTAGCAATTAGTCCATGGATATTGTTTATACCCAACACCTTTGGGTAAATCATGTGCCTGGTTGCTTCCAAGACCTCTGCTGCCACTTTACCCACAGTTGACTTTCCATATCCAAACTGGTTAGCAATGCATTTGTAACAGTATGGGGCTAGCCAGCTTACGGATGGTTAAAGTAACCTGCTTCTGGACCAGGATGGCCACACTCATGCATGTGTTGTGATACCACAGGTTCAGAGCAAGCTGCTCAGAAAGCTCTAGAAACATAGCTTTCTTCATGTGTAAATTCTAAATCCGCTGCTGATCATTCCAGATTTGCAGGACAATTTGATTTCACCAGTCTGTGCTTGTAGCCCTGCTCCAGAAACAATGGTCTATATAGGGGGCATTGGTGGGAATACCAAGAGTTGTGAGTAGCGTCAGCCAGTTCGAGTCTGTCATGTCCATATTGCCTTCCTCCAACAGGGGCCTTGGATAGGTCAGAAAACAGTGCCAACACATCCATCAGCAACCCAAGGATGCTCTGCCCATTTCTGGAAACAGGACTGAAAGTCTATGCAGGACAAGTTCTTCAAATGGTGACTCCTCCATGTTACTGACTCATTTTGCCAGGAGAATGCAGATCCAAAAGATGGCTCAGCAGGATGTCTCAGTGGGCTGCAACAGCTCTCTGTAACGTGCCATTCGATGAAAAGTCAAGTTTTCCAACAGTGTACCATTGGCAAGAGAGGTTACAGCTGCAGAATTTATCATTCAAATGACAGTTGCAATGACAGCAACTGAAGTTTAAACAAGCAAATAAAAGAATGAAAAACACATTTTAAAAAAGAAGGAAGGAAGTAGAGACTGTATATAGCAGCTGCCTGTCTCCCAAGATTTTTGTCATAGAAGATGAGTGTGTAAGAATTTAACAACTCCTTTGAATAATTACTACCCTCAGTACAATTTAACTGTGGCAACACCAAGTGTACAGACTGAGGAAAACAGTCAACATGGTGTTATTTTTTGATGGAATAGATTAGACACACACAAGTCATGGAGGCATGGCATCTCCATAGTTAAGGATATATCCAGATTTCCATTGTAAATTCTACCTTGTACTCTTCCTCTAACTTGTGATTGAAATGGAAGTGTGTTTAAATTTCAGAATAGATTAGAAGAGATTTTTTTCCCCTTTGGAATATAGAAATTGGATTAAAAAAATCCTTTCATATAGTGCTTAATCCAGAAAAGTTTTACATTTATATCTCACAATTCTTCCTCAGTAGGTCTCTACATGCTTGAGCACAGCATAGTTTTCCATCGAAAGTTTCATTTTTAAAAAGTACTGCAGCTTTGTCACCATGGGCTGGGTTAGAGATTGAGGCCTATGCTTTTCTTAATCGATTCGTGATTTGGGATGCCTCAACTTTTGGGTGCCCAACTCGAGATACTTTACAGGAGCCTGATTTTCAGAGAGTGCGCAACACTTTCTGAATGTCAGACTCATTAGCAGTATCTCCCAAAAGATATTGAGGCACTCCCTCACTAAACACTTTTGAAAAACCCATAGGTCTACATTTCACTGTCCCAATTAACAGAGTTTTTAATCACTAAGCAGTTAGCACTTCCAACTAAGTGCTAATGCCTGTATATGCAAAATAGCCATGGATGAGGGACAGCAGAGCAAGGTGGGTCATGGGAGAATGGGAATGGATTTGTGAAGTGGGGTGAGGACAGGGAAAGGGGAGACTCCCAGCTTGCTGTGCAGTCACTGCAACTGGTAGACCTAAGTACAGGGGAACAAGGTTCCATTAGTAAAGATATTAGCAAAGGGAAGAGAGTAGCCATTGAAGGAGCCAAGGAAAAGGGCCTGCTGGAGGTTGAAGATAGAGGGCAGAGCTGGCGCTGGACTGAGGAAAAGAGGAGGAAGAAAAAAAGCTGGGAACTGGGCAACAAAGGACTGGCTGCAGAACCAAGGTTGGAGACTGTCTAGGACAAGGGTCTCAAACTCAATTTACCTTAGGGCCCCTGCCAGTTCTCAAATCCTCCCAGCAGGCCAATAATGTCACTGACAATGGTGTTCAGAAAATAAAATGTTTATATTGTATTTTTTATTTTGAATTTCTTAGAAATAATAAAACTGTCATACAACTTTATACAATTCTTCGCCTGCCAGAGAGTTTTTAGTGTTTGCCAGACACCTGGAAACGCTTCAGTTCTGTCAGTTTGTTGATGTTTCGCCTCAGTGACTGAGCAGTTGAAACCTTCAGGATTGCAGCAAGGTGTGCTTGGTAGATAGTTGTGTTCGGTATTTTGACTTGTTTATATTCATTGTGGAAAAAAGTGATGCTGCCTCCATGGCTGACTCTGCCTGGCAACTAATGATGGTATCTCTGTCCCTCTTGCCCAGCCACTGGGAGCTGCGGGGGGCGGCGCCTGCAGCAGAGATTGCCAGCAGCATGGCTGCATGCATCTCTCCTCCGTGGGCCACAAAGGGGTGGTTCTCGGGCCAGGATTTGAGATCCCTGGTCTAGGGAGCTGGTTTGGCAGAGAAGTTGAGCCAGTAAAGCAATCATTTACTGTAAAGAAAAAAATTCATACCCCACTGGAAAAAGGCCTAACGGACACTCAAGCTTTTACTAAAGTATACACAGAACTCTTCACACAAAGCTCTGGATGGGAGCCTGGCATTGTACAAAGAACAGAGTTATAAAAAACAAAGGAAATCCCTAAGGAGACATTGTCTGACTATACTAAAAGAAGGACAGGAGACATTTGATATGATTTTAATCAGGCCGCAACTTTATTATTAGATGTCTGGGACTACCTAGCAGATAAAATTGTACAGTGCAGGTAACCCCATGTTTATTCCATAATGCCCAGGGAGCTTCCACCAGCTCTCCATCTTTTTCCATTCAGGTCCCCCCAGCCAGTCCATTGCAAGGACCATACCATCCACCCCCGCCCTCCACTCTCCCCTTGGAAGGTTAGGGGCTATAAGAAAGATGGGTTGGCTCCCTAGAGTACCAATCATAGGCGTCCCCCACCCCACCCCGTCGTTCCATTCCTTTAATGAACACCTCCTTTTTAAGTCCTATTCCAAGCCATTTATCTGGTCACTGTATACCTTACCTATGGAGTACCTGCACTGAACATCCGCCCAACACTTATATAATGAGTTGCAACATATATCCTACCACCCTTCATGCCATGCATGAACACAGCCCTTCCTGAACCTGCTGTGAGGAAGGTGAAAAAAAACCAACTTGACCTAGGCCAATCTGGTGGTAAGGGAAAAATTCCTTCCCAGTCCCCCTATAAAAAGGGGACGGCTAGCGCAATGCCCACAGCAGGTGTTGACTAAACCTGATATTTCACTACCTAAAGGAGAAGGAGGGTCTGTGCTGGCTTAGCCTGCTCTGTGTAAAAGGGGGCTATAAGCACAGGACTGCCCCTTTTAAACCCTCTCGCCCATCTGTTTCCCAGGGGATGAGTCAATGTCGCCATGTTAGCCCCCATCCCCTTTTGCAGCAGTTTTCCTCTCTGCCCCCCCCACCCCAGCCATAAAGCACGGTTACCTTCATTCGGTGAGCCAGCCAAATTCCTTCCCCCCTCCACCGCTCAGACTATGAATAAATAACCTTACTTTCAGTCATACAAACTGTTTTTTAAAAGTTTGGCCTTTCATACAACCATAGACAATCCACAAAATTAAAGATGCTTTAACAGTTCCAGGCTCTTTCCTAGGGTTCTCTATAATGCTTGTCCCCACACTGTAGAAGCACATCCAAATCTAGTTCTATGGAGCTCATTTATTTAATTAGATACATGGAATTAATATCAGAGGCAAAACTACTTTAAGAACATACACTAAGCATACTTTGTGATATAGTATAAGTTAAGTCCATATTAAAACAGGAACTATTTATGTCATAATGGACCATCAAAACATGGTAATACAGAACGAATATTATGCACTAAAGGTCTGATCCCCATTACGCTCATGTAAATCTAGAGTCACTCCACTAACATAATAGAGTTAACTTCAGAATTACACTATTGTAAGTGACGGTAGCAACTGGTCCATATATTTAGTTACCCAAAGTTGCTGTATTAAAATGGTATATGAAGGTGACAATTCCAACTCCAATTAAAGTCAAAGGGAAGATTGTCAGGTTTTAAACAGAGCTGTGGATCTTGGTCTAAAATAGTAACATAGGTCCAGGGACAGAGTTTAGATTATTTGTGTGATTCTCATTGACAATGATCCAGTTTAAAGGCCTCTGCATGTGACAGAGCTGTTAAGGTAACTTTAGCTTGTGGTTTACATGCATTTTCATTATTTGTTTAGTAATAATCTCCTCTTGAATTACGCTTTGCAACCTTAACTGTAACTCATGCTGTTTTTAGTTTGGGATATATATATATAAAGAAAATAACCCAAGATACTGAACCCTGGTCTACACTAGGACTTTAGGTCGAATTTAGCAGCTTTAAATCGATGTAAACCTGCACCTGTCCACACGATGAAGCCCTTTATTTCGACTTAAAGGGCTCTTAAAATCGATTTCCTTACTCCACCCCGACAAGAGGATTAGCGCTTAAATCGGCCTTGCCGGGTCGAATTTGGGGTACTGTGGACACAATTCGACGGTATTGGCCTCCGGGAGCTATCCCAGAGTGCTCCGTTGTGACTGCTCTGGACAGCACTCTCAACTCAGATGCACGATTGTTTGCCGTTGCTCTGACACAGGGAGGGGTGACTGACGACACGGCTTACAGGGTTGGCTTACAGGGAGCTAAAATAAACAAAGGGGGTGGCTTTACATCAAGGAGTATTTCAGGCAGGACTTCACGGAGGGTTCCAATAAGAAATGGTGCACCTAAGTTATTGTTCTTATTGGAACAAGGAGGTTAGTTTGGCCTCTGATTGATACATGGCTAGATTTGCCTTGCTGCACCTTCTCTGTGAGTAACTGCAGTGTGACCTAAAGGAATGAGTCCCCTAGACGGGGGACGGGGGGGTGGATTTGCAAATGAGTACAAAACAAATCTGGTCTATTTCTTGTTTTGATAAAGTCCATCTATCTTTTACATCTTTGGCTGGCAGCAGACGGTGCAGAAGGACTGCATGCCATCCACATCTCATGGCTGCTCGGCAGAAGATGGTACAATAGGACTGCTAGCCATCCTCATCTCTTGCCTGCCCGGCAGAAGATGATGCAATAGGACTGCTAGCAATCCGTATCGCCTGCCTGCTCACCATAAGATGGTTCAATAGGACTGACTGCAGGACTAAAGAGAATGACTTGATCAAGTCACTCCAAATTTAGTCCCTGTGCCCATGTCTGCCCAGGTGCTCCTGATCGACCTCACGCAGGCGCCCAGGAGCACCTCGGACATGACGATGACGGCTACCAGTCCTATTGCACCGTCTGCTGCCACAAGGCAATGGGTTGCTGCTGCTGTGTAGCAATGCAGTACCATGTCTGCCAGCACCCAGGAGACATACGGTGACAGTGAGCTGAGCGAGCTCCATGCTTGCCGTGGTATGGCGTCTGCACAGGTAACTCAGGAAAAAAGGTGTGAAATGATTGTCTGCCCTTGCTTTCACAGAGGGAGGGAGGGAATGGGGGCCTGACGATATGTACCCAGAACCACCCGCGACAATGTTTTAGCCCCATCAGGCATTGGGATCTCAACCCAGAATTCCAATTGGCAGCGGAGACTGCGGGAACTGTGAGATAGCTACCCACAGTGCAACGCTCCGGAAGTCGACTCTAGCCTCGGTACTGTGGAAGCACTCCGCCGAGGTAATGCACTTAATGCACTTAGAGCATTTTCTGTGGGGACACACACACTTGAATATATAAAAACAGATTTCTGAAAAACCAACTTCTATAAATTCGACCTAATTTTGTAGTGTAGACATACCGTTAGAGTTTTTTTTGTCTGTTTGGTTTTTTGGAACACTGAGAATAAAGTAGATTTAGCATTAACAGAAAACTCCGTAAGTCTACTCATGCTCATCTCATGTGTACTACTTTACATTTACATAACTACTGACATTGCCAAAGTTACTCCTATGAGACAGGTGGTACATCTATAGCAATGCTTCCTCCCAGACATCATTCCCTGGATGTTGCCATCACTGCAAAACCAGTCTGGAGTTCAGAGTGTGGTCCTCTGGCTGTATGTCTCCAACAGAGTGGGTATAAAGCAGTCCAAATGTAAAAGGCAAACAAAAGAGACCTGCAACCTACAAAACAGTCCAGGCTCACTCCATCCAAAGGTAAGAAGTCTCTGTAGTCTGAAGCAGACCTGGACTTCTAACTCCCTGTGGGTCTGAAGGAACTCTAAAAAAGAAAAATAAAGCAGATATGGTCCTTCTACTTCTTCAGAGGATCCAGGCAACAGAGGCTCTTTCCTAGCCAGCAGTTCCTGCTCTGTGGTGCTAGGGAGCTCTGTATTAT
The DNA here is from genome assembly GCF_965152275.1 of Natator depressus. Classification (NCBI taxonomy): domain Eukaryota; kingdom Metazoa; phylum Chordata; order Testudines; family Cheloniidae; genus Natator; species Natator depressus. The sequence continues at coordinate 130,092,734 of NC_134235.1, forward strand.
AGCTCTGCTCACCTCAGAACACCACCCTGGATTGGGTTTGAATCCTCCCTTTGAGAGGATCCCACTCCCACCCTTTCCAGAATTGGCAGGCCCCACAGGTGCACCAAGCTGGGGCTGATTGTGCCTAGAGGAGCTCTTTAATACTTTCCTGATTGGGATAGGGATCGGCCCTAACCACCTCCTAATATACAGCAATGTAAATGAGAGGATTGTCAGATAGATTACACGGGGGAATAACACCTTTTGCTATTTGGTAAAGTGTTAAAAATACTGGACCAAAACATCCGGTAAGCCACAATGGTTTAAATTCGAAGTGATCCCACGAAGTTGACAGTCACTATGAATTTGAACTTATGTAACCGAAGACATAATTTAGCCATTTCTATATTTAATTAAAATTAATTTTACTTCTCCCCCTTCAATGTTTCGTTTTAGTTATGCTGTTTATCGATTCACATCAAGTGACATCTGAGACAAACTACTGAGGAAAAGGTGCTTTATAGAGGTCATAGGGTTCTTTTCAGTTGGCTAAGACACAATTAGGCTCACAAAAATATAGGTCTGTTTCATGGAACAATTATGATGACAGTCAAAGGGGGCAGAGAATCAGTGCTGCACGGGGAACCACACAATAAGGGGGAGATCTTCAAAGGCACAAAGGGGAGTGAGCCACCCAACTCCAGTTAAAAGGGATCTGGGGTCTTAACTCCCCTTCATGCTTTTGAATATCTCACCCTTAGTGTACTAATGCCACTACTGTTCCTCTCTGTATGTCTGGGCATCTGCTGGTCCTTATTGTCAAAACTGTGTTTTAGAATTAGTACACCATGACACACAGTATGCAATAGGGTAGGATGATTATCAGGACATCAAAATTACTTGGTATTTACAAGAGATAGCCCAAGGTCCTGCACCTCATTCACAGGTTCAGTGTTTATGGAAAGTTGTGGGTTTTTTACTAAGGCTTCTGCCTTTGTGATTGTGTCTCTAATCCAATTACAAAGAGCAAATTGGCAAGCGAGAGGCAGCTCAGAAGTTGCCTTCGTAAACTACCTGAGGGGAACATGAGGTAGGAGGGGATTTAAATGCTAATTTTAACAACCTATGGAAATAAGTCTACTTTGGAAATAAGAATTTTAGTTAGTAGAATGCAGGAAATATGAAAATAAAAAGAATGCCGAATCATTCCTGTGAGGGGGGCCCAAGTAAAGCCTTTGCCCCACTTCATCAGTCAATTTTGTAGTTAATTCTTAACTTTAATTTTATCATATGTAATATGAAGAGGCATCTCTTCTTTGCACCATACTGCAGGAAACATAGAAGCACTGGCTACGTTCAAATACCTCCCCACTTTGTGTCATCAGCCGATTTATTATTGCTTCTGTTTTACTGCTCGTCAATGGAGATCAGCGCCCAACATTTCCAAAAGTGACCACTACTTCAAGCTGCCAAATTTTGCACCCAGAAACTGAGCGCACATAAATTCAGTGACCACCTTTGAAAATGTTTACTACCAAGCTCCACTTACGAGCAATAAAACAGAAACAGCAATACATTGGCTGATGACACAAAGTTGGGAGGTATTGTCAATATAGAAAAGGATTGGATGACCTGGAGGACTGAAGTAATAAAAATGAAATTAAATTTAACAGTACAAAATGCATATCTTCTGTGTGGGATTTTTTCCTCTTCTTCCTCTTTTCTCTGAATGATCAAAGCTGGAGATGAGACACTGGACAAGGTGGGCCAGGGCTCTGAGGCAGTGCTAAGAATTCTCTCTCAGGTGATGGCTTATGGGTCTTGCTTGCATGCTCAGGGTCTAACTGATTTCCCTCCATATCAGATTGACAGGAACTTGTCCTTGACAGTTTTTTGCCTGCCTCTGCAGCACGGGGTGCAGGTCACTTGCTATGATTACAGGGGTATATCTCACCAAGTCAATCCCTGCCCTTGCTGGGGCTTTGGTCATTAGTGCACTTCTGTCTCACCTATTCTCTGCCTATGACACATAATATTTTCACTTCCAGAGGGTTGTAATATTTTATTCTAATCCAGATTATTGGGTTCAATACGGGGGGTAACTGTGTAGTATTTAATGGCCTGTGATATACAAGAGGTCAGACTAGATGATCTGGTGGTCCCTTCTGGTCTTAAACACTATGAATCTTAGATAGAAATAATGAAAATGATAGAGAACAAGTGAAAGAGTGCAATATTTATTATTGTCTAAAGCTTTTCTTGTGCTAGTTCTGAGATATAGTGATACTCTGATCAAATGAAGAAATACTTTTTCTGAACTTTATATTGTTGCACTACAGGTAGAATATTGAGCATAGAGAACCCCAAACAATACTGCAAAAAGAAAAAGGAGTACTTGTGGCACCTTAGAGACTGACAAATTTATTTGAGCATAAGCTTTCATGAGCTACAGCTCACTTCATCAGATGCATGCAGAAGAAAATACAGTGGGGAGATTTATATACAGAGAGATCATGAAACAATGGATGTTACCATACACACTGTAGAGAGTGATCAGGTAAGGTGGGCCATTTCCAGCAGTTGACAAGAACGTGTGAGGAACAGTAGAGGGGGAAATAGTTTTACTTTGTGTAATGACCCATCCACTCCCAGTCTTTATTCAAGCCTAAATTAATTGTATCCAGTTTGCAAATTAATTCCAATTCAGCAGTCTCTCCTTGGAGTCTGTTTTTGAAGGTTTTTTGTTGAAGAATTGCCACTTTTAGGTCTGTAATCGTGTTTTACATACTTTAAATACAAAAATGTAACTGCATATCAATAACAAAATGAAAAGAAAAGGTAGCGACGTAATCCATTATTCATCCTTTATTTTGGTATGACAAGCAGCTTAGAGTAATAGCAAAGAAAAAATAATAGTTTCATAAACTTTCAAAATTACTATGTTTCAGGTCAACAAAAACACTTTTCTAGTGAAAATCTACAAGATCTAATTCTTTTTTGGGAAAAATGAAACTAGACTTGGGGATACAATATAACATGCCAAGTGCTGTGAATTTATAATGTGTTACATGACTCCTGCAGGCAGAAACTATATTAATTAGAGCTGAGCCAAAAATTTACAGTGAATAAGTTTCTCATTGGATGTTGCTTCTTGTTTTTGTTTGCAGAATGTTTATCAGCTGATAGTTACTTCTTCCGCTATATTTGTTATTCAAATCTACTCAACAATTTAAAAAAAATGTATATTATGCTCTGTGGGTCAATTGGTAAAAGTTCAGTGACACTTCACATTCAATATTTAACTATGATTAGTCACATAATATAAGTCATATGTTGTTTTCCTCCTGCTCCCTGACGCAACAATGAAATTTTTGGTACTCAGGACAGGTCAAAGACAGGTAAGAAATTTGGGAAAAATTCTAAATCTTTTCCTTCCTAGGCCCAAGGCAATATTCTTAACAAAATTAGTTTATTCTAAGATTTAATAGCCAAGTACCAACTAGTTAAAATGTATTTTTTTTTGGTCATCACATTTGCCCCTAAATAATTGTCTATGTAGGCAATTAATGAAGAAGTTCTTGTGCACCCCAAAATTAAATGGACCCAACAACAGACCATTGTAGTGACATTTACCCATGGTGCAGAGGGCCAACTCTAAGGGCTTCCACACCACTTAAATCATAGAATATCAGGGTTGGAAGGGATCTCAGGAGGTCATCTAGTCCAACCTCCTGCTCAAAGCAGGACCAATCCCCAATTTTTGCCCCAGATCCCTATATGGCCCCCTCAAAGAGTGAACTCACAACACTGGATTTAGCAGGCCAATGCTCAAACCACTGAGCTATCCCTCCCCCCCCACAGGCTAGCACTGAGGGGCTGCAGGTTGAGCATAAGGATTTGCCCAGGAAGATCCTGTTACTGTATAGGGTCTCAATTTTGCAGATCCTAGAGCTATGAATAGTTAAGATGAACTTCCAAGCTTCTTGGTGCCTAGATGAATTTGGCCTTCAAGCAATTGGAATTTTGCCCATTACTACTACTATAGAGTATTAATATACTAGAAAGATACATATATACTGTGCCCAGACAACTAACACCATCCTCCCAAACACTACCACCCAGTTTCAGTCATAAACAGCCATTTCTGGGTTTTATTAGTTCATCATATTTTGTTTCTTTTGTGCTTCTAGGTCAAAGAGACAGCACAGAATGAAAAGGCACTTATACACACACCACTCAAAATCCCCCTATAGAAATGAAGCAAGCAAAATAAAGATTAACATTTTAATTTGTTAGGCATTTAATTTTCTCCAGATGTCATGCTACACTGTCGCAATTTCACACTCATGGTTGATTGTGCCTACCAAATCTACTTGTGTTTAAACTGTGATCTATTAAATCTTGTTTTCCTTTTATGAAGTTTGATAAGCCTTGATTGATTCTTGCCCTGTGGTGCTTCAGTGTCACATAAACAGGTATATATCTTTGTTTCACAAACATATGCAATATCATAATTCCCAAATGGTATGTTAGGATACTGGCAGCTGGAAGTTTATATTCAATTTGTGGAGGGTGTCAGAAGTACAAGAACCTTATCCCATTCCGTAGAATGTTTTGATTTAAATTCTCATAAATTTCATCAATTGTCCAAACAGTTGGACAAGCTGAATGAAAGCTATATTCACAAATAAAACTAGCTTTCGCGAGTGCATATGCTGGCACTTAAACCATACCATCATTTCCCCATTTCCTTCTACATTCTATTTTGTTTCCCAACATTTTTCAAGCTGCCACACTCTGCAGCTAATACCTAAGCAGCTTTCTGCAACCTCTCTGTTCCTCTGACAGTCTTGTCTCCCGCTCTGGCATTTTACTTCTCACTTTGCATTTTCTTAACCTTCCTGGTAGTTCCCTTCCCATCAGAAATCCAACATGGCTCTAATCCTCCTACGCATTCTCCTCACATGAACACTCTGCAACGACTGTCCCAACATTCTCCCCAAATCCATTTACACTGCCCCCCCCCAAGAAAAATTCACTAACCACTTAAAAAAAAAAGATATTAGGTAGCGTAAGATGAGCAAACGAGAGCTTTGCCCAACAGCAGAAACTCTGCATCAGGAATAGGATCTCAGGAGATGGAGACCATGGATCAGTCCCAGGTATGGATCATGGATCAACAATAAAATATTATGTATCAGGAGTTAGAAAGTTATAAATTTTACTTATAAGTCATTTACTCTTTCTATCTTTGAGTCTGTCTTCTTTCTTCTCTCCCCATCCATTTGCAAAATATTACCAGTGGCACTACACAAAACAAGGTATATTTCATGGAAAATCTTCAAGTATGTTATCTTAGAAATATGAATTGGCACAACTCACTTACCTGCAAGTGTAGACTAAATTAACTCAAAGAGAACTGGATGTGATATGCCCTTGTCTATGCTTGAAATTAAACTATTCCATCACCAGCTCAGCTGCACCAGTTACTAGGATGTGTTGTTGGTAATCAGAACTCTTATGTTTTAGACAAGATTTATAAGAAAGTGAATACCTATTCCTGATGCTAGTTCTTGCTTGTTTCATGCATATGAGGTGTCTGACTCTGCTAGGACTCTTCACAAAAGTGATGTATGCAGGATTTGGACTTAGTGATATACTGTTATACTAAAAATAGAAAATGAAGACCAAGCAGTAGAGTTGTGCAGCTTTGCTTTTTATCACTAACATGTAAAAATAAGTTTGCACAGTAGCACTATTGTTGTTTTTTTGTTATAGGTCAATGATCTATTTCTTCGAAAGGATGAGAACTTTTTTACTTACTTTATAACTTGCACACTCTGCCAAATAATTTGATCTGTTTCAAGTTCAGTTTTCCATTTTGCATTAATTTGAAGTTTTCCAAGTGCAATCACAGTTTGTTCCTCAAAAATTGAGTTGAATTTTCATTCTTGGCAATAATGCAGCTGTTTATGGAGGTAATGTCAGATGATGGCACATTTTAGACCAATAAATAGCTTGTCCAAAACTCCTATTAAACTGATGTATCGTTACCTTTCAGTCTTTGTGTAAATCCCTCTGAAGTTATCTTCCATACAATATATTCCGAGATCCTGAAATTTCTCATTATAGAGCTGACTACGATCACAAATGTAGCTTTACATGTATCTGCTGGAAAAAAAACAAAATATAAATCTTTAAGACAAAGCTCTCTCAGGTAATATTACTCACCTGACTCTCTGCTCTCCTCTAGGTCTGACCTCTTGCCAAATTACATTCATCTGATTTCAGGTCTGCTGTCCATTCACCCAGTGCTTTAATGATCTCTTTCTCGAGACTATAAATTAGGACCAATGCAAAGTGACACCCCCTAGTTCACAAATATTCATCTTCTCTCATATGATGGGTGGTCAAATTAACCATCCCATCGTGCACTGAGTAAAAAACTAAGAGGAATAACCGATGTAAGGAGCTGATCAAATACCTTAAAGTTGTATGCATGTACACAACATATAGTTTACACATCTAAAGAAGAATTCAGCTGTGATGTTCAGTAAATGCTGTGGACTAACCTTTATTTTATTTTGTTTTTAAATATACTCCTTTTCAAATCTCTAGGTGCCTTAACTTAAGCATACAGTAAACACAATTAAATTAAACTACAGCAGCATTGCAATCAGTTCTGCAGGAACCTGGCTAGCCAGCTAACCAACTCACCCCTTCATCTAAGATACAGTCTTTCCATGCAACTTTAGCTCTCCCCTTCATTGTCGCTGGTGAGCTGACAAGCCCTCTGCCCCTCAGCATTCTGGGATGGCCTTTTTGGTGAAGCAGTGAAGACTGAAAGTGGCTCTAACCTCCTACTGCATGAGGAAGTAGCACTTTAGCTATTACTAACATTATTTTGTTTCATGAGCCTTTCCAAAACCAGGGAATTTTCAAGAACAAAAATCCTCTTTACTACAAATATTTTGCTCTGCTCAAGTTGTGCATTTACCCTCTCCCTCATTTTACTGCAGCAGGGCCAGAAAACTCTCCTCCTGCTCCTACATATTATTATTTATTTGTATTAGCATAGAAACTGCTAATGCTGTGGGAGTGGAGTAGGTTGTTGGGCTGATGTTCCCAAGAGCCTATCTATTGCCATGGGAGGATTCTCGGCCGCAGCATGTTAAAATGCCAGTTCACATAGAGAAGTGTTTGCTAGTTCTACTGTCCAGTAGGGGAGGGGGTGTTGCAGGTTCCTCATTCCTATGAATATACCCTGCATTATGAGGAACCAGACCTAGTGGGTGCCCTAATCAGGATACAGGTAACTATCTACCTGGCTTCTACAGGATGCAGAGAGTGGAAAGCCTTCAAGCTTCTCAGCAGGTGAGGAAAGGTCGGAGGCCACTGGACTGTCCCTTAGTAAATAACTCTAGGAAAGAGGGGAAACCCAGGCATGTTGGGGTAGGACTCTCAAGTAAATATTGTCTTACCCTGGGCTCCAGCCAGGGTTGGGGAATTTAATCTGCCCTCCCTGCAAATACTGGGTGAGGGGGACAGTACTTGGTTATAGTGGAAGAGGGAAAGGAGAATTCCAGAAGGACCAGCCAGGTGATTTGAGAGAGTTTTCCTGTTTCACTTTGAAATGCAGGAGAATGAAACAATTGGGATTCTTTCCCTCCCCGGCAGCCTGAGGCTGAAGGAGTGTTTCCCCCACTTCTCGGATGCGAGTGCTTGTTAGAGCTAGGACCACTGATGTGCATTCTGCCAGGGGTCAGTGCTGCTGCCATCAGCACAGTCATATCTTGCAAACTGGAAACAGAACTTGGATCCCAAAACACTGAGTCTTATTCTAAACTTAAAGCCCATGATTGTTCAGTGGATTCTATTTCAGCAGAAGTCCTCTATCCCTGCTAATCACGGTTCAAAGGTAGATTCAGTTCATATAAATGAAAAAAATTCAAGAGCTTTGGGGATTTGCCTGCCTTTTTTCTTTGGCAGTTTTCACTGAAAAAATTAAATTGGACAGGCAAGCTGAAAATGCAGCAGTATTCATGGAATACTATCAGAGTGGTAGCCATCTTGGTCTGGATCTGTAAAAGCGGCAAAGAGTCCTTTGTCACCTTACAGACTAACAGACGTATTGGAGCATAAGCTTTCGTGGGTGAACACCCAATACTAGCACACTTTCTGTACCACTAACCACTAACAATATAATTGTGACACTGTTCTCCCTATGAATTGCAAGTCTTTTTACTGAAAAAACAAAGCTTCAAGAACAAAGGACTTCAAAGCTTTGAATTCCACCTCTCCTTTTGAGGATTTCCTTGAATACCATGGAATAACACTGAGCTTTTGAACAAGAACTGCCTTCCTGCAAGATTGGTGGAACTTTAAGGCTCTAGACTTGCATGCATTTGACATGTCTGGCAAGGGAGACAATGAATTAATTATGCCGCTAAGTGTTCAATTTCTTCAATGCAAGCTTGTGTGTGTCAGTTACAATTACTGTGCTTAGCTTCACTTTGAATCTTTAGATATTTCGCTTAAATCAAGAATAAACTGCTTTCAGAGAAAACACACAAGAAATTAAGTCTTCCTTTATTTTTTGGAACAGCATCTCCAACTTGTAGGTCTGCAATGAGACTTGACCATTGCCTTACTTCTGTCAGGGAAAGAGGAAAAATGTGCAACTTGAGAAAGAAGGTCTGTGTCAATGTTAATTGCTTCCTTCCTCTTTGGAAAACAAGTCTCACACACGCACACACACGACCTCAGAGGAATGACTGACTGACCATGTTGCTTTCCTGTTTATTAAATCTTGGGATAAATTAGATACAGTAAATATCAAGTGACCTAGAACACCACAAAGTAAAACACAAGTGGTTTTCTGCATCACAGGAACAGCAGGATAAAACTTGAGTGCTTAACTGAGAATCAGACTGTAACTCTGCAATCTGCCCTGGGTAATAGACAGTGTAAAGCTGCACCATTGCAAGAGCAAAGTAGAGAATGAGTTGTAACTTAGTTGATATTGTTTCCTTTGCTCTGGGGAAAGAGTAATTTACTTCACTGCTTTTTGTGGAGTGGCTTACTCCCCTCTGTGTGTCAAGCCAGATATTATAGCTGTTGAGTAAGAGCCAGGGCTCCAACAACTAACTGCCCACTTGCCTGGGAGAACTCCTACTCTTGTCCCCATTGCCAGAGACAAAATCTGAGCAGGAGAGTAATGGGTGGGGTGGGGTAGGGGTGGGGTGTCCTGTGTGGTCACAAAAAGTCAAAGGTGTTATGTAATCCAGTCACTGTCCAACATTAAACAGTTAAAAACTAGGTTTGAGTTCGGTATACAGAGACTTCAGCCTGTGTAGTAGTATGGCAAACACACCATTATACATCCGTTTAACCTTTTTGTAAAGATACAGAAAAGGGAAAAAACAGTTATAGCATTTGAAATGTATTAGATAAAGCTTTTATTTTACCAACTTCCCTTGCCCTTTACCTGGAGGGAGTTCTTAGAAGGAAAAAAACATTTGACAGTATTTTATATGGTATCAAAAATGGTAATAACTGGGGGAAAAGACAGAAAAAGAAAATAATTGAGATCAGCTGGAGCTATTGTTAAAGTCTGATACTGTTTCCAAAGAAGGCAAAAGGGGAGAGAAAAGAAGAGTAACGACAGAACATGCAGCTTCTATTTCTGGTGATAACTTTTACTTGCAAGTTCACTGCTGGAAAAAACACTAGCCCACCACACGGTCTTATCAGACACTAAGACTGGGCAAACCTGTACAAGCATCAGGCTGTTTCGGACATTGTTTTAGTTGCCTCTTTCTGGACACAGGTTTACAGCAGTGTTGCAAAATGCAGTATTTTCCAGCTAAGCCAGACTTAGACAGAAGCAAAACAGAGAGGGATAGGAAAGAGAAGAAATAAGGTAGGGAAGGAAAAGAACACACAAGAGAGATGACGACAAAGTCTCACATCCTAGGTGAAGTTTTGGATTTAGATGGAGCTGGTGAAGGTGGCAGTGTTGGTGTCATCTGGCTTCCTCTCTCTAGTCCAGTCTCATTAGGACATCTCTCAGGGTTAGGAAGAAGATGATCTAGGATCCCAAGAAACAGTAGGGATGGCAGCCATGACAGTGAAGCTGACCTTCCTTCCCCTTCTCTCACCGTTCAGTCAGCCAACATATCAGTAGCCAGCGTTCCCTCACAAAAGTTTCTTTCAGAGGACCCCAAAAGGGGAGTGATGGGTGGAATAGTCCATCCTCACAGTTTGTCCACCAATGGGGCGTGGTTTCAGACAGACCAATTTTAGTTCACTGATTTACATAAGACCATAAGAACAGCCATACTGGGTCAGACCAAAGATCCATCTAGCCGAGTATCCTGTCTTCTGATAGGATGCCAATGCCAGGTGCCCCAGAGGGAATGAACAGAACAGGTAATCATCAAGTGATCCACCCCCTATTGCCCATTCCCAGCTTCTGGCAAACAGAAGCTAGAGACACCATCCCTACCCATCCTGGCTAATAGCCATTGATGGGCCTCTCCTCCATGAATGTATGTAGTTCTTTTCTGAACTCTGTTATAGTGTTGGCCTTCACAACATCCTCTGGCAACACATTGGTGGAAAACACACACATTGGTGGAAAAGAAATTGTATTTAATTGTATTTAATTTTTATATCTCTCCCCACAACATAACTATATAGGCTGATACATTATTTTAATATATTTTGACAGGTGTTCAAACATAAAAATTCAAGAGCTGGCGTGCTCTTACATTTAATACATTGGATATGAGCTCTGATTATCACAGTGGACCCAATGCTGTGTGGTGCCAAGCACTCAAATTATGCTGATTTCAAGGTGAATTAAGGGCACTCAGCTGGTCTTAGATGCTTCTAGGATCAGATGCAATATTACCATTTGTTTGTTTTATACTTAAAAATCCTCTTCCATTAATTCTTCTGGCATCTAAAATATGAGAGTTTGCAAGTTCAGGAATTAGACCAAAAAAGGGCAGGACAAAATGCAGTCTCCAATGGACTTTTATTAAGGTTAACATCACAATCACTGCGTGATTGGAGAAGGTGGAACGTAAGCATAGATGGGTAGAATTACTCTGGGGGATTATTCCACTGGTTAGCATGCCAGCATGCTTGAAAGAGACTAAGACTAATTTTTAATCTTTCAAGTGTTCATAACTTCCTTATGGTTTAGCATATGGAAAGCCCACGCTATGCAGGGTTTCTCATATTAAATGACTCAACTTGCAGACAGTGATTTCTCTCTAACAACTTCATCTTTAGTTGCTAAACACTGGCCTTAACTTCATTAGGAAAAAGTGTGTGTTCTGAACTCAAATTAGCTTACTTGAGGTAAAATCCAAGTAAAGACCAGGCAGTCTAATTTTAACAAAAGTTATCAGGTTTAGGTAAAAACTTGGCTTCCTTATAGTTCCTTATAGTCCTTAATTAAGTTGACCTGCTAATTTGTGTGCAAATGAAACTGCCTTGTCTTTACTAGGATTTTACCTTGAGTTAGCTGACTTAAGAACACATCTTTTATTCCTAGTGAAGACACAGCCAAGCAATATTAATAATAGAGAATCATAGAACTGTAGAGCTGTAAGGGACCTCAAGAAGTCATCAAGTCCAGCCCCCTGCACTCTGACAGTACCAAGTAAACCTAGACAATCTCTGATAGGAGTTTATCCAACCTGTTTTTAAAAACCTCCAATGATGGGGATCCAACAGCCTCCCTTGGAAGCCTATGTTATGCTTATAAGAAGCACAATAAATCTTTTTCAATGGGATAAAGCAATACGCTGCGTTTATTGAGAGTACAATTTAAACATCAAATCAGCATGTGCTTCCATTAACCCTCCCTCCCACCCACATACCAAAAGGTTCTGCAGCTGGATCTTATACTTACCAGTCCTTAGTGTTGCTCAGTTAGTTCCAGTGGCCAGCTGAAACTGCACACGAGGGAGGGGAGGAGCTGGAGCTGGGTCTCTGTTGGATGTGTCTGAAGTGCCGATGTTGATGCAGAACAAACCCAAAGTTCCATGGCAATACACCCTTCTTTTATAGTAATAAAGTCCCCATACAAGTCTATGGACCTTGCTCTGTCACACCAGAGCTGTTAACCACAAGGAAGTCAAGGTTGCTCCCAGTCAGCATTTTGGGTTGTTACTGGGAGTATCCATAGCTGTTTCTTATCTTCTCCTTGGGGTGTACGCCTTTGCTTTAGGGTCATCAATCTGCCATTGGGGTGATTCTGATAATAAGGTTGGTGCCTCTCAACTTCTCCACTCCCCTCTGAACCATCCGACCCATCAGTACTGGTGCCTCCTGTCTCTTCTCATGCCACACATTCACTCACACACAAAATTGTAAATAAATAATTTCAAAAGCAAGAATTACAGCCATAACACTTCTATCCTTCTAAACACAATTAAAACAAAACAAAGAATAAAACTAAAATTTCTTTTTACTAATTCAGAGCTACCAAAATAATCAAAATGGAGTACAATTTACTAGAGACAATCTCTCCCATTAGGCTTTTTGGCCTATACCTATTCCAGAGCTTAATGACCCTTACACTTAGAAAGATTTTCCAATATCTAATCTGAAGCTCCCTTGCTGCTGATTAAGCCTGCTACCTCTTGTCCTACCATCAGTGGACATGGAGGACAACTGATCACCATCCTCTTTCTAACAGTACTAAGCATATTTGAAGATTAGGTCTCCCTTCAGTCTTCTTTTGTCAAGGCTAAACATGCCCATTTTTTTAAATCTTTCCCTATGGGTAAGGTTTTCTAAACATTTTACCATTTTTGTTGCTCTCTCCAGTTTGTCTACACTTTAGGAAAAATGTAATGTCCCAATTTGGACATACTACCCTAGCTGAGGCCTCACCAGTGCTGAATAAGTGTGAAATGATTACGTCCTATGTCATATTTGGCAATCCTATTTATACATCCCACAATGGTATTAGTATTTTTCACAGTTGCATCACATTGTTGACTCATATTCAATTTGTAATCCACTCTAACCCCCCGATCCTTTTCGGCAGTATTATCATCACCTAGCCAGTTATTCATCATTCTGTAGCTGCATTTGATTTATCCATCCTCAATGAAGTACTTTGCATTTGTTTTTATTGAATTTCATCTAGTTGATTTCAGACCAATTCATCAAGGTCCAATTTGAATTCTAATCGTATCCTCTAAAGTGCTTACAACCCTTCCCCTCATGGTGTCATCTGAAAATTTTATGAACATACGCTCCACTCCATTATCACACTAAAAGAATATTTTCCAGATTCAGAGAGAAATGGAGACATGGCTCCATGAGCCTGAGAAAGGAAGTCTCCCTCTAGCGAGCTTCATAGTTTCTAAGCAGGCACACTGTACTAGGGAAATCAAAAGCTTTGCTCTTAGGGTCCTGTGTCCAGGTATGCAATGCAGTAACTTCTGCTGTAAATCACAAACTCTACCACACTTGCAGTTCTTCTACTGCTTCATAGGGATTTTTTTTTGCAGGGGTGTGGGGGTGGGTAACGACTTTCTGAAGTGTCAGAAAAGTGCCACCCCAGCCTCTTGGTTTGACATTCATGCTGTTCATCATTCAGTTCTGTGGCTTCTGAGCTGCCTTCCCACATTTGGCACTAGTATAGACAACTGGCTAGCTTGAAAGGGTAGCTCAGAGGTAGCAAAATCTTAAATTCCTTATTAATTATAAAATGGAGATATTTCACTTTTTGTCACATTCACAGGCTGTAGATGGAACAATGAGCTTCTCCAAGTGAAGCCACAACTTGCTTATAAGATATATCTCCCTCTCACTGTTGTGGACTCTTTTGAGGATGGGGTGACGATATAATTGGAAAACATTTTGAGTTGATATTTTAAATATCATGTGCCTACAGATATGCCATGTATTTTATTCATATAGCTCTATAATTCTATGAGTTCATAAATTTGGTTTGGAAGGATTAGATTTTTAATTGGTAAATTCCATACACACAAACTGATGAAAAATATTTCCATCAATAATGAACCAAATTTGCAGATAGGCAAAGTAAGAAAAATGCTGCTTGAACTTATCAGACTTTGATTTAAGGATATTTACTTTGCATATTTTGTTGACAATTTGTTTCTTTTTATGGTTATAAAACCTTTGATACCACTGATAATTTCCAACTGTAGCAAGGCACAACTCACCGGTGTGGCGCCTCTCACTGGTCATCCTGGGAATTAGCTCTCCAGCCTCCAGAGCACCCTCTACAGGCTGGTGTCCTACTTGCTTCAGGCCCCCCATGTCCCTCCCAGACTGTGGTGCTCCTTCCCTCAGGGTTTCTGCTCTCTCAGTCCCCAGGTCTCCCCACCATCTATCCCCACCTTGCCTCAGCAGCTACTGCCAGTCTTCATTTAGCCCCTGCACACTGGGGCAGACTGCAGTCTGTACCACTCATCATTGGCAAGGAGGGTTTGGACCTGGTGCCTTTACCTAACCTTGGGCTGCCCCTCTACAACCCCAGAACCTGCTTTAGGCCTTCAGCAAGGCCTGCAGGTTGGGAGTTTTCCAGCCTGGAACTCCCCAGCTCTTCTAGCCTTTCCTCAGCCCTGCTTCACTCTAGGTACCCTGGTGAGCTCCCAAGCAGCCAGGCCTGTCTCTCTACACAGCTAGGGAGAGACTGCCTAAGCTCCTGGCTCACAGCCTTTTATAAGGCCAGTTGTGGCCTGATTGGGGTGTGGCCCCAGCTGTGGCTGCCATCCCCATCAACCTAGGTGTAACCCTTTCAGGGCTGGAGCAGGTGACCACCCTGCTACACCAACGTGAACATTTTGATAAAAATAGGAAATATGCTTAAAACTAAACACTGATATTATCCAAACAAAATTATATTTTAAAAAAATGGAATACTGCCAGGTCTACTTATAAATTATATAGGGTTGTAGAGTGTGGTTGTGTTGTAAGTGGACAGTTTGCCTCACCCTATGGTCCTATTAGAGTCAATAGGCTTTGTTTAGGGTGTAAAGACAGCAAGATTGTACTCAGTGCAACATCTGTTTTGTCTTTTTTCTGTCTCTCAACTTTTTCCAAAAAAAATCATGCTGTATGTGCACGCACTCATAGGATATATACAAGGTGCAATTAAAGATGAGTTAACCTTGTTTTGTGGATAACAAGTGAAATGGAAAACTAGGGGGAGAAAATGCACATACTAGGCCCATCACTTGCTAAACTCTACATTATTCAGACAATTTTCGAGAAATTAGATGTTCATTTTAGCAACAAGGGACTGAAGATGTCTCCTTTGAACAGAAATTATGGCTCCACCTGAAGACTATACTGACAAAATTGAAGTGGCCAATGCATTATACCATTTTTCAAGCTGCTTTTAATTTTGGACACCTTCCTTCTTTGGAAGAAACATCACAATCTTGGCGTCAGTTCAAGAGTGCAAGGTTTTTGGAACAAACTTTTCTGTCATTTTGAGCTTTAGTTGTAGAATCTGAATATGTGTTTGTACTGAAGTGGTGTGGTGCCACACCACCCCGCTGAGGGAAGAACCTCCCCAGACACCAAAGTGGGCGGAGCAAATGAATCTTGCGCCCGCCCCCCAGAGGTCAAGGCACAGGATAGGAAGTAGAAAAGCCCAACCCTGGAGCTCAGTTGTACAACAGCAGCTGGAGAGGTCAGATGCCTGTGGCCTGGCTTGGGAGACATTAGCAAGCCGTGGCCAATCTGAGGAGTGGCTGAGCCTACCCCTTGCCAGCTACCCAGAGGAGCTGCCAAGTCTACCCCTCGCTGGTGACCCAGAGGAGCTCATGGTGCTGGAACCCTCCGAGGACACCACCCTTACCCAGGTACTCTACGAGGAGAAGTCTGGAAGTAGCCCTGGGGTAGCCGACCCCAGTCTGGCTGCAGCACTGCCAGAGCCAATGTCAGTGTGTTGCGGCGAGGATCCCCACTGACACAGCAGTGGGTCTTTGACTCCTGCTACAGCCCCGGGCTAGGATGCAGTGGAGTGGGTGAGCCTGTGTCCCCCCCTGCCACCCACCTTTTGGGTGGCAGTCTCCCCCTCCCCCTGGTTGCTAAAGCCAGGGCCTGGGCCTATATTGAACTATTTGCTCAGTCCCTGCCTGAGGGCCTGAGCCCCTGACTGTTTCTTTGCTGCCCTGCCCTGACCCACGGCCTGGGCTTATATCTAACTGCTTGCGGAACCCAGCCTGAAGGTCTGGGCCATAAACTGGGTATTCCCCAACCCAGCCGAGAGTGTAGTGAGGCGGTGTGGTGCCCCACCACCCTGCCGAGGGATGAGCCCTGGCTGAGTTCCATTACAGTGTTGTATCAAGAACTTTGTGTCTTCCTTAACTAGAGTTAGAAATGAAAGGCTGCTCTTATTTACAACTATGTAAATTGAGAGTAACTCCTCTGAAGTCAATGGACTTATTCTGGATTTAAGCCAGTATAAATGAGATCAGAATCCGGTCATAAGTATTTTGTTTTTTTCTCACCACTTTATGATGAAAGGAACTCTACCATTCATCATATTATAATTATGGCCTTCTTGTTTCCTAAATTAATTGCCTTGCGAAATCTTTCAAACAAAAATAAATGTCCATTTCTGATTTTTTACACTCCATCAATCAAAAGGAAAATACACAAAGTACTGGATATTTTTCTCTGCTCCAATCTTCTGATCAATTTCTGGTGAGGAACAGGAGTGAATACTAAAACTCCAATATAAGACTGCAAGAGAACATTGACCCAAATAAAAATAAGCTCTTAAAAAACAAAACCCACAACTCAGAACAGGAAGAGGAAGAAAGGAACTTGCCACTTTAGTTCCCAAATGTTCCACTGGGTTAGGGTTTGATATTCTACCAAAAAAGTCAGTATTGTCTCATTATTCTCCAGGAAAAAGAGCATGATATTTGCTTCATGCTCCATTTTCACAAATATTTTTGTGTGCAGTTAACTCTTACAGCTACACAGAATAAAAATTACTTTAACTATATGATTTCCTATTTTTTTTTAAAAAAAATAACATGAAGGTTGCATAATCAAGCACTGAGTACTGGTGCAACCTTGATATGGCTCCTTGTTTTTGTACCTTGAGATGCAGCCTTGAATGACATCATCACATTACTTTTTACACAGGATCCCTGCCCCAGGCAGTTGCCAGGATGAAAATGCTTTGGGGATGAATCAGGGCTGAACAGTCAGTGAGACTTTTTGAAGGACACCTCTGAGGTGTTGCATAAATTGAAGGTGTGAAGTGAATGAATCTGCTGAGTGCAGCAGGAGAAGATGGTCTTGTTTCCAAGGCAGATGAATGCCACCAAAAGGCGGTGCTGTAAAAGTCCTAAGTGAAACTGCACGAGTTACTTCAATCAAAATGTTTGCAGGTGGCCACTAACTGTGTCTTGTTTTCTGGATGCCCAGCGTGAGACCCCAGGGACTAATATGATTAAGTACTGAGCACTCACCACTGCAGCTGAAATCCATGGGAGCAGCTGTTGGTTAATACCTCTGGAAGTAAGGAAATCTGAATGAGAGGAATTAACATAGATTTGGGAGTCAGGCAATCCTGAGTTCTAATTCTGCTACTGACTCTGTGTGTTGTCTTGGGCAAGTCATTTTGCCTTCTGTTTCAGTTGCCACATCTGTAAAATGGCAAGTAAGTGTTATTTCCATTACCTCACAGGGTAGTTGTCAGGATCAATCAATGTCCAAACCCATCATTTTTATAGAACTACATATATTGAAATCAAAGCACTATTTAAAAAAAAAAAAACCCAGGCCCTAGCTGTTTCAAGTTGAATGACCAGTCATTGAACATGCCTGAAATTAATGGGACTTTGCAAATTTTGGCCTTACTCTCCCTAAGAATGTAAGAATGGTCACACTGACTTAGACCAATGATCCATCCAGCCCAGATCGTGTCTTCTGTCAGCGGCCAGTGCCAGATGCTTCAGAGGGAATGAACAGCACACGGCAATCATCAAGTGATCCAGTTGCAGCTTTTAGTAGTCAGAAGTGTAGGGACACCCAGAGCATGGGGTGCCTCTGTGCCTATCTGTGAAACACTCTGTACCTCACGGAAATGCTGTGAAAACTAATTAATGAATGTTTGGATACTATGGTGATCAGTGCCATAGGGAAAGCGCATGAGAAAACTATTTACTGTACCATCCATACTCTGTCTCAGGTACTGAATTAAAGTACAAGGGCACATCCTGAATGAGCATAAGAAGAAATATTGAAAAGCTGCCTCATTCCCTGAGCACTATCCATCCTGTTCATTGAGTGAGGCAAGAATCCTGTAGGGAAAAACTGAATGTGCTCACGTAATTAAAAACCGGTATCATATGCTGACTTAGTTGCATAGGAGACCTTGATTCTGACTGGTCTAGCTTTTGAGAGGTTGACTTTGCAACCTCAATGACAATCTTAGCATTGTTTATTTAATAAACATAGTACATACTCCTATATGTATGGGAGAAAGTTCTAAATGATTAAGTGACTCAACTAAACTCTTAAAAGTTGATTTAAAACAGCTTCTCTAAATATACTCTGCTAGTTGTTAACTGATTGTGCATATACAGGAGCATACGGGTTAAGTGGATGTAGCCAGTGTTTATTTACACATGTACACGTGCACACACACTAAAGCTGAAATTGCTGGAGGCAATCCCACAGTATATGGCACATTAACTTCAGTAAATTTGCAACAAAAAAATCATATTCTAGTTCAAGAGAGGCCAGCTGTCCTCTAGGTTGAGTGGGTGTTAAACAGACACCCAGTGCTTAATTTGAAATGAGAGAGGTGCCCTAGCTCAAGCAATTAGGTGCCAGGGCTTAAGCGATTTTTTTTTTTTTTTTTTTTTTTTTTTTTAAGAACTTTCATAACTGATGCAGCAAGCCCAGGGGTACCAGGGCTATGAACTGACAAGCCTAGAGGTGCTGGGGCTCAGACCTGGCCAAACCTGGAACAAATTAAGCACTGCACACATCCACCCACCCACCTGCACAGAACAGTCAGTGATTTTACTTCTTAAAATAATCAAAACATCTGCATCTCCAAGCACAGTGATGGGCCCCAAAGAAGCCCAGATCCAAGTATTTCCAATTCTAGGGGCTAGGAAGATGGAGAAGTGAAATCTCAATCTAGATGCAGCTGTGAGTTTCTTGGGTTGGATCAATTTCTGTCATTACTGGTCTGTCTCATTTTTATATATTTATTGCCAGTCCTAGCAGATAGATGACTTTGCAAGATTCTATGTGTATTTTTTACTAGTACATCCCTTCTAGTAAATTTTTGGGCTTCTTCTGAGAGGGAACTGATAATCACACTGAGATCTATGTCTTTATGAACACAACTATAGCACAACTAAAGGCAGAAGCTGAGGGTATATACAAGTAGCAGTATATATTTTAAAATGTAATGCCAGGACTATGCAGGAAAGGAGTTTCACTTCCACCACAACATCTGTGGACTCCTAGTCAGCAGAACTGTTGTGAACAGTCTAATACATTTCGGCTGTCTTTTATTGACTTCAGTAGGAATTTCAGTCTATTTTGTGGTTAGGATGGCTCAGATTTAGACTGAACTATACTCTGTCATGGGAACAGAGATTTCTAGAGGGGATAAATGTTGAGTTTTCTTTGCTTCACTTGACTTGCTAAGTGATTTAGAGGTTCTTAAAGAGCTGAGGTTATCACCTACAAATTGGTCCCATTTACCACTTGGCTGCAAATCTACCAGTAAAAACAGGACACCTTTGATCTCATTCACATTGATATAGTTCTGGTGTAACTATTGATTTCAGTAAAGTTACTTTGGAATTAATCATGCCAGGTGTCAAAATCTACTCTTAGTGGTACCAAAGGCAGCTGACTGACCTAAAGGAATTGGCATGAGCACTTGATTTTAATGAATCTCCAGAAGAGAATAATTAACTAGTGAGACCAATGTAGTGTCTCTAACATCCTCACTTCCAAAGCTATCTGGAGGAAAGTTAAGGAAACCTGAAAGCTCCAAGTAATATCAGAATAGCTTCTTCATTTTCTCTATAAATTTCCCAAAATAAGAAATATGGAAACTAGGCAAGAATTGGAAACTAAAGTATAATGAGGTATTATATTTCAGATTTGGATTTCACTTGTACCAGTGTGAATCCACGGTAACTTCATTGACTTGAAGAAAATTTCCAGCTTCTCTTAAATAATAAATATTAGACCCTTTTTCTCTTGACACGTGGAATCTCATCAACCGTTACTCAATATCTAATCTTCCCATTTTGGGAAACTATAAATAGAATTGGTTGAAAAGTTAGATGGGATTTTTGTGAAAGCTTTGTGGATTTGGCTTTTGCTGAAATCTGTTTTGTTTTTTTTCCCCCCCACCAGTAATGAAAAAGGTGGTGGTAACGAGAAATAAGCCATTTGTGTGAAGAAGTAATAGAATTATATTCCCAAAGCACAGCAAATGGGAAGCTCCTCCACACATCAAAAAGTACTGTAAATCTACTGTGTGATCAAAGTATGTTACCCTGCCATGTTGCCCTTTAGTTAAAACAAGAGTGAGAGCAATAAGGGTTTGGAGCTTTAAACCAGACTGAGATCCTTTGCATTGTAATATGACTATACAAAGTACTATTTGTACTTTGATCTACTTTGTAGAGAAATTAAGTAAAATTTAAAATCTTCCTAAAAATAAGAGTCTGAATAATTTATATATATATAATTGAAGAAAAATCTGAAAATCAAGTTGTTTAAATGTAAAAACTGAATTCTAAGATACATGCTTTTCCCATGCCACCTGGATCTGAGCGAGAAAGATTCCCACCCCGCACCCCCACAGCACCAGTACTATTATTACACACTCCTATTTCCCTATGCTATAAAAACCCAGAGTAAGACACAGGCTTGCTCTCCCAGCACAGCATTCAGCAAATGAAATTATCGGATGTCTTAAAGTAATGGAATAATAGAAAGAAACAAAAAAATCACAACTGAAGTAATTTTGTCAGATAATGGTACATCAGCAGACTGGCAAAATGTCTTGTTTTAATGTGTAAAATGCATTAAAATATTTTCAGTAGTGCTAAATGGCGGCAGAGCAATGCATGGATAAATGGATCGTGATTAACTATATTTATGGTTCAGTTTTCATTACTAAACTCTTAATTTAAAGGTTTTTTGCTCTTCAGTGTAATGTACTAGTTCTAAGGGATTAAATTAGTCTAAGAAAACTAATTTTTCCCCTATCAGAGTGTAAAGAGGAGATTTTACAGCAGATTTAATAACTTACAATGAAAATAAATATTTAGAAATACCTGTGGCACTTCAACAGTTCTGTAGCTGTGAATGGCTGACTGAATTTCAGGAAGGCTTCCATTTTATTGAGTTTTCAGAAAGTGAAGTCACCATGTAGGGAGGAACTCACCTGAAAGTGGAGGGAATTGAGCTATCAGGGAAATAATCTTTATTGCTGGAGTAGGGATTAATCTCTGGGTATTTTTGAAGGGAAATGAGGATATGTCATCAGAGTGAAGGGGAGATGTTTTAGTGGCCAGGTGATAAACATTTAATTTATTCAGGGTCAGCTTCCAGAAATACATCCAATATTTTCAGCTGTTGTTGCATCTCTAGGAGACAGTCAACATTTTAAGATCAAATGCTTTTGACCACTGTCCTGATATACTATGGCCATATTAAAAAAACTAGATAAATAACCTAGAAACATGTACAGTATACATGGTTGTGGTGTTCAAGTTAACCAGTCAGAAGTTCTGCCTTCTCTAGGATAGTAAACTTCTTTCAAAAACAGAAAAGAGGGTCAAACAGGAACATGCCTTCCAAGTGATAGTGCACCACTGAGCCAGCAATCAAGGGCTGAGGTAGACACCAGAGTATGAGAAGCACAGATGAATGAAATATTTATCTCAGTCCTTTTGGTACAGAAATAACATGGTCTAGAACAATTAACATTTTCTGTTTTTTTTGTTTTTTGTTGTTTTTTTTAAAAACAAATCACTTTGCAGTAACGTGGCACTTATACAGCACCCTCCACCAGAGGAAATGGAAGCACTTGGCAAAAGTTAAGTTAGCTTCAAAACACCTGTGTAGGGAAGGGGAGGAAGTATTATATACATTTGAAAGAGGTAGAAACTAAGGCAGAGGACAGTGATTATCCCCTTCCCCATCACTCAGGATGTTCCAGGAACCTATATAACAGGTCTCCGAATTCCTTGTCCTATGCCAAAACCACAAGCCCAACTTTCCTCTTCCTCCCAGTGTAACAAGATATCCTCATGAAACACTGAGAAACTGAATGTTAATTATGCACTGCATTATATACATACATCTGAAAACAATATAATCTTTGGCATTTGTGACTGTTCTACCTGTGTTTGAAAACAAATGGGTTATTTCCTTGCATTTGCTTAGCTATTCAGTTCATGCTGGCTCACATTAGTTTCCTTCAAGCTACATCATTCTGTCTACCTCATCAAACAGACAACAGAATGTAACGTTAGAAAAATTTGACCTAACTAGCTGTAGTAGACTTGGCCTGCACCTGCCGTGTTCCCTCCCAGTGCAGAAACAACTTGGTCCTGCTATTTCTCTGCCTCCTGCACTGCTGTGTTTTATCGCTGTGCTGGGGCTCCCACTACTTCTGAATTAATCGCCTACTGACTGGCTGTTTACATCTCTTTACATTGTCAGAGCTATCTCTGCAACAAAAAGGGCCAGAAACATTATTTAAATGCAAGCTGAGTTTCTCCATCATGGGACCCAAAGGCAAACTCTGGTTAGCAGTTGCACAAGCCTATTCCAGATCATCAGTGGATTTTCTGATGCCCCAACAAAATCATCCAGTGTTAACAAGGGTGGGCCTGGATTCCCCTACCAGCCACTGCAGGGAGTGGCATGGGCAGGGTAGTGGACTTTGAAAATTGACTGTGGCAGTTTGTTTAGGGATACTTTGATAAGCTAAAAGGGAGGAAACTATAGTGACCTGGCTGGAGGGCCAAGCCATGAAGAGAAAACGCTGCAGCTCGTAGGGATGAGAGAGGATGCTGAGTGACAGATTGGGACAAGGGGCTGAGAAATCGCAAGAGGAGGCATCAAACCAGTGGTAAACTAATACTCAGATGAGCCACAAGGAGATGCTACAGCAGCGAGTGGCGCGAACCCTATGACAACCACATAGGGAAACCTAGCAAGTATTGTTATGACAGAGGTCACCAGATGGCATAGATATTTCTTAGATGTGTGCAAGTATTTAATCTTGGATGAAAAAGGCTGTGGTCTTTGCAAGGGTTTTGTTGTGATCCAGTTACTTTGGGAAGATCTGTGGCAAGCAGCAAGGGAGTTTGCTCTCAACCTTAATCTAACTAGAATCTGTTCTTGAGGCAGAGTTGTGTTTTGCAAACTGGACACTAGTTCTGGGCTGAAATTCCTGAAAGAAGGAATTTCCTGCATGCTGTCTGAGCACCTCTCTTCAGGGACGTGTGTGTGTATAAAAAAAGTTACACTAAGAATATACCCAGTCACTCTACAAGAAGCCAACCCAAAAGGCCCTGACCTCTGCTGTTGCTCAGCAGAGGAATGAGTATATTCTATTGATAAACATATCATATCATGCAATTTCAGGATTTGGAATTTGTATTGCATAATTTTTATTGGTTCTGTAATTAGCACAAACAAACTCCTGGTGGGAGAATGGGACTGAAGCAGGAAGTTGGTGTTTGAGGAGTTCAGAAATGAAGGGAAGATCTCCGGTAAACCCTCACTGTGAGCTGGATCCCACTGGGTTTAATGGGGCTGCTCAGTGCCTTGCAGAATTGGGCCTTATAAGATGAATGAGGCTGGATTTGTGAGTGTGAATACTGAGCCTGGTGCTCTGCTGTATCCTGTGAGGACTTACAAGACCACTAAGAAACAAAAAAGCTTTAGCCACACGGAGGCTGCCTAGCTGCACTGCTTTTTCATCACATAGTTGCCAAAGCTTTAAACTGACTTGCTGAGAGGTAAGACATAGGTGGTAGCTGCAATAGCATTTTCGGTAGCCTGTTTGGGAGTTACAGGAGGAAATCAATTTGGTCATATTTTTAAAAAACATTAAGCTATTCACATATTAGGCTACCAGGTCTTCTGGTTCCTAACCTATCAAGGAAGTTCCCTTTAAAAACAATTGCCTACCACCATTTGCTTTACTTGAAAGAGATTGATGTACTAATAAGGTAATCGGATGAAATAAACTGAAGAGAAATATGCCTTCATATTGAGGATTGCTCAAATTCTTATACTTCAGATTTAATATGAATGTTGCAGGCATTTGTAAAGATGCATTTACCTTGGTTAATATGATGGTTTGGGGGTGAATCCTTCATGTTTATGTAACACACAGCACCTTGTGTTCCAGAGCTAATTGTTTGGTTATTCAAATGGTTTCCTATTCAGATTTCTGGTCTGATTCTGCATTCCCTGCCTGTAAAGGTAAAGTGCCTTTTAAATTAGTGGGATTGTTGCTTGAATTATAGTTCTGCAGGTGTGGACCATGATTTTAGTTATAGATAACTTATGCCATTACTCCAAATCAAGTAAACTGTAACTGACTCTGAAAACTGCATTAAAAAGTGATTTGTGCTTGCTTTCCTGCACAGAGTGTCAGCCAGTAATGCTTTAATTGAAAGCATCATCCTTGAGGTGCACGATAAAAACTCAGATACTGCATGTACAATACCAAGTTATCTTTAAAGATTCAAGTTCCAGAAACATGCTTTAAGTTTAACAAATTCTGTGTGATGTTTCTGTATGCCAAGCCACTGTCTTCCAAACAGTCTAATACAAAAGAATTTTAGATGTGCCATGTGTACTAGTGCACTGTCCCCATTCTTTATCTTGCTACAGGTTATTGTTAATTAGTTCATCCTTATAGGTGTCTAAAGTCCTGGAAAAAAGAAAAGGAGGACTTGTGGCACCTTAGAGACGAACACATTTATTTGAGCATAAGCTTTCGTGAGCTACAGCTCATGCTCAAATAAATTTGTTCGTCTCTAAGGTGCCACAAGTCGTCCTCTTCTTTTTGTGGATACAGACTAACACGACTGCTACTCTGAAATAAAGTCCTAGAGATTCTTTGGGCCCTAGAAATAAAAAAGTTTCACGGAATGGATGTGTTTGTTATCAGGCTTCCTTCCTTGATTTGGGTAAAAAATTAATCAATTGTTCGACTCTATGGCTTTATGCAAATGGAAACACTTTTGATGAGACGCATTCACCAAAGAAACGCTATGAGACGCATTCACCAAAGAAATGCTACAGCCAATGTCGGCATAACTTATGTACTCATGGTATGAAAAAACTACCCCCGTGAGCAACATTAGTTACACCAACCTAACCAGTGCTTGTGTGCATGGTGTTATATTAGCAGGAGCATTTCTCCTGCCAATATAGCTTCTGCTGCTTCTGGAGGTGGTTTTATTATGCTGACAGGAGAGAGCTCTATGGCCATCAGCATAGAGCATTTTCATCAGAGGCACTGCAGTGGCACAGCTGTATTGATAGACATAGCCTAAGTGTCTCACAATTGGGTTCTCGGCACGAGAAGATTTACTCTTCAATTCCGGTGCACGTATACCATTTCTAAGGCTTAGTGGACTATTCACACTACAACTCTCCCATTTGGCTTAAGATTCAGTAAGTTTGAAGTTCAGTCTGGGTTTGCAAAACCTTTGGGAACAGAGGCGGAGGCTAGTTAGAGAGTTAGGAATCCGGAAAACATCCAGCCAGGCACCCAGTAGAATGGGCAGGAAGTGGAAGGGGAAGGAGTCTCACATGCTCATTTTTTCCAAGTAATCACACTCTACAATGGCAAGGTCATTAGTGTCTCTCTTTACTGACAAGCTGTACGTACAATATCTGTGTATGTAATATTACAAGGCTCCCATTCCAATTTACTGCAGCTTGGTAACACTGGTAACTGGGTGTGACTGCAGCTCAAGCCAACATATCCAAGCTAGCAGGAGATTCACCAGAGGCTAGTCCTAGCAGTAATTACCCATAGTTCTAGGTGGGTTTGTACAATCCACACCAAAGCTCATGCTTACATGACTTCTCAGCTCCAGGACCAGAACTAGAAAGATTAAAGTTAAACCACACCCGGGTATTTCAGGCTACTCATACCCTAACAAAACCCATCATGTACAGTGCTGTCACTCTAAGTATTCTGTGTATAGATCTACCAAACAAGTAGTAACCAGGAAAATTATTCATTACAAATATTTTTTGCAGCATTCAAGTGTGCTAGACTACTGTGGAGAACAAGTAACTAACAGTATAAGGCTACATTCAGCTAAATATTTGTCCTGGGTCAGGGGCATTTTGAGGAAACCTAGGGCCCAGTTTTTAACTAACATGTTCTAATTTAAATGTCTGCATTGAATTTGTGCTAGCTTTCTGCTTTCTAATGGATTTAATGCAAAATGGGGAGACATACAAGTTCAAAATGACTTTGGTCTGAGATGGAGTTTGAATGCCTGTGAAGTGAATTACTGCTTTTTGTGTAAAGCCCTAAGTAGGATGATGGTCAGATGGAAAAACCACTGAAAAAAATAAGTCTTTAATAGGTGTGAAAGCATCATCAAAACACTTCTCATAAATAATGCATAATGATATATTTCAATACTGCTGGTATTTTAATCCCTGAATTTGTTCTGCATGTCCTTGTCTAGCAGAACTGAGTTTTCTCTGCTATATATAGGGCCACTTCAAAAAATGATGAACCAAAGGAGCATCTTTGGGAATGGAAAAAAGTTTCCCAAACACCAACGATTCACCAAATCAACTTGACATAAATAGCAAATTATTTCCTTTTAATAAGTGATAGATATTGCTATGCGCCTGGCTGTTTAATTCAAACATATAAAATAATGGTGCCAAAACTAGCATCCTAAGCTTAAGAGATGGTGATTAACAGTTTATGTAACGTGACCTCTAAAGATACAATTATGAATTGATAATGGATTGGTTAGTGAAAATAGGTGCATCTGAACCCATTGGCTTAGTAGGGGAATTTGGGCTCACTTACCACACAAATAGACAAAAGCTCCTAGAACAGGGATTGGCAACCTTTGACATGCAGCCCACCAGGGTAAGTCCCCTGCTGGGTTGGGCCAGTTTGTTTACCTGCTGCGTCCACAGATTCAGCCGATCGCAGCTCCCACTGGCTGCGGTTTGCTGCTCTGGGCCAATGGGGGCTGCAGGAAGCAGTGGCCAGCACATCCCTCAGCCCCACACCACTTCCCACAGCCCCCGTTGGCCTGGAGTAGCGAACCGCGATTGGCCGAACCTGTGGACGCAGCAGGTAAGCAAACCGGCCCAGCCCGCCAGGGGGCTTATTCTGGTGGGCTGCATGCCAAAGGTTTCCAATCCCTGTCCTAAAATTTTGTTATAATTGTCAGGAGGCCAGCGTATACTATTTGCACCATCGAAGAGGCTCAGGCAGCCATGCACAAACCACTGTGTATCAAGCAATCTGTTATATTTGAGAAGCATTTTCTGTTCTACTAAGAATTTTCCCATACTGAGCCATCTGAGCACCACACAAAGGGTCCTCTTCCCCTGTTCTTCTGGATTCCTGACCCCATCTCCATCCCCTTGCTTCCCATGGACAGCACGACTCCAGTAGGAGCTGTGCTGCCAAGGTCTCCTCCAAACTTAGCCTGTCTCTAATCCTCCTCAGTGGGTAAGGGGCTCCACATGAGGTGAGGAACTTGGTAAATTGCACTGATTTTCCCTTCAGGTTTTGGGGGGAGGGCACGAATCCAGAGCATGGGGCAGAGAAGAGAACTATTCCCACACAGCCCTGTTTCCTCTAAATCCACAAATGTGGGGTTCAACTGAGCCTTCACACTGGGGGTTCTTTAAGGTGGTGTTCTTTGCTTATGAGCTTCTTAATCCAAGACTGATGGAAACTGGGTCCTCTTAGCATGCCTGTGCATTTCCCTCACTCACCTATCCATTCCAAAAGAGTTGCAAAAGCCATACAGGAAACCCACAGAAATTGGCATGCTCTGTGGATGCCTGGGCCTTGGATATGGATTTCGGGTGAACAGATGTTTTCACAGACTTTAAGGCCAGAAGGTGCCATTGTGATCATCTAGTCTGACCTCCTGTAGAACACAGGCCCTAGAATGTCCTTGAATAAATTCCTGCTTCAGGTTCAATAGCTATAGTTGAACTAGAGCATATCTATGCTACAAATGACTAATGGGGCACAGGATTTTCACTTTCTAGGTTCTCCATGCACTCATCTAGAAGTGAGCAGTCAGCAGATCTCAAGGAGACAAAGATGTATCAAACAAGTGGTGGTTGTCCATACAATGTTTCTGCTCTATGAAGTCGATGTGAGTTGGGCCCCACAATGTGGAAGGGTACAACTCACGCATCAGAACCATAGACTATCAGGATTGGAAGGGACGTCAGGAGGTCATCTAGTCCAACCCCCTGCTCAAAGCAGGACCAATCCCCAACTAAATCATCCCAGTTAGGGCTTTGTCAAGCCTGACCTTAAAAACCTTTAAGGAAGGAGATATCACCACCTCCCTAGGTAACGTATTCCAGTGCTTCACCACCCTCCTAGTGAAAAAGTTTTGCCTAATATCTAACCTAAACCTCCCCCACTGCCACTTGAGACCATTATTCCTTGTTCTATCATCTGCTACCCCTGAGAACAGTCTAGATCCATCCTCTTTGGAACCCCCTTTCAGGTAGTTGAAGGCTGCTGTCAAATCCCCCTCATTCTTCTCTTCTACAGACTTTTGGTTCAACAAGGACAAGTGCAGAGTCCTGCACTTAGGACGGAAGAATCCAATGCACCGCTACAGACTAGGGACCAAATAGCTAGGCAGCAGTTCTGCAGAAAAGAACCTAGGGGTTACAGTGGACGAGAAGCTGGATATGAGTCAACAGTGTGCCCTTGTTGCCAAGAAGGCCAATGGCATTTTGGGATGTATAAGTAGGGGCATTGCCAGCAGCTCGAGGGACATGATCGTTCCCCTCTATTAGACACTTGTGAGGCCTCATCTGGAGTACTGTGTCCAGTTTTGGGCCCCACACTACAAGAAGGATGTGGAAAAATTGGAAAGAGTCCAGCGGAGGGCAACAAAAATGATTAGGGGACTGGAACACATGAGTTATGAGGAGAGGCTGAGGGAACTGGGGATGTTTAGTCTGCGGAAGAGAAGAATGAGGGGGGATTTGATAGCTGCTTTCAACTACCTGAAAGGGGGTTCGAAAGAGGATGGCTCTAGACTGTTCTCAGTGGTAGCAGATGACAGAACAAAGAGTAATGGTCTCAAGTTGCAGTGGGGGAGATTTAGGTTGGATAGTAGGAAAAACTTTTTCACTAGGAGGGTGGTGAAACACTGGAGTGCGTTACCTAGGGAGGTGGTGGAATCTCCTTCCTTAGAAGTTTTTAAGATCAGGCTTGACAAAGACCTGGCTGGGATGATTTAATTGGGGATTGGTCCTGCTTTGAGCAGGGGGTTGGACTAGATGACCTCCTGAGGTCCCTTCCAACCCTGATATTATATGATTCTAAATAATCCCAATTCCCTCAGCCTCTCCTCATAAGTCATGTGCTCCAGCCCCCTAATCATTTTTGTTGCCCTCCCCTGGACTCTTTCCAGTTTTTCCACATCTTTCTTGTAGTGTGGGTCCCAAAACTGGACACACTACTCCAGATGAGGCCTCACCAATGCCAAATAGAGGGGAATGATCACATCCCTCGATCTGCTGGCAATACTCCTACTTATACAACCCAAAATTAGCCTTCTTGGCAACAAGGGGACACTGTTGACTCATATCCAGCCTTGTCTGCAGAATTGCTGCCTAAGCACTCGGTCCCTAGTCTGTAGCAGTGCATGGGATTCTTCCATCCTAAGTGCAGGGCTCTGCACTTGTCCTTGTTGAACCTCATCAGATTTCTTTTGGCCCAATATTTTAATTTGTCTAGAATGAAGTCATTCTTTCCCCCAACAACACTGGCCACAAGTGACAAACATTACCCTGAAGAAAACCCTTTTTATACTGGAAAGGAAAGAGATTTCCTCTGGTGTGAGGACTTTACAGCTCTCTCCAATTACCTTACAAAATTAATGTTTTGTAACCTTTAAAAACAGATTAACTAATGATGAAAATACAATTGTGCAGCTGGATGAAGAAGAAGGCACATGAGATTGGCTGGGTGAGAAAGGGGGAACCTGGCGATGGGGGAAGGAAGAAAAAAAGTGATTGAAGGCACTGTGGAGGGAGTGGAAAAGAAATGGAAGGAAAGAGACTTGAGAGCACCAGCAAAAAAGCAGATGAGATAGGAAGGTCCAGGGAAGAGGATGTGGAATAACAAGGCAAGCACAGAGGCTAAAAGAGTATGGTGGGATGGATGGACAGAATTGAACAGGGGAGAAAAAAAGAGGGGACAGACCACAGAAGAGTGTCAAGGGTAAGTGGGCTAGGCAGAAAATATGAAGGAGAAAATAAAGTATGGAGCTGGGTGAGGAGAAGAAATGAAATGCTATCTCTCCCCACCCCACCCAAAAGAAAAAAAAATGTATTCAGAAACAATTGGCACTGAGATAGGACAGAATTCATAACACTGAAAAGGGTTGGAGAATAAAAAAACAAACAAAAGTGATTCCTACTTCAGTGCCCGAATTTTTTTTTATTTTTCCCACTTCTCCATAAAAATTTTGTGCACACATTACAAATGGCAGAATATGGTTGCTGTGAAGATTTATTGGAGGCCATACATCTTGTTGTTATTGGACATGTATTTATAAAAATCACCTGTCAAAGGGCTTTGAATCTCATCAGGAAAGTGTCTCCTCTCTTCCCTGACAGTTGGAGGTTGTGAGGATACAGTCCCCAAGACTTATTTTTAAAAAAATGCTCTGGACCCCCTTTTCTTTGTGGCAGCAGGTTCCCACCCATTGGAATCGCTCTGCACTACATGCCTAAGGAGCAGATACAGCTCATAACTGCTCCTATTCTGCTTTGATCCCATTATCCTCATGATTGGTGGTTTTAATGCAGTCATTTAGCATAGTGATAAAGGGCTGCCAGGACTCTTACTACCGCATAGAAGAAGACCAAGATTTGGAGGACAGTAAAGCAAAACAAGTCTGAAGTTTATAGCTTTATCTGTGGTGTTATATAGACACACATTTTGGGAAATTTTAACATCTGGGGAAATCCCGTCCCCCCATCCTTGCGTAATTCAGAAACTGCTGGACTGATTTTGCTTAACTTGCTTGTGTGTGAAGGATTTTAAAGTATGACTGTGGTATGGAGAGTGATTATGGAATCCACAACAGACCATGGAAACAGTTCTAATAGTTACCTACCCTCACGGTTGAAAGTTGTGCCTTGATTCAAAGCTAGACTAAATCAGATTAAACATCCAGCCATATGATCTTGTTATACTTTTGTCTCATACTCTGAAGAGCCTATTATTATTGAACTTCTGTTCCCCATGTGATCAAGTCACACTCATCCTTCTCTTTGATAAATAGAGTAAGCTCCTTGAGTCTATCATTATAAGGTGTTTAACCCTTTAATTCTTGTGGCTCTTCTCTGGACCCTCTCCAATTTTTCAACCTCCTTCTAGAAGTGGGGAAACCAGAACTGGACAAAACATTCTAGTAGCAGTTGCATCAGTGACAGATACAGAGGTAATGTAACCTCTTTATTCCTACTCAACATTTCTCTGTTTATATATCCAAGGATCATATTACACTTTTAGCCACACTGTCACACTGGGAACTTGTGTTAAGCTGATTATCCAGCCGGACCTCCAGGTCTTTTTCAGAGACACTACTTCCCATCCTGTAAGAATGGCCTCTATTCTTTGTTCCTACCTGTATACATTTACATTTGGCCATACTTGTTTCCTTGCCCCCAGATTACCAAGTGATTCAGATCACTCTGTATCAGTGACCTGTCATCTTAATTATTTACCATTCCCCCACTCTGTCTGTCATCTGCAAAATTTATCAGTGGTAATTTTATATTTTTTTCCAGGTCATTGATAAAGAATGTTAAATAGTATAGGGCCAAGAACCAGGCCTGGTGAGAGGTCACTAGAAACATACCCTCTTCATGATGATTCCTTGTTTACAATTACATTTTGTGTAATATATCAGTTAGTCAGTTTTAAGTCCACTTAATGTAAGGATATGTCTACACTACAGCTTATTTCAAAATAACTTATGTTGCTCATGGGGGTGAGCGACATAAGTTACACTGACATAAGCGTCAGAGTGGACAGCACTATGTTGGTGGGAGAGCTTCTGGAGTAGTTAATAAATATTCTCACATGCTTCTAAAATCAGAATAATCTATTAAACTGGGGGACTGCTTGAGATGTTTAGAACCTCATGCCAGAATAGATGGATGACATACAATGCCTATTCTAGAATTTATGTCTAGAGCAGGGGTTCCCAAACTTGGTTCGTGGCTTGTCCAGGGTAAGCCCCTGGCGGGCTGCAAGAGGCTTTGTTTACCTGAGTGTCCGCAGGTATGGCCACTCGCAGCTCCCAGTGGCCGTGGTTTGCTGTTCCCGGCTAATGGCAGCTGCAGGAAGCTGTGGCCTGGCTTGCACCACTTCCCAAAGCTCCCATTGGCCGGGAACGGCGAACTGTGGCCATTGCAAGCTATGAGCGGCCATACCTGCGGACTCTCAGGTAAACAAAGCATCTCGCGGCCTTCCAGGGGCTTACCCTGAACAAGCTGCGAACCAAATTTTGGAACCCCTGGTCTAGAGAATATAAAGAAAATATCAATGTAGGCTTTTTTCCCCACTTTCTTCTGAGCTGTACATTCAAACATAGTTAGAAACATGAGCTTTACCAGACTGAGAATTACAGCTGACTCTGATAACTTCAGTTCCAATTTATTTTTCTTATGTTATTTCTCTTCTACCAATAAGCAGTATGCATTCAGAGATATCCTTTAAGTATGTTCTTCTGATCTTTATTAGATGAGATTTAAATCCTTAAAATTCTTGACCAATGCACAGGCAAAAACTGGCCTAATCGAAAATTGTAGCAGTGAATTAGGAGGAAAAAAGCTTCAGTGACAAGCAATACTTTGCAATGAGCCATTGAGTGAAAGCTCTGAGCCATGCAGAGTACAAAATCTGTGGTTAAGGTTGATTAGGCTTCAGATTGTAAAATGCCCTTATAGTGTCAATAAATCAAGACAAAATTTCACACAAGAGAGTGACTAATAATATTTTGTTGTCGCATTAAAGTGCAAAGATGTCTGAAAGCATAGCCACAAGGTTGAGATTTTAATTAGTTATTAAGGTGCTCAAATTAATGTAAATTATGTTTGCCCTTTCCAGCTAGACAATTAGGATTGGGAACAACATTAGCATTTTCATTAAATTTTGAACAAACAATAATCTGGCAAGCTTTCTTTAGGAACCTGAACAGAAAACAGACCAGAGTTATCAATGAAGGGGAGGAAAAAGGTGAACCTGAAGTTTAGGATTCCCATTTGTATTCTACTACTCCAGCACTAAATGGAAATTCACAGTATAACAGTAATAGCATGGAACACTTCTTAGAGTTTACCTCAAGGGATTTGGGTGATTACAATAATTCAGAAATGAGGAAGGGGAAAAGAAGCAACAGGTAAGTAGTTCTCACCAGTCTTCATAAACTGGTGTATAAATTAGTGTATAAGTGTGCTATAATTGTCATTAAATATGACTCGGCCTGTGGCCGAATATAGAAAAGGTTGCTCAGTGTAAAACAGTGGGTTCATTCTCATGTACATTTCAAGAAGTCAGAATCATGGAACACTTATGCAATATGTTTTCTGTTTAATGTACATAAAAACAAAATTGGATTTTCATATGAAAAGTTGAAAGCACCTTGCAAAAAATAGTTCACAGTACCCTAACAAGTTAAAGAGGTTATGTTTGGCACTGACTTACAACCTGTACAACCCCACCAAAGTCAATGAATAAATGCAGGCAAAAAAGGTTAAGTAACTTGTCCAAAGTCACCCACAGAGTGAATTTTGTTAAATCTTGTGTATATATATAAACGTGTGTGTGTGTGTGTATATATGTACACAGTAAGTGGGTGGAAGTGATAAACTGGATAGGTACATGCTTTGGCATTTCCACTTACCTATGACTACTCACTAACTCATTTCCTGATGACTTCTTATAATAGTCCAATCTCCTGAGCAGTTTCTAACATGTTGTGGGGAAGAGGGCAGGAGAAGGGGGAAATGAATAAACTTGGCAAGGAATTTCTTCTACCACGTCCTCCACCAAAATCCCATCCCGATGCAAAGTCTAGAATATGCAAGGTTCAATCCTTTGCCACTGACAGGTTTTTCTACACGTAAAAATACAATTTTAAAGTCTGTTTATCTCTCTGCCTTTGCAGTGCTCTAAAATGTAGTTTTATACTAGCGGGAAAGGAGAGTCCCCATTTCCCAAAGAGACACATGGTATTTACTTCTAATCCTTGAAAGGTTTCTCTTATCTCAGACCATAATATTGCATGTACAGAAAAGTTAGTCACTCAGAGGTTTTGATGACTCCATCTGAGACCTGCACAGCCCACATTCATGGCAAGTGGAAGGATACAAGAAATAATCCCTCTAAAACTCTTAATTCCAAAGCATTCCTACTAATCCTTTCTGTAACGTGGCATAAAAGTACATGAAATGGCACAAAGACTTTATTTCCAGTCAGTTGGAATGATCTGCATTACTTACTAGTAAAACCAAGAGTGAGTTAGGTGAGCAATACAAACTGATTAGAAAGGCCTAGAAAACATTCTTGAGTGATAGACTCAAGAAGCTCAATCTATTTAGTTTAACAAAGAGAAGGTTAAGGGGTGACTTGATTACAGTCTACAAGTACCTACTTGTGGAAACAAATATTTGATAATGGGATCTTCAATCTAGCCAAGAAAGGTATAATATGACCCAATGGCTGAACACTGAAGCTGAACAAATTCAGAATAGAAAAAAGGCATATATTTTTAACCATGATGGACAATTTACCAAAGATCATGGTGGATTCTCCCCCACTGGAAATTTTTAAGTCAAGATGGATTTTTTTCTAAAAGGTATGTTTTAGGAATTATTTGGGGGAAGTTCTATGGCTTCTGTTATACAAGTACGTCATACTAGATGATCAGAATGGTCTCTTTTGCCTTTGGAATCTATGAATCTATTATACTGAAAGCAATTATACATCCCATATATAAATACTTATACACACACACAGTGTATTTCATTTTTTTAAATGCTAATTCTGAGCCACATCAAGAAAATTACAAAACAAAACCCTACATTTCCTGTATAGATTCATGTTTGAGGCTAAGCAAGTTTTTATAGGTGCAAGTAATTTTTAACAGTAATTTTAAACAAGTGTTAAAATCTGCTTTTCACCCCCCCCCCCAAATTTGGAATCCTCACACTGAAAATGGGAGGAACCATTTGTATCCAAGTCAGAATCAATAGTTACTCCTTCAAAGTAATACAGAAGACTAAAGAAATCTATGCAGAATGAAGGGAAATGCCCACTTCATAGATTAGCATACTCAAAGTAATGTTGTGCATATTTAGCAAGGTTGAAAATGGCACAGAATATGTAAAAATAAATGTGACTGTACAACAAAATTAACTTACTATAATTCTTCTGTATGAGTTTGTCTTTGACTCATCGTCCTCTGACATTTAATGAAAGCTCTGGCAATGTGCATGAAGGCAATATAAATAAATACATACTTCATCTGTACTGGCCTTCCAGATCTAAAAATGATTGTTGGGAGAAATGCACACAAATGTTTTGCTAAATGGTAAACATTACCGGTTCAAAAGCTTAACCCAATACTCCTGGGGTTAAATAGTTTCCACAATAAGGACCTGGTATCAACTGGAAACTTCTAGCTCTGTGGAATTCCTCCTGGTCCACTTCACTCTGGTATCCGCAGCCTGCCCATCCTCATCTATCCCCAGCTGTGTAGAATGTTACCATGACCTCTTGCTCCTGGTGGTTACAAACCATACAACCTCCTCTGACTTCCTCTCTCTCTCTGACTCCTGGGTGGCCAGCTCTTTTCTCCCTTGAATCTGGGGTACTGATGTTTGCTGAACCTGTCTGTCTAGGAACTCCTTAACATCTCTGAATCTCAATTGCCCCTCCAATACAAGGACCTCCTCCCGCAGTCATCAACTTGCACTTCATACACAGGAAGTCCCTTCTGGCTTCAGGCAGGAAAGAAAACACAGCACTTCTATTGCACATCACCACCATCTCATGGCCTTTACCAAGGCACTGATCAATTCTCCAAGGGTCACCACCAACGGTTTACCAAGGCACTAACAAACAGAACTCTCTCAGATGCATACTCAGGAGTGCATGGGCCAACTATGCAGCCAGGACACAGAGAGCAAAACAACAAACAACCCACAGATAGACCAAGAAAACCAGTCACCAAGTCCCATACCAACAAGTGCAGAGTCCAGAGCAATACATTCCGAAACTCTCCTGTTAGCTGCCTCTGTTCATGGCTCTCATGTCAGACTAGATTATCACAATAAATCCATCTGGCCTTGGAATCAATGAATCCATAGTAGTTTGTGGGCAATTTAAGAAAATCTTGGGGTGGGAAAGACTGGAAGAAGAAGGAAATTCAGCTTAAAAAGTGTATATATACTTATTCTTTATGGAGCACTGTGGCAGGACCTCAGAAACTGCATAGGAACCTTTTGACTGACCCAGTTAGTAGGCATTTCAAACCTAATTTCTAAGGATGAGGCTTGTCAAGGTTCCTTCCCCACTCTGAACTCTAGGGTACAGATGTGGGGACCTGCATGAAAGACCCCCTAAGCTTATTCTTACCAGTTTAGGTTAAAAACTTCCCCAAGGCACAAAGTCTTTGCCCTTGGATTAGGTAAAACGCTGCCACCACCAAGTGTTTTAGGCAAAGAACAGGGAAAGGACCACTTGGAGTTCCTATTTCCCCAAAATATCCCCCCAAGCCCTTACGCCCCCTTTCCTGGGGAGGCTTGAGAATAATATCCTCACCCATTGGTTCAGGTGAACACAGACCCAAACCCTTGGATCTTAAAAACAATGAAAAATCAATCAGGTTCTTAAAAGAAGAATTTTATTTAAAGAAAAGGTAAAAGAATCACCTCTGTAAAATCAGGATGGTAAATACTTAACAGGGTAATCAGATTCAAAACATAGAGAATCCCTGTAGGCAAAACCTTAAATTACAAAAAGACAGACAAACAGGAATGCACATTCCCTCCAGCACAGCGAATTTACAAGCCAAAACAAAGAAAAACCTAACTCATTTTCTAGCTAGATTACTTACTAACTTTACAGGAGTTGAAGGGCTTGCATCCTTGATCTATTCCCGGCAAAGGTATCACACAGACAGACAAAAGCCTTTTTCCCCCCCTCCAGATTTGAAAGTATCTTGTCCCCTCATTGGTCATTTTAAGTTAGGTGCCAGCGAGGTTACCTTAGCTTGTTAACCCTTTACAGGTGAAAGGATTTTGCCTCTGGCCAGGAGGGATTTTATAGCACTGTATACAGAAAGGTAGTTATCCTTCCCTTTATATTTATGACAAGGCAATTGAGTAAATTCAGCTGACTCATGGGGAGAGGGGGCGGGAGATGCACCTTGTCAGGTCCACTACCTATCCAAGCTATTTTATTGGCAGTAGTATGTATTTTATTGCTGTAGTAGCTTACCACCACACAGGGGGTGTAATCCTTTTTTTAAAAGGTACTCTCCTTCTTTTCAAAGGGCAGTATAAAATGCTTGATTAGAATTGTTTTCACTTTAGAAACAGATACCTATTTTGGGAAAGCTAAATCAAAGAAAGAAATCTGGCAGTTAGCTGTAAACATAGCCAAGGCAGTGATTACCCTCCTCTTCTCATAGTAAGTGACTTCCATAGCCTAAGTTTATCTCCTGCAAAAGTTGTCATTATGCTTATAAGCCTCCCCATTTTGGACATGTGAGTGTCCATTGTTCATTTCATATCATTGGCATGGTGGGAGAAGCAGTTGCTTGGGTAGAAAGTAATGCGTAATGCTGTAATGAAGGAGGTGCCAAGGCTTGAGCTGGGTGGCCAGAGAGTGGCAGCTGCTGGCCTAGAACCCAGCTCTGAATGCAATTCCACCGCCAGCAACAGCACAGAAGTAAGGGTGGCTTGGTATTGTGTACTTCCAACCTTACTTCTGCACTTCTGCTGGCTGTGGCACTGCCTTCAGAGCTAGGCAGCCAGAGAGCAGCAGCTGCTGGCCGGGACCACAGAGATACTGGGGCTATGAACTTCCATGCCTACAGGTGCCGGGACTCAGCCCCACACAAATTAAGCACTGATAGAAAGGGTTTTGAACAGCAGGACGGAGATCTTGACCTGTACTCTACTGCATGGGGAGCCAGTGCAGATGGAAGAGACATATGGTGTTGTCCTCAGTGACCTGTGCTGCTTAGATGAGCTGACGCATTTCATATTAGATGGTACTTTTTTAGGACACATGACTTCCTTCTTTGATAGGAGTTGAACTAACTAAGTCTTTGGGTCCTTGTGGCTGGGCTTGTGTCTAATAGGATGGGGCACAGTCTTCTGGCCAGTTGCAGATAGTTATGGGCATTTTTGGGGTACTGTGGGCATTTGGGGACACAGCAGCAGTAAGAACTCTAGAATGTCCCAAGGCTGTGGACCCGCACCTATATTGTTAATGATGCCCCCTATAGAAGATGAATACAGAGGTGGCACATTTTCTTCCCACTAGCAACCCCTCTGGATGCCTGGGTTCAGAATTAGACTTCTGCTCTATCTCCATGTGCTACATTTGGCTAGGCATTGAGACAGCTGGGAGGTGGTGCTGATGCATTTGATGTATAAGGGATGTAGAGCTGGGAATGATCAGAATGATGCCCATGCTTCTTATTCTAGATCGAATGAGACACACAGGCTGAAGGAGAAGGCTGAGCGTTCTGGGAGTCTACCAGCAAGTTCTGGAGATGGAAGCAACTTCTCAGTTTGGTCTGCAAGAAAAGACATGAACTGTTTCAGGGCATTTCCCATTCTCCTCTAACCTCTTGGAGTGGCGGGGCGGGGGAGGACGGGACAAGGAGGTGGTTTTCAGTAGTAAAAAATGCTTCTGAGGAATCAAGCAGAATGAGTATGGGTGTACTTCTTTTTGTGGGTGGGAAACCATCTAACAGAGGATGAACTGCTGTCTGAAGCACTACTGGTCAGGATTCAAGATATTGTCAACCTTTATGTGTCATTGGAGATAGTTTTGCTATCTTATTAATTAGATCATTAGAAAAAGAGAAGCTAGATTTTGGTCACAGAAATGTATTGAGTGCCGAATAATGGTCTCTTTAGTATTGGTTAGACTATTGCATGTTACATTCTATTCTGGTTTGGCTTATTACTACAATTATTAGCCCGGCATCTGTGTTCATTTTCAGAGGTGTATTAAATACAGTGACCCATCATACCACACATGGTTCATTTTTCATTTTGCCCCCTAGGTGGTAAGGTAAGGAAGTGGGGAGGGGATAAAATGCACTTTGTTAGTGAAGACTAGTTCATAGAAGCATGCTTTGAACCTGGGACACAAAATGGTGAGGTCTGAAGTAATTCTTAGTTCCTGGTAAAAATGAATTCAAAATTCTTTGACCAGTCTCCAAGAATTCTCTGCCCTTTTAGCTTTGTCCTTGTGATGGAAAACTCATTTGTGCTGGTTTTTCTTAAGAGCAGACTTGACAACTGTGGTAATCATCCATAACATGAAGTGATCTTGAATATCCTTGACCTTGACTGTTAAAAGCATTTTACGTGGCATAATATTCTATGGAGAGCCAGAGTAGAGAGCAGAAGATAGGTTTGACATTCTTCAGGTAACACACGAGTGAGGAAGTGCGCTTCTATGTTCTGTCCTGGTTGTAGTTTGTTTAGGGCATGAAGGACAGATAGTGCTGTGTGTCATCTGCATATTGTCTTGACACTTGAGCCTTTGAAGTCTCATCATTTTTATTGATTGGGTATTGACTAT
The DNA here is from genome assembly GCF_965152275.1 of Natator depressus. Taxonomy (NCBI): domain Eukaryota; kingdom Metazoa; phylum Chordata; order Testudines; family Cheloniidae; genus Natator; species Natator depressus. The sequence goes on from NC_134235.1 coordinate 130,132,860, forward strand.
CTGTTTAATAAAGACCCCAGATGATCTTGGCTCTTTCACCGGCCAGAAAGGGCAAGAATCAGTCATGGATTGTAGCCCTGATTGTCATCAGCACTTCCATGCCTACTGCTTGTGCAACAGAGACACAATCTTTTAAGAAGAGCAATTTATATTTTAACCCCAAGAAACTTTTCCAGATGCAAATGACCCTCTCCATTAAGACAATTTTCTACTATAAAAGGTGGTAAGTTATGAGGTTGAGCAGAGAAAGCTGGAATTCATAAAACAATTTACATAGTCCAGAAAAGGTCTTCAGAGTGTGACTTTGCTCCTGTACAACACAGAAGGATCTCATCTAAGCAACGAAGGAATGCTTACCTGCTCCCAAGCACCTGTTTGTATTAACCTACTCTCTTGTGGGGTTCTTCTCTCCACAATGCACAAAACAGGCTTTACCTTAGCTAGAACCCTTTAAAAAGTCACTTCTCCCTTTGAGATTGTGGGCATACAATACAGGCAGATCTAGTTTGCAAACTTGAACTAATCTCTGCATCGTAGTCTGTATTCTTTCACATTCCTGTTTGCCCAATTCTAACCTGTAATTCAGGTGTCAAGAAGAAATTGATCATTAAGTGATGTTAGCTTTCAGAATTTTTCCTTGTCCCTTAACATCATTTATGAAACAGATGTTCTTGTGGAATGCACAATATGAGAATGCAGGTCTTAAAGTGTCTTGCTGGTTTTTAGAAAATGTATAGGCAAGTTAGAAAAATCCTGATGAATGCTATACAAATTATATTTGGGCTGCAGGCAGAATGCCAGAAATCATGTATGAAAACATCATATCAAACAGGAATTCCACAGGCATCATCAAAATATATTTTTCATAAAACACATTGCTTTTTATATATGTCTTGTGGTTATGTGAAGACAAAGCAATCTGCTTGCTCATTTAAAGCAGAGCAGATATTGATTGCTGAAGCTGTCTAACATGGATAGAAGGAACTTGAAATTAAAAATTGTGTTTGTGCTATGCTTATGGTAAATACAAATTAAACTAATGACAAATGTCAGTGAAGCAATGAAAAATAAGGCTAATAATTCTGTGTTGCTGTAGCATCTTCTGTACAAGGATCATATAGCTATATACCAGTTATTGAGCCTCTAAGAACCTTAACTGGTTTAGGGCTTGTCTAAACTGCAAAGTTGTTGGCAAAATATTTGTCTTTTGCAGGTACTTAAAAAAGTCCCTCCCCCCCCCGCAAAAGACAAAAGTTTTGCCGATGCAACTGGCAGTGTAAATGTGGCTTTGTTGGCAGGAGCACTCTCCTGCTGACAAAACTAATGCAGCTCGCGCGGCTGGAAGTATTTTGTCGACAAAAGTGCCGACAAAGTGCCGAAAAAGAACGTTTACACACGCTAACTTTTAGCGACAAGCTTTTCCTCCTCGTTGTTTGGTACCAGCAAGTCAAGCCCAGCCCCTTCCCCTAATTTTTCTGTTTGTTCCCTGCATTGCCATCTTGTTCCCTGACCCACCAAGCCCTGTGCACCTGTGCTTTCACACTGCTTCTCATTGTACCTGAACCATTTTGTTTCATGCCCTAATCACTGCACCCCCTCATGCTTACAGCTGCTCCTCACCCAGTACACCCAGTGCCACCCCCCTAACACTGGCTATCGTGTCCTGCGCCTACCTTGATTTATTTCTTTAAACCCCCCCAGGTTATGTTTGTTTGCACCCTCCTCCCCCATGGATAGCCTAGTGGGAAGGAGGGGTCAGCCTCCATTTTCAGGATCAACCATGGGTTGCTGTGTGGCTCCATGGGGGTGGATGGTGTTCCTGGCCATGAGGATCCTCAACCCCCTAAATGAGACATACCACCTTTGCATTGCTGAACATCAAGAATTGTAGGGTGAGTCTCCACACATGTCAGGCAACTCCTTCCTTCAAACGAGGGAGTTGTCTGTGATATTCCTGCAGTAGGCACACTGATCCAGCCACTGAAGCCAGCAGATAGCTTGAATGGGAGGACAGGGTATACTTCAGCCACCTCAACACTATCTCAGGTAGGATGGTCACCCTGTTGTCCCTGGACATTCAGCCTGAGGTCCCGGGGGTTGTCGAGATAGTGCTGGGATGCGGGGGAGGATGCTCTGTGACTGTGGGGTCTCCTTCTGATCCCTTTTTAAGTCACACGTCTGAGTGGGGTCCTCTGACTCCTCAGATATCTCTAAGGAGCAGTGGGGGCTGTTGGGGGTTCTCTGCTTGGTATCCTCTTCTGGTTACCTGATTTTCACCCTAGGACTTTCACTCCCAACCCCATTTTTTCATTTGCTGTCCCCATTATTTACCTGTAGCCTGGGTTCAATGGCCCCTTACCCTCAGTTGAGCGGGAGAGCTGCTAGCTATTGGCAGGTTTAGGCCCAATCTCTCCTGGCAACCATAATAGATGTACATGTTTCAACTTGTACAAAAATGAGTCAGAGGTCCTACAGATAACAGCCTCATTCACTATGCCATCCTAATTCATTCCCAGAGTACCATCCATCCTATGCATTGAATAAGGTGAGGCCCTCTGGGGGGAAAATGTGTACTGTAATTAGGCTGTATCAGTGCATATGCACAAGGGAGCCCAAGTAAGGTTACCCCTACAACCTTAATGCTGGCGTTTCCAAGCTTGATTTTGTAACCTTAAAGCTCTTTCTTTCTTTAAACAAATTGGGGTGGGGGAACTTATGTAGAATCATATTGACCTTCCACTTGAGTCATAAGGAGGTTTGGGCCTTTAGATCCACAGGACAGATCTCTACCATTTGAGCTAATAGAGTAATTGATGTCAGCAGTAGACAACAGTCACTAGAGGGGAATCTCTCTCTCTGTCACACACAATTTGCTCGTGGGTTTCACAGCTATTTGCTGACAGCAGAGGAATGTAGAGACTCAGATCTTTTGAGTTCAAGTCCAGGTTTTGGAAGGGAGTATGACTTAGTGGTTAAATCTTCCTGCCCCTGCACTTCCAGCCTGTCTTCCCTACCCTAGCTCGTGCCCCACATTCCCTCTTCTCCTATACACTCACTGCACCCCACCCCTCTGCATATGAGTCAAACGGCTACCTCCTTTGTGCTGTGTGGGTGTCAGGAGGGGGCATATTGAAAGAGTCTCCTTGCTCTCATTCCCTGCACCAAGCATCAATGCTACTCTCAACTGCCACCAGAAGCAATTGCATGGAAAGCCCTGCTCAGCCTTTGCTTCTAGGCAGGAGCATGCTTGATGCAGCCAGAATCTTCACAGAACTGAATTGCAAAACTCTATCAAGTCGCTCTTGAGTATATGCAAACAGATTTTTTCAGCGACTTTAAACCTGGCCAAATTTGGGTAGACTTTCACAGGGACTGTTATAGCACTTCTCTGACACCAGGATGATGCTCCTACCCAATTTCAAACCCTTGTTCCAAAGCATGGAGGTACTACAAATTTTTAATGAAACTGCATAATTTTTTCCATGGCAAAATTCTGTATTTTTCCCTGATCTCATTCCAGGAAATGGCCAAGATCTTTTACGTGAAACGTCCAAAATTTATATTTGGCCTGAGGCAGCATGGAAAAATCTCAGCTTGCACAGTTAAAGCTTGGCAAAATTTATCAGCAAATGAAAACAAAATCTTAAAATGGAAAATGTTCGGTTTCCTTCACTTAAGCAGTCCAACTTATAATTAAGCAAATGGAGTTACACCAATTTTAGGCCCCTATCTCAATATTACATGTAAAGAAGCTGAGGCACAGAAGTAACAGCAGTGGAAAAAGCTCAGAAGGTATGGATATTCATTTTGCTTTGGATAAGTGCCAGATATCAACCTCCAAAAACTACCACTGGAATACACGAAAAAAAACCTGTTTTTCATGGGTAATCAATATTCACTCATGTTTCCATTTAGTTTTGGGAACTATACCTGTTCAGAAAGTGGAGTTAAAAATTCAAGTGTGCAATATTTATCTGCTTTTCTATGAAATTACAATATTTTCTAAAAGTCCTGGAAATTCATGAGATGAGCCCCTTTCACTTATTTGGGTAGTTGCCTTTTGGCACTAGCTGAACCCAAGATGTGCAGAAGAAGCTAAAATATTCAAAAGAATTAACCAGACATTTTTGGATTTGCTCCAGAACTGTGGGTGAAAGTTCTGGGTGGAGTCATCTTATTTTATCCCTAACCCGCTGCTCCAATAAAACAAAGTTTTTAAATAAACAAATACCTTCATTCTATCATGCTAAGGCACTTCTATAATAATTAGGATCATGTCCTATAAGATAAGACTTTTCTAAGATTGTGTATCTTCTAGAACAGTCAGTTTTACTTCATTGTTTTCATCTCTATTTCCCTCATGAGTTCACACATTTCAGATAAATTATAACTGTATGTGTTAATTTATAGAACATCCATACTGCTATTTGTTACAAGTAAATGCTCTTTCAAATTATGATTTACTTAGTGGCATATGGCTAACTAACACAAAGTTATTTAAAGCCATCATTTTTCTGGCTTCTCATGATTTCTTATTAAAATATTATTTTAGTATAAGCCTTTAAGTAATATGAATAAATATTAAAACTTCTGTCAAGAACTCTTAAGATATGCCTTTAAAAAGTATGGCATTCAAATGCATAAGAAAAAAAAGGGGGCAGAAGAGTGAAACATTTCAGACACAACAAGTTCATACTGAATATAGGGCATGATTCTGCTCCCTTTGTCAACAACAAAAATCCCACTGACTTCAATTGCAGTAGGGTCCTGGAGATAGAACAGAAGATAAAAAATGTATCAAGTATCTCAGTGTGGATGGAAAAAAAAAACCTCAGTGAGGTACAGTGCAGAACTCACAGCCCAGGGTTAGGCTAAGGCAGGGGTTCTCACAACAATTTTTGGGTGGCCTCAGAGTGCAGCCACTATCTTGCTGGTGGCTGCTCTGATAATTTTTCCTGAAATTTAAATATTTCAGTTTAAATTTGGAAAAAAAAAACAAATAAATATGCATATATCCATGTCCAAATCATTGTAATTTATTTACGTAGGATTTTTTTTCCAGATTCAATAATAAAAATAATGTACAGTTGTCTCTATTCTTTACTGGATCTAAACAGAATAGAAACACAAATAAGGTACTTTGTAGGTTCTTGTATTTTGCTTTTTTTTCAAGTCATGATAGTTACTAAGTCTGCTGTGAAAACTGATATTAACAAACATACAAATATCACTTTTCACAGCAGACTTACTCAGTCCCAGCAAGCCCTGGATGGGGAGGTGGATATGGAAGCAGTGGGGGCCAGGGGCACTGGAGGGCAGGTGACCGAGGGGCCAGAGCCCACCACCGTATGCCCGGGGAATGGAGCCTGAAGCCCTGTGGCTGGAGCCTGCCACCCTAGGGCTGAAGCCTGACCAACCAGCCCTGGGAAGGTGGGGAACTCACTGGCTGCCTGCTCCTCCAGTTTTTGTGTCTCCAGAGGTGGTCAGGACCCAACCACTGCTGGTGGCCCTGGGGGAGGGGGCCACTGGTTCTCCCCCCCCGTCCCCATCACCATGCAGGAGGCTATGGCACAAGAAAAGTCCCTGGTGGCTCCATGCTGCCATGGTGGCTGCATTTGAAAAACACTGGGCTAAGGGGACTTTAAGTTCCCTTTGCACATTCCCAACTCTGAGGTGTTCCAAGAGCTAGAGAGGCCCCTTATGTAATGTAAACAGTCCCCTCCCCCTCTTCCAGACTGTCTAAGTTACAGAACTGCAACAGCCTCACCTTGCTGTCCTATTGACTGCAGTGCTGCCCAAAATTTCTGCAATGTTGAGGCCCCACCATTACACTAGGGCTTGCAAAGGGGTCCTTGGGAGACAACCTTACAGCTGACTTCTACCATGACTGAGCTGCGGGAACTACCTTTATACCAGTGATTTTCAACCTGTTGGCCTCGGACCCCTGAGGATCCTCAGACTATGTCTAAGTGGTCAGCAAAACATTGTCATTGCCATCTAACAGTGGTTTGCACCTGTAGTCTGTGGAGCACTGGGGGGAAAACAAGCTATGTCTAATATTCCCAAAGGGTTCCACACCTCCATTTGAAATTTTTAGTGGTCTGCAAATGAAAAAAGGTTGAAAACCACTGCATTACAGCACTCCAGCCCACTTGCATAGTGTAAAGGAGCCAGAGTGGTTGGGAATACCACCCAAGGAGTTGAACATGGTTAGGAGGCATAAGCCAGTAATGAGCAGAAAACCTATTAACTATGTCAACATATAAAACCAGAAATCTATAGTGTCTTTATTAAAATGCAAAAGCTGAAAGTTCATATTTTAGTTAACGGTGACACAAGCAATGAAAAATCCAAGTAGCTTCTAAAGTAAAGAATGGAATGATGACCCATGAATAGAGAACTGAGGGCTTATCCACATGGAAACTTAGTGAGTGGCAAGGCAGGGTCTGAATCTATAGAGCTCTCATATATACTGCACTAACTGGCTGTGTCAACCCTGCTATTATGCACTAAAAATTCCATAGTCAAAGTGCACCACAGAACCTTTAATTCACAGTAGCAGGGTCCACATGGCTAGTCAGCGCATGGCAAGGATGTGTGCTGCAGAGTCACACCCTGACCTGCCACGACTAAATATCCATATAGACAAGCCTGGAGGATTTAAAATGTTAATTTCAGAAGTTGGAGGAAAAAAATAAATCACAGAACAGCTGAAGGAATATAAACATTCAGAACAGAATTGTTGGGGCTAGAAGGGACCAAACTAGTATTGGAGTGGTCATCTAAATTGTCCCCTTGCTATCCCCTTGCCTGAAGCAAGACTGCAGTCTCCTGTGAAGAGGACTAATGAGGTCCTGACATTCTGTTTTCAAGACCTGTAATGCATCAGTGTTGACATTTGAGATTAACCTCGGCATTTTTTAGATATATTTTACATCACGCTTTTTTCTGTGTGAAAATATGAGAGGAATGAACAGGTAAGAATGACAATTAGAGTTGTGAGTGTGGCATGATCTTAAGCAATAAACCTGCTTCCTGGGTATGTTCAGAATCTTATTTTGTGCCTCCTTTGGTGTCTAACAAACAAAACAAAACAAAACCTATTTATTCCTTTTATTGCTGCAGAGCCAGTTCAGCTGCAGGTGAGTGAGCAGGATTCTATCCTGTCCCAAGCATCATTATCTGAACTATGAGCTAAATGAACAGAATTTCTTATTGCTGGTGATGTGTGAACCAGAAAGAACTCCACTTGACTTTAAAATCCCAGGGTGAGTTTGTAGGTCTGGCAGTTTAATGTACATGTAAAGAGATTTTTTTAAACAGATTTGACTTGGAAGTCACTGACAGACAATACATACGGAATCCTTTCATACATTAATTTTTCAGTGCCGTGGAAAACTGCCAGTTACACTTTATAGTACAGAGACTGGTTCTATTGCAGTGGCAGTACATCACATTAAGGTTTTTATTGTTTTGTGTGGGGAGGAGGTTCTGTTTTCTGATAACTATATAACACTCTCATAACTGGGAAACTATTTACATGGATAAACTACTTATTACCTCTTTAATCACAGGCTTAGTACAGGTATCTTTAGAATCCAGATGCATTAACTACATCAGATTTACACTGTAATTAGTCACATAATTAGAATTTTTGATAAATAATAAATGATTACTGATAACAAAGCATAAGCACAGGGTAATCAATCACTGTATGATAATATGTAAACGTTGTAACTGTACCAATAAGCTCTGGAAAAAAGAAACACAAGTTAAATCTTGCCTCCACAAAACTAGATTTGAGTTGCTTGACTTAGGACTGGTCTACACTAAAGTTGTAAGTCTACCTAAGTTATGATACTTCAGTTATGTAAGTTACGTAACTGACATTGGCATAATTTAGGTCAACTTACAGCAGTGTCTACACCGTGCTGTGTTGATGGGAGACACTGTCTTGCTGACTTACCCTTCTGCCTCTTGGGGAGTACAGACATTGACGGGAGAGCGCTCTGCATCAATTTAGCTTGTGTTCACCAGACCCGCTAAATTGACACAGTTGCATCGATCGCAGCACTGCCGGTTTAGCTGTAAGTATAGACAAGCTCTTAGCTAGAGTTCCTGCATATACTACATCATGCAAGGAAATCACATTGGAGTTCATTTTGCCTGGACAGAGCTGCTAGCAGACTGAGGGAAGGGAGAGCCTTCTTGGACAGCTCTGAGCACCCTACTCCACTTTGCTTCTACCTTCCAAAGATCAGAGATGTCTGGGAGGCAGGCAGATGATTCCCAGGAGCTGACAGGAAATTTTGGATAGGGGAGGGAACAGGAAAGTTGGGCCACCAACATTTTCACAGGTGTGTGGGGGAAAGGGGAACAGAGCTGTATCTGAGCCGGTAGGCTCTTTTTGATCCCTTCTCTGCTCTTGTGAACATAGTGTGATTTAGCCTTCTGGCTCCCTCCTTCCCTATCCAAACAGTACTGGCACACCTCCTGGCCACCCCTACCACTTCCTTCACAGGCCTCTAACTCCTGAAAGAAGAGCAGGATGCATACTGCTGCCAGTGGAGAAGAACAACTATTAATCTTCTGGATCATTTTAAAAAAGAGATTTTATCATTAAAAGGATATCCTGTTGGTTATGATGCAACAAAACACAGGGGCTCCACATTTTGTTTGTTTTTCACGTACCCTAATAGCTTGTGCCATGTTTTGGTAAGTTTCAAGGCTGAGAGTTAGTTATTTGGCTATACATTCATACCAGATGGGAGAGAACCAAAATGCATGCATCTTGAGATGACCTATCACCTTCATTCAGACTGGCAACAAATCCTGAGGCAATGCCAGCAGAAAGCTAAGACACCAAGAGCTTAGTAGAAGCAAGGAAGATGGGGAAGGGGGCGATATCTATCATTACATGCAGGGTAACACTGTTGCTACAACATAAAGTTCCAGTGGCTAATGCACAGACATGGCACAAGGAACACAATGGTTGGATGGAGTTAAATCTAGAGTGGGGTATGCAACCTTTGTATAAAAGAGACAACTTGTCAAGAGTCAAAATAATGCACCTAATTTGCAAAAGAGCATACTGCAGTCATCCTTGAATACAATGACACAGATACAACAGTCCCCATCAAAAAGCCATTGGGATGAAGATACGGTGGTAAGTGCCACCACCTATAGTCTCCAGAGGCTGCACCAACATGTTCTAAAGGCAAGCAGTCATAGGCTGTTTTGTGCAGCTTGGAGAGCTTCATTTGGCATGAGGGCTGCACTTTGGTCAGTCATGGACTAGGAAATTGAGATTCAGTAAACTGGTTCAAGTTATATATGGGCTGAGTTATATCATAAACACATGCAACCTCTAGATTCTGTAGGGTTTGACTATGAACACCCTTGGAGAGATGGGGCCAGTGCAGTGCAGGCACCAATCTACTCCATCCTTATGGACGGAGTAAGGTGTACACTGAGCAGCTCAGGGTGAGACTGTCTCCTGAGTCTAACAGGTGCTCCTGCTGGGATGCCATAGTTCTACCATCCATGCAGAGCTGTGTGGAAGTGATACAATTTAGCCCACTGTAGTTCATCATTCCATGAAGCATGACTTTCAGGATTTATGGTATATGCAGCATTTCTGATGGCCTGATATTGTGGCACTGACTTAAATTACACTAAGGACAATGGACTAAATCATGCTTTCAGTTATGCTGGTGTAAATCTCGAAGATGTCCACTGAAGTCGCTAGAGTGCCTTCAGATTTACAACAGTGCAAATGACAGCAAAGTTTGTACCCTGATGTGTATCATGCAATGCTTTATATCCTACAATGTGCACTAGAACTCAGTGCCCAGAATTGAACTAAGAACTGAGTTATCCATACATGTACGTTAATTCACTACATTGCCAATTGAAAGCAACATCATAGATACAATGAAAGATCTAAAAAAATACCCCCAAAACCTTATGGTGTTTGCTGAGAGAGATGAGGTTTTAGCAGTCTTGAAGAGAAAACAATTGAAGATGACAAACTTTGACAGAAATTCAAAGCCTGCCTCGAATCAGTAAAATAAAAGGTGATTCCTGAGGACATCATGAATATGGGACCTTGGGACTATGTCTTATGGGAAATGAACATTTATATGGACTATCTGTTTTTAGATCCAACCTGCATTGGCGACAAAATAACCTGGTTAATAGACCTAGGTTTGCTAATTGCCTTACCTGAGATTGAATTTCAAATGAATTTAAAATGCAGAAAAAATTATTTTAAGCTGTTTTGTTTAAGGTTAAATGAAAACTACAAATTATTGTGATTTTAACACTATTTTGCTGTTATGTGTTGTGGGTGCTTGAAGCAAGTCTCCTGAATAAGTGACTTAGTCACACAGTTTAAGGTAAGCAAAGCAGGAAAAGCTTTATCTCAGTGAGGAGCTTGCACAGAAACTCAGCACTTCTCCCAGCGATAGGAGTAAAAACTCTTAGTGAATATCTACACTTTGAGCTGGAGGTGTAAATCCCAGCTCAAAGAGACCTACCTATGCTGGCGTGATCAGAGCTAAAAGCAACGTGTAACCATGGGAGTGTATGAGGCTAGCTGCCCTGCATACTTAACCATCCAAGATCTGAGGTACATAGTTGGGGAGGCTAGCCCACCCTGCCTCTTGGGCCATTGAAACAACACTATATTATTAGTATGCTAACTCAATCAGAACTAGTGAGGATATGTCTTCTTGAGCTGGGAATTCACTTCCAGATCCAAATATGGACATAACCTTAGTCTCCCAGGGCTGCCTATGCATCCTACCTCCCCTTGATTAATTATGTACTCTTACCATAAGGTGCCCGGGAAATAACTCTCTGGCTTCTCCAAATGTATCATTACAGAATATATTATGTAAATAATTAATTATATTATGTAAATAATTAATTACTCCACTTGTCCACTTGCACAGAATAGACAACTATAGTTTTAATGGATGACACAGACTAAACAATCCAAATGATTTGTACTGTTCCAGTTAATAATGGGTTACTTTGTAATGGCAGAAAAACCGTACTGTCCTTACAATACTTTATGGAGCTTCCAGTGAAAGAATATACTGGTGTCTTTGGAAAAAATACAAAATCCAGATTTGTACTGTAAGTGCTTAGTTTAGGATTCAGATAGATTTAAAGCAAGCAGGCTCTTGGGATGAGCAGGGAAGAGAACAGATGACCATTTCAAAATTAATGACAAGTCATCATCTAAAGGTTCAAGAGTTCTTTTCATTTAATGAACTCTTAAATGTTGGTGCCTTATGAGAAGGTCATCCAACCCTTTTGAAAGCTCTTTTTCGGTCATCCTTTTTCTTATCCCAGCTGAACTGGATATTTTCCCCTTCCTGTGCTATACACAAGAAATCCCTGGTCCCCAGCACTCCCAATTCCTGGCTCCTGACCCCTAATTTTTGTGATATTGTATCTGAAGAGTCACATGTGTGCACAACTTTCTCTGCTAGAAGAAAGTGTTGTACACGGTATGCCTGGCCTAATCTTTGGTACACCAGAATATATTAACCTCCAAGAGTTCAGAATGTTTCATCTGGGAAGGTAGATATTGACTAAAATGGGATCAAGACACATTATTGGAGAAAGGTGGAGAAAGCTTCCCCCAAGTTGCCTATATTTGGTTTGTGTTCTAAGGCCTTGAATCTAAGGCTGTTGAGATGGCACTTTTCATTAGCATTAAACATTAAAAGTATAAAATTATTTTAAAAATGGAAAATATGAAAACAAACAGAATGACACTGTAAGACTTTAAGAATGAATTGGATAGGATGCCGATTGCACATGAAGAGTCCATTGGTAGGGCACTGGACTAAGTCAGACTTGGATTCTAGTCCTAGCTCCACCACAGACCTACAGTGTGGCCTTGGTCAGGTCATTTAAACTCTATAACAGTTTCCTTGTCCTTTGAATGGCAAGAGCCACCTGGTCCAAAAAACAGATTTTTTTTCTCCACTAAAGACTTCAAAAGCAATTCACGTTTGTCAATGTTTTTTCCATGAAAAAATGTAATGTTGTCAAAAACTGAAACCCATAAGAGTCTGTTTGAAAAGTTCTTGGATTTTTGACCATTCCCTCCTGCCCCCCATACACACACACACTTCTGCTCCCCACCATTGAGTTCTCTGAACTTTTGTACAAATGCCACAAAGCCACCCTGCGTTCTAGCCACAACCCTCTAACCCACCCATCCAGATTCCCCCAGCCAAGCTCCTTTCTCTATTAAATTCCCCTAGGCAGATCACTCTCACCCAGGCCACCTTTATGTGGGCCTGCACACATACGTTCCAGGAATGAGGCACATGCCCTGGTTCAACAAAAATTGTGTGTGTACTCAGAAATCCTTGTCCACCTTCTACCTGCTCATCTGAATGCTTTGGAATCACTTTTCCCCCGCTTTCCTCTTCACAGAGTTATTTTGTATTTGTGAATATAAGTGTGAACCTCAACTATGAATCAGTGGCTAATTAACAGTAGCTTCAAAAGGGAACATACAGAAATACAACAAAGGTCTGCTGATGAACTAGGCAGTAGCATGATCTGAATCAAAAAGTTACAGGCATGGCTGGTGGGCTTCCTGCTACAAATAACAAACAATGCAAGATTGTTAGAGGGCATGATACCAACTACTTATCATTTGAATATATACTTTAAGTTTTGAAGAAAGTGAACCAGTTCCTTGCTCAGTCATTTCCTATAAACTGTTTTACAATCATTCTATGAAACCTTCCCTTCTTCAGTGTCACCTCAATACAAAGCACAATTCTTTGAAAGACAAACCTCATGTATTTTTTATAAAGAGAAAAGCTAAGTGTTTTGAAAGGAAGTCACAAAACAACATCTCTCAGTGACATTAATGAGAAGGCCCTAGAATGTCATAGCATGTATATTTGAGAACTGCTCAAAGTGGGAAACCTCATTCAGTTAGTGAGACTCTCATGTTGCCTCTGGCAATAGACACGGTGTAGCTGATTATTGAGGATAAAGCTGCAAAACAGGTTGACGCCATTTTTTGTTTTTTTTTAAACAACAGAGAGTCATGAACAATTCAAGACGTGGCTTTTTAAGTAAAGCAAATGCTCATAAAATGTGTAAATCGGTGTGGGTTTTTTATTACAGTTAGACAAAAGTGCCAATATTACTAATTTTGCTCAACTTCTTATGTATGTAAGGTTTGAATCAAATGACAAAGGAGAGTTCTCATTTCGTGACGCTCTATCAAGATGTACAATGATAGAAGAAATTTTCAACAATGAGAATGAGCTCCTCAGGAAACGTTATGGAGTGTCAAAACTGCATGGGTGAGTACACTGACAGAACACGACTAATGACTGGGAAATTTGTTTTGTTTGACTGGGAAATTTGTTGGGTGTTTTGGCAAAAAATAAGGAATTGGTGCCGAATGCTAAATTCACTCACTGTGGTATTTATCATGAGGCAGTAGAGGTTTTAAAAAAAGGTTGTTAATCTGAAAGTGACTCTGAATCAAGTTGTAAAGAGGGTTAATTTTATTAAAGTACAAGTATTAAATTCAAACTTCTTTTCAGTTTTGGCAATGAAATTGGAAGCTATCATCAAAATCTTCTTCATACAGAGGTAAGATGGCTATCATGGGGTAGGTGTAGACTCATCTCTTTGAACTCCATTCTAAGGTAAAAGTTTTCTTTACTGATTTTAGTTTTGAATGTTTTGAATGCTTTGTAGTTGAGTTATGGACGTTAAGACTAGCTTATTTAGCTACTTTGTTCATTATCTCAATGAACTGACCACCTCTTTATAGGGAATGAAAACCATGCGCTTTTAATGTTCATGACAATATCAAGGCAACATTAAAGAAACTACAGTTTATAGCACAAGGAGAAAGGCAAAACTGACAACCACTCACAACCTTGGGAAATTTGCTAATTGAAAATGCATTGAAGATTCATACTGATCTCATGGCTAACCTGCTCTTAAAAATCTCCAATGATAGAGATTCCACAACCACCCTAAGCAATTTATTCCAGTCCTTCACTACCCTGACAGGAAGTTTTTCCTAATGTCCAACCTAAACCACCTTGCTCCAATTTAAGCCCATTGCTTCTTGCCCTATCCTCAGAGGTTAAGAAGAACAAATTGTCTCCCTCTTCCTTGTAATAACCTTTTATGTACTTGAAAATGGTTATAATGTCCCTCCCGCCCCACCCGCAGCCTTCCCTTCTCCAGCCTAACAAACCCATTTTTTTCAATTTTCCCTCATAGGTCATGTTTTCTAGACCCTTAATCATTTTTTTTTTGCTCTTCTCTGGACTCTCTCTAATTTGTCACATCTTTCCTGAAATGTGGCGCCCAGCACTAGGAACAATACCCCAGTTGAGGCCTAATTAGCGTGGGGTAGAGCGGAAGCATAACTTTTTGTGTCTTGCTTACAATACTACTTCTAATACATCCCAAAATGATGTTGCTTTTTTTGCAACAGTGTTACACTATTTGGCTCATATTTAACTTGTGATCTATTTTGATCCTCAGATTCCTTTCTGCAGTACTCCTTCCTAGGCAGTCATTCCGCATTTTGTATGTGTGCAACTGATTGTTACTTCCTAAGTGGAGTACTTTGCATTTGTCCTTATTGAATTTCATACTATTTACTTCAGACCATTTCTCCAGTTCATCCATATCATTCTGAATTTTAATTCTATCCTCCAAAACACTTGCAACCCCTCCCAATGTGGTATTGTCCACAAACTTTATAAGTGTATTCTCTATGCTATTATCTAAATCATTGATGAAGATATTGAACAGAACAGCATCCAGAACTGATCCCTATGAAGCCTCACTTGATATGCCCTTTCAGCTTGACTGTGAACCACTAATAACTACTCTATGGGAACAGTTTTCCAACCAGTTATGCATCCACTTTATGATAGCATAATCTGGGTTGTATTTCCCTAGTTTGTTTATAACAAGGACATGTGAGTATCAAAAGCCTTACAAAAAAATCAAGATATACTACATCTATCACTTCCCCCCTATCCACAAGGCTTGTTACCATATCAAAGAAAGCTATTAGGTTTGACACAATTTGTTCTTGACAAATCCATGCTGACTGTTACTTATCACCTATCTTCTAAGTGTTTGCAAATTGATTGCTTAATTATTTGTTCCATTATCTTTCCAGGTTTTGAATTTAAGATGACTGGTTTGTAATTCACTGGGTTGTACTTATTTCCCTTTTTATAGATTGACACTATATTTTCACTTGTCCCGTCCTCTGGAATCTATCCTGTCTTCCATGACTTTTCGAAGATAATTGCTAAGGGCTCAGATATTTTCTCTGTCAGCTCCCTGAGTATTCTAGGATGTATTTTATCAGGCCCTGGTGATCTGAAGACATCTAACTTGTCTAAGTAATTTTTAACTTGTTCTTTCCCTATTTTATCCTCTGATCCTACCTCATTTTCAGGGGCAGTCACTATGTTAGATGTCTAAACACTTCTAACCTTTTTGGTGAAAACTGAAACAAAAAAGTCATTTAGCACTTCTGCCATTTCCACATTTTCTGTTATTGTCCCCCTGCTCCCCCTTGACTAATGGGCCTACCCTGTCGTTGGTGTTTCTCTTGCTTCAAATATATTTGTAGAATGTTGTCTTGCTATCCTTTATGTTTCTAGCTAGTTTAATCTTATTTTGTGCCTTGGCTTTTCTAATTTTGTCCCTACATACTTGTGTTATTTATTTATATTCACCCTTTATAATTTGAACTAGCTTCCACTTTTTGTAGGACTCTTTTTTTGAGTTTCAGATCATTGAAGATCTCCTGGTTAAGCCAGGGTGGTCTTTTGCCATACTTCCTTTAGTTCCTATGAAATGGGATAGTTTGTTCTTGTGCCCTTAATGATGACTCTGTTTTTCCCTTAGACTTGCTTCCCAGGGTATCTTATCTACTAATTCCCTGAGTTTGCTAAAGTCTGCCTTCTTGAAATCCATTATCTTTATTGTGCTGTTTTCCCTGCTACTATCCCCTAGAATCATGAACTCTTACCATTTCATATTCACTTTCACCTAAGCTACCTTCCCTGTTCAAATTCTCAGCCAGTTCCTCTCTATTTGTCAAAATAAAATATAGAACAGCCTCTCCCCCAGTAGCTTTCTCCTCTATTTAAAAAAAATGCTTCCAATACATTCCAAGACTTTGTTGGATAATCTGTGTCCTTCTGTGTTATTTTCCCAACAGATGTCTGGGTAGCTGAAGTCCCCCATCACTACTAAGTCCTGTGTTCTAGATGATTTTGTTAGTTGTTTAAAAATGACTAGTTGTGTAAAAGATTACTACAACCAGGGGATTAACTTAGCCATGGAAATAATCATTTAAAACTGTTCTATAGCATCAATATTCTGTACACTATGTTTGGGTACTTACAGAGTCCTAACAGACAATAATAGATGAGATGCACATCTTTAGAGGAGATAGGCATTGATCCCACTGTAGTGTCAGTGATGTATGCCTGATATCCATAACATATTATATTTAGTTACACTAGGATATGCCATAGAAATATCAGGTCTACGAGAACAATTTTTATCTGGAAGAATCAATGTACAGATAAAAGTGTGCTGCATTTTGTGAGATTGCTCCAATCTTCATTTCCAAATATACAATGGCAAGTGTGATTTATTTAATGAATGTTTGTAAATTGAATGATGTATTGTGAAATCAATCACATGAATTTGGGTATCTTACCTGTAAAATTATTGAGAGTCACCAGATGGTGTTGTTACAGTTAAGGTTATAAGTTCTGTTTATTTGAACATACAGGAATTAGATCATGAAAAAATGCCCAATGTCAGCATTGGTGCAGTTCTTTAAACATAATCCTTTAGCTACAAAATGGTCTTTGTGTGTACCAGACACTGCTGTATCAGTACACAAGAAAGTGATGTGAAACTGAGGCAGGCATGACTCTAACAATTATAAACTATAATAGCATCTGATGTTTCTCACCTGTTGAGTTCTTGAGACAACACATTCATTATGAATTCAGAGGTTCCACAAGAGAGTAGCTAGAAAGGCAGAGAGGCACAAGGTGTTTAGGACAGAAACAAAATAATCCAGTCATTAGGAATTTAGAATATAAAAATTATTCCATCTGCAATTGATATACCTGGGGTTTTGCTCAGCTTCAATACCAGTGTAATACATCACAGACGGTGGAATTGTTCAGTCAAGTATTTTATCATCAAGCTACTATTGTGTGTCTTTACTCAGTTTTAAATTACCTACTAATGGAGCCAGGCTACCATTCACTAATCACAGTCACAAATCTACATATTGACACACAATTACCAGCAAGTTTATAAGTGTGAATATATTTGTGACTGATTGTCTGACTGTTGCAGCATGATGTATCCATGTAGGTTAGTAGAGGGATTTTTAAAACTATGTATCAATTTTAACATTTTCCCCCCTTCAGTCCCATTTTTTTTCCCCTTTAAAATTTTTAAGCACTGATGCTTTTGCTTTTCTGGCACCATTTTGTTTTTTGTTTGCATGCACAGCTACCCATGAGCAACTTTAACCTCAACGGGATCACTTGTGAAACTAAAGGTATTCACGTGCTTGGTGTCTGCAGGAACAGGCCCCTAAACCCTGGTTCTGCAATTGGTAGTGTGTGGGCAGACTGCTGCACCCACACAGATTCAATTTAAGCCAATGAGGCTCTGCGTGGGAGCAATCATTTGTAGAATCAGGGCTGTATTCAATAATTCATGTAATGCATCTTCATTAAACAAAAAAGTGAAGCTTGCACTTTAGTAAAGCTGCTGTTGCAAACTGTTAAATTTGTTCCACTGCATTACACCAATATGTGATCTGAAAAAAGATTTCCTAATATTTTAACTGATTAAATAGGTGATGCTGTATAACAAACTATATACTAATTATAAGAAACCAATAATATTCAGCTTCCAACACTTCCTAAATAATAATGGATTGTTAAAATGACATCTCATTTTTAAACATGTCAGTTTTCTATATTTCGCCAATAACCCCGTTACCATGCTTTTACAGCAGTTTTAAAACACAGAATGAAGATGGTAAATTGGTAAAATACAAGAGCTAGTACGATGGTCGCCATCTTGGCTGACATACCAGGAACCTCCAGAGGTAAAAGTATAAGCTGGTATGGCTTGAACTCAAGAGCCAAGGCCCCCTAGCTAGGACTGTACTACACTCCCATCCTTTGTGGATCAGACACAAAAGGGGGATCTGTAACATGATCATCAGTGGGTTACACCAGCAGAAATAGTTTCCATACTAGAAGGAGTAGCGAGAAGTTGAGATTCTGAACATGTGTGACCAGCGTGGAGAATAATGTTGACCAGGATTGAGAATCATTTCTTGTTGTGATCAAAACAGTCTGAATTTTTTTCTCCACAATTTTTTTCTTTAAACTTTAAGCTGGCCATGTCCCCTCCCCACTGCAACCCCTCTCCTTGCTCCAAACATGCCTTTCTTCCTAGGGGCCATATGGAAGGGTGACACCCATGTGTGCTAGGCTGATTGTATGTCATCTCCCATGATGGGGAGTTTCCTTTCCATGTCCACCATCTGGACATTGTAAAGAGAACACACATAAACTGGAAATATCATCTGCTGCATTGAAGATCTCCTGGTTAAGCCAGGGTGGTCTTTTGCCATACTTCCTTTAGTTCCTATGAAATGGGATAGTTTGTTCTTGTGCCCTTAATAATCACTCTGTTTTTCCCTTGGACTTGCTTCCCAGGGTATCTTATCTACTAATTCCCTGAGTTTGCTAAAGTCTTCCTTCTTGAAATCCATTATCTTTATTGTGCTGTTTTCCCTGCTACCATCCCTTAGAATCATGAACTCTTACCATTTCATATTCACTTTCACCTAAGCTACCTTCCCTGTTCAAATAGACAACAGTGAAGAGTCTATAGTCAGCATAGACAAATGGGGCAAGGGGCAATTTGCTGGTAGAATACAGGGATTACATTGGCCACATAACAGCATGTGAAGGGGCACTCCCTCATTTTGGTGGTGGGGAGACTAACGAACTCTTCTAGGCCTATTCAGTACTAATGAGGAGCACCTGTAAGGATTGCACTGCCTGGAGCAGGGGGAGCATAAAAGATGTAAACCTGCTGCAGGAAGTGGCGGTGAACAAGAGGGGGGGCTGCTCCACCTCAGGGATGCTGACAGAGAAAGGTTAGCGAGGAGGGGGAGACCTGCAGGCCTCATCACCCCTGAAGCTACAAAGACCAACTGTAAAGCAGGATGCCCCAAGAGAAGAGGCTGGAGATAGAACCTAATAAAAGACAACAGACCCTCTGATACCCTAAATGCAAAGAGCTGAACCCAGAAAGATTGCCTGAGAGCCGGGCCACCTTTGCCTTTCTTTGCTTTCAGTCAGATTCCCCTCTCTTGTAAGGGAAGGAGAGAGGAAAGGACCTTTCTTTTGTCTGTCTGTTTTACTTAGAAAACCCCTCATATGCAGCAAACTTGGGGGAAATAACTTTATAAATGGCCTGAAGTGGCCTCTGCCCCCAGACAGAGAAAACACTGAACCAGGAAGACAAATCCATATTGCCTTCCGTTCCTGCTCCATTAGAGACACCAAAGGAAGTAAGAAAGTTCCTTGGGGAAAAGGTAGCGTACAACCACCATAAAACTAGAAAGACTTTTCGTAGTAAAATGGCACCAAATCATAGCAGACCTGCTGAAACTTCTGAAAAGTAGAATCCTTGAAACCTTTGCCAATACAAGTGGAAAAGCAATCTCTTGAGTGTGACCACTGCAAGCAAGGAAAAGCAATGATGAGATATAATAGTCACAGTAAACTAGGAATAGAAAATTAGAAGGATTTGTAAAGCAAAGTGGGACAGAAGTAATGACATGTCCCGTTAAGGCCAGTGCTTTATAATTTGCGAGGACCAGCATGGCTGGAAGGCACATATGTTGCACTGGAATAGAATGTGAAGAAGAAAGCTGGAGTTTTTCTAATAAAAGACCATTTAACTCTATATTTCTACAATATGTATAGCCAAAAGCCCACAAAATTATACTGTTTAAAGAACATTTTCAGATGAAGAGCTTTAAATTAATGGGCTTTGCACTATATGTTCAATATGCTTTAACACTAAGTTTAGCAGTTGTCTGTGTCATAGAGTTTGTTCTTCTTTGCATCTGAGGAAATAAAAAATAAATATATATATTTTTAAAAATGGATCCCAACTTCCATTGAAAAAGCCCTTACCTTGTCATACAGAAATGTCACTTGATAAAGAAACCTATTTGCTGAATAATATGTGCCAAATAGTCAGGATGGCTTCTTTTATATTGATTCAAACCTGTAAATGCAGCATGTGATGGGTTAGAGTATGTCTGTATATGTCTATCTCAAACTACAAACTGCATTTTGTTCTGTGAACACTATTTCGAGTGTAAACTGCAATGTATTTTCACTGTTGAATTCACTAATAAACAGAAAGATATTTCCAGTATCACATAGTGTCTCAGTGGTAAAAGCTCTCTTGTTTTCAGTACACTAGTATTCAATGCTTTTCCTATAATATAATGCCCTAAATTATACAGAATAGCCCAGAACTCAACAGCCTTCATGCTGTGGTACACTAATCACTGATGTATGCTGTATTGGTGAGTTCTGTTTGCCTTCTTATCTGCTATCAGACATTAATTTTAAGCCTCATTGACTAATTAATTCTTCTCTTCTCCCACCAAACAAAAAGCTTACCCAAATCAAAGTCTTCAAAAGTTCCTCTTTAGGGCAGTCCCCCACCACATAAGTGGACTTTTGTCCACTTGACCTGTGCTTTGCCCTCTAAGTAAATTCTCTTGGGATTATAAATCTAATAGTTTAAACAGCTTTTTTTAAAAAAAGTCATCCATTCCAGAAGCATTTCCCCATTTTCTCCCTAAATTCTCCCTTGGAATTTCTCTTAAAAAATTGCTATGCAAGAGCACCCCTGCACCTAAATCAGCTTTTTTATACATTAAAATAATGCCACCACCTTAAACCCCAGCATCTTGGGTTCTTGCAGCACTAGAAATGGGAGTTTTATACTCAATTCACATCTTTCCAATGGGTCATACAGTGCATGCTTCCAGGCATGGAAGAGTTAGAGATTGAAGTTGTGAGATGATATATATAGATGTAGATATCAAAGCTAGTTTTGATCGTATTTAGAGTTTTTTTCTTAAAAAATTAAAAAATAAAATAAAATAAAAATCTCCCTCTAAATTCCATAGTTGAGCTTTTGGTAACTGAGGCGCTTGATTTTTATAGTCAGAGAATTTTTTAAAAAAATCAAAACCTCTTCTTTAAAAATAATCTAAAACAAACAGTTTTTTCTGCACACATGTAATACATGGTGTGGTATAAGGTCTTTAACCACATTCATTTGGGATGGTTTAAATAAATCACTCCTGACTTTTTCATTCGTAGGTAATACGCTCTTTCCAAATGTATGATAAAACACCACATCATGGCATATTATCTGTTGAATTGTATATGCCTAAGATGCCCATGATAACGCCCTTTCTGAAGGTCCTTGTTGTGGTCCACTACTCAACTTTGAGCCCCCCCAGGAACTGTTCTTTGGTCCAAGTGAAACCTGGAATTGGTAGTCTCTCAGCAATAGTTCCACAGCCATCACAACCCACTTTGGTAGGACCAATGAAAGTTTGTACAGTATGCCTGTTTGCCAGATGATGTCACATGCAGCAGAAAGATCACATGTGCCTGTCTTCTGCCTGGTCTGGAAGCCATTCTCAGTGGAGCTGGTAAGTACCAGCACTTCATCCTGGTAATACTACCACATTCTGGAGGTCCCCAAGCAACTGTCTGCCCGACGCTCAGTTCTAACACAGACACTTTTCAACCTATTCACAAATGACCTTCCTAATTCCACTGCCAGGCATTTGATTTATGCAGACAATATATGTGAGGTAGTACAGAACTAGGATTTTAGTCAGCTAGAAGAAGTCCCAAATGCTGACATGAAAATGATGGCCCTTTATTGTAAAAGATGGAGGCTTAACCCAAATACCAAAAGTCAGTTTCCCTCTGCTTCCATCTATACTACACAAAGGCCCACAAACATTTTCCCATCTTCCTAAATAGTCATAGGCTTGACCACAACCTAAAGCCTGTGTACCTAGGTGTTACACTGGACCATATTTTGATTATCAAGGCATACCTTACTAAGACCTCACCTCACTAGAAATAAAGAGAAGAAACAACCTGATCTCCAAACTAATTGGTTCTACCTACTTCTGTATATACAACAGGTACCATGAGATATACCAGCTTGACATGGCTGCCAGTTCTTCCCAACATTGCTCCTTTAGACATCAGGCAACAAGTCACCTTCGCTGATCAGTCCTTGAGCCCCCACGGAGAGAGCACTGATCAGAAGTCATTCATGTTGGTTTAGCCATTCAGTCCGCTACTGGCTGGCCAGACTGTCAGTGGCACCAGATACCTGATTGACATAGTGCATCGCGGCCTAGAACCCCTGAGCTCAAGTGATCTGCCAGCCTCAGCCTCCCAAGTAGCTGGGATTACAGGTGTGCACCACCACACCCAAGCAACAAGTTACCTTGCAGAATTTGTTCCATAAGGTGCAAGACATGCCTCATCTACCCCTGTTTAAATATGTATTTAATCCAGCAAGCCACAGTCTTAGCTCAAGATATCCTGTTTGGACATTTCCCCTAAGGAATCTCAATATCACGTCTAGGTGGCATATTAGATGGCAAGAATAAGCTTCAAAATAGTATTATCTTGTGCAGCTCCAACAGTCCAGCCCCATGGTTTTGAGTTTCCATACTATCTCTGGGTAAAGGTCAAATCACTTCTGATGTGGAACGATCAGATGTGCTGCTAATGACTATAAGTGGGGGCTCTGTGACTCATCCTGTTGCCACTGTGGCCAGTTAGAAGATGTAGGTCGCATATTTGCAGGCTTCATCCACTGGCAAGAGCTGGTTCCCTCATGGATGTGTACAATGCTTTTCACTCAGCTATTGAATGGTTAAGTGAGTTAGACTAACACCCTTGATTTGACTACATAGATGCAATTGTTATACATTTCTTAAATGTTGAGTGAACTAGGCCTCCACACTATATATCATCTGCGTATGAACAGTTCCCTGCTGAAACCTTTACTTCAGATCACTGATCCAATTTTGTTTGCAATGTTTGTATCATATTGTTCCACTTGTTATTTCCCTGCTGAATAATCCTGAATTCGTTTACCACTACTCTCTCTCTTCAGTTACTAAACTGCCATGCTAATTCTTAATTCTTTTTTTCAGTACTACTGTATATTGACATCCAGAAGGCTTTCAAAACAGCTTGTCTCCTGTTTCGTTCCTGTCAGCTTTCTTTGTCACCTCCTCAAAGAAGCTCATCAAATTTGTTAAGCATGACCTCCTCTTTTTGATCTATGCTGGTGTCTTTGAACAATCTGTACCTTTTCAAGTGTTGCTCTTTCCTTTACTCTAATTGAACACTCTACAATATATCATGGTGCAGAGATCAGACTTGTAGACCTATAGTATCTCTTCCTCATTTGATCCCTTTTTGAAGTTATGTTTGCTTCTTGTTTCTCACTATGTAACTTTCCAGTGTTCAGTGAGGAGTTGAAAATCTCCACTGTTATTTCAATATCTTCTGCTGTTTCCTTTACAATTCTGCAGTGTAGGGTGACTGATTCTGGAACACTTTTTATATTTATTATTTGGATTTTAAGAGGCCCCATCTTTTTGCCCTAAGCATATGTACTTTACAGATATAAATCATACACAATAAATCAACAATACAGTATGAACTTGTCACCCCTACTACCTGTAAGCCCTGGTCTACACTAGGAGTTGAGGTCGAATTTAGCAGCGTTAAATAGATTTAACCCTGCATCCGTCCACACGACGAAGCCCTTTTTTTCGACTTAAAGGGTTCTTAAAATCGATTTCCTTACTCTAACCTCAACAAGGGGATTAGCGCTGAAATTGGCCTTGCTGGGTCGAATTTGGGGTACTGTGGATGCAATTAGATGGTATTGGCCTCCGGGAGCTATCCCAGAGTGCTCCATTGTGACCGCTCTGGACAGCACTCTCAACTCAGATGCACTGGCCAGGGAGACAGGAAAAGGCCTGCAAACTTTTGAATTTCAATTTCCTGTTTGGCCAGCGTGGCAAGCTGCAGGTGACCATGCAGAGCTCATCAGCAGAGGTGACGATGCAGAGCTCATCAGCAGAGGTGACCATGATGGAGTCCCAGAATCGCAAAAGAGCTCCAGCATGGACCAAACGGGAGGTACGGGATCTGATCGCTGTATGGGGAGAGAAATCCATGCTATCAGAACTACGTTCCAGTTTTCGAAATGCCAAAACCTTTGTCAAAATCTCCCAGGGCATGAAGGACAGAGGCCATAAGAGGGACCCGAAGCAGTGCCGCGTGAAACTTAAGGAGCTGAGGCAAGCCTACCAGAAAACCAGAGAGGCGAATGGCTGCTCCGGGTCAGAGCCCAAAACATACAGCTTCTGTGATGAGCTGCATGCCATTT
Organism: Natator depressus; assembly: GCF_965152275.1. Lineage (NCBI taxonomy): Eukaryota > Metazoa > Chordata > Testudines > Cheloniidae > Natator > Natator depressus. The sequence continues at coordinate 130,157,496 of NC_134235.1, forward strand.
TAGGGGGTTCAGCCACCACTACCCCAGCTGCATTGTTTGACTCCTTCAATGGAGATGGAGGCAACACAGAAGCAGGTTTTGGGGACGAGGAAGATGATGATGATGAGGTTGTAGACAGCTCACAGCAAATAAGCGGAGAAACTGGTTTTCCCGACACCCAGGAACTGTTTCTCACCCTGGACCTGGAGCCAGTACCCCCCGAACCCACCCAAGGCTGCCTCCCGGACCCGCCAGGCAGAGAAGGAACCTCTGGTGAGTGTACCTTTTAAAATACTATACATGGTTTAAAAGCAAGCATGTTTAATGATTAATTTGCGCTGGCATTCGTGGCTCTCCTGGATATTCCCCCAAAGCCTTTGCAAAAGGTTTCTGGGGAGGGCAGCCTTATTCCATCCACCATGGTAGGACACTTTACCACTCCAGGCCAGTAGCACATACTCCGGAATCATTGTAGAACAAAGCATTGCAGTGTATGTTTGCTGGCGTTCAAACAACATCCGTTCTTTATCTCTCTGTGTTATCCTCTGGAGAGTGATATCATTCATGGTCACCTGGTTGAAATAGGGTACTTTTCTTAAGGGGACATTCAGAGGTGCTCATTCCTACTGGGCTGTTTGCCTGTGGCTGAACAGAAATGTTCCCCGCTGTTAGCCACGGGGAGGGGCTAGCCACGTGGTGGGGGGAGGCAAAATGCGACCTTGGAACGAAAGCACATGTGCTATGTATGTAATGTTAACAGCAAAGTTTACCATGAGAGAGTGTACCCATTGTTCTATAAAATGTGTCTTTTTAAATACCACTGTCCCTTTTTTTTTCTCCACCAGCTGCATGTGTTTCAAGGATCACAGGATCTTCTCCTTCCCAGTGGCTACCGAAGATTAGAAGGCGAAAAAAACGCACTCATGATGAAATGTTCTCTGAGCTCATGCTGTCCTCCCACACTGACAGAGCACAGATGAATGTGTGGAGGCAGACAATGTCAGAGTGCAGGAAAGCACAAAATGACCGGGAGGAGAGGTGGTGGGCTGAAGAGAGTAAGTGGCGGGCTGAAGAGAGGGCTGAAGTTGAAAGGTGGCGGCACTGTGATGAGAAGAGGCAGGATTCAATGCTGAGGCTGCTGGAGGGTCAAACTAATATGCTCCAGCATATGGTTGAGCTGCAGGAAAGGCAGCAGGAGCACAGACAGCCACTACAGCCCCTGTGTAACCAACCACCCTCCTCCCGAAGTTCCATAGCCTCCTTACCCAGAAGCCCAAGAATGCGGTGGGGGGGCCTCCGGCCACCCAGCCACTCCACCCCAGAGGATTGCCCAAGCAACAGAAGGCTGGCATTCAATAAGTTTTAAACTTTTAAACTTTTAAAGTGCTGTGTGGCCTTGTCCTTCCCTCCTCCACCACCACTCCTGGTGCTTCTCTCCTTCACCACCCCTCCTGGGCTACCTTGGTAGTTATCCCCCTATTTGTGTGATGAATGAATAAAGAATGCATGAATGTGAAGCAACAATGACTTTATTGCCTCTGCAAGCAGTGATCAAAGGGAGGAGGGGAGGGTGGTTAGCTTACAGTGAAGCAGAGTGAACCAAGGGGCGGGGGGTTTCATCAAGGAGAAACAAACAGAAGTTTCACACCGTAGGCTGGCCAGTCATGAAACTGACTTTCAAAGCTTCTCTGATGCGCACCATGCCCTCCTGTGCTCTTCTAACCGCCCTAGTGTCTGGCTGTGTGTAACCAGCAGCCAGACGATTTGCCTCAACCTCCCACCCCACCATAAACGTCTCCCCCTTACTCTCACAGATATTGTGGAGCACACAGCAAACAGTAATAACAGTGGGAATATTGGTTTTGCTGAGGTCTAACCGAGTCAGTAAACTGCGCCAGCGCGCCTTTAAACGTCCAAATGCACATTCTACCACCATTCTGCACTTGCTCAGCCTGTAGCTGAACAGCTCCTGACTACTGTCCAGGCTGCCTGTGTACGGCTTCATGAGCCATGGCATTAAGGGGTAGGCTGGGTCCCCAAGGATAACTATAGGCATTTCAACATCCCCAACAGCTATTTTCTGGTCTGGGAAGAAAGTCCCTTCCTGCAGCTTTTGAAACAGACCAGAGTTCCTGAAGATGCAAGTGTTATGTACCTTTCCCGACCATCCCACGTTGATGTTGGTGAAACATCCCTTGTAATCCACCAGTGCTTGCAGCACTATTGAAAAGTACCCCTTGCGGTTTATGTACTCGCTGGCTTGGTGCTCCAGTGCCAAGATAGGGATATGGGTTCCGTCTATGGCCCCACCACAGTTAGGGGATCCCATTGCAGCAAAGCCATCCACTATGACTTGCACATTCCCCAGGGTCACTACCCTTGATATCAGCAGAACTTTGATTGCGTTGGCCACTTGCCTCACAGCAGCCCCCACAGTAGATTTGCCCACTCCAAATTGATTCCCGACTGACCGGTAGCTGTCTGGCGTTGCAAGCTTCCACAGGGCTACTGCCACTTGCTTCTTAACTGTGAGGGCTGCTCTCATCTTGGTATTCTTGCGCCTCAGGGCAGGGAAAAGCAAGTCACAAAGTTCCATGAAAGTGCCCTTATGCATGCAAAAGTTTCGCAGTCACTAGGAATAGTCCTAGACCTGCAACACTATGTGGTCCCACCAGTCTGTGCTTGTTTCCCAGGCCCAGAATCGGCATTCCAATGAGCCTGCCCCATTAGCACCATGATGCCCACATTGCCAGGGCCCGTGTTTTGAGAGAAGTATGTGTCCATGTCCTCATCACTCTCATCACTGCACTGACGTCACCTACTCGCCCGGTATCGCTTTGCCAGGTTCTGGTGCTGCATATACTGCTGGATAATGCGTGTGGTGTTTAATGTGCTCCTAATTGCCAAAGTGATCTGAGCGGGCTCCATGCTTGCCGTGGTATGGCGTCTGCACAGAAAAAAGGCGCGGAACGATTGTCTGCCTTTGCCCTGACGGAGGGAGGGGCGACTGATGACATGGCTTACAGGGTTGGCTTACAGGGAATTAAAGTCAACAAAGGGGGTGGCTTTGTGAGAAACTGAATGGCCCCCTCAAGGATAGGACTCAAAACTGGGTTTAGCAGGCTGTTGATTTCACAGAGGGAGGGAGGAGAAAATGAGTACAAAACAAATCTGGTCTATTTCTTGTTTTGAGCCACTTCTTCTATCTTTATACATCTTGCTGGCAGCAGACTGTGCAGTATGACCACTAGCCATCGTCATCTCCGGGGTGCTTGGCAGAAGACGGTGCAGTATGACTACTGGCCATCTTCTCCAAGCTGCAGATTAAAAGACAGTGCACTGCCAGTAGGACTCAATCGCCATTAGACAAAACAAAGGAAATGACCTGGCTGAGTCACTCCCATGTTTGCCCAGGTGCCCGGTTAAAAGAGCACCCAGGACTACGTCGATGACGGCTACCAGTCATACTGCACTGTCTGCTGCCAAAAGACAATAAACTGCTGCTGTGTAGCAATGCAGTACCATGTCTGCCAGCACCCAGGAGACATACGGTGACGGTTAGCTGAGCGGGCTCCATGCTTGCCGTGGTATGGCGTCTGCACAGGTAACTCAAGAAAAGAGGTGCAAAACGATTGTCTGCCCTTGCTTTCATAGAGGGAGGGAGGGAACAGGGGCCTGACGATATGTACCCACAACCACCCGCGACAATGTTTTAGCCCCATCAGGCACTGGGATTTCTACCCAGAATTCAAATGGGCTGCGGAGACTGCAGGAACGTGGGATAGCCACACACAGTGCAATGCTCCGGAAGTCGATGGTTGCCTCGGTACTGTGGACACACTCTGCCGACTACGTGCACTTAGAGCATTTGTGTGGGGACACACACAATCAACTGTATAAAAACGCTTTCTACAAAACCGACTTCTATAAATTCAACCTAATTTCGTAGTGTAGACATACCCTAAGGATTCATATATATTGCTCATTTTAATCCGGACTTATATCTTCCTTAACCCATCTTGTTCTTGAAAGCAAAGTGTGAAGGTCGATCATTCACTGCAGAAACCATGCAGTGGTCAGGCAGGGCAGAACAGGTCCTCTTCTTTTCTGGCACCCTTGTTGATAGCCTCACTGATCATGCTGTGATCTAGTCCTTCCATGGCTCAGCCTTCCAGCCAGGTCACATGTTCTAGTCCACCCATTTCAGGGTACACAAAAGAAAGTCCAATAATGGCAAAGTCTTCAGATGCCTGCCAGGATTTTAGAGCTTTTTCTTTAGGTCGGGGTCTTGTAGTCTGGATCTTTGTCCATTCAGAACCTTTCCCAACTTGGTTCCCCACCTATGCTTGCCTCCTCTTTAGAGGTTGCTAGGAGAGCCTGGACCCACCGGGCTCCAAACCAGAGCCCAATGGAGGGGAGATAAGTCATGAATCTTGGGTGCTAAGCAGCTGCCTCTCTGAATCACTTTCTCCCACAGTCTGCTTTTCCCCACAGAGTATATTAAAGAATGCAACACAAAACCAAGTTTTTGACATTCAGGAACAATCAGCACTTCATCCTTTGTGGGCTTGGTCAGCTCAGTATTGACCAGCCTCAGGGAACAAAAGCTCCTGTAGTACTCCTTGCTAAAAGCACAGTTCTGTTTTCTTCTATTGTTTGCCTCCACCGAACTGGCCTGCTCTCTTTTTCAGCTCCTCCTCCAAGCCAGATGTGTCCCAGGTGTGGCAGGGTGGGGCTGCCTGGGCCCAGACCAGCTGCTTAATCTGGTGCAGGGTTAATAAACCCCATCACACCTTGAGAAAACAGACAGGTCTTGCAATGTGTTCTGAAGTTCAGACTAAGGGCATGTCTATACTGCCTCCTGTCCGAGGACAACTATTTTAATGCAAACTAGGAACCTTTTAGTTTCCACCCACTGCATCCACACAGGGGAGTAACAGCACAGCCTTTTGGTGCATACTGCTTTTCATACCCTCCGTAGTACAAACTGTGTAGACATGCCCTAAAAGACAAAATAACTTCCAGAGTTGAGGATGCTTCACTGACAATGTTCTGTCAGCACCCCCCCCACCTATTAACACATCAGTATGCAAACTTCAGCACCTCAGCTGATCTCAACTGCAGCAGTAGCACCTGTTGAAGGGACAGTTTCTGAGGTAGCCAGTATCCAAAACATTTTGGGTGAGATTTTCAATAGAACTCAGTATTGGCCTAACTGTTCTTGCACTGAAATCAATGGGAAAACTCCATTGACTTTTCAATGGAACCAGCAGCAGGCCAATATTAAGTGCTGTTGAAAATCCCACATCTGGGGTTTTGTAAATTAACACTAGCACCTTGAAATGCCCTGGGTAATGAGTTGGCAGGTAGTGCAGATCATAGAGTGCAGGTGTAATAGTCTATGGAAAATACCACTGTGAAAGTGAGTAACCTCATTCAGCAATACGTGATGTTTCAAGAGAGACTTCTGGTATTGGCCACACAGGCTGTATTGCAGTGATACATCTTAACAATGAGAAGGATAACTGTACTACATTCCACATCCAAAATAAAAAGGTAGTAACCTCTTGTCATAAATATAAAGGGAAGGGTAAACCCCTTTAAAATCCCCCCTGGCCAGAGGAAAAATCCTCTCACCTGCAAAGGGTTAAGAAGCTAAAGGTAACCTTGCTGGCACCTGACCAAAATGTCCAACGAGGAGACAAGATACTTTCAAAAGCTGGGAGGAGGGAGAGAAACAAAGGGTCTGTGTCTGTATATATGCTGCTTTTGCTGGGGATAGACCAGGAATGGAGTCTTAGAACTTTTAGTAAGTAATCTAGCTAGGTATGTGTTAGATTATGATTTCTTTAAATGGCTGAGAAAAGAATTGTGCTGAATAGAATGACTATTTCTGTCTGTGTGTCTTTTTTGTAACTTAAGGTTTTGCCTAGAGGGATTCTCTATGTTTTGAATCTAATTACCCTGTAAGGTATCTACCATCCTGATTTTACAGAGGTGATTCCTTTACTTCTATTTACTTCTATTTCTATTAAAAGTCTTCTTGTAAGAAAACTGAATGCTTTTTCATTGTTCTCAGATCCAAGGGTTTGGGTCTGTGGTGACCTATGCAAATTGGTGAGGATTTTTACCAAACCTTTCCCAGGAAGTGGGGTGCAAGGGTTGGGAGGATTTGGGGGGGAAAGACGTGTCCAAACTACATTTCCCAGTAAACCCAGTTAGAGTTTGGTGGTGGCAGTGGATATTCCAAGGACAAAGGATAAAATTAATTTGTACCTTGGGGAAGTTTTAACCTAAGCTGCTAAAAGTAAGCTTAGGAGGTTTTCATGCAGGTCCCCACATCTGTACCCTAGAGTTCAGAGTGGGGGAGGAACCTTGACACCTCTTATCTAAGTGCAGATGAACACATGCTCTTGGCAAAGGCTGCTTCTAGGATATCCATGAGGCAAGTCACCCCAGGTTGTGAGCCTGTGTCATAAATGGTGTGAAAGTTTCCCCAATCGGTGTTGAACTAACCTCTCTTAATTCGTCTGATAACTTCCCTCAACTGGTAAGCATTTATATTACTTCACTTTTGTCTAAGTTAAGCCTCACCCACCAAGCTATCACCTATTCATTAATCTCTACAGGAACTGGATATATCTTTCCAGTGTACCAACCAATTTAGATGAGACGGAGATACAAAGCCGGATGTCTTCTGCATACTGAATATACTGCAGCCCATATTTCATCCCTAAGCACCTGATCAGCCAGTGGCAGTCTTCCCATAGACTTCTGCATGTGCTGGCTCAGGCTGTAACCCTTAATAACTGCTATATAGACACAAATGAACAGCAACAGATGCAACCAGAACCCTGTGGACATTCATCCAGACAGATGATAAATTGCTTAATACCAGTACTCACTAAAAAACTGAGGGGCTTGGAGGCCTGAGAACCCCTCTCAAAAGTCAAGGGACAAGTGTAGAAAGTGTGAGAGGTTCTGCTGCACACTGCTCAGGATGTGGCATTCATGGTAAAGAAGACAATGATTTCTGCACATCCTGGGGCTGTGCTCTCTGGGGCAGGGAGTCCCTCCACGTGTGATGGGTTTGGGGAAAGCAATATTCCAAGGTCAGCTATAATATTTCTTTCCCCTACTGCTGTCGTAGAGACCAGAGTTTACTCTTTTCAGAACTTTGTGAGTCTATTTTTTGTATACAGAGAGTTAAAGCTCTGATAGAAGAACAGCGACAATCTCTGAAGGAAAACCTTTACTATACAAAAGTTTACTTATAATCCTTGGAACAATCATTAATATTGTCAATAACTCTTTTAAAGACACTGCCAGGGTTTTTTCCACCAAGATTAGTGCTTGTTACTATCACAAGTTCAAATGCAAAATATAATTACACGCATATGCTTTCCTAGGGCTCTTCTCTGGGAGGATTTATCCTTTTAGGTCTCTGTGGAATGGTGGCCAAGCCCTCAGTAGGGCACACTAGCTCCTTAAAGTCTGGTAAACAAATGATAAACTCAGTCTTCAAATTCCTTTTGAGTCTCTGCAATACAGTCTGCAATTTGCAAAGATGTTCCACTGCTGAGTTTTTTAGCCTGGCTCCCACTCCTCCTATTTATAAGCTCCTCCCCCTCCCCTTGCGTTCCCATTGGTTCCAATCTCAGGCCAGGACTACAGTATAAACTTACATCATTATAACTACATCACTCAGGGGTGTGGAAAATCCACACCCCCGAGCAACACAGTGATACCGACCTAACCCCAAGTGTAGACGGAAGTGGATTAACTATGCGGACAGAAGAAGCTCTCCCATTGACATGGTAGCATCTTCACTGAAGCACTGCAGAAGCTGCACTGCTCCAGCATTTTAAGTGTCGACCTGCCCTAAGAGTGACCCTGGGTGCATCCTGCCAGGCTGCTTGCAAACAATAGAAATCACCTAAGTCGCTTCAAAGGAGCGTGCCTCATGACCATCCCTAATGAGCATGCCTAATAAGCACCACACCCAATTTGTGGATGATTCTAGCCCATACAGTAGTCATCCAACCTGTCTCTAGAACCGCTGTAGGCACACAGAGGCCCCCAAACCAATAACAAGAACTATGCGACCTTCTACTGTTTCTTCTCATGTTTATACCACTTAATGCTGTAATGCACACATGTGAGTTACAAACATGCCAGCATGGAAGAAAGCTTTAAAAAGGAAAAGAAGGAGGTGCATAGCCAGGGTACTTGAGACAACATTGATTTTGCAGGCAAGGGAAGAGGATTTATCTATTTTAAACCATTGTTCTAAAAGGAAGGTATGGTAAATCTTTGTTTCATTGTCAGATCTGTGTGGTGCAGTTGAACACTAATATACAGGACCCTAAAATGCTATGCTTGATAATGTTAAAACAACTTGAGGAAATGTTATTTTAAAATTGGCTCCAGTGTTACCTTCCTGCTTCTGAGGTTTAATGTATTTGCAGGCAGGTAATTAGTTTCTGGATGTAGAAGCCTGTCTGTATCCCTAGGATCAGTTCACCAGCTGGCCAGGACTGTATTGCTTTCAACTTTGTGTGGTTTGGCAGCAAAAAAAAACCTAAAACCTTGGGAAAAAATGTTGGCAGCAAAGCTTTTCCATTCCAGGTCATTTATAAAAACTAGCAGTAGCAAAAAACGTCCTAACAGAGCTAAAGTGGATGATTGTTTCAGTTCCTATTATGATTTTTCTGGTCGGTTGCTCTATTTAACTGTCTTTTGCTGCTGGGCTCAATTTGCTTAAAACATCATCTCAAAATGCCTAATTATCCCTAAACTTAAAGAACTCACAAAATGTTTTATTTGTATTACAGTAGTATCTAAAAATTACAGATGAAATCAGAGCCCCATTTTAGGCCCGGTGTATACACACATGAGAAGATCCTTGCCCCAAAGACATTAGAAGCTCAAGTATTGTTATCCTCATGGGGACTGAGGCACTGAGATATTAAGTGACTTGACTAAGATCACAGAGGAAGTCTCTGACAGAGCCTAGAAATGAATCCATATCTCCTGATTCCTAGTCCAGTGCAATTCACCCAAGAGCATCTCCCCTGAAAATCTGAATAATAGAACTGTAGGACTGGAAGGGACCTTGAGACGTCATTTAGTCCAGTCCCCTGTACTCATGGCAGGAAAGCAAGGATCTGAGCTATAATAGATGGCCAGATCTTGTGACACACTGTGATGGATTTCAGAAAGGGGGAAGGGAGTTGGGAGAGAAAAGGGGTGTGTCTTTATTTGTTTAAATAATGAACTTTTTCTAACCTGAGAGGTTAGAACTGAAGTTAAGAACAATTCCACCCTCCCCCCACCAAGAAGATTTGTCTTCTATACAGAAATATTTCATATTATCTTTTTGCCATGGCAAATTCAGCATTAAATATATAGCTATTAGACTATGAGAGAAGTTAGCTGGAAGGAAGAAGTTTATTAGAAAGAGAAGTGTACACAAGTACATCATATTGCAGAGAAAGAAAAGTCAAACAGGAAGAAAAATGGAAGCACTGTGTTTTTTTTTTTTAATCTTAGGCATACAGCCTTTTTTGTGCTGACCTCTTTTATCATATTTCCCAAGTGCAGCTGATAAAGCATTTCCTGTAGCCAGTGAAGAAAATTTTTCTGAAGTAGAGTTGAACACCACAGGCATCTTTGTATAAACAATGAATGCTGTATTTTTTGTGAGAGCAATAGATTCAAAGGATGGTTTCTTTTCTTTTCCAGAAGGCAAACATTATACAGTTGGTTGCCTGGGAGATTGCTTTCGCCTTTAATTCAAATTTAAAGCACAGATTGATCTCCAACGGTGGAGAAGGATGAAATTAAAAAAAAAAAACTATGCAAACACAGTGCAATAAAAATAGTTAGAGACATTTCACCTCTTGCTTTAAGCTGAGCAAGGAATTTTCAGGGGAAAGGAATGCAGGAGCTTATAAAACGCTTACAGCTTCAGTAAGGAACACTAAATAGGTACCTTTTGCAGAAATGAATACATTTTCAATCCTGTTGTAAGAGCTGTGTGTGTCATTCATACCACTTTGAATGTATGGTTTTATCAGGTTTATTTTTAATTGAAGTTAGTACTCATGGAAGGGGCAAGATTGATGGAAGCAGAAGCAGGTATATAATTGCACAGAAACTCACAATGTAGACTTCCACAAACATGGAGAGTCAAGGGTAGGAAAAGTCATAATGTGGGCTCTTCCACTCTCCTCTTAGGAACAAGTAGTCTCCAAATAAAGTTCTTCTCTTCTGGGAAGGCTACAAATAAAGTCCTAAAATAAACATATTATCTCACACTGACCTTATGAGCAGCAGTCTGCTTAGCCTTTCGGCTTTATAAACCAATCAGTTGGGACTGGTTGCCTGAAAAACTCCAGCTCCTGGACCTCCTACACTCATAACCCTTTCCTGCCTAAAAATACAACAGTGGGGAGAGTTTTCTGAGTATCACTCTTCTTGAGTAGTTTCCGTGTCTCGAGACCTCTGAATACAGTATGCCTTATCAGAGCTGGGAGCATCCATAATGAGGCAAACACTTATACATCAGCCAAAAGCTGTGCTTTAGTAGCAACAAAATCATTACTGTAGTTTTAGACTATCTCACAGTCAGTTTAAAGCAACCAGATGAAAAATATCATGATGCTCATGCAACTGACTTCATTAAAATATTACCCCTTTAACATGATCTTCCAAGGATACCCAGACAACTCAAATATGTTCAAAATTATGGTTATGTGGGACAAACATACACCATACAGTGAAACTTGCCAGATTCAGGCTTTGATGAACTGCTGAGGGGAAAGTTGATTGTATTGGCTCATGTGCTTAGCTGTTAACCTGCTTCTAGTCTTTTGGAGTAAGATTTCCAAAAGTGCTCACTGTTGACCTCATTCTTATTCTTAATGATCCAACCCCATTGAATTAATGGGAGCCAAGTTAGGCCAAATACAAAGTGCATTTCCAAACGTCATCTGTCACAGGCATAGCAGCCCCATAGTGCCCCTTCCTGGCTGAGCACAACACTCTGGGTGAAATCCACAAAGGTAGTTAGACGCCTAAGTCCCAGTTATGGCTCCACGGTGAGCCACAAAATTCCTGCTGAACCCTGTAGGCACCATCCTAAACTCACTCAGCACCAAAGTTTTCAGGGTAAACATTCCCTAGATACCTATGTTTCAGCCTCTGCCTCCCTCCAGGCATCTGGATGCCCATCTCCCACCCGGGCCCCAAAGTGATTCATGAACTGGGGAACATAGGCAGCCGAAAACCTAAGTCAAGTGCATGGCCCAACCCAGTAGATGTACTCAGAGGCTGCCTACCAGAATGGGCCCCAGCAAGACTAGAGGGAGGAGTTGGTGGTGCCCACCTTATATCTTTCAGCTCAGTGGTTACAGCACACACCTGGGATATGAAGTTCTATTTCTTCCCAGGGGAAGAAAACTTTGAATAGGGGTCTCCCACCTCACTAGAAAGTGCTCTAATCACTCAGCTATAGGATATTCTGATGTGGGGGCTCCCTCAAGCTCGCTCTCCTGCTGAAGCTGTTCCACTGTGGATAAATAATGAAAGGAAAAGGCGGCCAGAGCCAGGGTTCCCCTCCTCTCAGATGGGTGCCCCAAACACTGGACAACCATCATTCTCTCTCTCTCCAGCCCAATGACTATTTAAGTATTTATAGTAGACCACTCATTGGGCCAAAGAGAAGGAAAACACAAACAACCCTCCCTGCCTCAGTTTTCCCTCACCAGGGTTTTCCATGTCTCCTGGCCCTTTGTTGGGTCTCTCTGAGAGGTCAATCCCCTTCCAGAATAAGAGAAGTTCAAACAAACAAAAGGTTCTTCTACCCTGCTTGGGCTCCTCTTCAGCCCACCCTGTGGGCTCCCTTCCAGTGTCTCTGCACTGACTTCTAATCTCCTTCCCAGGAGTCCCCCTGCAGGTTCCAGGCTTGCCTTCTAGGCCTCAGAAGCCTAAATTGCTCCCTGTTGCTCCTCCTCTAAACTATGTTCTCTGCCTTTTTATGAGGCCCAGTTAGTCCTGCCCCCATAAGCTGTGAGGAAGCTAATTGAACATGGATGGTTAGGTCCAGGCCTCCTGGTCTTCTTAGGAGCAGGCCATTCTGTTCAACCATCCTTAAAGCTTTAGTCTGAGAATTGATAGTGCATATCTCAAATGCCATCTCCATGGGGAACAGAGGGGGAAATGATCCCTTGGATAATTGTATCCCAGATCACCATGCCTTTTGTTTCCTGTTCTTTGTGCTGGGTAACAACATGAGAGGATTCTATGTTTCTAAAACCAGACTGGCTCTTAAGGAGAACTGTTTACAGATACATGCAACTGCAGCTAGCATTCCAGCCACATGCGCAAAGACCAGCGTCCCAGTAACTCCTCCAAACACTTCCCTCTAGATTACATGCAGGTTACTACAGCTTTGAACTGCTCCATAAGTGAACAGATCCAGTCCTGAACACAAAACGATGGTGTATTTTGTGCTTGGAGTAGTTCACCCCAATCAGAAGATGAACTGCTTCACTCTGAATCAATTGAATCTCTGGGTTGGTTAGCTAGGATAGCCCCCAAAAGAGTGCAAATACATAAAAAGGTTAAATGATCCTAAATGCCAGATAATTAACTGAGATAATAATCTCACTTCTGTCACATTAAGTGTAACTCACAGCAGCCAGTTTCATTCCCCTTTTCAGGGTCTTATGCAGGGTTATTCAGGAGACAGGAAGTTCTCTCTAATGAGTTTCATGTGTGCAGATGCAATTCCTCCACAAGACCTCTCTAGTGCTAATAATTACTTATTTTATGTTGTGTTCAGAAAACTGCAAGGTGCTTAACTGTGCTAGAAGTTTAGACAAATAAAACTTCCCTAGCTATATCTTGTCTTCCGTTATCCTACTACTGTTCTTGGCCCTCATCAATCCACTAGTAGCTTCTCCTGGCCCAATTGTGCTGTTTGCAGCTGGCACTCTCCTCAGTCTTCAGGACTTCATCAGTGCCATGGAACTCATGACAACACACCTTCCCAGTGAACATGCAGGCACTGCTAAAAGTTATGCTGCCATGTTTTTGGATTGAAAAACCTGTGACACTGGCAGTCCAAGTGTCAGCTCATGACAAAGCTCCAGGTCAATTCACTTGTATATTAGTATAGATCAAAGTAATAGTTAAATGTATAAGCATGTTTAAACTTTATGATGGGATGTTAAATGCATTGTTATCACTTATCTATATCCAGTCATAATGTACTGCAAACATTTATACTGTGTGTACCCCTGTAATTAAATAACCCATCAAATGCAGAAGGAGCCTTGTGGAATGCGAATGAAGAACTTCAACAGAAAAGTGCTGGTTTCAAAGCAAGTGGCCATTGTGTGTCATGATTGGAGGTCAAAGACTCTAAATGCAATCCTCACTCTCTGTCATCAAAGGGAAAGCCCACATGGGAAATGACCTTGTCAGCTTGTTTTCTGCAAGAAGAAGCTATAAGTATAGATTCAAGGAAAGATCCTTCATCTCTGAACTGTTTGGACTCTTATGGGGAAGTGTACCAGATGCAAAGCGAAGATCCACACATGCAATCTGGTACACTTCCCCAAGCATCCTTATAACTACAGTATCCACCTGCTGAAGTGAAGAAACAGATTGACAGAGCCAGAAGAGTACCAGAAGTTACCAACTACAGGACAGGCCCAACAAAGAAAAGAACAGAACACCACTAGCCACCACCTTCAGCCCCAAACTAAAACCTCTCCTATGCATCATCAAGGATCTACAACCTATCCTGAAGGACGACCCATCACTCTCACAGATCTTGGGACACAGGTCAGTCCTTGCTTACAGACAGCCCCCTAACCTGAAGCAAATACTCACCAGCAAACACACACACCACACAACAGAACCACTAACCCAGGAACCTATCCTTGCAACAAAGCCCGTTGCCAACTGTGTCCACATATCTATTCAGGAGACACCATCATAGGGCCTAATCACATCAGACACACTATCAGAGGCTCGTTCACCTGCACATCTACCAATGTGATATATGCCGTCATGTGCCAGCAATGCCCCTCTGCCATGTACATTGGCCAAACTGGACAGTCTCTGTGTAAAAGAATAAATGGACACAAATCAGACGTCAAGAATTATAACATTCAAAAACCAGTCGGAGAACACTTCAATCTCTTTTGTCACTCGATTACAGACCTAAAAGTGGCAGTTCTTCACCAAAAAGTTCAAAAACAGACTCCAACGAGAGACTGCTGAATTGGAATTAATTTGCAAATGGATACACTTAACTTAGGCTTGAATACAGACTGGGAGTGGATGGGTCATTACACAAAGTAAAACTATTTCCCCATGTTTATTCCCCCCCTCCACCCCCCACTGTTCCTCAGATGTTCTTGTCAACTGCTGGAAATGGCCCACCTTGATTAACACTACAAAAATGTTCCCCCCCTCCCCGCTCTCCTGCTGGTATTAGCTCACCTTACGTGATCACTCTCTTGTTACAGTGTGTATGGTAACACCCATTGTTTCATGTTCTCTATGTATATAAATCTACCCACTGTATTTTCCACTGAATGCATCCGATGAAGTGAGCTGTAGCTCACGAAAGCTAATGCTCAAATAAATTTGTTAGTCTCTAAGGTGCCACAAGTCCTCCTTTTCTTCTGGCTGAAGTATTATTACAGGTAGATTAGGGCAAACATTAGGCTTCTCTTCTGCATCTTTTATTAAACAGTTAACTTTATGTATGCAGTGTTGTTGTAGCCGTGTTGATCCCAGTATATTAGAGACTCAAGGTGGGTAATTTAATATCTTTTACAGGAACGACTTCTGTTGGTGAGAGGAATAATTTTGAGTTTACACAGAGCTCTTTTTCATGTCTGGGAAACATACTCAAAATGCCACAGCTAAATACAAGGCAGACTGATTGTTTAGCATAAGTAGTTGACACATTTCAAGGGACCGTTCAAGGTAAAGTGGCCAATTAACACGCTTCCAGTTCACGGGGGGGGGGGGGAAAGTAAGGGAAAGAAGAAGGGGGGCGAGATCGGGGGGGGGATTGCCAGTGCTACAATAAGTCATAAAGTCAAGTGTCTCTATTCAGACCACAATTTTTAGTGTCTAGCAAAGTTATGAATTTATGCTCCCAGGCTCATCTTTTGAAGGTGTTCTGAAGATTTCCATTGAGAATGGGGACTGAGATCAGATATACAGTTATCATTTTGTGAAAAATGTTCACCCACAGCTGATATGGTGTTGTTGTCTTTTCTCATTTTCATGTGTGAGTTCGTTCAAAAATATAGTTTCACCTACACTGTTTTTGTTGGAGCATTTAGTGATGAGTTACAACACATGTTGGAATAGGCTTGTGTAGGATCCATGGATCTTTAAAGGTGTGTTGTGGTGATCATCATCATACCAGAGGATATCTGCCTACAGATTTTTCGTCTGTTTTTCTGGCAGGGTCTGGAGCCGCTTTGAGTTGGTGTGGCTTGGTCTGTGGGGAGCTTGCTTCCAATGATGAGGTTGGAGAGGCTGAGAGGTTGTTTGAAAGTCAGAAGTGGGGGTTCAGGAATGATTTGTTTCAGGATATGGTCCCCATTAAGTATGGTTTGTAATTGTTTCATGATACCCCATACGGGCTCCAATGTGTGGATGTGGGTGACACATAAGAGTGTGCAGTTGGTGGTGGTTTAGTTCCATATTGAAGCATTTTCTCTTGGGATATTTGGGTGGCACATTCCATGACATGATCTACATCTCTGTTGGAGTGTCCTTGTTCAGTTAAGGCCATTTTAAGTATGTTAAAAGTGCATACCCCAGCCTCTCTCCTCGAAGCCTATTC
This sequence comes from Natator depressus, assembly GCF_965152275.1. Taxonomy (NCBI): domain Eukaryota; kingdom Metazoa; phylum Chordata; order Testudines; family Cheloniidae; genus Natator; species Natator depressus. Next base: position 130,173,358 of record NC_134235.1, read on the forward strand.
TGTGGTATCTGAGTGCCGGGCTGTACATAAGAGATGTTCTGGTGTGTCTGGGGTGGTCACTGGATCTGTGAAGGTAGATGTTGGGATCTGTGGGTTTCTTGTATATAGTTTATCTGTAAGGTTCCATTGTTGAAGCTGATCATGGTATCCAGGAACCTGATGTTAGTGTGGGAGTGTTCTAGACACTTTTCACAAAATTATCACTTTATAGCTGACCTTTCAGTCCTCATTCTCAAAGGAAACCTGCACATCACCTTTAACAGATGAGCCTGGGAGCTTGAATTCATAACTTTGCTAGACACTAAAAATAATGGAGTGAATAGAAACACAGGATTTATGGCTTATGACAACAATCTGTAACCCAGTAACCTCCCCCGGCCCCGCACCAGCTGCCTTTCCCCCCTCCCCTCCTTCTTTTCCCTCCTATGACTGGAGGGGTATTAACTGGCCATTTCACCTTGCAAAGTCCCTTGAAATATGTGTTAACTACTTATAATAAAAAAAATTGTTTCATGCTGCATTTATTTGTGACAGGTCCATTTCCCTGACCTGAAGAAGAGCTTTGTGTAAGCCTGAAAGCTTGTCTTTTCTCACCAATAAAAGTTGGTCCAATAAGAGATATCATCTCACTCATCTTGTCTCTCTAGTTAACTTTATGATTTTTATATATCAAAATGTTCTAATTCTGGCAGCTCACAAGAAAAGGGTGTGTAAACAGTAACAAAGATATCAGCAAGTCAGCAAAGATGTTAAACCAACAGAGATGGAGCCAGTAATCAATAAACCTCTTTGATAATAAGTAGCCAGTGGTCACAAAGGCCTGCTATTTCTTTCTGTTAAGACCTGAGGCATTACATCAGTTCTCACTGCCTAACAATATATTCATGGCGATTTCACAGGCTTACAGACTGACCTTTCTCTTCACCATAGCAAATGGAGAGGAGCACCTGATATGAAATATGAAGTGGCTCTGCAAAGGATTCTGGCTAATTTAGCTCTCCAGCATGCATTCTTTTGTCTGCTACTGGCAGACAATTTTTTTTTTCTTGCCAGCATAATTTTAGTTCTTTTTGTTGTGTGTTCTTTCAGTTAGATTTACAATAAGCTAACAGTATTCGCTTGACATTACATTAAAATCCAAGCTTTAGCAGCAAGTTATAAACATAAGGGTCATAGTTTAATCATTATCTACAGTACAATTCAACCTCATTTGTCAGCAATTTTCTTTTTTCAATTATACTCCCACATACAAATATTAATAGATTGGCAATGTAGAGAACTGCTGCCCTAATTTATCTCCCACCTTTAAACTTCGTAGACAACTGTACAGTAGCCACCAGGTTTCAAGAGACTCCTCTGAACAATAGGATATCTTCCAATTATGTGCCCTGTAATTTTCCTTTTCCAAGCTTGGTAATTTGGGTATCTGAGGTTTTGATGACCATCATTTTAGGAAGTGCTGATTGCTTTATGAAGACAAGTGACTGAGTTGCAACAGAGAATTCTACTTTTGCCTATTTATAATGAAAGATCATTAAGGGAGCTGTTAAATGCATCTTAGCATCAGACTTGTTTTTCATGGCTTTTGCAGTTGGTTTTTTTTTGGGGGGGGGGAGCCTCTTGTCCAGTTTTTATAATATATTAGTTTTTGTTAAGTTACACAGTGGATTTTGTTATTTTTTGTAGGACAGTAGCAGCAAGAACCCCTATCTAGGATCAGCATCCCGCTGTGTAGGTGCTGTACTGACCCATGGTAGAGACAGTCCTTTCCCAAAGAATTTATACTCTATATGGCAATACAGAAGAAGGGTGTGAGAAAGGAAGTATTATTCCCATTTTGATGATGGGAAAGAGCTTATTTTAAAATTTTACTCTCTGTGCCTCCAAGTTCCATTTTCAAAAATGACATGAAACTAAGTCTCCCTGGAAATCAATGATAATTTGGCTCCTAAGTGCCAAAGTCACTTTAAAAAATGGGGCTTAGGGGCCTAAGTAAAGTTGGTTGAAAAATTGGGTGGGGGGAAGGGTCTGCAGAAAATTTTGATTTTTCAGCAGAAATTCAAATACTGAAGTATTTTCATTTGGAAATTCTGCTGCAGTGCTCAGAAGTTGTAGTTTGTGTGACTTATGCTCCCAGTCTCATCTGTAGGCTGTGGTCCCCGCTCAAACTACATCTCCCACGATTCACCATGGTCTTCCCTCTTGACAAAAGGGAAGCAGTACATCACGGGAGATGAAGTCTGAATGGGGAGCCTGGCACACAGAGGAGACTGGGGAGGGGAGGCAACTGAACCACCACTCCCTTGAGGCAAACAAAACAACATATTTGGGTTTCGGCCGAAGTCTTTCCATTTTTTAGGAAAATAATTGATATTTTCTGAGGAAATAAATAAGATTTTTGGTGAAGGGATCCATTTAGTTTAAAACCCAATTTTCCATCACAGTTTCCATAGGAATTTTTCACTGCCCCTGAATCACTTGGGTGCTTTAGAAGATGTTATCCTTAGAGTTCAAGTATGAGGCCTGATCTACACCTAAAACATAGGTTCACCTAGTAACATTGCCCAGGGGAAAAATTCATACCACTGAGAGATGTAGTTAAGCTGATCTAAGCCCCAGTGTAGACACTACCAGGTTGATGGAAGAATCTTTCTGACAACCTGCTCACAGCCTCGAGGAGGTGGCTACACTACAGCAGCGTAGTTGCAGTTGTGCTGCTGTAGTGCTTTTAGTGCAGACAAAGCCTGTGGTGAAAACCGAGTATATAGTCAAAAGTACCAGTGAAGTGCTGTGACTGCAAAACCATCCTTCCTTACTGCTAATAAATTGACATATTTGTATAGTGATATGTGTTTTTAGGGGCAAATCCTACTACCTACCTCAGCTGCTGGGCCCTGGCTGTGTACCAATATGGTTCTGCTGAGTAAAGGGAGGGGGCACATTTATCTTGGGGGGTGGGGAGGTCTATGCCTGGAGCATGAGACTCAGTTTGATGCTTGGGGAGCAGTCTCTTTTTGCCTAAATATTTGTCCCCACCCCTGGGAGTGCAGAGCAAGGCACAGCCAAATACTTGGCCATTATGCTGCTGCTCATTATTCATAGATTCCCAGGCCCGTGTGATCATCGAGTGTGATCTGCTATATAACACAGGCCATAGACCTTCCCCCAGAATAATTCCTAGAGCATGTCTTTTAGAAAAACATCCAATCTTAATTTAAAATGGTTAGTCATGGAGAATTCCCCATTATTGGTAAGTTATTTGAATATTAATTACTCTCACTGTTAGAAAATATATTCCTTATCCAGTCTAGCTTCAACTTCCAGCTAATAGATCATGTCGTACCTTTTTCTGCGAGACTGAAGTCCATTATTAAGTATTTGTTCCCCATGTAGATACTCGTAGACTGTGTTAATCTCAGAGTTGGTGAGCTGGAAAATGAAGAAGGGGCTCAGCAGGTAATTACTGAAGGTGGAAGGGCAAGGAAGAAGAGAAGAGCGGCTAGTCCTATAGGAAAAGGGGAAGAGTTAATGGAGACTACACCAAATATGAGCCCCAGGAGGATACAGGATGGGTTGAAGAGGATTACAAGGGAGAATAGGAATGGAAAGAACTTGCAGCCAGAGTGAACAGGGGATAGACTGGAGAATAGCACCGTCACCAGGAAAAGGCAGGTCTATGTGATCGGGGACTCTTTACTGAGACTAGACAGGCCTGTAACCAGAGCTGATCCAGAGAATAGAAGTGTATGCTGTCTTCCAGGTGCTAAGATACGGGATGTAGACCTGAGGTTGAAAAGGATCCTAAAGGGAGCAGGAAAGAATCCCCTAATTATCCTTCATGTGGGAACAAATGATACGTCTAGATTCTCACTGGAAAGTATTAAGGGAGACTATGCTAGGCTGGGGAAGACTCTTAAGGAAATCAAGGCTCAGGTAATCTTTAGTGGGATTCTGCCTGTTCCTAGAGAAGGGCAACAAAGCTGTGACAAGATTATGACTATCAACAAATGGCTTACGCAGTGGTGCTATAAGGAGGACTTTGGGATGTATGGCCACTGGGAGGCATTCATGGACAGAGAACAGTTCTCTCAGGATGGACTTCATCTGAGTAGGGAAGGAAATAGACTTCAAGGATGGAGGCTGTCACAACTGATTAAGAGAGCTATAAACTAGGAATTTGGGGGAGATGATTGAGAGATGTCCAGGTAATCTCCACGCCAGATTTTAGCATCGAGAGGGAAGAAAACGAAGGAAGAAAGGATACAGCCGTGGGTAGGAGAATGTATATAAGGAGGAAGGGCAGTGTGGATACCAGTCTAATAGATAATACTGGCTGTAGAATGACCATGCCTAATAGGGTACAGAATGTGAGTGAGGCCAAACAGCAAAAATTAAGATGTTTGTACACCAATGCGAGGAGCCTAGGTAACAAAATGGAGGAACTAGAGCTACTGGTGCAGGAACTGAAACCAGATATTATAGGGATAACAGAAACATGAGTGGAATAGTAGTCATGACTGGACTACAGGTATTGAAGGGTATGTGCTGTTTAGGAAAGACAGAAATGAAGGTAAAGGTGGTGGAGTACCATTGTATATCAATGATGAGGTAGAACGTAAAGAAATAAGAAGCGATGGAATGGATAAGAGAGAGTCCGTCTGGGAAAAAATTACATTTGGGAAGAAAACTATTAGAGCCTCCCCTGGGATAGTGCTTGGGGTGTGCTATAGACCGCCAGGATCTAATTTGGATATGGATAGAGCCCTTTTTAGTGTTTTTAATAAAGTAAATACTAACGGAAACTGTGTGATCATGGGAGATTTCAACTTCCCAGATATAGACTGGAGGACGAGTGCTAGTAATAATAATAGGGCTCCGATTTTCCGAGATGCGAAAGCTGATGGATTCCCTCATCAAGTAGTTGCTGAACCGACTAGAGGGGATGCCATTTTAGATTTGGTTTTGGTGAGTAGTGAGGACCTCATAGAAGAAATGGTTGTAGGGGATAATCTTGGTTCAAGTGATCATAGAATCATAGAATATCAGGGTTGGAAGAGACGTCAGGAAGTCATCTAGTCCAACCCCCTGCTCAAAGCAGGACTGATCCCCAATTAAATCATCCCAGCCAGGGCTTTGTCAGGCCTGACCTTAAAAAATTCTAAGGAAGGAGATTCCACCACCTCCCTAGGTAATGCATTCCAGTGTTTCACCACCCTCCTAGTGAAAAAGTTTTTCCTAATATCCAACCTAAAGCTCCCCAACTGCAACTTGAGACCATTACTCCTTGTTCTGTCATCTTCTACCACTGAGAACAGTCTAGAGCCATCCTCTTTGGAACCCCCTTTCAGGTAGTTGAAAGCAGCTATCAAATCCCCCCTCATTCTTCTCTTCCGCAGACTAAACATCCCCAGTTCCCTCAGCCTCTCCTCATAACTCATGTGTTCCAGTCCCCTAATCATTTTTGTTGCCCTCCGCTGGACTCTTTCCAATTTTTCCACATCCTTCTTGTAGTGTGGGGCCCAAAACTGGACACAGTACTCCAGATGAGGCCTCACCAGTGTTGAATAGAGGGGAACGATCACGTCCCTCGATCTGCTGGCAATGCCCCTACTTATACATCCCAAAATGCCATTGGCCTTCTTGGCAACAAGGGCACACTGTTGACTCATATCCAGCTTCTCATCCACTGTAACCCCTAGGTCCTTTTCTGCAGAACTGCTGCCTAGCCATTTGGTCCCTAATCTGTAGGGGTGCATTGGATTCTTCTGTCCTAAGTGCAGGACTCTGCACTTGTCCTTGTTGAACCTCATCAGATTTCTTTTGGCCCAATCCTCCAATTTGTCTAGGTCCCTCTGTATCCTATCCCTACCCTCCAGCGTATCTACCTCTCCTCCCAGTTTAGTGTCATCTGCAAACTTGCTGAGGGTGCAATCCACACCATCCTCCAGATCATTAATGAAGATCTTGAACAAAACTGGCCCCAGGTCCGACCTTTGGGGCACTCCACTTGATACCGGCTGCCAACTAGACATGGAGCCATTGATCACTACCCATTGAGCCTAACAATCTAGCCAGCTTTCTATCCACCTTATAGTGCATTCATCCAGCCCATACTTCTTTAACTTGCTGGCAAGAATACTGATGGAGACCATGTCAAAAGCTTTGCTAAAGTCAAGGAACAACACGTCCACTGCTTTCCCTTCACCCACAGAACCAGTTATCTCGTCATAGAAGGCAATTAGATTAGTCAGGCATGGCTTGCCCTTGGTGAATCCATGCTGACTGTTCCTGATCACTTTCCTCTCCTCTAAGTGCTTCAGAATTGATTCCTTGAGGACCTGCTCCATGATTTTTCCAGGGACTGAGGTGAGGCTGACTGGCCTGTAGTTCTCCTTCTTCCCTTTTTTAAAGATGGGCACTACATTAGCCTTTTTCCAGTCGTCCGGGACTTCCCCCGATAGCCATGAGTTTTCAAAGATAATGGCCAATGGCTCTGCAGTCACATCCACCAACTCCTTTAGCACTCTCGGATGCAGCGCATCCAGCCCCATGGATTTGTGCTCGTCCAGCTTTTCTAAATAGTCCCGAAACACTTCTTTCTCCACAGAGGGCTGGTCACCTCCTCCCCATGCTGTGCTGCCTAGTGCAGTAATCTGGGAGCTGACCTTGTTCATGAAGACAGAGGCAAAAAAAGCATTGAGTACATTAGCTTTTTCCACATCCTCTGTCACTAGGTTGCCTCCCTCATTCAGTAAGGGGCCCACACTTTCCTCTTGTTGCTAACATACCTGAAGAAACCCTTCTTGTTACTCTTAACATCCCTTGCTAGCTGCAACTCCAGGTGTGATTTGGCCTTCCTGATTTCACTCCTGCATGCCCGAGCAATATTTTTATACTCATCCCTGGTCATTTGTCCAATCTTCCACTTCTTGTAAGCTTCTTTTTTGTATTTAAGATCAACAAGGATTTCACTGTTAAGCCAAGCTGGTCGCCTGCCATATTTACTATTCTTTCTACACATAGGGATGGTTTGTCCCTGTAACCTCAATAAGGATTCTTTAAAAATATAGCCAGCTCTCCTGGACTCCTTTCCCCCTCATGTTATTCTCCCAGGGGATCTTGCCCATCAGTTCCCTGAGGGAGTCAAAGTCTGCTTTTCTGAAGTCCAGGGTCCGTATTCTGCTGCTTTCCTTTCTTCCTTGTGTCAGGATCCTGAACTCAACCATCTCATGGTCACTGCCTCCCAGGTTCCCATCCACTTTTGTTTCCCCTACTAATTCTTCCTGGTTTGTGAGCAGCAGGTCAAGAAGAGCTCTGCCCCTAGTTGGTTCCTCCAGCACTTGCACCAGGAAATTGTCCCCTACATTTTCCAAAAACTTCCTGGATTGCCTGTGCACTGCTGTATTGCTCTCTCAGCAGATATCAGGGTGATTGAAGTCTCCCATGAGAACCAGGGTGTGTGATCTAGTAACTTCTGCAAGTTGCCGGAAGAAAGCCTTGTCCACCTCATCCCCCTGGTCCGGTGGTCTATAGTAGACTCCCACCACGACATCACCCTTGTTGCTCACACTTCTAAACTTAATCCAGGTTTCAGAGTAACAGCCGTGTTAGTCTGTATTCGCAAAAAGAAAAGGAGTACTTGTGGCACCTTAGAGACTAACCAATTTATTTGAGCATAAGCTTTCGTGAGCTACAGCTCACTTCATCGGATGCATACTGTGGAAAGCGTAGAAGATCTTTTTATACACACAAAGCATGAAAAAATACCTCCCCCGACCCCACTCTCCTGCTGGTAATAGCTTATCTAAAGTGATCACTCTCCATTTGTGCTGGAAGTGGCCCAACTTGATTATCATACACATTGTAAGGAGAATGATCACTTTAGATAAGCTATTACCAGCAGGAGAGTGGGGTCGGGGAGGTATTTTTTCATGCTTTGTGTGTATAAAAAGATCTTCTACACTTTCCACAGTATGCATCCAATGAAGTGAGCTGTAGCTCACGAAAGCTTATGCTCAAATAAATTGGTTAGTCTCTAAGGTGCCACAAGTACTCCTTTTCTTTTTGCAAAACTTAATCCAGAGACTCTCATGTTTTTCTGCAGTTGCATACTTGAGCTCTGAGCAGTCATACTGCTCTCTTACATACAGTGCAACTCCCCCACCTCTTCTGCCCTTCCTGTCCTTCCTGAACAGCTTATATCCATTCATGACAGCACTCTAGTCATGTGAGTTATCCCACCAAGTCTCTGTTATTCCAATCACATCATAATTCCTTGACTTTGCCAGGACTTCCAGTTCTCCCTGCTTGTTTTCCAGGCTTCGTGCATTTGTGTATAGGCACTTGAGATAACCCGCTGATAGCCCCTCTTTCTCAGTATGAGGCAGGAGCCTCTCACCCTCTCACGTGCTCCTGCTCGTGCTTCCTCCCGTTATCCCACTTCCCCACTTACCTCAGTGCTTTGGTCGCCTTCCCCCGGTGAACCTAGTTTAAAGCCCTCCTCACTATATTAGCCAGCCTGCTTGCGAAGATGATCTTCCTCTCTTCGTTAGGTGGAGCCCGTCTCTGCCTAGCACTCCTCCTTCTTGGAACACCATCCCATGGTCAAAGAATCCAAAGCCTTCTCATGTATACCTTTCTCCAAATGCATATTGGTTGCTTGAGCCTAGTTTACCACACAATCCAGATCATTCTGAATAGGTGGCCTGTCCCTGTCATCATTTACCACTCCCCTCATTTTTCATCATCTGCAAACTTCATCAGGATGATTTGTGTTTTCTTCCTAGTTATTAATAAAAACGTTAAACAGTTTGGGGCCAAGAATTGACCCCTGCAAGACCCAACTAGAAACACACCTGCTCAATGATGATTCCCTATTTACAATTACATTCTGAGACCTATCAGTTAGCCGGTATTTAATCCATTTAAAGTGTGCCATGTTAATTCTATATCTTTTTAGTTTTTTAATCAAAATATTATTCAGCACCAACTCAAATGTCATATGGATGTCAAAGCATATTACATCAACACTATGACCTTTATCGACCAAACTTATAATCTCAAAGAAAAATATCAATTTAGTCTGACAGGATCTATTTTCCATAAGCTCATGCTGATTGGCATTAATTATATTACCCTCTTTTAATTCTTTATTAATCAAGTCCCATATGAACTCCATTCTCTTCCCTGGGATCGATGTCAGACTGACAGACCTATAATTACCCTGGTCATCCCGTTTACCCTTTTTAAAATGTTGAGGCCTTATAGGATGAAATGCCTTTCCTTTGATATCATAGTACTGAACTAAGTATCATCACAATACACCTGTGGAATAAATATTATTATAACCCCACCTTACCAGGAACAGAACAGTCCTCACTGGTACTTTCATGTTCTAACCATTAGAAAACAAACACTCTTTTCTTTATAAACGGAGAGTAATATAACCCAGTAAAATGTGTTTGTATCTCCTTTCTATCTTCAGCTCCATCCTCCTCAGCAATAAATCTCAGTATATCACCCTGTCCAGATAACAGTTCCCACTGAAACTCCACAGCACTAAAGGGATAATAGCCTATAGTTGTTGCATGTTTTACTTGATAACTAATTGTTTGTGTAGCTGGAAAGAAGCATTATAGAATTATAGAATTGTAGGACTGGAAGGGACCTTGACAGGTCATCTTGTCCAGTCCCCTGCACTCATGGCAGGACTAAGTATTATCTAGACCATTCATGACAGGTGTTTGCCTAAAGCTCTCAATTTTTTTTTCAACGATGAAGATTCCACAACCTCCCTAAGCAATTCATTCCAGTTTTTAATTACCCTGAGAGGAAGTTTTTCCTAATACCCAACCTAAACCGCCCTTGCTGCAATTTAAGCCTGTTGAATCCTGTCCTATCAGAGGTTAATAAGAACATTTTTTCTGCCTCCTCCTTGTAACAACCTTTTATTTACTTGAAATTTTTCTGCATTACTCCTTCCTAGGCAGTCATTTCACATTTTGTGTGTGCGCAACTGATTGTTCCTTCCTAAGTGCATTTGTCCTCATTGAATTTCATCCTATTTACTTCAGAGCATTTCTCCAGTTTGTCCAGATCATTCTGAATTTTAATCTTATCCTCCAAAGAACTTGCAACCTCTCCCAGCTGGGTATTGTCTGCAAACTTTTTAAGTGTACTCAGAAGAATACAAAATAATGTAACTTTAATGCTTTCCCCTGAAGAGGCATTGGTTAATAAATCCCTATAGGCTCTGTTGCTAAATCAGAGGGGATAGAGCCATTGGCATTTAATTGTTTTATGACCTTTTGGGAAAGATTTGTGTGCTAGAGGGACTACAAACAAATTTCTACAGACAGCTGAATAAAATTGCAGTATCTTGCCATTTATATAGCAGCTTTCATCCCAAAGGATCTCAAAGTTTTTTACAGACTTCGTAAGGTAATCATTCTTTTAGCAATGTGGTGTAACATGCACAGCATTAATAATAGACAGGAAGTTATAACTTGTCCCTGTCTGCAGCATCAGATATAATTACTATCGTAGTAGGCTGTACCTCTTTAGCACCCACTTGAGGAGAGGGTAGGCATTGCTCTTGTCTCAGAGTCCAAGGCACAGCCCTCTGGCTGTGCTGTACAGGGCATGGACCCTTTGCAAGAAAGGATGGGGGAGTTAAAGTCATCCAAGCAAAAAGTGAGTGTGCTTCTGCACCCAAAACAAGAGTCCTAGGCTTTTGGAAAACCAAAGAAGGGTGGGTGGGGGGAGAAGGGAAAAGTACCAGCCCTCCTCCAATTTGAGAGAGCGTAGGCAGCCAAGGCTATCAAACCATTAAAGCCCCTCTTTCCAGGGGCCGGAGAGCTCTGACCTGCAGTCCTGCTCCTTCTGAGTAGGCACCCAGAAATGAGCAGGGAACCTCCCTTTTAAAGACTCGCCCGTGTTCAGGCTGGATAAGCCTCACATGTGCACTGAGTTGAAGCTGATTTTGCCGAGAGGAACTCTTTTATCCTTTCCTGACTGAGGTGGGTATCTGCTCCACTACACTATGTAAGGTTTCAGAGTAACAGCCATGTTAGTCTGTATTCGCAAAAAGAAAAGGAGTACTTGTGGCACCTTAGAGACTAACCAATTTATTTGAGCATAAGCTTCCGATGAAGTGAGCTGTAGCTCACGAAAGCTTATGCTCAAATAAATTGGTTAGTCTCTAAGGTGCCACAAGTCCTCCTTTTCTTTTTATACTATGTAAGGGCACAGAAACCAGGAGCTGGGATAGAATGCTGGTACTGGGGTTCCCAAAGCACAGGCCCCTACAATTTCAGCTAAATACTACAAATCATAAACACAAACATTGTGATATATTTATGTAGGGAGAATGATGATAATACTTTTGACCGAGATTGTAATTAAACATCTCTCTTCCTGCAAAAAATTATGAGATAGTTAGTAGTCAGGGTCCCAGTTTCATATATAGCTAAAAAACAAGCACCTCCAATACCACAGTGTCCACTAATTTCATACTAGGGCATCAATTCAGTATTAAATCAGAGGAAACAGTATTATTCGCTTCTTCTGTGACACAGCACAAATCGCTTAATTTCTCTGTGTCTCAGTTCCCCACAGACTCATAGACTTTAAGGCCAGAAGGGACCATCATTATGATCTAATCTGACCTCCTGCACATTTCAGGCCTCAGAACCTTGCCCACCCACTACTGCAATAGATCCATAACCTCGGGCTGCATTACCGAAGTCCTCTAATTATGATTTAAAGACTTCAAGTTATAGAGAATCCACCATTTACACTAGTTTAAAGCTGCAAGTGTCCCATGCTGCAGAGGAAGATAAAAAACACCCCTCATTGTATCTGCCAATTTGACCCAGGGACAAATTCCTTGCCAACCCCAAATATGGCAGTCAGATAGACCCTGACCATGTGGACAAAACCCAATGTCAAGACCTGGGAAAGAATTCTCTGTAGTAACTCAGAGTCCTCCCATCTAGTGTCCCATCACCAGTTGTTGGAGATATTTGCTGCTGTCAGCCACCGATCAGCTACATGCCATTGTGGCAGTCTCATCTTACCATCCCCTTTATAAACTTACCAAGCTCAGTCTTGAAGACAGCTAAGTATTTTGCCCCCACTGCTCCGCTTGGAAACCTGTTCCAGAACTTCACTCCTCTGATGGTTAGAAACCTTCATCTAATTTCAAGCCTAAACTTTTTGATGGCCAGTTTATATCCATTTGTTCTTGTGTTCACATTGTTGCTTAACTTAAATAACATCTCTTCCTTCATGGTATTTATCCCTCTGATGTGTTTATAGAGATCAATCAAATCTTCCCTCAGCCTTCTTTTGGTTAGGCTTCTTGAGTCTCCTCTCATAAGGTAGGTTTTCCATTCCTCAGATCATCCTAGTAGCCCTTCTCTGCATCTGTTCCAGTTTTAATTAATCTTTCTTAAACTTGGGAGACCAGAATTGCACACAGTATTCCAGATGAGGTCTCACCAGTGCCTCATATAGTGGTACAAACCCTTCCCCATCTCTATTGGAAACACCTCGACAGATGCATCAGCCTTTTTCACAGCCATATCACATTGGCAGTTCATAGTCATCCTGTGATCAACCAGTACATCCATAACTTTCTCCTCCTCTGTCTCTTCCAACTTATTCTTGTTAGCCCCTAAGTGCATGATCTTGTACTTTGTGCTATAAAATTTATCCCATTTCTATTACTCTTACTCCAGTTTTTTCAAGGTCGTCCAGATCTTCTTGTGTGATATTCTGGTCCTCCTCTGTATTGGTAATACCTTCAAACTATTTATCATATTAACATTTTATTGGTACTTCCACTTTTTGTCCCAAGGTCATTAATTAAAATGTTAAATAAGATTGGTCCCAAGACTGATCCCTGAAGAATTCCACTAGTAACCTCCCTCCAGCCTGAGAGTTCACCTTTCAGTATGACCCATTGTAGCCTCCCCTTTAACCAGTTTCTTATCCACCTTTCAATTCTCATATTAATTCCCATCTTCTCCAATTTAACTAATAATTTCCCACATGGAACTGTATCAGAGGCCTTACTGAAATCCAGGTAGATTAGATCTACTGCATTTTCTTTGTCTAAAAAATCAATTATCTTCCCAAAGGAGATCAGGTTGGTCTGGCACGAGCTACCTTTTCTGGAACCATGTTTTATTTTATTCCAATTACCGTTTTCTTCTCTGTCTTTAACTGCTTTCTCTTTCAATTTTTTCCCCTAGACCTTGTATACAATTCAGGTTAAACTTATAGGCCTGTAGTTTCCTGGATAGATTTTTTTTTCTGTTCTTAAAAGTAGGAACTATATTAGCAATTCTCCAGTCATAGGGAACAACCCCCAAAATTACAGATTCATTAAAAATCCTTGCTCTTGGTTTTGCAATTTCATGGCCAGGGGATTGATAATACTTCCCTTCTCCCACCCATTGACTGTCTTGTCTAATAGATTATAATTTCTTCAGGGGCTGCTTCTTACTATGTATATGTACAGTATCCTGTGTTTGGTTGGGTGTATCAATACATTACCATAATACAAACAAAATAATACTTTTAGAACCTGAGACCTCTTAGGAGGGGTTTCCCTTCTTACTACTGGAACCAACACTACTTTGTTAGTATTTCTTGCACTATCAAATCACTATTGATTATTGTTACCATTATAGTGTCCAAAAAGTGTGCTGGGGCTTTACAAGACAAATAAGGAGACAAGGATTGTAACATACAGTATAGCATAAAAGAAATAAGGAAGGAGGAGGAGAACAATAGTAGGATTATGTGGTTGCCCACTATAGGCTGTAAACACTGAAATTGTTCAGTTGAAAGCATTTTAATTATATCTGAGGAAAATAAGGTTATCTGAATGTTATTCCTGCTGTTCCTCCTGCACCAACAAAAGAAAGAACTGAAGAATGATCAGGAGTAGTGATTGTTCTGGTTGGAGGGGCAGATATTTTAAAATAATTTTCCCATGCTTGAATATTATGTTTTATGAATGATTCTTTATTAAAAAACTTCTTTAGCAGAACCTTAAATATTATTTGCTTTAGCCTCTGTTTTAATTTTTCTTTATATGTCATGGTTCACCCTATAAGATAAAACATCCCTTTAATAAATAAGTAGCTGGCAAAATAAAGGGTTAATATGTATTCAGAAATTGTCCCTCCTGGATTTAATGTAACTGTTCATTTTCACTGTGAACACCTTCATTCTTTTGGTTAGGTGATTAGTTTAAAAGATAGTGGCTGGAAACAGTAGGTTTTCTGTACCTAACATATTAATTTGATTCCAATTTTATAAAATTAGTTTAACTCCTACAAAAATATATACTTCCTCTCTTATTTTTGTTGTGTTTGTGTTAAAACTTCTTTATAGGAATGTTTAAAGTAAACCAGACAAAGAAATAAACAATTACTATAGTGACAGAACAAATATAACAGCTGAAATATTAGCAGGAAAAAGCAATTTAAGTACACTGAAGAACAATAAACATAGTGTGAGTGGAAACAATATAAGGGACATATAAGATATACAGTAATATTGTAGCAATACTAGGTGCTAGTAAACACATTAGGCTATTAATCAAGAAGGATCGTAGTTCACAATTGGATTTGCCTCATGATATAATGAAAGACAAGCCCTCTTGTCAAATATATATTTTTTGTAATAATTTTATACAGCTTCTTTCTCAAAGTTACATATAGAGCTTACTAACTATTTCATTCTTGTCAAATATATTTTTGTTTGTAATAATTTTATATAGCTGCTTTCTCAAAGTTATATATAGATCTTACCAACCATTTCATTCTGGAGTAAGATATTTCTAAGAATCAGGGCACCTAAAACCAGGAAAATGTCCACAGTTGTTCTGTGTTTGCAGAGGAGGTAAGAATCTCGTTCAGCATATTCTGTGGTTAGCGGAATGGGTAGAAGCTTTTGGGCTGACCAGCAGGGACTATTTCAACATGATAAAAGCTACCCTGCTGGGAAAACCATTAAAGGGAATATTCCCTGAAGAAAGAGAGGCCCGTGATGATCCTCATCCATTAGCTTATTGTGCATTTTGTAGTGCAGCTTTTAAAGGGGACAATGATCTGCATACTATGCTGGCTAATGCCCAACAGGATGGTGCACATCCTCAGTCCTCTACCTCATGGTTATATGCCATTTATACCACAATGTATTAAAATCCAAATCAGAATGATATACCTTTTAAGGGACTACTGTTACCTAATATGTGTCCCCCCCCCTTAAAAAGATCATGCAAGGGCTAGAAACAAAATGTTCACAATTTGATTAGATAATGGAAAAAATGGAGACATCATGGAATGTATGTGGATATAAAAAGAAGCCCCTGAATGTGGCCACACAGAAATCTCAACCACCAAGTCCAGAAAAGGTCACTTTTAGAAATTAAATGGGGCCAAAATAGACAGAAGATCAGCATCTACCTTCTTCTAATTTCCAAAACTGTGCACAGGGATCCATCAAGGAAAGAGTTCTGAGATAGGGTGTGGCGTATTATACCTCAAAGTAGTGCCCTGTAACCCCCATATCCATAATTGGTATATCGTTGTAATATTTCATAAAAGCATGCCTTGTGAGGTATCATATGAAACATGATCTGCTGAAACTCATTGTTGTGTCAAAATATGTGTATCACCATTGTATATGTAATTATGATATTCTGGTATATGGTTGTTGTTGAAATAGGTTGTGTGTCCGGGAGACACCCACAGCTAGCAACAAAGGAGGTGACCCACACCCATACAGGCGTTAAGCGACCATCGCAAGTCACTGACCACCAGGAGAATTGTAACCAAGAGTTTTACAACTCTGTAAGAGACAGTTGCGCAAACACCACGCAATGAAGATTGCTCAAATCGGTGACTCAGCAGGGCCCAACAGGACATGCCTGGATCAGTATCTTTACTGGGACATGAATTCAGAGTACAAAATAAGGGACCATGGATCATGAGACCACCTATCTCCTCCCACACCTGCGCTGAAGGCAACAAGAACACTGGGAAGACAAAAACTAACTGAGGAGACTTGTCCCAGGCTCAGAAGGAAATTCAGATTGTGTATTAAGAACTGTAACCAGTCTGCAACATCTATTGGGGTTAGAAGAGCTGTTTGATTCAAATCTTGCTTAGTTTGAAAGATTAGGATTTAGAATGTGTGCTTACTTTTTATTTTCTTAGGTTACTATCTCTCACCTTTTTGCCAACCACTTATAATCACTTAAAATTGATCTTTTGGTAGTTAAAATAAACTTATTTTAATGTTTTATTTTAACCAGTGCGTTTATCTGGGGAACCTGCTCAGATTACAGAAGCTGCTGCATGTCCACTATCCTTTGATGAAGTGGCAAACTAATTAATGAGCTTGCATTGTTCAAGACAAGGTCTTGAGCAGTGTAAGACCGTACATTTCTGGGGTGCAAGGCTGGGGGTAGGGAGGATTTGCTGGTGTCTCCCTATGTATAGTTTATGAGTGGCAACTTAGCTAGGTGTGTCTCTGCATGCTGGTGGCTGAATGATAACAGTGCCTGGAGGGGTTTGCTGCTTCTAACTAGCAAAGCCCACAGTGGAGAGTTAAGGGGGCACAGTGGTGCCACAGTTTCAGATTGTACCCTGGGGCTCACATCATACAGGGCCTCCTTCTACAAGTAATTCCTAGGACAATTAGAAGAGGTTAGAGAAAAAAATCAAAGGGATACAAGAAGCAGTCAGGCCCAGTGTGGACATCTCCTGGTAAAAGCCAGGGTGGGAGGTATTTGTTGTTTAGTATGAGTAGATAATGGGGTGTCTGATTCTATTTTTGACCAAAAAACAACAGCAGTGTCACCCTGGAGAAATAATGATGCCATAGAATTGGAGGGGTTTAACGGAAAAACATTTAATGGAAGAACTATTCTTTCTAAGTTCTTCCTTACACAAATTAGAGAATGAGATGCTTTAAAATCTATTACCATTAGGTGCCTACCAAATCTACATGCAATAATTGGCTCTAACATTTTATGGGAAGAAGATATGTTAGTGGACTTAGCAAATCAGTGTTTGTGGAATCTTTGCCATAGTGATATTCCAGTGACAGTTCCGGATGTGTGTTCTGTACACACAGTGAAGGCAGGAGGCACTTTATATCACCTCCTGAGGTGATCTACGGAGGACCTCCAAGCACTGATAATTCAGCACAAGTACCTATTTGCTATACACCAGAATGATTGTGGAAGGATGGATGTGCTCATTGTTATTGAACAGCCTGATCCTATTCCACAGAGTAAATATAATTATCTGCATAAAGCTGTACAACTAATACAGAAAATGATTAAATCATTGTTAGAGCTGGAGATTCTTCAACTATGTACCTCTATTAATAATTCACCAATTTGGCTGGTTCGAAAACCAAACAGGTCATGGCACTTTACTATCAATTATGAAGTATTACATTAGATAACCCACCCAACTGCCTCAGGGTTTGCATCACACCCTGAGGCAATAGCAATTATCACAGAAGAGGTGTCTTATTTTACAGTCTTATAGAATTCAAATGGATTTTGATCCTTACTGTTGCACCCTGTTAGTCAATATAAAATTGTATTTACTTTTGAGGGCCAGCAATATACTTGGATCTATTTGCTTCAGGGATTCCATAATTCCCTGGTGATCTTTCATCTGCACATGCAGTCCCTATTATGGGACTATCCCGTTAGGGATATTCTGCTGCAGTATGTGGCTGATCTCCTGTTATTCACTGAAAACACAGAATCTCATTTGGAGACATTAGCATATTTATTTGAAACCCCAGAAGGGGAGGAGTGAAGGTTAACCCTCGGAAAGCCTAGCTGTGCAAATATTCAATTGACTTTTGGTGTCTTGTCTCTCAGACAGGGACAGAGTTGCCTTAATACAGGCTCTGCCTCCCTCTACCACTAAAACTGCACTACACCCCTTTTTAGGTTTGAGAGGGTTCTACTACAATTTTATATCCAATTATGCTTCATTCACAGCACCCACCATAGCCTTTTAAAGATGGGGATACTTGACAGTGGACTCCGGATCCTACTCAGGCCATAGAGACCTTGAAAGAAGACTGGTGGCTGTCACAGTATTGGCTCAGGCAAATTATTCCATCCCCTTTGGTTTGGAAGCAGCAGAGATGGACACTGCGTTAGAAGCCTTCTTAACCCAGGAACATCAGGGACCACAGTTCCCCACAGCAAATGGCTTGCACCTACTTACCCTTGTTGAAAGGAAGTATGGCCCTTGTGAAGTCCACATGTTGGCTATTTTCTGGGTTCTCAAACATTTTGCATATATAATCACCCTACATAAACTGTGTATTTATATACCACATTCCCCACTACACTATTTGTTCTCTGTTCACGTTAAGGAAAGTAATGTGCCCAGTTCCCAGTTGGCCCACTGGTGCCTTTTGTTGCAAGACCGTTTAGAGGTAAAACATGTCAAGAAACTCATCTACCCCAGCCTATCACCTTTTAGTTAAGGAAGAGTCTCACCACTGCCCTCTGCCATAATCATATATTGTCAGATCCCCATTTGTAGAGGGAATTGATATGGTGTGAAAATCCCATGATGGCACCTTTTTGTTGATTGCTTCTCCTATTATGTTCAGGGAAAACCAGTGACAGGATTTGCCCAGTGGCTGTCCAAGGAAGAGTTTGCACACTAATATTCTTGCCTGTCACATTTGGCACAATTTGGAAAACTTTTAGCAACAGAAGTAGTGCTGGTATTATACCCAGATACACCACTTACCGTTTATTCTGACTCTAAATGGGTGTGCAATTCCCTGATTATTTGTTATTATTGGGACAAAATAGGTTTGTCTGGGCAGACAGAAAGCCCCTTGTCCATCTGGAGACTCTACAAAGTATTTGGGATTTAGTATAAGGCAGAATTACTACCATCTATAAAATAAGGACACATTCCCTAAATACTTGGGGTGCTCATGACCATGCTTATGTAGACCCCCTTGCTAAGGAAGCTGCCCAAACTGATCCTTTATGGCAGTCACCATGTAGTATAATATAGGTGTGTCCGGTTGCCACCTGTGCTTTAGCCAAAAGTGCCATATTAGATTTAGCTCCAGATCTTGAAAGCCTTCAAAAGGCAGATTCATTATTGTAACCCTCATGGGATATAGGGTTGCAAGGCAGGGAGTGGAAGGGGATACCCCTTAAAACAAAACAAATAGGTCCTTATGGTCCATCAAGCTGATCAATGGGTGATTGTTTTTCCAACAGCGATGGGACAAATTGCTGTCTATTTGCCATGATGTCCCCCTGGGAGGACATCAAAGTGCAAATAAAACAAAGGCACAAATCTTGCAGACAGGATGGCTAGATCTGGATGAAGATTTAAGACAACATTGTACAAACTGTCTGATGTATGCCCAGAGCAATGCAGGTCAAATAGTTGGAAAGGCTAAATTTCCTCATCAACAAATTGTAGGGCCCTGAAATAGGTAGCAAATAGATTTTTTTAGGGTTATTTCCTAAAACCCCTAAAGAAAAAAACTGTCCATTTGTTAGTGATTGTGGGCCTCTTTACAAAACAGATTGAAGCAATACTAGTGAAAAATAACTTAGCCCTGGCTACAGCCAACGTGTTGGTGGAACAGATTTTTAGTAGCTAGGGAATCCCATGATAGACAGACAGACAGACTCAGATTGAGGCTCCCACACTGGACAGATAATGAAAAATATGTTGCATTGGATGGAATTGAGCAGAAGTTCCAGGTCCCTGATCACCCACAGACTTCTGGACAACTAGAAAGGAGAAATCCAACAATAAAACAAATGCTCAGAATATTGATGAAGTGGTCTGGGAAAAACTGGGATCAACTAATCCCTTTGATTCTGATGCCATATAGGCTTCAGAAGCCACAGGCACTGGAGTCTCACCTTTTGCAGCTATGAAAGGAAGGAAAATGAGTATGCCAGATTGTTTATTATATCCAGTGCCTCCCGAGCTAGTGCAGGAAATTACAATGGAAAAATGGATGCTAGATTTATGTGACAGGGTAACCAAAGTGAATCAAGCAATAGCAGCAATAGAGAGCAGACAAGTAGGTATTTTAACAAAAAATGAGTGAACAAGAATGGCAAATAGGAGATAGTGACAATCAAGAGATTAGGAAGTAAGACCCAATTGCTGTGATCAATTGAGTGGGGCCTTACTACATTGAAGATAAAGCCAGTCCTAGTGTATATCTAGTCCAAATTGAGAAGGAAAAGAACTAGATTAAAAAATGGTACCATATAAAACCAACTGAAATTATATAAAGGCAACTAATTACATGTTTGTGAGATCTGCTTTATTTATGCAGGTGCTCCAAGGTGCTACATCACCCGAATTCTCTGAAGTAGGTAATGAATGATTGTATGGCTGGGAGGGATTCTGTTTATAGGACTATGGGCTTGGATTGCACAGATGGTACCAATTAAAAGCTATGTTCTGTGACTGCCTATACAAAACTCTGTAGGGTCATCATTGGACAGGGCTATGACTGGGCAGTCAGATAACGCCAAGACACAGCAGCGTTCCAGTGTTTGCACTACTGGAATTGGGTGACTGGAGACTAGAGGTGGACAATGGTCTGTATGAAGTTAATTCACCATAATTACAAGAGGGACACTGGAAAACAGGAACTGAGAATATCATGATCCCAATGTGATGATGGTGTAAGAGAATTTTTCCTTATAGGGTTGTAGAAAGGGTATTATTCCTGAATGCTGTAGGAGTAGGATAAGTAACCTTATAACTGTTACAAGTGGGATAACAAACTTCCACAAAAAATGAGAAGATAAGAACAGAGGACTCGCCAATAGAGAAATAAACAATTACTTTAGTGACAGAAAAAATATAACAGCTCAAATATTAGAAGGAAAAACCAATTTAAGAACACTGAAGAGCAATAAATAGTGTGAGCAGAAACAGTATAAAAGACATAAGATATACAGTACTATAGGAGCAATACTAAGTGCCAGTAAACACATTTGGGCATTAATCAAGAAGGATCATTGTCCATGACTGGATTTGCCTCATGATATAATGAAAGATAAGCCTTCTTGTTAAATATATTTTTGTTTGTAATATTTTTTCTTTATAGTCGCTTTCTCAAAGTTACATATAGAGCTTACTAACTATTTTACTTTATCTGAATTACCATGGCCTGTCCAAACTCATTCGCTATGCATGTCCCATGCTTATGACATTTCCAACAATGGGGAAGTGAGGTGTATTCACCCCAGTGGCCCAGTCCGGCAAACACTCCAAGTACAATACAAAATTGTCTAGGAAGAGAAAATTCACTCTAGAGTAAGAGATTCATAAGTATCAGGGCATTTAAAACCAGTAAAATGTCCACAGTCATTCTACATCATCATAATTTTGTGATCCTTGTCAATTTTATGCTGCACGTAAATGATGTAGAGTTCAATCCTAAAAGTTCCATCGATTTCAATGGGAGGTCCATGCATAGAGTGTTTGCAGGATTAGGCCACTGGTGTGAAAGAAAGATTTTATCCATTTTTTTCTACTTAATTTCTGATATATCCATTTTTGCACGGTCCATTTATATATGGTGCATTTCTTTTCCCTACTTAATGTTTTCTTTGTAAATATGCACATTTGTGTTTTACATTTTGTAATTGAATGCTAAACTAATGCTAAATATGTTCAGCTCCTAGGTGGCACTGTATGTATCATACAATATTTAAGTTAATCTTGGCCATACCTGGCAGAACATTGAAGGATCTTGAACACATCTGGTGTGTATCCCAGCTCAGAAGAAAGCCCTGTAGCCAGTCATTATCTGGTACAGAAAAGCATGACATGCTGTCGGAAGTAAAGTAGTGCCAGAGGAGAGCAGAAATAAAAGGAACAAAAAAGCAACAAAGGTTGTGTCATGATCCAAGAAGTGCAGTCAGGGTCAAGGGTCAAAGCAAAGGCAAATCTGAGCCTGGGAGTAGCAGAGGAGTTTGTGGTCAGGTTCCAGGCCATGGTTGGTACCAAGGCATAGAGTCTGAGTCAGGCTTCAAGGTCCGAGTCAGGAGGCAAAGTTTGAATCCCCCTGAAGTCAAGTTAGGAATTCAAAAGCAAGGCCCAGGAATGTTCATCGCAGCTATAGAAGACCTATATTGTAGCCTGGATGTTTCCTGGAACGTTCCTTGGGTTTATATAGGACAGGGAGCCAATCAGGAGCCATGAGGCTGCTCTCTGTCAAACCCTTGTGGTGGAACTTTCTATGGTCTCTGTCCACAGAGGATCATAGGAAGTGGAGCACAAACTAGCTATAGTTGCCTGGTGGTAGCTCTGTGGGCCTGGGTTCTAGACTGCAGGATTTCATCAACATACTATTCTTCAGTGCCCCAGAGAGGTTTATCTTTGTCCACTGTGAAAATGTGTCAGACTGAAAAGCACTATTTTGCAAGATTTCAGATTGCAAACAAGCTTCACAAAGAAGCTGGAGATATACAAAATTATGCTATGAGGAAGCAGGGAGAGCATATCTTTAAATCCTTTGACTTTACTGAAGACAGTCACAAAGGTGACTATTGCAAGGGTTCTGGCTATTTTTGACTAATTCTTTATACCTGAGAGAAACTTGGTTTATGAAAGAATGTGTTTTCATCCAAAAATTAAAGAACCAGTGGAAAATGTTGAAAGTTTTATAAAAGAGTTCTTCATACATTGGCTGAAATCTGTGATTTTGGGAATGCAACACAGGAAAATATCAGAGACAGACTGGTTATGGGTTTACAGATAAAAATATTTCACAGCAGCTACAACTTAACCCTAGCCATGGTCATACAGAAAGCAAAGCAGTCTGAACTAGTCAAACACCACAACAAAAGGCAGGAGCAACTTGAAACACCTGCAACTCGCTTCAAAACTATAAACCTCTACCACACAGACCTTGGAAGAGACTAGCTGAAGATTTATGCAAATTCAGAGAACATCATTACCTGGTCATATTGGACTATATTTCAAGGTATATACAAATTGTGTACTTGGAAGATATAAATATGTTATCAAGAAATTGAAGAGCACTTTTACTCATTTTGGTTTTGCAGAACAACTAGTGATGAACAATGGACCACAATTTACTACAGCAGACTTTATGTTATTCCAACCAAATATTACTTTGATCATATTACTGGTAGGTCACATTCCCCCACAAACAAGTGAAGAGGGTGAGAGAGCTATACAGATAGCCAAGAAAATGCTATAGCAAGAAGATCCATTCCTTGGTCTTCTGACTACAGATCAATACCAATAGCAGCTATTGGATATATTTCTGCTGGGAAGACAACTCAGAACTACTGTTCCAACTTTGGAAAAGAATATCTCCAAAATGGGAAGACATGAAGACAGTGGCCAAACTGGATAAAAAAAGCTAAAAGAGCATAAGAACATTTCTACAACAGACATTACTCAGTTAGAGAACTGCCAGGTCTAGAGCCTGCTGACACCCAGTGACCATGTTCATGTCAAACTGGATGGAGAAAAAAGGATGGACAACTCCAACTGCCATAAAGAGGAAAAAAAATCACCCCCCAGATCATGTGTGATTGTGACCGACACTGGAGAGTTCAACAGAAACCACTGACATCTACAGTTTGTATCTCAGAAAGAACAATCAACATAGCAAACTCTACAGATGGTGATGCAGAACTAGAAGACAATGACTCAGAGATTCCAAACCGACCACAGCTAGTCATTGCAACTCATGGATAGACAGATGACCAAATTGTTACAGGTTTGGGAAGTGAAATTAGAAAAAAAAATGAATGTGATTCAGAGACACTTAACCGACTGATAGGTACTGAGCTTCAAAGATAGTGTGATAGTGTCTATTTTGTAAACAGTAGGAATGCATAACTTAAAGGGGGAGATGTAATGGAATGCTAAACTCTATATGTTCAGCTACGAGGTGGCACTGAGTGTAATATACTTTATTTAAGCTAACCTGGCAGAATATTAAAGGATCTTTAACTGAACAGTTCTCATGTGTATCACTGAGAAGTTTCAGAGTAACAGCCGTGTTAGTCTGTATTCGCAAAAAGAAAAGGAGGACTTGTGGCACCTTAGAGACTAACCAATTTATTTGAGCATGAGCTTTCGTGAGCTAAGCTCACTTCATCGGATGCATACTGTGGAAATTGCAGAAGACATTATATACACAGACACCATGAAACAATACCTCCTCCCACCCCACTCTCCTGCTGGTAATAGCTTATCTAAAGTGATCATCAAGTTGGGCCATTTCCAGCACAAATCCAGGTTTTCACTTTCTCTTTTCACTCTGAGAAGTAAGTTCTGTAGTCAGTCTATATCTGATATAGAAGCCTGAACTGTTTGTATTAACCCTGCCACCTGATACCAGTCAGCTCTGTGTTCTTGGGGAAACAGAGTGAAGTATCCAGACTGTCTGACTCATGAAGGACACCCCCATCAGCCTCTGCTTGAACCGAAATTGATCAGAAGACAGACTTACAGAAAGCAACGAAAAGGCGGTGGGAGACACACCTAAACCCCTCCTGACACGGGTGATAAGATTAAGGTAACTCCCCTAGCCTCATCTGCATCAAAGATGGGACAGGGAGGCATCTCCATTAGCATACAGACTGGAGAACAGAGATTCCAAAGCAAGAACCGCACTGAACTCTGGAACCAGAAAAAGCAGGGAAGCACTGCACCATGGGGGATCTCTGCTCCAGATGTTAATGAACGTATGCCTGTACACATCCAGCTCAGCAGTTATCAGACCAATTCTAGTAATGAATCCTTTATTGATATCCA
Source organism: Natator depressus (assembly GCF_965152275.1). Lineage (NCBI taxonomy): Eukaryota > Metazoa > Chordata > Testudines > Cheloniidae > Natator > Natator depressus. Next base: position 130,198,224 of record NC_134235.1, read on the forward strand.
AAATACTGAAGCAGCTTAATTGCATTGTGAGCTCCCTGAAAGGAGCACCACCCATAACGAGGAGTGATGAGTTCCTACTGTCTAGCCTAACGAAAACCTTTGAGTCATCAGTTTACCCATAAACAAATCTAGTGTTCTCCCTTGAATCATTGTTGTTTCCCTTCAAAAAACCCCTACCCACACTCAAGTGTTCTGATCCATGGATCCAAACTCTTCATCAGTTCCACTGGGACTTCATCTTCTCCTGACTGATCGTGCTGGAAGCTCTGCCTGTCTCCAGCACTCAGGACCCTGAGCTACCACCATCACCTGGGAACCCCGACCAGTTCAAGCTTCATGGAGTGGTGAGACCCCAGGTCTTGCTCTCTCTCTGTTTTCTTTTCTACCTCAGGTACACCTTTTTAACCCTGACTTGTTTGATCAGGTATAGTTTTCTGTATATGACTTTTGTAATCTTTTAGAATGTAACTGTTATGTTTGTTTAGGCTCTCCTTGTGTGGTTATCACTATTATTCAACAAATAACCTTTATGGTTAAACTGGTTTCTTCCCTCCCTCTCTCTCTGAACTTTACTTTTTTGTATTTCTGGCTTCCCCATTTACTCTGTAGCAATGCTTCTTTACCTAAGCTAAAGATCCCTGTAGCACCCAAAAATACTGTGGGGTTTGCTCATGTGGGTTACTACCAGAACAATTGTGACATGAAAGTGGGGGTAGGGACGTGCTGAACCTGTGACATACAAGGGTGGCAGCTTGGAAGTGCTGCTCGACCCAGAGTACTGAGTCCAGGGGCATATAAGGGTGGCAGCTTGAAAGTGCTGCTTGACCCAGTCCACTCAGCCCAGGGGCATATTAGGGTGGCAGCCTGGAAGTGCTGTTCGACCCAGCCCACTGAGTCCAGAGACATATAAGGGGTCAGCTTGAGAGTGCTGATTGTCCCGGTCCACTCAGACTTGCTGTGTGTTTGTGTGTGTGTGTGTGCACGCTCATCTGATTCTGGGGCTGGAGGAACCCAGCCCTGCAGAACCTAGGTCTTGCAGGATAGCTCCATTGGAGGGGACATGCAGAAGGGAGAAGTAGAGCTCCATATGAACACACAAGGGACACAAGCAGTACATTGGTAGAATTACAGAACCCCCCCGCAGAAGAGTAACTCTAATAAATGAGTGTACCCCAAAGTAACGGGCAAATCTGGTAACACACCTACCCTGTAGAAGAAGAACATGACACATTTGTAGATCATCAACATAATTATATATAGGGACAGTAAGGGAGAGAGCTCTCTTAGTTCTGCATATTCCTCTGCCATTGATTGCCATGAGGTAACCAACTGAGAGTTCAAACTATAATGATATGTAACAGATGGGCTTGAGGAAAAGGGAAGTGGGTTGTGGTCTAGTGAAAAATGCTTCATCTGTAAAAGCTTAATGCCTTCTACTGCTGTCAGTAAATTGAATTTTTCTGAAGAAGAGCTGTATACAAAAGACTTCCAATTTCAAGTCAGACTGACCACAGTATACAATACGTGTTCGTGGACTGTGTCATCAAGGCTTTGAGAGATAATGCCCCCCCTATTCCTCACTGAGGCATACCCCAGGCATAGTGAGTTCTTCCCACACCTTAAAGTCTGGGTCCATTTCTTTACAGTGGAGCCTTATTGAATTCCACCACAGTGGGCATTGCTGGAATCCATGGCAAAAAACAGCTTCATGGAGGTAGATATGGCCCAAGCCCTGGGTATTCCAGTACAAGTAAAGATGGTTCCCTGACCCAGTGGAAAGTATGTATCACTCACTCCTGCCATCAGGTCCAGTGAAACAGGAGATTGTGCTTCTGGAAGTTGCCATTTGGGATCATCAGGAAGCCCTTCAGTTCAGGATGATCCACTCACCACACTTCCCATAATCCTAGGCAATTCATGGCTGGCAGCTCATGATCTGCACATCCTTTATTATGAGTGCCAGGTTAGCTTCCATGCCCAATTCTGCCAGCAAATCTGCCTGATGAATCCCAGAATCAAGATACACCCCTCCCCAGGCCCTGGATATGGGTCAGGTGAGACCGCTACTAAAATTTTTAGCACTACCCCTCAAGTACAGTGATTATGGTGATGTCTTCAAGAAGAAGAATGCCAACACCTTACCACCACTTCAGGATTATGACTGTCTGATCAAAATGCATCTATGTGATGTTCAGAATCTGAGCTGGCTGCCCTGCGTTCCTGTCTCTAGGAGAATCTGGCCAAGGTTTCTATATGGACATCTACCTCTCCTACTAGAGCGCCAGTTCTTCTTGTTAAAAAGAAAGATGGAATCCTGCACCTATGCATGGATTACTGGGTCATCAATCAGTTTACAATCAGGAATAGATACTCTCTGCCACTCATCCCAGAACTACTGGACCATGTATGATTAAGACCAGGTATTCACAAAACTTGAACTACAAGGGCCTACAACCCGCTTTAAATCCGAGAAGGGGATGAGCGGAAGACTGCTTTTCGAACTGGTACGAGCACTACCAATATTGGTAATGCTGTTTGGCCTCACAAATGCCCCTGCAACATTCCAGCACTTCACAAACAAGGTCTTTCATGACATCCTAGACCAGTATAGAGTAATCTACCTAGAGGATATCCTCATCTTTTCTGAGAATCCTGAGCAACACATCAGCCATGTCCAGTCAGTCCTGGAATGGCTCTGCCAACATAGTTTATAATAAAAGTTGGAAAAGTGAAGTTTTGACAGGTGCTCCATGGAGTTCCTGGGCTTCATCCTGTCCCGCAAGGGCCTCCAAATGGACTCTAAGAAGATGGAGGTGGCATGAACCTGGGTACTCCCCCCAAAACATCAAGGACCTACAACACTTCCTGGGGTTCACTAACTTTTATAGGTACTTCATCTCTGTGTTTTCAGATCGCCCCACTGACAATGCATCTCCTCAAAAATACCATCTTCATCTGGTCTCTGGAGGCTCAACGAGCATTTGACCAGCTCAACATAACCTTTACCAGCACCCAATATTACCCCATCCTAACCCAGTAGCCCTCTTTGTCATCAAGTCTGACCCCTCCAGTGTGGCAGTTGGGGCCATATTCTCTCAAAAATGCAGTTCCCAAAAGTACTTCCTCCCTTGAGCATATTATTCCCAGAAGCTCACTCCAGTTAAACAGAACAACAAAATTCTAGGTAATGAGCTTCTAATCATCAAAGCAACCTTCACAGAGTGGAAGGTGTTTAGTACCCAATACAGGTTTATACAGATCATAAAATCTTGAAGTATTTCCACCAAGCCAAAGCATTGAACCAGAGGCAGCTTCGCTGAGCTATTTTTCACGTGCTTCAGTTTCACCATCACATGCCACTTGGGGGGCCCAGAACAAGGCCACTGATGCCTTGTCCCAAAAAAGGGAATATCTCACCAGCCAAGAGTCCCCAAACTGAGTTCCCATTAATTCTTATATCCCAGAACATCCTGGATGCTGCAATTCCCTGAGACCTCATCTTTACTGATCCACTCAGCGACAGAGAAGTAGCCTCCTCCCAAGGAACTTGAGGCAGCAAGCCAGTGGCAACGCCAGGCTCAAGATGGCTTGCTCTATGTCAAGGACCACTTGCATAGTCTGCCAGGATTCCGTTAGAGGTATTATGGTTGTTACAAACTTTCATTAAGTAGGCCATCTGGATCACTTCAAGACCCTCCATTTGGCTGCCTGCTCCTTCTGGTGGCCCCAATATGTATGAAAATAGACTCCTATATGTTGATTCTTGTGAGACGTGCCAGCATCAAGATGCAATGCTCAAAATCTTACTGCCTTATGAGACCCAATCCAGACCTTGAACAGCTATTACCCTGGATTTCATAGTCAAGCTCCTCATGTCTAATGGGCACACTGTAGTCCTCACTCTGGTTGACCAATTGACAGAAATGGCACACTTTATTCCCATTGTGCTCCTGTCCTCTGCAGAAGAAATGTCCCAGCTCCTGGTGACTCATCATCCATCTCCATGGACTCCTGAAGAAAGTCAAAACTGATGGGCTATGTAGTTTGTGTTGTGATTTTGATACAAAGCCCTATGATTGCTCAGAGTCCGCACTTACATTACCTATGACCCACAAACAGACGGTCAGTCCAAACAAGCATATCAAGTGTTAGTATAATACTTGTGCCGCTTCATGAATTTCCATCAGAACAACTGATGGTGTCTCGTCTGACAAGCAGCATTTCTTACAAGAGTGCTGATCATGTCTCCAACAGGCAGAGTCTGTGTTGTGCAGACCCAGTCGTACCTGTCAACTCCACCAATACCGAGGCCACTGACTGGGTGTGCCAGATCCATGAGGTCCATAAACAGCTCAAGGTACACCTGAACAAGGCCAAGGAAATTTACAAACTGACCATTGGCACCAAGGAGGCCTGGCATTTACTATCAGGCAACTTTGTGACTCTGCCCAAAACCTCTGCACCAACCAGTCATATTTATACTGGATTACCGATACCTTGGACAATATTCCATCAGCCAGGCAATCTACCCAGTGACCGTGAGGCTTCAGTTACTCAGATCTCTCAAAATACTCCCAGTGTTTCACTTATCCTTGACAACTGCTTCACTCACTGGACTCAACCAATCCACCCCTGCCCCCACCGCAAGTTGTCCATGAGACACTGGACTCAAAAACCAAATGCATCTCTGTCTGGTACCTTCTAGGCTGGGATGGCTATGGTTACAAAGATCAAGCCTGGGAGTCAGCATCCCATGTCCATGCTCCTGACCTCATGGCACAGCCTTGCATGTAGCCCATCCTGTTTAACCCCAGCTGACAAAGGGCCACCCCAGAGGGGGAATAATGTAAAGTCCAGCAGGTCTCAAACACAGGACTGCAGAGCAGCAAGGAAGCAAACACTTAAATGCTGCAACCCAGAAGCATCTGTAACCAGCTTGCAGTTTGCTAACCATGACCTGCAGTAGCCACAGACCATGGGAAGTCTTGCCTCAAGGGGACTGACAGGCAGCAGCCTCATGGCTCCTGATTGGCTCCCTGCCCTATACAAACCCAAGGGGTGTTCTCCACAAAGTGTTCCAGCAACAGTGTGGCTCTCTTGTAGATGCCTTGGCCATTCTTGCTTCTTGATCTCTCCTCTTAAAGTCCTGTCTTCACCCTTAGCTTGGTTTGGATCTTGCCTCCTGATCAGGACCCTGAAAAGTGACTCCAATTCTGATCCTTGCTATCAACCCCAGCCTGGAATTTGACTATGAACTCCTCCGCTATTCTCAGTCTCAGGCCTGACCCTTCTCTGACCCTTGGCCCCAACTGCCCTTATCAGGATCCTGACAATAAAGGTGTCTTCTTGCCAAAGGATTTGCCAGCAATCTGGTGGCATACATGACGGTAGGGCGTCCAGGGCTTACTAAGGGTTAAGTGAAAACAATGTCTCAGAAGAAACCCTTAGGGCAGGGGTGAAGAGTTGGTAACTTTTTGCAAGTCTGGGGTGACTTGTGGGGGGTAGATTCAGTGTTTGGGTGTAGGCCAGCACACAGGTAGCTCCTGTTTGCTACATCTGACTTAAACCAGAGGTTTGCCTAAGCAAAGAGAAGGTGATAGACCTCCAGTAGTGCTCATTTGCTTTGTTCCTGAAGTTTCTGTAGCATCTGTAAGGACAGAAGATGTATGGTACTGGCGTGCTGGGGCACTGCTCAAAGAGAGTAGAATCAAGGTATGTTTATAATAATATAGAAGTTAACTTGAAACAAGAAAGTTTCAAAATAGTTCAGTCAGCTGTCCCCCCCACCCCCATCCTTCTAGTATGGACCAGAAGTGGAAACACAGAAGTGCTGGGGTGGTATTGCAGAGCTATATGGAGCCAGGAGTACTGAACTAGAAATATGAGTCTGTTCTTGTGAAATATCTGAAACAGTTTCTAGACACAAAAAAGAGTGGATACATTAAAATAAAATGTAAATTAACATCCAAACATTGAGATACTTACCTAGCCCTCACTTACCTGAAATGGTTTGCTGTCTGGTTATACAAAGGAACCAAAGTGGGTCAACATCCAAATGCTCACTACAGGTATCTATGGAAGAAATTCAGTCTTGGGCAGAGGGCCAGGAGAAGACCTAGTCACCACTTAAGTCCCACATAACATCTCAACATTGGATGCACGGGCCTTGTGATGGCCCTCTTCTGAATTTCAGCCTGTATGGGTATTCTCTTGTAGCTCGCTCTAGTCAATAGAAAAATATAGACAAATAAGAATCCAAGCATCCAGTGTGTGCCATACTCAAAAATAAAAGTATAAGAGGGAGGAAAAATAGGCTCATCTGAGGAGAAAATGTAACTATCATTTGCTATTGTACATACCTATGCTGTAAAAAGGCGGATACATTCTCTTGCTGTGAAATTGATGGAAAATGAAGGCATATAGAGCAATAATATTCCCTCCAGCATCAGTCAGGGTTTCCAATCCATTAAGAAAGAAAAACAGATTTTACAGGCTGCCTTTACTGACAATGAGAGGTTCTCATTAGGCCAGGAGGGGCCTTCCTGCAGTATGCTTGTCTAGTAAGCGTCTACAAATGTTGTGATCTTGATGCCTTACATTTGGTTAATGCAGGACTGCCAAAGGACTTTCTTTTTTTTTTTTTTCTGTATCAGAAATCTATCTACTTTATCTACTTGCCATATTGTGGCAAGAAATTTTTAAAATTGTACATTCCACTCATCCTCAAGGACTGATAAATATTTAATGTGGTGCCAGAATATTTTGCTCGGTTGAGGACTATGAAAAACACAAAGAAGATTTTCCAAAGCATTCACTGTCACATCTTGTGACTGACTGTTAATACAGGAGATTAATTGACTCTCTTACATATTCACTTGAAGATCAGTCAGCTTCTATTTACTCTGCTACAATAAATTTTTTCAGCTGTTATGCCACCTGTCCCACTGGCTGATTTCACATCAAATATTTACAATGGTTCTGTCAGTGTAACTTCTGAACAGTGGCCAAATTCACAGGGGAAATGAACACTTGTTTCTTATACACACACACACACACACACACACACACACACTCTGTATTTGAAAAATAAATCGAAAACTCATGTAAAAGAGTGTCTACCAGCTCTTGCATTCCTCAGAGGTTCCTTTATTTGTGAATAAATGCAATTACCCCAGCATCTAACTGCCACATCACATGCTACAGATGCTTTGTTATTTTAGTAAATATTAATGAATGGGTTTATTGTTTTTGAAGGCTTACAGCTGAAATACTACTAGACTAGGCTTTTCGAGCCCATTATTTATAACAATGCAAATGTGATTGTTATTTATTTGAAATGCAAACCATATTATAATACTTCCCAACAGATTTTCAATTTTCAGCACTAAGTGAATGAATTATGAGCTGATTGGCATTCTATTTCTCTTTACACCTTTTACTTTTTATAGAATACACTAAGCCTTAGCACATCCACTTGGGAATTCCAGCAATAACTAAAAACAACGAGGAGTACTTGTGGCACCTTAGTAGGGGGAAATTAGTTTTTGTCGTGACCCACCACTCCCAGTGTTTATTCAGGCCTAATTTGATGGGGTCCAGTTTGCAATTAATTCCAGTTCTGCAGTTTCTCGTTAGAGTCTGTTTTTGAAGTTTTTCTGTTGAAGAATGTCCACTTTTAAGTCTGTTATTGAGTGTCCAGGGAGATTGAAGTGTTCTCCGACTGGTTTTTGAATGTTATAATTCTTGATGTCTGATTTGTGTCCATTTAATCTTTTGCATAGAGACTGCCCGGTTTGGCCAATGTACATGGCAGAGGGGCATTGCTGGCAATAACTAAGGAATGAATGGGCAGGTAGAGTAGAGTAATCTTATCCTGTGACCAACAGAAATGGCCCCTCTAGCACGGTTTCAAGACTTTGTGTGGGCAGGTGTAGAGAAGTGTATACTATGGCTGCACTTTTCTATGTGGCTATCCTGAAGTCTTTTATTTCCACACTTGTCAGCCTAATACCTTTCACAAGCCCTATATTGGACTTTTTACATCAATGTTAAAAAATGAAAAATATATTTGTCTACTAAAAAGATGACTTTTTAAATTTATAATGGGCTTTTTAATAAAGAGGCTGATTTGCCTTTCAACCGTGTTACATTGGTGCAAGTGAGAGGAGTAGCGGGCCCCTTATATTTATTTATGGTATGAGGCCAGATTGTTGCACAAGCTACCAAGATACATCTTAGGTTTATATGGAAGGCAAAATAAATGCACAAGCCTTCTACTTACATACATAATATTTTCCAGTACCCTCTTGTCCTCCCAGCTCATAAAATGTAAGCCTTAACCTTCTCCCTGACAGATTTTAATTTTAAAACCTTTAGCTTCACACCAAGGCTATCAGTCAGCCTTTAAATTCTGCAGCTCCTCATAAACCATATGAACTGCTGTCTCCTCATTTCTTATGTCAACAGAATCTTCTCTTGAATTGCAAGCCTTGAACCTAGCATGAGATCAACTTTCATTTTGCCTGTTGTGCCCATTGTTTCTGAGTCATTTCACTAGGCATTACCAAGCTACTGACATGAGTATGATGGTAACTTCCATACAGTAAGCTCCAGCAGCCAGCTTTATTCTGCCAAGATATATACGATTTTCTTAAATGTTATGATGATTTCACATTGAAACAATTTTTATTGAACAAGTATGGATCATCAATATCAATCGTCTCCAAAATAACATCCTGCCATCTAATATATAAACCATTGTTGTTTACAGGGTTGTTTGTAGCTGTGTTGGACCCAGTATATTAGAGGTAATATCTTTTATTGGACCAACTTCTGGTAATGAAAGAGAAAAGCTTTCAAGCTACACAGAGTTCTTCAGGTCAGATCTGCCTAGCTTGAAAACTGGTTCAATAAAAGACATCACCTCATCCATCTTGTCTATCTACGATATAAACTATATACTTTATGTTCGGCAGTGCTAATATAGTGTAACATTTAATACTTTTCAAAAATCTCCAAGTATAAATAATTTAGTATGTAAGCAGTGTCAGGATAAGCTCCACCCTGACATCTGGTGGTGAGGTGTGGCAAGTTGTGGAAAAGAACTTCAGGGGCCGATCTCATTTGCATAGATACACCCACCCCGCCTAGAATGAGGCCATAGCTGCCCAAATGGTCACTTTGGCTGCTGTGGGATCCCCAGTGTCTCTGTTATTGGGGCAGGAAGAATAAATTGTTATTACGCTGATTATGGGAACTGTGTTTGGAACTGTACTTGGCCTTTTGTTATGATGGAGGGACTCACCATCAACTAAGTAGCACTTGCTAGGCAAGGGTCATGGGTTCCAAAACTCTGTGAATTGAGAGAGGCTGGGGACAAGTATTAATACTTGGTGGCATGGGATGAGTGGTGAGGGCCTTACATGATAATTGCACTTCCTCCACTCTCCACTGTGGAATAGCAGAGCTAATTTTGATTCCGTTAGGAGTCTAGTTACAGGCTGCTGAGCTCACTTTGGGCTAATGGTGCACCAGCACTGAGGCTCCCCTACTACAAGCTGAATTCACCAAAGAGCTGAACTGACTAAGAGCTGAAATCACTGAGCGTTGTGTTAAGTAGTGGGGGAGCCTGAAGATATATGGTGGAGCAGTTTGCGGGATGGCTAGAGTGCCTTGTGGACAGGCTGGTGGAGCAGTTCATAGGACGGCAGGAGCTGCTTGTGGGACGCGGAGCGGAGCAGTTCGTGGGACGGCGGGAGCTGCTTGTGGGCCACAGAGCGGAGCCGAGTGAAGCAGTTCGTTGGGAGGCTGGTGGAGCGGAGCGGAGCGAAGGCCTCTGGAGTTGCGGGACGGTCAGCTTCAGATCATGTAAGGTGCCCCTTACCTCTCTCTCTTTCTCCCCCCCCCATCTCCACCCAGGTTGGGAGGTAAAGCTCTGCAGATAAACTTTCGAACTCTGGGGCTGCCCTGACCAGGGACAGAGACTTTTGGGTCATTGGACTTTTGGGACTTTGGGGTTGCTGGACTCAAGAACCAAAGGGAAAGGGCATGCCCCAATTTGCTTGGAGTGGGTTTTTGCTCAATGGGTTGTGTTATGAATCCTGTTGGTGGTGTTTCCCCAACATAATGCCACATTGTTTCTCTCTGTTATTAAAAGGCTTTTTGCTACACTCAGACTATGTGCTTGCGAGAGGGGAAGTATTGCCTCTTGGAGGCGCCCAGCGGGGGTGGTATATATTTGTCCCAGGTCACTGGGTGAGGGCTCGAGCTGGTTTGCATTGTGTTATTGGAATGGATCCCCTAGATATTGAACCCGGCCCTTGTTGCTGCCAACTCTGACGGGCAGAAGGGTTACAAGTAATTCATTTAAGACTGCCCAGCCAAAATGTGATATTGATCTTCTTGTTTATATATGATGATTTTTGTAAAGTTCTATGTTCACAAGTACAAAAGACAAATTATTTTTACTGGCTCAATCCAAACCCCACTGAATTGAACAGGACTCTTTCCACTGACTTTAATGGGCATTAGATTGGCCTCTGTTAGAACAACATGTGTAACATTTTAAAATGTGGCCTGATCCTGCTTCGCTTCTAGTTAAATGAACAGGACTTTTCCCTATTCCTTCAATAGGATCAGGACCACAATACGTACTATAAAACAGGAAAAGATGGACTATTCAAAATATACATTTATAAAGGAAGATGTTAATGTTTCTTTCTGTTAAACTCAGTCCACTGATCTAATTTCAATAATCAACCTGAAGTTGTGTAAAAAAAGAAGAGGCTGGGGACTGATTGTGATTGTATTAGTAGAGTTTGACTGAGGGCTGCTGGAGCTTCCTTTTGAGGAAAGCAGGGAAGGAAACCACCACCAGAGTGCCAGGGTGAGATGACCAAATACGTCAGTTTTCCATGTTATTCACACACACATATATTTGCTAATGCCTGCAGTACAGCTGCTATTTATTATCCATCTGCTTCCTGCCAATCAGCAGTGGTTCTATTGCACTCCAGAAAAAGCTCTGGCTGTATTAACAACAGTGGAAATAGCACTTTTGTGATCTCTCTCTGCTGATGTAGGTGGACAGACAGCAGAGAATGAACAGGTTTGGGAATTGAGGGACACAGATTGGGAATCCCAATCCAAGGGAAATACATTCTAATTGGAAGGAGGCAGGGTTCTCTCCAAATGGGGCAGGGTGAAGGCAACAGTGCATGCATATGATCCTTTATTAATAGTTTACAGCAAACTTCATATCTTAGGGTTGTTCTAAATCTAAAATATTTCTCATTTTTCATTTGAAAGTCTCGGACTGCCTCCAATTAGTGTATGTCTGAACTGCAATCCCTGCTTGAACTGCCTTACCTGATCTCCCTTTAAGCTTGGTCGCTCAGGTCTTAGAACAGCGAAACTGAAGCAATGCACACCTCAGCATGAGCTGTACAAGCCTGCCTGGAACCTTGGGTAATTACTTGTGGGACTAGTTTGTGCTGCTGTGGCTTCACTGTTCCAGAACCTAAGTAGCTAGATTAAAGCTTGCTCGGGTATGTTGGCTTGAGCAGTGATTACACCCAGTGATTGCAGACAAGACATACCCTTAAAGTCATTAGTGCAGAATTCTGTGGTTTATTCCTCTTGTCTGATGCAGTTTTTCATGTTGTTCACTGTGGCTTTTATATTAGTCTTTTGCTTGTATGTAAAACAGCAAACAAATAATAAAAGGGAATGAAAAATTACTGGCATAAAAGACAACATGCTGCAAAGAGCAAATCTGTTACTCTCTGCTTTACGTTCCAAAAGTGAGTTTTATTTCTGTTCAATCTCAAATGTGTCTCAGCATGTGACTTTTTCTATTTTATGCTTCTGACTCTATTTTCGGAAGAGAAGAGCATTGCTTGCACCAGTCAAACATCCTGCATGACAAGAACAAACAAAACTTTGATGAACCAGACACTCACGCATGGAAATACTATTTTGGCTTTACTCTTCAAGGTCAAATGCAATAATACTATGCTAATAATAGTTAAGAAAAATCTTTAGCAAAGGAAGGAGAAGGAAGACAGATTCATTATCTTCTGACATGATCAATAGGCAGAATTACCATATGGACTAAAAGATTAGAGGCGTAAATCAACCATCAAAAGATGACGATCCAGTAACTTTGTACCTTTTTCAGAATGAAGGGGGACAATTATTCCTCCATATAATTTCATCAGAAATGAGAATTATGAACTTGAACCTATGGTGGCAACTGCTTTACTTTTCTTTGTAACTCTACCAAAATTATAAAGTCTTTATTCTGAATAGGCTCACACAGAAATTTTGAAGTCAAAACCCCGTTGTTTTTTGTGGAGAGAGGATCCAATACAAGTCCCCATACCTGAACCTGTTCGAACCATTTTACTTCTAGATCAAATCTGATAATTGAAGGGGCCTAGTGTCCTGTTTTGAATTCACCAAAATTCTTATGAAGATAACTAATCTTATATCGTTTCCAACATATAGGGCCCAAATATAATGAAAACAGATGGTAAAATGACACCAATGACAAATCTCAAACATGAGCTCAAACTCTAGCTCTGTTTTAGCCCCAAACCACAAACCTTTGCTTAATTGTAAAGCTAATTTAGATCAAAATATAACCCCCTATTTGAGACCAGTATCTCTGAACTTGATATTGCAAAAGTCTACTACTCATGTACAAATGTTCTATTTCTTGTTTTTTTCATTTTCCCAATTGGCTTTTTTAAGAGTACAGTCAACATGAGATTGGCTCAAAACACCCTTAAACTGTTAGGGGGGGAGGGGAGGGTATCTTCATATAGGCACCCATGAGCTAACATTCAGGGACATTTATTTTGGTAAAAACATCATAACTTAGCAGCAGCAGAAGCGTTAGCCTGGAGATATGGTTACTCACTAACTATGGACTACTGAAGATGCACCAAGAGTGTTTGATTTTACTCAGCCTGTTTAGATTTTACAAATAGTTCCAAAATACTGTTCAAAAACATGCAATCATTATCTGATTTAAAGTGCCTCTGGAATTTACTTCTTTGCAACTGGTCCAATGAACAATCTGTTCCAAATTTGCCATTTATTCACAGGGACACTTTGGGAGAGTCCCTTAACCTCTCAGTTTTCCAGTTTATGAAAGTGGTGGGGGAAAACAATGCCTAGCCATCCATATAAAGCTTTTTGAGATTCCTATTTCAGCATATAAAGCATCAGGGATGTCATGAAAAGAAAAGAACCTATCAGGGTTCCTCATAAGAGAAAGCTTTCTTTTCTTTTGTTTCCAAAATGTTCCTGTTTTCTTTTACAAATTAGAAATGATTCCACCCAAACAATAAAAAGGAAATTAGCTTCCAATAAAACATTTGCAAATAAAAAGGAGAAAATTACTCATTAGGAAATGGCTCATTAAAATGAACCAAATCCTGGTGTCATTAGCACACCCATTTTATGCTACCAACTCCTTTCTCCTTACCATTGCTCCAGCAGAGGGGAGAAGGCTCCCCTGAGGGAGCTCTATCCTTTAACATTTATGAAGGGGTTAATGAATAACACTCCAGACCCAGTTTTGATCTGACTTATACCAGAGTAAATCAGGATTAACTTCACTGACTTCAGTGAAGTTAATCAGTGTGAGAACAGAATAAGAATGTAGATCTCTTAAAATCTGTTGGGAGAAGATGGGTCTTGCATTTTAAAAAAAAAAACACATTGATTTTTATCAACAAGAATAGCATAATTAAGCACCACATAAAGTACAACTGCAGAATAATTCATTCTGAATAACATCCATTACCAATTTTGGCAATTTCATCACAGGTTCAAGACATTTTTTTCCCCATTATCCAACGAGCTCCAAATGAGTGACTTCTTATAACTAATATCTCTGTTCACTCCTCTGGATGCACCAAATGTGGCTGAATTATGATGCCAATTGCTTAGAAAACTTGACCACAACTTAGAAGTCATTGACATTGCCAAAGACATTAAAGAGAATAGTACTACTATTTAGCATAGGAAGAAAATTATGCGGGAGTACTGGGGAAAAACGCCATATGATACAAACAGAACATAATGTTCAAGATCAAGAAGAATGTACCAAATACTTTGCACCAAATTGCTATTTATGACATATGAGATATGTTTTTAAATCTATGAAGCAACATGATTTTATCTCAGTAGATGACTAGGTGAATAATTTCAGGATTCAGCCTAACTTCAGTGATCTAACCGCTGATGAACTGAAACACAGTGTAAGTTTCCTGCATATACTCCAGAATCCAATGACAAATTCTAGGGACAGAAATGGTTGTCATAGACATCTTGCAAAAACAGAGAGAATTGCTGACTCTTCTACATGTTCAAGAAAAAGAGAGAGAGGCCTAACACAGCTAAAAACACCCCAAATAGGACCCTGAAGCGCTTCTCAGGGAAAGATGTGTGGGAGGTCTCCTGCCAGAAGTCCAGGGAGACAGGCTGACAACCAGAGAAAGGATCTGTGTACTTGGCACTTCCCAGATACTGGGAATGGTAAGCCTTAGGGGAAAGCAAGCATCCATATAAGTGGTTTTTCATTTTTTTAAGATATGTGGGGGTTTTATCTGAAATATTCCATCATGCTGGAGTGGCGAGGTGGTCAGGAATGCATCGCAGAGATGGCTCTTTTGGCTCTACCAGCAACCAGAGATTCCCATCTCACAAAGGGGCTCCTCAGCTGGCATGTTAGGGCAGCTTTATGGCCCCCAAATGGTTGGAGCAGTGTGGGGTGGGGGTGGGGGCTAGGATCTGACTGAGTAACTACAACGGTATGTCCCTGTTTGTGCCACCTCTTTCCTTCCAAAAAAATCAATAAAATCTGGCTTAGGTTCACCTCCGTCACTATTTCAGTTTAGAACATGGAGATTTCCAGAAGTGCTGGTGCTTGCTAGACATATGCCATTGGATTGTATATACCAGGAATCTGAAAAGTATGTGTTATGATATTTATGAAAATATGCTTATGTCATAAATATAATGGGAAGGGTAAACCCCTTTAAAATCCCTCCTGGCCAGAGGAAAAGCTCTTTCACCTGTAAAGGGTTAAGAAGCTAGGATAACCTCGCTGGCACCTGACCAAAATGACCAATGAGGAGACCAGATACTTTCAAAAGCTGGTAGGAGGGAGAAAAACAAAGGGTCTGTGTCTGTCTATGTGATGCTTTTGCCGGGGACAGAACAGGAATGGAGTCTTAGAACTCAGTAAGTAATCTAGCTAGATACGCGTTAGATTATATGACTTCTTTAAATGGCTGAGAAAATGAGTTGTGCTGAATAGAATGGATATTCCTCTCTGCGTGTCTTTTTGTAACTTAAGGTTTTGCCTAGAGGGATTCTCTATGTTTTGAATCAAATTACCCTGTAAGGTATTTACCATCCTGATTTTACAGAGGTGATTCTTTTTTACTTTTTACTTCTATTATTCTTTTCAGAAACTGAATGCTTTTTCATTGTTCTTAAGATCCAAGGGTTTGGGTCTGTGGTCACCTATGCAAATTGGTGAGGATTTTTACCAAACCTTCCCCAGGAAGTGGGGTGCAAGGGTTGGGAGGATTTTGGGGGGAAAGACGTTTCCAAACAACGCTTTCCTAATAAATAAACCCAGATAAACGTTTGGTGGTGGCAGTGGAAGTCCAAGGGCAAAGGGTAAAATAGTTTGTATCTTGGGGAAGTTTTAAAAGTAAGCTTAGGAGGTTTTCATGCAGGTCCCCACATCTATACCCTAGAGTTCAGAGCGGGGAAGGAACCTTGACAGCTTATGATATGAATATGACATAACAGATAGACTTTATGCAAGAGGGGTCTTGTAAGATATAATTGGAAAAGTTATAATTTACTGAATGTTATTATCCAATGTGTATGCCTATCATTTCTGTATGTGCAATTAGGAATATTGACAATGTATTTCAACCATGCTACTTTGGGTGAGGCCCACTGCTAACTCTTCAGGTGCAACAATGGAAAAGCCAGTCAGGGCTGATGGGCCATCAGTGAGGACAATGGACTGTGAAAAGGCTTGGCCTTCCTGCTCCATACTTCACCTGACTCTGTAGTATCAGAGAGTCCATGAGCCAGTGGTTCTTGTCACCTGATATTAAACATTACCTGGGACTTCTTGTAACTTTCTACTGGAAGGGAAGGGGGATCAAGTTTGGGAAACAAAGGTTTCCTTACTTATGTAAATCCTATTTAAGGGTGGGGAGGAAGTTAAATGAGACTCTTCCTCTCCATGGCCTTGCTGCCCAAGAAGAAAGACTGCTAAAGCCACCTGAAGGGAAGGCAAGGGGGATAGTCCAGACTGAGACAGGGATCCAGTTTGAAAAGGAATATAACTGGAACTCTGAACCACAGAAACTTTTCACCCTATCTAAAATAACATTTAGGGTGAGAATTTACATTTTGGAACCTGTTTCTTAAGGTATATTGAGCTTAGCTTGCGTATTTTGCTTTATTTGGTCAGTAATCTGCTATGTTCTGTCTCTTATATTCACTTAAAATTAACCTTTTGTAGTTAACTTATTTCTTGTTTATAATAAAACCCAGTTTATGTAATTTCTAGCTAAGGGGGGGCAAGAAGTTGTGCACATCTCTCTTCACTTTGAGGAAAAGGGCACATTTTATGAGTTTGGGCTGTACAGATATTTCTATACAGTGCGAGACAGTAGTCTTTTGGGTTTGTCTCCCAAAAGGGGTGGGCACGTGAGTGCTGGGGGAGCCCTCTCACACAGAGCTGACTTCAGTCTGTGTCTGCAATGGGGTGTGTCCCTACCTGTGTGTGTGTGTGCTGCAAGAGGCCAAAGATCCTAATTCAGCAAAGCAGGGAGAGGGAACCCAGGCTGACTGAGCAGGGGAGGCTCAGTTAAACCCCAGAACATCAGGTGGCATCCCAGAATGGGGGTCCAACCCGTCTCAACGTGTCTAGGTTGAAAAACTGAATTTCTTTATACTTTTCCTGGGTAACTTTTAATTCACTGGAAAAATAAGAACGGTATCAAACCCACAGAAAAAATGCTCTCACACTGCAATCATGCTCCTTCAGTTTCCAGCAGAGTCTAAATCATTATACTATGAAAACCCTCCAAATTGCAAAATTATTATGCTCAAAATCAAATGAAGATATAAATACAGTTGGGTTTGAAAAAATATGTATAAAGCAGCCAAAGAAAGACTACTGCATAACAAAAAGGAGGATTTATGGCAAATATAGGCGTATTATTAAGAACTCAACGACCTTATTTTAAAAGGCATTTGAGAAAAATTAGAAGTATTAAGCAAATGTATTAAAAGGGAAATGGGAAAAAGGGAGAAGAGATGAATACAGAGAGCATTAGCTGTAATATATACCATTAAAAAGAGGTACACCCTAAAAAAGCATATTGAAGCTGTCAGGATCAGATTAGATGGTGAAAGAAAGGGAAAAAAAGATTAATTTACTACAGTTGAAATGTGGCCAAATTAATCTTAATTGTGTTCTTTTGTCATCAGATACAGTCCATATGGCTTCAGTGATACATCCATTAGTTCTTTAGGGTTTTTGTTCATTTCCTAAGCCTGGCTGTATTACTTTTCTCAGTGATGAAAAAAAGGGACTTCCTCTAGAGATGCTGCAGCATGTTACTGTGATTTGAAACTGGCTTTGAATTTGCAGTTCTAATTATGGTTTGTTGGCTCCCACAGACCCCAGGACAGAGACTACAGAAGTGAAACTGAGGCTTGGTCCAACCATAAAGCTTTTGCCAGTATATCTATGTCAACCGGTAGTCTGGAAAAAATCATCTCCCAGCTGACATAGCTCTGTCGGCAAAACCCCAGGAACAGATACATCTACACCAAAAGAAGAGTGGTTCTGTTGGCACACCTGCGGTCATTCAGGGAGACAGTGTAGCTGTTTTAGCAGAAAAACTTATCCTGCTGGTTTACACAGAGCCTACAGTAGGGAGCATTGCCAGCATAGCTAGGTCAGCATAGGTTCTGTAGTGTAGACAAGCCCCGAGACTGCCCGCCTCACTTGTGCCGTAAAGACACAAACAGCCTGTAAGGGCCAGAGCAAGAGACCAATGGATGAGCAGGCAACCAAATGCAGGCCTGGATAAAGCTGCACAAGGCCAGAACAACCCCAATCTATGAGCTGAGTTCCACCAGCGGTTGTGTTTGTGGGAGAGAGCTGGCTCCAAAATGTCAGGTTACAGCAGCTGGAGGTGCAGTAGCCCAGGAACAGCAACCTGCATCAGAAGAGAAGTAACTGTTTTTTTCTTTCGCAGCCATGAGGTTTGAGACCAACCTGGAGGCTCCAGCTCCACAAAGGAGAGACTGAGCCACAAGACTCCACTGGGCCTGCAATATTCGGTAATTTTATCTAGTTAGTGGGCATTTAGTGTTTTATTATCGCTGTGCAACTAAATGGTTACTCATTTATTTGATATCCTTGATTCCATTGCCTGCTCCCTTTCCATTCTTTCAATTTACCTGTCTTTTCAAGGAATAAAACATTGTTTATATCTTTATCTGTTGATTTCCAGTACTTATAAATTGCTTGTTGTCTACCAGTTTATGCACCTACCCACCAGGGGAAGCACCAAGCACCAAGGCCTTGTCCATATTAGCAGCAGCATGTAGGATACAGATAGCCCACTTTTCTCTGCGGCATGTAGCTATCTCCACACCACAATATGTAGTGAAAGATTCAGGCAGGGGAAAAGATTCAGAATCTGCAGGCAGATTCATGTGGCAGTGAAAGATTCAGGCAGGGGAAAGGTCTGTCAGAGCCTCCCTCCTACCAGAGCCTTTTCCCATAGCACTGTAGATGGGGGAAGGTTCTGCTTGGGTGTATAGTAGAGAGCCATGTAGGGTATGTACCGTAATGTTCTGGCTTGTCTTTACTCAGTGGCTCACTGTCGACACTGCTACCTATCTGTGCTAGGGTTGTGGGCAGGGTATGTACTCTTCACACTGCCATAAATACAGACATAGCCTAAGAAGCTGGGGCCCATTAGTCCTAAAGTGGGTTGCCAAGCCCCTGAGAAGGGAGGAATTAGGGTCTCTTCCACTTTTGGGAAGTAGGGGTAACCCCGGAGGGGATACATGTTCTTATGTCGAGGTAAGAACCCTCTGATCTGTTTGGTGGAGTGGGATCTACCACTGACCCTACGAATATGACCCCATTACCATAGAGTGTCTGTGCTTATATCTTTTACAACAGGTGAAATGGATTTATTTATTCACCAGAGCTCACAGGTTCAGATTTTGCCAAAGGCAGTTTTACTATATATTCTAAATGAAAACTGCCTTTTTTTAATCTAGCAACTGCAGTGTTTGCATGACAGGGTGGGGAGAGCTAAGCCTGAAAGCTGGGCCTCCTGATGGGAGTCTAAAAAGAAATTCCTAGATGCTCACAAGATGCTGTACAAGTCTCAGCATGTTCAGAATAAAATATACTTTTAAATTATGAATAAAATACTGGAAAACACTCTACTTGCCTTACAGTGATTGTGTACAAAAGATAATAGTAAGAGATAAATTGGATGAAGTTTGAGGCAAAGGGGAGTGGGAGACAGAAGAAGTCCCAGCAGACAAAAAAGGGAAAAGTAAACACGAAAAAAAGCACTAAACTAGCTGAATGCTGAATTGGTTTAGAAACAAAAGAGCAGCATTATGTTTTCCATGTAAATGAGAGATAGCTTACAAAGGACAATGGCAGATTTGGCAACAGCAGCATCAGTTTTGCCTTCCTATTTGGAGAAAGTATATGCAAATATCTTGTGACTAAAATGCAGGTTCTCTCATGGTCTTCCTGTGTGACACTGGGCAAGTCACTTAAAGGGAGACAGTCATATTTACTCTTTTTAAATAATGTATATTTAGAATCTAAATAGAGCAGATTCTAATATATTATGTTACTCCAAAATGTATGGGTTTAACAGGTAAAGTGCTCAGGCCGTTTTTCTGAAGACCCTCTGAACAATACCTTGAGAGCATATAGCCTCCAAGACTGGGTTGCTGCTACCTGCCGCAGGGATGCCCCAGAATGGAACTGCTCCTGGGGAAGCCATAGAAGATAAGGATATATTTGGATCTGAGGCACCTTACCCCAGGTGGTCACTAAGAAGGGTCCCTAGGCTTACTCCCTAAATGTTATTGCAAGGCAAGTTCCCCTCTCACCACTACACATGCTATTCCATAGTGATAGAATGGAAATCGAATACAGTTACTCACACTGACCTAACATCTAAATTGGAGTATTAAGTAAAACTACAGTTATGGAAAGACAATTAGTAAGAAAACTTGCTAATGTGCTTCCATTATCCACCTATCAAACTACTGTTATGCTGAAAAATGCCAATGACTGCCATCAGGTGAATATGACTCCAAGACCATTACAGACATGGTTAAAATCAATAGACGTGCCAAGCACTCTTTCAGACTCAGTGGAAGGAGCAGTTAATTCCCTTTTTGTAATTCCCTTTTTGGGGCTGCCCAAGGTACATGGCAGTCAGAGCTAAGGGGTTTCCCTCACTGCAAACGCAGGGACTAGGATATTGGTCTTGCAGCCTGTGTGTAATAAAGGGAGAAAGCCAGCAGAAAGCCTGTAGCACCAGTTGTGAGCATGACACTCAGGTTGAAGCAGCAAGATAGAGTCACCTAGGTGCAGGACTCCTGAAGTAGCAGACTGGAGCATTTATGACCAAGGAGGCTGCCAGCCGCTCTTTGTTTCCACTGTGTTCACGCAAACAGGACTTTGTGTACCTTTTTTGATAAATAAATAAGTTTACACCAAAGAATATACCTGGCTCGAATCATCAACTTCTCATCCTAATGGAAACAATCCCCAAGGTCCCAAATATTGGCGACTGCTCAGGCCACAGAGGCAACAATATAATACTTAGAGCTCTACTTGCAGATTCATTCTTACACAGATTACGGACACAATATACTATATTTTAACAGCTTCATTGGAGCTATTACATTCAATTGCGTCTGAGTCTGAGGCAGTTTGCTTTAATTGACAGCACAATAGACCATAACACTCTCTTTTGTGTAATTTGTTTATAGACTAGAAGGTTATAGAGGAATCACTAATCAAACTTTAACTATAGCAGTGTAAGGGAGTTAAAAGGATGCATCAGTTGAATTGTAATGCATTCAAACCATGATGTTTTATTTGATAAACATAAAAACAGATGCTAAAATTAAATCTGATTGAAGAAACAGAGTATAATTAAGATGTACCTTCCTCATGTCAGTTAATGCTATAGTTCAAATCAAATGACTATACAGATGCTAGTGAAGCACCTTGTTAAGATCAATTTGCTTCCTGGATGCCTTTCTGGCTTTAGTCATACCCAAGTTAATGGCCTCAATATAGGGTAACTGGATGAAATTTAATGGCCTGTGATATGCAGGAGGTCAGACTAGATGATTTAATGATTCCTTCTGGCATTAAACTCCTTCTCTGAATCCTTCTGTACATTATTCTTTATAAAGTTTCCTTCTGCAGATGCTCCGCTATAGCTTTACACCTTTCTGTATTTGCTTCCACGGGCCTTTTAGAAGTGCTTATTATTGGTAATGTGCTCACTTTTTATTCACTATTCTAATATTGCTGAATGCTGTGACTGGCCATACATATGAGCACATGATAAATATGCAAATGAGTAATATTTGAGAGAACCCTAGGAAAAAGGGTAGGGAACAAATATACATAAAATATGGATTTGACTCTCTAACCTTTTCTCGTTGAGTTGCACTTACCCACATTTGTAGTCCCATTGATGTCAGTAGAACTACTGGTACAAGTAACTTCAGCCCAACAAAAGTGTTTTAGAATCAGACTCTTCCTTTTTTAGACTCTTAGACTCTGGAAGCAAACTTTCAATTAAAATAGATAAATAAATGTATACTGTGACAAAGTTCCTCCTGTGCCTTGGTGGGTCCTGCACTTATTGGATTTGCTTGCCTCAGAGATTCACAGGAGCCCTCAGGTTTGGCCACTTTTGCTAGTGGCTCAAACCTGCCGTTCACTCAGCTAACCTCATCACTGGCCAGCATGGGAAAAAGGAAGGAGAACAATCCCCTCAGTCTCTGCTGATCCACCATATGGGTTGGGGAACAGCCCAGAGACCTTTCCCTGTGGTGGAACCCACATTCCAGGTCAACTCCTCCAATGTCTGATCAGGAGTTGGGAGGTTTTGGGGGAACCCAGGCCCACCCTCTACTCTGGGTTCCAGCCCAGGGCCCTGTGGACTACAGCTGTCTAGAGTGCCTCCTGGAACAGCTGTGCAACAGCTACAACTCCCTGAGCTACTTCCCCATGGCCTCCTCACAAAACCTTCTTTATCCTCACCACAGGATCTTCCTTCTGGTGTCTGATCATGTTTGTACTCCTCAGTCCTCCGGCAGTACGCCTTCTCGCTCCTAGCACCTCTTGCTCCCCACACGCACACCACAAACTGAAGTGAGGTCCTTTTTAAACTCAGGTGCCCTGATTAGCCAGCCTGCCCTAATTGATTCTAGCCGCTTTTTAATTGGCTCCAGGTGTCCTAATTAGCCTGCCTGCCTGCCTGAATTTGTTCCAGCAAGTTCCTTCTTGTTCTAGAACCGTCCCTGTTACCTTACCCAGGGAAAATGGACCTGCTTAATCTGGGACTAATATATCTGCCTTCTAACACTCTCCTTCTGTGCCTGTGAGGGAGGCCAGAGCAAAGTGGCGATGGGGCTGCAGGATGAGGAGATGCTGGAGGGCCACAGCAGTGAACCTGAGGAAGAGGAAGAGGAGGAGGAAGCAGAGCTAGTGGAACCTTTAACCACAGTAATGGAGCACTGTGAGCAGACTGAGAAGTGTGTGAAGGCACAGGAGAAGCTAGAGCTGTGTGAAGCGCGAGTGTCCGCAAGGTCCCACACACACAGGAGGAATGTACAGAAGAGCTTTTTGACTTCCTGCATGCCAGGGACCACTGTGTGGCTCACAAACTCTTTAAGAATCTGAAATAAATGTTGGAGCAAGTCCCACCATCTGCCTCCATCATTCAGGTGGAACACAGTGCAGTTTCTTTTTGGATTCCAAGTGCTGCTTGCTGTCCGTTACTGTGAATGTACAGTATAAGTGAACAGCTTCCGGACTGTGCTGCGGTGATCCAGGTGCCAACGTGCCATTGCATCTATGTTCTGTGAAAAACATGCAGCTGTAACACAACCATCTTCTGTGTTTTTCCATATTAAACATATTCAAAGTTTAAAAAAAAACCCACACTCTCCTGTAGCCATCTGGCCTGACCCTGTCACAATACGTATGTTTAGTTTCTCCTTTCATTTCTCTTCCTTGTGACTTTTTTCCTTTAAACTCTTGTTTTGTCCTCTCCTTTCTTTCTCAGTATCCATGTTTTGACTTAGACTATTTTTTAAAGTAACCAGAGAGGGTCGGGGGGGTGACAAAAAAAATAGTAGAAAATCACAAATTATAACTCATGTTGACAGGAAGTGATTTAGAAATTTTTAAATGTAGGTTTAATTTTCTCAGAAAGAAAAGGAGTACTTGTGGCACCTTAGAGACTAACCAATTTATCTGAGCATAAGCTTTCGTGAGCTACAGCTCACTTCATCGGATGCATTCTGTAGCTCACGAAAGCTTATGCTCAAATAAATTGGTTAGTCTCTAAGGTGCCACAAGTACTCCTTTTCTTTTTGCGAATACAGACTAACACGGCTGTTACTCTGAAACCTGTCATTATGCAATTTTCTCAGAGTTTTCCTCAAACTAGCTGATAGCTTTGGACACTTTATTCCTGAGTTCAGAGAAGTTATATCTACACAATGGATTATTGGTCCACACCTCTTGTTTCTTAGTATTAACATAAGCACAACTGATTGTCCTTGAACTAAATTCATAGTGAAAGAGACAAAAGATTATAGCTGGTTTAGCCTTCACTGTCAGTGAATCCATTGGAAAAAATGATCATTTGGAGGCACAAAAGAATAAAAGTCAAACTAGAATATGTTACAATGACAGAGACCTTGAGAAAACATCTTCTAACATAAAAATGAAATATTTAATTATAGTTGTGATATTTGAGGATATTTTGAGACCTTGAAAACTGGTATGAGCAGGTGTACTGTAGAGTGCATCCAGATATTGTTCATATTTTCAAAATAGTACTTTATCCTCAGAAAGTGATAAATAAAATGATGAATAATATAGATTTACATATGATCCTCTATTCAGTACCAGGCTATAATTAAGCCTCATGTTCTGCTTCTGTTAACAAACAGGAGCCACTAAAAGAAGAATAATTTCAATTTGGCTATTCAATATCGCCATGGATCACCATTTTGCATTGTAATTTATGACCCATCCTGCTGAATGAATTTTGTTAACTTTTTCCTGTTATTATTACATACAAAATACTTACACTATCATTTTTAATGTAATAATTTCAAAACACTAGCTGGATGATGATCGCATTTGAATGGTTTACCATGGCGTTCCGTGCTAATTTACATCTAGCTTCAGTTGGGTTGCTTTGGTGTAAATGTACTGATTTGGGGCATTTTTTTTTTTGTTGCAAAAATGTATTTATTTTTTAACAATAGTAAAAACTCTGTTTTATAGCATGATATGTGCAATTGCCATTGTGCCTTTCTCTTCTTTTCACAATTAAATTTCCTTGGGCATTATCAAGCCATCAGTTTTTAAGTTTGAAGCCAATGGGGAGTTCTTTTTAGAAATCAGTGGTGTATGACAGCCCACTGTCAATAGTAAAAATCTTATCTCAGACAAGAGGATCAGTATCACAGTCTCACAATGGAACACCACATAACGAAGGGAAGAATTAACCTTTAAAGTATTACACACTAACATATTATTTTTCGACTGGAAAAGAGTTGAACGTGGCTCAGCAAAGCAAATACCTTTGATCACAAGCTGTTCTCTCCTCCTGCGGGCATCTCCTAGGAGTTCAGAAGTAGGTCAGTTAGATATAATGTAAGTGCCCATATTTCAAAGAGTACCCTATGTGGAAATATTTCCCTAAAATGTAGTCAGCCTAGGACTTACATCATATCCTTGGATAATACTGATCAGCTGACTCTATGATATTGTTCCTAGAGAGTACTCTCAAGAACGGAGTTAAAATGTGGCAGGCACTACTAGCTTAGAATGGCAATAGTGGATAGTATATTTGCATCCCTCGTAAAACCCATCTTGAATTCCACTGACAGGAATGCTTTGGTACTGTACAAAACTTTCTCCTGTAAGGCAGCTACATGCTATATTAGCTTTCCCTTTCAGTTGACCATTAATACAATTATTCACCTTATATTTTCACTTTAAACATGCACATGCATTTTCCACCAAGGCCAGCTTGACACACAGACACACACTCTTGTTTAGGAGTGACAAAGGGTAGCCCATTGTACTTTCAAGAGAGAGATGACCAAGTTTAAACTAAAATACTTGAAAATACCTTGGCCTAGGATCTCAGTCCTGATGTAGTCACTGTTCATGTGCCACACCTGAATATGCTGGTGACTTCTGAAATGTGAAAATTAAAGTGAATGTAATCTGGAATAAATGAAATAAATCCAGAGTACAAATGAAACAGATAAGCCCCAATTCAGAGAAAAACATTTTAATTCATGCCTAAATGCTTTGCTGAATAAGGTTCTTAACACATACTGATAAAGTTTCAGCCAATTCCGTCCAACCACAACACATTCAAGAGTAAATTTACAGCTAAGGGTGTAAATATTAAATCTAGTTATTAATGGTTGCCGTGTTTTTAACCTCCTGCCATTGTGCCTTGCTGAAGACACACTATATCCTATGATCAAATTAAACAAATTGCCATGGGATACCAGTGGTGCTAGAAATAAATGTAGCACACCACAAGTGAAAAACAACCTTCCCCCTCCACAAACAAAAATGTCAACGTAAAATGCAGTGATTTATAATTCATATACTCTGTGTCAGAATAAAGCAGGGGCAATTTTAAACTTCCTCGGACAATTCAATAACCTGCAGACCATCCCCAAATCAAATAACCTACAAACTGGCAAAGGATGTCTTATTACTAATCCTAGATATTCCTACAATCAGAGAAATAGATGGAGCCATATAGCAGACTTGCTATCTCCACTTAGAAGACTAAAAAATGTCAAAGGAAACCAAAACCAGACTAAAACAAATTCTGAAAGACAATTTGATCTATATGTATTAAGAAGATAGTCACATGAGGTAGAAAGTATCGTTAAGGCTGTGGGTTTGTCACGGAGGTCACGGAAGTCATGGATTCCATGACTTTCCATGACTTCTAGACTTCTGCAGCAGCCAGTGCGCCTGGCTCAGGGGCAGCTCAGGAAGTTCCTGCGCCAGGCATACCAGCTGCTGCTTGGGCAGTCTCGGCCACCATGCCGCAGCAGCAAAGTTTGGGTGTGGGAGGGGGCAGGAGGTTGGGGCACGGGACAGGGTGAGGTGGGCAGCACTTATCTGGGGGCTCCCTGGAAATGGTGACATCCCCCTTGCTCAGCTGCTAGGCAGAGGCGTGGCCAGGCAGCTCTGCACGCTGCCTCTGCCCAGAGTGCTGGCTTCGCAGGTCCCATTGGCCAGGGAGCTGTGGGGGGGTGCTGCCTCACAATCCAAGTTCCAGCCTCTGTGCCCAACCATCTCTTATCTCAATTGAGCTTGTTGTGCATTTTTAATGCTAGTTCTTCCAGTTCCTTTTACAGGATAGTTAGATGCTTATGTGGGATAAGTCTTTTAACATCACTCCCTGCACTCACCCATTCTACTTCTTCATGGCATATGCATAATGTGCCTCAGGTGACCAGGATTCATCACCAAATTTGGTCCCTGGCTGGGTCATTAGTTTCCCCGGCTCGGGTCATGTATTGACGGGGAGTGTGATGTAGATGCTGTTCCATGCCCCCCAGTTCCACTGACTTAGAATAAACTAAACTAATAATGGCTGGCTGGGCCATTATTCCATGATAAATAAGGTAGGTGTTAGAGATAAAGGATTTGTGTCTGCAGAATAACATTCCTCCTCATGTTTGGGAGACAACCCTTTGTCTGTGATAGGAGACTCCTAGAAGCACACATTCTTCTCTGCTCTGCTGCCACGTTGCTCATGTACTCAGTTCCCGAGGAGCCTGGTGTGCTGACTGTGTCCATGTTAGAGTACCTAATGCTCTTTTCCCTTTTTCTTCTGGTGTTAAGAAGTGTTATCTAACTCATTGCATGTGTACTTGAGCTGTGACGGTGTTTCAAAGCTTATAAAAGGCCCTTTTCTGAAGCCCTTTTGTGAGCTAGCCATCTGAGCTATGTGTTAGAGTGAGAGCTGCAGAATCTGGCACTAAATGCAGAGTCATCAACTTTATCCTGCTCACTCACCTGTCCTGACAGTTTATCTTCGTAGATCTAACAGGGATCCCTCAGTAGTTCCCATGTATTAACTACACTACGGCTCAGCACCAGAACCACAGAAAAGGAGAACACTTCACTTTTGACTGTTCTCTTGTCATATCTACAATAGCCACTATATAAAACTTGCTTTCCAATGGTATTGCTGCTGCAAATGTAGTTGTAATTGTCATGGTTTTAATGTTTTTCTAATCAAATAAAAAAATGTCCCCCATCAACTGATTCTACTCTTCCTAAGTAAATCAGTTTGCCTTTGGATGTGCAATTGTGGGGATTGGAAAGAATCATGATAATATTAATGTATATTAAACATATTTAATTCTGTAAATTTTAGGTGCCTCATGACTTTTTGAAACCAATAATATTTGAATGTGTTGGATATTTCTCTAGATACCACATGGTTAGTTTGCCTAATAAGACTAATAAGTTTGGGGTTTAAAAATGTTTAAAGGACACCACTTCTCTTCTTGCTACATACCAGTGGGTTAATATAGCAGGAAGTCTCAAACTTGTTCACAATGTACACCATATATAGTAAATTAGCATGCCCATAATGCGTCTTACCAATGTTCCATCTAGCCAGTATCCTATCTTATGACAACCACCAGTGCCAGATACTTCAGAGGAAATGAACAGCAGTGATCCATCCCTCTCATCCAGTCCCAGCTTCTGACAGTAAGAGGTTTAGGGGCACCCAGAGCATGGAGCTGTTTCCCTGAGTGTTTTGGCTAATAGTCATTTATGGACCTATCCTCCATGAACTTACCTCATTCTTTTTTGAACCCAGTTCTACTTTTGCTCTTCACAACATCCCCTCAACAAATTCAACAGGTTGGCTGTGCATTATGTGAAGAAGTACTTCCTTATGTTTATTTTAAACCTGATGCCTATTAATTTCATTGGGTGACCGCTGATTCTTGTGTTACGTGAAGGGGTAAGTAACGCTTTCCTATTCACTTTCTCCGTACCAATCATGATTTTATAGACCTCTGCCATACCCACCACCCCTTAATCATCTCCTGTTTAAGCTTGAACAGTCCCAATCATTTAATCTCTCTCCACATGGAAGCTGTTCCATGCCCCTAACCATTTTTCTTGCCCTCTTTGTAACTTTTCCAATTCTAATATAGCTTTTTTTGAGATGGGGATACCAGAACCGCACACAGTATTCAAGGTGTGCATGTACAATGGCTTCATATAATGGCATTATATTTTCAGTCCTATTATCTATACTTTTCCTAATGATTCATAATGTTCTGTTAGCTTTTTTGACTGTCACTGCACATTGAGCAGATATTTTCAGAGAATTATCCATGCTCTCCAAGACTCCAGAGATGTCAAAATCTCTTTCTTGAGTGGTAACAGCTAATTTAGACCCCCATTATTTTATATGTATAGTTGGGATTGTGTTTTCCAATGTGCATTACTTTGCATTTATCAGCATTGAATTTCATCTGCCATTTTGTTGCTCAGTCACTCAGTTTAGAGAGATCCCTTTGTAAGTCCAACTTTGGACTTAACTATCTTGAATAATTTATATCATTCAGAAACTTTGCCTCCCCACTTTTCACCCCCTTTTCCAGATCATTTATGAATATGTTGAACAGCACAGTTCTCAGTACAGATCCTTGAGGGACACCACTGTTTACCTCTCTCCTTTGGGAAAACTGATCATTTATTCCTATTCTTTCTCATGTCTAACTGTCCCTGCATGTGGAACTAGAAGCATTTCAGAGAATGCTACCAGGGAGATCCTGGACTTTAATCTTTTACCTAAAAGCCTAAATTTAGCCTCTGGGACCTGTCTCCTACTTTTCCCTATGTCATTGGTTCCTACTGGTACCACAGTCACTGACTCCTCCCTAGTATTGTACCTAAGTCTATCTAGATGTCTCAAGAAGTCTACAACCTTCGCACTCAACAGACAACTCACCCTACAATTCTCCCAGTCATCACAAATGCAACTATCTATATTGCTAATAATTGAATCCCACATTACTATTACACGGTTCTTCCTAATAAATGGGGTCCCCCCCCCGATGAGGGGGATTCTCAGTGCTAGAGGATACCATGACATCATCTGGAAGGATGGTCCCATCTATAGGATCATTTCCCTCCTCTCCAGTTTGATGTTCTCGTTCCCTGAGACTTTGATGCTCCTCAACAGACTACTCTACTGTATCCTGGAAAGTCTCATCTATGAACCTCTCTATCCCCTTGCCTCCTCCAGTTCAGTCACAATGGTCTCAAGAGCTCATACTCATTCTCCGAGGGTGTCATAAATATAAAGGAAAGGGTAACCACCTTTCTGTATACAGTGCTATAAAATCCCTCTTGGCCAGAGGCAAAATCCTTTCACCTGTAAAGGGTTAACAAGCTAAGGTAACCCCACTGGCACCTGACCCAAAATGACCAATGAGGGGACAAGATTCTTTCAAATCTTAATGGGGGGACAAAGGGTTTGGGCTGTCTGTGCAATGCTTTTGCTGGGAACAGATCAGGAATGCAAGCCTTCCAACTCCTGTAAAGTTGGAAACTAATCTAGCTAGAAAATGCGTTAGATTTTCTTTTGTTTAATGGCTTGTAAAATAAGCTGTACTGGAGGGAATGTGTATTCCTGTTTTTGTGTCTTTTTGTAACTTAAGGTTTTGCCTAGAGGGATTCTCTATGTTTTGAATCTGATTACCCTGTAAAGTATTTACCATCCTGATTTTAGAGAGGTGATTCTTTTACCTTTTCTTTAAATAAAATTCTTCTTTTAAGAATCTGATTGATTTTTTAGTGTTCTTAAGATCCAAGGGTTTGGGTCTGTGTTCACCTGCACCAGTTGGTGAGGATATTATCATCAAGCCTTCCCCAGGAAAGGGGGTGTAAGGGTTGGGCAGATATTTTGCGGGAAGATGTCTCCAAGTGGTCTTTTTCCCTGTTCTTTGTTTAAATTGCTTGGTGGTGGCAGCATAGGGTTCAAGGACAAGGCAAAGTTTGTACCTTGGGGAAGTTTTTAACCTCAGCTGGTAACAATAAGCTTAGGGGGTCTTTCATACTGGTCCCCACATCTGTACCCTAGAGTTCACAGTGGGGAAGGAACGTTGACAGAGGGCCATGAGTTGCTTTCACTGAATGCGTGCCTATGCCTTGTGGGCAGGTAATTGTACATGCTGCATTCAGTGCAATAAATTGAATAGCCCCCACTCTGCTTCTGGACTTCTGCCTGCATTCTTTTTACTCTTTCAATGTTTTTGTTTGTTCATTGGGGAAGGGGATACGGGGAGAGCTTATTGATCCAAGCTTAGAGTATGTATGTTGCGTATATCTGGCTTTCATGCTCCATCTCTAAACTCCCTCACAAACCCCTAAACTCCTTGTTTGCTGCTCCTCCTTCACCTGAAGAACTCCCTCACAAAACTCCCCTGTTTGTTGCTCCTATTCGCTAGCTCCTCTGATTACTTAGGACCTAGTTTTTTAAACCCCTGATATCCCTGAGTTTGACCTGCTCCCTTGTCAAGTGATCATAAAGGGATTAAGATTTCTTGCAGACAACCTGATCTACCATTTGTGATTGCATATCATCCCTGAAACAACTACAGCAATGCCCTATGCAGAAAAGGGTTGAGAGATGTTGAGTTTTTATATCCATTCAGCCCTTGGCCTCTGTTAAGACTGGTAATGAAAAAGATTGAATGTATTTTTAGTTTCTAATAGTGCAGTTTTAGCAGCTGGCAATAAAGGAGGGATAACTAGCACCGGGTGACCAACCAGTTCTCTACACACCATCACCAAAATGCTCTGTGGATTCTAGTGCTCCTCAAATCACAGTTTTAGAATTCTTGTATGCACATCACTTCACCCACCTGAATGCTGGTGTGGTACGCAGAATGTGATTAACAGTGTAAACCCACACTGCGGAGCAAAAAGTAAAGAGTACCAATAAAGTAAAGTAAATAGCAGCAGGAATTTTCAGGAGGCAGAATGGGCTGATCAGAACTGGACTTTGGCCAGAACCCATCCCTACTTTCACAAAATAAGGTATATGATACTGCATTACCACACAGGGTTAAAAGCTTGCCTTTGCCTCTCGTCTGAAAGAGGGTGCTCTCCACAGTACAGCACCTCCTAAGAGCATGTGAGTGTTTTGCTTCAGTACTTCTTCTGAGAAAAGAGTGCCATCTTATGTATCAACATCACTTTGTGTAGCACTTTGGATTTTTCTTGGACATCTCATATCAAAATACTGACCTGACCCAAAAGTGCTTAGTTGGGAGTTCTATCGCAGTCCCCAAGATGTTCTTTGTGGAGTCCAGAATCTTCGCTGCGACTATTGGAATTCTAATTAATTTGGGGGTTAGGTAGAAAAATGAGTCTTCCGATAACACTGTTCAAAAGTTTACTATAGCCCCTCCATTTTAGAGTCGACACTGCATGTGCTGTAAACTGGTAAGAACAGACTGCTGTCAGAGCTTTCATTAGTCTCACTCCTTGACACTTCTCTCACTGATTGACAGGCAGCTTCCACAATAATGCTGTGCATGATCTGAGACTTGATAAACTGCCTTCCCACGTCATTACACTTCTCCCCCTCTTTTCTCCCCCACCAAAAGGAGAAGATGATGACATTAAACAAGACAGAAATCCTTTTTTATGAAAGGCAAGTTAGTATGAATAATGTAACGGAAAATAATATTCACAGGTGGTGTGTAAGATGATGCAATGGATATGGCATTAAGAGAAGTGTAAGGGCCAAAGTGGGATAAAAACACATACATAAGAGAAAAGATACTCTCCCAGGGGGCCAGTCAGTATGAAAATACAGCAACTTCACTGGATAGCAGCCATTCATAAAGGGTGGAGTCATCAACTGCATGTTAAAAGGCTGATGATTTCTCTCCCCAGTATGTTCTGTCAGGAGCCATATCAGCCTCACCAGGTTAGAGAGAGGCAGCAAGAGAGGCAGCTGCTCTCCAGCTCTGCCAGAGCTTTACCAGCCCAGCTCTATAGCTATCAGAGATGGGCCCAAACAAAATAATTTAGATCCTGATCTGGATCTCACCCCTTTCCCCAAAGATCAGGGGTTCTGGGGTTTGGTTCTCACCCATGTCTAACAGATAATATGGTGATAATATTAAAGAACATGAAAACAGATGCTCACCAGTTCACATGATCCACAGAGAAGTCTCATGAGTTTGCTCACAGTACTAAGAAGCAAATAGTGGTCCACTCTTCAGCTTTCTTGGTCTCTCCCTTTCTGTATATGCACGATGGAAAAAGAATGTTTCAAGGTCTTTCTGAACTCATGTTCGATGATGTCATTAGTAACACTGATCAGGGACAAGCTGCAAATTTCAAATACAATTACTCCCACTCCTGAGAACTTATTCATCCAAATAGAAACACTTGCTAGGGCAGTACTGCTTCTGTGGGAAAGAGCTCACCATAGTGAGTAGCTTCTCCACCCTTCCTCAGCCTAAGTAGTGGCCTACTCCACAGCAGGTGCCATTGGTAAGAAAGGTGCCACTTGTGGAGTAAGGTACGACTAAACACAAGTAAGGAGGTCATACTCCTTTGCTTCCATGTGACTGAAAGAAAATGAATCGCTGCTTTGCTTTCACAATGTTAACACTTGCATCTCTGTAGCTAAGTTAACAATAATCAAATCTGATGCTTCAGCACATCAGTCGGTCATGTGCTCAGAGGCCAGGAAGGATTTTTTTTCTCCCTTAGTCCAAAATTGGCCAGATGATTTTTTTTCCATCTTACTCTGAAGCATGAGATATTGGTCCACAGCTGGAAGCAGGATACCAGGATAACTGGACCAATGGTCTGATGCGGTTCAGCAAATCCTATGGCCATTGATGCTTAGCTGTGCCACTCTTGCTATCTTGCTCAGGGTTAAACCAATCACCAGATTTAGGTCAGGAAGGAATTTTCCTCCAGGTTGGATTTGCCGACATCTTGGAGGTTTTATGCCTTCCACTGAAGCACTGAGCAGGGGATCAATGTCTGCTGGGATCACCTGGGCCCATATCACAAAACTGATTTTCTGACACTGCAGAAGCTTCAGACGTTGGTGACACAACCCTCCTGCCTATTGTGACTGATAACACTGTAGTATCCAGAAGACTCCAAATTTTACCACAGAATTAGCTCCTAACTGATTTACTAGTGTGAGTTTGCATCAATAAAATTCATTTGGAAAGAGTACAAAGCAAATTGTGATTTTGTCTATAGTTGGAGCCTGCATGTGTTAAAAGCAGATTTTCAGATATATCAACTAAACACTTTGCAGCTAGAGATGAACATTTATAACCATCAGAGAAGTGAAATTCTGGAACAGTGGGGGCAAAAACCCTAACTGACTTCAAGACTGAGTTTGATAAATTTATGGAGTAGATGGTATGCTTAGAATACCTACATCAGCATGTAGCCAATCTGCAATTGCTAGCAACAAATATCTCCAACAGCCAGTGATAGAACATTAGATGGGGAGGGCTCTGAGTTACTACAGAGAATTCTCTCTCATGTGTCTGGCTGTTGGGTCTTGCTGAAATGCTCAGGAACCAAGTGACTGCCATATTTGGGGTCAAGAAGGAATTTACCCATAGATCAGATTGGCAGAAACCCTGAGCGGTTTTCACCTTATTCTGCGGCATGGGGCACGGGTCACTTGCAGCTTTAAACTAGTGTAAATGGTGGATTCTCAGTAACTTGAAATCTTTAAATCATGATTTGAGGACTTCAGTAACTCAGCCAGAGGTTAAGGGTCTATTACAGGAGTGGGTGGGCAAAGTTCTGTGGCCTGCAACTTGCAGGAAGTCAAACTAGCTGATCATAATGCTCCCTTTGGCCTTGAAGTCTGAGAGTCTAAGGTTGATAGGTATGATATTCTTTTTGGCCCTTAAATGCAGGCATTATAGTCCAGTGTGAAGAAAGGGATAGAGCTCCCAGCATTGCCTTGAAAAATAAGCCAGGCAAGGTCCCCACACTTTGCACTCCATGGCACTCACACAGAGAAAAGATTTTCATAAACATTCCCAAGAACTGGCTCTTCTGTCCTACAAGTGTTAAGGCCGCTACCTTCTTTACAAATGTAAGCAACTGTGTGGGGGTTGGAGAATATTTACAAACTTCTGGAAGGAACTGGATTTTTCTGAAATGTTTATATTTATTTTATAAAATGTGTGACTTTCCCATGTGTAGTATTTATCTTATATTTTGTATTATTAAGAAGAGAGTAAATGGCAATAAGGGAATGATTTTTTTCTGTTCTTTGTTTTAAAAATACCTGAGTGATTTGTTGTTAATATAAATTGTCAGATTGATAGCCTTGCCAACTGAACTCCTATATTAAAGAATCCAGAGAATGAATATAGTCTTGGGAGTAGCAACACAAGCTCCCTCATACTGCCCCCATCAATATGTCTTCATCCTGACCTGGAGGGATAAGGAAAGTTCAGTCTCGTTATCCACTTGTTGTACCAATAAAATAAAAACCAGCAGGATCTTATTAAAGGGGAAAAGGCAAAATGCCACATTTATTGTGAATACAGAAAGAATCATAGAAAGCAGTTAGTTATAACTATAACATTCCATATTTATTCACACATTCATTCATACAAACACACACACAGGTTCTGCAAGGTTGTTATCATAGTTACCAGCCTTAGAGTTGCTCATGCCAAGCCACTGGCCAGGTGGCCTGGACATGAGAAGGGAGCAGGGCCTTGTCAGATGCTCATCTGATGCTCCTGGAAGTTGGTTTGCAGAATCAGACCCCAAAGTTCTCACTTTCTAGAGTCCATTTTGATAGGAATTTCTTCCTATGCCAGTCGATGGGAATTGCTTCATCATGCTGTTGCTGAATCAATCAGCAGATGGCACATTCCTGACGGCTCCATGCTGTCATATCTTGTTC
This sequence comes from Natator depressus, assembly GCF_965152275.1. Taxonomy (NCBI): domain Eukaryota; kingdom Metazoa; phylum Chordata; order Testudines; family Cheloniidae; genus Natator; species Natator depressus. Next base: position 130,233,596 of record NC_134235.1, read on the forward strand.
TTTGGTTCTCCCATTCTTGAGGCTGTTGGGTGGATTCCAGTCTGCCCTCCGGGGGTCCTCTGGTTATTTCCACTTGACGCCTTCTTCAGCCGATGGACACTGCATTCTTAGGCTGGCACCTCCCTCATCATTCAGTTATTATCCACATCAAGCATCCATCCACATACATCCTCTATCTCTATTTTAATCACAATTGTTAACAAAGCGAGATGAATACAACAAAAGGGCGGGGAGTCTCTGGGTGCTGTTTCTGTTGTTACAGAGTATTGCTTTGAGTCTCTCTCTGTGTGAGTAGTTGTTGTTACAAAGAATTGCTTTGAGAACAGACTCTGTCTTAGAATGTACTAACACAATAAGCAGCTTGCAAGTTTCACACATAGAGGGAGAGAAACAGTACCAAAAACCAAGAGACCTCTTAATTAGTAATACCCTGGAATTTAAACTATGGGGAATCAAACTCATTTGTGATTTTAACACACTCACCCCTTAGCCTTTTAGTTCAGACTGTCAATCAGGGATACCTCCAGTGATAGTGATCCCACTACCACTACAAGGGTTACTGAAAATAGAGAGATATTAATCTCACTATGATATAGTAAGATGAAAAGTTTCACTTTGAGTACCTTGACAATAAAACTTTATTGTCAAGGTACTCAAAGTGAAACTTTTTCCAGTGCTCTCAGTTTCTTTCTCCTCATCTTCATGGTTATGAGGTATTTACTTCTTGATCTTTCAGTGGTGCTAAATGCTGATGTTACAATAACTGGGCCAAGAGTTGACTTTTTTTTTATTATGACTAAGAACCAGACATACAACCTTAAGTTTTGTGTAGAAAATAGCAGAATTCTTCCTCACACCCTATTAATATTTTGAATCCCCCTCCCCCCCCCGCCGCCATGCTTTCTCTTACTTTGACATGGTTCAGGGCAGTGATTCTATTACTATAGAAAATGCTCTGGCGATGTGATGAATTAGGATGATTGGGTATGGGGAAAGGAACTGTTTGCATAAGTGCATTTTATACCTCTTTATCTATTATTAATAAACCTTTACACTTATAGACTTATCTTTCATCTGAGGAATTTAGAAACAATTACTAGGCTGCATCTTCTGTGGTATACATTGACTTAAATGGAATTATAATTTACACCAATGTAGAATCTTGCCCATTACATATTACAGCACTTCAATTACATTATTATACATGTTAAACAGAAACAGATGACAAAATTTTGCCTTAATTAAAGTAAAAGGACAGAACTCACATTCCAGTCCACAGCACCCAACCTTTCTTGGAGAGAAGTCAGATCCAAATCACTTCAAGTTTATATAAAACAAGAGGAATTTATCAGGAGTTACAGTAAAGACACAAAATACAAAAGTTGCTCATTCAATCATTAACTCCAGAATTGACTAAAGTGACTTGAAGGCAGCCTAACTACATATAACTTTCACCTTGTTCTGTCTCTCTGAGTACATAATAGTCCACCTTAGATTCACTTAGATTCCCTTAGCCTCATACCCATTTACCAAAATGTACCTTACACATCACTTCTTAATTTTCTCCATTACATTCATTACTCCCCATATACCCTTCACACAATTATACAGTAAAGACAAGACAAGAAGCTTGAAGATGATGCATAAAGTGAGAAAAAGCCAGTGAAAGAGTTCAGACAGGGGACCATAAAAATCAGGGTGAGGGGAGAACCAGCTAATATTAGCTGGAGAGAGAATGAAGTGGGACTCAGGGGTACCAGTGAGGGTAGGTTATAGTTTTCTCCTGTCCTGACTACTAAGACAAAGGCAAACAAGAACAGTCAGAGAAATAGAAATGAAAAATTGGTTTTTTTAAGGAGGTACTGTAGGCCCGGAGGGAATATTGCTTATATTACCTTCTTTTATAGGTTTCAGAGTAGCAGTCGTATTAGTCTGTATCCACAAAAAAACCAAGAGTACTTGTGGCACCTTAGACTAACAAATTTATTAGAGCATAAGCTTTCATGGACTACAGCCCACTTCATCGGATGCATTGAATGGAACATATAATAAGAAGATTATATATATATATACACACACACACATACAGAGAAGGTGGAAGTTGCCATACAAACTGTGAGAGGCTAATTAATTAAGATGAGCTATTATCAGCAGGAGAAAAAAAACTTTTGTAGTGATAATCAAGATGGCCCATTTAGACAGTTGACGAGAAGGTGTGAGGATACTTAACATGGGGAAATAGATTCAATATGTGTAACGACCCAACCACTCCCAGTCTCTATTCAAACCCAAGTTAATGGTAGCTAGTTTGCATATTAATTCAAGCTCAGCAGTTTCTTGTTGGAGCCTGTTTTTGAAGCTTTTCTGTTGCAGAATTGCCAACCTTAAGTCTTTTACTGAGTAGCCAGAGAGGTTGAAGTGTTCTCCTATTGGTTTTTGAATGTTATGATTCCTGATGTCAGATTTGTGTCCATTTATTCTTTTGCGTAGAGATTGTCCGGTTTGGCCAATGTACATGGCAGAGGGGCATTGCTGGCACATGATGGCATATATCACATTGGCAGATGTGCAGGTGAACGAGCCCCTGATGGCGTGGCTAATGTGATTAGTTTCTATGATGGTGTCACTTGAATAAATATGTGGACAGAGTTGGCAATGGGCTTTGTTGCAAGGATAGGTTCCTGGGTTAGTGGTTCTGTTGTGTGGTATGTGGTTGCTGGTGAGTATTTGCTTCAGGTTGGGGGGCTGTCTGTAGGCAAGGACTGGCCTGTCTCCCAAGATTTGTGAGAGTGTTGGGTCATCCTTCAGGATAGGTTGTACATCCTTCACGATGCGTTGGAGAGGTTTTAGTTGAGGGCTGAAGGTGATGGCTAGTGGCGTTCTGTTCTTTTCTTTGTTGGGCCTGTCCTGTAGTAGGTGACTTTGGGTACTCTTCTGGCTCTGTCAATCTGTTTCTTCACTTCAGCAGGTGGGTATTGTAGTTGTAAGAATGCTTGATAGAGATCTTGTAGATGTTTGTCTCTGTCTGAGGGATTGGAGCAAATGCAGTTGTATCTTACAGCTTGACTGTAGACAATGGATTATGTGGTGTGTCCTGGATGGAAGCTGGAAGCATGTAGATAAGTATAGCGGTCAATAGGTTTCTGGTATACAGTGGTGTTTATGTGACCATCGCTTATATAGCACAGTAGTGTCCAGGAAGTGGATCTCTTGTGTGGACTGGTCCAGGCTGAGGTTGATGGTGGGATGGGAATTTTTGAAATCATGGTGGAATTCCTCAAGGGCTTCTTTTCCATGGGTCCAGATGATGAAGATGTCATCAGTGTAGCGCAAGTAGAGTAGGGGTGTTAGAACAACGTTTACTTAGCTCTCACCCCCTAAATCAGCCATAAAAAGGTTGGCATACTGTGGGGCCGTGCGGATACCCATAGCAGTGCCGCTGACTTGAAGCTATATATTGTCCCCAAACGTGAAATAGAGGTGGTATTGTTAGGAAGGATTCTGTGGGTTAGATTGTTGTTCAGAGGTGTGTTGGAAATATTCTGACTTTGTCCTCAACCACAACTATATCACATTTGGGGACAATATATAGCTTCAAGTCAGCAGCACTGCTATGGGTATCTGCACGGCCCCACGGTATGCCAACATTTTTATGGCTGACTTAGAACAACACTTCCTTAGCTCTCGTCCCCTAACGCCCCTACTCTACTTGCACGACATCAAGACAACACAGATAATTTGTTGGGACTTTTGAGCAAATCGAAGCCCTTTGGAAAAACAAACTACGGCCTCTTGCTGCTAAACTCATGGTAATTTCACTCATATGATATTATTTCATGGGCACCTTGTGACATTGGATTGCTTATGTGCAACAGAACACACACCAGCAGTGATTACTGCTAAGATAAGCATGCACAGAGGGAGTTAAGACAGTAAATTGCAAGAATACATTGCACGTCATGATCAAGTTAAGAGGAGGTCTATGCTTTCAGTAGTACTGCACCTTTCTCTCTACCTTTCTTAACTGGATCGCTGTCAGTTATCTGCCTGCCCTAACAAATTAGGTTGGTAAACAATATGGGCTACCACACTGAGAACTCCATCTGTTGTGAAGTACTAAGGCAGTGGTTCCCAGACTTGTTCCACCGCTTGTGCAAGGAAAGCCCCTGGCGGGCCGGGCCGGTTTGTTTACCTGCCGCATCTGCAGATTCGGCCAACCACGGCTCCCAGTGGCCGCGGTTCGTTGCTCCAGGCCAATGGGAGCTGCTAGAAGCGGTGTGGGTGGAGGGACATACTGGCTGCCACTTCCAGAAGCTCCCATGGGCCTGGAGCAGCAAACCGCGGCCACTGGGAGCCACGATCGTCCGAACCTGCAAACGCGGCAGGTAAACAAACCGGCCTGGCCCACCAGGAGCTTTCCCTGCACAAGCGGTGGGAGAAGTTTGGGAACCACTGCTATAGACCATACAGGATCTCTCTTATCTGGCTTCATACGTATTTGCAAAACATACAGGGTCTGAAGCCAGGCACAGCACGAATACCTGAAGACCATTGAGACTATTTGCAAGTCTCAGACATTGACAGGTTTGTATTTTCCTGTGTATACAGAATAGAAATTATGCAAAGATTATAGCAACTACCATGAGTTTTAAAGTTATACAATTATATGAATGTAAAGGATTCTAAATATAATGTACTTTTCTTATTTATTAGCAGTGATTTTTTAAAAATGTTGATCTCATACTACTTTTTAAATCACAGGTTTGGTTAGAAGCACAAAGAATTTTCATGCTTTGATCAATACACATTGACTGTGAAATTGATTTTGAAATATATCTGTTTTCTGAACAATTTACATTCATGCTTAATAGCTCTGTTTACAAGTTAGCTTCACAGATTCCTAATAAAATTCCATGTCTGCCATTGCAACAGTTAGCAAAGTGGTGCTATAACTTCACAGGCTGTGTTTTTCCTCTTGCCTTTCTCCTGGCCACAAAACATTATGTTACTTTTTGGTTCAGATTGGTCAATAGCATCATGAAGCATTATGTGATTTGGACTCAGTTTGGTCAACAGCAGGGAAAAACGGAAAAACAAGAAAAAAATAAACCAAAAAGGCAAACAAAGGAGTCAGAACAGAGGGAATGGAAAGGAAGTCAGAGGGAAAGAATAGAAAAAATGACAGAGATGGATTTAAAATGACCTGATGGAAAAGCAGCAGCTCTTTTTAGCTATTAACAGGAAGCAGACCAGTGGAATAGATTGTTCTAATTGTGAGAACTGAAAATTGAAACCTGAATCACTAGCTTAAGATAGAAGAGAAGATTCTGAGACAGACATGTGTAGGATATCCACACCGCAATGTCTAGTTATGCTTCAAACTATTGTTTAAGTCACTGTTTGTATGCTTTTTAATTCATTAACAAAAAGAACAAATGGTTGAAGAAGCATGATGCTCAAAAAAAATTAAAACAAACAATGGAACAGCATGACCTAAACCAGAGAATGCATAACTGTTGATGTGGGGAGGCCCAGTTTTAAGGTTCTGGTGGTATGCAGCAGGGTTCAGGGCAGTGCATATAAATCCTGGCAGGAATCTGGGGGGCACATGACCCTGCATGCCCCCCGCATCGCCTCTGACCGAAAGCACCCCTGAATTCACATCCTACATACTATTATAATACTCTTTGTACAAAATATGCCTTTTGAGGTATCATTTGAAAACAAACAGCTCACTGGTCAATAGTATCATGGTGAAATATAGGTAGCAACATTATATGTAAAGTTATGAATTCCCCCTGCATGATGTTGTTAGCACATGTTCAAACCCACACAGCACTGATTTAGCAAAAGTCATTAAACAGGTCTATCCCAAACGAAGGAAGCTATTTACACCTCAATTTTCATATAAGTAGTAAATGGGGACCTTGAGACAGCAAGAAGAAGAAATGGCAGGAGACAAGGCAAATCTGCATTTCAGCATACACAGAGGAGAAGAAAGAGCATGAAGCGACCTTCACCAACAGACTCCATGTCACCTTCTTTACTGCTTGACTAAACTTTGTTTTGAGGGATAATCCTCAGAAGAATCTACTTCAAAGGGTGACCAGACTATACAAGTAAGGGGCAGAAACAACTGAAGATATCTCTCCCTCTCTCTCTCACCTAAGACAGCAAAGGATCCAGCCCTTAGACTTTGGGGGTTCAGGACCTGAGAATTTGGTCAGTCATGTTGCTGGGATCATGCCATGAGGATATTAGCTTGAACCAAGTCTAGCTTGTTAAGTTTTAACTACTAGAAAGTGTTTTATCTTTATTTCTTAGGTAACCATTTCTGACTTTAATACCATATACTTATATTCAATTTACAATCTCTCTTTAGTTAAATAAACTTGTTTTATTTTTAATCTGCACTAAATCTAGTGTTGTGTTTACACTGAACTGTAGGGTAACTCCAGTTAAAGTAGCAAACTGCTGAATATTGACACTTTAGAGGACAACAGAACTGTAATACCTGGACTGTCCAGAAGAGGTCTGGACAGTGTAGAACAAATGTTTTTGCAGAAAATTCAGGACTCTGAGTGTATTAGGGTCACCCTGCAGGTTGTAACCAAGGCTGGTGGAAGCCATGATGTGGCTGGTGTGTTGCTGACAACATTTTAAATCAAAATTTGGGAAATTTCAACTAGACCTACAAAAGACTCTGCAATAGGGCTACTCTCATGGGCTAGTGACACTGAAATTTGACTTCACAGAAAAGAGGAATCAAACTCCCAGTCATTCCTTTCTTAGTGGACCAGTTAGGCCTGGGAGCACTTTGGGGGGAGTGCTTTGTTTGTCTTCCTATCATCAGTCCACCCTTGATATCCTAGCCTTTTGTACTGACTCAGCAAATCACGTGAATACATACTTAAGTCCCATGCCTGGGTGCCTTGGTGAATAAGGATAATCTCAATAAGGATCTTTGCTTAAAGATAGGCACATACTTAAATCCATCTTTATTCAGCAAAGCACCTTCAGCATGTGTTTAAGTGATCTGCTGAATTTGGGGCATCTATGGGTTAGTGTAGAAAAATAAAGGGATACATGGGAGAACATTCTGGAATTTTATCTTTCCACCTGAATACAAAATAAAACAGTTGACTAACAAATAGCAAAGATGCTTTCCTTCTGACAGGCATGTCACTATTCCTGGCTCATTGCTGCTGTTAATGGGATTGTAGACAGATTCCATTATTCATACTCCTGAAGTAGTTATTCCCTCTCTGCATTTTATCACAACATGTCAAAAGTATATTTACTTAAAATAGTGTGATGTGTGAAAAAAAATACAGAAACCTGTTTGTTTTTTCAAAAGCAAAACTGGATTTTAATGTGCGAGGAAAGGTGCTGAATTATATCTTTGATAATTGTAAGCTGAAACATTTTGAAAATAATTTGACTTCTGAAGTTTATCTAGCCAAAAGTGTTTGCTTAAGGCTAGAAATCTTATGAGATAAGATGAAACACTGAAAAGTGGCTGCCACCTGGCCTCTATATTTGTGTTTGCAATATTGGGAGCCATAGGAGTGAGATTTACATGTGCCTATACAGTCAAGTATGTGTAAATTCCACATGCATGAGCAACCTGAATTTGAAGTGCTCAAAATTTTGTGACTCAAAATTGCAAACACCAAAAAACCTAGGCACTCCAATAGATGCCACTTCTGAAATTTTTGAAATGACTTGAAAAGGATGTTTGTCACCTAACAGATTGCTTGGTCACATGACAGTCATGACACACTCAGAAAATGACTTGGTGAGCTGCTGCACAGCCTTTCCCTAATTTTCAGCAAAATTTGCAGCAAAGCCCCCCAGTTGCACCTTGTATCTCTTACTCAACCTGGGGGAGTCCACGAGAGCAGGGGACAGGTGAGAATAAAGTGAAAGGAGCAGGACTAGAGAAGATGAGAGTAGGCTGGAGACTACTCCTCCACCCCCCCCCCCCCCCGCCACTCCATTGCTGCTACATTGTCATCATTTCCAGAGGTGAGTCAGGCACAATTGCCTCACTATTGGGATAGGTTTCAGAGTAACAGCCGTGTTAGTCTGTATTCATAAAAAGAAAAAAGAAAAGGAGTACTTGTGGCACCTTAGAGACTAACCAGTTTATTTGAGCATGAGCTTTCGTGAGCTACAGCTCACTTCATCGGATGCATAGCATATCGTGGAAACTGCAGAAGACATTATATACATACAGAGACCATGAAACAAAACTTCCTCCCACCCCACTGTCCTGCTGCTAACAGCTTATCTAAAGTGATCATCAAGTGATCATCAAGGAAGGCCATTTCCAGCACAAATCAAGGTTTTCTCACTCTTCCCCCCCCCCCCCCCCACACACACACACAGACACACATACAAACTCACTCTCCTGCTGGTAATAGCCCATCCCTCTTTGAAACCTCTCTTTATAATGCGCATGATAATCAAGGTGGGTCATTTCCAGCACTAATCCAGGTTTTCTCACACCCCCCCCACACACACACACCCCCCTCCAAAAACCACACACACAAACTCACTCTCCTGCTGGCAATAGCTCATCTTACAATGTGCACAGCAATAATCCAAGTTTAACCAGAACGTCTTGGGGGGGGGGGGGTTTGTAGGAAAAAAACAAGGGGAGATAGGCTACCTTGCATAATGACTTAGCCACTCCCAGTCTCTATTCAAGCCCAAATTAATAGTATCCAATTTGCAAATGAATTCCAATTCAGCAGTTTCTCGCTGGAGTCTGGATTTGAAGTTTTTTTGCTGTAAGATAGCGACCCTCATGTCTGTGATTGCGTGACCAGAGAGATTGAAGTGTTCTCCGACTGGTTTATGAATGTTATAATTCTTAACATCTGATTTGTGTCCATTTATTCTTTTACGTAGAGACTGTCCAGTTTGACCAATGTACATGGCAGAGGGGCATTGCTGGCACATGATGGCATATATCACATTGGTGGATGTGCAGGTGAACGAGCCTCTGATAGTGTGGCTGATGTTGTTAGGCCCTGTGATGGTGTTCTCTGAATAGATATGTGGGCACAGTTGGCAACGGGCTTTGTTGCAAGGATAGGTTCCTGGGTTAGTGGTTCTGTTGTGTGGTATGTGGTTGTTGGTGAGTATTCGCTTCAGGTTGGGGGGCTGTCTGTAGGCAAGGACTGGCCTTTCTCCCAAGATTTGTGAGAGTGTTGGGTCATCCTTCAGGATAGGTTGTAGATCCTTAATAATGCGTTGGAGGGGTTTTAGTTGGGGGCTGAAGGTGACGGCTAGTGGCGTTCTGTTATTTTCTTTGTTAGGCCTGTCCTGTAGTAGGTGACTTCTGGGAACTCTTCTGGCTCTATCAATCTGTTTCTTCACTTCCGCAGGTGGGTATTGTAGTTGTAAGAATGCTTGATAGAGATCTTGTAGGTGTTTGTCTCTGTCTGAGGGGTTGGAGCAAATGCGGTTGTATCGCAGAGCTTGGCTGTAGACGATGGATCGTGTGGTGTGGTCAGGGTGAAAGCTGGAGGCATGTAGGTAGGAATAGCGGTCAGTAGGTTTCCGGTATAGGGTGGTGTTGATGTGACCATCGTTTATTAGCACTGTAGTGTCCAGGAAGTGGATCTCATGTGTGGACTGGACCAGGCTGAGGTTGATGGTGTCTCGAAGGTAGCTGGGAGTGCTGGTAGCGTAGGGCCTGAGGAGTGAGTCTACATAGCCGGACAATCCTGCTGTCAGGGTGCCAATGCCTGAGATGATGGGGCGTCCAGGATTTCCAGGTTTATGGATCTTGGGTAGTAGACAGAATATCCCAGGTCGGGGTTCCAGGGGTGTGTCTGTGCGGATTTGATCTTGCGCTTTTTCAGGAAGTTTCTTGAGCAAATGCTGTAGATGCTTTTGGTAACTCTCAGTGGGATCAGAGGGTAATGGCTTGTAGAAAGTGGTGTTGGAGAGCTGCCGAGCAGCCTCTTGTTCATATTCCGACCTATTCATGATGACAACAGCACCTCCTTTGTCAGCCTTTTTGATTATGATGTCAGAGTTGTTTCTGAGGCTGTGGATGGCATTGTGTTCTGCACGGCTGAGGTTATGGGGCAAGTGATGCTGCTTTTCCACAATTTCAGCCCGTTCACGTCGGCGGAAGCACTCTATGTAGAAGTCCAGTCTGCTGTTTCGACCTTCAGGAGGAGTCCACCTAGAATCTTTCTTTTTGTAATGTTGGTAGGCAGGCCTCTGTGGATCATTATGTTGTTCAGAGGTATCTTGGAAATATTCCTTGAGTCGGAGACGTCGAAAATAGGATTCTAGGTCACCACAGAACTGTATCATGTTCGAGGGGGTGGAGGGGCAGAAGGAGAGACCCCGAGATAGGACAGCTGCTTCTGCTGGGCTGAGAGTATAGTTGGATAGGTTAACAATATTGCTGGGTGGGTTGAGGGGACCATTGCTGTGGCCCCTTGTAGCCTGTAGCTACCAGCACTCCCAGCTACCTTCGAGACACCACTGACTTCCTGAGGAAACTACAATCCATTGGTGATCTTCCTGATAACACCATCCTGGCCACTATGGATGTAGAAGCCCTATACACCAACATTCCACACAAAGATGGACTACAAGCCATCAAGAACACTATCCCCGATAATGTCACGGCTAACCTGGTGGCTGAACTTTGTGACTTTGTCCTTACCCATAACTATTTTACATTTGGGGACAATGTATACCTTCAGATCAGCGGCACTGCTATGGGTACCCGCATGGCCCCACAGTATGCCAACATTTTTATGGCTGATTTAGAACAACGCTTCCTCAGCTCTCGTCCCCTAACGCCCCTACTTTACTTGCGCTATATTGATGACATCTTCATCATCTGGACCCATGGAAAAGAAGCCCTTGAGGAATTCCACCATGATTTCAACAATTTCCATCCCACCATCAACCTCAGCCTGGTCCAGTCCACACATGAGATCCACTTCCTGGACACTACAGTGCTAATAAACGATGGTCACATCAACACCACCCTATACCGGAAACCTACTGACCGCTATTCCTACCTACATGCCTCCAGCTTTCACCCTGACCACACCACACGATCCATCGTCTACAGCCAAGCTCTGCGATACAACCGCATTTGCTCCAACCCCTCAGACAGAGACAAACACCTACAAGATCTCTATCAAGCATTCTTACAACTACAATACCCACCTGCGGAAGTGAAGAAACAGATTGATAGAGCCAGAAGAGTTCCCAGAAGTCACCTACTACAGGACAGGCCTAACAAAGAAAATAACAGAACGCCACTAGCCGTCACCTTCAGCCCCCAACTAAAACCCCTCCAACGCATTATTAAGGATCTACAACCTATCCTGAAGGATGACCCAACACTCTCACAAATCTTGGGAGAAAGGCCAGTCCTTGCCTACAGACAGCCCCCCAACCTGAAGCGAATACTCACCAACAACCACATACCACACAACAGAACCACTAACCCAGGAACCTATCCTTGCAACAAAGCCCGTTGCCAACTGTGCCCACATATCTATTCAGAGAACACCATCACAGGGCCTAACAACATCAGCCACACTATCAGAGGCTCGTTCACCTGCACATCCACCAATGTGATATATGCCATCATGTGCCAGCAATGCCCCTCTGCCATGTACATTGGTCAAACTGGACAGTCTCTACGTAAAAGAATAAATGGACACAAATCAGATGTTAAGAATTATAACATTCATAAACCAGTCGGAGAACACTTCAATCTCTCTGGTCACGCAATCACAGACATGAGGGTCGCTATCTTACAGCAAAAAAACTTCAAATCCAGACTCCAGCGAGAAACTGCTGAATTGGAATTCATTTGCAAATTGGATACTATTAATTTGGGCTTGAATAGAGACTGGGAGTGGCTAAGTCATTATGCAAGGTAGCCTATCTCCCCTTGTTTTTTTCCTACAAACCCCCCCCCCCCCAAGACGTTCTGGTTAAACTTGGATTATTGCTGTGCACATTGTAAGATGAGCTATTGCCAGCAGGAGAGTGAGTTTGTGTGTGTGGTTTTTGGAGGGGGGTGTGTGTGTGTGGGGGGGGTGTGAGAAAACCTGGATTAGTGCTGGAAATGACCCACCTTGATTATCATGCGCATTATAAAGAGAGGTTTCAAAGAGGGATGGGCTATTACCAGCAGGAGAGTGAGTTTGTATGTGTGTCTGTGTGTGTGTGTGTGGGGGGGGAAGAGTGAGAAAACCTTGATTTGTGCTGGAAATGGCCTTCCTTGATGATCACTTGATGATCACTTTAGATAAGCTGTTAGCAGCAGGACAGTGGGGTGGGAGGAAGTTTTGTTTCATGGTCTCTGTGTGTATATAATGTCTTCTGCAGTTTCCACGATATGCTATGCATCCGATGAAGTGAGCTGTAGCTCACGAAAGCTCATGCTCAAATAAACTGGTTAGTCTCTAAGGTGCCACAAGTACTCCTTTTCTTTTTTCTTTTTACTATTGGGATATACGCCATGAAAGACTATGGCTTCATCCCCAACCCGCCTCTCTCCTTTCCTGAAAACATGGTACCAGGAGTTGAGTTCTGCAAAGACCAATGGAGTCCTGGGCTAAGCTCTTTCCCTCCCCTTCCTTTTTCCTGACCTCACTGGCACTGCCACAACAGGAGACATACTTTGTTCTCCTCTCAGAAAACAGAATAGTGGAGTGACTGGGAGGCCCATCCCCTCCTCGAAGGAACACAAAAAAGCAATGGCTGTGCCGGAACACAGAGGAAGGACAGAGTAGGTGGGCACATAATTAATATGTCTGTTCTAGAAATGTGGGCAACAGTTGGCAACCCTGGACATAGTAACCAAGGCTGTTGGAAGCCAGAGTATGGCTGCTTTTTGCTGAAAGACTGGTGGGGTCAGAATTGCTTGCCAGGTTGTAGCTATACACAGGCACTCAGGGTGCGACCTGCATGCTGGCAGGCTGTTTGGGATCAACTCAGTCAGGAACTACAGCAGCAAAGCATTGTGAGGTACCCCAGGGCCGGTGGTGACACAGCCCCACTCTGGTCCACTTTGTTGGGATTGGTCCTGCTCTGGGCAGGAGGTTGGACTAGATGGCCTCCAGAGGTCCCTTCCAATTCTCTTATTCTATGGTCTGAATTGTACCCCGGAATGTCAGTGTGGTCTCTGCCAAGAGTTAAGAACTAGCTAATTGTCATAGTTATTGCAAGGTGATTTTATGGAAATAATTTATGAGATATAAAAGTATAATATTAGGTTGCAAAACTGTTGAAGTGAGACTTGTCACCTGAGGCAAGATGAAGTATCTGAGCTAACTCAATCAAAACTGAGAACAATGGACATCTGTGGAGACAGCACTTTATTCACTGTTTGGTCCAGATGCAGACATGAGCATTGACAATGACAAACAAATCCCAAAAGGGTTTTTTGAAGAGGGCCTCCAGAGGGCTAAGAGACAATAGCCTGAAACTGTATAAAAGCAGAATAAGTGGCACACATTGTTACCCAGTACAGAGTGTTTGCCAGCGGGGGTGTCTCATGAAAACAGAATCCCAGCTCTTTGGACTGGACAAGCATTGCCAGGACTAACCTTTGAGTGAGAAATACCTTATTAGACCGGAAAGTAACTTGTTAAGAAGTATAGGCTATAGATTGCATCTTATATTTTTCTTTTACCTGTAACCTTCCATTTCCAAACCCTTATACTTGCTTTTATATAAATCTGTATCTCAAGCTCTTGTTATACCAATAAAATAAAAACCAGCAGGATCTTATTAAAGGGGAAAAGGCAAAATACCACATTTATTGCAAATACAGAAAGAAGCATAGTAAGCAGTTAGTTATAGCTATAACATTCCATTCAATCTCATATTTATTCACACATTCATTCATTCATTCACTCATTCATTCATACACACACACACACACACACACACACACACACACACACGCAGGTTCTGCAAGGTTGTTATCATAGTTACCAGCCTTAGAGTTGCTCATGCCAAGCCACTGGCCAGGTGGCCTGGACATGAGAAGGGAGCAGGGCCTCATCAGATGCACATCTAATGCTCCTGGAAGTTGGTTTGCAGAATCAGACCCCAAAGTTCTCACTTTCTAGAGTCCATTTTGATAGGAATTTCTTCCTATGCCAGTCGATGGGAATTGCTTCATCATGCTGTTGCTGAATCAATCAGCAGATGGCACATTCCTGACGGCTCCGTGCTGCCAGAAGTTATCTTGTTCTTTGGCTCTCCCATTCTCGAGGCTGTTGGGTGGATTCCAGTCTGCCCTCCGGGGGTTCTCTGGTTATTTCCACTTGAGCCTTCTTCAGCCAATGGACACTGCATTCTTAGGCTGGCACCTCCCTCATCATTCAGTTATTATCCACACCAAGCATCCATCCACTTACATCCTCTAACTCTATTTTAATCACAATTGTTAACAAAGCGAGATGAATACAACAAAAGGGCGGGGAGTCTCTGGGTGCTGTTTCTGTTGTTACAGAGTATTGCTTTGAGTCTCTCTCTGTGTGAGTAGTTGTTGTTACAAAGAATTGCTTTGAGAACAGACTCTGTCTTAGAATGTACTAACACAATAAGCAGCTTGCAAGTTTCACACATAGAGGGAGAGAAACAGTACCAAAAACCAAGAGACCTCTTAATTAGTAATACCCTGGAATTTAAACTATGGGGAATCAAACTCATTTGTGATTTTAATACAGAACTTCTTTAATATGATCCAACATAATCCCCCTTTTGACACTAAGATTTATAATCGTCAGTGACACTTTCTATGTAGCCTATTCAAGAGAAGGTACTGTGAGGCAATTTGAGTTTGTGATTCCAATTCATCCCACATACTTTACTACAAGGTTCTGGGGCAACAGGCAAGGTGAGGCACACCCACTTTTGAGGATTCCATTCAGTACAACCTCTAGTGTCCAATAGCTTCCCTCCCTCCCCAGCCCACTGGCTCGAGGTCCAGGGTAGCCAGAAGGATCCCATGTGTAATATGGGGAGTGGGCTAACCTTCAATACCTTTGCCTCCAGGGACTGTTGGTGTGCAATTTTGACAACAATTTCTCCCATTAACAACTCTGGTTTTACAATGCTGGAAACATATTGCATCCATTCATATTGATAAGTATCAAACAATGATCTCTTTCTTTGTTTTAACAAATGCATCAAACCCTGAATATTTCCCAATATGGCCCAGAACATTTTGTGTTCCAAAGTAGCTAGGGCAAGTATCTACATTTCAGTGCATTCCATAGCTATGGCTGTGTGATTTCTAATTTTTTTTCTTATGCACAAGCCATGTGGTAGTATTAAGTCATTGCCAAAGATTCCATCGGGCTTTTAGGTTACCCAGACCAATTTAGACCAAGTCTACATTGGCATGTACTTGTTTTTGTATCAGGCTGTCCTGTAGCTGGGACAGAGAGCTTAATTTATTTTTAAGTACCTGCAGGTCTTCACTCTGTTAAATAAACTTTAATGTGGATTTACTACAAACCTGTGCCTTGCGCTAGGGATAGCATTGACCTGAAGTGAAAGCAGTGAACTGGAGTGCACAGCTACCATGGAGGTGGCAGATCAGTGTGCATTGTGGGTGTCTAGAAGATAAGGGACTGGCAATCAAGTGCAAGAAACTGGTGGGGTAAATTACTAGCCTGCGTGGGGAGACAGCGGGGTGTGCAGAGCACCTGTGCTGCCAGTGGCTGGTGAGAGTTTCCTAGGTGGGCACAAACAGAGCTCCCTCCTTCAGTAAGCAGCTGGCAGTGATCCATCCCCAGACACCTGGGGTAAACTCTGAAAAGTGTCACAGATCTCCAATGTGGACAAACTGAATTTTACGAGGAACAAAGTAAAACAGAAGGGTTGATCATCACTGGGAAAAATCAACCTGGGGTCAGCCATGTGAGGTGCTGAGCGACTTTAATGCATATAGAGGGTTCAATGATCGAATGTAGGCTGTGCGGCACATTACAGGATTAGACCAGATCCAGAAGTTTCATAAGAAGTTAGCATGAACAATTGGGGCCAAATTTTTCAAGAGAGTTCTTCTCCCATTTTACCACCTAAATAAGTGGCCAGGGTTTCAAAAGAGGTCAACATGTTGGATAAGCCTAGCCTTCAGTGTCATAATAAGAGCTTCTGAGTGCTGAACACTTGTGGGTGCTGAAATGTTTTGCTAGCAAATTCTTTTGGACAATATCCTATTTACAGTAAAAATAAAAACATTCGGGAAAGGTCAAAGTAAGAGGTCATAAAAGTTTCCATCCCATTACCTTTTAAAAGTATTTTTCCTGCCCATTATTGTAGCTGTATTTAGCATCACCAAACGCTTATTGTACAAAAAAGCAGATTTTGTGTGAACCGTGACAGCCACACTTTTTTCTACAAATGTATTTATATCACTGGTTGTTACAGCTGGAGAATGACACTGATAAATATATTTTAACATCCTTGTGTTGGAAAGTACAGTATGCCTTCATTTAATTCTTTTCTAAAAGCAACATGCAAAATATCATATTGTGTCTGTGAAACCTGCATGAAGGATCATCCGCAACAGACAAGCCCTGTCATAACTGACCACTTCAAGATATCTGGAAGCTTTCCAGTAAAATGATATTCTTTGTTTATTTAAAGCTCTCTCTCCATGCAGACCAACTTTTGTTGGTCCTGTTGGTGGATACCAGTTGATAGTCATGTCAACTTTTTAATGTTGGGAGGTTGAATGTTGCCATTATTTTGAAGGGAGCAACTTGTGATCAGTAGAATGATGTATTTACCTCAGCTATCAATTCCTTATTCACTAACTTTTCACTTTTATTCACTTTTCAGGCTTCTAGTCACACTGGTGACTATTTTTCAATGTATTAATTTCACCATCCCTTAAAATACTGAAGAAATGGTAGGCAAACCTTAATATCTATGAATCTATGTGAGTATCCCAAAGGGATATTCTTACTTGTGCCTGTGCACAAGTTGTGCGAGTTCAATATTGGCATCAGTGTGAAGGTAAAAATCACTTTCCTTACCTCCATGTTTTATCTCTAATATGCCAGTATCAGCCCATAATTGTTGTTGCCCTAGTACAGACAGACAGACTTCAGCACAGACCATGGAAATTACGGTAACATTTTGCCATTTAGGCTGACAGAGACAGCTTTTCTACTACATATTACCCACAAGTAGTTAGGTAACCCAGTCAGCTTGCCAGCTGAATGCATTGGGATTTCAGTGGGAGCATGCAAGGACATAATGTTGTCAGCCAGATATGAAGCAGGACTGGGAATTAGGAGTTGAGTTTTTATTTCCAGCTTTGTCATGATTCACAATGTGATCTTTGGCAAGTAAATTAACCTTTCTTGTGCCTCATTTCCACATCTATATAACAGTGATAATGATACATATTCACTCTTGTGAAGCCCTTTCAAATCAACAGCTGAAAAGTGCTATATAAGTACTAAATATGATTAGTAGTCCAGAAAGGTGCTTCACCATGGAATCAGACTGAATGGGAAAAAGGCAGAATACCATGTGACTGGAGGGAACTAAACCCTCACAAGTAGTGCGAGAGCCTCCTCTTGTTTTTCATATAAAACAAAACGATTTAGATATCACAAAACTTTGGGGGGAAGGGGGGAAAGAGTATTTTTGGTGAGAATTTTCTTGAAGCAAAGACACTGATTGCACACAAGACCTTGTGCTATTGTATTATATAATACAGCATGTCTACAGTCCCAGTCTCCAACAAGATCTGCAGTACTGTAGCACACAGCTCACCAATCAAATAAAGTTGCAGGTGAATTCAGTAGACTAACAAGTTGGTTGCAACTGTATTTGAAAGGCAAATACAGATGGATGTTAACCCCATTCAGATGTCACTACATGCCAGCAATTTCCATCATTTTTAACTGTGAAAAATACATCTCAAAGGAAGCACTCAATTCACAATACAGGTGACACTCAGGAAAAAAACCAACCATCAAGTGTCCACGTGAACAAAGTAAGTGTTGGTGCATTTTAATTCTCCCAAAGCACCAAAGAGAGAAAGATGAAATCTTTCTTAGAAATCAAGAAAGAAAGAAAATGCTGAATATTGTATGTGTCTTCACAGACACATGGGAATGGCTAAACTTGAACTTAAAATTAGCCTAAAGGACATCTAGTTTGATATTTTAATGAATATTTTATATAATATTGCACTCATCTTAAAACATCTATTGAGGGAGACAAAAATGGGAAACATTTTTAAACAAAAAGATAAAATCCAGATTTTAATTGGTTTCCCCAAAGGCACTACATTTTATTTGAAGTCTAAACTTCATAAAATGTGGATGGAGAAAATCCCAGTTCAGACAAAGCATTTTGGTTATGGCCTCATTATTTGTGGGTGTGTTGTATTCCCTTATTACAACTGATGTATAACACTCTGGGGATTTGGTGCGGGGGGGAAGAGAGCAGAGGGTGGTAGCTGAGATAAGCATTTCATCAAAGAAAAAAATTAGACATTTAGCAATGAGGGCAAGGGATTTTGCAGCTGGCAGACTGAAAAGTCCTGTAGAACAATGGAAAAAAAAAAAGTAAAAATTTAACCTGAATAGAAAAAAATTAAAATGTTAGTGCAAGTAAAATGTTGGGCCTTGTTCAGCAAACCTTTACTCTGGTTTAATGGGGCTTATGATGGCAAAGATTGAATAATACAAAGGTCAATCAGGCCCAGCATTTGACCTTTGCTTACAAATCTTATTTCTCTTCTACATATAGTGTCTCAACTGTGTATTCAGGGCATGCTCCAAAGCCCTTTGAAGTCTTTCCACTAAACTTCTAAATGCTTTGAATCAGGCCCCTATTGTTCATCAACAGAAAAATACAATTTCATTGACCTGTGAAAGGATTATTTTCTCTTTCTACATGGTCTTTAAATAAAAGGTCCTGAAAGGATCTCAGGTCCCAAGGCACATAAGGATATTTAATACACAGAGGTTTTAAATTACCAATAGATGTACGGTGCAGGTATAAATAATTACATATAGAACTTTTTATTAAGGAGCAAATCTAGTCTATTTAACAGCTTATAAAATTTGTGGGCACAGAAGGCCTTCACTATTATAGAACCAATGTGCTTCAGCTATGCAGGGGGGAGTAAGAAGGGGAAGGGAGTAGGAAGACAAGACAGTAGGCAGGGGCTCGGCATATCAGAGTGCTGTGGCTATTTTCTCTGCAGAAGCTTCCTTCACCCCAGCACACAGAGTGGGTCTGATGATGGTACAGGACCAGTGGACCCTTGCCTAAATGGATCCACTCATCTTTGCTCCTGCAGAGGTGTGGTGCATGAGCGTCAGGGACTATAGACATGAAGCAGCAGTATTGCCCCTAGAGCAATCTTAGTTGCCACTCAAGGAGAGGGCTCTTTCTCATACAATCTACCTGGGACTCCCTAATGGACATTTCAGCTAGTCGGGCTGTGCACTGTGGACAGAACTAGGTTCCAAAACTAGGTACTGAACAACAGTGGATCAAATGAATGTCCACTGAAATCATTGGAACTACCACAGATTATTCAGTCCACTCTGTTGAAAACAATATGTAGACATATTCATATATTTTCTACGTGGTGCATTACAATAAGACTAAACAGTGATATGAGAATGAAAGCCAAATAAAACCGAGACAAATATTCCATAGCATGTGTACAAGATTACATATAGGAGGTAATAAATAAAGGACAAACCACACTCTATGCCACTATCATCTGTTTCATAATACTTAGTTAAATTACATTAGAAACAATCTACACAGAGGATATGCTGGGCCAAATTACAGGTATTTCAGAAATACCATGTGACACTGAAAACATATAGTGTATTAATATCTCAGTGTGCTCTACATGAACATTGCCACTATAATCATATGATTGTAGACGATAAGTCTTTTCCATCTCAGTTGGGTCATCTAGATTAACGCCCCGGCAATGCAGAATTGTTCCCAACAAAATATGTTTGATATTGTACACAGGTTTATTTGTTTCCTTTTGTTTTAACATAGGCTGTCAGGAAAGGTCAGGGAGAGTACAAAACCACATTATATCTTTACATCCAGCGCATCATCAAAGATCTACAACCTATCCTGAAAAATGATCCCTCACTCTCTCAGATCTTGGGAGACAGACCAGTCCTCACATACAGACAGCCCCCCAACCTGAAGCAAATACTCTCCAGCAACCACACACCACACAACAAAAACACTAACCCAGGAACCTATCCTTGCAACAAAGCCCAATGCCAACTCTGTCCACATATTTATTCAAGTGACACCATCATAGAAACTAATCACATTAGCCACGCCATCAGGGGCTCGTTCACCTGCACATCTGCCAATGTGATATATGCCATCATGTGCCAGCAATGCCCCTCGGCCATGTACATTGGCCAAACCGGACAATCTCTACGCAAAAGAATAAATGGACACAAATCTGACATCAGGAATCATAACATTCAAAAACCAATAGGAGAACACTTCAACCTCTCTGGCTACTCAGTAAAAGACTTAAGGTTGGCAATTCTGCAACAGAAAAGCTTCAAAAACAGGCTCCAACAAGAAACTGCTGAGCTTGAATTAATATGCAAACTAGCTACCATTAACTTGGGTTTGAATAGAGACTGGGAGTGGTTGGGTCGTTACACATATTGAATCTATTTCCCCGTGTTAAGTATCCTCACACCTTCTTGTCAACTGTCTAAATGGACCATCTTGATTATCACTACAAAAGTTTTTTTCTCCTGCTGATAATAGCTCATCTTAATTAATTAGCCTCTTACAGTTTGTATGGCAACTTCCACCTTCTCTGTATGTGTGTATATATATATCTTATTATATGCTCCATTTTATGCATCTGATGAAGTGGGCTGTAGCCCATGCACTATTTGGAGGATAGTTTGTAACAAGAAAGGAACTACTGTATTTAAAAGTAAATATAATTGTAAATTAAGCTAAACAAAAATGTCTTCTCCTCCTTGCCCTCTTCACATAATGATAGCAGCTTGTCTAATATACAGGGACTGGTAACGGGAGATGAAGCTTTTCATTTTTGGTCACTCCTTTCAATCTGGCCCAGGTTGTTTGAGACAGAAAGTGGCTAACATCTGCTCTCTGTTTGGTGGTTCATGTGCTCAAGTGTTGGTAACTTTGTTACAGTTTCTAGTACCCAGGTGCCTATGCTATTAGTGGCAGCCTTGTTTGCATTCTCACCAAAGCAGCAAAGGATTGAATGGAATGGAGACTCTCATCCCTCGGTCATTATAGAACAAAGGTTGAAGCACTGTGGGCTTGACCCAAAGCCCATTGAAGTCAATAGAAAGACTTTAAATTAGGGATCTTCTGGCAGGACAGCGGAATAGCTTGTCCTCTTGCTACCTGTGCTGTACCTCCACTGCAGATAAGCAGAGCTTTAGCTTTTAGGATGGTCAATGCAGCATCATTCCTGACCACTAAATTCACTTAAGAAAGGGTAATTGTACTACACATTCCTCTTGCTCCACATGCTGCCGCCATCTGCATCCAGCTTCTTTCACTGAGTTGCAGGCAGTGATTTCACTAAATGTATTACAATTCTTCTGTAATTGTTTCAAAGCAGTGTAGTATTTATAATAAAACCAGCCCCCTTATGGCTGGCAGACTGCCCCTCTAAATACAGTGGCATTGTTCATACAGTTTTGATGGAATACTATTTATTTGTATAAAGGGGAGATGACCAGAAGGAGGAACATCATCTCTTACTACTTCCATGGAGTAGTTATAGAGGAGTTACTGAACTCTTCCAGACAATTTCAGGCTGCGAAGAAAAAAAACATGCCTAAGATATGGGGACAGAGTTGAAGGTTGGGCAGCAGGGAATGAAAAGCAGCTCAGTCCTATCAGAAAGTTACTTAACTAAAGGTCCCAGTGAGTTATAACCTAAAGACAGTTTCACTTGAATTAATACAATATATATTTACGAGTTGTTAGATCTCAAATATGTTCAAAAATAGACTGATATTTGATTTTCTGTGCAGATTTTTCCTGCTCGTGAAAGGTGCCAAACTGAAAACCTCATTTAATAACATTTTCTGGTTATTCTCAGAACAATTATAACACGGGTTCATTATTTATCCAAAATGCTCCATCAATTTTGCAACTCCACTCACTCAGTTCCATGACTGTTAACAAAGCAGGAGCCCTAAGGTAGACAGTCATTTTAAACACTGTGTCAATAAAACCTGCAATGGGCACATAGAGCTTCTAATACTACTGGCAGCTGCCAGCTCATATACAGTAGGGCTTTGAACTGTGCTAACATCAGCAGAGCAACCATGGGACATTTTGCAAAATATTATAAGAAACACTGAATAAAAAATCATTCCTATCCAGAATAATTTAGGGTCTAATTAAAACACAAAGCACAAGTGAGTATAAACCAACCAGAAGGAACAGGGGAGGGTGAAGAAGGGAAGCAGTATCAAGAACATGCATTTACATATGCCAGATATGTGCAAAGCTATATTTTTTTTAAGTCAGTGGAGAGGTCTGAACTAGCAGATTCCAATGCAGGAACAGCGCCTTAGGCCCTTGCCTGCAGCCCACGGAGAGGAAATGGTGTTAAAAGGATTACACAACTTTGAGCTCAATGAAAGAAGCTGATCCTGCCTCCAGAAAGATGATTTTTTAAGGAGTTTTTCATCCACATTAAAATTACATGATAGTCTGCAGTGGGAAATGGGCAGGAGTGAGGAGTATCAGATAGTATATACTGGAAAACAGATGGGGAAATCAACTTATACAACATTTATAAAATTCTATACAAAGTACAAACATAAAGAATGTATACAAATTGCAGCCATACATTCTTTAAACTAGTCTTTGATCATTTAAAGCATCAATAAATAAAATGCCACTCATGGCTTTACACTGTACCTTTAGGAGTAGCTTATTATAGAATGTATTGCGTGGAGTCGGTCGCACTGCATGCTGTAACCCAAATGTTAGAATCTTCCCTTGAAAAACTGAAAGTTTGTTCATTACTGGAATTCAAAGGAGTATCTTAATGTTTGGTGAAATGTAAATCAATGGATTTTCTGTGGGTTTAGGGGGTGAGGGTTGTTATTAATCTGAAAAATGATTTATCTGTGTGATGTTTCTAATAAGTAAAATATCACATCACTTTGCCTGAGCGGACTGTTAAAATTAAAATCAGCATTCACTGAACATATGATGTCACAGAAATACATAAATGGCTCAAGTTGCTGATGTTAAGATTGAGGGAGTTTTTTTAAACCCAAAGCCAGTGAAGCTAGAGAGATTTTAAAAAAAACAAAAACAAAAACATAAACTTGACATTCTACTTGATGGAAATCATGTAATAGACTGTCTATTCCTAATATATTCATAACTCACCAGCTGTGAAGCCACTAATGATTACGTCATCCTGTATGTTGAGAGGTAAAACCATTATGTGGTATTTTTAATACATAGTGTGCACCTTATCAAGTTGGATAAGAATAACTTTCTGTAATATTTAATGCCCAGGCTCAGTATGACTGTCTTAGTACCTGTTCAGTTGGTGAGTATAGTAACAGTTTTACTGAGCTATAAAACATTCTGAAAGCTCCCTTGCTTTTTCTGAGGTACTGAGCAAACAAAGCAAAGAATAATCATGAATAATGCAAGAGAAGTAAGTGTGTGTTTAAGACATTCAACACTCCAGATCCAGCAGTGCTGCAAGTCAGGGTGTACCTGAGAAATTAGGGTCTGACCCAGCAAACACTTGCTGGGGATAGCAAGTCTGCTCATTGACTTTGGTTGGACCACATGTAGGCCAGATTTTCGTTGGCTCTTTTGAAGGGCTCAGTGCAGAGGAGGAAGTGCACACGAAGCTTTCAGCCCCCTCTCTTCTGTCCTTGCTATGCAAGGGGTAGAGACAATTGCACTCCCTGTGCCTGCAGAAATACACTGACTGCCTTTTTTGCATCCCTCTGCAGACGCAACATGCTCCTGATGGAGCAAACAGGAGGCAGAGTGGAAGTTAAATGGGCATTTTCCTCTTGACTTCAATGGAAATTGGATCGGACCATTATCTCAGTGCAAAGCAAGCGTAAGACATTAGCCAGTCAAAGTAGTATTGTTTCACACATGCTTTGCACTGGTATAAATGAAAACATAAGAGGAAGGATAATGGTATACTGGTACCAAGAACTTTCCCCCTGAGTAGAGTTAAATAATACTGGGGGCTGTGTGTTATACTGCAAAGGTGTGGGAAAGTGTGAACATTCACCTTGTGAAATGAGGAGGGACTATGCCTCCTGGCCCCAGCGTGAGCCATTGTGTCATTTACACAATCTGCTTCTCTTCACTCTCCAAAAATGATGGGCCAGATTGTGGCATTGAGCCACGGGCTCACTTTAGAGGTGGAGCATACATATTCTACCCCATAGGAAGCTCAGTGAGGGATTGTGCCACAATTGCTCTGCAAGCTACTTGGCACATAAGGCATTGTGCACACTGCATGACCTCAGATGGTGTTGTCCCTTGCTTCCCTTTCTACAGTTGGTTAACTCCAGAGGCCAGGACAGAGAAGGATCACCCATGGGCCACTTCCTCATTGCTATCTTTGGCACAGTTTACACACCTGGGGTGAACATTCACTGTGCTCCTGATGGTGATGGTCCTAGCCCTTGCGCAGAGTGGAAGAAAGGTTCCATGTGCCCTTCCACACCACTAACATCCACAAGAGCCAGTGGCAATCTGGCACAAAGCTTTTACAGGCTTTGGGGGGAAATTGTGCCTCTCTCTATTTCATTTCTCTCCCTCTTGATTTAGCCTCCAAATCAATAGTTAACAGAACTGGGCAAATAAGTTACAATGACTGAGTTATTCAATAAATTTCACTTGTTCACTGTTCACAAATTCACTGCAAACAGATTGTGTTTGTCCTGAATTTGTCAATGCCAAATAAATTTCTGCTAAGAATTCTTGGTTTAGAATGCATTTGCAAGTGGTTTGCATGGCAGCACACCTACTTCAGTGTACACTATTCACTGCTTTTGAGGCAATGCATAGATATCAAAATGACAAAACCTTTAGAAATAGAACATACAATAGGAGGTAAGATAGACTTGTATTCTAATTCTCCTGTCCAGACTGTCACTCACAAGCTATGACATTGGTGCCCTTGCTTTTATTTTGTGTAGATTTTAATTTACAGTTTAAACTTATTTTCCCATACAAAAACAAGATTTTGACATTAATAGACAATTCAAGATAACCTGAGAGACCAACAATCCTCAGACTTTTAGGTAGGAATATAAGATTATCAATGAACTAATAACTTCATTCTCTCTCTTAAGGTCTTAAAATACTTTACTTGATGTCCCCCAAACATTCATCTTCCTTTGAATTATTTGACAGTGTTTCTTTCTGGAACTAATTCTATAAACAATGAAACTTCAAATCAGGAGTAGCCGAATTCTGCCATCAAGACTCCCAAATGAATAGTAACTTACCCTACCAGAAATGCCACTGAACTCAAGGCAACTACTGCCATAAGAGACTACTCAGCAGAAGGTAATGGAGTCACACCCAAACATAGTAGCTGGTTTAATGCTGGAATAGTCAGCACAGAACCATGACTCCCTTGAGTCTGGTTTCATTAACCAAAGGTAGGACACTAGGAACAATCCTATATTTCCAAGATTTTGGCCTGAATTTAGCATCCTTATTTAAATTGATTTCAAGGATATAGCTTGAAGGGTGTTAAAATGTGGCTTAAGTTTTCTGAGTAATAGATACGCAGTATGCCAAATGATTCATCAGTCTAGCTTTTTGATATTTTAGTATACAGTTGTCAAACACAGCAGACAAAAGCTCATACAAATCCTGGGGGCCCTTTGTTTTTTACGCAACAGAAAACTACAGGGTGGTTCAAATTGCCAATAAACATGTTCCCTGTGGATTTCCAAAATGGGGATCATGAGACAAATGTATTTTTAACTGGTTTTGAAAACACTACATGAGGGATCGATGGTGGAGCTTGTATCTCAGCATTCTCTCTATTGGTGCATTTGTCATTTTCTCCTAAATTACTAAGATATCAGGACTGCATGGAGCTCTTTAAAATAAAAAGAGATTTATGGAGTCTTCTTAGAACCATGAAATGGCCTAGAGCCCTTCCAGACAATAATGACTAATTTATTATTCTATTCATTAAAGCTATAATGGAAGCATTAAATGGAGTATAACTTTGGGACCCATTTTC
Organism: Natator depressus; assembly: GCF_965152275.1. Lineage (NCBI taxonomy): Eukaryota > Metazoa > Chordata > Testudines > Cheloniidae > Natator > Natator depressus. The sequence goes on from NC_134235.1 coordinate 130,259,913, forward strand.
AAGTAACCGTCTCTGGCTACATGCTATAACCATTTTGAAACTTTTAGTAATTTGCAAGCTGCTAAATGTTTTGCTTTTCCTTCTTGTACCCTCTCTAAGTTCCATTATTTTTTCTTGGGTTCCACATTCATTAAACATAAGCACATTAAAAAAATAATAGTCTTGTTAGACTTCCTTGCCCTCCACACTCTATCAACAAGGGCAATGGTGATCTGCTACAGAGATTCCCCACGATTACAGATGAACTACAAGTGATTGTGACAGCTTCCACACTAATGCATTTAGCCCAACCTGCTCTTGTGAACAATTGTTACATTTTTAGGTTAATTTTAATAGCTTTCAAGGTATGTAATGCCCTGGCAGCTGCATTTTGCTGCAATGTAATGTGTCTATGTTCCTTTGACTCACCAGCTTTCTACTCAATTCTGTCACTTTAGAATGCTTTCCTGGCACAGGGGGCAACAATAGAGATGTGTTTGCCCACATGTATGTGTTGTGGACACAGAAGTTGGTTCAATAAAAGATACTTCCTTACCTACCTTGTCTCTCCCACATTCTGGGGCCAACACTGCTATAACACCACTGCAAACAACATTAACATAAAATACAATTTCAGAGTCTCCATTTCAAAGGGAGAGTGGTGCAGTCCACATTAAGCATGGCCTATGAATTTTGCTTATTATAGCACTTATTTGTTTTCTTGTAGTGGCTAGCGACACCAAATAAGCACCCGGACTCCATTGTGATAGGTGCTATAGCAGCCAAGTAGCATGATTTAAAAACAAACAAAGAAACAAAAAGATAATCATAGAATACCATGAGTTAATCTAAATTACTGTACTGTCATTTATATTGAATGGTGTTGCTGTATGTGTTGTACAGAATACAGCATGAGTCACTTAAAATGGAAAAGAAATTAATGCAATATTCATGCATGTGGAAAATGAAACACTAATTTTCCCCAAAGGCTTTTTATTTCACGAGAATTAATTTACAGAGTAATAGTAAATTAGTTCAGTTAATTTATATTGAACATGTCACTTAAACATATTTGACTAATTCTATGCCCCATTAAAAAGCACCCTTTAAGGATACAGTAATAACTTTAAGAGCTATGGTACTAAAGCCATCCACACTGATTTTGTGGTGGGATGGGGAGGGAAGGGGGTTGTGGGGGGGACATTTTTACCCCTTTTTTGCACTGTAGAATGATAAAGAGATTGATGTATAGACAGTTTAGACTAGCAAAAGTCAAAGAGACTAAATTAATCAGATTAGATCAATTGCACTAGTAGGTGATTTGTTAACTTAATTTAGCAGCAATACATTGCAAAAGGACAAAGCCATATTAAGTCAGGGAGGGAGCCCATCATAATTTGTGTATAATAAAATATTTCTGAAAAATGACCTGCCAGGTTTTATACAAAATACATAAGGTGATAGCAGCTGTAACAAATTGCAGTGTGTACTTTTTGATGTTTTATTTATTAAAAAGGGGAGAAATTCATCCTACATGGGTTCTGATAAGAGGATATCATATCCTGGCTTTTTTCATTGAATTGGTGTTACATTTATTACAATAGGAACATGGTTATCTCCGTGTCCCAGGATGCCTTTCTGAGCTGACACAGATGCCTTCTTTATTATACCATTATACCTGATCAAACAGCACATTTTAGCAGATATATTTTTCCCTTGGTTTAAAATCATGCCCCATATAAATATTAGCTTCATTCTTCTGTATATGGCAAACAAAGTAAATGCTATTATGTCTGAAGAAGAAAACATAGTTGACATTGTATAATTATTTATACACTGTAAGTCCTAATACTTCAAAATAGTCAGCACCCTTACCTCACATCCTTAGCATTCAATGGGTGATGGACATCCAAAAGTCCAAAATGTAGGCTTGTAAACATGTAAACTTTGGATGCTTAGCTGATGCTTATGTTAGAACTTCTTTGGCCAATTTTTTTTTCCTCTCTCATATGTATATATAAACTCCTACATGTATGGGAAAGCAATAACAACTTGAGAGAGAATACACTCCTAGAGTGGTGCAGCCCACACTAAACATAGTCCATGCGTTTTGCTTATTATACCACTTATTTGTATTGTAGTAGTATCTAGAGACCCTAAAGAAGAACCTGGGCTCCATTGTGATAGGTGCTATACAGATATATAGTAAGAAACAGTCCCTAGCCTACAGAGCTCACAGTTCTAGAGTTCTAGTTCATATCTCATGGCAGGATCAGGGCCTTAGTTTAAGACAAGGCGAGTGGAAAAAAAAACAAACAATTGAGAGGCCAGGGAGGGAGTATGAGGCAACAGTGATAAGAATATAGTTTTGTGTAGATTAGCAATGTGCACAATTTAAAGCAGGGATCTCAAACTGAAATCACCACGAGGGCCACGTGAGGACCAGTACATTGGCCCAAGGGCTGCATCACGGACACCTTTTCATATAAAGATACAAAAGTCCCCTCTCCGTCCCCGGCCCTGCCCCCACTCCATCCCTTCCATGAGGCCCTGCCCTGCCTGTTCCCACCCCTTTCCCGCCCCTATTCCAACCCCTTCCCCAAATCTCCGCCCTTGCCCTGCCTCTTCTCCGCCTCCTCCCCTGAGTGCATGGCTCCCCGCTCCTCCGCCTCCCTCCTGGAAAGCTCTAAGTGCCACTAAACAGCTGTTTGGCAGTGGGAAGTGCCTGGAGGTAGGCAGAGGAGCAGGGATGTGACACATTGGGGCGGGGAAGGGGTAGCAGCAGGGGAGGGGAACTTGGCGGGCCACAGCAAATAACTCCGCAGGCCGTGTGTTTGAGACTCCTGATTTAAAAGTTTAGAGGGTTTTTTTTAGAATGTTTTGTGTAATCATGAGCAGTAACAGGAATCTCAGCTCTCTGTTTACCTAGCCATTACTAAGCTGGTAACATTAGGATCCTCTCGTGTCGTGGAGTGGGCTTCTGATTATTATTATTCTAACTACAAGTAATGAACCTATTTTTTATAAATTGTAGAATAGAGATAAACAAGATGAAATTAAACAATAAGTTGAAATAATAAATATTAGAGAGCAAACAAAATAAAAATAGAAAATGATAGAAAAGAAGGCAAAGATAGCAATTTTACTGTTTGATTGTGCAGTCCTTATGTTAATATTGCAATTGATTGGATACATTCCTTAAAAGGGACTGTGACACTTTACTCCATGTTCACCACTTTTATGTGGTTAGAATATATTTTGTACAAAGTATGCATTGTAAGGTATTATTTGAAAACTCATGATCTGCTATTATCCCGTTGAAATGTATATAACAACGCAGCATGTGAAATTATGAGATTTTGCTCAGTGAGTTTGCTGAAATATGTTGTAATTCTGAACAACACCCAAAAGCCAATTCCTCAGAGAGAAAGATGCACTGGCATGCCAGCAAAGTGCTAAAGAGCCATTACCTGCTTAATCAGAGATTCACTAGCGGGGAATTGTAAACAAGAAATTTACAATTCATCTGAAAGAGAGTTTACAGCTCAAGTAGGCAATGGCACTGTCTGCCCACCTGACCCAGCAAAGATTTTTCCAGCACACAAGGGCTGGGGTATAAGAAGGGGAGAAAAAATACCTCTAGGTACCTTTCGTCTCCCCCTTGCCTGAAGAACACTGAACTAAGGGGAGTGGTCCCAGGCTGAAGGGAAATCCAGCCTGTGAATTCAGAACTGTAAACTGACAACCGTGAACTAAGAATTGCATGTAGCATCTGATTTATTGAGAATAATGTTTTCTTCAAATCTTATTTAGCTTGGTAAAGTTTGGGAATTAGCTTGTGGTTTTATCTTTTTATTTCTTTTGTAACCAATTCTGACTTTTATGTCTTACCACTTACAATCATTTAAATCTATCTTTCGCTAGTTAATCATCTGTTTTATTGTTTTATCTAAACTAATGTGTTTGATTGAAGTGTCTTGGAAACCTCCATGCTAGACAACAAGGATGGTGCATATTCATTACTCATTGTTATAATGAGCTAATGAGCTTGTACCATCCAGTGGGCTACTGAACAGTACAAGATCCACATTTCTGGGGGGCAAGGCTAGGACTCGGGTATATGCAGGTGTCTCCATGTGTCAATTCCTGGATGGCTGGGCACAGCATTCATATACTCAGCTGGGAGTGACTTTGCATGCTGCTAGCTGTGAGTGAGCAGAGCCTGGAGAGTTTTCTGTTCACTAGCAAAGCAGTGCAAAAGGCATCCCTGGATGGAGAGCTAAGGGGACACAGCAATTCAGGGTTCTAAGATTTCATGACATTTTTCCTTGCTATATTGCATACTTCAAGCTAGTCATTCATTAACAGCAACATCTGATAATACTAATATGCATCCGATGAAGTGAGCTGTAGTTCACGAAAGCTTATGCTCAAATAAATTGGTTAGTCTAAGGTGCCACAAGTACTCCTTTTCTTTTTGCTAATATGCAGTCTTTCAGGGTAGGTAGAGATGAATTCCTCTTGTGCTTAATAATTAGTTTTTATATTTTTCCATCAAATTGTATTTAACCACTAAGTTTCCCCTTTTAAAGATGTGTTAAGCTTTGTCAAATGACATAAAACACACAGGGACTCTTATGTATGTGTACTGAAAAATCCATTCATCTTTTCTTCTAACACTTGCTTCCAAACATTACTTACTTTCACTAAGTCTGAAAAATGAATGCACAGGACATTTGGATCAACATCAGCATAAACGGGACACTCTAAGCTTCAGTTTCTTCATGCTCTTGGATGTTCTATATCAGTGGTTTTCAAACTGCGGGTGTAAGTCACTGGGTTGCGGTGGCTCTGGTCAGCACTTCTGATAGTGGTGCTGCCTGGCTAAGGCAGGCTAGTTCCTACCTGTTCTGACACCGCGCTGCACCCCGGAAGCGGTCAGCAGCAGGTCCCTCTCCTAGGTGGGGGACCATGGGGCTCCACACACTGCCCCCACCTTGAACACTAGCTCCGCACTCCCATTGACCGGGAACCAGCCAATGGGACCTGGGGTGGGGGGTGCCTATAGGCAACAGCGCACAGAGCTGCTTGCGTGCCTCCACCTAGGAGCCGGGCCTGCTTCTGGCTGCTTCGCATGCGTGGCGTGGTCCTCAGTGCCAAAAAAGACAGGAAGCCTGCCTTAGCACCCCCGCTGTGCCGCTGACTGGGAGCTGCCTGAAGTAAGCCCATGCCCCAATCCCATGCCCCAGCCCTGAGCCCCCCAAAACCTGGAGCCCCTTCCTGCACCCCAAACACCTCATCCCCAGCCCCACCCCAGAGCCTGCACCCTCAGCCCAGAGCCCTGACTCCCTCCTGCACTCCAACCCCCTGCACCAGCCTAGTGTCCCATCCCACACCCTGAACCCCTCATTCCCAGCCCCACTGCCCCCACCCCAACCCTGAGTCCCTCCCACACCCCAAACACCTCCTCCCCAGCTCTGTTGGGTCATGGCATCAACAATTTTCTTCAACTGGGTCGCCAGAAAAAAAAGTTTGAAAACCACTGTTATATATAACTTATTTGAGATCCTAAAATGTGTCAGGTTTAAGACTCTGTCCCTTACAGATTTTAAATTTGAAGGTAGAATGTTGATCCAGTCATCCTCTGAAAAATGCAAATCTTGCGCTTGCATTTATTTTACTTTTCATCTCTACATTGTGATAGTATATGGTATGGAAAAAAAAACCTAACGTTTTGTAGATTAGGCCCCAATTCATCAAAGGACAATCAATGAATTCAAGGCGACTACTCACATGTTTAGAATAGGCATGTGTTTAAGTATCTTGCTGAATTGAAGCCTTCGGAATGGTCTGCAAAATATTTTTCATATTGATCCCAAACTGATCCCCTTAAGAAGGAGTTGAGGGACAATATATAATGAGTTTTCTCCATTACTCAAACAACATTTTGTTTGGAGATTTACAAAGGGCTCATATTTGATGTTTTTATTTAAATCAGCAATTATTAATGCACCAAAATTGAAGCCAAGTTGACTACTCATGATGCATAAAGTTTAAGCACCTATATATATATATATTTTTTGCAGGATTAGGGCCCTAAATTTTATTGAAAACCCTCTTTGAAATCTTTCTTTTATGCTAGATTCACACTGCCAGCAGGAGACTCGACTGAGCTCTTCAGCCATCTGAATTACATAGTGTCATAAGCTTACTGTGTATGGTGTTATCGTGATAAAGCCTTGAAAGTGCTCTTTGCTGTATGTATAAAGTACCACCATGATAGTTATAAGAATAGGGGGCTGTACGTCTTCACTTCCCCAAAATTTCCCTGTTATCTGGTCAGCTGTATACCACTCATTCACATGGATGTTGCCCATCACCAATGCAATGGCTGAATATATCTAATTTCTGAAGCCTTTTAGGATAATTTGGGATGAAAGGCACTATTATATACATGTAAATTATTAATAAAAATGCATGTAATTAAATTCCACATAATCACTAAGTTCTTCTATTTATAGCTCACAAGAGAACTAGAGAAGAGATAGCACAAACAAAACTGAAAAGCTGAGGTCATTAGGCAATCACAGCAGGAAAAGTCTTGAAATGTAAAAAGGACTGAAAACAGTGAAAGCTCTAGTGGTGGAACATGGAATGCTGAAGAAGGAAGCAAAAGATGGTTTGAAAATGTTAACAGCTCTTTGAGACTGGAATTACTGAGATGTCATAGATAATCCACATCACCCCAATCTAAAAGAAGAAGAGAGGCTAGGTAGGGCACAGGAAATTATGAGTCTGACCTTTGCTATGCAGGATCCCAGACATTTCTTAAGGATGAGATCATAAAGCATCTGAGGAAATATGAGCAAGGTTCCATAATATAAATCTTGTGTGAAAGAATATTATGCTATTTTTGGACAAGATCATGAGGCAGTGGTAGGGGGAAAAGGGCAAATGTATTCCTGATGCAACTTCACCCCACACTTCAGTAGAGCTACATCAGAGATGAATTAGTCGAATGTTCTTCAATGTCAAGACCTCGTAAAATACAATTATTAAATTAATGTACACTTCAAAGTCAGTACAGGGACACAAGAAAATGTACACTGAATCATAGCAGTAGTTAATCTACTCCAATTATCCTTGCATAATGACAGGTTTCAGAGTAGCAGCCGTGTTAGTCTCTATTCGCAAAAAGAACAGGAGTACTTGTGGCACCTTAGAGACTAACAAATTTATTTGAGCATAAGCTTTTGTGAGCTACAGCTTACTTCATCGGATGCATTCAGTGGAAAATACAGCGGAGAGATTTATATACATAGAAAACATGAAACAATGGGTGTTACCATACACACTGTAAGGACAGTGATCACTTAAGGTGAGCTATTACCAGCTGGAGAGCGGGGGACCTTTTGTAGTGATAATCAAGGTGGGCCATTTCCAGCAGTTGACAAGAATGTCTGAGGAACAGTGGGGGGGGGGGGAGGGGAATAAACTTGGGGAAATAGTTTTACTTTGTGTAATGACCCATCAACTCCAGAGGCTCGTTCACCTGCACATCTACCAATATGATATGTTATCATGTGCCAGCAATGCCCCTCTGCCATGTACATTGGTCAAACTGGACAGTCTCTATGTAAAAGAATAAATGCACACAAATCAGACATCAAGAATTATAACATTCAAAAACAAGTCAGAGAACACTCGAATCTCTTTGGTCACTTGATTACAGACCTAAAAATGGCAAATCTTCAACAAAAAAAACTTCAAAAACAGACTCCAATGAGAGACTGCTGAATTGGAATTAATTTGCAAACTGGATACAATTAACTTAGGCTTGAATAAAGACCGGGAGTGGATGGGTCATTACACAAAGTAAAACTATTTCCCCATGTTTATCCCCACCCCCCACCTTTCCTCAGACATTCTTGTCAACTGCTGGAAATGGCCCATCTTGATTATCACTACAAAAGGTTTTCCCCCCCACCCCGCTCTCCTGCTTAATAGCTCACCTTAAGTGATCACTCTTGTTACAGTGTGCATGGTAACACCCATTGTTTCATGTTCTCTATGTATATAAATCTCCCTGCTGTATTTTCCATGGAATGCATCCGATGAAGTGAGCTGTAGCTCACGAAAGCTTATGCTCAAATAAATTTGTTAGTCTCTAAGGTGCCACAAGTATTCCTTTTCTTTTTCCAATTACCCTGCCTCCAAGAGTAGCAGATAGGGGCCAATCACAACTGCTCCAGAAGAAAATGCAAGACACCCCAAAGAAGGCAGTTATGGTATAATCTGTGTGCAGGGGATATTTCTTCCTAACCCCAGCCATTAATGACTGCTTCTTGAAGCAGCTAGTCCTGGAACCCACAAGGAGAGATGTTCACCCCTTTCTCCCCCAGATCATTTATGAATAAGTTGAATAGGATTGGTCCTAGGACTGACCCTTGGGGAACACCCCTCTGCATTCTGAAACTTTACCATTTATTCCTACCCTTTGTTCCCTGTCTTTTAACCAGTTCTCAATCCATGAAAGGATTTTCCCTCTTATCCCATGACTACTTATTTTACGTAAGAGCCTTTGGTGAGGGACCTTGTCAAAGGCTTTCTGGTAATCTAAGTACACTATGTCCACTGGATCTCCCTTGGCCACGTGTTTGTTGACCCCTTCAAAGAACTTTAATAGATTAGTAAGACATGATCTCCCTTTACAGAAATCATGTTGACTTTTGCGCAACAATTTATGTTCTTCTATGTGTCTGACAACTTTATTCTTTACTATTATTTCAACTAATTTGCCTGGTACTGACATTAGACTTACTGGACTGTAATTGCTGGGATCTCCTCTAGAGCCCTTTTTAAATATTGGCGTTACATTATCTTCCAGTCATTGGGTACAGAAGCTGATTTAAAAGACAGGTTACAAACCATAGTTAATAGTTCCACAATTTCACATTTGAGTTCTTTCAGAACTCTTGGGCGAATGCCATCTGGTCCTGGTGATTTGTTACTGTTAAGTTTCTCAATTAATTCCAAAACCTCCTCTAGTGACACTTCAATCTGTAACAATTTCTCAGATTTGTCACCTACAAAAGACGGCTCAGGTTTGTGAATCTTCCTAACATCCTCAGCCGTGAAGACTGAAGCAAAGAATTAATTTAGTTTCTCCAAAATGACTATCGTCTTTAAGTGCTCCTTTTGTATCTCGATTGTCCAGGGTCCCCACTGGTTGTTTAGCAGGCTTCCTGCTTCTGATATACTTAAAAAACATTTTATTACCTTTTGAGTTTTTGGCTAGCTGTTCTTCAAACTCCTTTTGGCTTTTCTTATTACATTTTTACACTTAATTTGGCAGTGTTTATGCTCATTTCTATTTACCTCACTAGGATTTGACTTCCACTTTTTAAAAGATGCCTTTTTATCCCTCACTGCTTCTTTTACATGGTTGTTAAGCCACAATGGCTCTTCTTTAGTTCTTTTACTGTGTTTTTTAATTTGGGGTATACGTTTAAGTTGAGCCTCTATTATGGTGCTTTGAAAAGTATCCATGCAGCTTGCAGGGATTTCACTCTAGTCATTGTACCTTTTAATTTCTGTTTACTAACCTCCTCATTTTTGCATAGTTCCCCTTTCTGAAATTAAATGCCACAGTGTTGGGCTGTTGAGGTGTTCTTTCCACCACAGGAATGTTAAATGTTGTTATATTACGGTCATTATTTCCAAGCGGTGCTGTTATAGTTACCTCTCGGACCATATCCTGTGCTCCACTCTGGACTAAATCGAGAGTTGCCTCTCCCCTTGTGGGTTCCTGTACCAGCTGCTCCAAGAAGCAGTCATTTAAAGTATTGAGAAATTTTGTCTCTGCATTTCGTCCTGAGGTGACATGTACCCAATCAATATGGGGATAATTGAAATCCCCCTCTATTACTGAGTTCTTTATTTTGATAGCCTCTCTAATCTCTGTTAGCATTTCATGGTCACTGTCCTGGTCAGATGGTCGATAATAGATCCCTACTGATATATTCTTATTAGAGCATGGAATTACTATCCATAGAGATTCTATGGAACATGTGGATTCATTTAAGATTTTTATTTCATTTGATTCTACCTTTTCTTTCACATATAGTGCCACTCCCCACCCACCCCCCGCACGACTGGTTCTGTCTTTCCGATATATTTTGTACCTCAGAATGATTGTGTCCTAATGATTATCCTCACTCCACCAGGTTTCTGTGATGCCTATTATATCAATATCCTCCTTTAACATGGGGCAGTCTAGTTCACCCATTTTATTTAGACTTCTAGCATTTGTGTACAAGCACTTTAAAAACTTGTCACTGTTTATTTGTCTGCCCTTTTCTGATGTGTCAGACTCTTTATGTGAATGTTTCTCGTCTGATCTGGCCCATACTTTATCCTCTTCCATCCTCTCCTCCTGACTAAAACCTAGAGAATCTCTATCAATAGACTCTCCTCTAAGAGAAGTCTCTGTCCGATCCATGTGCGCCTCTGCAGCAATCGGCTTTCCCCCATCTCTTAACATTTTAAAGGTTGCAGAGCAGTTTTTAAACTAAGTGCCAGCAGTCTGGATCCACTTTGGTTTAAGTGGAGCCCATCCTTCCTGTATAGGCTCCCCCTATCCCAAAAGTTTCCCCAGTTCCTAATAAATCTAAACCCCTCCTCTCTACACCATAGTCTCATCCACACATTGAGACTCTGAAGCTCTGCCTGCCTACCTGGCCCTGTGCGTGGAACTGGAAACATTTCTGAGAATGCCACCATAGAGGTCCTGGATTTTAGTCTCATTCCTAGCAACCTAAATTTGGCCTCCAGGACCTCTCTCCTACCTTTCCTTATGTCATTTGTACCTACATGACCACTGGCTCCTCTCCAGCACTATACATAAGTCTATCTAGATGCCTCGAAAGATCCACAATCTTCGCACCAGAGAGGCAAGTCACCATACAGTTTCCCGGTCATCACAAACCCAGCTATCTATGTTTCTAATGATCGAATCTCCCATTACTAACACCTGCCTTTTCCTAATGACTGGAGTTCCCTCCCTCGAGGAGGTAACCTCAGTGCGAGAGGATACCCCAACATCATCTGGAAGGAGGGTCCCAACTATGGGAAGGTTTCCCTCTGCTCCCATCGGCTGCTCTCCTTCCCTGGGCTTTTCCTCCTCCTTAACCATGCAGGGGCTGTCTGACCAGAGGTGGGACAAATCTACAGTGTCCTGGAAAGCCTCATCAACATACCTCTCTGCCTCCCTTAGCTCCTCCAGTTCCGCCACCCTGGCCTCCAAAGCCCATACACAGTCTCTGAGGGCTAGGAGCTCCTTGCACTGAATGCATACATACACCACCCACCCACAGGGCAGGTAATCATACACTGAGTGCAATAAACTGGATAGCCCCCACTCTGCTGCTGCCTGCATTCTCTCCTACAGCTACCTAGGTTAATGATAGGGTTTTTCTTTAAATCAAGAAGTTTTGATTATAGTTTAGTTTAACTGTTTTAAAGAATGACAAGTGTACCTCCCCCCCCTTTCCACTCCCCTTCCAAACTCCCTCTCAAAACTCCCTGTTAGACCTGGCCTTCTTGATAGCTGCCCCCTCCCCGTGACTAAGGCTCAGCCAATGAACAGAGAGTCTTCTAGATTTCAAACCTTGTTTAGAAGCTCACAGCTTCCAACTGCCAGCGGCAGCACACGGTCCTTCAAACAAAAACAGACAGACAGACAGATGCTCAGCACACAGCAAGTAACCCCCAAACACAAACACACACTACAGACAGCCACTTACCCCAAGGGTCCTGTATTTTCTCCTCCTTCACCTGGAGAACTCCCTCTCGAAACTCCCTGTTAACTATATTAACTATAATGTAATTAAATGTAACATCCTTGTAGGGTAGTGGGAGTAAACACCAAAGAAGCCCACCACAGTAGCATTTAACTTCAAAAAGGGAAAGTATGCAAAAATGAGGAAGCTAGTTAAATGGAAATTAAAAGGAACAGTCAGAAGAGTGAAATGCCTGCAAGCTGCATGGAAACTTAAAAAAAAACACAATAGTGGCTCAAATTAAATGTATATTACAAAGGAAAACTAAGAAAACACACACACATGCGGCCATCATGACCAAACAATGGAGTAAAAGAGGTGGAGGCAAAAAGGCATCCTTTAAAAATTGGAAGTCAAATCCTACTGAGGAAAACGGAAAGGAACATATACTTTGGTAATTAATGTGTAAAAGTATAATTAGGCAGGCCAAAAAAGAATTTGAAGAGCAACTAGAAAAAGACACAAAACTAATAGCAAAGAATAAGTAAAGTACATCAGAAGTGGAAAGTCTGAAAAATAATCAGTGGGGCCACTGGACAGTTGAGGTGCTAAAGAAGCACTCAAAGACGACACGGCCATTATGGGGGAGCAAAATTAATTATTTGCATTGGTTTTCACTACAAAGGATGTGAGGGAGATTCCCACAACTGAGCTATTCCTTTTAGGTGACAACAGTAATAAGTCACCGTGACCAGGTGGTATTCACCCAAGAGTTCTGAAGGAACTCAGATATGAAATTGCACAGCTACTAACTATGGTATGTTTCAGAGTAGCAGCTGTGTTAGTCTGTATTCGCAAAAAGAAAAGGAGTATTTGTGGCACCTTAGAGACTAACAAATTTGCTGTAGCTCACGAAAGCTTATGCTCAAATAAATTTGTTAGTCTCTAAGGTGCCACAAGTACTCCTTTTCTTTTAGCTGTAGTATGTAACCTATCAATCTATGAACCAGATGACTGGAGGATAGCTAATGTAACTTCAATTTTTAATAAAGGGGATCCTGGCAATTTTAGGCTAGTAAGCCTAACTTCAGTACCAGGCAAACTATAGTAAAGAACAAAATTATCAGACAGAGATGAACACGATATGTTGGGGAAAAGTCCACACAAAACTTTTGTAAAGGGAAATCATGCCTCACCAATTAGAATTCGTTGAGGGGGGAGGGGTCAAACAAACATGTGGACAAGGGTGATCCAGCAAATATAGTGTACTTGGACTTTCTGAAAGCTTTTGACAAGGTCCCTTACCAAAGGCTCTTAATCAGCCATGGGATACAAAAAAAGGTCCTCTCATGGATCAGTAACTGGTTAAAAGAAAGGAAACAAAGGGTAGTAATAGATGGTCAGTTGTCTCAGTGGAAAGAGGTAAAATAGCAGGGTCCCCCAGGGATCTGTACTGGCACCAGTGCTGTTCAACATGTTCATAAATTATCTGGAATAAGGGATGAATAGTGAAGTGTCAAAGTTTACACACGATACAAAATTACTCAAGATAGCAATTTGCTTTGGATTTAAGAGTTACAAAGATACCTCACAAAACTGTGTGACTGGGCAACAAAATGGCAGATGAAACTCAATGTTGATAAATGCAAAATAATGCATATTGGAAAACATAATCCCAACTATGCATATGAAATGAAGGAATCTAAATTAGCTCTTAACCCTCAAGAAAGATCGTGGGGTCATTGTGGATAGTTCTCTAAAAAACATCTGCACAATGTGAATCAGAAGTCAAAAAAGCTAACAGAGTGTTAGGAACCATTAGGAAAAGGATAGATAAGACATAACATAGCATCATGACACCATGTAAAGCCATGGCACACCCACACCTTTAATTCTGCACGCAGTTCTGGTCACCCCATCTCAAAAAAAAGATATGTTAGAATTGGAAAAGGTAGAGAGAAGAGCAACAAAAATGATGAAGGGTATGGAACAACTTCCATAATAGGAGAGGTTAAAAAGAGTGGGACTGTTCAGCTTGGAAAAGAGATAACTAAGGGGGGACATGATAAAGGTCTATAAAAGCTTGACTGATGTGGAGAAAGTGCATAAGGAAGTGTTCTTTACTCATTCACATAATATGAGAACCAAGGGTCACCCAATGAAACTAATAGGCAGCAGTTTTAAAACAAACAAAAGGAAGTACTTCTTCACAAAATGCACAGTCAACCTGTGGAACTCACTGTCATGGCCAAAAGTAGAACTGGGTTAAAAAAAGAATTAGATAAATTCATGAAGGATAGATCCACCAATGGCTATTAGACAATATGGTCAGGGATGCAACTCTGGGTGTCCCTAAGCCCCTGACTGCCAGATGCTGGGACTGCATGACAGGGAATGGGTCATTTAATAATTACTCTGTTCTGTTGCCTCTGACGCATCTGGCATTGTCCACTGTTGGAAGACAGGAAACTGGGATTGATGGACCATTGGTCTGACCCTGTATGGTCATTATTATGTTCAACGTGGCTAAGCCCTGAAGTTTGAAGGCTTAAATCCATTCCTGATTGAGTGTGGTTATTTATAAGATGAACTATTTAACTTTGGATATTCTTGTTATCCATATAAATGTGCAATCCTATTTCATACTGCTAAATGTGGCACAGAAAGCTTTAAAGGTTTTATCCTTGAATCAAAAGAGAACCGTTTGCTGATCTAAAGAGTATGTAAAAGATTCAGAGTTAAATAAGAGGAAAAATATAGAAACTCAGGGATCCATGTGAGTAATAGAACAATCCTTAACTGTGCAGATGAAATTACGGGCAACATGGCTCCCAGTCGGCTGATGACTCTAAATTATGTTTTTCAAAAATCCTCATGCTCACTCAAAGTTTCACTAGAGGAACAGGAGAAGTAGATGCAAAACTTAAGAACTCCATTTTTAAGAGCCCAGTTCTCACCAAACAAATATAGAGAACAAGTTGGCAGAAGAGATATTTTGGTCAGCTAAGAAAGCAAGCATGTGTTAAGGTTTCCCAGATATGGGCCTAAGAAAAACCCATTTTTTTCTTTTTTTAAAGCCATTTTTGTACACGTCTAGGTCCCAATCTTGCAAACATTTATGCCTAATCTTGTCAATTTCAGTGAGACTATTTGCATACATAAAGTTAATCACTTCCAAAGATGTTTACAGGATTGAAGCCCTTCTGTACGTGTACACTGCAATATCAGGTTTGATTGCAGCACAGGCAGCCATACCTGCACTAATGCCGTTAAAACTAGCAATAGACACTGTGGCACAAGCAGTACAAGCACACTAGGGATCCTGGGTACCTACTTGCATTGTTAGCCCATGCTGAAGCCCCAGGCGCTGCATCTACATTGCTATTTTAGCCATGATGGCATGGATATGTCTACTTGTGCATCAATCCGACTGAAGTGTAGGCATAACCTTCATGTGTCTCTCTTGGATCATGGTAACTTTTTTTCATAATAGTCCATCAGAGAAATAAAATATGTAAAGGAACTGGGATGAAGATCCTTCAAATCTATCATCATGCAAATCAGTCAAATTCTACTCATACCTTATGGCTCATAGAAAAGGTATATACTAGAAAAATAGCAAGATGGATAAACAAGACTGGTATGGTTTTAATAACACAAAATTCCATAATGATGGGATTCTGAATTACTTGATGTTTAAACACAGTAAACATACCAATACAGTGGGAACACATTAAAAGTTCCTTTCAGTTTTAGAGCTATTACCTATGCTTAAAATGAGGAATACCACTAGAATCACTATCTCTAGAACCAGGAGGAACTTTTAATGGGACCTCTAGGATATCCGCAAGAACTTTCTAGGTTTGACATGCAACATTGTCTATAAACCTATCTAACATATCTGGTCATGGCAAGGGAAACATCACCAAGGCTCACCAAGGAAACACCAAGTGCCATAGAAACCTGCTCAGAAACAACATCTAGGGATTTATGAAACCAACTGTTTGCCACTTGGCTCATCATGGAGTGTGAAGCTCTCCTGATTTACAAAGAGTCTTGTGTGGGAGGGATGTCCCGAAGGTATTTTTGAAAAATGTGGTCAGAGATGCTGTTTATTACTTGGAACATGCCAAGCAGAAGACTAATTGCTATAATCTATGCTCTAAAGTGCCAAAGTCATACTCTGTATGGATTAGGAGGGTAAACCTGTGTCAATAACACAAAGAAAAAACTTTTTAGGGGTTTCAAACTGAAAACTGTCAAAGCTGGAAGGGATTTGGATGCCCAATTTCCAATCAAGTTGGATATCCAAATCTCATAGAGCATCTTTGAAAATCTTAGCCCTTGTACTCTTTTCTCTTTCATGGAGGTGAGTGAGGAAAGTTACTTGGTTAGCTTTCAATGTGTGAGAGAAGACTTTTCATTAGCCAGAAATTAGTACTGGGGCATTAAAAATATGCATATGTTATATTTACATACGCTTTAAATGTTTCCCTTTGTTGATGTATTAGTTTACAGTCTGCAAGTGAATAGTTATGGGAAATAATGTGAGATATGGTTTTGTTTTATTTGCCTGCACATAGTTAATCATAGAAGACTAAGCAGATAGGATTGCATTAGTGCAAATTCAATGAAAATGTCTTGACATTTAGGCATTTTCTGTTGACATTAAGTTTTAAATCAGATAGAAAGGCCATGCTTTCAGGGTGTTATGCAAGTTTAAAGGGGCATCTTCAGGCAAAGAGAAAAACTTGATTTATATTATTGCTGCCTCCTTCCCCTCCCCTCTTTTGTTCACATTTAAGGGAAAAGGTCATTTTACATCCATAGTACAAAAGTCCCCTTGCTAGTTAATTATATAAAGATTAAAAGCTTTAAATACATGGATTTGTGCTATAAACACTTCCAGCTCTATTTTCATCAAATTTTCTGCATGGTTCCTAAACACTCTTTTCCCTCTCCCACTCCCTAAATACAGCAAGCTTTCATAGACTAGGTTTTACTGACTTAAACTGAACCATTTAGTACAAACTTGAGAAATTATGGTGCAGGTGCCACAATGATATCTTGGAAGTTAGTTTTACAATGGTATATACGGAAAAGGGCAGTCTTGCTAGAAAAGCCAGTCTAGGAGTTGGTTATTGAAGGTTAACACCATGTTTGATTTATTATTTATTTGCATTACAGTAGTGATTAGAGTCCCTAAACAGGATCAGGGTCCCATTGTGCTAGGTGGGAGAAAGGAAGGATTATAATCCCCATTTTACAGATGGGGATCTGAGGCACACAGATTAAGTGACCTGTTTAAGATTACAGAAACAATCTATGGCAGAGCTCGAAACTGGACCCGGATCTCTAGAGCCCTTGTCCAGGCCTTTTAACCATGAGACCATCTTTCTTCATAACTGATTTTGAACTATGGGATATTCCTAAATAGATTAAACAGTTTATGAAATCCAGTGGTTGGGAACCCCTTCATGAAGGACATGGAAGAACACTGACTACTAATTAAAGTGATTTAAATAGGAGCTACAGAGTGCTGTTGAAGAGGCTGCAAAGCAGACCGATAGTTTGAAGGTGGCAATGGAATGTTTTCCATTTCTTTCATACATGTTGGAGAGTGGCATTTAAGTTGCCGTGGGGGAGGTTTAGGTTGGATATTAGGAAAAACTTTTTCACTAGGAGGGTGGTGAAACACTGGAATGCGTTACCTAGGGAGGTGGTGGAATGTCCTTCCTTAGGTATTTTTAAAGGTCAGGCTTGACAAAGCCCTCACTGGGATGATTTAGTTGGGGATTGGTCCTACTTTGAGCAGGGGGTTGGACTAGAGGACCTCCTGAGGTCCCTTCCAACCCGGATATTCTATGATTCTATGATTTATGTCCATTTTCAGAATTTTACCTTTAAAGAATCAAAGTTAGGAATTGAGTTACCCCCAAGGCTTTTTCTTCCTATTTCCTGTTACACCTTTGTAGGTAGCACAATGAATTAGCATTAATCTAGCATTTCCTTTCTTAAAAGTAGGATAAAAATGTAAAATAATCCTAGTCTTTACAGAAGATTTCAAAAGATTCACATTAGTCTTAAATTAGATTCAGTTCAGAAGTTGCATTTATGTAGTATTAGGAGTCCAAATTACTTGCCGTAAAATACTCCTTGTGTGACTATCAAAAGAATGTTTTTCGCACTGTACTCCTATAGTATTTCTCCTTCTCATCCCTGCCCTACTGAGCTTCTTTTTACTAACTTTTTACAGTTAAAATTCATACTCAGCTGCTCTTCATTTCTTTCCTGCCTGACCTCAAAGCTAGAAAAGTTAATACATAAACACCCTGAAAACCTTCACTCAATATGAGAAGCCAATTTTTCATTCTTAAATCTTAATTTTTTTTTAAAGCAACTCTGCTTATAAAAAACCCATGGATCCATAAGATCAACAATCCATAGCATTTTATTAATTTATTAAAGGGAAACATACTTTTACATTATTTAAACATCTCTCTTATTCATTACTTTACCTCTTTTCACAACTGTATCAAACGATAATCTAGTATATAGACATCTGTATGTCTGCAGTTTTTTATCTGGAATACACAATTGATAATGTGCAGAGCTGTGTGCTGATATCTTGTTTAAATGCAATAAAAAAGAAAAACCATTTTCACTATGTTTTGTTACCAATTACACTTTGCATTAACAGCTCCCATTTAGGCCCTACCACTTAGAATTTGAAGTAGAAACACTTTCAAATGATGTTTAGTGCAATAATGAATACAGTGTACACAAATGATACTTAAGTTGTTTGTTAGTAATTCTCTAGATCTTTTTAATTAGGAGACTGCAGATGGTATATTTGACATTCAAATATGATTTCCCAAATTAACGGTAAGATAGGTTCTTATATCCATACTAACAGATGAAAAAAGTCATATCCAGTATTCTAAATATAGAACATATATCATTTTGTTGGCTTGTTTTACAAGAAGAAGGGGTGATCAGAAAAATCCTCTGCAATATTTTTAACTTCAGTGTTCAGAAAAGTTTGTTTTCACATGCAGTATCCCATAAATTGGCACATCACATCACATCAGGCAGCATCATTCAGGTACTTGCATCATATAATGCCATGTGATCTGTGTAAAATGAGACAGCGGGAAGCTGGAAAATAGCAAAGTTCAATACCAAAGTAGCCAAAGGGCACTAATGAATCTAGCCCATTAATATTGATTCGTCTTGTTCATTTTTGTATCAGTCGGGTTTTTTTTGGGGGGGGTAATTACTCATTTTAATTTCGTAATGTTGTATGTGACCAGAGACTCTTGGACTTTTCTTAAATTACATTTGCAGGCATTCAGTAATAGTTACAAATAAATCAGAAAGTTTGTTGTCATGGAATAGAGCTGTTTACTTCCTTTGAAGGATTTTTTTTCCTCATTTTTAAAAATGTACTGTACATTAACATCCTTATCCATTTTAAAGTTCCTTTCCACCGATTTCAATTTGCACTGCTGCAGGATCTAATTCAAACTGAATGGCACAAGAGCAATACGGAGCCATTCCGTTTGTCATAGGGACTAGGAATGTGATGACTCCCCAATTCACATTCAGTTGTACACAAATCTCCTGAAAGCCAAGGCAGCATATTAAGAACCGCTTGTCTAGTGTCCTGTAAAAAATATGGATAATGATGCTCTGGTGACTTAACATAAACAAATGTGCACATCTAGTCTACAGAATCCTGTCACGTATTGCTGAACGTCCAATCAGACAGGCTTTGATATGAGCTACCCCCCTTCCCCCAACTATGTGAGGGACAAAAACTGTAGCTGTGACAGGAAATGCACCATATGGGTCACCATCAGAAAGTCATCTCAATTACCACAGGCCAGTGTCTGAGATACCACAGTTTTCCCCTGTATTTAGAGTAGGACACTCTAGTCACATTTCAGATGTCACCTGTGGCAATTGTTGGTAAATGGAAATTGTTTATAATGGAGACCACTGTAATGTTGGAGTTTTTCCAGTGAGTAATAGCAGTCCTGCAAAAATGCAATGCAATGCAAATTGTGCAAAGCTACAGTTGTTCACACGAGCACAATATCAGGCTACCCAGCAGCAACTCTGGATCTTTGTTTTGAAAATTGCCTATTCAGTTATAAAATAATGCATGCAAATGTAAAAGCTGCTACTTAAACTGACTCACAAAAGTATTTCATTTATTGAAGACTACAAAGGAATCAAAGAACTTCAGAAGGACCTAAAAAAGCTAGGCAACATAATGGCAGATGACATTCAGTGCAGAGAAGCTCGATGTAGCAATGCGCATTGGATGGAACAATTTGAACACATTGATAGGTTCTATATTAACCAACTGCTCAGAAAAAAGGTATGGTTGTAAGCAGATCGTTGAAAACCCTCTTCAGTGCACAGAGCCTGCAATACAAAAACTTTAGGCTGCGTAAACAAAGGGATAGAAATTCTGACAATATAACAACATAAATTAACGGCACATCATAAAATACAATACTGTGTTCAGTTTTGGTCTCTCTATTATAAAAGCACTAGCAAAGGGGCAAGAGTAGGGGAACAAAAATGACTGAAGCAACATAGACGTACACAGAAGGCTCTTGATATGTTTTAAGTGATACTACACTATTCCTATCCACTACAGGAAGGGATTGTAATTAATGAAGGACAACTCTGCTAGGGCTACCTGCTGCTCCTGGGCATGGGACTCACAGATTACTAGGCCTGAAGGGACCACTGGAATCATGTAGTCTGGTCCTCAGCATAAAACAGGCCATAACACTTTCCTGAATTCATTCCTGTTGGGACTACAGCATGTCTTTTGGCGCGGGGGGTGGGGGGTTGGGGAGAAATCTAATCTTAATTTAAAAAAAAAAAAATCTAGTGAAGGAGAATCCACCATAATCCTTGGTAAACTGTTCCAATGGTTAATTATCCTCAATGTTAAAAATGTGTGCCTTATTTCAGTCTGATTTTGTCTAGCTTCAATTTCCAGCCATTGGATCTGTTATACCTTTGTCTGCTAGACAAAAGAGCACTCTATCATCAAATATCTGTTTCCAATATAGATACTTGTAGATAGACTATGATCAATTTACCCCTTAACCTTCTCATTGATAAGCTAAATACATTTAGCTTATCATTATAAGGAATATTTTCTAATCCTTTAATCATGTCATGGCTTTTCTCTGAACCCTCACCAATTTATCAACAGCCTTCTTTAACTGTGGAACCCAGAACTGGACACAATATTTTTGCAATGGTTGCAATTTGCACCAGTTCCAAAGACAGAGGGATGGGTGTGCTCTTCTCCTCCGCTCATTAGGATGGCATAGTTTGCTTTGCTTATTGGGAGCAGTCACATTAAACAGCGTGGTATGGAGGGAGGCAGGGCTATAACTTCACCTTCTCCACCAACACTACTGTGCATTTTCAAAGGAAATGATGAACAGTCCGCGCTCCCAGGACTTCAGCTGTGACCAGCCTTTGTGCAGACCACACAGCTGGGTCACGAGAGCCTCCTGAACTCGTGTGCCCCCTGCACAAAATCTGCTCACAATCTAAGCTTTACACATATCACTCAGAAGGCACTTCCCTAATCTGTGCTTAAGGAAGCAGGCATTCTGCACCTTTCCCCTTTGGGTTCCAGCCTCTCTGCAGCCAACTACTTTGCCACAGCCACTCCTCTGTAGAAGTGGCCTGGTCCCCCAGCTGGGCAGGGAGAGAGCATTCCCTTTCTCCAATTTAGAAGAGGTCATCTTTAGTCATACTGAGATGTCATTCACTAAACTAACTAAACATGTCACAAACTCTCATTGGGTTCTCTTTAATTAAGATTTCCCTCAGTCAGAAGGTAAAGAGCTCATTGAGATTATCCTTGTACATAATTGCCTGATCTGGCTAGTTAAAACCAAAATCCACATTTATTAAACAGATTTAATACAAAAAGTTGGAGCCAGAACAGATTCAATTTAACCCTTCATTAGTTTTAAAATTCTTCTGGCTATTCAAAGTGAAATATTGGTATTTCCAGATCAAAAGGTTCCAATTGCAATAGAAATGTGGTTTTTTTTCAAATCTCTTTAAATTATTAAACATAGTACAGCAAAATTTCAAGGGAAAAATAATTCCTTACATTGCTTTATTTTACAAGCCCTGAACATGCGTTTCTTGAGTCTCCCCATTTTGTGTTCTCTTTCCTTCTCTCTTCTTTGATAGTATTGGCTAAGTATATCTAACTATGTAGCTACCATACAGATGCTATACTGACCTTTTCTTTATCCTTTCTTGGTATTAGTGTTCCAGAATAGTTTAATTAAACTTGTTGGCTGTGTAACAAATGATCTGAAAGGAAGAATTAGCTTGACAGCACTTTGAAATCACATTGCGATGATCAGTGAGAATGTTGTGTGTTGACTAGGGTCTGATGAGTAACAGTTCTCGCTGTCCCATTGATCCCCAATTCCTGGCTGTTCACGGCCCTTCTGCATGAGCCCCAGACATCCCAGGCTGACAGCCAGAGCTTTAAAAAAAAAAAAAAGTACACAGCTGTCACCTCCCTTGACACATTCCTGCACTTCCATTGGGAGGCCCACCCCATACTTTGAGAACAACTGCAAGACTGTGTTGGGATTCCTCAGGTCTAGTTCCAAGTGTATCATTTCCAGTTGTCTACTAATGACATGGAGATAACTTGCAGGTTTCTTGACCAGGATGAGTCCATAGCATGTTTCACTAGCAGCTCCCTGTGCTTTGTTCTCCTGCTGCTATAACAGCACTTCCTACACAGTAGTAAATGGTTCCGACTGTGGTTGTAACTAAGCCACAGGGCGCCCCAGAGGCCCTGCCTCTATACAGCACAGTTGCCAACTTTCGTGTGGTAAATCAACACCCTGATTTTCACAATATGCCAAAAATCAAGCGAATTCCATTTCAAAACAAGGCCAAAACAAACCAACCCCTAAGAACCCTAACACTCTGTGACTAGATCCCACCAGCGTGCAGTCCGGGACTGTGGTGGGCCTGCAGCGCACTCCTGACTCCCTCCCCCCTTGCCCCTGCTTGCCTCCCCTTCCCCTTGCTTGCTGGGAGCCGATCAAAAAAAAAAAAAAGAAGCAGCAACAAGCTACAAGCCAAAAACTAGCCAACAAACTCACAAGCCAATTAAGCCAAAAATAAGCCCAATTTCTGCATTTTTTTTGATGGATTTGGCATGTCTGTTATATAGGTGTCCTTTATGAGGACAGCAACCTTTTCTCATAGGTCCAACATGGAATGAGAGCACACTGACCGCTCCCCAGACTAATTGTCAATGCCTAGGGCACTTTGTCTGTAATAGCCTTCTTCAGGCTCTGGTACTTTTAAGAGCTTGAGTTGGCTCCGTGTCTCAGAGTTCCCTTCAGGCCCCTCTCTGCTCAGCCCACTAGCCACAGGGTCCCTGCCCAGTTTCTTCTGCTTCCCCACAAGTTCTGCACAGATCCAAATCCACTTACGTCTGCCAGGACCACTGAGAGAAATTTGGGTCTTGGTACATAATGTTTGCTGTGTCCCCACTCCATCCCATTTCACTTTATCTACACAGATGTTACAAATGTTTTGGGTGGCTCACTGAACTCAGGCCCCCAGTATAATTGTCCCCACTTTCTCCCCCTCTCCTCAGCCCTGTGTCTGAGAACCTGAGTCTGCTCTAAACACAACTCTCCAGTTCCTGGCTGCTTCCTGCTCAGCTTCCTATTTGCCAGATAGCTCCTGAACAGCTTCCCTTGCAGCCAGCTTGCATGTGCTGTTCCTGACTTGCTATGCAGCTGCTGTCTTTCCCCAGATACATTACTTCCTGGGTCAGGATCTTTCATACAGTTTCTGCCCCCTCCCCCTTCCTGCCCTTCAAGGGCAGGAAGAAGCCACTCTGGGGCTCATAGGTTAGCAGGGAGGGGATTGATGACTTTCTGCTTAGCCAATTCATCATGGCAGTCTACCAGTCCTTCACAAGAAGACAACACCACCAGGAGAGGGGAACACTTCCACAGATATGGATAATTTGAGTAAGCATCAAATTCTGAATTTCTTGACATTTTCTCACCACTATATTATATGCCGTTTAGCTATGATAATGTCGGCTTATGGTGTAGTTTTACATTTACTGTAGTTAGGCTATGGTGTAGGTGATTTACAGAATTTCCTGGAAAAATAAGCCAGTCCTTGGTTACTCTTGCCCCTCTTACCAGATAACCTGACAATAATTTGTTGCAATAATGGTGTTTATTAAATTAAGTCCAAATGTTTCATATTTAAAGATCCAGTTTCACTCATTTATACATAATTTAAAAAGAATATGATTCTAATGACTCTGGCCCTACTCAAACTATTAAAACACTTACATTTTACAAGCTAAAATCCACTGAGAATATATAATCATTTACAACAAGGATGTGAGCAGAGAGGGCTCAGCAAATACAGTGTCTATAAATACAAATAAACATGCACGCAGAATATCAACAGCAATAATAAATCCCCATGAAAACTGCTCATATAAGTCATTTCAACTAAATTATTCAGCTAGTTTAGCTCTTTCCTGTTCACAATTTCCTTGAAAACCAATCTCATTTCCATAAAAAAATATTAATTATGTTCAAGTATTTCAAAGTTGTTTGCAAAGTATTTTTTATCCTATTTAGATTTCTAAATATAAAAAGGAACCTAATCGGTACCTCTAGGAACCAATTAAAACCACAGACAAAATTACACAGTGTAAGAGAACATCCTAATCAGACTAAGCCCTTTATCCAATCATTATCAAAACAACTACCCTCATTCTTCCTGAGACCCTCTCTCATTCCTGTTCTACTTCTACCTTCCCCAAATGCCTAGAAAAAAAAATAGATGAGCCTTGAAACATGTACTGAAGGTCAACAGATTCAGGTTATTTCAGACCAAGAGTGGGAGTAAATTTCATTCTTGAGGCTCACAGAGAATGCCATGCTAGCAGCTCCTGCCTATTAAAACCAAGAAGGCCCCAGCTAGTCCATCCCTGCTAATATCAACTGCTAAAAGACACCATAGAGAGGGAGGCAGTGTCTCAAGTAGGCAGATGCCAAGCCATTTAGGGTTTTAAAGGTTAAAACCAAAATCTTACGTTCTACCCCATTGCCAACCAGCAGCCAGTGCAGACCAGGTGGCTCAAATGTAATGTGCTCCTGGCAAGAAGATCCGCTTACCATGCATGCAGTTACATTTTGCATCAGTTTAAACTTCAGCAAGTACTTAAACATTCAAGGAGTCCCACTGACACCAACAAGAAGACTACATACAAGCTTAAAAAGAAAAGGAGTACTTGTGGCACCCAACTAAAACCTGTCCAGCGCATCATCAAGGATCTACAACCTATCCTGAAGGACAACCCATCACTCTCACAGATCTTGGGAGACAGGCCAGTCCTTGTTTACAGACAGCCCCCCAACCTGAAGCAAATACTCACCAGCAACCACACACCACACAACAGAACCACTAACCCAGGAACCTATCCTTGCAACAAAGCCTGTTGCCAACCTTGTCCACATATCTATTCAGGGGACACCATCATAGGGCCTAATCACATCAGCCACACTATCAGAGGCTCATTCACCTGCACATCTACCAATGTGATATATGCCATTATGTGCCAGCACTGCCCCTCTGCCATGTACATTGGTCAAACTGGATAGTCTCTGCATAAAAGAATAAATGGACACAAATCAGATGTCAAGAATTATAACATTCATAAACCAGTCGGAGAACACTTCAATCTCTCTGGTCACTCGATTACAGACCTAAAAGTTGCAATATTACAACAAAAAGACTTCAAAACCAGATTCCAACGAGACACTGCTGAATTGGAATTAATTTGCAAACTGGATATAATTAACTCAGGCTTGAATAGAGACTGGGAGTGCATGGATCATTACACAAAGTAAAACTATTTCCCCATGTTTATTCCCCTGCCCCCCCCCCCCCGCCCATTCCTCAGACGTTCTTGTCAACTGCTGGAAATGGCCCACCTTGATTATCACTACAAAAGGTTTTCTATTTTTATTGAACTTGATTGTTCTTATGCAAAATGTTCAACTCTTCTCCCACATACACACAATTATTTGATCATTTTCATGATCCAGTGATGTTAGAAGACCACCACCACATTGAAGTGATTAGACTGATTTGAGCCTTTATTGCAGGGTTCAGCAACCTTTGGCATGCAGCCCGCCAGGGTAAGCCCCCTGGTGGGCCGGGCCGGTTTGTTTGCCTGGCTCATCCACAGGTTCAGCTGATCGCAGCTCCCACTGGCCACAGTTCACCGCTCCAGGCCAACAGGTGCTGAGAGAAGCAGCGGCCAGCACGTCCCATGGCCGAACCCGTGGACGCGGCAGATAAACAAACCAGCCCGGCCCACCGGGGGCTTACCCTCAAGGGCCATGTGCCAAAGGTTGCTGATCCCTACTTTCTTGGATACACAACATGCATTAGTAAATCCAAGATGGACTCTAAAGTTTGGACATCTCCGCAAAGCCCATTATGGTTTTCCAAAAAGATGCATTTTAATTCAAATAAGGAAACAGTCATCTCAAAAGCATAATACACAGAAATGGAACAGAAAAACAACATTAAAAACAAATGTCTATTGCCTAACTCAGGCTTTACCATGACCCTGCACTCCCTCACTACTCTTTATTAAAAGAAGCATCTAGCTACTGTGATAAATTACCACCACTTCCCAGGAGCCAGCATTCTTTAGGGCAGTCTTAGGGGCTGTTCTAAAGGATTGGGCCAAAAGAAATCTGATGAGGTTCAATAAGGATAAGTGCAGGGTCCTGCACTTAGGATGGAAGAATCCAATGCACCGCTACAGACTAGGGACCGAATGGCTAGGCAGCAGTTCTGCGGAAAAGGACCTAGGGGTGACAGTGGACGAGAAGCTGGATATGAGTCAACAGTGTGCCCTTGTTGCCAAGAAGGCCAATGGCATTTTGGGATGTATAAGTAGGGGCATAGCCAGCAGATCGAGGGATGTGATCGTTCCCCTCTATTCGACACTGGTGAGGCCTCATCTGGAGTACTGTGTCCAGTTTTGGGCCCCACACTACAAGAAGGATGTGGATAAATTGGAGAGAGTCCAGCGAAGGGCAACAAAAATGATTAGGGGTCTAGAGCACATGACTTATGAGGAGAGGCTGAGGGAGCTGGGATTGTTTAGTCTGCGGAAGAGAAGAATGAGGGGGGATTTGATAGCTGCTTTCAACTACCTGAAAGGGGGTTCCAAAGAGGATGGCTCTAGACTGTTCTCAATGGTAGCAGATGACAGAACGAGGAGTAATGGTCTCAAGTTGCAATGGGGGAGGTTTAGATTGGATATTAGGAAAAACTTTTTCACTAAGAGGGTGGTGAAACACTGGAATGCGTTACCTAGGGAGGTGGTAGAATCTCCTTCCTTAGAGGTTTTTAAGGTCAGGCTTGACAAAGCCCTGGCTGGGATGATTTAACTGGGAATTGGTCCTGCTTCGAGCAGGGGGTTGGACTAGATGACCTTCTGGGGTCCCTTCCAACCCTGATATTCTATGATTCTATGATTCTAACTTTTGCTGGCAGCTAAACTAACATCCAGTAGCCCCAGAGACTGGCAGAAACAGCAAGGTGTTGTACAGAATCTTTGCTACCCTTCATCCTAATATTGCACCAAGTACAGTTTGTCCAGACCCAAGAACTGTGTCCGATATTTTAATTATCATTCTCATTAATTATAAAATAGGCATTGAACCTACATTTATTTTATTGATACTTTATTTGCAGTTTTAGTATGGACAAACATACTTGGTCAATAGAAGTTCCTCCATGAACTAGGACTACTTTTTAACCTGTATAATTATAAACAAAATGCAACTGAATAATTGAGTAAGAAACATGGTAGATATGGGTATTAAACATATTTGGTATAAGCAAAATACGATCAAAGTATTACTTAATCTGCTTCCCATATGCTACATCCCTTCATCTAGATTCAGTAGTGTCTCAGTCGACAAACATCAGGTGACTTTTAGTTTAAATGCTCTTTTTGCCAAGACATACCAGGTTACCTGTAAGTCATGCTTCCAAATTAAATACTCGTAAAAGGTAAATAGGCATACAGGCAGCAAATACAAAATGAAATACTTGTGAGCTAGAGACCTCTGTTTGCGTGAATATTGCATAACCATCTTTATCAAATATTATCTATCAATTTACCAGGCTGGGAAATGTATCCGTTAGAGAGACCAATGCAACAATTCTCACTTTTCAGTGCTCACTGTTTTGTAAAAGGCTATAGCTAAAATTCTGTAGAAAGAGTCAAATTTCACAGTGATAGGATCAGAAAAACTATATTTCAGCACCCGGCTCCAGTACACCAATGACTCCTGTGTTATCGCTTCTTCAGGTTCGTCCATTTATATAACCTTAGGCAGAAAGGCAGTGTCAGCAATGATAGAAGCCAATGAGCAAAACCAGGCACGCTGGAGGGATAAAAATGTACCCACCTATGCAGTGTGCCTGAAATCAATTAACCAAATTTCATCAACTGAAAAATTGATATTGACTAGTTGATAAATTAGATATAGTCAAACAAATCTCATAGAATCTCAGTGTTGGAAGGAAAGGGACCTCTGGAGATCATCTAGTCCAAACTGCTGCTCAAAGTAGAACCAATCTCCAATTTTTGCCCCAGATTCCTAAAGGGCCCTCTCAAGGACTGAACTTGCAACCCTGGGTTTAGCAGGCTAATGCTCAAACCACTGAGCTATTCCTGTCTCCATTCTCATATGTGAGCCTTTAGACAATATATGCACAATAGAAATAGACACAGAAATATAGGCAGCTTCTATCAACATACACCACAGCAGTCACCTACCTAAAGAGCCTTTGTCACATTTTTGACAGAACTGAAGCTAGTGGGACATTCAGATGCAGTATATCAAAATGTCTGCACTCTGACACAGTGCCATCCACCATTCTAAACAATTAATATGAAATAGTTAAAAAAGAATATAACCAAATGCCAATGTCCCTGATGGAAGCTATAGAAATGCTTTTAAATGTATATAAACTGGTATTTCATATATACTGAACTCACTTTTGTTAAGCCACCAGTACAAATCCTACCCATAAAAGATCACTATAGAAAATAGCATCATGCTCAAAGTTGAAAAGCTATGCACTGCGTTTGGTCTGTAATATTCAGAGTGATGTTCTAATCATTTTCTTCAATTTTCACAGTTTTGCAAACAGGTGGGCAGAGTTATAAGGAACAGATATTAAAAACACTGTGAAGACATTGTTACAGGCTAAGGCTCTGCTGTTTGCCCTCAAGTCACACCCAAGACCTAGCCAGTGTCCTACTTTCTTGAGTGGCACCAATATAAACCGCTCCCCCAAAACAAGATCCTTTTTTCTCCAATACCACTCCTCTCTGACTAAAAAGTGACAAAAGATTAATCAATGAGAAAAGTGGTTTTTGAGGCAAAAGTGAAACTCGGTTCAGTGAAAGTTTGAGTAGACTGACTCATTGACAAAATGTAGTTGGTATATCAAATGATTAATTTAAATTAATGCATGTAAACATATAGAGAGCTTTGCACAGTGTTGTACATGTGAAATACTATTAAAATACAACTGATATATCTAGAATTCTGTGAAACAAAGCAGTTTTGATTCATAGAGGTCTGTGTAAACAATGTTTTTCTTTTTGTATTGCAAAAGCTTGCATGCTCAGATTTGCTTTGGGTGAACTCAAAAAACTCAGTCTAAACAGCAGCGTTCCCCCTGGGTTCATATTAAATGCAAATGCATTTAATCTTGTTCTTGTTGACAAATCGTGGTCTTGAAATCCATACAAAATGGACACAGATTTGCTTTGAAACTAAGCCCAAACTGGCATAAGAGATTGATGAATGACATACATGTTTCCACAGATCTGGTCAGAAGTTGGAGTTTGTAACAATAATAAAACTTTGTGGCAAGCATTTTGACCAATTTAAAAAGTATCCTGTCAAGGTTCCTTCCCCACTCTGAACTCTAGGGTACAGATGTGGGGACCTGCATAAAAACCTCCTAAGCTTACTTTTACCAGCTTAGGTTAAAACTTTCCCAAGGTACAAATTAATTTTACCCTTTGCCCTTGGAATTTCCACTGTCACCACCAAACTTTAACTGGGTTTACTGGGAAACGTAGTTTGGACACATCTTTCCCCCCCAAAATCCTCCCAACCCTTGCACCCCACTTCCTGGGAAGGTTTGGTAAAAATCCTCACCAATTTGCATAGGTCACCACAGACCCAAACCCTTGGATCTGAGAACAATGTAAGAAAACTGAATGCTTTTTCAAGAAGACTTTTAATAGAAGTAAAGGAATCACCTCTGTAAAATCAGGATGGTAGATACCTTACAGGGTAATTAGATTCAAAACATGAAGAATGCCCCTCGGCAAAACCTTAAGTTACAAAAAGGCACACAGACAGGAATATTCATTCTATTCAGCACAGCTTAATTTCTCAGCCATTTAAAGAAATCATAATCTAATACATATCTAGCTAGATTACTTACTAAAAGTTCTAAGACTCCATTCCTGTTCTATCCCCGGCAAAAGCAGCATACAGACAGACCCAGACCCTTTGTTTCTCTCCCTCCTCCCAGCTTTTGAAAGTATCTTGTCTCCTCATTGGTCATTTTGGTCAGGTGCCAGCGAGGTTAAGCGAGGTTTAGCTTCTTAACCCTTTACAGGTGAGAGGATTTTTCCTCTGGCCAGGAGGGATTTTAAAGGGGTTTACCCTTCCTTTTATATTTATGACATATCCTATGTAAGCAGCACAAGTTTTCAAAACATGCTCAGACCAGCTTTTATTAATATAATATTGTTAAAAACCCTGCACTTGTGCATGTTGATTATAATAGCTCTCCATTTAACAGCTTTGCTTATTCTTAGATAGGACAGTGTTGCTTCTTATCTAGGGATTCAAGGCATGGTACTGCCTAGAAAAATGTATAACCTTGCCTATTTGTCATTGGAATTAATACAGAATACTTGTGAGAATCCATCTGTTTCACATGCTCAACAGAAGCCTACAAAGAGCCCGATTTTATCATTAAGTACTTTGGCTAACAATATACAACCACAAATAAAATAAATGGTGTTGGTACTGTGGTAGATAGGGTTTGCTGTCAGCAGATAATGAATTGTATTCAGCTACAGGAGGCAATGAACATTTTTTCTGCATGGAAAGCACAATAGTTTGCAAAAAGATATAATATTAATTATTTAATGATCCTTTAGCTGCTGGAGTGAGAGAAAAACCAATGTGTGGCTCAATCCACAATTATCCATTTAACTTTTAATGATGAAGTACACGTTATTAGCAGAGCCTAAATATATATGTGTGTGTGTGTGTGTGTGTGTGTGTGTGTGTCAAGTTGCTGCATTCCTCTGGCACTATGCAGATCTCAAAGCCCAGAATACAATTAGTGGCAGTTGGGGAGAAAGCATTTTTTGTTGAAAGGATCCGGCTATTGATCAAACTCTCAGACGAGATCAGGCAAATACAGTCTGATCATCATTAGGAAACACTGAAAAATCTTCCTCTTCAAAAAGACCTTTCCACTCTAAAGGTGACACTCACAACACTGACAACTTCTATCCATAATCCCCTACCAAATAAAAACTAAAAAACCCTAACCAAAGCAGTGATTTTAAACCAAAAAGGGAGAAGTGCCAGAGACTCTATGAAATCCACTAAAGTCTTTGCTATTTATTTTACACGGAAGCTGCTCAGAATCTATTCTGATAGGTGGCAGTATAAAGTGGATAGACACAGCTCTTAGTATCTTAGAAAAACAACTTTATGAATCTCCTATCAGAACTAGACTTTAAACTTGAAGAGCTCTGTTAGAGGGCTTTTTATATATAAATAATAAACAAAAACCCTTTCCCCTGGTTCTTGTTACGCACAGAGAAAGCAGAAGACCAGAAGTCTGAAGTGCAGAAAATGCAATGTTTATTGGGGTTAGTTTCCAGCAAACATGTGTTTCATAATTCTGATGCCACAGAGCCTTGTTTTTCAGTGTTTCCACTTTTCCCTTTTTATCAGGCACAATTATATTTGAAATGCACACCTACAGTTCCACCTCTTACAAGTTATAGTCATGTTCTGTTTTGGGGGGTCGTAGGTCTGGGGTCTTTATTTTTACCCCTTTTGTATCCCATGGGAGGGGTAAGGAGTGAGGTTGTGCTCCAGTCAGGGGCAGGGATTTCTTTAGTGTTTTACCTTTTTTTTCCAATTCCCTCTTGTTTTCTGTTTTTTTTTAAACTGGTTGCTTGACTTTGCCTTGAGATAAGGAGTTGAGGCAGTTTAAGTGTGCGCTTATATATAAAGTTATTATGATTAGTAATATTTTAATTGTTTTATTTGTTTTTATTAATACATTCATTTGGTTTAGGAAAAAGCAACATTTATAGTGTTTGTTTTTATAAGAATTTCTGTGTTTATGCATTAGTATATATATATATATATATATATATATATATATATATATATATATATACACACACACACACACACATACACACACACACAAATGCATAAACAAAAAAATGTTAGGCAAAAATATAAGCCTGGATCCTATATTGGCACTAGCACTCCTAACAGGCTCACCAATAATTACTACTGATCATTTGCACTTTAATAATACGGTGTGATAACAGACCTTCCAAGGAACGAGAAAGGGAAAACATAACAGTTCAGAGCACTTACCAGCTGGAAGAGGAGGAGATGCAGCAAGCAGCCGCCAGCTGCAAAATGGCCACTGTAGTGCTGCACCTTCTTACCTCAAACAAATGTCAAGGGTTACTAGAAAGGCATACTGGGAAGTAGCTCTTATAAAAGGGCAATCCTACCCAGTGAGAATTAGCAGGAAGCAGGATGTCATAAAAGGAAGGTGGTAACAAATCAGAGAAGTAAAAAAAAAAAAAAAAACAACACTTTCAAGACATCTAATTGATCAACCTTCAGGTGTATGATTAGTACATGTAGCAGTCAGAAGACACCATCGTGACCCTCTTCTGAGCAACTGCGGTAGCATGGGCTCCATTGTGTTTAAACCTTCACATGTGCGTAAGTGGGAAGGGAGGCTGGCAAAGAGCCAGGCACAAACCCTTAGTATACGCCTTTTTAGCCTCTGGGGAGCAGGGGACTCTAGTGGCAACAGCGGCAGTGGAAACCACTAGCAGCACAGCATCAGTGTGACTGGAGCCATGTATCCCCTCCATGGCTGAGCAGCAGCAGACCTCTTCTTGCATAGATCAAGCTACATCTTTTGTTTTTCTATAAATAGATGTAGTTCACATTGTTCCTCTCTAATTTAGACACAGTTGCACCCAGAGCGTTGTCTCTGGTGATCTGTGTCCTCATATATGGTTTAAACCACAAGACCACCTTATATTCCCAGTTCTCTCTTCTAACTTCCATAGTAGAGTGTGGTGCTAAATAATGTCAGCATATACACTCTGCATGTGTGTGCTGCTGACTATAGATATATTTGGAAACACTAAAATTGGTTTGAATGCTACCTGGAGCTTAATGTGCTTAGAATATAAGGCCTTTCCATCATGTCCTGGTTTATACCAAGAAACATAGCCTAGCCACAGTATAGTTGGATTGCTTCAATGATGCAGATGGTCCTTTATAAATGAACTGCACAATTCACATTCTGAACTCATTAATCCTTGTTGGCAGTTGAGATATGGTTCCCTAAATGTCACATCCTTTAAAATATTATAGCATAAGATGAACTGGGAAAAAAGTAATTTATTAGATTGTTTAGCATGAAATATATCTTTTGTATAGGTTCAAGAAAAAAAAAAAAGACAACAGCTTCCATCTCAGAATACATCAAGTACTCCCTTTCACAATTTGATGTCAGTTTTGTCAATTGAATTTGAAAGACCTGCAGTTAAAGTACAATGAAGACTACTACCATTACCCTTAAGCAGATAACTAAGAAAAGTTTACTTCTTTGAAGTAAAATGTAAGCAATTGATTCAAAGCGGAGCTGCTATTTTGGCCTCTGAGCTATTTTCTGCTGGGACAAAATGAATCCTGTTTATAATCAGTACGTATATAAATTCATTAAGGATGTACTCATTTCATGCTTTCTTGCAGTAACATTTTAATTCTCAAACAGAATGATTTGTGCCAGTTCACCACATTTGTCTACTAAGTCAGGTGATATGACCTCTGGGATTTCCCTAAGCAGAAAATAGTACTTTTTTCAGTAGTAGGGATTTACTATTTTGTTGCATAATTGACTTGCTGCCACAAATTACTGATTTGATGCAACATGAATTGAAGGAACTCAGTTTTTAAATATTTTTTAAAAAACACCTTTTTTAGTTCTTTACAGGAAGAATATAAGTCTATTAAGAAAGAGAGCACAGTGTAGCTATAAGAAAATACTGAACATATGCATTTACATACAGAAGATTTCAAACACACATGGTGAGAAACTCAGTAAGATACAAAGCTTGGTGTAGTCACATTGTCAAAGTGTGTAGTCTGAGTGGTTATTTGTAGTCTTATTTGTAGTCTGAGTGGTTAATCACTCCCTGGTGGAGAGGGTCAGAGCTGAGCCGAGAAAAACTGAGCAGGGAATATTTGCTATAAAAAGTCATTTGCTAGGTAAACTTGACAGCTGTTGACAGAGGCAGAACAGAGGAGTTCTGGAGGGAGCTTAGAGAGGGAGTGATAGAGGCTATCCTTCCAGGTGCAGCACTACATGTGGTACCAAGATGGCCAGAGATGGCACATCCATTGCAGGTGGCACCACTGTTCTATGTTCTTTCTTGCCTGAAGACAGAAGGGATTTCATGTGCATAAAGAGAAAGTTGCTGGCTGTGCTGGAGGAAAAGGTTATTGGATTGGAGAGGCTACTGAGAATCACAGCTGCTAAGGAGTTCTTAGACAGCCAGGTTTGGGAAACACCAGAACCCCAAGTTAAAGGAAGAATGGAGCTGGCCACCAAGGAACCGGAGAGAGAGAGAGAGAGAGAGAGAGAGAGAGAGAGAGACACACACACACACACACACACACACGCTGGAAACCTGGCAGTTCATAATCACCAGAGGTAGGAAGTCACGGTGGCATTCTAGATGTTTGGAGACAGAGGATGATGGGCAAGCTATGACCAAAGAGAAGAGGACCATGAGGAATTCCACACAGCTAGAAGTTTCAAATCATAGAATATCAGGGTTGGAAGGAACCTCAGGAGATCATCTAGTCCAACCCCCTGATCAAAGCAGGACCAATCCCCAATTTTTGCCCCAGATCCCTAAATGGCCCCCTCAAGGATTGAACTTACAACCCTGGGTTTAGCAGGCCAATGCTCAAATCTCTGAGCCATCCCTCCCTCAATACCAGAGCCTCAATGTGAAAACTTTGGAAGATACTTCTCAAGACCCAGCAGGTCCAAGAGAATGAAGAAATTAATGGAACACGCACATGGATTGCAGCTAGGCCCAACCTGCAAGAAAAAAAAAAATCAAGTTTGCCCTCAAAGCTCTCCGACTAAAACATTGGAATTTCTAAACATTATAGATGACCGCTTCCAAAATATTGCGGCCAACACAATGGAATTCTTTATGACAGCTTTCCCTAACAGATGAAGAGGAACAGGTCACAGAACTAAAACTTAATAATACTTAGGTACATGATCATGACATGATCACCTTTATAATGCACAAGCAGAATAAAGTCCAGACCAATAATAGATATACTTGGTGTTTGATTAGGTTGAAAACAATTTGAGCCAAATCAGCTGGGAGGGAGATTTTAATCATAAAAATGTGAATCATTTAAGAAAACCTTATTAGATGCCCCAAAAGCCACAATGGAGGAAGAAGTCTGTACTAGTTAAAACATTATTTGATTTAGAAAGAAATGAAGGCATATTTATATATATATAAAACACACACACACACACGTAACAGATGGAAGACAGGGGAAGTTGATACTAATGAATATAAATAAGAAGCTAGAAATTATAGAACATTGATAATGGAAGCAAAAGAATACAAGGAGAAATCCAAGGCCAGAGGAGTTAAGGACAATAAAAAGGAGTTTTGTAAAAAAATATTAGTGGTATTGCTCCATTACTAGATGGAAATCGTAGAAGCATCAATAATAATGCAGACAACTCAGACGTGTTTAATAAATATTTGTGTTCTGTATGGGGGGGAGGGGAGAACAGATTATATAGTCGCATATGGTGATAACACACTAAGGGTTGGGGGGGGGAACAGATATGGAGGAGCACATGGTTCAGACTGAGGCATCCCTTAGAGGAGGCTCTGTTAACAGGGATTCTCTATAACCTGGTATAGAAAGGAGGGTAGAAGCTGATCAGTTCCTACTTGTACCCTAAGAGAAACAGTCAACTGAAAAAAAGAGTCCCATTCAGTTATATCACAAGAAGGCAGACAACTAAAAAGTGACATTTTATAAGTGACTGTATACAAACACTAAATGTCTAAATACTAAGATAGGTGAACATGAGTGCCTGGTATAAATGAGGATATTGATATAATATGCATCACAGAAACTTGGTGGAATGATGAAAAAAAATCAATGGGACACTAATACCAGGGTACAAAATATATAGGAATGACAAAATAGGTCATGTTGGTGGGGGAGTGGCACTACGCAGAAGAAAGCAGAGTCAATTATAGTAAAAATCTTAAATGAATCAAACTGTAACATAGAATCTCTATGGATAGAAATGTCATGCTTGAATAATAAGAGAATAGCAATAGGAATATACTACTGAACACCCAACTAGGATGTTGATATAGTGACTGTCAAATGCTCATGGAGATTAGAGAGGCTATACAAATAGACCATTCAATAATAATGGGGGATTTCAACTATCCCCATACTGACTGGGTACATGTCACCTCAAGACAGCCAAATCAGAATAAAATTTCTAGGTACCATTAATAACTGCTTCTTGGAACAGCTAGTCCAGAACCCACAAGGGGAGAGGCAATACTTGGTTTCATCCTAAGTAGAGCACGTGATCTGGTCCACAAAGTGAATGTAGCTGAACTGCTCAATAATAGCGAATATAATGTAATTAAATATAAACATACTGGGGGGACGGGAATACCAAAGAAGCCCAGCACGTTAGCATTTAACTTCAGAAAGGAGAACTACGCAAAAATGAGGAAGCTAGTTAACAGTAATTAAAAAGAACAGTCACAAGAGTTAAATACCTGCAAGTTGCATGGAAACTTTTTAAAAACACCATAAATAAGACTTACATTGAATGTACACTCCAAATTAAAAAGAATACTAAGACCACCAAAAAATGCCACCCTGGCTACAGTAGAGTAAAAGTAGGTTAGAGGAAAAGGGCGTCCTTTAAAAATTGGAAGCCAAATCCTACTGAGATAATACAAATGAGCATAAAACTCTGGCAAGTCAAGTGTAAACCTATAATTAGGCAGGCTAAAAAGAATTTGAAGAGCAACTAGCAAGAGATGCAAAATCTAACAGCAATTTTTTTAAAAAATACATGAGAAGCAGGAAGCCTGCCAAAAAGTCAGTGGGGTTAACGGATGATGAAAGTGGTAAAGGATCACTTAAGGAAGACAAGGCCATTGTGGAGAAGCTAAATTAATTCTTTAAATTGATCTTCACTGCAGAGAATGTTAGGGAGATTCCCACAATTGAGCCATTCTTTTTAGGTGACAAATCTGAGGAACTGTCCCAGACTGAGGTGTCAGCAAAGGAGCATTTGAAACAAATTGAAAAATTAAATGGTAATAAATCACCAGGACCAGATGTCATTCACCCAAGAGTTCTGAAGGAACACAGATGTGAAATTGCAGAACTAACAACAGTGATATGTAACCTATCACTTAAATCAGCATCCATACCAGATGACTGGAGGATAGCTAACATGATGTCAATTTTTTTTTTTTTTAAGGCTCCAGAGGCAATCCTGGCAATTACAGGCTAGTAAGCCTAACTTCAGTACCAGACAAATTAGTTGAAACTATAGTAAAGCATAAAATTATCAGACACATAGATGAATATAATTTGTTGGGGAAGAATCAACAGTATAAAGAGAAATCACGTCTCCCCAATCTATAAGAATTATTTGAGGGGGAGGGCAAATAAACACGTGGACAAGGATTCTCCAGTGGATATAGTGTACTTGGACTTTCAGAAAGCCTTTGACAAGGTTGCTCACCAAAGGCTCCTAAACAAAATAAGCAGTCACAGAATAAAAGGAAAAGGAGTACTTGTGGCACCTTAGAGACTAACAAATTTATTTGAGCATAAGCTTTCGTGAGCTACAGCTCACTTCATTGGATGCATTCAGTGGATAATGCATCCGATGAAGTGAGCTGTAGCTCACGAAAGCTTATGCTCAAATAAATTTGTTAGTCTCTAAGGTGCCACAAGTCCTCCTTTTCCTTTTGCAGATACAGACTAACACGGCTGCTACTCTGAAACCTGTCAGAATAAAAGGGAATATCCTCTCATGGATCAGTAACTGGTTAAAATAAAGAAAACAAAGGGAGAAATAAATGGTCAGTTTTCACAGTGGAGAGAGATAAATAGCAGGGTACCCAAGGGATCTGTACTGGCTCCAATGCTGTTCAACAAATTAATAAATGATCTGGAAAAAGGGTGAGGTGGCAAAGCTTGCAGACGATACAAATTGACTCAAGATAGTTAAGTGCAAAGCTCACTGCGAAGAGTTATATCGAGATTTCACAGAATTACGTGACTGGGCACAAAATAGCAGATTAAATTCAATATTGATAAATGCAAGGTAATTCATATTGGAAAACATAATCCAAACTAGACATACAAAATCATGGGCTCTAAATTAGCTGCTACTTCCCCAGAAAGATTTTGGAGTCACCATGGATAGTTCTCTGAAAATATCTGCTCAATGTCTAGCAGCAGTCAAAAAAGCTAACAATGTTAGGAACCATTAGGAAATGGACAGATAATAAGACTGAAAATAGGATAATGACACCATATACATCCATAGTATGACAACAACTGGAGTACTTCACACAGTTCTGGTTGTCCTAGCTCAAAAAAGATATATCGGAAATGGAAAAGGTATGGAAAAGGGTAACAAAATGATTAAGGGTATGGAACAGTTTCCGTATGAGGAGAGGTTAAAAAGACTGGGACTATTAAACTTGAAAAAGACAACTAAAGTGGGGAGATTACAGAAGTCTGTAAAATCATGAATTGTGTCATAAATATAAAGGGAAGGGTAAACCCCTTTAAAATCCCTCCTGGCCAGAGGAAAAATCCTCTCACCTGTAAAGGGTTAAGAAGCTAAAGGTAACCTCGCTGGCACCTGACCAAAATGACCAATGAGGAGACAAGATACTTTCAAAAGCTGGGGGGAGGGAGAGAAACAAAGGGTCTGGGTCTGTCTGTATGCTGCTTTTGCCGGGGATAGAACAGGAATGGAGTCTTAGAACTTTAGTAAGTAATCTAGCTAGGTATGTGTTAGATTATGATTTCTTTAAATGGCTGAGAAAAGATCTGTGCTGAATAGAATGACTATTTCTGTCTGTGTGTCTTTTTTGTAACTTAAGGTTTTGCCTAGAGGGATTCTTTATGTTTTGAATCTAATTACCCTGTAAGGTAAGGTAATCCTGATTTTACAGGGGTGATTCCTTTACTCCTATTTCTATTAAAAGTCTTCTTGCAAGAAAACTGAATGCTTTTTCATTGTTCTCAGATCCAAGGGTTTGGGTCTGTGGTCACCTATGCAAATTGGTGAGGATTTTTACCAAACTTTTCCCAGGAAGCGGGGTGCAAGGGTTGGGAGGATTTTGGAGGGAAAGACGTGTCCAAACTATGTTTCCCAGTAAACCCAGTTAGAGTTTGGTGGTGGCAGTGGAGATCCAGGGACAAAGGATAAAATTAATTTGTACCTTGGGAAAGTTTTAACCTAAGCTGGTGAAAGTAAGCTTAGGAGGTTTTCATGAAGGTCCCCACATCTGTACCCTAGAGTTCAGAGGGGGGGAGGAACCTTGACATGGTGGCAGAGTGGTGGGATTAAC
Organism: Natator depressus; assembly: GCF_965152275.1. NCBI lineage: Eukaryota > Metazoa > Chordata > Testudines > Cheloniidae > Natator > Natator depressus. The sequence goes on from NC_134235.1 coordinate 130,299,843, forward strand.
CTGAAATCATTTTGAGATCAATTTGAGATTTTTTTCAACTAGAAATACAGATTTTAAAAAGGAAAAATTTGTTTTTCCTTTGGGGCTGCTGGAAAGCAGCTAGTTTTTTCTCTGCTTTGGGGCCAGAGCAGAGACAAAAGGGGATTATCTTTGTGAATTGCAGGTTTTCTTTGCCTGGAGGCAGGGTACTTAACTCCTGCAGGGAAATTCACAGTCTTCCCAACCAGACTTTTTTTTTCCCCTAAAAGTAAACGGGGGGGGGGGGGGTGTTCTACCCATTTGCCTGGAGACAAAAGTGGCAGGGTTTTTGTTTTTTTTTTTAGGATTTTGATTTTTTTTTTTACAAGGAGCACCGGTTTGAAGAGAAATTTTTTTTTTCCTTTACGCTGCTGGTAAGCAGGTTTCCAAGTAGTTGGAGGTTTTTTGCTTTGATTTGGGGCCAGAGCAGAGACAAAGGGAATTGTCTTTTTCTGTAGGCTGACAATCACTATCAGAGAATAGGTATCCTATTCCAGCACAGCAAAATTTTACAGCCAAGTTTTGTTTGTTTATTTCTAAATCTCAGGTGTAAAGTTAGTTAAAAACAGAGAGGTTAGGGTGACAGAATCCACGGCTCAACAAGAGCTGGAATTAGCCAGATTTCAGGCTGAGGAAAAACAAAAGGAACATGAAAGACAGATAGAACTCATGCGGCTGGAGAAGGAGGTACAGGAGGCTGCCCACAGGAGGGAAATGGAGGCAAGGAAGCATGTGGAGGAGGAGAAGGAAAAAGAGAGGAAGCATGTGGAGGAGAAGAAGGAAAAAGAGAGGAAGCATGCACTGGGAGATGGAGAAGGTAAAGGCTCAGCAGAATATACCAACAAACCCTAGCAATCCTTCTCCAGGTACCACTCCCCATCCCAGAAAGTTCCCCACCTACAAGGCAGGCGATGATACTGAGGCCTTCTTAGAAAACTTTGAAAGGGCCTGCCTTGGGTACAGCATCTCTACAGACCAATACATGGTAGAGCTGAGGCCGCAGCTCAGTGGACCCTTAGCTGAGGTGGCGGCTGAAATGCCTAAAGAACACATGAACAAGTATGAACTGTTTAAATCCAAGGCGAGAGTCAGAATGGGGATAACACCCGAGCATTCTCGTCAGAGGTTCAGAGCCCTAAGGTGGAAACCAGACGTGTCATTTATCCGACATGCCTACCACATTGTGAAACATTGGGATGCCTGGATATCAGGAGCAAGTGTTGAATCTCCAGTAAATTTGCCTTTCCTAATGCAAATGGAACAATTGTTAGAGGGTGTTCCTGAGGAAATAGAATGATACATACTAGATGGGAAGGCCAAAACTGTAATCGAGACAGGAGAGATTGGAGCCAGATGGGTGGAGGTGGCAGAGAAGAAGAAAACTGGTCGCAGTTGGAGCGGAGACCAGAAGGGACAACCCCAGACCACACCCTATTACCGGGGGCTGCCCAAGGCCCCACCTACCTCCCAAAGAACCCTTCAGACCCCTTATCATCCCACCACCCCGTTTTCCAGCAACCCACCTTGCCACAGTGACCCATCAGCTGGACGATGTTTTAAATGTAACGAGCTGGGGCATGTAAAGGCCAGCTGCCCCAAGAACCCCAACAGATTACAGTTCATTGCACCGGAATCACACCAGAGGTCCGCAGGCCCAGATACCTCCCAGATACCCTTGGAGCGGAGGGAAACTGTGAGTGTGGGCGGGAAGAAGGTCACCGCGTGGAGGGACACCGGAGCACAAGTGCCAGCTATCCATGCTTCCTTAGTGGATTCCAATTTAATCAACCCAGGGATCCAAGTGACGATTCAACCCTTCAAGTCCAACTCTTTCGATTTGCCTACAGCCAAGTTGCCTGTCCAGTACCAGGGCTGGTTAGGAACGTGGACTTTTGCAGTCTATGATGATTATCCCATCCCCATGCTGTTGGGGGAAGACTTGGCCAATCATGTGAAGCGGGCCAAGAGGGTGGGAATGGTCACCCGCAGCCAGGCTAAACAAGCCGTGAGGCCTAGCTCTGTTCCGGAAACTTCTATCAGGACCCGGTCAGAGGTGATGGACCCAGACCCCAGGCCAATGTCTGCAACAGCAGTAGTGGATCCAGTCCCAGAGACCCAGACGGAACCAGTCCCAGAACCGGAACCAGCCGAACAACCAACACCAGACCCATTGCCAGCACTGAATCCAGTACTTGCAACCTCAACACCAGAGGGCCCCACCGAACCGGCAGCAGCCCATAACCCTACACAAGAGGCTCAGCCAGAGCTTGAACCCCAACAGAGTGTCCCAGCGGAAAGCGGTTCACAGTCAACGGAAACAGCCCCATCCCCTACATCGCTTCCAGAGGGACCAAGCATAGGTCCACAATCCACTGAGGAACTGATGTCTCCAGCATCAAGGGAACAGTTCCAGACCGAACAGGAAGCAGATGAAAGCCTCCAGAGAGCTTGGACGGCGGCACAGAGCAACCTACTGCCTCTCAGCTCTTCTAGTCGATCCAGGTTTGTTGTAGAAAGAGGACTTTTATACAAGGAAACTCTTTCTGGTGGACACCAGGAAGACTGGCATCCTCAGAGACAGTTGGTAGTTCCAACTAAATACTGGGCCAAGCTCTTGAGCTTAGCCCACGATCACCCTAGTGGCCATGCTGGGGTGAACAGGACCAAAGACTGTTTGGGGGGGTCATTCCACTGGGAGGGAATGGGCAAGGATGTTTCTACCTATGTCCGGTCTTGTGAAGTATGCCAAAGAGTGGGAAAACCACAAGACCAGGTCAAAGCCCCTCTCCAGCCACTCCCCATCATTGAAGTTCCATTTCAGCGAGTAGCTGTGGATATTCTGGGTCCTTTTCTGAAAAAGACACCCAGAGGAAAGCAGTACATACTGACTTTCATGGATTTTGCCACCCGATGGCCGGAAGCAGTAGCTCTAAGCAACACCAGGGCTAAAAGTGTGTGCCAGGCACTAGCAGACATTTTTGCCAGGGTAGGTTGGCCCTCCGACATCCTCACAGATGCAGGGACTAATTTCCTGGCAGGAACTACGGAAAACCTTTGGGAAGCTCATGGGGTAAATCACTTGGTTGCCACTCCTTACCATCATCAAACAAATGGCATGGTGGAGAAGTTTAATGGAACTTTGGGGGCCATGACACGTAAATTCATAAATGAGCACTCCAATGATTGGGACCTAGTGTTGCAGCAGTTGCTTTTTGCCTACAGAGCTGTACCCCATCCCAGTTTAGGGTTTTCCCCATTTGAACTTGTATATGGCTGTGAGGTTAAGGGGCCATTACAGCTGGTGAAGCAGCAATGGGAGGAATTTACACCTTCTCCAGGAACTAACATTATGGACTTTGTAACCAACCTACAAAACACCCTCCGAAACTCTTTAGCCCTTGCTAAAGAAAACTTACAGGTTGCTCAAAAAGAGCAAAAAGCCTGGTATGATAAACATGCCAGAGAGCATTCCTTCAAAGTAGGGGACCAGGTCATGGTCTTAAAGGTGCTCCAGGCCCATAAAATGGAAGCATCGTGGGAAGGGCCATTCACGGTCCAGGAGCGCCTGGGAGCTGTTAATTATCTCATAGCATTCCCCACCTCCAACCGAAAGCCTAAGGTGTACCATATTAATTCTCTCAAGCCCTTTTATTCCAGAGAATTAAAGGTTTGTCAGTTTACAGCCCAGGGAAGAGACGACGCTGAGTGGCCTGAAGGTATCTACTACGAAGGGAAAAGTGCTGGTGGTGTGGAAGAGGTGAACCTCTCCATGACCCTTGGGCATATGCAGCGACAGCAGATCCAGGAGCTGTGCACTAGCTACGCGCCAACGTTCTCAGCCACCGCAGTACTGAATGAACAGGCACACCACTCCATTGACACAGGTAATGCTCGCCCAATTAAAGTCCAACCTTACCGGGTGTCTCCTCAAGCTAAAACTGCTATAGAATGGGAGATCCAGGATATGTTACAGATGGGTGTAATCCACCCCTCTGGAAGTGCATGGGTATCTCCAGTGGTTCTAGTTCCCAAACCAGATGGGGAAATACGTTTTTGCGTGGACTACCATAAGCTAAATGCTGTAACTCACCCAGACAACTATACAATGCCACGCACAGATGAACTATTAGAGAAACTGGGATGGGCCCAGTTCATCTCTACCTTGGACTTAACCAAGGGGTACTGGCAGGTACCGCTAGATGAATCTGCCAAGGAAAGGTCAGCCTTCACCACACATCTCGGGCTGTATGAATTTAATGTCCTCCCTTTCGGGCTGTGAAATGCACCCGCCACCTTCCAAAGACTTGTAGATGGTCTCCTAGTGGTATTAGGAGAATATGCAGTCGCCTACCTTGATGATGTGGCCATATTTTCGGATTCTTGGGCAGAACACCTGGAACATCTACAAGAAGTCCTTGAGCGCATAAGGGAGGCAGGACTAACTGTTAAGGCTAAGTGTCAAATAGGCCTAAACAGAGTGACTTACCTTGGACACCAGGTGGGTCAAGGAACTATCAGCCCCCTACAGGCCAAAGTGGATGCTATCCAAAAGTGGCCTGTCCCAAAGTCAAAGAAACAGGTTCAATCCTTCTTAGGCTTGGCCGGTTATTACAGACGATTTGTACCACAGTACAGCCAAATCGCCACCCCACTGACGGACCTAACCAAAAAGAAACAGCCAAATGCTGTTCAGTGGACCGAAAAGTGTCAGAAGGCCTTTAACCAGCTTAAAGCGACGCTCATGTCTGACTCTGTACTAAGAGCCCCAGACTTTGACAAACTGTTCCTAGTAATGACAGATGCGTCCGAGCGTGGTCTGGGAGCAGTTTTAATGCAGAAAGGACCTGATCAAGAATTCCACCCTGTAGTGTTTCTCAGCAAAAAACTGTCTGAGAGGGAAAGCAACTGGTCAGTCAGTGAAAAAGAATGTTACGCCATTGTCTACGCCCTGGAAAAGCTACGCCCATATGTTTGGGGACGGCGTTTCCACCTGCAAACCGACTATGCTGCACTACAGTAGCTTCATACCACCATGGGAAACAACAAAACTTATTTGGTGGAGTTTAGCTCTCCAAGATTTTGATTTCGACATCCAACACATCTCAGGAGCTTCTAACAAAGTGGCTGCTGCACTCTCCCGTGAAAGTTTCCCAGAATCAACTGGTTAAAATCGTCCTTGAGATGTGAAAAATATTGTTAGTCTTTATGTACTTGGTAGTATATTTAGAGGTGCATGTGTCTCATGATTTGGGGGGCGTTTCATAAATATAAAGAGAAGGGTAAACCCCTTTAAAATCCATCCTGGCCAGAGGAAAAATCCTCTCACCTGTAAAGGGTTAAGAAGCTAAAGGTAACCTCGCTGGCACCTGACCAAAATGACCAATGAGGAGACAAGATACTTTCAAAAGCTGGGGGGAGGGAGAGAAACAAAGGGTCTGGGTCTGTCTGTATGCTGCTTTTGCCGGGGATAGAACAGGAATGGAGTCTTAGAACTTTAGTAAGTAATCTAGCTAGGTATGTGTTACATTATGATTTCTTTAAATGGCTGAGAAAAGAACTGTGCTGAATAGAATGACTATTTCTGTCTGTGTGTCCTTTTTGTAACTTAAGGTTTTGCCTAGAGGGATTCTCTATGTTTTGAATCTAATTACCCTGTAAGGTATCTACCATCCTGATTTTACAGAGGTGAATTCTTTACTTCTATTAAAAGTCTTCTTGTAAGAAAACTGAATACTTTTTCATTGTTCTCAGATCCAAGGGTTTGGGTCTGTGGTCACCTATGCAAATTGGTGAGGATTTTTACCAAACCTTTCCCAGGAAGTGGGGTGCAAGGGTTGGGAGGATTTGGGGGGGAAAGACGTGCCCAAACTACGTTTCCCAGTAAACCCAGTTAGAGTTTGGTGGTGGCAGTAGAGATCCAGGGACAAAGGATAAAATTAATTTGTACCTTGAGGAAGTTTTAACCTAAGCTGGTGAAAGTAAGCTTAGGAGGTTTTCATGCAGGTCCCCACATCTGTACCCTAGAGTTCAGAGTGGGGGAGGAACCTTGACAAATGGTGTGGAGAAAGTGAATAAGGAACTATTACTTATCCCTTCACATAACCAGGGATCACCTAATGAAATAAATAGGTGGCAAGTTTAAAAACAAACAAAAGAAAATACTTCACATAACATAGTCAACCCGTGGAATTCATTGCCAGAAGATGTTGTGATGGCCAAAAGCATAACTGGGTTCAAAAAGAAATTGGATAAGTCCATAGAGGATAGGTCCATCAATGGCTATTAGCCAAGATGGTGCAGGATGCAACCCCATGCCCTGGGTGCTCCTAAGCCTTTGACTGCCAGATACCGTGACTGGACAACAGAGGACAATCATCAAGTGATGCATCCTGTTGTGTTCATTCCCTTTGAAGTGTCTGGCATTGACCACTGTCAGAAGACAGGCTACTGCACTAGCATTGGCATGACAGTATGGCCATTCTTATATTCCCATTTCACTAGTTTCTCAAAAGGGTGTTAAACAGGGTGTTAAATTACTAACCTTAGATATTTTTTAAATTAGCAGACCCAGATAACTTGCAAGGAAAGAGTTTTAAACGAGCTGGCTGTGGAGCTCACTGGATCATTAATGTTGATTTTCAATAAGTCTTGGAGCACTGGGGAAGTTCCAGAAGACTGGATGAAAGCTGTGTTGTGCCAATTTTTTAAAAAGAGTAAACAGGATGACCCGGGTAATCAAAGGCCAAAATGCCTGACATCAATCCCTGGCAAGATAATAGAGCACCTGCCATGGGACTTGGTTAATAAAGAATTAAAGAAAGGTAATAGAATTAATGCAAATCAACATGAGTTTTTGGGAAATAAATCCTGTCAATCTAACTTGATATTTTTTTGGAAGAGATTATAAATGTGGTTGATAAAGGTAATAGTGTTGATCTAATAGGACATTTTACTTGGTACTATAGGTGCTGACTCCGTGGGTACTCCAGGCCTGGAGCACCCATGGGAAAAAATGGTGGGTGCTCAGCACCCACCAGCAGTCCCATATCAGCTCCTCTCTTCCCTGCAGCCCGCCGGGGGGCCCCACTGATCAACACCTCTCCCTCCCACCCACAGTGGATCAGCTATTTGGCAGCGTGCAGGAAGTGCTGGGGTGGGGGGAGCAAGGGGGCGCATGCTTGGGGGAGAGGGCAGAACAGAGTGAGAAGAGGCATGGTGGGGACTTGGGGGAAGGAGTGGAGTGGGGGTGGGGTCTGGGGCAGAGCAGGGGTCGAGCACCCCCCCAGGAAAGGACAAAGTTGGCGCCTGTGCTTGGTACCACACATTTTGATTAAAGAATTAAAACAATACAAAATTAACGTGGCATACATTGCATTGATTAAAAACTAGCTAAAATAGTCTCAAAATGTAACTGTAAGCAGGGAATCATCATCAAGTGAGTGTGTTTCCAGTGAGGCCCAAAAATAAATCCATTCTTGGCCATACCCTGTTTAACATTTTTGTCAATGACCTGGAGGAAAAGAAACACAAAATCATCACTGATAAAAGTTTGCAGAGGACACAAAAATTGAGGAGTCGTAAATAATGAAGACGATAGGTCACTAATTCAGAGAGATTTGGATTGTTTGGTAAACTGGATGCAGGCAAACAATACACATTTTAATATGGCTAAATGTAAATGTATACATCTGAGAACAAAGAATGCAGGCCATTCTTACAGAATGGAGGACTCTATGGAGAGTGACTGAAAAAGATTTGGGGGCTGTGATGGATAGTCAGCTGAACCTGACCACCTAGTATGATGCTGTGGCCAAAAGAAGCTAATGCAATCCTGGGATGCATAAACAGGGAACATTTCAGTAGAAGCAGAGAGGTTACTTTCCTCTCTCTATTTGGCACCGGTGTGACCGCTGCTGTAATATTGTGTCACATTCTGGTGCCCACAATTCAGGAAGGATGTCGATACACCGGACAGGCTTCAGAGAAGTACCACAAGAATGAATAAAGGATTTAGAAGCATGCCTTATAATGATTGAGCTTGTTGAGTCTATCTATTTAGCTTAACAAAGAGAAGTTTAAGCAGACACTTGATTGCAATCTATAAGTAGCTGTGTGGAGAACAAATATTTAGTAATGGGTCTTTTCAATCCAGCAGAGAAACATATAAAGCAATCCAATGGCTTGAAGTTGGAGCTAGGCAAACTGAGACTGGGGGAAAAAAAAAAGCTGTAAAATTTGGACAGAACAATTTGCACCAAGGGTCACAGTGGATTTGCCATCGCTGACAATTTTAAATCAAGATTGGATGTTTTTCTAGAAGCTGTACTCTAGGAATTATTTTGAGGAAGTTCTATGGCCTGTGTTATACAGGAGATCAGACTAGCCCCTTCTGGATCTGGAATCTATTAATCTCTGTGAGAGACTGATTGCATGGTCAAAGTTTGAGTAACAAGTGAAGTCCTCTGCACCAGCAAAACCTGTTCCCTGAAAGTTGAAACAGTTGTTTTACACTTCCCTGTCTTTCCCCAGATAAAGCAATGTTAAATGAAAGGAAGATGTGAGTGAAGGAAAGCAAACAAGAAAGGGGGGAGAAAAATCAGGTTTTTTAGGAAGGGAAGCAGGAGACGCACAGCTGGAGGGGGTCTCTGTAGCCCTTTGCTTTTATCCTGCTGCCCTCCAATCGGTTCTAGTAGCAACTCTACCCTCTGGGTCAAAAAAAAGGCAGGCACAGAGCTCAGGCTATCTGCTCCTTTGGTTGGCCTCTGCAACGGTTGTCCATTTAGTCAGGTGGATAGGTTCATGGAATCCTTGGGAAAGGACAGCTTGTACTTTGAAGTTTGTTTCTAATGGATTTAAATGCCCTGGAATTTTGTCACAGGATCTTTGTGCTAGATTTTGTGTTTGCAAGAAACCCTCAAATGGTGTTGCAGTTTGGCTTGGGTTCCTTGTGTAAAATGACTCCTGATCTAATAGTTGCAGTTTTCAACTTCACCCATTTGCCAGTACTGAACCTGAAGAATAGGGGAGCTCTCAGAATTGGTAATTGAGCATGGATGTTCCAGCAGGACCACTAGTGTCACACACTGAGACTTTATTGCCCTGGATATTGTAATGTGCATTGTAGACAACACTTCCACCAATTGATGGTGCTATATCCTTATCATAGTATTAATTTGTTGTCTTCTGTGTGATTATGTTGTTGATCTGATCTGGCAGTTTAGCCGTAAAGTCAGTGCTGCCTGTGGGTACTGAAGTTGGTGCTTTCAATGCCACAGTAAATCTCTGATTCTATAAGCAAGTATTATAATAACACTATGAAAATGTAATAGTAGATTAAAAGAGAATGATGATTTCTGAATAACAAATATAAGATTGCACTAAAGATCACCTACCATCCATAGATATCCAGAACGGGCCTGATCCAAAACCCATTGAAGTCACTAGAAAAACCCCTTTACTTTTGTGAGGTTTGGATCAGACTCTTAGGGTGGGATTTTCACAAGTGCTAAGTATTAGTTTGACTTCAGTGGCAGCAAGGTTAATCAGTTGGGCCATCACTAAACATTTTTGAAAACCTCATTCTTAATTACTAGATATTCTAGAGATTGGGGATTTATAAATGCTTAGAAATCCCTTTTTGAGTGATGTTTTTAAATAGCCTCATGGTTTCCATTGCCATTTTGTTTCACTTTTGAACATTTTTTTCCTCAGTTATACCATTCATTTAATTAGGTTCCAGAAGTGTAGTTTCATGTCAGTTACTTAAATTGTAAGTTCTATGAGGTAGGGACTGCTTTTTTGTTCTGTGTTTATACAGCACCTAGCACAATAGAATTCTGATGCATGACAGATTCCAAGGTGCTATGAGAATACAAATACTCAAATAATAATTACATACATATTTTGGGACAGTACATGATCCCAGGTCTAGTGGACAGATTCATTTTTCAGGCTTCTCTGGTAGTCCCTTCAGAAGGTTTTATTACATTAAGCAAACATTTCATTTGCAAGCCACATTAAGTACTCAAAAGTGTTTTTATTATGGTAAAACATTTTCGAGAACTGAAGTAATACTATATGTTTGGAAAATGACATGCTACATTTTCTAGTCCACTCTCATTTTCAGTTTCATAATACCAACTAAGGTTTCTGACATTTTATAGCTGTATAAAAATGGTAATGGCACAGAAGTTGTAAAGCTGCCAGTTTAGGAATCTAACAAATCTTTGAAATAGATGTTGGACATTACAACGATAAATAAGATGTGTATTGTGCATGACACGTATTTAGATTTTAAGGTTTTTTCATTTTTCTGCTGATGCAAGGAGTCTATGTGGAAGCTGGTGCTATTAAAAAATACCATACTGAAATCCATGGTTCACTGAATCATTTGCATAGCCAACTAAATAATTCTGTATTTTAATTATATTTTGTTTTTGTACAACACTACAATTTAAAAGAAAGCTGTAGGGGGTTAGAGTTGTTTTTATTTTAATTCCAGAGGTTATTTTATTTTAATTAATGGATTCTCATTCCCTGGGTTATTGAATTTGAATCATATGAAATCATGGCTTATACTTTGTGGATCAAAGAGCCTCATCAAAAGTTAATACAAAGAATACTTGATTATATCTCATGCAAAGGAAAATGCCACAGAATCCCAACATTGGTATCACTCTCAGCAATTCAGGAAAAAAGGAAATTTGGCCAATGAGAAGTAGTGAGGAATCAGGGGCAGCCTGATTTAAAGTGATACTATATCCTAAAAAGCTACCTAAACTTACAACAGAGAAAGATTACAGGTTATGGCTCCCTAAATTGCACATTGCAACCTAAGTTTGGTGTCTTTGCAAACCACATCAACATGTAATAGAAGAATCTGCCATTAAGAAAGCAAAACTTTCAGGGTGATGGTTTGACATACATCCTAATATTAACAGCCTTCTTTCTGAGGCCCATTATGGAGTCAAGAAAGGAAGGAAGAAAACCAGTGCACAATGCACACTTCAAAGCTGGCTCCTTCAATTCTCCTGCACTCAATAGTACAGAAAGAGTGATCTGGGCATTGCCTCATCTTAGATGAACACGCTTCACTAGTAGTCGGACTCATAGATCTGGGGATGAGAAGAAACCAGAAGCGCTTGATTCCTGATGAAAGATGCCATTTTGCAGTCAAGAGTGGATTGGGAAGCGTGAGTAATTTAGAGCCTGATCCACAGACTATTGAAATCAATGAGAATCCTCCCTTTGATTCCAATGGACTTAAGATCATCAGACCTCTCCTAGACTAACACGGACGCATATGGTATGAGAAATGCAGTATTGTCCATCCATCTCAATGTGATGCTGCAACAAAAAATAGTAGCTGATGCTTGTTTTGTTTCTTTACCTTTGACATTGTTTGCTTCTTCCTCCTGTTTGATCTTGGGTAGAAAATTGTACTATTGCCCTCTTACTTCCTGCTGGCCAGAAACAGCTAAGGGAGTGGATTATTTCCATTGTTTAGAGGCACATACCCTACAACAAAATCAATGGGCAAAAAATGCAAAGGTTGGGAAGACTGATTTGCTGAAGCCAAAGGAAAGCAGACGGAAGCCCATAAAGATGGTTTCCAGCCCCCCATCAGCAAAGTCAGTTCAGCGCAGATAAGAATATTCACAGCCTCCCATAAAAAATGAATTGTTGATAATGGGTTATTAATGGTATCCAGTGGTATCCACCCTTTATGTCTTGGGCACAGTGAGGAATCACCTTGCATAGAGGCACCAAGCACGACAAAAAAAGAACCCAGGAGCCAACCCATATGTGGATGGGGAAGAAGCTACTCCAAGTAGCAGGCACCAAGGAGGAACCGTGATCAGCACCTCGTGGAAGGGGCTCCAGATGGAGTCGCTGCTGTGATTTTAGTTTACAAGGAGATTTTTCTTATGTAAGGAGTGTCAGTACACAAATTATTGCCCTGCCTGTGAGAAGTGAGTCCAGTACCACCTAATGGAGCAGGTCCCAAAGTATAAGATGGAGAGCACTTTGCGTTCTGACTGGTGTGAAACAGAAGACAAATCTTTTATGGCACCAGGGATCCCCTGTGAAAGTACGACTGAACAGTTTTAAGTGTTCTCAAGACTGAGAAGAGCCACAATGAAAGACAGAGGCACCAGCACCACAACAGGGAGCTTCAGTGTTTTGATATAATGCTCCAAAATACTAGATGCTACACATACCAACAGGGGTGCCAGCTTCTGAAAGATTGCAACCTGGGAGATAATGATTCAAGATGTAGTAAGAGTTGTGCCTGCTAGCCTTGCACCTATGGATTTTAGTGCATGAGGTACTCTTGTCCAGATGCTTAGCTGTCTTAAAGTGGTGGTGCTGCAAACAGAGAAAAGAGACCTTCCACTCTCCTCTTTCTAAGTGGTTCTTCAGAAACTGAGTACCATGGATGAATTGCCTACATACTGAGGGACACTGACTATGACGACCTGTTACTCTTCAGCCTATATTTGAGAGAGGTTGGAGGATCCACCCACCTTGCTGACCCTATCAAAGGAAGTCAGAGTGGAAGAAGATAAGGAGGCGGTGCAGAAAGCCTTCTTTGCTCCTGTATTACAGAGCAACAGTGCAGCTCCCAAAAGTCAAGAAACAGTGACCACCCAAGGAAAGGATGGGCAAAAGCAACTGAAAGATTGAAGAAGCAATCATCAGAGAGAGAGGAAAACATTAGCCTTGATCTGCCCAGATCCACAGGGGCACAACCAGATGTCTATTCTAATTAGTACTAATGCCAATGGTTGGACAACCTGCCAGGCTATGCCATAAGAAGGGGGGAGAAGACTATTGTGATCTTGGGGAGCATCCAGACCAGTAAGAGGTTCTGTCAGCACTTGCTCTGTAACCCTGGTTTCCTTTATGCTGTACAGCTTTGATTCAGACTCCCTGACACCAGGAGCCTGCTTACAAGCAGAAGGCATCAATCTGACTTCCACCAGCCTAGTTATTCCTTGCAGGGTGACATCCAATAGCCCTTCCAGTCCCAAATCTCCCCAAATCCATCCTCCCTGAGTTCTTAACTACCAGACACTCAGACTTTCCCTCTCTAGTTCATCATCCCAGAAGGCATTAAACCAGCCCCCCAGACACTAGGTTATTTTGGCACACACTCTCCATGCAGTTTGCACAGCAGAGACCTGTTTGGGATCAAAACAAACAAAAACATGTATTTAGTAGAAAAATCATAGATGAAATACGCAAGGAACAATATATACAAGTTACACAGAAAACAAAGAAGCAACTTTAGGCTTTACACTTCTACATTAGATAAACTCCCTTTTCAAATATAAGTTACCAATTGATTCTGAATAGTTTCCCAGTGTACCCCCCACCACAGAGGGGATTCAGTGCATCAGGAACAGCCCCTCAGTTTTTGGATGTCTTTCTTTTCAGACGTCTTCCTTTCCGAAAGGGTTTCTCAGGTTTTTTTCCCTACAGTCACTATAAAAATTCAAAGTGGGGAAGTCCACAGTGGTCTGAATATGTTTCCATTATTTTTAATGACTCGTTGTTGCCTTTTCCAGAGCTCTACCATGGAGCATTACTTGCATTTGGTTTTGTGTAGACACCTGGCGTGGGAGGTGCCTCTTCCTGCTGTGAGATGTATTGGCAATTGTAGTGCAGCTTAGGAGCACAGTTTTCTATACATCTATATCTGTATAGATGTATGTATACAGACTGTGGTTGTGAACCTATCATGATCATCAAGTTAAGAACATTTAACGTTTCATGCAAGACCTTACTGCACATATTTTTAAACATCACAACATTGTATAAAATCAGTTGATTCAATTGATTATTCTTTATGGTTCAGACCCTGTGTTGTCCCTTGAGGGTGTTGGAACCCTGATTGTCACAACTTTCTTCACATGTTGTGTATACACTCCATGGTAAAGGATGCCTACCAGGAAAAAAAAAGCTCACCAGCCTGAAGATGGACACAGAGGAAAGATACTGAAGTCTTGAGAGAAGCCTCTTGTGATATCTGCCACAGCAGAATGTCTTGTAGAAGGCACTGCAAGTTGTGAAGAGAAAGTGAACAACCAAGTTATAGTGATTGAGTCTCCTGAGGAAGGTTTATCAAGAGGATTGATAGTGCAGAGTGGTGTACTTCTAGTATCCTGGGCAGAAGTACATTAAATCACAGTCAAAAGGAAACCAAATCCACCTGCAAGATTTCCATGCGACTATGACTAACTCACAAACATAACTCACACCATGGCTGCTGCCACTAGAGACCTATGGCCTAGAAACCTAGACCTAAAGGTCTTTGGGCTTGTCTTTACTGTAAGGGTAAGTCTACCTAAGTTATGCTATTCCAGCTATGTGAATAATGTAGCTGGAGTCGACGTAGCTTAGGTTGACTTACCCTGGTGTCTTCACAGTGCTAAGTTGATGGGAAATGCTCATGGTTGACTTCTCTTTCTCTTCTTGGAGAGTTGGAGTACTGGGGTTGACTGGAGAGTGCTCTGCTGTCGATTTAGTGGGTCTTCACTAGACCCACTAAATCAATCCCTGCTGCAGCAATTACAGCATCATCGATCTCCCCGTAGTGGAGATCAGCTCTTTTACTTTGGAGGTTCTTTATTCTGCACTGAATAAAGAGTGCCTCTGTCAGAAGATGGTTAAGACACCTGACACATTTTCCTTGCATGAGTGGCATGTAGATTGTGCCAAGAGAGAGGAACACCATATGCACTTGATAGAAACCAGATCCTCTTTCTGAGAGATCTTGGAGATTTCCTCCCGAAGATGTGAAGGTCTGAGATAACACCTCTGAGAGCTGATGTCAAGGGAATTGTCAAGGAATCTTAGAGACCTTATGTGTCTCTCACACTGGAGTGGCAAGAAAAATGAATGGACAAGTGTGCATCTGCATTGACTATCAGACCATAAACAAAAGGACACTTCCAGATCAACATACCATGCCACAAATAGACAATGCTTTTAATTGTCAGAAAGAAAATGGTTCTCTGTTCTCGATTTCTGGAGCAAGTATCAGATCTCCCTGGGAGAAGAGGAAAAATAAAAGACTGCTTTCATCTGCCTTCTCAGGTTCTATGACTTTGAGATTCCCTGTGGCATCCTTGGGGGTACCTACAACCTTCCTTGCGTTAATGGAGAAGGTGGTTGGAGACATGAACCTTCTGAAATTTTTAGTCCACATAGATGGCCATATCTTCAGGAATACCCTAGATCAGTGATTCTCAACCAGAGGTACACATACTCCTCAGGGTATGCAGAGGTCTTCCAGGGGTACCTCAACTCATCTAGATATTTGCCTAGTTTTACAACAGGCTACATAAAAAGCATTAGCAAAGTCAGTACAAACTAAAATTTCATACAATGACTTGTTTATACTGCTCTATATACTATTCACTGAAATGTAAGTACAATATTTATATTCCAATTTATTTATTTTATAATTATAGGGTAAAAATGAAAAAGTAATTTTTTAGTAATAGCGTGCCATGACACTTTTGTATTTTTAGGTCTGATTTTGTAAGCAAGTCATTTTTAAGTGAGGTAAAATTTGGAGGTATGCAAGATAAGTCAGACTCCTGAAAGGGGTACAATAGTCTGGAAAGGTTAAGAGCCACTGCCTTAGAGAAACACAAAATACTTCTGCTGAAGGTCCTGGATCACCTGCAGGAATACGGCCTGAAGGTGTAACTGGTGTGTTTTCTGCCAGACCTCAGCCAAGCATATGGGCCATGTGTGTCAAAAGATAGGAAATTGCTGGACCCTGATAAAATAAGTGTTTTTACTACCTGGCATCAACTGTGTAACCTAAAGAGTCTACAATCCTCCTTAGGATTCTGTAGATACTACTGCAGGTTTATCAAGAACTGTTCATTGATTGTGACCCCTGCATGAATAAATACAGGGATATGTCCCTAGCAGATCCAGTAGGACTGACAGACTCACACTGAGAAAGCCTATTTCAAGGAGTCTCAACAATTTGGACTGCAGTGGGACTCCAGATGTGAGGAGGCATTCCAGTGGATCAACTGACTGACATGAACTGCAGTATTACATATGCTGATCCCCAAAAGCCTTAGACCAGTGATCCCCAAATAGGGAGGTGTGGAGGAACATTTGTGAAGGGGGGCATGCAGTGGTGCCCAGGTCAGACCCCCACAAAGGGGCAGGAATGGAATGCCACATCCCCAGTCCCAGTTCCTTCCCCAGCCCCACTGCTGAGGAAGCCTTGGCTGTGCAGTTATGGAGGGGGGACATGGACAGATTCTGTTAATGGTAAGGTGGGGCATGACCGGAAAAGTTTGCATACCACTGCTGTACACACAGATGCTAGCCTTAGAGGCTTGAGAGCAGTACTGCATCAATAACTATGGAGAATTGAGTCCAGCTGCATTTACCAGTAGAAGTCTGAATGGGGCAGAAAGGAACTATCCTGCTCACAAGCTGAGGTCCTGCCATTGAAATGGGCATTAGTGGACAAGTTTCATAACTACCTCTAGGACTTGTCGACCTGTGTGCTAACATCCGAACTCACCTACCTATAGGAGTCCAATCTGGTAAGCTTATACAAAAACAGAGACAGAGTAGGAGCTGCTCCCTCATAACTTTTAGCCCAGTGGTTAAGATTCACACCTGGGGAAGCTGAAGATCCGCAGTTCAAGTCCTCCCTCCACCTAAGGAGGAAGAAGGGATTGGTAACTGGGATCTACCACCTCTCAGGTGAGTGCCCTAACCACTGGGATATACTGATGTGGGGCTCCAACTCCTCTGTTAAAGCTATTCCACTGTGGATAAATAATTTTTAAAAGTAATTGGAACATAGGGACTGATTTCTGAGTCTTCCACTTCTCAGGTGAGTGCTCCAACAGCCAGGCTATAGAATCATTCCCATGCCCCCCTATGATTCTTTCCTTATTGAGCCACAGTGGAACAGCTTAAACAGGGAGAGATTCACGAAGCTTCATGTTAGAATATCCCATAGCCTAATAGTTAGAGCACTCACCTCAGAGGTGGCAGAGAACTGTTCAAAATTCTTCTGCCTCTCAGGTTGTGGGGGAACTTGATCCATGGGTCTCCTACATCACAGGTGAGCACCTTAACCACTCTGGTAAAAGGTAAGAGGGATTGCCTCCTTTGCCTAAAGTGGCAGTTAGGCACCTAAGTCCTTTATATATCAAAAAATAATACAAGGTTAATAAACCCTCATGTTTCAGGACATAGGTCCACTACAAATTGACAGCAGTAATGGAGAATTTTGCTCTGGGGTCAAGTTATTTCATAGAATTGTCCATTAGAGGATTTCGATCTTCAGCTTCGCCTCTGCTCCAACCCCAGAGTATATAATGGGATTGTACAGGTTTAACTGAGGGAAGAGAGTTTAGCACAGTAATGGAAGCTAGTTAATAATTCTGTTCTTTATGTGGTAGCCAAAACAGAATTGGGCAATCAGATTAATAGTAAAAATGACTACTCTTCACATCCCTAGTTAAAAGCTAATGCCAGTGGCTGTGTTAAGATATTTCCACCGTGTATTTTCCAGCTGAGTGTGAAAACAGGTATCAAATATAACTTAAGCAGTGTTACACTGTGTTAGAAGTTGAGGAGCTGCTTTTTGAAAATTACTCTTGAATTTAACTGACCCTGGAAAACATAGTTCAGTACCGGTTAGTTAAGAAGTGTCAGAAGTTGTTAAATACAATGCAAAGATGTTAGGCATAGCCTTCAAATAAATGCATTATTCACAGTGAGCTATATAGGTCATTCCACTCAAGCATCAATAGAGCCTTTATATCACATCCATTTTCATGAACTCAACATATGCCACACATTTAGAGAGAACACTATTTTAAAAGTGTTTAGAAAAATTTTATTGGATTTTAATTTTATTAGAGCTAGCATTTGTAATCATCGGCATCGAGTCAGCTTGTTCTTATGAGTCCACCTGGACAGGTCATAGAGGGAGAAATAAAATAACATTTTTAAAAACCTCTAAAGATGACCTAAAAAGGTGTTTCCACTTAGGTCACAATATGAGGGTTTTACTCCATTATCTTCCAAGAACAGAAAGTTTTATCCCATTGGAGAGGGTAGATTCTTGGGCCTTTCATGGTATAAAGCTCCCATTTCTAGAACTAATGAATTGAGAGAATTTAGACCATAAATGTATCTCTGGTTCAGGGCTGAATACTGACAATCCTGCGTTTCAGTTCAAAGTAATGTTGGGAAGAATTTCCACATTAGGTGACTGGAAGAGAAGAACATTCTTGCAAGGTCTGTTTACAATTGTTATTTTTATATATAGACGTAGATACGCACACACAAAAAACAAAACAATTGTAGTCATTTGGAACTTTATAATTAAACCCCAAACAGATTAGTGGGAAAAATCCAAGTAAGCTTTTAAAAAGTGTGATCAAATGCATTTGATCACACTTAGATGTCTCCCACATATAAGGTTTATATGTTTGCCACTCTGTCTTCTTCTCACTAACATACAAATAAAATCTAATTTAAACTCACAATTATATATACACCGGTAACCTGATTCTGGAGAATAGAATATTTTCCACATGACCAGACTTGTCAAAATTATTGGATGAATTATTAGATGTGCGTTTGCAAAGAAAACAAAAACACCTATATTTAAGTGTTTCAGGGAAAGAATCTAGCACAAGTGACTTAATTATACAATTCAAGTGTGAAATGGATCTGATGCGATATGCAAAATAAAGCAACAGCCATAAAACCTGTCTTTTATGAAAAAAAGTATGTTTTAAAATTAAAATATGAATGCACTTTCAGCATTAGAAATTGTGTAGAAATATTATAAATGCTTTTATGACTTATCAGTGTTGCATGTATATAATAAAATTATGGCTGTTAGTTAAAAATGATTACACATTTTAAATGGTGCTTTTTGTACTTTACTGAATTCTTCTAGGATAATCTAATTGATTCTGTGCTTATTTTCTTGTACAGCCTCTTCAAAGGCCTATATATTTATTAAAGAGAAGTTTTAAAAAAGATATTTTCTGGTAATTGAACTGGCTGCATACTAAACACTTTGATCTATCCATTTCAAGACTTCTTTTTCTCCCAAAGAGCTGCAAAAGATAAGATGACCTGTAGTTTATGTGCTGTTCAAGTAACAAATAAGATAGATAAATGGAGTGAGCTGAAAACATGGCAAGAAATCCACTATGAAATGAAGATATAAATTGTAGCTATGGAAACAGCCTCTATAATTAGGAATAATTTAGAAAGTCACAAAAGATATTTAATCAGTATGCAAATTAAATTACACTTTTTTTTTCTAGAAAGGTAATAGGAGTTAACTCAATAAAAGCCTTGAAAAAGTTCCTAGTGCCTTAAAATCAAAATATGCTTCCATTATTTTTAAATCTTTCATCCAAACAGAGAGCTGAAATCAAGGCTCAGTATATAATGTTTTGAATTATCCAGTTCAACAGTACAACTTAAAAACCCTGTTGATACTCATGATTTCCATACATATCTAATTAAGTGGAGATAAATTCCACTGTTTACGCAATTATTCAGTTGTGTACTAAAGCTTTATATTTTCCCTAAGGGTCAGAGAAACAGCAGGTGCTCCTAATAAATAATAATACACGTCTCTCTCATATAGCATGTTTTATCAGTAGGTCTCAAAGTACTTTACAATTGAGGTCAGTATCATTATCCCCAATTTAAGGATGGGGAAACTGAGGCACAGGACGACGTGATTTGCCAAAGGTAATCCAGCAGGTCAGTGGCTGAGCCAAGAATAGAACCCAGGTCTCCTGAGTCCCAGTCCATTGAACACTGGTTAGGTAGTGCAGAGTTCCATTAGTGAACACTAATGATTTGGGATCTGATCTTGCTTCCATGAAAACAATAACAAAACTCCCAATTACTTGAAAAGGAGCTGGATGAGGCACTCAGATTTAATTAGAATCAAAGAACTTTGGGCCCAATCCTGCCAAGTGCTGAGTGCCTTCAATTATCTTTTATTTTAAAAAAGGGGTTGGGGACTCAGCATCTTCTCAAAGGCACATCGCACCTTGAAGGGTAGGTTTCATTGCACATTAGCTGAATAGCCATTTTGACATGGATTTGAACTTGAACAGGATTGGGCTCTAGCTGACCAAAACCAATCATAAAAATATAAATGAATCAGAAGATGGTCTATGTTCATTTGCTTTGAAAACGATTATTTAATTTTAATTGTGTCAGGTGATATTTCATGAACTACTATACTAAATGTTTCGTAGTCTTTTAAAATGTCATTATTTTTAACACTATGTAAACCCACTGAGAGTCTATGTAATTAATCTTTACTGAATGGTAGGAAAAGACCATCAGTTCTTTGCTTAGCATTTATTATATACAGATAGACAAGGTGCAGATTAGGTTCTTTTGTGTCTACAGAGGTTCTGCTGTATTTCAAATAACCTTGAAATACACACATACTAAGAAATCTTCAGTGTTATTGTTTTTACCAGCTGATTTATATGGTGCCAGAGAACTACATGAGTGAGATCAGAGATTAACATTCATGTATATATAACAATTCTTAGGAAACAGTAGTTTCCATTTGACGATCACTGGTCTACAAAGTTTGTTTCTCTTTAACAATTAGTTAAAATGCTGTACCACCCCAAGTGTGGACACAGCTATATTGGTATAAAGGTTCTCATATCAGCTTATTAAAAGCACCTTTCTACCTGTGTAACTGCATCCATACTAAGTAGTTGTACCTCTGAGTATATCAGTAAAAACTATCAAACTTCTGTAGAAAAGAGCTAATACAAAAATAAAGGACCCAGTCTTCCAAACATGTACGCTGGTGTGCAAAGTTATATTCTTAAGTATTTGAACTATCTACCACTGAATCTTAGTAAAAGTTAATTTACAAAGTGGGGACAGATAGCTTGGGTGTGCATTTTTCATTAGCACTTGCAAGCAGAATATCTTTAATGCTGTGGCCAACCTGTACTAACGAACAAGTTGCTGCATATGTTTCAGAGAAATTGTGTTATTATCAAGGTTTTAACTTCAACGATCAGCCTACTGACTACTCAGGAGTGTATCATGTAACATTTGATTAATGTAAAGCACAAAGATCTCTAATAAAGTCATATTTTAGGGCTTTTGTGTAACTAATATAATTGAAATACTTTTGCAATTAAATTAAAATATGCCTTTACCTCAAAGTGCAAACCTGGTTAAACTGATCAAAATTTAGAGTCGCTTGTGTGGTGGTTTTCTTAGGCGAAGACCTACTAGAAACTGTACATCAATCAATTCATTTCATGCAGGGGACACAGGAGTTGGATTGAAGCAATCCACAGCTTTACAGCAATGTGGCTCCTTTGTCTGGCCTCTCTTGGTCAGCTTTAGTTAGCTCCTCCTATGCCAGGATGCCCTTGGCTAATAGAAGTCAGTGATATCGATTTCAAGATTGTGTAGCCACAGGAAGACAATGCAGAAGAGCTTAGGCACACACTAGCCAGGCTATACTGCTCTCTTCCGCCCTATGCAAAAGGAAAGGTCAGTTGGTTGAACAACCACAGCAGCACAATACTTGTGAGTGCCCTAGAGACACTCGCCCCCTGACGCCACCCCTCCCCACCCCCCCCCGGGACTCCTACCCCATTGAACCCCCCCCCCCCCGCCCATTCCCTGTCCCCTGACTGTCCACCCAGGACCTCTGCCCCATCCAACCCCCCACTCCTTCCAGTCAGCTCCTGCCCCTGATTGCCCCCCCTCACCCCATCCAACCTCACCTCCTTCCTGACTGCCCCTCTGGGACTCCTTCCCCCATTCAACCCCCCTGTTCCCCACCCTCTGACCATCCCCATCCACACCCCCACCCCCTCGAAATCCTCTGCCCCCTTGCTGCGCTGCCTGGAGTGCCATCGGCTGGAGGCGCTACAGCCGTGCTGCCCAGCTGGAGCCAGCCACGCCACCACACAGCACAGGGTCAGGCTGGGCTCTGCAGCTGCGCTGCCCCAGGAGCTTGCAGCCCCGCCGCCCAGAGCACTGCACTGGTGGCACAGTGAGCTGAGGCTGCAGGGGAGGGGGAACAGCAGGGGAGGGGCCGGGGGCTAGCCTCCCGGGCCAAGAGCTATGGGGCTGGGCAGGACAGTCCCAACAGGAGGGTCCCACAGGCCGGAAGTGGACTGTGGGTCTTAGTTTGCCCACCTCTGTCCTGGTAGATCTAACGTCTTCCCTTTGGGGCAGACTTCTTCAGGAATCTAGCCTTGTCCCATACTTCCCAGCTGCCAGAGCTAGATCAGGGTCTGAGGAGTGTGGCATCAGAGATTGCCTTTCTTTCACTGTGCGAGAGCCTCAATCTTACCAAGACTAGACCCTGCAGCTCGAGAGAGAGTGTTCTGTGTAGTACGGTCAGAATACGCCACCAGTAGTAGCTGCACATGCTTGGAAGTGATTGTCTCAAGAACAGCAGGGTTGTCACACCACTGTTGCTGGCTGGAGAATAGAAACTATTATTTCTTGTGGTGGTCTGGAGTCAGGTTTTAGTGTAACCCCTGTGGCATGATGGGCATCCCAGCCTTATCTATCTAGTCAATGATATTACCCACCCCAAGGTAACACATGCAAAGGGAGACAAGTCCCCAGAAAGAAAAAAAGAAAAATTCTTAAGTACGGAGGCTGTGAGGAATGCATTTCCCTATGCAATCTCCTCAGATTAGAGATGTAAGACACCCTTCACATTCAGGGAGTGCACCATGCCCAGATGTCTAACTTACAGTAATCAGACCCCCAAACCAGAATCATAAACTGCCATTGAGTTTCAAATATAAATGAAGAACTGATGGAGGGAGGAAGGATCAAAGAGTGAATGCACTGGTTTTGGCACTCTTCAAAGTGTCAATCTCCAGATGCCATATAGGAGATCAAGTTAAAACACTGAAAACTATTTTGAGTGTCAGCACCAGAGAGCACAAGCTAAAAATGCAAGTAAGAGAAAGTCATGGTGATACAAGTATCCAAGCAAAGCACCAATCTCAGGCCATAGCACAGGGCTCCCTCATGGAATGGAGAAAGCTGGGGAGATGCATAGGAAGGGGGAGGCTTTTTCCCCTACTATAGCATGGTCAAGCACTCACCAGCACGGTGCCTCCTGCTGGCTGGTTTAGGAATTAGCTCTTCCAGCTTCTGAGTGCCTCCTGCTGGCTAGTGTCTTCCTTGCTGCCACCTGCTTCTCCCTTTTTCCTAGTACCACCTCTTAATTCAGGCCCCACATCCCTCCTGGCCCACAGTGCCCCTTCTCTGGGGTACTGTCCCACAGCAGTGCCCCCACATTAAGGGGGGCTCATCTCCCTGTGGAACCCCAATTCCCACCTTGCCTCAGTGACCAACTGCCAGTCTTCACCGAGCCCCTTTTCTCAGGGGCAAACTGTAGTCTGAAATGGCTTCTCATCATTAGCAAGGGGGTTTGGACCTGCTGCCTTTTCCCAGCCTGGCTGCACCACTGCAGTCTCAGTACTAGCACAGGCCCTTTTAGCACGGCTTCTGCCTGGGGACTCACCTGGCCAGAGTTCCCCAGCTCTACCTCTCCTTCCCTAGTGCTGCTCTGGTTGAGCTCCCTTTCTCTAACCAGCAGCCAAGTCTTTCCCAATCTAGTCATGGAGTGAGATGCCCCCTGCCTAGCTCCCAGCCTTTTTATCAGGGCCAGCTGGACCCTAATTGGGTGTGGCCACACCTGCAGCTGCCTACCCAGTCAGCCTCCCTGGGCTGCTTTCTGCCCCAGCCCTCTCCCAGGGCCCTCTTTTAACCCTTTCTGAGCCGGAGTGGGGTACTGCTCTGCTACACCTACAAACCGCCAAAAAGGATGAATTTTGTCGCTAAGGCAGAAAGCGCACATCAAAAACTGGGATGACGGGTGGGCTGAGGTGTTATGTACAATTCTCTTTCTGGTCCCTAAAACCAGGCACAAAAGTCAGAGGACGGAAAGGGAGAGAGGTCCCAGTATTGCCTTCAAGAACAAGTCAAGCAAGGGCCTCACACTTTGCTCTCCAGCACAGACATGCAAAGTTTCTCAGAAACACCCTCGAGAGCCAGCCCTCCATCTGACACATCCCTTATCATTAAAAACCTAGGTTCCTATTAGTCATAACAAGAGAAAAGTCACAGCTGTAGTTTTCTCCTAAAGGTTTGGTTCTGCTGCTGAACTGTAATGCAACTGACTGAATGAGAACTACAGATGACTTCTTGTTAGAGCTGCACTGCTAAACTGGCAAGATGGGTGGATGTCTGATGTATAATCTATGACTGTGCATTTAGGGCCAGATCTTGCAACCCTTACTTTTATGAGCAGTCCCATTGCCTCCCTCACAACAGGGTTTCAGGAATGAGCCCTCACACAGCTCTGGCACAGCTCAACATTCAAGTAGTTAGATATAGCTGCTTCTTACCACTGAACAAAAAAGGGGGAAATGAATGAAGGCGCCCTAAAACAGAAACAGTCAATACACCAAGCTCATCAGGAATTGGGTAGAGCATAAGCAGTTTCCCAGCAGGGCAGACAAATGGTCAGACAAATAACTATCTCCTAAACATGAGGGGGAAAGTCATTCTACAGGCACAAATCCTTTAGACCTAGCACCATCCTTACTGATTATGGAGTAAAGGCCCAGCCAGCACTGAGTTTAGTTTAATCAGTCAGTGGCTCTGGGAGGGTGCAGGAACTGACATTAAAATGCTCATTCTAGATAAAGCATATACAGAGATGTGACAGAATACATCCCTGCATTCGCAGCCTACACACTAGTGTAATAATATTTGTACAAAAAATGCCTTGTGAGGTATCATTTGAAAACTTAATTTGCTGGTCAGTACCATCCTGATAAAATGTGTGGCAACATTGTATGTGAAATTATAAGAATTCCCTGTATGATATTAACACATGTTCCAAATCCACAGCCCGATTGAAACAGAAGTCATGTCTGTCCTAAATAAAGGGATGAAGGAGTGCTTGCATTAATTTGCATTTAAGCAGTAAACAGAATCATGAAGCCCGAAGGGAATCAAAGAAATCTCAAACAGGTGAGGAAAAAAACCAGCATAGAATATCCTCCCTCATAGACTCGGTCTTCTGGGTCTCAACTGGAAATGTTTTTCAAGAGGGGGACTGAAACTATAGAAAGAGATACAATCACCCCCAGGCATCCTCTCTTTTCCTGCCCACCTCATTCTCTGCACCTGAGAACACAAAAGGAAACAGTCTTGGACTCTGGGGGAGGAGTCATGATCTGAAATTTGATAGGCAATCTTCTGGAACATATGGTAAGAAAGTTTGCATTACAACTATTCAGTAGATACTAGTAACTGTTTTATCTTTATTTTTCTTGTAACCATTTCTGAGTTTTATGCCCCATTCCTTATATTCACTTAAAATCTCTTTGTAATTAATAAACATGTTTTATCTAGTTCAGTGTGTTTAAAGTCAAGTATCTGGGTAACTATTTAAGGTAATAAAATGGCATATTATTCCCTGAAAGGAATAACCAACTTAAATATATTTGAGCAGTACAGGACATACATTTCTGGGGGACTATCTGGGACTCGGGGTCTGTTGGGGTCACCCAACATATAAACAAGGCTGAAAGCCAGGGTGTAGCTGGCAGGCTGCAGTTACACACAGACATTCATAGTGTGTCTTGCATGCTGGAAGGCTGTTTGTGAGCGGCCCAGGTGGGAGCTACTACAGCAAGGCATGCAAGTTACCCAAGGTTTCCAGGCAGAAGTGACACAGCCCCCCACCCCACTAGTTCATATTGTACCCCTGGTATGTGTCACAATACTCCATAAAGGAACCAGAAAAACTGGGACAAGAAGGGCAGAAGGAGTACCACTGAGATGAGATCTGGCTAGGAGCAGGTAGCAGAGATGGGGCTTGGATTGTGAGATCAGTCAAAATACAGCAACCCTATTGGCTGGCCTCTCTTAAGAAGCAGAGTTAGGAGTACAGGATCTGAAAGACTAAACCGCCGTCAGCCTTTCCACAGCAACAAATATCCAAGGTGGCTGGTTTCAGAGTAACAGCCGTGTTAGTCTGTATTTGCAAAAAGAAAAGGAGTATTTGTGGCACCTTAGAGACTAACCAATTTATTTGAGCATAAGCTTTCGTGAGCTACAGCTCACTTCATCGGATGCATACTGTGGAAAGTACAGAAGATCTTTTTATACACACATGATAATCAAGTTGGGCCATTTCCAATCATGTGTGTATAAAAAGATCTTCTGTACTTTCCACAGTATGCATCCGATGAAGTGAGCTGTAGCTCACGAAAGCTTATGCTCAAATAAATTGGTTAGTCTCTAAGGTGCCACAAGTACTCCTTTTCTCCAAGGTGGCTGAGCTCCAAGGTGGCTCTGAGAGCTCCTCACCCTGGGGTAACTCAAATATATATATAGGGAGACGCTCAGGCTCTCAAAATCCTCAGCTTTTCAGAAGCTTATGGGAAGAATGCAGTCACCTATGCTGCTTCCCCCAACAGGAGAGTAAGAGACACCTCATGCAGGGGTGTGCCATGCCTAGATGGTCAATTTACAATAATCAGACTCCACAGCAAGGATGGTGAACTGCCTCTGCTGTAATAAAAAAAAAAGTGTGAATCAAGAGCAGGGAGGACCATGCTTTCTCCCATAGTGGAGAGGTTGCCTTGCCTTTATTAATACACCATCGGCTATTCAGTGTGTCGCATAATGTAGGAATTAAAACATTTAAAATTATTTTGAGTTAGGACACCAGAGAGAGCATAAGCTAAAAATGCTATTCAGAAAAGGTCAGAAATGTCTCTCCCGTGGATTGGATAAAGCTGGGCACATGCACAAGCCAGGAGAGACTGTTTCCTACAAATTTCTTGGGACGAGCGATTTGTCCCTGATACGGAATGTTGGTGCCATTGGATAGGAGAAATAGATTTGATCTGTTCCCTTGAAATCATGCATAAAAGGCAGAGAAAGAGAGGGAGGGAGGGAGCTCCCAGCATTGCCTTCAAGGATCAGTCAGGCAAGGTCCTCATACTTTGCTCTCCATCACACCCCTAGAGAGAAGCTAAGCTTCTCAGAAACATACTCAAGAGCTAGGCAGAGGTGAGTGAACGCATAAGAGTCTCCTCTGCATCCTTTGTCATTTCTGTTTTGACTATTTAGATTCCGAGCTCTACAAGGCAACTGTCTCTTACTGTGTTTCTATAGTTCAGACACAATGGGACCCCAAATTGGATTGGGGTCTCTAGGTACTCCCGTTATACAATTACCACCTAGAATTTGGATGGTGGCTAGGTGGAAAAATAGCCCCATGTATTCTTTTGAGGAAGAAGTTTATAGGAAATGCATCAACTTAGTCAGTCATTGGCGGTTCAAATGGAAGGTATCACCAGGGTGTGACATCAGGGATGGTGCCATTTTTCCTCTGCTGCATGTCCATGGGACTCAGGCTGGGAAAGGAAGAAGCTCTGGCACTATCTATGTTATGCTTATAAGAAGCACACAAAAAGTTATGCCTATAAGAAGCACCCAGAATCTTTTTCAAGGGGATAAGGCAATACGCTGTGTTTGAGAGTACAATTTAAGCATTAAAATCAGCATATGCTTCCGTTCATACACACACACATGCACCATACCAAAAGGTTCTGCAGCTGGATCTTATACTTACCAGTCCTTAGTGTTGCTCTGTCAGTTCCAGTGGCCAGCTGAAACTGTACATGAGGGAGGGGGAGCAACTGGAGCTGGGTCTCTGTCGGATGCACCCAAAGCTCCGATGTTGATGAAGAATGAATGCTAAGTCCTATGACAATACACCCTTCTTTTATAGTAATATGTTCCCATAGAAGTCTATGGACCTTGCTGTGTCATACCGGAGCTGTTAATTACGAGGTCATCAAGGTTGCTCCCAATCAGTATTATTTTGTGTTGCTACTGGAAGTATCCACAGCTGTTTCTTATCTCGTCCCTCTGGCTCCACTCTTTATCTTGTCCTTGGGGCATATGCTTTGCTTTAGGATTGTCAATCTGCCATCTGGGTGATTCTGATAATAAGGTTGGTGCCTCTCAACTTCTCCACGCCCCTCTCAACCATCTGGCCCATCAATATTGTTGACTCCTCTCTCTTCTTTGTTAGCAGGCTGTACATTCTTCATTCACACACAAAACAGTAAATCATTTCAAAAGCAAGAATTACAGCCATAACACTTCTATCCTTCTAAAAACAATCATTATCACATAAAGCAAAGAATAAAATGAAAACAATTTCTTCTTACTAATTCAAAGCTAACAAAATTAGCAAAACGGTGTACAATTTACTTGAGACAAATCTCTCCCCATTAGGGTTTTGGCCTACATCAGCTCTAAAGTACAGTAGAATGATTTAATTCCAATAATGAAGTTTCTCTTTCCCCACAGGTCCCAAAGAGCATAAATCATCCACAATTCATACAGAGAGTGAGATGGAAAGAAAGAAAGATACTGCAAATTATCATGGAAGCCCACGAAACCCCATGTGGCAGGTCAGAGTTTGCCTGGTATCCACATCTTGCAAAGAAGCAGAGACTGAGTGTCTTTTCTGATTCAGGGCAGATTGTGAACCCCTTATTCTTGCTGCTGAGAAGTTACTCACACAGGTAAAATCACTGACTCCAGCAGGACTAGATGTGCAAAAAGAGCTCACCACAGTGAGTTATTTCTCACAGGTTGGCCCTTTGTCCAGTGGGGAGGGACAGCACTGGGGCATACATTTGTGCACACTTGCTGTGTTCTATAAAAGCCATTATGTGCCACCTTTACTCAGGCTGAATACTGCCTTACTACAGAGTAGTTGCCATTGAGATGAATGGTACTACTGTACTTGTGCTAAACATGTGTTGCAATCCCTCACTTCCACACCAGGGGAAGAAAACAAACTTCTCTCTCTGTAGCTGGGATAAGAACAGTCAAATCTTATGCTTCGAGGCTTTGGCTGGTTGCCTGCACTACCAGTCAGAGAACACTTCAATCTCTCTGGTCACGCAATTACAGACATGAAGGTCGCTATCTTACAACAAAAAAACTTCAAATCCAGACTCCAGCGAGAAACTGCTGAATTGGAATTCATTTGCAAATTGGATACTATTAATTTAGGCTTAAATAGAGACTGGGCGTGGCTAAGTCATTATGCAAGGTAGCCTATTTCCCCTTGTTCTTTCCTACCCCCCGCCCTCAGACGTTCTGGTTAAACTTGGATTTATGCTGGAAATGGCCCACCTTGATTATCATACACATTGTAAGGAGAGTGGTCAGTTTGGATGAGCTATTACCAGCAGGAGAGTGAGTTTGTGTGTGTATGGGGGTGGGGGGGTGAGAAAACCTGGATTTGTGCTGGAAATGGCCCAACTTGATTATCATACACATTGTAAGGAGAGTGATCACTTTAGATAAGCTATTACCAGCAGGAGAGTGGGGTGGGAGGAGGTATTGTTTCATGGTCTCTGTGTATATAATATCTTCTGCAGTTTCCACAGTATGCATCCGATGAAGTGAGCTGTAGCTCTCGAAAGCTTATGCTCAAATAAATTGGTTAGTCTCTAAGGTGCCACAAGTACTCCTTTTCTTTTTGGGCCAGGAAGGAATTTTTTCCTCCTAGTTCAAAATCCACCAAGTTATTTACCCAATAATCCTTTGTTTCTTGGAGAATCCAGTTTGAACTAGTATATACACACATCTCTCTCCAGGGAGTGGTTTCTAAGAGTTAATAATGGAAGAAGTACATTAGCATCCCCCCATCCCTACTAAAGAAGGTACATATAATGCCACAACAACACATATACAGTTGTATTTTTTAGTACCTGTGGGATGCATCGTACTAACATTAATCAATAAGGTTTAACTTAATTCAGTAAAGTTTATCTTAGTTCTATAAAGTTGGTTCAGGATACAGCAGAATAGTCTATCACAAGCACTACAAAGCTCTGGTTCTTTGCACCATAAACACATGACTACATATAGTAACTGCTAAATAGCATGGACAAACAACTTTTGGCCTGGAAAAAGACAAATTCTGCCATAAGTGACCTCACTGAATTGTTGACACCCACAGTTGCAGCATCTGTAGAAAGGGGTGACTGATACTTGCCCCCTCCCTTGGTAGATGCATTTGGACTGGCTTGAAAAAAGCACTGTGAAATGCAGAGGCTTATCAATGCCAATTGTTAGAAGAGGTCAAACTCCCATACCTAGGGCAAGGAGTATATTTATGGGGGTAAGTAGCACTGAAGTAGTGAGTAGGTGACTCTCTATTGTTTGGTCCACATAAGAAAATAAGAGCTGAATACTGCTACTAAATAAAGAAGATATGTCTTTATCTCAAATAATAGAGATCTGTTCTGTGGTCCGGGCAGTCCTGGGTTGCAAGCAATCATTTAGTTTGTTCCTCCCTTGTTTCCTGAGAGGTCCAGAGGCACTGAAGATGTCAAGGCTGAAGCTACGGAGTCTGAACGCTACTGGTGATCTATCTCCACTGTCGCCTTGTGGTTCCAAAACGTGGTCTAATTTTCCATACTGCAAATTTTAAACTTCATCTTAGCAAGATGAGTCCAGTGAAATACATTTCATGTCTCTCCTATATGCATGCATTGAAAAAGCATTAAAAGATTTCTGCAATTTTGAAAAGCATTCAATATTTATCATGGAACTCCTTTTTCAGGTGCCTTCTCCCCCCTCCTCCACCACTTAGCACATTTCAGCTGTTGGTCTGACTGATGAATTTTCAGACTGATCTGTCTTTTTTGGTTTCAGAGTTGAGAGAATGCAAAATCCCACTTCAAATAGAAACTTGGCTACAACCATAACTATGGAGGGTCAACTGCCTCTCCTATCTAGAGCTTGTCATGGGAAAGACAAAAAGTCACACTGGAGTTATGATATGGCAAAATCTTATGTAGCTGTGGTACCACAATCTGTTGGCACTCTATGAAAGGTCTGATTCAAAGCATACTAAAGTCAATGGAAGTCTTTAATTTTGAAAGAAAATTCAAAAGCACTTTTTTGTACATTCCACTCTCTCTCTAATTAAATGGAATAAAAAGGCTGCATGAACATTAAATATCCGTGTTCTGATTTGGGCCAACAATAATTTCATTCTCAGTCTCTAGGAGTAAATCCTAATAGTACACAAAAAGCAAACCAGGACCTTAACTACTGGCAAATAAAACATCAGAAGCATTTTTAATTTTTAAAGTAACTATAATATATATATAATTTATTTATTCAGTCAAATGAGTTCTTACTGTGGTATAAACCAAAATCTGAGATTAAATTAACTCAGCAACCAATCAAATTGGTTTTAACATCCAATTTTCTTGGAAACTTTTCAACATGCTTATCTAAATCAAGGCAAAATCCAATCATTCTTACATATTCCCAAGAAAGTGTTTGAAAGCCATAGTTGCATTTACAATTTAATTTAAAAGTAAATTTAATTCTCTGACAGCAAATTTGTTTTTTCCAAAATGTTAATCTTTGAAACAATTGGACAGCAAAGATGATATCACTTAGGTGCAAATAGAACTTTCCTCAATATTTCCAATTTAATCTAGCACACGGTTGGATTATTAATGGCCTTAGGCTTTATCTTCATTGCTAAAAGGGTGCATTTTTAGCTCAGGATAATCCAGTGCATTTACAGCATGGTGAATTTACCTCAGGGTACAACTAAATGTTGTCTTCGCTGTGTTTTTACTTCAAGATAACTTGTGCATTAGTTAGACCCTGGGAAAAAAAACATACCTCTTTAAACTGTGAAGTCAAGGATTAAAACAGACTGGGAATGCTACCATTAACCATCACATTTAATTCTATTTCTATTCTTACCTTGTTTTGGATTCAATTGGAACACAGATGCAAATTGCTCACAATTTTACCATCAGGCTTTTTACAATTTTACAGTTCTGTAAATGTCAGCTAAAAGTGCCAGTGCCATCATGATAGCATTGCCATGTGTGCTGTAGCACATTTCTTTGCAGGATATTATACCAGCAGAAATAGAAGCAAGTCTGCCCTTTATTCATAACAGGAAGAGGAATATGTTATAGCTTTTACCATCTACTTTATGTCATTGCAATGTAGATTTATATTACTGAGTTTATAATGTGTAACTGCAAAAAGCTCTTCAGTAACTTATGTATATGGAAGGATCGCTGAGGATAATCTGGAACCTCTGACTGCTACCACATGCTGCTCATCCATGTGGGCACTAATGACCCTGAACACATGAGAAGTGATGACAGGGCTCTGAGAATGAGGGTGAAGGAGTTGGGGTGCAGGTAGTGTTCTGATCAGTCCTTCCAGTCAAGGATAGGGGCCTAGGCAGTAGATATGTCCTAGAGGTTAATGGATGGCTGTGCAGATGGTGTTGCCAGAATGGCTCTGGCTTCCTCAACCACTGGATGCTGTTCCAAGTAGGACAGCTAAGCAGAGTTAGGGTCCACCTATCAAAGAAGGGGAAGACTAGTTTGGATACAGACTGGCTAACCTAATGATGCAGGCTTTAAACTATGTTGGATGGGGGCAGGAAACAAAAACCCATAGGAAGTCCAAAATGTGGAGACCTAGTTGAAGGGTTGGATTCTGTAGCTCCAGCCCCGGAGTCAATGCCTATGCAAGGAGCCGCATATAAACTTCTGAAGAGCCGCATGCAGAAGGGGCAAAACAGATACAAGATGGAATATAGAGGGGAAATTAATGAACATCTTAGATGTCTGTATACCAATGCAAGAAGTGTGGGGAATAAACAGGAAGCATTAGAAATACCAGTGAATAATTACAGTTACAACATAATAGGCATAACTGAGACTTGGTTGGATAATTCACATGACTGGAATATTGGTTTAGATGGATACAGTTTGTTCAGGGAGGTTAGGCAGGGAAAAAAGGGGAGGTGGTGTTGCCTTGTATATCAAAAATCTATATACTTGCACTGAAGTTGAGATAGAAGTGGGAGGCAGACCTGTTGAAAGTCTTTGGGTAAAGAATAAAATACAAGGGTGATGTCATGGTAGGGGTCTATTATAAACCAACTAATCAGGAAGAAGAGATGGATGGGTCTTAAAAAAAAAAAAACACAAGATCAACCAAAGCACAGGACTTGGTGGTAATGGGAGACTTCAACTACCCAGAAATCTGTTGGGAAAATAATACAGCAGGGTACAAATTATCCAACATAATCCAAATATCTTGGAATGCATGGGAGACCATTTTTTGTTGCAGGCGGTGGAGAAAGTGACTAGGGGAGAGGCTGTTCTAGATTTGATTTTGACAAACAGGGAGGAACTGGCTGAGAACTTGAAGGTGGAAGTCATCTGGGATGAAAATGATTATGAAATGATGAGTTCATGATTCTAAGAAATGGTAGGAGGCAAAAGAGAGCAGAATAAAAAGACAACAGACTTTCAAAAAGCAGATTTTAGCAAAAACTCAGAGTACTGCAAGTCTAAAGGAAGGAGGTGTTCAGGAGAGTGAGCGGTATTTTTTTTTAAAAGAGATAGTATTTAGGACACACAAACTGTCTCAATTTGTAGGAAAGTTAAGAAGTATGGTAAGAGACCACTATAGTTTAACCAGGAGATGATCTAAACTCAAGAGTCATACAAAAAGTGGAAACTAGATCAAATTATGAAGGATGAATATACAAAAAACTGAAGCACATATTTACTACAATTGCCCTTTTCAGTCCTCTTGGCTCTCTCCTGTCCTCCATGAGATTATTTTTAAAAACGTTAATGGCTCAGAGATCACTTGAGCCAGTTCTTTAAGTATTCTAGGATGTATTTCATTAGGCCCTGCTGACTTGAAGACATCTAACTTGTCCAAGTAATTTTAACTTGTTCATTCTATATTTTAGCTTCAGATCCTACCCCATTCATACTGATTTTCACTATGCTAGTTGTCCAATCACTGCTAACATTTCTGGTAAAAAACTGAACAAAAAAAAGTAAATTTAACACTTCATTGCTGCATTTTTTGTTATTGTCTTTCCCTCCTCATTGAGTAATGGGACTAAGCTAAAATGTCAGTTCTCCCCTTGCTTCTACTGTATTTGTAAAATATTTTCTTGTTACCATTTATGTTCCTAGCTAGTTTAATACCTTTTTGTGCCTGGGGCTTTCTAATGTTGTCCCTATCTATAAAAAGGGGAAGAAGGACTACCCAGGGAATTGCAGACCAGTCAGTTTAACTTTGGTACCCAGAAAAATAATTCAGGAAAAAAACCAAAACAAGAGAACCAAACAGTTTGTAAGCACCTAGAAGATAAGTCAAGAAGAGTGTTGTTGTTACTCAAGTCTTGGAAACATACTCAGAGTATTGCAACTGAATACAAGATGGAACAGATAACACACATTTCAAGGGGCCATTCAAAGTCAAGTGGCCTCTTAACACCCCTCTAGACATAGTTGGGGAAAGGAAGGGTGGCGTTTTAGTGGGTTATAGATTATTGTAATAAGCCATAAATCCAGTGTCTATTCAGTCCATGGTTTTTAATGCCTAGCAAAGTTATGAAGTTAAGTTCCCAGGCTTGAACTTTGAAGTTTTGTGCAGTTTTCCTTTGAGGATGAGAACTGATAGGTCAGAGATAGAGTCATCACTTTGTGAAAAGCTTCACCCACAGGTGATAAGGTGCTTTTGTCTTTTATTATTTCCCTGTGTGATTTCATTCAAGAGTTTAGTAATTCTCTGATTTCACACACATAGTTGTTATTGGGGACAGTTAGTGCACTGGATGAGGTACACCATGTTGTGATAAACATGTTTAGGACCGATGGATCTTGAAAGGTTTATTGTGCGGGGTGCTGATCATTGTAGCAGTGGAGATATGTCTGCAGGTTTTGTATCTTGTTCTGGCAGAGGCTGGTGCCCCTTTGAGTTGGTGTGTCCTGGTCTGTGGGTGTTTGCCTCTGATGATAAGGTTGAAGGCCAGAAGAGGGGATTTCTCTCAAGATGAGTCTCACCATACTCAATGGGGACCCATCTATAATGGTCTGACCACTACATACAACTCCAAATATGCTGAACAGCTCTGCACACTTCAGAAAAAACTGAGGAACCACTTATTGCACCTCACCTACTCCAGAAGGGACGACCTCAAACAGGAAATCACCACAGGCTCCCACACACTTGAAGAAAAAAAAAAATCAGGAAAGTTAGCTGGAAAACCTGCAAGAAATCCCACAAAAAAAAAATCTGATGACAGCAATCCAACACAAAAACAAAAATAAAACTACTCCAAAACCCACAGAACACAACCTCTAGGAGAAACCATGGCACCAGTACCCACCACATATACACTACATAACACCCAAACATCAGTTTAACAAGACTACCCTTAACTGGAGCTGAATCATCTGTACTCTTCAAGAGACTGGTTTCAGAGAAACAGCCGTGTTAGTTCTTTCTTCAAGAGACTGAACTTGTGCCCCATCACAGACTCTGATCCCATCCTAACATGTGGAGAGCTAGAAGAATTCTTCCACTGACTCTGCCTCAGACAATTCCTTCACAACAACGCCACCACTCACAATTACCATGCCCCCACTGACAATCATAAGAAAAAAGAATCATTTGACTGGACACCACAGAGTGGACAAAACCACATCCTTGATCACTATATATTGTTTGCTTCGGGGGAAAAAAAATGACTGAAATCCTTATCAAACATCACACACATCACAGTCTCCCCACTGCTGAGAGGACAGCTATACAGTCCCTGCACTCACATTCATGGATTAATTCTTGCATTAATTCTACATTCATGGGTCGGAAGTGGTGAAAGATGGCCTTTGACTTAGCAAACGCTTGCCATTAGTACAGTGCACTGAGTTACACTCACATTATCAAATCAAGATCAGGATGTTTCTCTCTTTTCTGTATTCATTCCACCCAGCCAAAGTTAAGATTAAAAATACAAAATACACAAGGCAGTACTATGGAGAAGCCTATCATTAACCAGCATATTGTAGGACAAAGATTCTTAACCTGGGAAGTTGGTTGGAAACAACAGGCTGCAAGTTTCACCTAGTTGAATTAAATTGTTACATGCCAGAAAAAACCTGTTTTGTTACATGAGAGTTGTTGTGTAGTGTTAGCTATGGCTGCCGAGAGCCACTGTGTAGATGGGCAGTAAGGAACGTTAAAGGAGGAAATGCAGTTCATTCAAGTTACTCACCCTGACCAAGCTGGACATAAGGGGCTTGGTTCTGATCACATGGTCAGATATTACCCTGTTACCCGGGGTTTTCTGAACCCAAAGCAGTGATAACTTAACTGTTTCTCTCCAGGCAGTGTCAGAAATAAATCAGTGGGGGCACAACTCATCCATCTGATAAATGACTGATACAAACCAGAATGCTTTTCCTAAAACTACTCTTTTAGTAAGTCTAAAGCACATACACACATATATGTGATAGCAATAGGTTCAGCGCACTCCAAATATTATAATTACCAAAATTCTGAGATGGTTTTGAGTGATCACCAGCTGGGCTTCCGGCTGCCCTCCTTCAATCTAGCTGATGAAGAGTTTAGGTGTCAGCTCCTTGCCTGAAGAAAAGCTCCCTCGAACTATTCCAAAGGTGTTTATTTTACTTAATATTTTATAGCTAGCTCTCACAAAACACATAATTCATAGTAACCCCTACTGGGTCACTATAGTAACTCCTACTGGGTTCCTAATTCTAGCTTCAACAAATTGCTCATTATCTCTTATTGGCAAAGCATTTCTAGTTATAGCAATACAATTTATATCTCATAGACACTCAAAACCAAAGTCGCAATCCACTCACTCTTTTTCATTCTTATGGTGTTAATTCGTTTCCCCT
Organism: Natator depressus; assembly: GCF_965152275.1. Taxonomy (NCBI): domain Eukaryota; kingdom Metazoa; phylum Chordata; order Testudines; family Cheloniidae; genus Natator; species Natator depressus. Next base: position 130,336,763 of record NC_134235.1, read on the forward strand.
CCTCCCACAGCTGGCAGTGTTTGTTGAGCAAACCCCTTAGTGAGTCTCTGTGTGCTGTCCCACCCTGAGTGCCAACTCCGCAGCTCCCATGGGCTGGAACTGCATCCAATTGGAGCTATGGGTGCAGTGCCTTCAGGCAGGGGCAGAGCACAGAGCCCTCTGCCCTCCCCCCCTCAGGGGCCACAGGGACGTGCCAGCCACTTCTGGTTGTTGCGTGGGGTAGGGCAGGGAGGGAGCCCGCCTTAGCCCTGCTGCACCGCCGGACTTTTAGCAGCCTAAAATCTCCTGGTTTGGCTTCAGTAGCCTCCGGGAGATAGAGCCTGATTCCAGGAGACTCCTGGCAAAACCAGGAGGGTTGGCAACCCTAAAGTGAACTGGAGTCAACTTCCAGCTGTGCCACAGACTTCCTGCGTGACCTTGGGCAAATCACATTAAATCTCTCTGTGCCTCAGATCTCCATCTGGAAAAGGTAAATAATAGCATTTACCCTACTTCCAGGCTGTTGTGAAGATAAACAACTCTAGATTGTGAGATGCTCAGATACCATAGTAATGGGGGCTATACACGTACCATAGATAGGCAGATGGTCTTCACTGTGACTTGCTGTAGAATTAATAGTCTACCTTAATAGCAACAGTTGTCTCAAGTTTCTATCTTTCTAGGAAAATAATAAAAAACCTGAAGTTCGTTTCTAACCTGCAGCTGGTGAATTCATTTACAATCAATCAATCATAGCTAGCCATGAGGTTACACATTAGACTGAAACGGAACTTTGGTACAATTATTTAAAAGTACAATTGTGTTTAACCTTGATTAGTAACAATTAAAAGAAACATTAAGAAGTGATGGCATAGAATCTTGCCCTCAATAGGGTGAGTGGCATAGGCAGCCATAAAAAAGGAGTAAGACAGATCCAGATCTTGCCTTGAGGATAATAATATTGCCAGTTCCATAATATTGTTTAACTTTCTTCTATCCTGTGGCACAGATACACAGGCAGGAAGGCAAGGACTACACTATGTTAAAGAGTAGCAACCAGACAGTGTCAATGCACTAAGTCAGCATTTTATTATGTGGATTTCCCATTCCATTAGTTAGTGAGCTCAGGAGCAGTGGCCTGTCACACAGTAGCATACCTGGCAGGGTTTCCTTCAGGAGCCATGGTGGCTGGCAGAGGCAGGAAGTAGTGCAGAGATACTGAACATCTATCCAGAAATCAGGAGATCTGCACTATCAGGGGGCCTAAACCTGCCTCCCAGCCAAACTCAGAGTAAACAACATGCACGGAAACTTGTCAAGTTTCTGTACATTAAGTGGTAAAAACCTAGTGAAGGTAGAATATGGTCATATGTGCCTAAAGCTCTCATTCTATGCAAGGGAGGAATAATCAGACACTGGGAGAGACTCAGAAATGTTTGCTGCTATTCTAATTTTTGCAAAAATGTTCTGGATGCGACTATCTTTAGCTTTAAATCCAAGGTAGAAATTACTTTACAATCTTCAAATTGTCATGACAGTGGATTAATTTCATAGCATTTTCAGATTTCCTTACTACTGACAGAAGAATAGACTTTCTACCCCTCCTCTCATTGCTATTTTATGCTTACTTTAAGTCCCCCCACCCCCGCACTGGAATGAGCACAGGACTCCATAATGAGCATTTCAGTCATTAGCATTCTGGTAATACCTTGCTTCTGTGATAAAGAAGATAAGAAGAATTAGAATATGGGATGAAACTGGAACTGAAATATGGCATGTGTGAGGCTATTTTAAAAAGTTATTGCTCGGTCATTTTCAGATGACCAAATCCAGCACATGTTGAAATTCTGTGCTTTTTTGTCTATACAGAGTGTGTTATAGGCTGGATATGCTCTGACTTCTCTCAGTGCCAGGTTGTGTAATTAACACAAAGGCTTCAGTTAGGGCTGGTGCAGAGCCAGCAGGGCCAGCTCTGGGCACCAGCGAAGGAAGCTGGTGCCTTGGGCGGCAAATCAGCAGGGGCGGCGCTTCGGCTGTTCTTGGGGCAGCACGCCTCTCTCGGCAGCACTCCAGCGGGAGCTTTTTCATTTTTTCTTCTTCAGCGGCCTCTTTTTTTTTTGCTTCGCTGCTTGGGGCGGCAAAAAAGGTAGAGCCGGCCCTGAGAGCCATACAGCTGTAGGTGCTCCCAGAACGCACCAAAGTGCAGGAGCCATTTGCTGTGGATACTTGTGAAGGGTGCTTGATTCATCGCTAGGATGGCACCTCCTCCTGGCCATTCTGGGGATTAGCTTCACAACACCCCTTCCCGCAATTACAAGCTGTCTCTCCGCCTCTCTCTCTCTACGTCTGCAGCCCCACCTCCCCCCTTGCTCTACAAGCTGCGGCTACCTCTTCATGACTCAGCCAGGTCACTATACACACCTCAGAATGGTGTATCAAAGTTCCTCCTCACCAGCAGTCTCAGACAGTCTTCCATTTCACTGCACCCTCGTGCCAAGTCCTCAGTCGCTGGGAGGGGAACCTGGGCTCACCCTCTACTCTAGATTCCAGCTCAGAGCCCCTCTAAATCAGCCACCAAGGTCTATCCCCTCTTAGACCTTGCTAACTCTCCCTGAGCCCTCTCCTGCCTTCTGGTTTCCCCCTCTTTGGTTATCGGCCTCTAGAGCCTCCAAACACTCTTCTCTTCTCCCAGGGAGTGACTGCAGACTTTCCCAGCTGCCCCCTCTGCTCCAAATTTCCTGTCATTCTACATCCAGCCCAGTTAGTTCCTCCTGAGCTGGGCTCCCTCACTGAATCTGGGGATTGCTTAGCCACCCGATTCCTCTCAGCTGTGGTCCATCAAGTGAATTAGCCCCCTGCTCAGTCTACATTCACCCTTTCACTGGCCAATGTGGGATGAACACCCCATCACAATACTGTAGCATGCTCCCTGCTGTGCTGCTGGCCAGTTCTGCGTGTTGGTGTGGAAGGGGGCCACTGGGAGCACGGCGCTGCTAGAAAGGAGCATGCCTTGTGCTTTCCCGAAGTAAGAGACAAAGGGAAGGGAGAGATCCCATGCACCCCTACCCTGCCTTCTCCCCTATACTACAGCCAGACAGAGTTCGGCCTTTAAAATTAAAAATGGTGAAAGTTACTGGTCATTTGCTGGGCCAGACTTATAATTTCAGTGATGCCAATGCTTATATTAACTTTTCTTAAAGCTCCCTGCTCCTGGAGTCTGAAGACCACATAAGCATCTCAGCTTTCTGTTAAAATAATGTTACTGGCCTTCACAGTTTGAGAAAGGCTTGACAATGTAATTTAAGTGTGCCCTACATGCTCAAAAAACAGGTGGCAAGGAAAAATAATCTCACATCATCATTTTAATATGATGATTTCTAAGCCAATCCCAGAGTTTTCTGGGACCTAACTTGTGATTTTTTGGGTTGGCAATGCTGCAATTCTAAGCATCCCAGGCTGCCTGGAGGAGAACAACAAGGCCTTGAATTATTTCCCTGCCTCTCATTCTGCTGCTGGAGAGAGAGAGAGAGAGAGAGTTTCCTAAATTGTTTCTTCCTTGCTGGTCCTGATAACAAGAGAACAGTCTTTGTATTATAGAATTTCAATGAGATGTAGAGTACAACTGGTCAAAGTTTTTCATTCAGATTTTTATTTTGGACAAAGTGTTTCATCAAATTGAAAATGTACATAGGAAATGTCAAGTTTGTTTTTTAAAAACCCTACACTGAAAAATTTCACCAGACAGGTGAATTGTTTTCAATAAAGTCCAAAGAGTTAGCTGGAATTTTTTCAGTTTTGGATGGCTGAAATCAGAAACATTTTCATAAATTGCTGAAAATAAAACGTGTTTCTGTTTTTGTCAGTGGAAAGAAAACCATTTCTCGACTAATTCTAGTTCTCAGGCAGGTGCCTGCTTTGCTCTTGTTTAATTGGATTTGCTGTGTGCTGATACTTAAACAAACCAGATACACCAAAAATGAATTGCAGTCGACCCATTGTAAGTAATAGCCACCATCGGTTACCTCAGGTAGAGCTCTGAAAGACAGGGTGCCTCATGGAGCACACTCCCAGGCCTACAATGGAGCATGCATGCTCCCCTGTCCCTTGGCTTGGTAAAGCCTACTTCCAGTAACACTCCCAGTTACCAGTGCAGAAAGCAGTGGAGCCATGCTTCCACCTCTTATTCCTCCTCTTTGGCTAATTTGCATCCTCTGAGGAGCCAGTTTCCATGCTCTCCTTGGTATAGGGATTGTCATTATACCCAAACCTTGTGCAGAAGGAGTGGGAGAAACAAGGGAATGGAGAATTTTTATTGACAGAGCCCTATCCCCATTCCTTGCCCCTGTGCTAGCACCAAGCACAATCTGGCCCAATGCATGAATTATACAATATTCAATGATGATTTTCATTAACTATATAGAAAAGGAAAATCTGAGTATATAAGCTATTCAATGCATCAAGAAATCACACTAATTATGTTTTTTGAGGGAAATGGGTGATGAAATTACTTCAGTATTGATACTTTCCCCCAGATGCATTATGACAGCAGATTTACAGTACTCTAGGCTGACGTGTCTATGTTTTAGTTCATAAAAGCCTGTGATCTCACATCACTGAATGCCTAGTTTTTGGGAACCAGAAACCATGGACCCTCTGAGAGAGAAATAGTGCAAATCCACATTAGGGTCACATAAGCCTTCCTCATTCTCTTGGATTGTATTCAGAAAGACAGGGATAACATTGTGGCACGGAAGCTACTGTCTAAAGCAGGGAGTATGTTCTGGAGCCACACTGCCCCATCTGAAGCTCCCATATACCTATTGCTAGGGACGTATCAAATTCAGGACCATGAAAAAACATGTCACAAACCATGAAATCTGATTTCCCCAATGAAATCTGGCTATTGTTGGGAAGGGGCAGAGCTGGGGGTGCCCCAGCCAGGGGCTGCTACCTTGTGCTGGGCTCCAGCTGCTAGTCCTGGCCCAGGCTGGGGAGAGAGATGGGACTTCCTCTTCACTTGCAGGTGCTGCTCCCAGAGCCATGTCAGACTAACCTCCAGGAACCTCCAATGGCTGCAGGAAGCTCCATGACTGCTAGATGTGAGCCCAGCTCTGAAGGCAGCATAGAAGTGAGGGTGAGAGTCAGCCAGAGGGGGCTGTGGCTCAAACTGTCAGCCCCCTTGCATGGAGAGGCTGCAGCTCGAGCTGCCCCCTGCCCAGTGCGGAGAGGCTGTGGCTCCAGCTGTCAGCCCTTGACCAGGGTGGGAGTCTGCCGGGAAAACCTGGACATATGGCCGCCCACCCCCTATACCCTGCAACCCTCACTTTTACGCTTCTGTTGATGATGGTGCTGGCTTTAAATCTGGGTGACCGACCAGCAGCCACTGTTCTCCAGCTTCACAGTTCTAAAGGCAGTGCCCCTGCTGGCAACTGCGCAGAAGTAAGGGTTGCAATCCCACAATGCCCCTTACAATAGCCTTGCAACCCACCCCAGGGACCCACATGGTTACAACACTGAAATTTTGTATGTAAATGTCTGAAGCCATCAATCTGACTATTTTTAAAATCCCACAACCGTGATATTGATCAAAATGGACCTTAAATTTGGCAGGGCCCTACCCATTGCACATTTGACTCAATGAATTTAAGAGGAAGATGGAGCATGGACCATGAACCCACCGTGCTGTATATGTGACCAACTCTGGGTTAGGACAGTTGTTTCCAAACTGTAATTTAAGAGATATCAGTGGTCTGCAAAGTTGATCACATGGTTGTGCCTCTCCTCCTCTTTCCAGCTAATGCATCCCATTAAAAGAAGCTAAAATAGGATAAAAGGTCCTACTGTGACATGTTCTAGTGCTGGGTAGTAATTGGTGTAGTTCCCACAGAGCTATTATTTGATCAACACCAGGAGAAGAAATATCCACTCTCTTTTTTTTTTAAATATCGTAGAATTCAACTTACGGATGCCTGGAGTGGACTGCAATGCCCAAAGTCACACAGATACAATTCCCATTGTCTAACTAGCACCATAGATTATGATGAATGTGATAAACCCAACAGAAGCAGCAAATTGTTTCTCAAGTGGAGTGTATAGCAGAGGCATTAATGATACTGTATAATACATTATAATTTCCCCTTCTATAGCATCTTCCATACAAACCATCATATTATACAGTTAATGTCAATCATAAACTAGATTAAAAGCAAAAACGTGAAGGTTTTAAAGGTCAGATATATAGAAAGCTACTGACACAGTGGCCAGGAGGGAGATCTCCAGCCATATAAAAACACAGCACAAATGAAAAAGTGACTTACTAACCCCTCAAGATTCATGGAGAAAGGTCAGAGAGGAGAACAAGACTGGAAGAATCAAATGGTGGTTTGGAAGTAGGGGGATTACAGGTCAGAGAGAGAATATGGAGAGATACCATGGAGTGTTTTGAAAAACACATGAAAAAAGTCAAACTAAACCCAGCTTGATAGGAAACCAATGAGGTGACTGAGCATGGATCTGATATAGCGTCTTGTTTACTTTATAATGGAAATTATGAAATGTCAGATGATTCATCTGCCTTGAGACCAGCAGCTAGGGAATGGTACATTTTGTTTCATTAATAATATGTTCATAAATCTAAAATTTCTTCAAGTGCTCTCACTGACTCCATCTTGATTCTATGAGCCACTTGTTTATATTTATTTCTCATGAATCCTGAGAGGCCTGCATAGATATTGTCAGTGTAGGAAGGTCAAACGCCTTCTTGCTTCAGAAGAGAAGTAGGCATTACTGACAAGGTGGATTGTACAATGAAATTATTCAAAGGCAACACTTTAAAGTATGTGATGAATCATTATATTAACTCTTATATTCACTGAGTACCAATATCCTCATTTGAGATTAATTAATTTGCTAGTAAGTGGATTCCATTGTAATATTGTACTATATGTCCAGGGACTGTCAGTTGAAAATGTGTTGGGAAATATAAGAGGTCACCAGAGCTGAGCAAAATTTGGTTTTGTGGAAGAGAAATTCTGAAAAGTTCAATTCAGAAATATGAAAAAAAGTCTGAAATCTGTTTGGCAACATGTGAATACACATGCCCCAAAGAGTGAGGGCAAGGGCTTGGAGTAAGGGCATGTGGCACCCGGATGAGCAGAAGAAATGTGCATAGCAGTATGAGGAGCATCCAGAAAAGTACTGAAAAAGGCCAGGAAAGCGGCTTATTCTGACCATCCGATGTTGTTGGGCTAGAGGAGTATTGATGAGAGCTTTATACGTTTTGGAAAAGCCAGATAAAAACATATTGGAAACATACTGGGGAAGCCAGTGAAGAGGCTAGGGAAGATTGTGGGATTGCAGCATCACGGAGAGTAAAGGGTATTGGCTAGGGATATGTTTGGGGCCAAGCATTCAAGATAATTTCAGTTTTTGAATTTGGGTTCAGTGTTTGCCTAGAGTGCTCCTGCTGCTTTTCTCCCTTTGCACTCCCAAGGTCAGGGACAAGGACACAAGTCTCACTGCAGCTGTGAAAACAGGTATGAAGAGATGGCAAGAATGTATCCTTTTCCTCTCCTTGGGGAGGTAGAGCTGGCCAGGCTTTCTTCAGCAGTGGGAGTAAACCAGTCACTGTTCTACCAGCATTTCCTTCCCAACCACTAGAACCCCAGCCAGTGCAATCAGCTTTAGACACTGATGTCTGCTTTGCATCTGGGGACCCTAGGAGGATCCTTTTCTGCTTGTATACAAGTTCATGGACTGTTTGACATACATATGTTAATACATAATAAGCAAATATTACATGTGTGTGTCCACGTTCCTGATCCTGCAGTTTTATCTGCTTCACTGCCATAAGAACAGCCATACCATTGGGTCAGACCAATGGTCCATCTAGCCCAGGATCCTGTCTTCCGACAGTGGCCAATGCCAGGTGCTTCAGAGATAATAAACAGAACAGGCAATCAAGTGATCCATCCCCCGTAGTCCACTTCCAGCATCTGGCAGTCAGAGGCTAGGGAGAGCTAGGGCATGTAGTTGCATCCCTGACCATCTTGACTCAGCCACTGGTGGACCTATCCTCCCTGAAATTATTTAATTCTTCTGTGAACCCCATTATAGTTTTGGCCTTCACAACATTCTCTGGCAATGAGTTCCACAGGTTGACTCTGCATTGTATGAACAAGTACTTCCTTTTGTTTGTTTTAAACCTGCTGCCTATTAATTTCATTGGGTGACCCTTGGTTCTTGTGTTAGGTGAAGGGGTAAACAACATTTCCTTATTCACTTTCTCCACACCATCCATGATTTTATAGACCTCTATTATATCCCCTCTTAGTCATCTCTTTTCTAAGCTAAAAAGTTCCAGTCTTTTAAATCTTTCCTAAGATGAAGCTGTTGCATACCCTTAATCATTTTTGTTGCCCTTCTCCATACCTTTTCCAATTGTAATATACCAAAGTTATAAAGATAAAAACCTGAGGTTTTTTTTTAGTCTTCTCTGCATTTTCCTGTCTCTGCTTTTTGCAATATACCTTAAGAGGTTACCTCTGCCTGTGCCCCCTCTGACTGAAGCCTTGAGTGGGGAGTCAGACCCCAGGAACCTTCAGCACCTCTCCTTGGAGGCCTCATCTCTTTGGGATCGACTGTGTGAAATTACCCAGTGGTATTCTTCACACCAGGATGTATTTAGAATAGAGAACAAATGGTAAGATACAGTTTGCCCAACATACCTCATCTGAATACTTTGCTAAGCATAGTGAGGCTGGCTTCCCTTAATCTACATACAGAGAAAAGAAAGTCTTACATCTCTAGAAATCAATCCCTCTGACCACTTCCTGGTCAACCTGAGGACAGCACAGAGAGGTTAAGAGAAGGTCTCCCATATTATTTGCCTGTGCTGCTCACCAAGTCCTAGAGTTCATCATCATATCAGGTTGAGGTTATGTTAACATTTCCAAAAAGTAGTGTTTAATCAAGAATACTAACTGAAGGAAACGTATATTTTTTTTCCCAGAACAACATAAGGACCACTGTTACCTCCCTATCTATGGGAAATCCCCCACCTTCCTGTCTCCAAATCCAAAATATCAGAGACACCTTTGAACTCCACTTCCTCAGACACCTCACACCAGTCAAGCTGATTGATTTTTGAGTGTATGTCCATTGTTCTTGGCTGTAAGAGTTAGGTCATGTTCTCGTGCTACAGGTATCCAGTTTCTAGCTTAACTGATTGAAGGTAGCATGACTTTACCTCTTTTTAAATTCCTCATATCAACTTTTCCTTGTCATGAAATATAAATTGGCAAACCTAAGACCCTCTTTTACAGCACTTGTAGACGTGTGGAGCTCTATTGCAATCTGCACACGTAGATCTGACTGCAAAGTCAGGACATAAGTTTGTAGAGGAAAAAGATTCTCGCATGTTGACTCCAACTCCACACTTTTCCTGTAGAATCTAGTGTGTGATTCTATGAGAAAAAACATTAAACTGGTGTAAACATGAAAATAAAATCCCTTTGTGTCATAGTTGCAGATTCTTCAGGGCTTGTCTACACTGCTAAAGTTGATGTAACTGACATTGCTCAATGGTGTGACCCCCCTCCCCCCCCGAGTGTGACATAAGTTACATCAACTTAAGCAATGTCCACACTGTGGTATGTCAATGGGAGATGCTCTCCTGCTGACATAGCTTCTGCCTCTCATTGAGGTGGAGTAATCACACTGATAGGAGAGCACTTCCTGGTCGACATAGGTCTTCACCAGATGTGCTACATCAGCACAGCTGCATCAGTGTTTGATCATTTGTTGCAAAAGGATGTTAGCAATAAAATCCCAATGCAAACAGTAATCTATAGAATGCTACAAAACAAATCACATTAGATACTTTCTTCTCCATTATATTTTGTTAATAATTTGTTATTTGAATGCATTTGAACATGTATTAAGAATGCTTCAGCAGAGTTATGTTTGATTTAGGCAGGTGTTTTGAAATAAGTACTGAATCCCTAATGATAACACATTTTATTATTCTCATAATAAAGAAACCTTGGCAATTAGATCTATTCTGTAAGGATTGTGTGTGTTTTTTTGTTTGGGGTTTTTATAAAGTTATGAACATTTTTGCTTCTAAAAAAATTGGACTAATATTCTGGAAAGTTTAGCAACTTTCCTCAGAATGTGTTTTCCCCTACATTATGGACACAGGTTCTCAAACTTCATGCAGTTACCCACATTTTACAAGAGATAATTTCATAGACCACTTATCCCATTCACAATCACAAAACCTTTATGCAGTGATAGCTTGAATGGAAAAGTAGTATTATGAAAATATTGAATGGAAAAGTAATATTATGAAAATATTCTATATGTTGTGCAGATGTCTTAATACCACTGAGCAGCTAGAAATAAGACAGTTTCCAGGAACCAACCAGCATCCTGTGGATCAGTAGAAAGTTTCCTGGGGACCATGAACAGAGAGAAAAGGCAATAAGTAAATGCTGATCTTCAAATCAGCCTCAAAGGTCAGTGATAGCTGCAAGGTGGTTTTAAAGTATAGATAAACTAGAGTGAGGGATGAAGAGAGTCACAAGCAATTTCAGGGACCCCTGAAGCCTGCAGTTATCCAGGGTCCCTGAAGTCATTGCTGAAAGCAAAGGGGTAGAAGATGAGTGACAGTCAGAAGAGGGAGGAAGAGTAGGGGGGTCTGGATTTGTATTTATGCTGGGGAGGGGAAAATGGTATTTATGAGCATTTGACATAGATTGCTCATAAATAGAAAGGAAGCAATAGCAATTGGTGCTGTGGAGGGGATGAAGAAGCTATTCATGACTTCCCTCTTTCATCCAAATTGTTCTGGGACACTACCAGAACTGGCCACGAAGCAGAAAATGGAAGTAGCAGTTGCTGGTCATCCCACAGGTACCGCACTGAGAGACTAGTGTTTCCTCACTATTGAGCCTCAAACGTGTGTTTTAAAAGTTATTTGGCAAAAACTAAGCATTAGGATTTTGACCAAAACTGACTCCTTGTTATGCAGAAAGTGAACAGGACATTGTGAATGTTGTCTACCAATAACATCAAAAACTATTCACAGAGTATGCTCAACACAACTTACTTCATATCAAAATATTCACTAATCTAAAAGTAAATGTTTTCATTCTCATTAAAATTTAAAGAAGTCTGTCAAACTCCAGTAGCATTTTGCACATGGTTTCTAACTGATGTACCCTTGCCCTGCCTTTATATGCAGAGGATCTGGCCCAGAGGTTCTGCAATCATTTCATAGCCATCTGCAACTGTTCAGGAATCAGCATGTCAGATATTTGTAACAGAAATGGGATGAGACCCAAGTCCTGCACATGTCTGCAACCATATCATATATGGACTAATTCTATTAGATTCCAATCTAAGCAGGTATGGGCTTAATTAGTCCTTGAATAGACACTTATGATAATATTTAGGTACTAGAGGAAAATTATGTTGATTCAGCTGAAGACACTTTCCCCCTGCATCAGTACTAAACAAAGGTTTCAGAATAATGTAATGGAGCACTGTTGAAGGTGTTGTTTTATACCAGAATTAAAACTGGCCACTTATAGTCATTAAAGGTTATTGTCATTCAGAAGTTTAGTATGCTTATAAAATTTGCAGATACCACCAACGTGGAAGGGATGCAAGCACTTTGGAGGACAGGATTAGAAATCAGAATGACCTTGGAAATTGGAGATTTGGTCAGAAATCTACAAGATAAAATTCAATAGAGACAAGTGCAAAGTATTACACTTAGGAAAGAAAAATCAAAATGTGTAACTACACAAAGGAGAGTAAGTGGCTGTGCATTAGTACTGATTAGAAGAATCTGGGGTTGTAGAGAATCATGAATTGAATATGAGCCAACAATGTGATACAGTTGCAAAAAAAGGCTGTTTCCATTTTGGGGTGTATCAACAGGAGTGTTATATATAAAAGATGGGAGATAGTTGTTCCACTCTACTTCACACTTTGAGGCCTCAGCAGGAATATGGTCTCCAGTTTGGGTGATACACTTCAGGAAAGATGGACAAATTGGAGTCCAGAGAAGAGCAACAAAAAATGATAAAAGGTTTAGAAAACTTGACCTATGAGGAAGGGTTTAAAAAAAAACAAAAAACCCTGGGCATGTTTAGTTTTGAGAAGAGAAGACTGAGTGGGAACCTGATAACGGTGTTCAGGTATGATAAGTGCTGTTCTAAAGAGGACAGAGAAATTATTCTCCAAGTCCACTGAAGGTAGGGCAAGAAGTAATGGGCTTAACGTGCAGCAAGAGAGATTTAGGTTAGATATTAGGAAAAATCTAACTATAAGTGTTATTAAGATCTGGAATAGGCTTCCAAGGGAGATTATGGCAATCTCATAGGAAGTTTTTAAGAACAGGTTGACAAACACCTGTCAAGGATGGTCTAGGTATACTCTGAGCTGTCTCAGTGTTGGGGGCTGGACTTGACGACCTCTCAAAGTCCCTTTCAGCTCTGGATTTCTATGAGTTGGTGTGTGAATTGTTGGTCAAAGTCATGTACCCTAAAGGGAAAAGAGGCAAAAGGAGATTCAGGAACATTAAAAATACATGGAGGGGAGGGGGGGAAATATTTTTTAAAATATTCGCTCCTGTAGGAACTGAAATAGCAAAGGTTAAAAAAAATTGCCATAGGAAATTCTAAATATAGTTTCCAGTTAAAGAAAAGACAAACCACAACAGTTACAGCAAATCTTTCGAGGCTAAATAAAATCTTGAGACTTGTGCTGGCCTCTGCCAGACTCTCAGGTTAGCCTCAGTCCATCCAGGCTGGAACACACTTCCGCCTAAGCTAGGCTTCTAGGCTAACTTCAGTCACAGGGTAGACTAAGGGCTTGTCTACAGAGGGACACTGTGGAAAATTAATCTGAATTAACCACAGGTGTGAATTAAGTGGATTAGTTAAACTACATTAAATCCCTGTGTGGGCACTCACATTCAGAATTAAAGAGGCCATAATTCAATTTAAGCTTATTCACTCTCCAAAGTAGGAGCAGGCCTCTGTCTAAGCTAAACTCTGACATTGACTGAATCTTTAAGGAGTGGAGCAGACTTCATAGTGCCTTAGCTCCTTTCTCAGTACATTTTACCAATCCTTCCTTTCCACCAAACTCAAAATAGAGTCTCCCAACTAACAGCAAACACTACAGACTCCTACAGCTCCAGGAGAACTTTACTAGTACAGCTCCCTCAAGGTAAACCTATTGAGCTAGGAGGAAAGGAAACACCAGTTCTGCAGAGCACACATTGAAGCATGGTTACTACCTCCCCATTTCTCTTGGACCAAAACAAAAACTAATACCAATAACCCATTTAACTTAAACCAACCAATCCCTGGTTGTCCGCTCCCAGTCACAGACCACCCCATTACAGACACATGGCAATTTTTCTAAGAATCATGGTGTTATCTCTGGTTTCCTTCTAGTCAAATCACAGTAACATTCTCCCTATTCTAATTCCCTGCCATGTCAACTGAATACAGTACTTTTCCTCCTCTTCTTTCGTTACATTATCTATGTGATAAAACACTGTATTACACCATGTCAGCCCATGCTAGTGTCCCATGGCTATGGAATGCCTCACCTATTTGGGGACAGTCCCTTAAATTTAACCAGTTACTGTACACCAAATGTAAAAGGGTACAGTATTACTATATAGCTCATCAAGATTTATACCAGAGGAACCCAGTTAGTCGTTACTGTATTGTACTTGATATAATCAACATTTTAAAAAATAAGCACAAATTTCATATTTTATTAATTATTCACTGTTTTCTCTCTCTCCCTTTTGTATGTGACTGTTTATGCTACTCACAGTGCTGTTGACTGGGTATTTATTTGGGGTCACTAGCAGAGATCAAACAGAAGTGATTTACTGAATGGCAGTAAATTTATTATAAAATCCCCACAGAGTAAGATGTAGAATGAGCTCCTGGTGAAAATAGCATTCTAATTGGTCTTCTAGGGAATCACCTTAAACAGATTATTGCATATTGACAGAAATCAACAACAGAAGAATAAGAGTATTAAAACCTCATTATGTAATTATATACTTTGTCGCTAATGACAGCAGTTTAATTTCTGGTTAAAGCAGCAGTTATTGCATGTGGTTAAGCAAAATAACGTTATTTGGCACTCTATATCATTGACATTAAATGGAAAATCTAGAATATGCAAGCCCTGACTAGCATTATATGTGGATATTTCAAAGTCATCTGACATATCACAGCTTTGACTAGAGAAGTACACATATGACATACAGCAGTATAAATACATTATTCCTGGCACATCCAATATTTTAAGCCATAACAATAAGGCATTTCACCTGGGGGCGAGAGAAGATATTTTGCATTCTTAAATATTGTACATCAAATAACTCATAGGAAAATGTCCACAGAGTTGAAAAGATTTACTACAATTACAGTATAAAATTAGGGCTGGAGGGACACAAGTTATTGGTCCCAATACTGTTCACACACAATAGGGAAGAATAATTCCCTCCATTGCGGGAATTACTGGATCAAATTCTATAGCCTGTGTTGTGCAGGAGGTCAGGCTAGATGATCATAGCGATCCCTTCTGTCCCCAAAAAAATGTAATCAATGAATGCTTTGGGTAAAATACCAAACATTCCTTAGGGCCTAGTTCTACAACTTTTATTCATGCTTAGTAACACTTACTCAAACAATGAGTCTCATTGAATTAAATAAGGTTACTCATGTGACGGTATCTCTGTGCAAAATAATGCACCTAGTTTAAAATTGACTGTGTTCCTGTCTGCCAAAGCAAACGTATTTTCAGCAGCACCACAGTCTGGCAAAAGTACAATATCCATAAGTGTATAAGCCAGAGGTATTAATAGAGGGGTAATTCCAAAAACCACTGCTCAGAAGAAGAATGGCCCTCATTTCAATGAAGTCATAAAAGACCGATAACATCCAGATTGAAATACAAGTGCTTCTGATATTAGCCTTCATGATGCCACAGGTTAATTCAATTTATTAATCCTCCTATATGTATTACATAGGCAATCCAGAGCCATAATGTTCTCTGATGTCACTCCATCCATTTCAACTGAGCAGCACCTGGGATGAATCTGTCCCACAATGTCTAAGAAATAAATGTGATATATATCAAAGAGTATTATTTTAATGGTTTCATTTACTATTGTAATTCAAAGAGTCTGAGTTTAGGTTCAGATTTTGCTCAAAATTCTACATTCTTCTCACTAGTTCTCAATACAAATGTCCAAGTAGAAAGCAGAGTCAGACATTTAAATCTTATCTTCAGACACACAGGGCTCATTTTTCAATGTTCTCCTGAGGCATTTAACTGTACAATGCATAGGAGTTACTGAGCTCTTATATATGCCCAACAACTTGTCACATGTAGGGATAATAGTCAAGACCTTTCTTTATGCAAAAATTGTATAGGTAATTATGGTGGCAGGGATTAATTAAGAGGTCTATACCTACTCTATTGTCTTATCTTTATTAGGATAAAGGTGTGCCTTTAAAACTAATTGACACATGTAAAAACCCTAGTGTAGTCTGAGTAATTTGTATTTTAACATGTATTAGCTGGGTATGGTCAACCCTGACCCCTACCCAGATCATATGTATTAATATACAAATTGCTCAGATTACACTAGGGTTTTAATATATTAGCATATTAGTTCACTTTTTTTTTAAAAAACCACACCTTTTTCCTCTAATGTGGACACCACCTCTAAGGGTTAAATTATGTAAAAAAGCATACAAGTTGTTTTCACCACGTGGAAGTATAATTTTTGTAGAAAGTGATAACTTTAATAATTTTTCTAATTAAATATATACACCATACTGGAGAAATAATAAAAAAAATAAGTATTTCTAGAGCACCATTCATGTACTGATTACAATGCACATTACAAAGGTAGGTGTTATTACAGCTGGCCAAAAAAATGTAATTGTTTTGGGTGGGAAATGTTTTTTAGCTATCTTTGAAAGCTTGAGAATTTTCAAAAAAAATCTCATTAATACTCTTGAAATTTTGCAAATTATTTTCTACATTTTTGACCAACTTTATTTTAGAGATGGGGAAACTGAAGCACAAAAGGGCTAAGTGCCTTGCCCAAGTTAATGCAGTGAGTCAATAGAAAAAAAGGCATGGAAACCACCACATGTCTCCCCGTCACTAGACCAGTGGTGGGCAACCTGCAGCCCATCAAGGTAATCCGCTGACGGGCCACCAGACAGTTTGTTTACATTTGCACTGCCGCCCACAGCTCCCATTGGCCAGGAACGGTGAATAAACTGTCTGGCAGCCCACCAGTGGATTACCCTAACTGCTGCGTGCGGCCCTCAGGTTACCACCACTGCACTAGACCATGCTTATCAATAGCTAAAAGGAAAGTAATGTATCTTATGAACTGATTTAAAACAAATTTGACTTATGCAAGAAAAATTAGGACCCTGACATAACTTGGCCCTTTTACTTTTAAGCAGAGCATTGCATCAGATCAAAACAGATGAGAAAAATTCTACTGTTGCTGACTTTGAATCATGCTGGCCAAATGTGAAGAATGTCTGACCTTTGTGCACGAGATCTGTCTGCCTAAGTACAACGCATAAGATACTCTAGTATCAGTGATATTAACTAATTGAAAAGAGACACAGGAACTGTGCTGGATTTACTACTTGATTGTGCATAGGATCAGAACAAACCATAAAATAAGCCACTTTGTAATACCTCACTGATCATCATGCACAGGGTAGTCAAGAGCCATTTAAAAGCCTTTGTTATACAACATCCTCAACAAACCTAACTGTCATTAATGTACTATTTAGTCTGCCTGTTAGCAAAGCAATGTAATGAAACTGTGCTGCTACCTCATCTCATGTGCACTTTAATGGTGACTGGAGATAATTATATTTGGCTCTCTCTCTAATATGTACACAGGGGTAGTGAGAACAAAACTAGCAATATTGCATTGGGATTGTTTCCTCTCAAATTAAATTAGCACTAAACTCTTCAGAATAAAAGTAACATCTCTGTGGCAGGTGCAGTTCAGCTATAAAGATTATATACTATAGCAGATGCAGGCAGTGTCTGCTGTAGGAAGGATGAATGTCAACCTCAATTCCAATACCACTTTTTCATCTACTTATACATTTCTCATACAAATTCCTTTTGGCTGATATTTGCTATGCTTGGTCTTGGCCCAAAGGCATGAAGAGGAGGAGCAAAATCAGATGGGATGCCTTTTGAGTTATTTGAATACGAGGGGCTGGGAGGAGACACACTTTGTCATTTCAAACCTGGCTTGTTTTATGTATGTCATCAACACTTAAAAGTAACCCCCTCTTATAAGCCTAAGCACTCTAGGGGGCCAAAGAGCTGTTTAAAAATATTTCCTTATATAGGACAAGTGGAGCAAAGTCCTTGTGCTAAATGTTTAAGGTGTGTTAGTGGCTTAACTCAGTAGGCTTTACATGGCCCACTGTGGAAAAAGGAAGTAGAGAAATGTTCACTTTCCCACACACTGGAACTGCTGAAATCTCAGCTCCTGAAAGCATTTCAGAGGCTGTGGGAGCTTTTAGGTTTGTCAGGAGATGAACAACTTTCACAGATACTTTTGTGGGCTGGTGAACCAGCCGGTCACTAAATATCAATGCACTTCTCTAGTCTTTTGAGGCAGCAGTACAATTCTGGGTTCTTGTTTCACCAGGAGGATACAAAGCACTTGACACTTACTTAGTGTCAGGACTGCTGACCTGAGGAGGAATGCAGAACGAGACCCATTCCATACTGAATCGCTTGTGTGTTTTGTGATAGTGTGTGTTAAAGGTCTTGAAGGAACACCAAAGTCATTGAAGTGTATTTTCATGCTTAAACTTTGGCTTAAACCTATTGCCTGTTATAACACATGTTTAAGTGATATGCATACCACTAATTGCAGAATGATGCCCATGATAAATTATACAAATTATGCCCTTTTGACTGCCTCACCTGTGCTCTGCCCACTAGTCACCTTCCCAGGACTTTAATATTAAAACCTCCAAGTAGCTTCGAACAGCCACCATTTTAGAAGCAAAAACTTACCATAGTGATATTTCTTTTCCCATCAAATATGGAACTTCGCCTTCCTCACCAAAATAACTTCACTGGCCTGATGTGCCAGGAAGGGTGCAATTTTTGAGTCCACTCATGAGTAATGTGACCATTCCAAATTCATGCCACTAAAGCTTTCATAGTATGCCTTCATATATGCCTTTTATATAATGAGAGTCTCTGAAAAAAGTTTGATTTAATTAGCCTTTTTCTAATTCAACTATTTAAAGCTTCGTGCCTTAGAAAGCCCAGGTGTTTTAATTTTTCACATAGACTCAGATATTAAGGTCAGAAAGGACCATTATGATGTAGTCTGACCTCTTGCACAATGCAGAGCACAGAATCTCACCCACCCACTCCTGCAATAAACCGCTCACCTATGTCTGAGCTACTGAAGTCCTCAAATCATGGTTTAAAGACTTCAAGGAGCAGAGAATCATCCAGCAAGTGACCCGTGCCCCATGCTACAGAGGAAAGCAAAACACCTCCAGGGCCTCTTCCAATCTGCCCTGGAGGAAAATTCCTTCCTGACTCCAAATATGGCGATCAGCTGAACCCTGAGTATGTGGGCAAGATTCACCAGCCAGATACACAGGAAAGAATTTTCTGTAGTAACTCAGATCCCACCCAATCACAGGCCATTGGGCCTATTTACCATGAATAGATAAAGATGAATTAATTACCAAAATCATGTCCTTATTGTGTACATTAATTTCCACTTTGTAACATTTTCTTCATACATAGTTTAATAAACTGTCTCTCAGTGAGGAAAGATTCATTTACATGCAGTACGAGACAGCAGAGAAGCAAAATCCCATCTTACCGGATTCAAAGGTGTTTCAAAGAAATACAACTTCGGTTGAAAAAGAAAGGAAAATTTCAGAGCACACGAAAACACTGAAAATCTACTCAAGTGTTTCCCAACTGACCAAAGATATCTTTGTGAAGGTCAGACCCTTTGTAGGCCCATGATAACCTTACACTGATTTCCTCATCCCCCATTCCCTGAAAATATCCTGGAATCAAGGAGTTAAACAAAGGGAGCCTTTGAAGTTATGTCTATACTGCAATCATGGTATGTACCTGCAGCTCGTGTAGATGTACCCAAGCCAACATTAATCTAGCTAGCTCAGGTACTGGAACACTGAAGCCAGGGCAGTATGGGCTTCATCATGGGCTGTAAGAGCCTGCTCAGAATTCTGGGTCATTACATGTGGGGTTAGTCAATGCTGAAGCACATGCTGCTGCAGCTTCACACCTCTAGTACCCAAGTAAGCTAGATTAAAGTTAGGTTGGATATATAAACACTAAAGCTGCAACACCCCATGACTGCATACCCTTTTTTTGCAAGGGAGAGGGAGCAGTGAGGAGGGAGTAGTGGTGGAAGAAGCAGCAAGTTGGAGAGAAAAGTCAGCACAGCACGTGGTGAGCCATTAAAAATGGCTTCCATGATTCTAAGGTTTGGTCATAGACTATGGAGGCAGATTCCCAGCTGGTGTAAACGGTTAGAGCTTCACCGTGGCTATGACAATGTAGCCATTGGAGCTAACAGAAAGCAATGTAACACTAACTCCCTGTAAGAGTGTCAAAATCACTCCTGCTGACCTCTCAAAGGTGCTGGTTAAATTTAACAAATCAGAGGATCACAATCAGTACTACATAACCTGTCTTAATCAACAGCTCAATACATTCAGAAATGCTCTGTGAAAAAAGAGTTACTGAAGAAGGGTTTGCATTCGGTTGATATGAAATTTTCACGTGGACAGAAAAATTCCACTCAAAGCACTGCATGTCTGTAGAAGCTCTGTGAAATCTGAAATGATCAGATTTCACAAGAGTTTTTAATTTCACTGCAGATTTCGTGTCAGGTTGCATACAGCCAAGCATTATATTTGCTTTGGAAATAGATTCAACTGCAGTTGCCCATGCTAGTGTGTGTGTACATTACATGCTGCTAATGCTTAATAACAGGGAGATAGCTTTAGTTCTTACTTTGTCTTCAAACTGAATTATACTTGTCTACTGAATTACAAAAACTTGAATGGCAGCCAATGTTAAATTACACTGATGCAGTTACGACACTCATTTCTTCAAGAAATGAAATATGAATTAGATGGGAATATACAACATGAAATAGCTTCACATTTTCTTTCAGCGTTTCAGAACTTCAGGGAAATTGGCTTTTCTGATGCATCTAATTTCTCAAGTTAGACTGTATGCCAGAATTCATCCCAGTCCCCAATCCTGTGCAGCATGGTATTTGGGGTTATGTACTCCACAATGCATGTCACTGTTTTGAACAAAAACAAATGCCTTTTTCTATGGTGTGAAAATACAAAAGTGCTGCTAAAAAAAAGAAAATTCAAAACCAAACAACTTACCAGTTAGGTAGAAAATTATCCAAATAAGGCTACATTTGGGATAATACTAAACAGAAGTAGAAAACATGGATATGGAAAAAGGAGTGTGTGTTTTGGTTTTATAGCAATGACAAGACAGATTCAATAATAGCACGGTGGAACTGCAGCACATTATATGCACTATACCTTCTTTCTCTTTATGTACACATAGGTAGGGATCCTAGTTTTCCCACGATAAAAAACACAATTCTGATTAAAAACAACAAAACATAAAAATCCACATTTTCCCACAATTAAAATGAAATGCTCAACTTTAGTTTTCTTACCCATATATGGGTATCAGTTGAACTGAATTTTTATTGTTCCCCCCCACACACACACACATTTATCTGAGCCTCCATTATCCAGCTAACTGTATTAACTGAACCACCAGCCGCCCAGAGCTGATAATGGCAGGGCTCAGGCAGTCAGCTGGGGCTCACCATTCTAGCCCTGCAAGGCTGACTGTCCAAGCCCCTGCCCCACATCTTAAAATAAGGGATAGAAAGCTTTTTGCCAGTTCTCCTGATTATTCCAATTTTTGATTATCCATCTGTCAAATATAAAGGGAAGGGTAAACCCCCATAAAATCCCTCCTGGCCAGAGGAAAAATCCTCTCACCTGTAAAGGCTTAA
This sequence comes from Natator depressus, assembly GCF_965152275.1. NCBI lineage: Eukaryota > Metazoa > Chordata > Testudines > Cheloniidae > Natator > Natator depressus. The sequence goes on from NC_134235.1 coordinate 130,357,914, forward strand.
GAAGCTAAAGGTAACCTCACTGGCACCTGACCAAAATGACCAATGAGGAGACAAGATACTTTTGAAAGCTGGGAGGAGGGAGAGAAACAAAGGGTCTGTGTCTCTGTCGGTATGCTGCTTTGCCGGGGATAGAACAGGAATGGAGTCTTAGAACTTTTAGTAAGTAATCTAGCTAGGTATGCGTTAGATTATAATTTCTTTAAATGGCTGAGAAAAGAATTGTGCTGAATAGAATGACTATTTCTGTCTGTGTGTCTTTTTTGTAACTTAAGGTTTTGCCTAGAGGGATTCTTTATGTTTTGAATCTAATTACCCTGTAAGGTAAGGTAATCCTGATTTTACAGGGGTGATTCCTTTACTCCTATTTACTTCTATTTCTATTAAAAGTCTTCTTGCAAGAAAACTGAATGCTTTTTCATTGTTCTCAGATCCAAGGGTTTGGGTCTGTGGTGACCTATGCAAATTGGTGAGGATTTTTACCAAACCTTTCCCAGGAAGTGGGGTGCAAGGGTTGGGAGGATTTGGGGGGGAAAGACGTGTCCAAACTACATTTCCCAGTAAACCCAGTTAGAGTTTGGTGGTGGCAGTGGTTATTCCAAGGACAAAAGATAAAATTAATTTGTACCTTGGGGAAGTTTTAACCTAAGCTGGTAAAAGTAAGCTTGGGAGGTTTTCATGCAGGTCCCCACATCTGTACCCTAGAGTTCAGAGTGGGGGAGGAACCTTGACACATCTGTCCCCAGACTCAATTGATCAGATAAATGGGGTTCTGCTGACAATATAAAGCACAGTCAAAAAACCAGCCACAAGAGGGGAAGGTTGTACACACTGAATAAGTGATACTGATACTTTTGGTAAAATTTAGTTGACAGTTAATATGTTTTTATTTTTTCCACAAAATGTAAAGACTAAAGATTCTCTGTAAAAAACACAAAATCTGCATTTTTCCATGTTTTTTCGATGGCAAATGATTTCTAGGATCCCTGCACATAAATAAGCACGTACGATACAAATAAGATGTTCCTGTTTGTGTCTCAGGCAGAAACATTATCCTCCATGCTGAAGCTTGTTATTTATTTGGTTTGTTATTACAAACAAAAAACCACACGCACCAACAGAACTCTTTTGGTTAGTTATATTTAGCAGCTTGTTGATCCAAAGCATGCATAACAGTGATGAGAGATATTTCAGAAAAAGAATTTAAAACATGAAGTACTTCATTAATTAAAATGTAAATGACTTCTGAGAGTCAATTTTGGGATTTGTTCTGTTCTATTAACGCAGCCCTCTCATTCAGCTTCTCAAAAGAAGCCTTAAAGTGCCTGATTCAGCCCTTGCTAAAGTCAATAAGAAGAAGGATGGAAAACTCCCTGGTTGGGGCACTAGCCTGGGACTTGAAAGACTCAGGGCAAGTCTACACTACCACTTATGTGGATATAACTTGCTTCACTTCGAAGAGCGAAAAAGCCACACACCCCTGAGAGACACAAGTTACAGCTACTTAGCGGTGGTGTAGACAGCAGTTATGTTGGCAGCAGATGCTCTCCCGACAACACAACTGCCTCCTCTCATGGAGGTGAAGTAATTATACTGATGGCGTACAGCATCTTCACCAGATGTGCTGCACAGTGCAGTGCTGCTCATGTTGACCAGCCCTCAGAGTCAATTCCACAGTCTTGCTATGTCACATTGGGAAGTCATTCAGGCCCAGATCCACAAAGTGACTTAGGTATGTAACTCCCACTTCAAGCACCAAAGTCTTAATGTAGGCACCACAGATTCTCAAAGCCCCTGTGGCACTACCACATAACTTTGGAAGCACCTAAAAATCCTAGACACCTAAATTTCAACCATTAAAGAGGCCGAGGCACCTAAGTTCTGCCTCTGGGCCTGTGCACTGTTCGATTTTGTGCTACATGTAAGCACAGATTTTAGATACTGTCATAAATATAAAGGGAAGGGTAAACCCCTTTAAAATCCCTCCTGTCCAGAGGAAAAATCCTCACAAATTGGAGTTAGCCAAACTGGAGACAATAAAAGAAACCGAAAAAGCTCTAGAAGCTGCTCACAGGAGAGCTATGGAAGCAAGGGACAAAGAACTGGAGAAGGAAAAAGAGAGGAAGCATGTGGAGGAGTTGAAGATAAAGGTTCAGCAGAATATACCAACAAACCCTAGCAATCCTTTTCCAGGTACCACTTCTCATCCCAGAAAGTTCCCCACCTACAAGGCAGGTGATGATACTGAGGCCTTCTTAGAAAACTTCAAAAGGTCCTGCCTTGGGTACAGCATCTCTACTGACCAATACATGGTAGAGCTGAGGCCGCAGCTCAGTGGACCCTTAGCTGAGGAGGCGGCTGAAATGCCTAAGGAACACATGAACAAGTATGAACTGTTTAAATCCAAGGCGAGAGTCAGAATGGGGATAACACCCGAGCATTCTCGGAGGTTCAGAGCGCTAAGATGGAAACCAGACGTGTCATTTACTCGACATGCTTACCACATAGTGAAACATTGGGATGCCTGGATATCAGGAGCAAGTGTTGAATCTCCAGTAAATTTGCCCTTCCTAATGCAAATGGAACAATTCTTAGAGGGTGTTCCTGAGGAAATAGAAAGATACATCCTAGATGGGAAGCCCAAAACTGTAATCGAGACAGGAGAGATTGGAGCCAGATGGGTGGAGGTGGCAGAGAAGAAGAAAACTGGTCGCAGTTGGAGTGGAGACCAGAAGGGACAACCCCAGACCACACCCTATTACCGGGGGCTGCCCAAAGCCCCACCTACCTCCCAAAGAACCCTCCAGACCCCTTATTGTCCCACCACCCTGTTCTCCAGCAACCCACCTTGTCCCAGTGACCCGTCAGCTGGACGATGTTTTAAATGTAACGAGCTGGGGCATGTAAAGGCCAACTGCACCAAGAACCCCAACAGATTACAGTTCATTGCACCGGAATCACACCAGAGATCTGCAGGCCCAGATACCTCCCAGATACCCTTGGAGCGGAGGGAAACTGAGTGTGGGCGGGAAGAAGGTCACCGTGTGGAGGGACACCGGAGCACAAGTGTCAGCTATCCATGCTTCCTTAGTGGACTCCAATTTAATCAACCCCGAGATCCGAGTGACAAGTCAGCCCTTCAAGTCCAACTCTTTCGATTTGCCTACAGCCAAGTTGCCTGTCCAGTACAAGGGCTGGTCAGGAACGTGGACTTTTGCAGTCTATGATGATTATCCCATCCCCACGCTCTTGGGGGAAGACTTGGCCAATCACGTGAAGTGGGCCAAGAGGGTGGGAATGGTCACCCGCAGCCAGGCTAAACAAGCCGTGAGGCCTAGCTCTGTTCTGGAAACTTCTATCAGGACCTGGTCAGAGGTGATGGACCCGGACCCCAGGCCAATGTCTGCAACAGCAGTAGTGGATCCAGTCCCAGAGACCCAGACGGAACCAGTCCCAGAACCGGAACCAGCCGAACAACCAGCACCAGACCCATTGCCAGCACTGAATCCAGTACTTGCAACCTCAACACCAGAGGGCCCCACCGAACCTGAACCGGCAGTAGCCCATAACCCTACACAAGAGGCTCAGCCAGAGCTTGAGCCCCAACAGAGTGTCCCAGCAGAAAGCGGTTCACAGTCAACGGAAACAGCCCCATCCCCTACATCGCTTCCAGAGGGACCAAGCATCAGTTTCTCATTGGATTGTGGACCTATGTCTCCAGCATCGAGGGAACAGTTCCAGACTGAACAGGAAGCAGATGAAAGCCTCCAGAGAGCTTGGATGGTGGCCCAGAGCAACCCACCGCCTCTCAGCTCTTCTAATTGATCCAGGTTTGTTGTAGAAAGAGGACTTTTATACAAGGAAGCTTTCTGGTGGACACCAGGAAGACTGGCATCCTCAGAGACAGTTGGTAGTTCCAACTAAATACCGGGCCAAGCTCTTGAGCTTAGCCCACGATCACCCTAGTGGCCATGCTGGGGTGAACAGGACCAAAGACCGTTTGGGGGGGTCATTCCACTGGGAGGGAATGGGCAAGGATGTTTCTACCTATGTCCGGTCTTGTGAAGTATGCCAAAGAGTGGCAAAACCCAGGTCAAAGCCCCTCTCCAGCCACTCCCCATCACTGAAGTTCCATTTCAGCGAGTAGCTGTGGATATTCTGGGTCCTTTTCCGAAAAGGACACCCAGAGGAAAGCAGTACATACTGACTTTCATGGATTTTGCCACCCGATGGCCGGAAGCAGTAGCTCTAAGCAACACCATGGGCTAAAAGTGTGTGCCAGGCACTAGCAGACATTTTGCCAGGGTAGGTTGGCCCTCCGACATCCTCACAGACGCAGGGACTAATTTCCTGGCAGGAACTATGGAAAACCTTTGGGAAGCTCATGGGGTAAGTCACTTGGTTGCCACTCCTTACCACCATCAAACAAATGGCATGGTGGAGAAGTGTAATGGAACTTTGGGGGCCATGACACGTAAATTCATAAATGAGCACTCCAATGATTGGGACCTAGTGTTGCAGCAGTTGCTCTTTGCCTACAGAGCTGTACCACACCCCAGTTTAGGGTTTTCCCCATTTGAACTTGTATATGGCCGTGAGGTTAAGGGGCCATTACAGTTGGTGAAGCAGCAATGGGAGGAATTTACACCTTCTCCAGGAACTAACATTGTGGACTTTGTAACCAACCTACAAAACACCCTCCGAACCTCTTTAGCCCTTGCTAAAGAAAACTTACAGGATGCTCAAAAAGAGCAAAAAGCCTGGTATGATAAACATGCCAGAGAGCATTCCTTCAAAGTAGGGGACCAGGTCATGGTCTTAAAGGTGCTCCAGGCCCATAAAATGGAAGCATCGTGGGAAGGGCCATTCACGGTCCAGGAGCGCCTGGGAGCTGTTAATTATCTCATAGCATTCCCCACCTCCAACCGAAAGCCTAAGGTGTACCATATTAATTCTCTCAAGCCCTTTTATTCCAGAGAATTAAAGGTTTGTCAGTTTACAGCCCAAGGAGGAGAGGACGCTGAGTGGCCTGAAGGTGTCTACTACGAAGGGAAAAGTGCTGGTGGTGTGGAAGAGGTGAACCTCTCCATGACCCTTGGGCGTATGCAGCGACAGCAGATCAAGGAGCTGTGCACTAGCTACACGCCAACGTTCTCAGCCACCCCAGGACTGACTGAACGAGCATACTACTCCATTGACACAGGTAATGCTCGCCCAATTAAAGTCCAACCTTACCGGGTGTCTCCTCAAGCTAAAACTGCTATAGACCAGGAGATCCAGGATATGTTACAGATGGGTGTAATCTGCCCCTCTGGAAGTGCATGGGCATCTCCAATGGTTCTAGTTCCCAAACCAGATGGGGAAATACATTTTTGGGTGGACTACCGTAAGCTAAATGCTGTAACTCTCCCAGACAACTATCCAATGCCATGCACAGATGAACTATTAGAGAAACTGGGACGGGTCCAGTTCATCTCTACCTTGGACTTAACCAAGGGGTACTGGCAGGTACCGCTAGATGAATCTGCCAAGGAAAGGTCAGCCTTCACCACACATCTTGGGCTATATGAATTTAATGTACTCCCTTTCAGGCTGCGAAATGCACCAGCCACCTTCCAAAGACTTGTAGATGGTCTCCTAGTGGGAATAGGAGAATATGCAGTCGCCTACCTTGACGATGTGGCCATATTTTCAGATTCCTGGGCAGACCACCTGGAACATCTACAAAAAGTCCTTGAGCGCATAAGGGAGGCAGGACTAACTGTTAAGGCTAAGTGTCAAATAGGCCTAAACAGAGTGACTTACCTTGGACACCAGGTGGGTCAAGGAACTATCAGCCCCCTACAGGCCAAAGTGGATGCTATCCAAAAGTGGCCTGTCCCAAAGTCAAAGAAACAGGTTCAATCCTTCTTAGGCTTGGCCGGTTATTACAGACGATTTGTACCGTAATACAGCCAAATCGCCACCCCACTGACAGACCTAACCAAAAAGAAACAGCCAAATGCTGTTCAGTGGACTGAAAAGTGTCAGGCGGCCTTTAACCAGCTTAAAGCGACACTCATGTCTGACCCTGTACTAAGAGCCCCAGACTTTGACAAACCGTTCCTAGTAACCACAGATGCGTCCGAGCGTGGTGTGGGAGCAGTTTTAATGCAGAAAGGACCTGATCAAGAATTCCACCCTGTAGTGTTTCTCAGCAAAAAACTGTCTGAGAGGGAAAGCAACTGGTCAGTCAGTGAAAAAGAATGTTACGCCATTGTCTACGCCCTGGAAAAGCTACGCCCATATGTTTGGGGATGGCGTTTCCACCTGCAAACCGACCATGCTGCACTACAGTGGCTTCATACCACCATGGGAAATAACAAAACTTATTTGGTGGAGTTTAGCTCTCCAAGATTTTGATTTCGACATCCAACACATCTCAGGAGCTTCTAACAAAGTGGCTGCTGCACTCTCCCGTGAAATTTTCCCAGAATGAACTGCTTAATATCGTCCTTGAGATGTGGAAAATATTGTTAGTCTTTATGTACTTGGTAGTATATTTAGAGGTGCATGTGTCTTATTAACTCTGTTTTTCCTCAAGCTCCAGGAAGAAATCCCAGCCAGCGTTTCACCCTAGCTGAGATTTTGGGGGGCGTGTCATAAATATAAAGGGAAGGGTAAACCCCTTTAAAATCCCTCCTGGCCAGAGGAAAAAAATCCTCTCACCTGTAAAGGCTTAAGAAGCTAAAGGTAACCTCACTGGCACCTGACCAAAATGACCAATGAGGAGACAAGATACTTTTGAAAGCTGGGAGGAGGGAGAGAAACAAAGGGTCTGTGTCTGTCGGTATGCTGCTTTGCCGGGGATAGAACAGGAATGGAGTCTTAGAACTTTTAGTAAGTAATCTAGCTAGGTATGCGTTAGATTATGATTTCTTTAAATGGCTGAGAAAAGAATTGTGCTGAATAGAATGACTATTTCTGTCTGTGTGTCTTTTTTGTAACTTAAGGTTTTGCCTAGAGGGATTCTTTATGTTTTGAATCTAATTACCCTGTAAGGTAAGGTAATCCTGATTTTACAGAGGTGATTCCTTTATTTCTATTTACTTCTACTTCTATTAAAAGTCTTCTTGTAAGAAAACTGAATGCTTTTTCATTGTTCTCAGATGCAAGGGTTTGGGTCTGTGGTGACCTATGCAAATTGGTGAGGATTTTTACCAAACCTTTCCCAGGAAGTGGGGTGCAAGGGTTGGGAGGATTTTGGGGGGAAAGATGTGTCCAAACTACATTTCCCAGTAAACCCAGTTAGAGTTTGGTGGTGGCAGTGGAGATCCAGGGTCAAAGGATAAAATTAATTTGTACCTTGGGGAAGTTTTAACCTAAGCTGGTGAAAGTAAGCTTGGGAGGTTTTCATGCAGGTCCCCAGATCTGTACCCTAGAGTTCAGAGTGGGGGAGGAACCTTGACAGATACACTGGGCATTTGTGGGTACAAACCCCACATTTACAAGTACAAATGGTGCATTTGATGCATAGTTGGCCAAATGACCCACACAACTGAGCCTATGAATGTGTAAATAATGTGCAATTGTATACAGACATTTGATGAGCCAGATGCAGCGGTAACAAATGTTGATTTAAATTACAGTCAGTCTCCATTGGTGTGAATGGTGTAAGTTAGTATGCTGAGGGGTCACAAGAGTGAGGCTGGGAAAAGAAAAGCAACGCATAGGATGTCTCAAGAAATCTTAAGAGACCTGACACCTCCTAGTTTATCTTTTGACTTCTTGGCCTGTCCTGTAGGTAATTTTTCTTGCTACAGATTCATCTGCTGTTCCTAATTGTTTGAGGTCACAAACAATAGCAGTCGGAATGCCATATGCTTTTGGAGAAAAATCCCCTTGTATAAAAAAAAAAATCAGTGATTTGTGTAAGAGCAGCAACAGAGTTCGCTATCAATCACACATAGTATTTGTATGGCTCTGTTCTGAATACAAATACTGAATGCAGTTAATGGAGTTGAAAATCTTGCCGTATACTTAAACAAAATCAGTATGTCCATTTCAGTAGATGATTCTGAAGCAGATACAGCAAATACCTATGGACCAGATGCTTCCTGGTTTTTACATGGGTGTGTAGTGGGGTGGAGGAAGAAGGGGAAAAGGGACTCAAGTAGCTTTATCCCTCCTAGGACTTGTCTACGCTTAAAACGCTACAGTGGCACAGCTGCAGCACTTCAGTGTAGACGCTACATACGTCAAGAGCGGGCGTTTTCCCGTCAGCATATGTAATCCACTTCCAAAAGAAACAGAAGCTAGGTTGACCGAAAGTTTTCTACATCATGGGTAGATCAGCTTAACTATATTGTTCTGGGACATAGATTCTTCACACCCATGAGCAATATATCTGGGTCAACCAAGCTGTCTCGTGTAGACCAGGCCCTAGTGCATACTGCATAAGGGTCAGGCCAAACTTCAGTCCCTGTACTTGGTGGAGTGCAAGAACCTCTCCATCCATACTCTGAGGGCACACAGCACCCCAAAGGGGAGCAGGAAGAGTTAGGGAAGAGGCAAAGCAATGATTCAGCAGCACAAGGGGAGCAAACTTCACCCCAAAAACCGGCATAAGCAGCAAATATGCTCCCTCCTCCCAATATAAAGCATCAAAGGGCTGCTTCCCAAAGCAGAAGTTGTCCTCCTAGTGTACTCCCTGAAGCAATACAACTCTGCACAACCCCTTACTATGAGCTTTGTCTTAACAGTGTTGCCCCTTTTCAACCCAAAAGGCTCAAAGTTTGGGGCCCTGGGGGATGTTCCAATTGGAAGTAGAGATTGGTAGAGTCTGATATTTTCTTTGATGCAATCTTGTTTATTTACAAGGACTGCAGAAAGTCCTTGGTCTCTAAACACACAAGGAACCAAGAATGAAAGGAGCAGTTTTAGTGTACAGCCCCCAAGCCTCATTGGCCAACACCACATACAAAACCACCCTTTAGATTTTTCCAGGGTCACAGTGTTTACAGGCTCCTGCTTGGCTTTGGTGCTCTTTCTCCACACACCCCTCTGCCCAAAACAATACTCAGCCAAAAGTGCCTTCCTGGGTGTGTGCGCACACACAAACACATCCCTTTTGTCTTAGGTGGGGGGGGTTATACTGACAGTCATATTAATTGAAGGGTGAGTTCACACCTACAATTGCAACAGGGCTTTAACTCAATCCATAACAAGGGTTCACCCAGCACATAATAGGCACAATATAGTCCACAGACTGAAGCTAGAAATTCTCTAGATGAAGGCAGGCTTTTTGAGGCTGACTCTACTTCAGTGAGCCAGGGAAAAGGTTTTAGAAGGTGCACGGCTATTGTGCATTTCCTGATTTGTCCCTTAGTACTGGTGATGAGGAAGAAGGCAAGACTGGGTCTTAAATTGCACTACTGATCACAGAAATGGAGGCATCAGCTACGGTAGATTACTAAAGATGTCATGCTTTTTCTGGCACTACTGTAACACTCCACTTCCCTTCAAAAGGAAGTAAACAAGTGATCTAGAGATGCTGAGCAAAATTACAATGAAAGGCATGAGACCTCATGATCACACGTTAAAAAACCCAAACTCTAAGCATCAGAGAATGACCTGCTGAGATCATCCACCTGTGACATCAAAGGAGATTTCAGCCAGGTGAGATCTCTGTTGTGCAATCCTGAGTGGGGTATCTAAAACAGAATGAGAATCCAGCAGAGACTTATAGGACAATAAAAAGAATCTACAGGAGCTCTCCACATCTCCTCTCCCCAGAGAGCTCTAAACTGTTCAGCTGTGAAGCTATTTGATTTATTTTGTGTGGGAGATCCCTAGCAGGCTGACCTTTGTGCTGCTCAGAGGAGCCAAGAGCAAATTCCATGACCTTCCCCAGCTAGTCAAGCAGCAGCTATTTTTAGCTGGATTCAGCCCTGATGTAACACCAAGATGTTCAAAGCTTATATTGATATGCTTCTTTAATTTATATAGCCGTGCTTTCTTTAAAAGCAGCATTTTAAATGTAGGTATGAAAGTGTCAGGCTTCACTTTGACTACCTGAGCATTTGTTGTTTTGCATCATAATCTCAATGTTAAACAGAGTTTTTAACTAAAGAAAGAACAGGAGGACTTGTGGCACCTTAGACTAACCAATTTATTTGAGCATAAGCTTTCGTGAGCTACAGCTCACTTCATCGGATGCATCTGCTAAAGTGAGCTGTAGCTCACGAAAGCTTATGCTCAAATAAATTGGTTAGTCTAAGATGCCACAAGTCCTCCTTTTCTTTTTGCAAAGACAGACTAACACGGCTGCTATTCTGAAACCAGAGTTTTTAACTGTTACTTTTGATCAGTATTTTACAACATATTAGTCAAGCCTGGCTTAGTCTTTGTAGTCTCTTTCTGGAGAAAATTATGCCAAACATGACTTTAAAATCTCCTTTAATAGTACACACATCAATGAACTCCACATGCCAGTGTCTGATACCAAGCTAATCAAGATTAATGGATTCATTTACCAGGTGGTTACAATGTTATTAAAATGCAAATGGTTGGTTTCTGTTAATTGTTTAATATCAGATACCATTAATCTGGGGAGCTTTACATTTTCAGTTCATCTGAGAAGCTTGAAATAAAAATAATAATTAAAAAAAACTGTAAGAAGTCTTTTCCCCTTCACAGGGCTCTCAGCAAATAGAGTACAAAACAAGGTAGCTGTTGTAAACAAGAAAAGGAAGAGAACATTTGGATACTTTGTGCCCATTTCATAGTATTAGATTGAGGGGTGGAGGGAAAGAAGGACAAAAGATCAACAATATTCTTAACTGAGCACAAGTTTATTTGAAGTCCTGAAAAGCCATTAACATCTGATGGGAAACAATGAACTCAAAACAGCAGGACACTGAGCCCTCTGGCCCTAACCCCACAAAGCACCCATTACAAAGTTTAGAGTTAAGCACATGCTTAAATGCTTTTCAGGATTAGGTCCAGAGTGCTCTGCACCTGGCAAGATTAAACCTACATGAGTCAAAGAACTTCTTTCAGTCCAGTGTAGTAACTGAAGCAGGTAGCTGCATGCCAGTTGGCTCCTAGAATTTAACATTTGTTTTAATATCATTTTATATGGATACCCAGAGGAGGCCTTAGAAAACTTTCATATTTGGATAGTAAGTGGTCCATAACTGATCCAAATCCTGCATTGCAATACTCTGTATCACTTACCATTAGTATCCAGAGCATACTCTTCGCGATATAATGCCTTCATTTCACATGGGCGACTTGACCAACTTGAATCTCGTTTCCTACATGAACGGATGGCTGCAGAGTAGATAACCCCCAAACCAGTATAGACCCTTCTGTGTCTCTCACTGAAGAGAGTCAGACCAAAAGATTATCTCTGAACATTAAGTTTCTCTTTTATATTCTCCTCTCGCATATACTGACGTTTAGTGCAAGAAAACTAAAATTGAATACATGCCCTTTACTTTAGGCTGATGTATTAGATATTAGTTCCTTACTTTTGAGCATCATGTTTTTGCCTAAAAATTGAAAAATGAGCACGATCACAGAAATGGATAAAAGAATAAGATCAGCATATCATTTAAGGATTTTTGAACACATGTATTCTGGTATGTTAAAAAAAATGAATATATGTGGATGACTGTTTAGCTACCCATTTACAATTTTCTAGTGAAAACTGAATTGTATGGGCAGATTCCCTGATTAACAGGTAAATTTAGATAAATGAAAGGGTCATTTAAGCCACAATTATAGAGAGGCAGAGAAACATATGAACCAGTAAAGCAGAACATTGAGCATTAATACTAGAGATCTTGTGATATTTGTATAGGTAGAAGATTGAGCCTTATAAAGATCAACAACAAACATGCATTTGTTATAATCCACATATATTTGGATCTTTGTGAAAGAAGGATTCTCTTGTGGGTAAGGCAATGTGGGTTGAGTTCCTGGCTTTACTGCAGACTAATCATGCAAACTGGACAGGTCTTTTATCTCTCCCTGGCTCCAGCCTACATCTGTAAGGGTTAATAATACTTCCATATTCGGAACTGTTGTGGAGATAAAGGTCTGAATGTTTTTGAGGTATTCTGATACCATGGGGAAGGGGCCATGTAAATATTTAGACAGAGGTAGATATATGTTGCCTGTTTTTATGGCAACTACTTCACCCTATAATTTTTATAGCAAATATGCTTATTTCAAACAGTATCGTGCAGATAGTACACTAGAAAGAACTAACTATTTTAGCTAATAGGGCATTTAAGGGCCTGGAACAACTGGCATTACTGGGTGTAATGCTTTTTACAGTGAGCAGTCACATTGTGAAGCTTTGGGGGACAGGCCAGTGGCACAAATATTGCTTGCCATTTTCTAGGAATGAATCCTCACTCAGCCTGGAGTGTGTCAAATCCTGTTGGCTCAAGAGGATTCAATTTGGACATCTCTGTATCAGCAGTGATTCCTGAAAGATCTAAGTAGATTCTGCAGCTGGAAAACAGGACTGTCTGGTTTTGGATGTGAACACCAAACCTACAGAAAGCAGTACATCTATAAGAGGCCAACTTTTAAAACCATCCATTCCCATCTTTGAAGTGGTTCATCTCTGTTTTGGTCCTTCATAACTTCTGTTTAATCTTGACTCAGATTTCTTGGCTTTTCAAATGCTCAGGTTTGTATTCAGCTATGATCTTCTAATTACAGTGTTGTAAACTCACTGTCTATTCCCGCTCTTAACTATCTTAAGTTTTTCTGGTTGGCAGTCAAACTATTTGTCAGATGTATACTGACAAATAATCCCTCCTTCTTGGTTTTCAGTGTATTTCTTATTTGGATTTTTCTTCCAGACAGACTGGTGTGGATTAAAAGTAGTTTGCTCCTTTGTGTGCATTTGGTTCTTTGAAATTCCAGGCAGTTGAATAAAGCAGTTTATCTTACCTGTTTAATTACACATGCCTTGTTTGTCTCTATATAGCAGTCTTATCAAACAAAAAAGCCAATTTTGATTGTCAAGTGAATATTAAGAACTATGAATCATTGCTTCATGATGACTCACTGTCTTTCTTTGTGAGTTCCTTCTTTTCTGTATGCATTAAGGGTTTTTCTTAAAATGAAGACACTTAATCTTTTTAAAGTTCATACATAAATGAATTTGAATGTACTGTGAAAGGAAATAGTAGAAATACATTTATGACTTAAGGTGAAATCAAGTCAATGTTATACTGACTTACAATAGAAACATTCAGAATTAACTGAACTCACTCAAAACTTGAAGTGGCCTTTTTGTATTAAAGAACATTTCTATTTTGAAAGCTTCTGAAAACAAAGCTAGAAGGCTAAAAGGTTGTATTTAAGATTGTCGAACCCATGAAATATTATACCTATTCCTATGTTCATCTCATCACTATTCCATTGTTTTGTTGACTTTCTAGCTCTACTGCTTCAACAATCATTTGATCTCCCATTGCTGATTCCCTCTTCATCTGGTATCAAAAATATGAGATAGGTGAAGACAAAGATCACAAGAATGTGATCACAGAACAATGGGGAAGGAAAGGAATATTTTCTCCAGTGAGACCTCACTCACAAATGTGATATGTAGAAAGTGTCTGACACAGCAGATGCACTGCAAGAACTCAAAGGGAAACCACCACTTACTAGGAAATCATATGACCTGAACAATATATCAAAGAAGATGCTGAAGCATAGCAGTGAACATATCCAGAATGGGCTAGAACTATATAACCTTACCCTCAAATCTGAATAGTTCCATGAGACATGGTCAAATGGACTAATTACCTCAATATACAAAAGCGGAGATGCCCTCTACCCAAAACTACAGAACTACCTGTGTTAGCAACAATATCGGTAAACTATTATGTAGCATCTTCAATACAAGAATACAGGATTGTGACCAGCCACAATATAATCCAGAAAAACCAGACTGGGTTCCTCCCTCAGATATGTGCCACTGAACCCATCTTTACCCTACAGCGGGCTAGGCAACCTATGGCACGCGTGACAAAGGCGGTGCACGAGCTGATTCAGTGGCACTCACGCTGCCTGGGTGGCTCTGCATTTTAATTTAATTTTAAATGAAGCTTCTTAAACATTTATGCTCAAATAAATTGGTTAGTCTAAGGTGCCACAAGTACTCCTTTTCTTTAAAGATTTTAAAAACTTTATTTACTTTACATACAATAATAGTTTAGTTATATATTATGGACCTATAGAAAGACTTTCTAAAGATGTTAAAATGTATTCCTGGCATGCAAAATCTTAAATTAGTATGAATAAATGAAGATTTGGTACACCACTTCTGAAAGGTTGCTGACCCCTGCCCTACAGGTTCTCATTAACCAATATGTAGCTGGGGGAGGGCGGCAGGGAGGGAAAGGGAAAAAACCCTGTTTCATAGGTTTCAGTTAAGTTTTTGACTCGGATACCCAGGATAGAACCTCCAATTGTTAACAATATTAACTTGGTGGGAAAACACATTAAACGACTCATAAAATGCCGGCTTATAACCCTGGTCATTAAAGCTGGTCAAAAATTGTCTGTCAAAAAACTTGATGGATGGGTTTTCAATTTTTAAAAAGCCATGGGAAGTATTTGCTTTTCTTGAAGAGTTTTTCCTTGGAAAACAGTCGTAAACCAAAAGTTCTCATCCAAGCATGGGGTTTTTTTCTCCTTTAGTTTTCAACTAAAAAATTCTCTGTTGAAACTTATCAGAAAATATATATACTTATTTTCCAGTTTCTCTACAGTGCAAGGAAGAACATGGGAACCAAAATAATATCCACTATCCTTCCCTAGAATTAATACCTGGAGACTTGCCCTAAGTCTAGGCTACGTAGCGAGGCCCTAATGAACCAGGGTCCCTGTAGCTTCACTGGTTCATTATGAACAACGTGTATCACACTCCAGGATTTGTATTAGAAGAGGGAGTGCCTGATCTTTAACCCAAAACTAGTAAAATTGGTTTTCTGCACCCTGAACTCTGGTGCTTAGCACTTCATAGGACATTATGTCCTATGGACACTCTGTCCATAAGGACATAGGGTGCCACCAAGAAAAAAAAAAAGAAGTGCTATGGGGACATGTAGAAGTGAAGCAAGCAGTAACAACATTTAAGAGAATGAAAACTCCAGGGTTTCCATCTCTTACATCAGTACCCAGTAGAGAAGGAGATACAGACAGAGAGGAGCTATCAGTTAGCTACTGTGGAAAATTTTATTGTTCATGCTGCAAAACTGACATGAACACAAAATGGATGCTTTTCACAGGGGATGGGGAGAGCACTCAAAAGTTTGAAGGGACAGGTCAACACACCATCCTCCTAATCTAAGTAAGTCACCTTGTGACTACATATGCATGTCTACTCTCAGATTAGTCTCCAGCTGACATAAGTGTCCCAGTTACATTGAGGCAGTAAAACCACCTCCCCGAACAGAGTAAAGCTGTGGTTGACGTACAGACAACACAATGTGAGATTAGACAACGAATGACCTGTGTCAATCCTAACAGTCCTCCAGCAGCTGTCCCACAATACCCGATTCCCTGTGACAAGTGTTCATTTTGGTCACAATTTTATACTCCACTGCCCAGAGGTTATGGAGACCAGAAGCCACCATCCCTTATGTTAATCCCACCCCTGCATTTCAAAAATTGCTTTTTCCTGATTGCTCACCGTAATGAGCACACCTAGTAGCTCACTCTTGTGTGCAACTGCTCGTGCCAGTTCGTAGAGTAAGCACTTTGGCTCCTACGCCCCAAGCGCCGGCTCTGCACCTCCCATTGGCCATGAACCGTGGCCAATGGGAGCTGTAGGGGTGGTGCCTGCGGATGGGGCAGGTCACAGAGCTGCCTAGCCACGGTTCTATGTAGGAACCATATGGGGGACATGCCGCTGTTTCTGGGAGCTGCTTGATAAGTGCTGCTGGGAGCTTGAACCCCTGCCCCCCCATACCCCAACCCCATGCCTCAGCCCTGATCCCTCTCCTGCACTCCAAATCCCTCAATCCCAGCATGGAGCACCCTCCTACACCCCAAACCCCTCATCCCTGGCTCTACACCAGAGCCCACACCCCCAGCTGGAGCCCTCACTCCCCTGCCCCAGCCCAGAGCTCCCTCCCACACCCCAAGCCCATCATTTCTGGCCCCAACCCAGAACCCACAAACCCCTGCCCAGAGCCCATATTGCCTCCTGCACCCCAAACCCCTGCCTCAGCCCAGAGCCCCCTCCCATACTCTGAACCCCTCAGCTCCACCCCCTACCCCAGAGGCCCCTCCTCCACACAAAACCCTTCATCCCTGGCCCCACCCAGAGCCCACATCCCCATCTGGAACCATCAGCCCATCCTGCACCCCAACTCCCTGCCCCAGCTCAGTGAAAATGAGCAAGTGAGGGTGGGGAGAGTGAGCGACAGAGGGAGGGAGGATGGAGTGAGCGTGGTGACGGGGCCACAGAGGAAGAGCAGGGCAGGGCAGGGGTGTTAAATTTTGTGCAAGTAGAAAGCTGGCAACCCTAGTCATGATGTGCAACCAATGTTTTTCCACAAATCAAATCTTTGCTGTGCTTTAAATATATTTATGCATCTATAGTGACTGATTAGGAGAGCTGGCATTGTTCAAAACAATTTCAGACAGAACTAGTTATCTTTAATTCTCTCTATTTGTTAACTGTGATCAGAAAAATGAAATGTTTGCTGCTTGGACTGTCCATCCATTGGCTTTCTCCTTGAAGAGTGGGAATTGTGAAGATGTAAAAAGATGACCTGGACTTACCACTACTGCATTCACAAAACTCTCCAAGATGTGGAAGGCTAAAGACATTTAGATAAAAGTGAAAAATCAGTGTATATGAGACAATTGTCATGCCGATACTGTGGTATGGTCACAAATGTTGAAGTCTAAGGAAAGCTGACAGACATAAGATTTTGACTGCAGAAATGAACTGGTTGATGGGAATACTGAGAGTTTGAGGACTGGAGAAATTAAAAATAATGAAGTGATAAGATAGGACAAGAAATAAATGCTGCTACAGAAGATTCAAGAAAGATGACTGCAATGGTTTGGACATCTGTCAAGAATGGAGCCAGAAAGTTTACCATACATGGCAATATACACCAAAGTGCAAGGAACTAGAAATAGAAGACGATTAAGGATGTGTTTGACAGACATTGTGAACAAAAAGGTTTAAAGATGAACTATTAAGCTGGTACAAGTGAAAGAAAGATCTCATTTGGCCCTCATCGTCGCAGCTGAGCTGAAAGGTGGGAATCAAAGAAACAAAAAAAGTTTGGCTTGGATACTTGGTGCTGTGGGAAATAATGTTTGTGGGAAGAAGACTTCCTCCAGACAACTCAAATGCTCTTACAGGTGTAAGGCTGACAAAAAATGTAAAAAATTTATCTTATCTCAGTGCAAGGGTACTATATCTAAAAAGTGTGTAAGATTTACTACATTCTTAACTTTTTACGGAAATCATAACATTTTGGTGAAACACAGGTTCCCCATACTTTGTTTTAGAACCCCGGCCGCTTCCTCTCTACATTTCAGCTGGTTAGTTGCTACTTTTTCTAATGGGAAAAACATCTTTACAAAAGATAGGAATTAATTCTCTGATGCATCTTTTATCCTGCCATAGGTATCAGATAAAGATAAAATACAACTGCAATAGGTGGAAGATTTATTACAGGAAGAGAGATTTGGCTGAGACAGCACAGTGACATGGAAACTAAATATAGTTTGAGGAAAAGTAGTTTAGGCCCGGTCAAAAACAGACAGACACTTGCAGGATACTGAACTTTTTACTTCAGTAGCTATTTTATTTTAAAAAGAGAATATTGTATTTCAAAGGCCAGATGCTATTAAAATGATTTTTTGATTTTTCTTTGAGTCTGTGTTTAATCTCAGTGCTGACCTCTGGTGAGAATGATAGGAAAAATACAATTTAACTTCAGATCAAATGTCTAATTCCTGCCCCATCCTATGAGTCCATTTTTAACTGTTCTTTTCACAGCAAAAGCCACTGAGGAAGGGCTTGACTAAGAAAATCCCAATTCCAGGCTATTTTTTCTCACCCTGGCTTGCTTGCTGATGGGATAGATGGGATGAAAGCTGCATGCACAAAATACATGAGTAAGAATGAATAGGCAGTCATATATGCAAAATGTATAGCTGCATGTACAAAATGGATAATTACACATCAGCACCCATTTTCATGGACAATTATTCATTTTGCATATACATTCTATGTATGAAGGCGTTATCTCTGTGTGCCCACACATACTTATTTTGTATGCCCAAATTAGGTATCTATTTTTGATAGTTTGGGTCTGATGGGTTTTCAAGTCTGGGATTATGGGAATTCAAACTAAGAGGTCTCAAGGGCACAGGGATGCAACCTCTCTTCGGTTCCATATGGATTATTGTAATTTGCATTCACATATCCTATTGTCTGGTGTGGAAGAGAACATTATGCCTGTTGAGAATTGGGGCCTAATTCCATTTGCCCAACTCAAACATAAATATTAGTGTGACACTGCATCTGTGTGACAGGGTCAAGACTCACCACCACTGATGCCTCCCGCTGGTCGCTCTGGGAATTAGCTCGACCGCTGTAGGGTGTCCTCGACATATGGTAGCTTGCCCAATGCCTCCGCCCCTCTGTCCTGGGACCCGCATTGCTCCCTGCTCAGTGGCGTCCTCTTCAGGACACTCTGCATCCACTTCAGGACACTGTCCTCCGGCAGTACCCACCACTCTGGTCTTAACCCCTTCTGGGGCAGGGCATTGTTAACAGCAGTTCTTCCATTTGTCCCAGCCTTGGTGGCCAACCACGACCCTAGAGTCTAGCCCCTTGTCTCAGGGGCAGGTTGCAGTCTGTCTTGGCCTCTCTCCTCAATGGCCAGGGACAGTGCGGGGGGGGGGGGGGGGGGGGACTGAGGCCCACCTGCTACTCTGGGTCCTGACCCAGGGACCCTCTAGCGACAGCCTCCTTCTACCCTGTCATAAAAAAAAAGGGAAGGGTAACCACCTTTCTGTATACAGTGCTATAAAATCCCTCCTGACCAGAGGCAAAACCCTTTCACCTCTAAAGGGTTAAGAAGCTAAGGTAACCTTGCTGGCACCTGACCAAAATGACCAATGAGGAGACAAGATACTTTCAAAGCTGGAGGGGGGGAAACAAAGGGTCTGTCTGTGTGATGCTTTTGCTGGGAACAGATCAGGAATGCAGTCTCAGAAACTCTGTTAAATTAGTAAGTAATCTAGCGAGAAATGCGTTAGATTTCCTTTTGTTTAATGGCTGGTAAAATAAGCTGTGCTGAATGGAATGTATATTCCTGTTTTTGTGTCTTTGTAACTTAAGGTTTTGCCTAGAGGGATTCTCTATGTTTTGACTCTGATTACCCTGTAAGGTATTTACCATCCTGATTTTACAGAGGTGATTCTTTTATCTTTTCTTTAATTAAAATTCTAAGAACCTGATTGATTTTTCATTGTACTTAAGATCCAAGTGTTTGGGTCTGTGTTCACCTGTACAAATTGGTGAAGATTTTTAATCAAGCCTTCCCCAGGAAAGGGGGTGTAGGGCTTGTGGGGGGGGGGGGGGGGGATTTGAGGAAAAGACGTCCCCAAGTGGGCTCTTTCCCTGTTCTTTGTTTAACACACTTGGTGGTGGCAGCATAGGGTTCAAGGACAAGGCAAAGTTTGTATCTTGGGGAAGTTTTTAACCTAAGCTAGTAAGAATAAGTTTAAGGGGTCTTTCATGCAGGTCCCCACATCTGCACCCTAGAGTTCAGAGTGGGGAAGGAAACTTGACATGCCCTCTTGTCCCCTTTCGCCTGCCTATTTTTCTGGGCCACTTCCCCTTTGGCCGTACATACCTTCTCAACCCCTTTTAGCAAGGGCCACAGCCTGGCACGTATCTGGACCAAAGTCCTGCTCTGCTTCCCCAAGCCTGCCCAGCACTGCTCTGTCTAACGTGCTACTTCTTAGCTCAGGAACCAGTTCTTCTCCCTCACTACTCAGGGGGTGACTGCCTTCTCCACTACTAGGCAGCCTTTATATAGGACCTAGCCCGACCCTGATCGGCTGCCTCTTTCCCTGCTCTGATTGGCTCTCCCCAGGCCTTCTCTGATTGGCTGCTGGTCTGTGCAGCCTGTCAGGCCTGGTTCAGCCCTTTTTCTCAGGTGGTGGGGCACTGCCCCACCACAACCCCATACTCTTCATAGTGATATTATTATGATATGATTATCGCATAGTGATGATACATTTAGTACATACAGGGCATGTAAGATGTCATTGGAAAAGTTATGATTTGCTGAATTTGAATATCCTATTTGTGTGCATGTATTATTTTTGTATCTGAAGTTATGAATATTGACTATGTATCTGTATTTCACGTATAGTCACACCTGGGTGACACCCATAAGGCAAGGTGCTTCCAGTCTAAATTGTTGTGAAGAGCCCATTCAGGATAGTGGGCCATTTGGGGAAATAATAGGCCTTGGAAGAAGCATATCCCCCTGGTGAGCCTTCCTGCAGACATATCAGTCAGCCTGTAAGTAATGGCTTCTATGACTCTGCAAGGGCACGTGACCATCCCACGTGACTCTGAACTCCATTTTGAGGGCCTGTATTTTTCCACAAACTTGTCCTGGAACTGTTTGTAAAACAAAGGGTTCCCACCCTATGCTAAAAGCTATATAAGTCAGGGAGTGCCATCATCTGTTGTTCTTCACTCCCCCACAACAGAACACCTAAGAGAAGCGCTGAAAGAAAAGGACTTGGAATGGGAGCAGGGATCCCAAGCTGCAAAGCAAGTGCAGCTTGTGCCTGGAGAATCTGCAGGCTTATTTGTATCATCAGTCAGGGTGAGAAATGATAATTCATATTCAATCTATCTAGTATGTTAAGTTTAGTTTGTGTTTTTGTTTATTTGCTAGGTAATCTGCTTTGATCTGTTTGCTATCCCTTATATTCACTTAAAATCTATCTTTTTTTTTAGTTAATAAACTTGTTTATATTTAAACCTAAACCAGTGTGCCTTTAAGTGAAGTGTCTGGGAGAAAATCCCAGCTTGGTTACAAGTGTGCATATTCCTCTGCACATTGAGGGACGGGTGGACATATTAATGAGCAAACACTGTACAAATCCCTGTGCAGTGCAAGATGATATAGTTTTGGGTTTATACTCCAGAGGGCAGTGTGTGCCTGGGGAACTGGGAAACTGGCTGGGGTCTGCTGTTTACACTCAGGTAGTCCAGTTTGGGTGAGTGGCGCCACCTGCTGTCGTGTTGGATGATAACAGGGCCTGGGTGAGGCTAGCTGTATCTCCAATCACTGTGGGCACGGCCTGTCCAACTGAGTGGTCAGAGGGGCACAGCGGCTTCTCATGGCTCCCAGACTGCACCCCTGGGGCGACAACCCATCACAACTAGCTTCCATGATGTCAGCAGTGCATGTGGCCCTTGGAATACAAATGTGCAGTATGTTTTTGTTCCTCCTGAGCAGTGTCTGCTCAATATGACTCTGACCATCTTACCTCCTTTCATCCAAGAGGTAGTTCTGTTACCCCAGAATCTGACGTTCTGTGTGTACCCCAGAACTTGACAGTACTAGAGTCGGCCATCTTGTATGTTCCGCCCCTGCCGGCTGAACACCAAGCATCACATAGCAAGGAATAATCTTAGGCCTTTGTGAGACAAGGTCAGACAACGGCATACTTGCAGCTTGTGAATTAGAATGGGAGGGTGGGACAGAAAATGATGGAAGAGAGTGAGTGTTTATGTGCCCCTGATGTATTGTTGTTTTGGCTAGAAATTCTAGAAATATTTTGAGATGAGTAGTTTGTTGAAATTAAGAAAATGAGTGATGCAATAGAAGTTATTATGCTGACCCACTTGGAGTGACTATAGGTTATGTACTTTGTTAGAGTTAGCTATAAAAGTTTAGGTAAAAGTAAATTCCTCAGAGCTTTTCTTCGGGCAAGAAACTGACATCAAAACTCCCCATCAGCTGGACAGAAAGAGGACCCCAGGAAGCCCAGCTTGGTGATCACCTGAAACCATCTCAGACTGGGGGTAACTATATCTGGGATGTCTTAAATCGTGTGTGTGTGTTTGCTTGCGTTCCCATTGATTTATTCCTGCCACTGCCTGGAATGAAACAGTAAGTTACCATTGCTTTGGGTTCTGAAAACCGCAGGCAACAGTTTGGGTACCAGCGTTAGACATGCATGGAGCTGACATCTTGATATTTCACTGTTGGACAATTAAATCTAAAGAGAAAAAAATCATTGGAACTAATTTTAACCCATTTTATATTTTTTAATGTTTAGTTTCCTCCACATGTTTTAAAAATCCCAATAATAGTTTTTATGATGAGCATAAGCAGTTTTCCATTGGTTAAAATAGCTTTTCCTCTTGTGTTCCTCAGTGGTTAAAACAGCTTTTCAAAAACAGCTAGCAGAAAAAATTAAAGGAATTTTTTTCAAATGTGAGTGCCTGAAATTAGACACTTAGAGTCGTATTAGTTACCTAAGTAAGAGGCCTGATTTTCAGATGAGAGCCGAGCATGCACAATTCTGACAATTTGATTTCCGGTATTGTTGTTTTAGTTTCAGTCCTTTCATCATAGCAAATAAAGACTATTGTCTATATAAACAACAAGAGGAGGAACTGACACTGATCAAGTCTAAATTGCTTTTATCTTTGTGTGTGCTCAAAACCCTGCTGGGTCATACAAAGAATAGGTGCAAGGGGTAGACATGAGAGTTGTGTGAAAAAGTAATTTAGACCTTGTCTAAATTGCCACTATAAAACCCCATCAGGGAACCGTGTTACTAAACTATTCTCCCTTAACTGGTTACAAACATTATTCTGAACTGTAGTGGAGATTGGAACTTGAGGATGTTTTATAAGCAAGATTAAAATCTAGCCTCCACTACAAATTGAAACTATGTTTATAACCAGTTCAGGGAAAACTGCTGTAATTGGGGTCTTTGACAAGGACATATTTGAAGTGCTGACTGAGATTTATCTATAAATTCCATTGAGAGAGTAAAGCTGTTAGAAGATGTTTCTTACTTTGCTCAAGATTTAACTTTCCTATCTTATCCCTTTCCCTGAAGAAGTGCTTTCAGACATGGGAAGTCAGGAATTTCCCAAACCAAAAGACAATTACCAAAAAAAAAAAAAAAGTGGGAAGAGAGTGTTTTCTTTCATTCACACTGCCAGTGATACTCAGTTTAAGAAAATCAATTTACTGCTAAGTTACATTTTCATACTAAACTTCTTTCCCCACAATATACCAAATATTTTCCATTTGGAAATTCTAATTCTCTGTCCCTCTCTAAACTTCCTGGCACAAGTTGTGTCCCTGTAGCTATCATTCATTAGTTATATGTTGTGTTATACAAATTTGGCCATTGTGACCTAAAAGAAATTTGGCATTGCTCTTTGCCAACTCATCTCTGCCTCCTTTAATAACATACTGTATAAATGTCTTTCTGTAATAAGTTAAAGGCACTTTCTCCATCAAACCTAGATACATGTTGCCTAAAATAAAGTGACAAACTCTGCAGTCAGGCACAAAATCTCTATGGGGTCTTTGTTGAACTATCCTGTCTTTTTGTCTTCAACTGTGTTTTAATCTGTATTGTCTTTCTAAGGTGACTGGATGTAGGTCAAGAGCTTTCAGCATTCTTCTGTAAAATGGATGGCATTCTCTACAACTGTTTGGTGCTGAAGTATTAGAAACTGTTTCTAGTATGTGTTAAAGGTGAGATGATCATGGCACCTATAGATATAGATATATAAACCTAAATGTCTGGATTATATAACTACTCCATATGTTGCCAATGGACTCTGTATATCAAGAAAATAAAAACAGCTTTATGGCCACAGACTACACCTTTATTACTTTAGTAATTAACTTTGCGCTAACCTGGCATTTTTCACTCCAAAAGTCCTTAATAATAAATCAGAAATAACACCCTACTGTGACAGCATTCTTACTCATGTCTCAGCTCCCTAGCATAGACTGGCAACTCTACAAGATCTTGAAGACTGTTGATTCCAAAGGGAGATAGTAGAGCATGCTTTGCAACCACATGTCATTGCAGTAGGATGGAAAGGAAGTCAGCCTCTAGTGCTGGTTGAAAGCATGCCATGCACCTTTAGTTTAGCTGCTGTCTTTGTAACCTTCCAGTCAGCTGCTGATTGAACAGGTGGTGAAGCTCCCCAAACCAGTCAGTATAATGATTTTAAAAGTGATCGGACAGGACGATTCAGGTAAGTACAAGAATTTCCGCGCATCTTTCCCAGGAGATACTCCCAGCCTAAATTATAGTTGCTTGTTACTCTCACAGAGCCAGGAAAGTGGCAAAACTCTTATAGATTACATTTAAAAAAAAAAATCGGACTCCAGTGCTGAGAAATATTCTTACCATAGGTTCTCCCTGCTGTTTCTGAAGCCTTTCAATTTTTATTTTTATTTTTTAAAATTCTGATTTAAAAAAACATTCTAGGCTCTAGGCAATTTTAATGGATATTAAAACACACATGAACAAGAATCTAGAAACCTAGACTCAAAAACATAAGCCATAATAAATGTACAAATAGGAATTACTAGCCTACCTCCCACAAACACCCCGTAACTGGACTTCAGCTCTTTTCCCAGAGCATGTGGGAAAGGGGAACAGTGTAAGGTGCCCAAAGTCAACAGATTCAGGCTCCCTCAGGCTCAGAGGGAGAAACTTCCATAGCTGGACATGGATCAAAAACCTGTTCGATAATCCATCCGGCCTACTAGAGTAAAAAGTCCAACCCCCACTAGTTGAGGACAGTCTCATACTCTGATATTCAGCTATTCAACACTTCATCCACTAGGCTTTATACTCCCCACTACCCAAATCAGATCCAGCCCACCACCAGCCTAACTACCAGTGGGGAATCATACCCCACAGCATTCCACGCTGCTAAGCCTTTCCCCATAATGAAACCTTGTGGCCAAATATATATTGCATGGTACCTGCAAGAATGAACCTTACTCATTTTCAAAGCTAAATGTTTACAAATATATTAAAGGTATTCCACCTCATGAAGGATTACTGGTATTTGGTGTGAGATCTGCACAAAACCATTTTTAGTTATTCAGAGGCAGAAAAGGCTTTTCAAAAGTTTCTTAACTGATAGGGAAAATAATGGTGATTTTGGATACCCAGGAAACGTAAAAATGGTAAATGCATTTGTCTGAAACTTTCATATACCTTTATGAACTTAAACTAATTTCATGGCTGAGACCAAGCATGAGAAATGTCAGCCCAAGAGATAATTTATTGAGACAATTATTTTACTGAAAATAGGGGTTGATAATGGAAGTGTCACCTCCATCTTAAAATACAGCTTCTGTACCAGTGCTCTTATAATGGACATGTAGGTTACACAAGAACATATTAATTATTTTATATTTGTGTGTCATAAAGACAAATTTCTCTCTCTAAAGAGATAACAGGCTTCTCTCAGATATATAGTCTATTTTTTCAATCTTCCTTACCATTTTAGATAAAATCTTTTTTTCTGTCATACATGCCTCAAAGCACTTTGACTCTTATCTCAGAGGGTTTTTCATATACATATATTAATCCTGAACAGTGCATTGTGAAAAGAAGATTCCAGACCCGTCCAGCACATAAAATTATTTTATGACAATATTCAGCTTCTGTTGCTTTCATATATTTTGGTCTTTTATTCTTTGATCATCATCACAGGTTCAAGACTAGGGATCGCTTTTCTATAATAAGATACCAGCATAATGTATTAATTTTTATTAGCTATCATGAAGAACAAAACATGCCATATTTTTCATATAAACAGTTCTCTTTCTGATTTCTTTCCCTCTCCTGTATGTTGCCATTTTGTAGAAATTACTGCAAAATTTTGTTCAGAGTGCTGTGCAGACTTGTTAGATACAAAGTTTAAAATGAAAAGCGGAACTATCACAGAAAAATTAAAATTACAGAGATAGCATCCTTTTAAATCCCATCTAATATATGAGCGAAGACCATTTCAGCTAGTGAGACTGGTTATTTGTGCCTTCATCTATGATACCAATTATTTATTTTAGGAGCCTGCAGAGAATGAGTTTGTAGGGTAAGGGGGAGCAGGAATAATTTTTAAAAGCCATCTCTAGCCCTTAGTACAATAGTATAAATTGCAAGGCGCAAACGCTAACATTAAATATACATGCTAAACTGATGTAAATCTTGCAGATTCTGGTCAAAGAGTAGCAGCAGTTATGGGAATGAGTGTCAGGGTGTCTTTCTGCTCTCTCCTGACAGAAGTACACCCTACTGTTTAATCCTCAGAATTGGCAGAAAGGCAAAGAGGACTCACTAGACATCAGGTCACTCTGCCTGACATTTCAAATTGATCAAGTACCCCACTGGTTCCGCGTATGAGTTTGCTGCTCTTTCTTTTCTTAGAACAGACTCCCTGGAACAAATAGCAGCAACAGAATCTAACTAATCTAGTCAGATGGGTCTGGTGAATCTTTATGTTAGGAAACAACTGGCTTCAATACTAGCACCTCAAAAGGTAAAATGCTGCCTACATTCCTTTCCTAAATGTATGATCAGTGGGCTAAGGCTTACCATGCACCATGTGTTCCTTCTCTGTAGGTATAGTGACAGCTGCATGATTCTTTACAACATCCATGTTGGCAAGAAAGGGCCCAGGGTACTGAATCCCAACAACTGTAATTAGCACCGATCAATAATGTTTTCCTGCTGCCTTCTCCATCTGGTGACTAATGTTCCCTCTAATTTTTGACAGGACATGTGCGCAAAAAATTTCTTCTGTGCAAATTGTTGTGCTTCTGTGCAAATTTCTGTGCGCGCGGTGTTTCTCCATGTGTGTGGGGTTTAGGATCTGTGTACGCATGCACATGCGCACAGCTTAGAGGGAACAGTGCTGGTGACTATGGTATTGCCCTCCTGCTGTCGTCCACAGCTGTTTTGAACTATTTACATTTACTTTCAAAGGGCATCATTTTCCAGTGGACTATATTATTAATATTTTATATTGCAGTAGTGTTCAAGGGGTTGCAGGAATAGAGTTCAAAACAACCTTGACAAATTGGAGAATTGGTCTGAATTCAACAAGATGAACTTCAATAAAGACAAGTGCAAATTACCTCACTTAGGAAGGCACAGTCAATGCACAACTACAAAATGGGGAATAACTGTCCATGCAGTAGTCCTACAGAGAAGGAACTGGGGGTTATAATGGATGACAAGTTGATTATGAGTTAACAATGTGATGCAATTGCAAAAAAGGCTAACAACATTCTGGGGTGCATTAACAGAAGTGCTGTATGAAAGACATGGGAGATAAATTCTCCCACTGTACTTGGCACTAGTGAGGCCTCAGCTTGAGTACTGTGTCCAATTTTGGGCCCCACATTTTCGGAAAGATGTGAACAAATTGGAGAGAGTCCAGAGGAGAGCAATAAAAATTATAAGCTTAGAAAACCTGACCTATGAAGAAATATTAAAGGAAAATCGGCATGTTTGGTCTTGAGAAATGAAGACTGAAGGGGGACCTAATTAAAAGCCTTCAAATATTGTAAGGGCTGTTATAAATATGACTGTGATCAATTGTTCTCCATATCCAATGAAAGTAGGACAAGCAACAAAGGGAATAATCTGCAGCAAGGGAAATTTAGGTTACATATTAGATATCTGGCAGAGGCTTCCAAGGGAGATTGTGGAATCCCCAACACTGAAGGTTTCTAAAAACAGGTTCAACCAACACCTGTCAGGGATCCTTCCTTAGTGTAGGATGATGTATGTCTTGATGACTTCACTGCCTCTTCAAACCTTACATTTCTACGATTTCACCAGGACCAAATAGTGCTTGCTGATGCACCCTGTTCAACTTCATTTCTAAACTACGGCAGAGATACCATTATTAATTTTAAGGGGATTAGACCTTATTGAGAATATGTACAGCAAATCCATATTCTTAACTGTAGAAGAATAGAGAATAAAATGGAGCAGAGGGGAAAAGTAAGGATACACAAAGATTATCTAAATATCCACCTACCAGTTTTATTATTTACATTTTAATAGCCCCCTAAAATATGCTAAGCACTAAATAAACATAGAGGAAGTCTGAGGCGCTGAACAGCCAATTGTCTAAAGAGAAAACCAAAAACAACAGGGGGAAGGAGAATGCAACAACTTGCAAGTAAGTTTATTTTTTTTTAGATGATCTCATTAACAGATTCTCTTTTTCAAGCAAAGACAGAAAAAAGGATTGGGATGAAAAATTCACTTGGAAGTAAATTCTGACCTTTGGCTATTATTCTATCTTGCAACAGGAACAGAACAGTAAATAGAAGAATAATCACTAATTATACTTTTATGTTTTTACCAACAAATACAGTGGGTCAGAATATAGCATTTTGCTCTGAAAGAGAATTGCATCTCTCACTCCCCAGAGATTCAGCCTTCTCTTTACTAAGAAAGAGTTATATTTAAAATATAATTGCACAAGTTCTGCCATACATTTCAAATGCCAAAGTGTGAGTAAACCGCAGGCCATAGAATTAGGTCTAAGAGAAAGGGAACTGAATTCCACAGCTGCTACAAATTTACTTTCCAATGTTTTCATTGCAGTTCTATTTGTAAGACTCTGTTGCAGTGATGTATTGTCCCTAGCTTTACTGAAATGGAAACTTAACAATTAACACCAGGCACATTATCAATAAAAAAACCAGGCTTATTTAAAGGTCAACTACATGAAGCAATTCATGATATTCTTGAATAAGATCCTCTGATAAATACACAAATGATCAATGTTCAATGTATAATTATAAAGCACACTGGTTTGTATTCAGCATTATTTAGCATCAGT
The DNA here is from genome assembly GCF_965152275.1 of Natator depressus. NCBI lineage: Eukaryota > Metazoa > Chordata > Testudines > Cheloniidae > Natator > Natator depressus. The sequence goes on from NC_134235.1 coordinate 130,386,850, forward strand.
ATCTTTCCAGTAATTTTGTAGCTGGCTAAGAGGTGTTTTTTGATAACTGCGATATGAGGGATACTGTAAGAAATTGGATGATATTTTGGCCAAATACTTCCTTTTCCCAGAAATGGCTTTGAATCAAGTCAATGTAAGGATTGCCATTTAAAACAATGGGATTTTTTCTTTTGACTTAAATAGGACAGAATGAACTTTACATTCTTTCTCATAGTGCTAAAGGCCCCATTAACTTGGCTTTTAAGTATTGAATATATATGTTTTTACCCACTGTATTCAAAATATCATTTTTTTAAAATAAAATTTTAGGCTTAAACACAAAGCTACCCCTAATCGTACAAAGCAGGTAGTAATCACCAGAAAATGTAAAATCTGGATCTTCTTTAGCACACTAAAAGCATTATTACCGAAGTCATCCCAGGAAAAAAGCCTTAACAGCAGCAATAGGCTGACATCATTATCTATCTCAGGGTTTGGACTTCTGCCCATCACTTTAGTAGCTGAGCCCCTTTCCCATAAAATCAATGGCAAAGTCCCCAGTGGATTACACGAGTATATGGCAATTCTCCCTTTTAGGGGACAAAATCTCTGCTTGGGATAGCGGTTTTGGTTTTGCTAGTTTAGATTATTAATTTATTTTTGTTTTTAAATCATAAGAACATAAGAACAGCCATAGTGGGTCAGGCCAATGGTTCTTCTAGCCTGAATCCCGTCTTCCAGCAGTGGCAGACAGTTCAGAGAGAATGAATAGAACAGGGCAATTATTGAGCTATCCACCCCCTGTTGTCCAGCTCTGTCTTCTGGCAGTCAGAGGTTTAGGAACATCTAAAGCTTGCAGTTACATCCCTGACCATCTTGGCTAATAGCCATTGATGGACTTATCTTACATGAACTTATCTATTCTTTTTTGAACCCAGTTACACAATTGTCCTTCAGAACATCCCCTGACAACGAGTTCCACAGGTTGACAGTGCATTATGTGAAGTAATACTTTCTTATGTTTGTTTTAAACCAGCTGACTATTAATTTCACTAGGTGACCCCTGGGTTTTTTTGTTATGAGAAGAAACGAATAACACTTCCTTATTTACTTCCTCCGCACTATTCACGATTTTATAGACCTCCATCAGATCCCCCCTTAGTAATCTCTTTTACAAGCTGAACTGTCCCTGTCTTTTTAGTCCCTCCTCATATGGAAGCTGTTGTCATGGCCGGGTCATGGGTGGCCAAACCTAGTAGTCAGAGCAAGAGTCCACGGTCGCAAGACAGGAGTCAGCTAGGTCAGGCTACCAGGAGGTCAGAGTCAGGATACAATCTGGAGATCAGAACCACAAATCAGATGCCAGGAGTTACGCCAGGTCAGAATGCCAGGAAATCAATACATGGGATCAAGAAGCACAAGGCATACAGTCCAAAACAGGATGGAGCCCCATTGTTTGGATAGCTTCCTATTCCTGCTGCTGGCTGACAATCAGCTGCTCTGGAACTCTGCCAATAGGACTGCAGGGATGGAGACTCAACCTGGGTCTGGGCTTCATGGACCCCAGGTGTGCAAGTGTCAGTGAGCTGCCAGATGGAGGGCTGGACCATGGATGTTCCTCAAAACCCTGTAGAGCCAGGTTTGAGACTTGTGGGTCATGATATCACCCCTCCTCCTGGGCAACTTAGGTCCAGGTTTCTCAGCGTGGCTCCTATGGAAGACTGAACCAGACTCCCAAGTGTGTTCTTTTGGGAAAGTTATGGCCCAGATGATCAGGTGCCATAATTTTCCTAATTTGATCTTAGAATGTATTCCTCTTGACTCTGTACCAGTGGGACAGGTGATTGGGCTCTATGGGGAAATGTGTTCTCAGTGTATGGTTTCAGAAGTGAGATGTGGAACACAGGGTGGACTCTAAGGGATTGAGGGAGCTGAAGCTTGAAGATGATTGGGTTGATTGTTGCTGAATGCAGTATAGGCCAAGGAATCAACAGTCTAATTTCTGGGAGGGTCTGTGTGTGCAAAGGTGTTCTGTTGAAAACCATACCTTTTGTCCTACAGAGTAGGCAGGTCTCTGCTGTCTGTTTATCCACATGCCTTTTGTAGTCCTCTTTTTCCTTTTCAAGGTGTCTCTTCCCCTCCTCTTGGATGTGATGGATGTGTTCTACTAGTTCCCCCAGTAGGTGTTTCAATGTGGGCAACTACCCTACTTGAGCCCTTTTGGGGTCTGTGAGCAATGTTAGCTGGTCCCTGGTCTTTCTGTCATCAGAGTTCTGATGGGAAGGTGCTTTCTGTTCTTGCCAGTGAACAAGGGGCTCATGAAGGGTCAGGCAGGAGATGCCAAAGATCAGAGGAAAATGTGGGGAATGGATCACACTGAAATTAGAATTATCAAGGGTTTAAAGTCTGAACCTCAATTTTGCATTGAGAATTATTTATGGGGAACTATATCATTTATAGGAGAGCTTTGGCACTCCTAAAACATATTCTGTACTCAGTGTTTATACTGTGGAGCACAAAATATTAAAGCCACCAACTCCCTTTGCAACATGGAACATGTGATCTATCAGCAGCCATGGGTTGGTCAGTTACATAGCTCACATGGTACTTTTTCTCTTCTCTGGTTGGGTAACATAGCTAAACAGCTAAATGCACATTGAGGTGCATATTCAGGTGTAAAATCGCTATTTCAAATTTTGCTTTTGGAAGTACTGAGTTAAAAGTTTGTGCAACAATTCACACTAGCAAAGCTCATTGTCTAGAATATTCATAGAAAGTGACACAAAGAGCGTGAACACAGGTAAGCCAAATCAATTAGACAATTCAGAAGAATACTCAGATTTTTCTGTCCAACACTTCTTACAAAGCAAATACTCGAGAGCCTCTTCATCTTATCGGTGTTCCAGTCAGTGGTAGTCATGAACCCAAGCAACATGGACTCTTCAACCAGAGATATCCTCAGCCCCAGAGGTTTGGGTAAATGGCATTATCCAGTTAGCAAAGGAAAGGGGAATATTCAAGAATATCTGTGAGATGTATCAGAGGCAAGACCTTGAAATCCACAGTTACCAGCCTCCAAAATAATTAAGGGCATATCTCTCCAGGCTCGGCTATTGAAACATAAGATTCGTATGCCAAAAGAAATGGAAGATAAAATACCACTCATTAAACTTGCTCTTCTAGTCAGACAAGGCTGATGTATCTCTTGCTTCTCCAACAGTCGAGACTGGAGCAGAAAGGCAGGGATAGCAACTTATTGAAAGATAATTATATTCTGGGGGGATAAAATCAGGCATCCAGTGCAACACAAAATGGTTGTTAATGCAAACTATCCACTGTTATCTCTCAAACACTGAAAAGTTACTATCTGGGAAACAGTCAAGTCTTGTTGGAGTGGACAAGAGGAGAAAGAGGCAGATGCTCTATTTGGCACATTACTAAAGCATACTGTGTGACAAAATATGATGAGAGCAACAAGAAAAATGCAACTATAAATGAGAGATTAAATAAACTCCTGAAAAATAATTCAGTTAGTCTGAAGACAAGAATCTGTCCTGTTACACAATACTGTATGAATTTACTACACACAATGTTTGTGGATTTAGAAATAAAACTGGATCTGGTACTTGCTATTTGAACTTATAGTGAGAACAGAAGTGCCAATCTCATTTTCTCCTTTTGTCTTATATATGATACATCAGGTTACAACTTATTATGATTTGACATGATGTGAAAAATGTAATATTCTATCAATGGAGGTTGCAAACAATCATTTTTAAGTTGGGGGTATAAGATGAGTAAATAGAAAGATAGCAAGAATCAATTACATAAAACCTTGAGCTGCATTCCCATGTGAGAAAGATACCTACATTGTCATGTCTCTTTTAATTATGTGTGTTGATTTCAAATCCAGACCCTTTCCAATACAGCACAAATTTAATTTTATCAAACTACATTCCCTTCTAATAATTCATGTGACAACCGAGAAAAGCAATACAAAAATTGAAACAAACTAAACAGTTCTTTAGTGAAAACTTGAATGTCATTAATTTGCCATCTCAAGCCATGGGAGTTTTCCTTGTGCATTGCATGACTAGGCTCCATGGCTCCAAATTTAAAGTGATATGTCTAAGATTAAGACATTTGCTACAACATTCACAACACAATCATGTATACTTACTTATATAGGGCCAGATTCTGATACCTTTACCCATACTTACTATGTATGTAGTTCATACTACAGTAGTTTTTAAAATGATTTTTCTTGGGATTTATTTTAAAGGGAAAAAAAGATTCCATAATGTACAACTGTTTGACTATACACCATGGAATGTCCCTCTCCATGTTCCTTGTGGGTTCTACAGGAAGGAGACACTATCCTGCCAACCTTAGTATATGGATAACTTTTACATTACAAGATGCACAATGACTGACTGAGGCATCGCTTCCTGCTTAATTTACTGTGAACTTTATAATGAAGGAAGAAAGAATTCAAGCCCTTGCTTTATTCACTGCATGCCTTCACAGTAGGAAGAAACGTTTCCATTAAAAATAAACTCCCAAGCTCAGACCCTTATTCCCCAGGCTGGCAGAGGCTGTGTGTGCCCTGGAGGCAGCTTCTCTGCTCCTAGCAGAGGGGTGGAGGGAAATAAAGGTCTGTTTTGCTTTCTAGTTATTTCCTTGGACTAGGTGGAAGAATAGGTACTGATGTCCTGTCATGGGACCGTATGAAGTCTTGCATGGATGAGCTGTAGGTAGGAAGTAAAGAAACAAAAATTGGAGAATCCTAGAGGAGCTATGACACGTACTGCTCCAAGGCTAAAATCCCAAGCTTCATTCTCAATGATGTTTTATGTTAGATTCATAGACCCCGAAAGAAAATATTAATTGTGTGCTATGTGAAGATTTGAGCCTTTCAGACCTTATATTTTGCAGTATCTGAATTAAATATTAACATGCCAATAATTAAAAATGTTGGAATTTTAAACACTCACACTATTAAATATTAATCTCACCAAAAAGTTTTATGACACTGCAGATGTTAAGATACACTGCCTTTTTTGGGATTTCTAATTGTAAAACAATACAGCTATGGTTAATTATACCTAGTAGAAAGGAGAGCTTTAGCATTATAGAATTTAAAGACTATGAATAAAGGAAAGATTTGATGAAAAATGCCCAGGATATTTTGAAGAACTGTGGGCGTTTTAAACTTCTATGTCACACTTCTTAAATTTGGTGTTAAAAGAATCACTATAATGCAGAATGAAAGATATACCAGTTTAGTGGGCCAAAATATCCCTAACACATCTCCACTGACCTGATTCACTTCAAGAAAGTCATGAACAGCACTATTCAGCTGGATTCAGACAGCTACCCGGGCACTGAACCCAACCCCTGGCTCCTCTCTTCTCAGTGCTTTCTATTCCTTTTACATGACTGATTTTTTTTAGCCTGCTTCCAGCCCAGACTTCCTCCATGGAGCTACTTAGAGTGGGTGAATTTGGCCTATGCTTTCCAAGAGGAAATGCATTTTGATTTCTCTTTCCTGCAAGTGTTCTTGTTTGGTTTGCTTTATAAATATGTAATCATACACAGACATCTACAGAACCTGGGAAGGAAATAAGTCACCTTGTCCTTGCCCCACCTCAACCGTCTTCATGTATCAAACTTTCTTCCTTTGGCCTCTATGATATCCCTGTCTGACTGTTTTATTAATAGATTTCATTTGTCCCATACAAAGCTCCAAGTGCATTGCCAATAATTCAAATTATAATTACCACACCACAACAAACAAATAAATTAACTCCCATCAAGGAGGGAGCATTCAAGAATCAAATAGAGGTACCAGTTTACCTCAGCAAACAATAAAAATGAAAAGATTCCAGGAAAGCCCCATACCTCTAAATCTTACCCTCATCCTTCCCCAAAATCCCAAACAAATGACTTTTGCAAATTCTAAGCTTCTCTCCAAGATAAAATTATTATGTTATGTATTTACATGATCCCGATTTGTCATAACAGAGCTTCTTCCATTAGAACAAAGTAAAGTACACCTTCACCTGTGAGTCTTCCATATTTAAGCCAAGGGCATAACCAGAAGGCCTCAGGTACACAGTCCTGGTTTGGGAAGGTAGGGACTACAGTAAAGTAAATAATTTTTTTCTTTGTCATCTTTAATTTCTACAACTCTGTATAATGCTATATTAGGGTGGGAGTTTGCTTTCATTTGCCATTGACCTCAGTATGAACAGGACATAATCAGAGGCTAAGATTTTCAGCACTACCTAGAGGATTCCCATTTAATGTAATGGACAAATAAATTCCCTAAATGACAGAGTTTCAGCTGGATTGTTCAAATGAATGATTCTGTTTTGCATTTTGAGAGATTAGGTGTGTGTTGTGAGTGTGTATGTGTTATACATAAATATATGTGTGTGTGTGTGTGTGTGTACACATATGTAGGAGAACTTGGAATGGTGTGAAGTGAATAAAATTGTCCATCCATACATATTACATTTTAGGGATTTTGAGAGGAGTCATGGATTTACAGCACACGTTAACACACACCTTTTGAAGATTTGACTAACAAATACCTAGTTACCAGAGTAGTTATAAAAGAGTGCACTGCAAAGCTTCTGCCATGACTTCACACACTGCTATGTTCTTCACTTGTATACCAATGTTGATGTTTTTTATCTGTATTGTATTTTAACAGAATATTGAATTAAAATGCACTGAATCCAATGGCAGCACATTTCTCATTTTAACAGAACATTGTATAATTTCACAGTGGCCAAAAATGTTGTTTATGCTATCAGAAGAAAGACAACTTCATCTGTAACTGTTCATCTCCAAATCCCAAATGTATTGCTTCTGCAAATCCCCACAAATGGAGTTCTATGCCCTGTCATACAAAACCAGCAGTAGTGATGATAATAAGGTATGTAGTTCTTATATAGTAAGCTACCTATACCACAGGAAATGTGAAAATGATTAAGTGACACAAACATCTTCCTTGGATCCACTATGAATCAACTGAGGGTATAAAAGTCCCTGCACCCTAACTATCCATCAATTTTTCTCTGACTCTGGACATATCCTTTAAATCTCTCAAGTACACTGGAGGATGCAGGGTCAGGTTCAATCTGGATTCGCAAAGACAACATGATAGATTCAGAGAACCGTAATTACTGGAGAAAAACCTTTGCCTTGCATTATGTTGTCTCTGCATATTTCTTGTGTAGAAAGCTATCTAGTAGTGTGTGTCCTTAGAAAGAGTACTACTGGTTAAAACCTAAAGCACTACTTTCCCTTATTAGCTCTCCGTATGTATGAGACATGTTTTATCCATTCTTCTGTGTGGCTCAGAAACATGGACAATTTATGCCAAATGTAGCAAAGAACTAAATAGCTTTCATATGAGCTTCTTGCATACAATTATTCGGATAAGATGGTAAGACAGGGTGACAAATGTGGAAGTGTTATATTGGACTGTTATGTCATTCAGGGGAATGTTGATTAGTAAGAAAAGACTCAAGTGACACAGACATGTCAAGCGAAGGCCGGATTATAGGATCCCAAAGAATGTGCTGTACTCTGAAGCTCGCAAAGGTCAAGAAAGAGAGGCAGACTGCTGTGCAGATTTTGGGATGCTTGCAAAGATGACTTAGTATCCTTTGACATCTCTGTGGATGATTGGGAAAGAAATGCAGAATGCTGCTTTCGTCGGTGGAGTCAGTTTATGGAGCAAGGTGTTGCAAGGCAGACTGGATTTTTGATGACCGCTGTCAGAGGGGGGAATAATGTGCTGCTCAGATTCAGAGCATTGCTAGTGCGTGGGTGTGCCCTCCCTGTGAATAGGACTGTCACTTGCGCATCGGACTTAGCAGCCATCAAAGAACTCATTGACACATACACCATGCTTTGTAAAGAGCGACCGTCCCATTGACTACTCTCCCGAACTGAGCATTCAGTCTAGCCTAAGTAACAGAAGAATAATTCTTCTTAATATAAATACAATGGTCAGAAGCAGACATATTGTTGGGGCAAGAGGAGCTTTTCTTAAATGCCACTTTCTCTTAACATCTATCATAATGGGCTAATCCTTGGAGGAAAAAGCCCTAACAAGCTATTGAGAAAGCAGCAAACTTTAAAACAACATTGATAACTACTAACATTTTTAAACAATTGAGCCAAACTCCAAAACCCTAACATTGCCCTACAAAAGGGGAGAGTTGCATTCTGTGACTGTACCACCCAATGGAGAGGAACTGAGAGACAACGAGGAGGTGGGGATGTTTGTAGAAAACTGTTACAGAACGCTTGTGCTGAGGAACATGAGAGATTTGCATGGCACATGACAGAGTATGAGACTCTAAGAGTGAGACTGGAAGAGGCAATGTCATGAAAGAGAGCTCATAGCTATATGGGAGAATACACAGTGGTGCTGGAATGTTTGACTGATAGTTTAAGATTTGTTCAGTTTATAAAGGTCTATTGCACATATAAGCCAGACGTCAATAAGCTACCTCCTTATCTTTGATTACTACCAGTGTGTTTACCAGTTAAACAACAAACTCATAAATCTTTGGGATTTTTGCATACCAAGCAGTCAAAGTTAATGTAGTTTTTGACTATTATTTGAAGAGATCTTCCAGACATACGTAATCAGCCATATCATTAATATGCCGCAGAAATGATAGATTTTGCTGTGACTGAAAGCTGGAAGTGGAAGTGTCAGGTAATAACTCCCTGGAGTTATGACTAGCAGAAACCAGTATTTCGGTAGCTCCTGGGCTGATTTTTTATCAGTATCAAAGGTTGTCAGCAGGTATACTGTTTATTTAGTAACTGTTAGACATGTAGCATCAAAATGACAAAACATCAACAAGACTTTCTTAAAAATCATTTTCAGAGCAGCGTTTAATGTGTTGGTGTCATGGTTACAGGGCAAGCTGTGCTTTAGATCCCCCTTTTGTGCCTCTCCAGTGCTTCCTTCAGGTGATAGTCTTCACTCCTTCACCTCTCTCTAGGGTGGAACCACACAGTCCTACCACTCCCAGACTGGGTCTCAGGGCTGCAGCTCCCAACACACCAACCATGTTAACATAATAAGCACAAATAGGTTTGGCACCTTTTCCTCTGGGAGCCTGTGACAGCAGCTGAGTAAAGTGACTCAAAAACAGGATCTTCAAAACAAATTATTTATTTAACTGAAGAGAGACAGTATGCAGAGGCAAGGGAAAAACAACAAAGACCTACATGCTGGGTCTTACCTAGACTTCATTCTTTCCTTGCAAGTGTTGGGTAAGTTCCTCAGCCCAGGCATCCTTACTCCTGAGCTGGGAATGACAGTCTGCTTATTGTAGCTTCTCCCTCTATGTGTCTGTGAGAGTTTCCTCCTTGGGCAGCTGCTGACAGACCACTCAGCCCTTTCCTCTGCTCCCTTCCTGCCTATGCCTGAGAGCTTTAAGATTTTCCCATTCCTTTTGATCCTAGGTTCAGGCCTGGGAAGAATAAACCTTGCTAGCCTGGCTGGAGCCAGTCAGGGACATTCCCCAGCTAATAATTCCTCTCGTTCCCTTAAGGTGCTTCATCTCTCTCATTGTTTCATTTCCTGCTGGTTTCCTCCCTTTTTCATTTAACTCTATGCGGTCAGGCAGGAGAATATCGAACAGGTAAACTGAGGTGCATATAATATTCATTAAAATGATACACATAGCATTGTGAAGAATGAAGGAGCTAACAGAGAAGTACATTTTACATTTACAGACAGTAATAGTTTGCAAATATAAAGCATTTATTTTGACTGTGATATAGCAGTATATTTACAATACGGAATGTTGCTGTTAAAATTGTAAAAAACAGTGGCCAGATTATGTTCCCATTCACACTGGTGTATATCTGGAATAACTAAATTGGTCATATATTTTTAATAATATATCCCCTATCACAAAGATATTACTGACTCTATTCAGCTAGTAGGGTGGATTCATTGATATGTCTTGAGTGTGGTTACAGATCAAATTGTTATTAGTCTTCTCAGCCATGGGTGCTTTCTACAGATTTAATCCACATTATTTAAACAAGTTTCAGGCATACTAAAAAGACTGGATTTTACAAAATAAGTACAATACTGTTTGGTGGAACATGACAGCCTAAAAGAGAATGTGTATATGTTTGTGTCTAGCTATAGATATTTGTGTTCACATATCTGAGCGCTTGTACAAGTGAGTAGGATGGAAATATCACAACTGAAAAGTTTCACAGAATGAATATCAACCTTTATAAAAAGCAAAAATCTGTAGGTTTCTTTCATATTAATTTGTGAAGTGAAATCTAAGGATTTCATAGACCTCTAGGGTCCATTTCTTTTTTTCCCTCTTAATTAAACGGAAGCTGACTTATACCCATGAAACTGGGTGCAAATGCATGTAATCACACCTATGCATGCAACACCCACATTCTTTATAAATTGCATCTTCACCTATCTGGGAAAAGTAGGTGAGTCCTTCAATGCAACTTATTGGAGGAACGCTGAGATGGCAATCATTAGCTACCCTTCAGAGAGGACCTGGCAACCAACAACAGTCTCCAGAGTGTTCTGCCTCCACAGGGAAAACAATTTAACATTGTGCTCACATTTTTTTATTTTTAAGAACCTCTATAGCAATGAACACACACACACACACACACACACACACACACACACAGATATCCAGTTTTTTTCTTTGTCACAATTTCTCAGTCAGTAAGATTATTACTACTTAGAAAGTTAATGTTAATTTGGGATCGAGATGAACAACCTATTACAGAGATGGAACAGTCCATTAGACATTCAAAGGGTATGTATGGACTCCATAACTAATTTATCTAATCTCCAGTGTCACCGGATATCTTATTTGTTAAATGATAAGACATAACTATTGCAGATTCCATTGTAAGAACCTGTCTTAGATACATAAATCTTTCAATGCTGTACTACTGAATCTCCATCCCATAGCTCTGAGAAGTTTGATTCATAAGAGCCCAGGGCATGATAAGTCCCAATAGCCACCACTTTCCTGAAGTTACTGTTGGGAAATCCTTTGAGCTTTCTGATAATGGAGGTTTCTTTCCAAATATAAATTGGGTATATAGAAAAATAATTGCCTTATTCTACAGACTTCCAGCAACCTTACCTCCTCTCGGTCCAAACACATTAACACTTTGCCCTTTCTGAATCACTAATAAAGTTTCCTGTGTTCACAGAAATCATAAACTCAGTGCCTATTCTGTTTTCCAGGAAAGTCTGTGATAGTTCAAAAGTTATTCCTTTAGTCCTAAAGGACACATTGTCTCTGCCTGCTCTTGCAAATTTCCTAAGTGCAGACAAAACTATAGGAGCCACTAAAGGTAGTTGAAGTTTTCCTGCCTCTGTTGTTGTTTATTAAAACTTTCTCACTGCCAACATCTTAAAAAAGGGATCCCTCAAATTTTCTACTTTAGTCAGTGATGCCAAGGACATTCCCTGGGTAAGACATTCTTCACCCCCACATAAAAAATAATTAATTCCATACTCTTTCATCACACTAATTCCATCTATCCTTCCATTCTTGCTTTTCTCATTTCACACTATTTCCCCTTCCCGCAGAGCATTAGGGAGGTTTCTTTAGGTAGTTCCCCTACTGCAGGACTGTTCCTCACATCCAGAGTGATAGTGGTAGACTAGTGTTCTATGACTTTTGCCTGTGGCAGCGGTGACAGCCAGGTTAACCTGTGACCTTTTGCTGTTGGGTGGTTGCTCAATTAAAGAAATAAAGAGAGAACCTCTTGCGGTGGGCTGGGTGATTGTTTGGGAACATACCCACTTTTGTTCTTGAAATGGGCATGCTTCCCCTAGCTGAAGTAGTGGTGGGGGTGGGGGTATGTGAGAGAGAGAGAGAGAAGATCCCTGTTGTGTGATTGTGGAAGAGAGAGTCTCCAGGCTCCAGGTTGGGGTTGGGTATTTAGCCATCCACTGGTGGGAGCTGCAGCAGCAGGTTGGTCTTACACCATGTTCTCCTAACATACCAGGGGAGACTACACTGTGGCATCCATGTACTCCTATGGATGCAGGAGAGGAATTCCTGCAGCAGTGGTAGTCATGCCCATTGTGGGCACACCCATATTATAATAGACTGAGCAGCAGCCAGCTCAATCCCAGTATCAGAGAGGGCTAAACATTTTAATGAGAGCCAACCTTAGCATTTTTAAGAAGGCCTGTGAAAATAATGTATGTCCCACATACTACACACACTGAATGAAACTGATTCCTACACACTCTTATTACAGCACTATGCTTAGGGATGACCCAATAACTTTGTTGAGGGCTAGCAAGTTTTTCTTTCGTTTGTACATCAACCTCGACTCACTCCATTATTTTTACATCTTCAGGTTTCTATTTCAACTATTTATTTCTCTCTGGAGAGATCTTTGATTTTCAGCCAAATATTATTGTCCTTTCATCAGGGACCACAAGGCTCTTCAGTGATAAGAAGCTCCAACCTGCTACCCAGTGACCTGCTAATTGTTGTCAGAATAGGAGCAGAACCCTGACAAAGTCCTGGGAACCGATTGGCAGAATGCTGGGTGTCCCGATTGATTCACAGCTTCTATTTAAACCCAGCACAAGAACAAAAAGGTTTCCATGCAGCTGGTTCACCATGTTTAGGAGTGCATCTCTTGCACTAATGATGACTGCTTTGATGTGCCAGAACCCCACTTACAAACAAAAGTGTTTTTAGGGCTGAAGGTTTAGATAGTTTAAAGGAGATTAAGTCAAACATTTCCCTATTGGCAAAATATCTGAGGAGAAAATGTAGAATTGACGTGTATTGTATATACTCAAAATTAAAATCTACATTTAATAGGAAAGTATAGTATGTTGTGAAAAACAGTCCTATAGTGATATATTAATTTATGAAATTCCTTAATGCTTAAATAGATGATAAAATATTTTTAAGATAAAATGTAAAATTCCTTGAAATTAACTAAATGAATTTATAGCAAACTACCATCCTTGAAGCCATATGACTATTTCTTTTTTCCCTTATTAAAAAAATGCCACATAATACTGCATTCTGGATACTTATGGCTGACATTGATGGAATACTGATAATTACTCTGACTTTTTTGTTTCATCACTCAGAAGACGTTATAATTAATTTACAAGCTCTTGGCCTAAAGTATGTAATGATCAACAATTGAAAATGGAAAGGTCGCTTTGATTTTAAAAAGTAATTTACATAGCATGGACATAAACATGAAATCTGTCATGAAGCCATCTGTTTATGAAATTAGGTCAGTTGGCTTGCATCCGCAATTACTAAAGCATACTGAATCAGGGTCACCCCCTGTCCTGCCTGGCACTTGAATGAGTGTGTGAAGTCTTAATTAAAGTAGGGAAAAGGTGTGTAAGTTGTGGGGAGGAAGATATGATGTTAGGAAAGCAAACAGTCACATATAAAAATATTTAAGTCAATCGCTTATAAAGGAGGTAAGAGTTTTTGTGAAACAAGTTGCTGTTGACTCAGGAAAAGTCTAGTAAAACTGTAGACATAAGGACCTCTAAAACTCATTAAAGTTCTCTTCCATTCCCTGTGGATAATGACCATCCTAGATAACATGTTACTTGGTGTGGTCCCACAACAGACACTGGAGGCACAATTCTGGAAGCTTGAATATGAGATCCAGGCAGAGCTGAGATACATGGGGGCTTCTTGCCTTTAAGTATGCAGGGCCAGTGCATCAAGCACCTGTGCAGATCCACTGACACAATGTACTCTCTGGGTGGGAGCACTAATGCAATTCTGAAGCACAGGACTGATTGCAGATAAGTTCTGCTTTGTGGCCTGAAGGATTTTCCCAGGATAACCACTTTTGGTCCAAATTAGTCCACAGAGAACAACCCAAGAGTGCTTGTGAGCTGATCACTTTTATTTCAAATACAATCAGAATCTCATGATTTCTAAGGTATAATACTTTGTAAGCATAATTATAGCTTCATATGTTACTACTAATTGGAAAACAGACTATTTGGGTCACTAAAGCTTTATATAGAAAGCCGTCATCATGCAGCCAAGAAAGCCTTTCCTGATCATCATTCAGCCGTTTTCTGTATTCTTGGGACTGCTCTTTGGTGATCAAATTAATTTAAAAATTGCTGAAATTTAAAATGTCCAACTTTTATCAATTATTCTAATTTCTGTATCTATATAAAAAGGAGTTGTAACATTCCTAAATAGACAGTCAATACAAAAATGACAAGCCCAGCAACGTACTAAAACTCACCAAGCTGCAACAAAATCAACTATCGGACAGACTTTGGTGAGACTACATGTATAAGAGAAAAGCAAGATACAATTAGCCATATTTTCTCATCACTTAAAACTGTACTTTAGTATTAGATTGAAGCTTTTTGCTTTCAAAATGGGTTTTGGCTGAGGTGGACAGATTCTTTTATTCTCCTCCCTGCTGGCAGGTATTAGAACCACACATATAAATTCTGAAGCTCTGCGCATTCATGGCACATGGAGCTCATTGTCTCCACCCTAGGAGTGGCTTGCTGTAGGGAGGGAAGCTCAGGGTTAGGAAGACGTTTGCAAGGGAGTCCTAAGAAGAGCCAAGTTTAGGTAGAAAGCTTCAGCTGAGGTTTATGTTTTTGTTAAGTCAACTGTATAGCTCCCCAGAAGTGGTATGCATGTTTGGACTCAAAACAGCTGGGGACTGGTTTCCAGAAGTGCTCAAGTGACCACAACTCCCACTGAAGTTAAAGGGAGCTGCAGGTGCTCAATACCTTTGAAAAATCCAATTAAGTTTGTGCAGATTCTCTTCGGAGCAGCTGACAACCTGTTTAACACCACATAGCAACAACACTGTGGCATGTACAGAACTGTAAAGAGTCCTCTGTACTGATTTTGTTTTGTAATAAATGCTGGCCAAAAAGGCAGAGAATGGTAAGCAACAGCTGTATGATACTGTACTAATTTATTATCAATCAACATAAATCATGCCTAAGAATGAGGCAGCAATAATGAGTTACAACATAATTCATTGCAAAAACTATAATGCACAAAGATATCAAGCTAATAAGAAAGTAGGAATTAAGTGAGTATACTGAGCTACCTTCAGTGTACAGCTATCAGTATATTTTATCTACCCTGATTCGTCAAATACTATTACCATTCACACCGACTTCCTGTTAGTGAGATTATAAAATGATAAAAGTTAATTCGTTTTAATTTATTACAATTTGTGTACTAAAATAAGTATAGTAGTAATATGAGTAATTCTATAAATAGAGATGGACGCAAATGTATGATATTCAAATTAAATAATTTTCTTTCTTAGACTTAGCATTATTTTTACTAGACCCTAATGAACAACAGATGAAAGAATCATTTAGCGATTCTTGGAACATAAGAAATGTCCCATTTTTTTGTGGAACTATAGTAGAGCTTTTGGTTTACTAGGGAGTCATTTTTTCTGTCTCGGAGTTGAAAGGTAAAATGGAAATTCATTGAGTACAGGTAGGTGAATCCTGCAGGGTTCGGTTCACATGGACTAAAAGAACAGGACATTTTTATGACAGGTTTCAAAGGCTTTGGAAGTGCACCAACCCCTGCAGGTTTGCTGGGTAGTTAAGATTTCACAGAACCTGAATTTCCCCACTCCCTACAGGTGGTAGGGCAATGTATGCAGCCTTTGCTTTCAAAAATTGCACAGATTTGTTGGCTTCAAAAGGGGTCTGCCCCTTGCCTTTCTTATTCTCAGAAAAGCAACAAAAGGTAATTCAGTGTCTGCTCAAGGGGGACAGATGCTGGAGTAGTTCTTGAGGGGGAGGCAGTGAAATCATCATCCCAACTACGACAAATGTAGGCATACAACATCTGAGCCTCTATTGAACTTAAATACACAGGCTAATTAAAGGTCTGTAAAATCATTTTTATTGCTCTACTCTTGGGATAAAAATATGTGTGGTAGGGGGAAATGTCTGAAGCATAGGCTAACCTATGGGGCATCATGGTCATTGAACGGCTGATTTTCAGCTCACTTCCCCTTAGTTACTCCCATTTTCCTCTTCTAATCACTCAGTATTGATTTCCCTCTGTTAAAAGGAAATTAGAAAAATGTATGCTCTCCTGTTAGGTCCTCTGAGCTGTATTGGGAACCACGATTTTATCTTATGGCATTTTTGGAGCTCTGAAACAACACAGTATCCAGGTCATAAAATGGCTTAAACAACCATGATAGATCATGACTGGAAAATCAGTGCTGGAAAGTATATAAAAACATTATCTTTGATATTAATAAACGGGTTATTCTACTCGAGCAGAATACAGATTTTTTTTGGCTTGTGGTTATTTACCTTGCTATTTGGTAAAGCAGACCAGACAGTCTATCATAATACTAATGCAAACTGAGCTTATCAAGTATCCCTCACTGATCTTGAACAGAACACCTAGAAAACTAGTACACAACTGTCAAGGTTCCGTCCCCACTCTGAACTTTAGGGTACAGATGTGGGGACCTGCATGAAAGACCCCTTAAGCTTATTCTTACCACCTTAGGTTAAAAACTTCCCCAAGGTACAAACTTTGCCTTGTCCTTGAACCCTATGCTACCACCACCAAGCGTGTTAAACAAAGAACAGGGAAAGAGCCCACTTGGAGACGTCTTCCCCCAAAATATCCCCCCAAGCCCTACACCCCCTTTCCTGGGGAAGGCTTGATAAAAATCCTCACCAATTTGTACAGGTGAACACAGATGCAAACCCTTGGATCTTAAGAACAATGAAAAATCAATCAGGTTCTTAAAAGAAGAATTTTAATTAAAGAAAAAGTAAAAGAATCACCTCTGTAAAATCAGGATGGTAAATACCTTACAGGGTAATCAGAGTCAAAACATAGAGAATCCCTCTAGGCAAAACCTTAAGTTACAAAAAGACACAAAAGCAGGAATATACATTCCGTTCAGCACATTTTATTTTACCAGCCATTAAACAAAAGGAAATCTAATGCATTTCTAGCTAGATTACTTACTAATTTAACAGAGCTTCTAGACTGCATTCCTGATCTGTTCACAGCAAAAGCGTCACACAGACAGGCAGACCCTTTGTTTCCCCCCCTCCAGCTTTGAAAGTATCTTGTCTCCTCATTGGTCATTTTGGTCAGGTGCCAGCAAGGTTATCTTGGCTTCTTAACCCTGTACAGGTGAAAGGGTTTTTCCTCTGGCCAGGAGGGATTTTATAGCACTGTATACAGAAAGGTGGTTACTCTTCCCTTTATTTTTATGACAACAACAATGACATTTTGAATGGCTTCTGTTACAACCTGGCTCAGTCCCAATCTCTGTTGTAAATGAACCCCAATCCCAGGCCCATTTGCTTCTAAACCCAGCTGCTACTGGGCTGTGACTGGTCACTGTTCCTAGCTCTGGGTCTCTCAGGTACCCAGCCAGGTGGAAACCCTGTGTCTGAAACCCTTCCTGGGAAATGGTATGCTGCAGCCTCAGACCCCAAAACCTGTGCTACAGCCCTCCTGAACTCTCAGTTGCTTAGCAGTTCCCCCCAGAGTCCATCTAGTTGTGGTTTCTAGTTAAACTTTTCAGAGAAATGTGTCAGGAAAGCAAGGAACCCAGGCTTAGCAAAGTAATTTTATAACCACAGACACTTTTGCAAGCACTAAAGAGTTACAGATCTATGAAAAGTCCTGAACACAACCGCCCTGGTCTGATCTGTACATGCAGGGCCAGTGGCGCAATGGATAACACGTCTGACTATGGATCAGAAGATTCTAGGTTCAGGGGGGAGGGAGAGCTCAGTGGTTTGAGCCTTGGCCTGCTAAACCCAGGGTTGTGAGTTCAATCCTTGAGGGGGCCATTTAGGGATTGGGGCAAAAATGTGGGGATTGGTCCTGCTTTGAGCAGGGTGTTGGACTAGATGACCTCCTGAGGTCCCTTCCAACCCTGATATTCTATGATCTCACCTTTTCTGTGTCCTGGGTTTTGTTGGAGTCTTCTCTGCCTCCAGGGCCTGGTCTTCTTGCATGTCATGGTGGTCTGAACTCTGAATCTTTTCCTTAGAAAAACACCCCTCTTTTAAAAGTCTTTGTTCCCCTTCTTTGCACATGTTTCTACAGAAGGAATTCCATGCTCCAGTCCATCACTCACCAGTTTCTGTGTAGCGAGAAATTCAAAGTCAATTGTCCTAGCAGCAGAAAGGCCATTTTTCCAGTAGAACATTCATTCAGTGTTGATGACTCTTGATAGCTCTATCATAGCTTCTGAGGAAGAGCTCTGTGTAGCTCAAAAGCTTGTCTCTCTCACCAACAGAAGTTGGTCCAAATATTACCTGATCCACCCTGCCTCTCTAATAGCCTCTCATATATAGTCTTTCCACTAAGTAGCAAGCCTCTGCTACAAAAAATGAATGGTCCAATCCACAAAGAAAGATACAATACAAAGCTCAGCCCCAGTAACAAAATGGAGTTCAAACATGTTTCACAGACATATCCCCAACTTGTCTCAGCCTCCTAGCTGAAGAAGTATTTTGTTAGTGAAATGAATACAACTTGTTATTTAATCCATGCTCAAATACCACATTAAAAGAACACTCCAATTGCAAAGTAAAGCCACTCCGAATTTAAGAGAAATCATAAATTAAGTTCTCTGTGCAACCCTAATTTGCCCCCTTTGTGCATATGATCATTATACAGTCTTTAATTACGTGATCACATGCTGCCCATAAATCTTACCATTTGAAGAGCCAAGCAACCCTGGAAGCCTCTCTGCTCGGACCCAAATTGCTGATGAAAGCAATGTAGATGTACTCTACTGCATAATACACTGAAAAATAATAGTCCAAATTCTATACACCTTACTTTTTTTTAAACTCATCTCTTACTCTGGCAGAACTCATTTACTTCAACAAGGGTTTTGCCTGAGTAAGATCTTGAATATTGGCCTGTAAATTAATAAGTATTAAAATAAAAAATATGATAACACTGATAAAATAGAGTGGTCACCATTTAAAGTCAACTTTTACAAGTAGTCATCACACAACAGGAGTGTCTTTAATGCCTAATTTTCTTCTCTTTGGAATATGAGAACTTGGACTGCCAAATGTTTTACAAAGTAGGTAAAAAAGTTGATGACACCTGGCAAAACATTGTCAGTGGTCGCATTCTGTGGGGACATGAATGACTTGAAATGGTGGGACACTGTGCAAAGCACTCAATCAACGATTTTGTGCTACTCATATTATGGTAGCACACACACAGACATATTGTTCTTCACAAATATATGCAAATACTGCATTTCTTTCAGGATGTGGCAGAAGCAAATATTTTCTTTGCGTTGCTAATGTTTTTTTTCCTGTGGAAATAGGTCATACTGCAGTATAGAACAACCCAGCACTTCTTTTAAACAAATTTAACTTATTTAAAAATATTTTATTTTTGTTTGGGGACATAGTTCTCGAACTGTACCACTAACCCATTTATTTGCATATCTATACCTAATTGCCAAAAAAATGGACACCATAAATCTCTCATTGATTACTTTGAGCAATATCTTACAGTCAGATTGTTATTAGTCAGTGTGCAGTCAAGCTGCACTTTAGTAATTTTAAATGTTGCTAGATAGAATTTACAAATTGGGTGGTTTATTTATCATAATCTCCCAAATCCTGATTTTCTTTCTCTCATTAGTGTAATGAGAAATTTTTCTTTATCATTGTCATAGCCTTTGATTTATATTTAAAATATTCTGAGTTCTAAAACATTAATCAGAAGCTATTATATACTGTTTTCTGAACTTTACCATCAGCTAACATGTTAGGAAATTCACTATGAAAGGTTTTGCTACAACCATTGGGCAATAAATAAAAGTGTCTACACAATATCCATTTCATATATTGAACTCATGAGCAGTCTGGAACTTGTTCTCTAGAGATGCCTGAAAGCTTATGAATAATTTATCACACTGAGTTTGTATTAACTCTATAATTAAAGGATTTTTCCAATACATCACAATATGTTTTATTTTTCAAAAAAGACCCATAGGCTACTGCCTCTGACTGCTAATAGTATGCAGATGTGGTTTTGAAGTCAATGGGAAGAAAGTTAGGCCAATAGAGAGTGCCTTTGAAAATCCTACCCTGCACCTTTTTAATAACGAAGTCAAGAATATGTACATTTGCAAGAACTTACCTCATGGCATTCATTGCAAAACATATTGTTATGGTTTTCCGCAATTGTATCTGTGACATTATCTGATTAAAATATCACCATGTAGATCACTATTATATAATTGCAACAAATCTTGTACAACGTATGTCAGTAAGGTGTCTATGGAAAAGTTATGATTTGCTGCATATGATTATCCTATTTGTATGCATGTGTCATTTTTGTATCAGAAGTTATGAATCTTGACCAGGTACCTGCATTTCAAATGTGTTTGCTCATGTGGTAACACTCACAAGGTATTTAGCCTGCATATCGTGAAGGGACTATTGAAGTTAAATGGCCCATCAAGGAACACGTAACTCACTATGGACCATGGACAACACCCGTCCACAGCTGATGGACTTTTATGTGAACCTTCTAATTAGAGTATGGGTGATGTCCCCTGCTGTGACTCAGCAGAGCATGCAAAGGCATGTGATGAGGCCATGTGACACTAAACTCCATCTTGTTACCTGTATTTTTCTACAAGCTGTGTGGAGGGCTTTGACTGAAACAATGGGATTTTCTCCACATGGCAGAAGCTATAAGAGGCCCTGGAAACATCTCAGTTTTGCCTCTTTCCTGCTCAGACCTCTGGCTTATGAACTTTTACTAATGGGAGCATTCTAGCCAAGGGACTGAGGACTTTCCAATGATTTGGAAGCTAACAGAGACTTAACAAGCCAGCAGTTTATTCCATCACTGCTACAAGCCTGAGCCAAGAACTTTACAATTAGTGTATTTATTTGATACTTTTAACCAATTTTAATTCACACCTTTCTTTCTTTTTATAAATAAACCTTCAGATATTAGATACTAAAGGACTGGCAACAGCGTGATTAATGGGTAAGATCTGAGTTGTACATTGACCTGGGTATGTGGCTGGTCCTTTGGGATTTGAAGAACCCTTTGGTTGATGAATATGGTTTTAAATTATCACTCATTCAGTCTAGCATCTGAGTGTTGAATCCAGGACTGCAATACCTAAGGAGGCTGCATTTCTAACTTCTAGTTAGCCAGTGTTGTCAGACAGAACTTTATTTTTGTTGCTGGTCTGGTATATCTTACGGGAGAATAACTATCAGTTTTGGGGTGTGTCTGCCCTATTTCTCCACAGTTTGTCCTGAATTTGGTATTCTCAGTAATGACCCACATAGGCCTGGTGACATAATCAAATACAATATGACTGTCAGGGCTATCAGCTGGTCTCTCTCTCAATTATCTATGGCTCTCTACACATGACTAGGACAACAGAATTTTGCTGTAGCTGTGTTGGTCCCATGATATTAGAGAGGCAACATCTTGTCTCTAGGACAATGGAAAACATTCCCAATCCTCTTGCTTACAAAGGCCTTTCCAGATTCACAATCTTCCAACATATACAGCCAGATTAAGAGATGCTGTAGGCAGTTTACAGCATGACAACATGCTTTCCTCATTAATTTCCTACTGTTTCACAGTTACTCTGTCTGTGCTTCTCCTAACATTTTCAATTTACACAGTATATCAATCAGAGTTATCAGCCAGGGCCCATTGTCTTTCTATGGGGCATAGAATCATAGAAGTGTAGGACTGGAAAGGACTTCCAGAGGTCATTGGATCCACTCCCCATGCGGAGGCAGGACCAAGCGTATCTAGATGATCCCTTATAGATGTTTGTCTAACCTATTCTTTAAAACATCCAATAGTGGGGATTCCACCTTGGTAACCTATCCCAGTACATATCATTATAGTTAGAATTGTTTTACCATCTAACCTAAATCTCCCTTCCAGCAACTTAAGCAGATTACTTTTTGATGTCATATTCAGTGGACAAGGAGAACCATTGATCTCTGCTCTCTTTATTACAGCCCTTAACATATTTGAAGGCTATCAATCTCTCCTCCTACCCCATGTCTTCTTTTCTCAAGACTAAACATGTCCAGATGTTTTTGAGGGTTTTTTTTAATATTTCCTCATTTGTCATGCTTTCTAAACTTTTTTTTTCTTTTGCTCTTCTCTGGAGACTCTCTAATAGATCCACAACTTTTTAAAAGTGTGGCACCCAAAACTGGACATAGTACTCCATCTGAGGGCTCACCAGTATGAAGTAGAGGGGAACAGTTGCCTTTCATGTCTTACATACAACATTCCTGTCAATACATATCAGAATGATATTAGTCTATCCTCCAAAGAGCTAGTAAACCCAATCCAGCTTGGTGTCATCCACAAATTCATTAAGCATACACTCCTCTCAATTATCCAAGTCATTAATGAAAATATTGAACAGTACCAGACCGAGAACAGACCCCTACAAGACATCACTAGATACATCCTACCAGTTTGACAGTGAATCATTGATCATTACTTTTTGTGTACGGTTTCTTGAAGTCTTTAAATCGTGATTTGAGGACTTCAGTAACTCATCCAGAGGTTATGGATCTATTACAGTAGTGGGTGGGTGAGGTTCTGTGGCCTGCAATGTGCATGAGGTCCGATTAAATGATCATTATGGTCCTTTCTGACCTTAAAGTCTATGAGTAAATAACATGCCAGGTGTCTCGGATGAATGTGGTATTTCCTTCACTCAAAAGTCCTCTTCTGCATTTACAGCAATGTGTGATTCATTGCCCCAATGTACACTGCCAGCTGAAGTGCAAGAAGTGAAGATGGGAAAGATCTATCAATCAATAGCTAGATTACTGGTCTGGGATTCAGGAGACATAGGTTCTATCCCTGACTCTCCTTGCCTGTTGTGACACCTCAGACAAGCTCACTGTAACTTTGCTATTTATAAAATGGTGATAATGGTATTTTCTTCCTGTTTTAAATTACTTAGGGAATCTACAGGTGAAGGTGCTATTTAAGAGCTAGGTATAATAGTTACTTATATTAAAATCCTAAGGTGCAGAGACTTGGGGTTTTCTATAGGCCCCTTATGTTCTCTGGTTTGATTCCTCTCTAGTCTCCTTGTCCCATCCAGTTTCCCAACCTCCACCATTGACTTCCTGAGGTTGATAGGACAGTCCTGGCCCTAAGCACTTTAAGATTGCGACATTCCCCAGGGTGCAACTTGAACTGCTGTGTCCCCTTAACTCTCCAGCCCGGGGTGCCTTTTATGCTGCTTTGCTAGTGAGCCATCCAGGCCCTGTTCACTCACAGTCACCAGCATGTAAAGTCACTCTCAGCTGAAGACATGAATACTATACCCAACCATCCATGAATAGATACAGGGCAACACCTATCCCTCAGTCCCAACCTTACCCCCCAGAAATGTGCATCTTGTACTGTTCAGTAGCTTACTGGATGGTACAAGTTCATAATTAGTCTGTCATTCCAACAAAGGGTAATGAATATGCACCAGCCCTATTGACCTGAGTAGAGATTTCCCAAACACCTCAGTGAAACACACTGGTTTAGACAAAACAGAAAAAACAAGTTTATTAACTAGAGAAAGATATATTTTGAGTTATTCTAAGTGATAAGACATATAAGTCAGAATTGGTTACAAAAGAAATAAAAAGATAAACACGCAAGCTAATTCTTAAACTTTATCAAGACCCATAAGCTTAAAAACAAAAACCTTTCTCTCACCCAAAAGCTTTTACCAGTCTGTACTAGCTGGAAAAACCTCCAGACCAGCACCACTCCCCTGCAGTTCAATGATGCATCTTATATCTTTCAAACAATCTTGCTGCAGTGAGTAGAGATGGGGGAGAAGAGGCAATTTGTGTGTTGTGAGTTCTCCATTCTTATACCTTTTCCCCCTCTTTGAGGATTACCTGCAGCTGGGGTGTAGACAAAATAGTCTCCTATATACATGAAATTTGAAACGCCTTTCAGGTAAATTGTGGCTCGCTTTCTTATAACTTCTGTATACGTGAAGTTTGAGCCATCTCAGAAATGACATGTAAATTTTTTGTTTACAGTCTCCCCTGGTGGCAAAGGGTTTTTTCAGGAGTTAATAGTTTTCTAACACCTGTTGTCAATCCTTTGTTGTCTCTGAGGAGCTAGTCAGTGAGCATTCCCCAAAATTACATAATATTTCAATAACAAACAGATAGTCAAACGTCATAGCTTTACACACAGTATTGTTATATACATTTTAACAGAATAATGATACTTGGAAAATTATGAGTTTCCAAATGATACCTCACAAGACATACTTTTTACAACATATATCATAACCATATAAAAGTGGTGAATATGGGGTACTGTATACAATAGGAAATTCTATGGCAGCTTCAGTTAAATGAAAAAAAATGGAGGATTTACTCAATCAAGTATGAAAATTTCTCTCAGGTTTTAGAAGTGAACATGTGAAAACTGCAGTGTAGAAATTATGGGAAACCTGGTATTTTGACTGGTGAGGACTTTGGCACTCTAGTAAATTTAGAAGACAATATGGAATTTCAGCATCCAGGTGGCAGTGAAATGTTTGGTATGGGAAAGGAGTCTCTTCATACATATCTTTTGCCACACCCATTTTTGCCAAAGCTAAAGGTAATTTTAAATTTGGGGTTGGGAAGGGCACAAAAATTTGAATTCCATCCTATCAACTCAACAACCAGCCACGCCATTCCTCTGTGTATGCCCGTCTATCTGATAATAGCAGATAATCACGTTACCTTAATGTTTCTACTAGAGTGGTCAAGTCAAGTAGCAGTGAAATATTCTACAAGTTTCATATTTGAACTATCTATTGGATTCAGAGTTGACACCCCATTGGGATGAATGGGTTAAATACATACTTTACTCAGAGCTATTGTGTCAGGCCGTTCGCCTACCCAGGCACTGGATGCTTTTGATTCTGAAGCATAATTAAGCAACAACTTTAGAATAAAAGGGCAATTATGTAGCCATCTGTATGGCTGTATTACACATAGGGCCCTGGTTAACGGTCACAGGTTTTGAGAGAGCAGATGATAGTCAGTGAAATTTGGCTGGGTGAAAGGAAATGGTAAATATTTACAACTCAATTGCTGCTATGCTGTCTTGTAGTCTCAAGTCTCCCACATGTAGCATACCACATCTATGCTTTGGAGAGATCAATGGAAATTAATTTGGGTCATTTGCTCAGATTAAACAAACAAGCTCCCAAGAATAGGAACAGCTCCAGGAATATGGCAACAGTTCATCAATACATGCTCAGACTGAAACACAGGAAAAGGTGCAGAGGGGAAAAAAGAGTACTTCCACTATTTTGATGGATGACAATCACTATGCATAGTGAGTTATCAAGAGTGGATTGGCACACTAGTCAGGGTTCTGAGAGTAAGCCTTGTGCTAGCAAAGATAATTCTGCCTTTAACAGTGGCCAGTACAAAATGCTTCAGAAAAAAGGTGTAAACCCCCAGAGTGGAAAATTTTTCATTAACATTCCTATGGAGGAAAATCTCAGGTAGTTAGTGAGTTGCTTGTTGTACATAAAGTAGTTGCCACAAATGTTATGGTTGGCTTCTTCACTACAAAAGTTAACCAAGAGCAAAGTAGTGAGACAACATGCTCGCAAACACCTACAAGATTATCAGATATGACCCTAAAATTCTGCAGAGTTCTGCAGTTCCATTTGAGGGCGGCAGACTGACAGTGAAATGATGATGGGAGCAGTCATACCATCGGGCCATTTCAGAAATTAATGTTTTTACTTTTTATGCTGCTTTTCTGTTAATTATTGCTATGTTTTTAATCCAATTTTCTGAAAAGAAATATTGAGGGTGCTATTTTTTAATCTTCTGTGGCATAACAAATTTTCACTTGCAGATCACTTTTAATGTAGTGTATGTTTGTGTCCCTTCAACATAAAGTATGTATCTCTACTGATCATGGAAGTCCCCTATTCAAACTTTGACCTGACTATTATTTCAGCTTCTTAAATCTTACTGAATCTTCCTTAAATATTTTCATTAACTATACAATGGTAAAATAACTCAGCCTAGGAAATAAAACAAATATCTAGCCTGAGATAGAGCAATATATTACATTTACAATCAAAATCCCAGTAAGGGCAATATGTAGTATATACTTTAATCTCGCTGGCTGTCTTTTCATCAGAAAATTTACTGCAGATAACTATTGTACCATACAATCTGATACAAGACTCCAGACAGATATTTCTGCTTAAGAAATTAACTCAAATTAATATGGCAATAATTGTTTCAGCTTGGTTACATATATTTGCTAATTAAAAATTGAGGGAAATGTGATTGAGAAGACAGTGACATCTGTTAACAAGCATACACTAATGATTTGGCTGTTCCTCTTGACTTCTGGAAATGTTAAACTGCCAGTCTTGTTGGGTGAATTGCCAAGTGTGGGTTAATCTTTTTCTTTCTTAAAAAGGACACCATTCTTTTCCTCAAAGGCTTCCATACAGGGAAATCATTTGGTTACCTCACACATTTTAAACTACTGTCTGGAATTTTATCTAAGGTAGTGCCCTCATGGGTGGTTGTGGTTTTTGTTTTGTTTTCTTAATATACTTATATACACACATACCCCATCATCCTCCATGGCATTACCATACATACAAGTACTGAACAATAGTTTATAGTGTTAATATTTGTTACTCACAGGCTAGAGACTCATTTATTTTCTACCCAGTACATAAAGCACAATATTACCTGAATTCCAACCAGAAAGAGGAGGACCAAATCTTAGCCCTGGTCTACACTAGGACTTTAGGTCGAATTTAGCAGTGTTAAATCGATGTAAACCTCTACCCGTCCACACGATGAAGCCCTTTTTTTCGACTTAAAGGGCTCTTAAAATCGATTTCCTTACTCCACCCCTGACAAGTGGATTAGCGCTTAAATCGGCCTTGTCAGGTCGAATTTGGGGTACTGTGGACACAATTCGATGGTATTGGCCTCCGGGAGCTATTCCAGAGTGCTCCATTGTGACCGCTCTGGACAGCACTCTCAATTCAGATGCACTGGCCAGGTAGACAGGAAAAGAACCGCGAACTTTTGAATCTCATTTCCTGTTTGGCCAGCGTGGCAAGCTGCAGGTGACCATGCAGAGCTCATCAGCAGAGGTGACCATGATGGAGTCCCAGAATCGCAAAAGAGCTCCAGCATGGACTGAACGGGAGGTACGGGATCTGATCGCTGTATGGGGAGAGGAATCCGTGCTATCAGAACTCCGTTCCAGTTTTCGAAATGCCAAAACCTTTGTCAAAATCTCCCAGGGCATGAAGGACAGAGGCCATAACAGGGACCCGAAGCAGTGCCACGTGAAACTTAAGGAGCTGAGGCAAGCCTACCAGAAAACCAGAGAGGCGAACGGCCGCTCTGGGTCAGAGCCCCAAACATGCCACTTCTATGATGAGCTGCATGCCATTTTAAGGGGTTCAGCCACCACTACCCCAGCCGTGTTGTTTGACTCCTTCAATGGAGATGGAGGCAACACGGAAGCAGGTTTTGGGGACAAAGAAGATGATGATGATGATGAGGAGGTTGTAGATAGTTCACAGCAAGAAAGCGGAGAAACCGGTTTTCCAGACAGCCAGGAACTGTTTCTCACCCTGGACCTGGAGCCAGTACCCCCCGAACCCACCCAAGGCTGCCTCCTGGACCCGGCAGGCGGAGAAGGGACCTCTGGTGAGTGTACCTTTTAAAATACTATACATGGTTAAAAAGCAAGCATGTGAAAGGATTAATTTGCCCTAGCATTTGCAGCTCTCCTGGATGTACTCCCAAAACCTTTGCAAAAGGTTTCTGGGGAGGGCAGCTGTCAAGGTTCCTCCCCCACTCTGAACTCTAGGGTACAGATGTGGGGACCTGCATGAAAACCT
Source organism: Natator depressus (assembly GCF_965152275.1). Classification (NCBI taxonomy): domain Eukaryota; kingdom Metazoa; phylum Chordata; order Testudines; family Cheloniidae; genus Natator; species Natator depressus. Next base: position 130,414,849 of record NC_134235.1, read on the forward strand.
CCTAAGATTACTTTTACCACCTTAGGTTAAAACTTCCCCAAGGTACAAATTAATTTTATCCTTTGTCCTTGGAATATCCACTGCCACCACCAAACTCTAACTGGGTTTACTGGGAAACGTAGTTTGGACACATCTTTCCCCCCAAAATCCTCCCAACCCTTGCACCCCACTTCCTGGGGAAGGTTTGGTAAAAATCCTCACCAATTTGCATAGGTGACCACAGACCCAAATCCTTGGATCTGAGAACAATGAAAAAGCATTCAGTTTTCTTACAAGAAGACTTTTAATAGAAATAGAAGTAAATAGAAGTAAAGGAATCACCTCTGTAAAATCAGGATGGTAGATACCTTACAGGGTAATTAGATTCAAAACATAGAGAATCCCACTAGGCAAAACCTTAAGTTACAAAAAAGACACACAGACAGAAATAGTCATTCTATTCAGCACAGTTCTTTTCTCAGCCATTTAAAGAAATCATAGTCTAACACATACCTAGCTAGATTACTTACTAAAAGTTCTAAGACTCCATTCCTGTTCTATCCCTGGCAAAAGCAGCATATAGACAGACACAGACCCTTTGTTTCTCTCCCTCCTCCCAGCTTTTGAAAGTATCTTGTCTCCTCATTGGTCATTTTGGTCAGGTGCCAGCGAGGTTACCTTTAGCTTCTTAACCCTTTACAGGTGAGAGGATTTTTCCTCTGGCCAGGAGGGATTTTAAAGGGGTTTACCCTTCCCTTTATATTTATGACAGCAGCCTTATTGCGTCCTCCATGGTAGGACACTTTACCACTCCAGGTCAGTAACATGTACTCGGGAATCATTGTACAACAAAGCATTGCAGTGTATGTTTGCTGGCGTTCAAACAACATCCGTTCTTTATCTCTCTGTGTTATCCTCAGGAGAGTGAGATATCATTCATGGTCACCTGGTTGAAATAGGGTGCTTTTCCTCAGGGGACACTCAGAGGTGCCCGTTCCTGCTGAGCTGTTTGCCTGTGGCTGAACAGAAATGTTCCCCGCTGTTAGCCACGGGGAGGAGGGAGGGTTGAGGGGGTAGCCACACGGTGGGGGGAGGCAAAATGCAACCTTGTAATGAAAGCACATGTGCTGTGTATGTAATGTTAACAGCAAGGTTTACCCTGAAAGAGTGTAGCCACTGTTTTATAAAATGTAACTTTTTAAATACCGCTGTCCCTTTTTTTTCTCCACGAGCTGCATGTGTTTCAATGATCACAGGATCTTCTCCTTCCCAGAGGCTAGTGAAGATTAGAAAGAAAAAAAAACACACTCGTGATGAAATGTTCTCTGAGCTCATGCTGTCTTACCACACTGACAGAGCACAGATGAATGCGTGGAGGCAAATAATGTCAGAGTGCAGGAAAGCACAAAATGACTGGGAGGAGAGGTGGCGGGCTGAAGAGAGTAAGTGGCGGGCTGAAGACAGGACTGAAGCTCAAATGTGGTGGCAGCGTGATGAGAGGAGGCAGGATTCAAAGCTGAGGCTGCTGGAGGATCAAACCAGTATGCTCCAGTGTATGGTTGAGCTGCAACAAAGGCAGCTGGAGCACAGATTGCCACTACAGCCCCTGTGTAACCAACCACCCTCCTCCCCAAGTTCCATAGCGTCCTCACCCAGACGCCCAAGAACGCTGTGGGGGGGCCTCCGGCCAACCAGCCACTCCACCACAGAGGATAGCCCAAAAAACAGAAGGCTGGCATTCAATAAATTTTAAAGTTGTAAACTTTTAAAGTGTTGTGTGGCATTTTCCTTCCCTCCTCCACCACCCCTCCTGGGCTACCTTGGTAGTCATCCCCCTATTTGTGTGATGAATGAATAAAGAATGCATGAATGTGAAGCAACAATGACTTTATTGCCTCTGCAAGAGGTGATAGAAGGGAGGAGGGGAGGGTGGTTAGCTTACAGGGAAGTAGAGTGAACCAAGGGGCGGGGGGTTTCATCAAGGAGAAACAAACAGAACTTTCACACCGTAGCCTGTCCAGTCATGAAACTGGTTTTCAAAGCTTCTCTGATGCGTACCACACCCTCCTGTGCTCTTCTAACCACCCTGGTGTCAGCAGCCAGGCAATTTGCCTCAACCTCCCACCCCGCCATAAACGTCTCCCCCTTACTCTCACAGATATTGTGGAGCGCACAGCAAGCAGTAATAACAGTGGGAATATTGGTTTCGCTGACGTCTAAGCGAGTCAGTAAACTGCGCCAGCGCGCCTTTAAACGTCCAAATGCACATTCTACCACCATTCTGCACTTGCTCAGCCTGTAGTTGAACAGCTCCTGACTACTGTCCAGGCTGCCTGTGTACGGCTTCATGAGCCATGGCATTAAGGCGTAGGCTGGGTCCCCAAGGATAACTATAGGCATTTCAACATCCCCAACAGCTATTTTCTGGTCTGGGAATAAAGTCCCTTCCTGCAGCTTTTGAAACAGACCAGAGTTCCTGAAGATGCGAGCAACATGTACCTTTCCCGGCCATCTCACGTTGATGTTGGTGAAACATCCCTTGTGATCCACCAGTGCTTGCAGCACTACTGAAAAGTACCCCTTGCGGTTTATGTACTCGCCGGCTTGGTGCTCCGGTGCCAAGATAGGGATATGGGTTCCGTCTATGGCCCCACCACAGTTAGGGAATCCCATTGCAGCAAAGCCATCCACTATGACCTGAACATTTCCCAGGGTCACTACCCTTGATATTAGCAGATCTTTGATTGCGTGGGCTACTTGCATCACAGCAGCCCCCACAGTAGATTTGCCCACTCCAAATTGATTCCCAACTGACCGGTAGCTGTCTGGCGTTGCAAGCTTCCACAGGGCTATCGCCACTCGCTTCTCAACTGTGAGGGCTGCTCTCTCTTGGTATTCATGCGCTTCAGGGCAGGGGAAAGCAAGTCACAAAGTTCCATGAAAGTGCCCTTATGCATGCGAAAGTTTCGCAGCCACTGGGAATCATCCCAGACCTGCAACACTATGCGGTCCCACCAGTCTGTGCTTGTTTCCCGAGCCCAGAATCGGCGTTCCACAGCATGAACCTGCCCCATTAGCACCATGATGCATGCATTGGCAGGGCCCATGCTTTGAGAGAAATCTGTGTCCATGTCCAGATCACTCATGTGACCGCGCTGATGTCGCCTCCTTCCCCGGTATCGCTCTGCCAGGTTCTGGTGCTGCATATACTGCTGGATAATGCGTGTGGTGTTTAATGTGCTCCTAATTGCCAAAGTGAGCTGAGTGGCCTCCATGCTTGCCTTGGTATGGCGTCCGCACAGAAAAAAGACGCGGAACGATTGTCTGCCATTGCTCTGACGGAGGGAGGGGCGACTGACGACATGGCTTACAGGGTTGGCTTACATGGAATTAAAATCAACAAAGGGGGTGGCTTTACATCAATGAGTATTTCAGGCAGGACTTCACAGAGGGTTCCAATAAGAAATGGTGCACCTAAGTAATTGTTCTTATTGGAACAAGGAGGTTGGTCTGGCCTCTGATTGATACATGGCTAGATTTACCTTGCTGCACCTTCTCTGTGAGTGACTGCAGTGTGACCTAGAGGAATGAGTCCCCTAGATGGGGGATGGGGGAAAGCAAATGAGTACAAAACAAATCTGGTCTATTTCTTGTTTTGATCCACTCCATCTATCTTTTACATCTTTGGCTGGAAGCAGACGGTGCAGAAAGACTGCAAGCCATCCACATCTCATGGCTGCTCGGCAGAAGATGGTGCAGTAGGACTGCTAGCCATCCTCATCTCTTGCCTGCCTGGCAGAAGATGGTACAGTAGAACTGCTAGCAATCCATATCGCCTGCCTGCTCACCATAAGATGGTTCAATAGGACAGACTGCAGGACTAAAGAGAATGACCTGGTCAAGTCACTTCTAATGTAGTCCCTGCACCCATGTCTTTCCAGGCGCTCCTTGCCAATGTGGCCAGGAGCACCTCGGACATGACAATGACGGCTACCAGTCCTACTGCACCGTCTGCTGCCACAAGGCAAGGGGTTGCCGCTGCTGTGTAGCAATGCAGTACCATGTCTGCCAGCACCCAGGAGACATATGATGATGGTTACCTGAGCGGGCTCCATGCTTGCCGTGGTATGGCGTCTGCACAGGTAACTCAAGAAATAAGGCGCGAAACGATTGTCTGTTGCTGCTTTCATGAAGGGAGGGAGGGAACGGGGGCCTGACGATATGTACCCAGAACCACCTGCAACAATGTTTTTGCCCCATCAGGCATTGGGATCTCAACCCAGAATTCCAATGGGCAGCAGAGACTGCGGGAACTGTGGGATAGCTACCCACAGTGCAACACTCTGGAAGTCGACGCTTGCCTTGGTACTGTGGAAGCACTCCGCCGAGTTAATGCACTTAATGCACTTAGAGTATTTTCTGTGGGGACACACACACTCGAATATATAAAAACGATTTCTAAAAAACTGACTTCTATAAATTCGACCTAATTTCATAGTGTAGACATACCCTTAGAAAACTATACCCATGTGCTAGAAATGCTTTTTTATTCATTAAATTTGTAAATTGAGACTAGGGCTACCACCTGCCCTGGTTTTCCCAGGATCATCCCTTTTTTGACATAGCTGTCCAGGGAAATCTCTGAGTCTTCCCAGTCCTTTAAAAGTCCTGGGTTTTGTCAGTTGAATCACCTCTCAAGCTGCTGCTGGGGATCTTGTCTTCCTGGTCTTCCACAGTGCTACTGCTCCTCCTCCCTCCCATCTGCTCTGTGGCCCCCCAGCAGGCTCCATGAAGTAGCTGCTGCTTCATACCTGATCAACATGCCGCTGAGGGCAGGGAAAAGAGCTCAAGGCAGCAGCGACAATGCACCTTGTTCCTCACTATGGTGGCTGCTGTTCCTGCTCATTGGGGCCCTGCTCCCATTCCTGGGAGCCATCTTCTATTCCCTCCTCTTTTTGTGCTTCCCTTCATCAGCTGAGATATGTCCCTTTTTTGTACCTCAGAGTGGCAACCCTAAAAGGCAACCATTACTTCTAGCCCAGCCTGACAGACATTCTACATAGATGCACCAGGGACACCATTTAGGAGGGGCAGGGCGGACTCGACCGCCCTCCCCCCCCAGCTAAGTTTCATACCATCAGCTGGGAGTGACGCCACTTGCTCCTCTCCCTCCTCCCCTCCCTGGCCTATTCTTTGCTCAGCAAATATGAATGCACCAGAAGACACAGGGCTGCTCAGTCAGGGGAGGGAGCTGCTGCCCCAGGCACATTCAGGGGATAATTATCCTGACAGACATCCGAGCTTTGGAAGTTTCAGGCTGCAAGAACAGGGCTGAAGAATGACCACCTGTAATCTTTCCCTGTGGTGAAGAAACAAGCATGTGCTGTCACACCACAAATATTGTTTAAATTAAACTTAAAACTTTCCCGTTTTTTCCAATGCTCTAATTTTTTTAGTGTATGGCAGTACCCCAGTGTGGCCATTTATTCTGCCATTTAATCTCACTTGTCTGTGAGCATCTTTCCTTTGTCTACAATGGGCTTTGGGTCGGGTTACCAAGTAGGTCCATACAGGCTGTTACACACAAATGTTGAATCCTCTGTGAATGCCTTGATCTTACCAAATCACCCCAGGATTGCACTTTTCTAGGACCTTTTCCCTAGAATACCATTTGAGGAACTTCTGGTCCTTTATATGTGCAGATATAAGCAACTGCTTCCCTCAAGCAGCCATGTTAGAGCTGTGTGTCTATTGTGCTGCATGTCCTTCTTTTCCAGCTGGGAAGTAATCTTAGCTCCTGCTGTACTTACTCTTTAATATTTCTGAAGGTGACAGTCTCACAAACTTGAGTACCATCCGTGAATTTCATTGAAGTGTTGTTTACTCTCTCAAATCCTTATAGCAACACACTAGAAGCCTCCTTCCAACTTAATCCTTTGTATTTATCATAACTATTTGTATAAACTCTTCAGTGAACAGAAATCCAAGCCAATCTGAACAATTTGTAAGATTTGGCTGCCAACATTTGCTAACATCCATCATTTAATTATACTCGATAGTGATTCTTTTTAAAGGTATAGACCAACCTATTTAAAAAAGGTTAAATAAATAGATTGGGCTAGTTTTTTAAGTGACTGTTGACTATTGATGCAATGGAAAGTAGCCCCTGGAATCATGGTTAAAGTTGCCCCCTTTCAAAAATAGCCCAGGGAAGGAATTAAGACTCACTCCTAGTTCCTTCCCTGGTGTCCCTCCCCTTTCTTTGGGCTGGGATAGTGAGGAGGAAAGTAATTTACTATAGCCCCTTCCAAGCAGCTCAGCTCTTGTGACAGGCACATTGGAAAGTGGACTCAAGGTTTCACCCACTCTGTAACCTCTGTTCTCACTTGCTGTCAGGGGGAGTAGTGGTCCGAGGGAACCAGCTCTACCCTGCTCCACTGTGGCCAGAGCCATGATCCAAGTAGGTCACAAAGAAGGATGGGAATGCCTGCATGGCCAAATAGTCACAATCTTCAGCAAATACTACAGTACAATAATACAATATTACTATCCATCGTTAAATATTCTATCAAAATTATATCCACATTTTATAAATGTTTGCTACAAGCTAACACTATCACCATGACAAATATTAGTTATATCCTAACAGTCTAAAAACCACAGAAACTAGACAATAAAAACCTAAGGCTTCCTATCATCATCCTGAAACTGTACAACTTTTTTGTTTTGTGTGTATGTGTGTAGTTAATCTCTAAATGATTAAACATTTTAAATGTGACATTACCCTAGATCCTGCATAAAGAAGTGCTAATTTCTAGTCACTGAAGAACTTGATGTGTCTTTTTAATTTCAGAATATAAGTTGAGAAAGTAAACCCTTGTTTGAATTTTAAATTAACACCTTCTTCAGATGGATAATTTTTACTGGTTTTAATCTATTGGAAACTAACACCTGCAGTTCAGTATATTTATTTTAATTCTATTTAATGAGGGGTTATACAAATTCTGGTTGAAAGAGCTATTGAACTTTTTCAACCATTCCATTTATAACTGAATGTACTCATGTTTGGAGACCTCTTTTTAACAATCGCCATGGTCTCTGACCAACAGTGTTGCTGAAAAAAGAAATGCAATTTGCCCTTATCTCTGATAATTAATACACCTACCTGAATGTCAGAGATTGTACTTTGAGAGAGACTGAGATATGCTACAGATTAGCTTTTTGTCATCTGATCTATGTCTGGAAAATCCATTAAGTCACTGGTTCTCAAACTTTCATACTGGTGACCTCTTTCACAGAGCAAGCCTCTGAGTGCGACCCCCCTTATAAACTAAAAACACATTTTTATATATTTAACACCATTATAAATGCTGGAGGCAAAACAGGGTTTGGGGTGGAGGCTGACAGCTCTCAATCTCCATGAAATAACCTTGCGACCCCCTGAGGTGTCCCAACCCCCAGTTTGAGAACCCCTGCATTAAGTTATCCTACACAGGAAGGATGGTTAGGTTAAGGGAGTAGTTTCCAAGGCAATCCACCAACTGCATTTTTTCATTTTTTTGCAGCCCATGGTTACATATACCTTCCATCCCAACACTGCAACCCTAATCCCAGCCCGGTGCACAGGGGACACACTGGGCAGGGGGCAAATTTAAGTAAGTGATGTTATAACAGAGAGATGGCCAGGCCAAACCTGAGTGGTGCTGTGACCCTGTGCACCAGGTCATAATGTTTGGCATGTGGAGCTGGACCCATGGAATAGGAGCCACCGCTGTGAAGTGAGTGTGAGATGAGCATGCTCTCCCAATCTCCTTTTCCTTTGGGGCTTCCCCACTGTACCAGGCTGGGAGAGGTATATGTTTGCATAGGCCTGGGCATAGTGACTGCTTAATTTGGCCCTGGATATAATGGTCTACCTAGAACCTTCCTGCAACATACTGGTAGGTCAGAACATACCACACCACATGGGAAAGGCTGGTTTAAGGTGAAAGGACCATGATTTGAGAGATGTGGTTTCTATTCTGTGCTCCGTCACTGACTTTTTGTGCGACTTTGGTCAAGTTACTACATTCCTCTTGTATACATTAAAGATGATACTGTTTTGAGACTTAATCATTCATGCTTGTGAGGTATTTAGACACTACAGTGATGAGTATCCACAGAATTAACAATAAATACCAGTTTCCTGTAAACATTAAACAAGTTGTCCATTTCATAACCACATGTGTGCATAGCAGGAATATATTGATTACATGAGCCTGCATTTTAAAATGTATTTCAAAGAACATCCGCCATCCATCAGAAACACACAGAATGCTGGATTACCTCTGGCTGAGTATGCTTTTGAGGGGAACACAAGTCAATTAGATCAGAAGTTGAGTTGATTCCCTCTGGTAAAGGATGCATCTTGAGACACTGGGGATTCAGGTCCATACGAAAAACTAACTAGTAAGTTTGTTAATTCTATAGTCAGTGGAAAACATTTCACTCATTCCACTGAAATGAGAAGTTTCTTTCATTGTCTTGACTTTTTAAACTAAAGAAATATTTATGCCATTAAATAACAGTGCCCTCCAAAACTATGTGCAATAGCTACATCCAGCTGATACATACACTATTTTTCCCACTTCTGGAGACAGAGTAGCAGCACCCAATCTGTGTGTCTATGCTATACAAACTGCATATGTCCTTTGTTACATATTCTTTCTTGCCAGATGAAACTTGCCGCTAGCAAACCATAGATTGAATCTATCTTCAAGACCACCTACCTACTCTCTGGGCTTTCAGGAGTTGTGGGGATGTATTTTCTAGGATATCCTCAAGACTGTGGTGGTCAGAAAGGCTGGCTGGAAATTTTCTGTCAAAACTTTTTCTGTTTGTTGGAAAATTGTTTTTTTTTTCAGTTATATAAGTGTTTGTGGAAAGTGTCCGCTTTCCTTTAAAGATTTTTATTTTTTGTCAGAAAACTGGAAGCCCAGATGTTTTGGGGTTTGGACCTTTCTCTCTCTCTCTCTCTTTTTTTTTCTGGTAATGAAAAGTCAAAAATTTGAAGGAAATTTTCTGCAGAACCACCTCCCCCTCTATTTTCTGACCAACTCGAGTTCTCACCATGTCTGATACTTATCAGTAGTAATTCACTGACTCCTATTGTCATCATAAAATGCAGAGCCAAACCTGTTAAGAAAGTGGCTACCATCAGCATTACTGGTTGTACCAAAGATAATATTTACAACTTCTTCAGGGCAGGAACCCATACATTTCCTTTGTGTCTTATACAGACCTATGCATGCTACCTGTGTTCAGCAAATAATATTAATATAGGTAATGGGGATGGAAGCAGAAGTAGGCTGGCAACTATACTTTCAATAAGAAGTCTACAACCTGAGCAGACAGATCAAAAGACAATTTCAGCAATGCACTTGACAAAACAAATATCAAGTTCTGTGATATATGAGAAAGTCCTAGACATCAGCCAGCAGTACACACAATGGGATTATACATTATGTCATTCATGCCAAAAAAATGGACAAAGCTGTAGCTTCAGTTACAGGTGTAATTTATGTAACTATGGAATCTTGTCAATATAGAGGCAAATAATGGACATGATAAAATTTATGCCATAATCCAGAGTGAAAAGTTCCAGTGTCTGGGTGTTCCTTCAGCCTGCAGAACCACGGTACAATATTCACTCAAGGTATTTTTTCTGTTCTGTTGACACCCTAAATATCAAATTTAGAGCCCATATTATTCCTATATTGCCCACCAGCTACCCGGAATCTGATGTATGACACTTGAGATCTACACAAGAAATCTGTCTGCTGGGTCCTCCTTCCTAAGTCAGATCATAGAACTGAAATGCCTCTGGAAGATGAAATACTTATTACAAAAGTATGGATTGGTACGTTAAATATATGTGAAGCAACAAGTGCCAGCAGAACGTTTCAGATAAGGGATACATTAGGTGCTTGCAGTGCTAATAGATCAAACATTCAAGACTTATGTATCCCCCATCCTCTGTGAAATGATACATAGATAAATTTGGGCATAAAAAACATAGAAGAACAATTGGCAGAGCATAGGCAGCTGCTTCAGCAACTTTTACTTCCTTGTTGTACTCCAGGGTTTCACAGCAGTGGCAACAGCAATTCTGTGACTGAAGGTATCACACGCATCAACCTTTTGAGAAATGTGGCTCAGATTGTTGTAATGCCATTCACAGGCGGAGCAATCTATGCCTGTAATAGTGTGCTACCACCTCATTGAGCCATTTAAGGTTAATAAGACTTGTCCATTAGAATCCTGGAAAGGAAAAACAAGTCTGTTGGCTTGACCTTATCATTTCAGCTCTTGAATTGTTATGTTGCCTGCCAACAACTGTGTATTCCGAATAGATATTTGGCATAGCAGGAAACATAATAGACCAGAGAACCAGACTGCTTCCACAAAAAACAGAGCTGCTGGCAGTTTAGAAAGTCAATCTGCCAAAACGTAATTACACAGATAAGCATACCCTTGTTGGAAACAATGCATCACTCTCTAACGAAATAGACAACAACTAAGGCACATTAAGATAAATGCCTGGGATTAACTGTTTGTGACTTATCCTTCTGTCACGGAGTGTGGGGGAGTCAGGGCCCTGCACCCCTCTTCCTGGGATTCACCGTGACTCTCAGCCAGCGAGTAAAGTGGAAGGTTTATTGGACAATAGGAATACAGTCTAAAACAGAGCTTGTAGGTACAACCAGGAACCTCAGTCAAGTTCTTCTGGGAGGCTGGGAGCTTAGACCCCAGCCTTGGAGCTCCCTGTGTTCCACCACCCAGCACAAAACTGAAACCAAAACCCCTCCAGCAGGCTCTCTCCTCTCGCCTTTGTCCAGTTTCCTGGGCAAAGGTGTCACCTGGCCCCACTCCCTTCCTGGCTCAGGTTACAGGCTCATCCCCTGCTATCCCATCCCCAATGCAAACAGTCCCAGTAGAACTAGACGACATTCCCCAGTCAATCCACCCCGCTCCCTACTGCTTCACACCTTCATCTTTGCCCCAAATGGTTTCTTGTTTTAACTAGCCACCCTAATTTCAGGGGAATGGTTAGTTAGTCCACTGTGATTTTATCATCTTTATCCCAGGCTGTAAAAAAGCTCGCTCACAGAACAGTGACCAGACAAGGAATAACAAAACAATCAAGAAAACCTACTTATTTGAATATTACAAATAATTAAAGATCCTAAATCCAAATATGTCAGTTAGGACATTATATAAGAATAACATGGTCCTTGTCATGTAAGCCATCACCATGGAAGAACCCTACCCTTCACCATCTTGTTGGAAAAAAATGGCACCTAACATAAGGTACCTAAAACCCTATTTAAGCATCAAAGTGGTTAATTTCTTTGGCCCCAACTCCCATTTTTTCTATCGCAGCCACAGCTGCTTGACACCTGTGAAGATAAAAGATCTTAAATATGGATTAAAATGCCTAATTTAATATTCTCAAATTTAAAAGTTGTTAGAGAGCTTATTCCTTCACTCTCCCACTTCCCTGGTCCTTCTCGCATGAACAGAGAGCAACAATACCCGAAGTCCGAAGGTGCAAACAATTCGATGTTTATTGGGGTGAACTTCCAGCAAGCTAAATACAAGTTCCTTTTTCCTTATTTTCGAATCCCAACTTACTTCCTGTTTGCCCCTAATTTATATAGTAATATTCTTAGCTATACCTTAACCAATCATTCTACTGAAATTTAACTAACCAATCCAAACATATTGTAACATGATTAGCTAACCAATTATATCCCACCACCTTAATTAGATTACACCCAGCAAAATTAATTATACAGCAGACAGAAGCAATCACAGAACCAGACAGAGATTATACAGACAAACAATAGCAAAGTGGGAACTATAATGACAAAACAATACAGAAGTGAGGATTTCACATCCCAGCTATTCATAAGTGAGTTCTTGCCAGACAGGATGCTATCAAACTAAGTTTCCTTTTACATCTTCTAGGCACTTCCCTTTCTCTGGAGGTGATAGGAATTATCAGGACAGGATTGTATTCAGGACAGGATTGTATTCCTAACAGCCCAATAGCACCTTCTTTCAATGTGACTAGTTTGGAATGTGAGGATGTGACTGTTCGCTTCCTGGCTTATGGCTGCCTCTGCTGCTTAGCCAAAGGCCTTAGCCTAAGCACAGGGCCTCAAACTGTCACAGTAAGAGAAGGCCCTTACACCAGCAGACAGTGATTTTGATTCTTTCTTTTATACCTCTAACTAGCCAAGTAATAAGAATACCCCTACATTCTTAAAGTACAGGCCTTTACAGACAGGCCTGAATATCTATATCCTAACAAAAGTCTTAACCATGGGTTGTCACTAACTGTTTGAAAATGTAAGTTTGTGACGCTTGCAAAGTGTTGAATGATGCCAAGTTTTTTAAAATCTAATATTAATCATTTGGATGCCCTTTGGATATGTTTATATAAATTATACCTGTGTAGCCTTGTCATCATATAGCATAGAGGTATTCACTGTTAAATAATTCAAAAATACAACGTTTCTTTCCCCTGGGCAATGCTCTTCTCATTGTTAATGCGCGGGACTAAGAGGTAAGATGTGTGTTTGATTTCCACCTATGCCATAGGCATTGGAGAAGCCATCTGTGCCTCATTTTTTCCTTACAGAGGAAATTTCATTAAGGCTTATTTCATTATTGTTTAAAAAGTGCTTACAGGTCCTTGGATGGAAAGTGAGTGCAAAGTATAATTATTAAATAAAGAGTGACTGCTAGGCTGGAATTGCAATACATCATGAATGCCTCCAACATTTTGATCAGTTACTTTATGAAAATTCCTTGGACATTTAAGGACCACATTTTTGAAGGCTACCTCCAAATTTGTGTCCCCAATTTTGACCACCCAGTTGCTTATCTGTATAAAAACCTGCTCTAACATGGGCCAATGGCATTTGAACTTCCCAATAAAGGGAGTTAACTGCTCTTCCACTTAATATGCATGTTCAAAGGCTACCTGTGAGTATAAAATAGCAGGTGCATAGATAGCTCTAACAGTCTTCTTATTCAAACACAGTTCTTCATATTTGGAGGATACATTTCAAGTTGCCACTATATAATTAACCACTAAAGGATAAGGCATAGAGAGAAAAGGTAATACATTAATGCAATGTTATCAAATGTTATTCAATTAAAGTATTGATTTCATCAGTGGTAAATAAGTTAGGTCTCAAGCAACAATCTCACCTTCAGGCTTGTAAGTACTTTAATTATGTACTTGGTGTTTTACAAAAACAAAGTATGTTTGTGTTCTTTATCACTATCAAACCCATAATATTTCTGTCATGAAATGATTTCCTTTTATATGCATTAGTTATGTAAATATTATGCAATCTCATTTATCCCTGCAAATTAAATAATTGCTTCATTGTTGACTAATGGCTCCACTGAATGAGAGATCTTGTACATTAGAAGCTAAAGTATTAGGCATCTTTCAAATGGCCTAATAAAAAATCTTATTTGTTTATGGAAATTGGGAAAGAATTATATTCAAGCAATAGAGCCAGACAATGAAACAATATGAAATGTTCATGAGATAAATAGAGAGCAGAGAACCTTAGTATGGGCTACCAGCAGTGGAGGATTATTGCTATAATAGTATCCTGTTTTAAGAAGTGTGTGATGGGGTCTGCTTATCCCGCACTAGTCCAGACAGGGTTAAGCCCATATTATTGCCTCCCCGGTTGGACTGGGCATGCTCCAAACGCCCAAGCAGTATAAAGGGAGGAAGCCCAGCTCATTCTGGGCTTGGGGCTGCAGGGGAAGGACCTGTCTGGGAAGCTCCTGTGGAGGGCTAGCCAGAGCCCCTGACTACGCCGGGAATCAGAGCCTCCCTGGGCCCGCTTGAACTCCAGCAACTGGAGGAGCTACAGGAGGTGACTGGCCCAGCTGACCATGGAGAATCCAAAGTCTCATGGGAGAACCATTGTGTTCACACCCTACGCACTATTGTAGTAATCTTTGCACAGAGTCTGCCTTCTGAGGTATCATTTGAAAACTTATTTTGCTCATCAGTAGTATCATGGTAAAATGCATGTAGCAATATTAGGTGCAAAGTTATGAACATATACTGAAATCATCACTGAAGTGTGCTTCCCAGAGAAGTCTTGGGAGTGGCTAAGCCAGTTTCTTAAAGAAAAGGGGAAGCAACTGATGCCCTAGCCAAGTGTCAACAAAGCTGATGGGCCATCACCTATCAAGTGGCCATTCTCTGGCAAGAAAGTGTGGGAGGGGCAAAGAAACAGCAGAAGAACCCCCCATCTCTTGGTTCTCAGCAGGAAATGCTTTTCAAAGAGGGACTGAAACTTTCAAAATACCCCTCTTTCTCTTTGCATCTCAGAAGAAAAAAGGAAACAGCTGTTGGACTCTGGGGGAGTGTCCTGACTTGAAAGTTTGGTGAGTAATGCTGTTGGAAGTGTGTGTTGAGACACTTTGCTTTGAATCTAGTATAATTTGTTAAACTAGGCATTAGAAAGTATTTTATCTTTATTTTCTTGTAACCATTTCTGACTGTTATGCCTCATTGCTTGTACTCACTTAAAATCTATCTCTTGATAGTTAATATTTTTTATTGTTTAATCTAATCCCAGCATGTTTAAGTTAACTCTAGTTAAGATAACAAACTAGTGTATATTATTTCCTTAAAGAAATAGCAGACTTAATATATTTGGACTGTCCAGTATAGGGTTTGGCAGTACAAGATATACACAAAATCCAGGACTGGGATTGTGTTGGGGTCACCCTAAAGTACAACCAAGGATGACGAGAGCCAGAGAGTGGTGGCAGGCTGCAGTTACACAGACACCCAAAGTGTGTGACTTGCATGCTGGAAGGCCGTTTGTGAGTGGCCAGGGGTGGGAGCTACTATCAGAAAGGTATTGTAAGGCAACCAAGGTTGCTACGCAGGGTGACATAAGCCCTCAATGATCTGGAACTGCACTCTGGTATGTCACAGTGGCACAAATTTAAAAGCAAGAGCATGGGGAGATAATGTTAATGGGAAGATAAGGCTAAGAAGCTTCATGGTAGAAGTGGACTCTTCAAAGTAATGTATATAGTAATGCAGAATATCTTCACATGAATCATCCTGGTTACACTGAACATCTTTTCCCATCAGTCATCCTGTATTACTATATCTCAATGAATAAGTCTTAATAAATAATTTATTAAAAGAATTTTGCTTCTTTTCCTGTTCATGAATTGCCCATGAACAGACCATAATTGTCTCATAATTGTTCCAAATTATTCTTGGAAACTATACATCAATTAATGCCAATAAACAGTTCTTGGTGTACAGCAACCTTGTGATCACTCATCATGGATATTTGAAATTAAAACTCTCTAGTTGGCTATCTACATCATATGGTTTGGTCTCTGTCCATCACGGGATAAACTTATCACTTTCTCAGAATCAGAATTTTTCATGTGACTGCTCATGAAAAGTGAGAATTAAATTTATCAATATTAACTAAAAATCCAGATTCCATGAATATCCCGGCCAGTGGCATTTAGTCAGTATGTCAAAGTTTAACAATGAATACTTGCAGGAAAACAACACAAGAGGAACAAACAGTCAAATAAATTGATTTAAATTTTTGAAGTATTTGTAGAATTTTCGGGAAGCATTCACCCAAACTTTAATATCTGTATTTTTTCTTCCACTACTGTCTGCCATAGAAAAAGTCTAAAAGAAGGTACAGTAACAGATATATTAGTAAATCTCATTTCCACCAGAGATGACAATACATGGCACAATTGGTAAACTGAACATTTTTGATTTTGTGAGCTTAATATTAGAACTTCAATTTTATTTTAATAGGGCTTTTAAAATTTATACTACAATACATTACCTATATTCTTCTAGTTTTAATCCATTAAATACTACACACCAAAGAGTATGAGAGACTGTCAGGAAAAAATGTTTGTCATCTCACTGATTTTTACTTTGTAAATCTTTAAAAAAAAAAAACTGTCCATGTGCACAGAGCCATCAACTGAAAGTTTTGCGTTGGCATCACCTTGAATTGAGTCTGAATAAATATAAGTTAACATCACACAGACAACTTAATACTTGCTAACTGATGTAAAACGGTCAACCCAAGTAACCAATTAAGGAAACCGTAGAATAATGTATTGCACTGAGATCGCTGCAAAATCTAGGTATAGTGAGGTGAGTTACTGAAAAAAATAGTTTTAATTGACAGTTTTCTTGCATTTCTCAGGTTCACCCTATTAGGCCAAATTTATTTTCCATATAACTCTGTTGGCTTCAATGGTGTTGTACCTATTAAAGTCAAGACTCTCTATTATTATCCAGTGGTTACTTTTAAAGTTAGCAATTGCCTTAAGGTGGCTAAATAGTGTTACCACAATATTTTCAGGGTTCCCTGGATAACCCTATTTGTATTGACATTACGTACTTTATAAACATGCAGAGGTGTTTGGAACCAGAATTATGGTTCAAGCCAAATGCATTTAAATTTAGATCTATGAATTATTTCAAGCATTGGCATGGGAAAACAACATATTCTGAAGGATACGTTATTTTTTCTCTAAACCATGAATTGAAGGAACATTATTCCAAAATTCTCTACGTGTGTCTGATCCTGAAGCCCCTTATTACACCATCAGCTTTAGAATCTGCTTAACTGCAGAAGAAGCAGAACTAAAAGGAATCATTTCAGTTACCAGAGTAAAATAGAGAGACTTTAAAGACCCCAATGTGTTTCATAGGTCAAGCCATCATTCAAGAAAAAAAGATTATTAAATGTCATTGTCTAGAGGCATGTCTAGTTAATTTGCAGTAAAATCAGTGACTATTGTACTTTTCTGTCTTCCTTGTTAATGGTAATAAGACTTATTAGCTTAATAGGAAATCAACCTCTTTCCTTTTTTAGACTATTATAGTAAATTAATCATGTATCGAGACAGACACAAAATATTGCTTCAGATAGCTACTTAATTCTCTTGACAATCATTCAAAATTAGGTGCTGCAAGTGCAGATAATTAATTGATTTTGAACAGACAAATTCGAAGAACTTAACTATCCTGGATTTTTAAATTTAAGAGCATACAGCATAGTTAATACAGCAGCTGAATAATGCTCCGTAAATGAAATCTATCACAGACTCAAACAGAGAAATTACTACTTCTTGCACTTTCTTTTCTTTTCATTGTGATGCATTTAAGAATTGTCAATCTAAAGTGTACATACAAGTATAAAGAGATATAAATGAAATTATTTGAATAAATTCCAAAATAACTAATTAAGATTAGGGTTGTTTTGATGCTGAATTCATTAAATGGATTTGAGTACGTTGCATAGACATGTAGTTCATAGATAATGTAATTCACAAATTTGTCATGCTCCCCTAGCTCTCTGCCTTTTAATTCCTGCCCCAGGCTGCCTAGTTTTAATGAGCTAGTGGTAGTGTTTCTCTCTCCCCACTTAGAAGCAGTAAGAGATATATGGGGGAAGGAAGTATGGCCTGTTCTCCTTCCCCTTTCCAAAATAGCAGCTGGCTTTATCAAGTGGTCCAGCCACCTTAACATCTCCCTGCTGTCCACCACACTATGACCATACTCTGATCTAACACCTTATGGAGCTCCTCAATTAGAGATAGACCATGCGCTTGGCAGCACAGAGCAGGAATTTCTGAGCAACAGAGAAGCGCCGGAGTGAAATTGCCATACCTCATTTTCAAAGGTAGCCGAAACCATTAGTGGTCTTCATCCACATTTGATATTTGTTATTTATTCAGAGATTCTACGTTATAGGGTCACTAAGGTGGCTTGCTTACAGCTTGCCATACATGTTACTCATGCTATGCCTGTGCACTCCTCCCTTCCTTGTCATGAAATTGTCTAGAAAATGGAAAACTACAAGAAAAGAAATCACAACAGTGATAGCTACTGTGGTCTTTCACAAATCAAGATTCCTTTCTCTTACAGGTACTCTCCCTGGGAAGGGAAAAAATGAGTTTCCTCTCTACAAATTGATGACTGCATGCTGGACTGCGGAGCACAGTAGCTGCAATGCCCAGAGACGACACTAAACAGTGGAGTGAAGTTTGATATATATTGATTGATGAACTCAAATGTAGCACAACCACCTGGGATGTGCACAAAACTAGGTAACTGATTACTCTAATCCAAGCTGCACCATTCATATTCGGTGTGCTTCACTCACTCTGAGGATCTGAACCTATCTTTCACCGTGGCAGCCCTTCTTCCGCCCAATGTCTGAATGATGATAGAGGGTATTCTTAGTACTCTCCTTGTCAAGGTCATGAAATAGTCATTGTTTTAGGCACATTCTTTTGATTACCCAAGAAGAAATATCCTTGATCTTCCATTGTTCCTCTTATCTTTCACCCTTTGATTTCCATAGCCTCAAAATTTAATTTCTCTTTCCTGCTACAATTCACTATCCATTTAATTCAATCTCTATCTCCTTTTGTTCCATTACTTGCTTTCTTACTCCTGTGAACTGTTTCTGCTTTTACAGCAGATATTGCAATCTGACCCTATTATCGCCTAATTCTTTTTTTCTTCTCACACCCCATTCTTGAGCTGTATTTTTTACACACAGTTTATTTTATGCACCATATGGGCTACCAACCAACTACACTGTACTAATTTGTAGTCCATACAAAGCTACATGACAAATTATCTTCCTGAGTTGTACATTCTGTATAATAACATATTTAAAATGTGAAAAAAGGCCAGACCATGTTCAGCAGTACAAAGATGTGATACCTACATAAAAGCTTAAAAAAATGGTTAGACATTAAACCTGAGACAACTAAGGGTAATTGCTCTCTTTTTATAATAGCAATGGGTGAGACTATACTGTCATACTGATTTTGCGGCCCTTCTCCTAGACAATCAATTTAGTTATAGCAAGAGAAAGGAAGGGTGCAAAGGAGTGGAAAAGGACAGAAGTTTTATAAATGTCACTTCACAGCAACCAGATAAAATGTGTGCTCCAAGAAGCAATTTTCAGAACATTGATGGAGATATAGTCACATGACTTCCATTAAAGTACACGGGAATCTTTTGGCCAATAGACCACGGACTTTAGGAATAAGAGGAGCCCTCTGTGCAATTGGAAGGAGGGAGTACAAATGGTAGCATGGTATGGAAGAGAATTTGAGAGAGTAAAATTGACCTGTTCTCTGTTCTATGGCAATTGTAGTTCACAATTTAAATCACAGTTAAATCAGAACCTTTTTTCTGAGACCTCCTTGATAATGGACAGTCAACTTGATTCTCCCATGCCTGGTTTCTACATTTCCACATTTGTTTTGTTTAATTGGTTCATCCATTGATTAGTACAATGGATAAACCAAGTTACGTACTATTTACCCTCCTGTGAGTTTCAGCTTCATTAACACAGGTCTCTAAGGAAACAGTGCAAGCATCACTGAGCCCTCCACATTACTTGCCCAAAGCACAGCACAAATAAGCACTCCATCAGGAATTGAGTTTGAGTAACTGTAGCTTTACTGAAATCCAGTAATAATTATAGAAGCCTTGGGATGTCCTTTTAGGCAGATAAAAAGAAGAGTTACTTTATCATAGCTTAAATTTCCAAACTGGTCTCAGATATTAATGAAAACAACTCAGTTTCTCAATGTATTGTACCTTTTAAGACAGACTGATGTGCGTCCTTGGTTACCTATCCATTTATTAATGACGCTGAAGGTTCAAATTGTATAGATTAGCCTGGAACTACTCTCCAGTGCACCAGAGATCTGCTTTTGAGCTTTCATGACTTGACATCGACCAACCCTCATACAGCTGTAACAGACAACCTAATCTCAGACTTCCATCATTGAAAATAGGAGAAAGAAGTGCCCTCTTATAGAAAAGGGGCATTTTTTTCACTCCCACCTCTTGTCTTTCCAGTATTGTTGTCAATCTCCTCATCTCGACATTGTTTCGATTCTGCAAAGACAAAAGGCGTATCAGACAACTGCAGCTAATTGCAAGGCCAAAAGACAACACACACATACACAGCAAATTTACTAACAGGAACAATTCAAATTAGCAGAAACATGGGGCACATGCTGAAATAGCTCACCTTCTGTCCTGTAAGTAGTTTCTTTACTATTAGTATTGAAGGCACCCATATGGAAGTACAATGCACATCTTTCTGCCAATCGTATATCCATAATATACTCTTTTAATATAACACTGTGACAAATATGGCAATTTTCTACAATATCCTTGAAAGACCTTCTTGTAAGTTTATGCTTTATTGTGGTCCATGATTGCATGTAATCTCTTGGGGGAGGGAGGTAGATGTGACCAATATAAGACTGATGTAAGAGTTCAAAAGACTATACTGAGAATGTGCCAGACAAGTATGGACTTTTTGGACAATACATGGTTAAGTGGATTTCCTGGGGAATCCCTAAGGAGAGGTTAATTCAAATTCCCCAACTCCAGTTATGCAAAAATTCAGCCTTTTGAAGCTGCACCTTGAAGTCATTATCTATCGGGGACAGACCTGCAGGTAGACCAAGAAAGGATACAGCTGGAGAGGGACAGACTAAGTCTGAAAACACAGTGCTTGAAGACTGGGAGCTCCAGTACTAGCATGAGGAATACCAGTGTCAGCACAAGAGACAACAGGAGAAGGAGAAGCAGTGCTACATTAGGAGAGAGAGAAGGACAAGAAGCATCAAGATCAGCTTGAGATGGAAAGACTGCACAGCAAAACTCTAATCTGGTAGGTGAATCCAAACTCCATGTACCTATCCCAGTGGGTGGCATAGACACGAAATTATTTCCTCTGTTTATGGAAGGGGATGAAATGGTTATGTTTTCAATGTCAATGTTTTAAAAGATCCTGTTTATATGCAAAGAAGCTTACCAGATATCTCCTACAACTCTAACCTACGGCTTTGGTAGGTTTCAGTACTTCAAAAGCCACAACTGGATTTTTACTGTGGTTACAAATTCATCCATCATAGGTCCAGAACCAGAACGTAGACTTGGCAAATCAACTATTTCTTTATACAACTTGGGCCTTTGATCTCCACCTTCTAACAGGTAATCAGCAGACAATGATCCTCTTTTCAGGGTGTAGTTTCAAAAGACTAGGTTTTTTGCATAACTGGACTCG
Source organism: Natator depressus (assembly GCF_965152275.1). Classification (NCBI taxonomy): domain Eukaryota; kingdom Metazoa; phylum Chordata; order Testudines; family Cheloniidae; genus Natator; species Natator depressus. Next base: position 130,436,034 of record NC_134235.1, read on the forward strand.
GAAATTTGCATTAATCTCTCCCTATGGATTCCTCAGGAAATCTACCTGTCATGTATTGGCCCAAAAATCCATACTTGTTCTGCATATTTTCAATATAAACTTTTGAACTCCCTGGTCTTACATTCATCACATCTCCCCCTTACAAAGGTTACATACAATTCCAGACCTCAATAATACATAAACTGAACACAACAAGGTCTTTCAGGGATATTGCAGGAAATTGTCATCTCTGTCACAAACAGTAAAGATGCATATCTTGTTAAATGATGCAGAAAAAAACATATGTACTGCAAATACACTAGTATGTGGGATGAATTTTGACAGAGTTATGAAGTGAGTACATGAGCACATGAAAATGCAAGTTGTTGACTACAAACACTGACAAATAATCAACAAGCATAATGTATGGTTCTTAGAAGCTTACAAGGTTGAACAAGAGAAAGTAGCACCCACATGAACTGTACTCAGTAATGTCCCCATGAACCCAGTGAAGGGCAAAAGTATAACTAGGTTAAAAAAGGAATTAGGTAAGTTCATGGAAGATAGACCCATCAGTGGCCATTAACCAAGATGGTCAGGGATGCAACTCCATGCTCTGGGTGTCCCGAAACCTCTGACTGCGAGAAGCTGGGACTGGATGACTAGGGATGGATCACTTGATAAATTACTCGGTTCTGTTCACCCCCTCTGAAGCATCGGGCACTAGCTACAGTCAGAAGACAGTATACTGGGCTAAATGGACCATTCTTCTGACCTTGTATGGCTGTTCTTATGTTCTTAACAGCACATGAGATGAAGGCTGTATTGTTTGCTTTAGAGGCATGTGCAGAGCACCCATAACTAGATCCTATATCAAGTATGCTAGTATTCCCTTTTCATTTAGGAAATAGCAAGAATCAAAATAGATTTTTTTTTTCTAAATTCTTCAACCTGCACAAAATTAGTTCAGAAGATACATTTTACAGAATTCCATGCATCTTGTGTAAAATTTTCAAAACCACTTAAGTAATTTGGGAGTTAAACTCCCATTTTCAAAAGTCAACTAGGCATTTAGGAATCTAAGTCCCATTGACTTTCAATGAAACTTGGGCTATGGAGTGTCTAAGTCCCTATTGAAAATGAGAGTTAGTGGCTTTTTAACAATTTACTAAGCCTGTCAAGAGATTTAAAAAATTAATTGTGATTAATTGTGCTATTAAACAACAATAGAATACCATTTATTTTAACTATTTTTGGATGTTTACTACCATTTCAAATATATTATTTTCAGTTACAACACAGAATTCACAGTGTACAGTGTTCACTTTATATTTTTATTACAAATATTTGCACTGTAAAAAAACAAAAAATGTATTTTTCAATTCACCTCATACAAGTACTGTTGTGCAATCTCTTTATCATGAAAGTTGAACTTACAAATGTAGCATTATGTAAAAAAAAAAAACAACCTGCATTCAAAAATAAAACAATGTAAAACTTTAGAGCCTACAAGTCCACTCAGTCCTACTTCTTGGTCAGCCAATCACTCAGACAAACAAGGTTGGTTACAATTTGCAGTAGATAATGCTGCCTGCTTCTTGTTTCCATCACCTGAAAGTGAGAATAGACGTTATCATTTCCCCCCACTTCTAGGGTGCTTCTGGCCCTGCTGGGGTGAGGTAATATCTTTTATTGGACCAACTTCTGTTGGTGCAAGAGACAAGCTCTTAAGCTACACAGAGCTTTTATTCAGGGCAGGGAAAGGTACTGAGAGTGTCACAGCTAAATAAAAGGTGGAACAGATCCTTTAGTGGAAATATCTAGCACATACTTTGAGGGACCATTCAAGATGAAGTGACCCATTAAGACCACTGCAGTCATAGGATAGAAAAAGAGGAATAGTGGGTTACAGATTGTCATAATAAGCCATAAATCCAGTGTCTTAATGAATACCATGATTTTTAGTGTCTGGAAAAGTTATGAATTTAAGATTCCAGGCTTGTCTTTTGAAAGTGTTGTGCAAGTTCCCTTTGAGGATCAGGACTGAGAAGTCAGATATGGAGTGATTGTTTTGTGAAAAGTGATTGCCTAGAGGTGATATGTTTTCTTTTATCATGTTTTTCTGTGCGAGTTCATTCAAGAGCATAGTGATTGTCTGGTTTCACCCACATAGTTTTTATCACTCTGAACTCTAGGGTACAGATGTGGGGACTTGCATGAAAACCTCCTAAGATTACTTTTACCACCTTAGGTTAAAACTTCCCCAAGGTACAAACTATTTTACCCTTTGCCCTTGGACTTCCACTGCCACCACCAAACGTTCATCTGGGTTTATTTATTAGGAAAGCGTTGTTTGGAAATGTCTTTCCCCCCCAAAATCCTCCCAACCCTTGCACCCCACTTCCTGGGGAAGGTTTGGTAAAAATCCTCACCAATTTGCATAGGTGACCACAGACCCAAACCCTTGGATCTTAAGAACAATGAAAAAGCATTCAGTTTCTGAAAAGAAGGATTTTAATAGAAGTAAAAAAGTATCACCTCTGTAAAATCAGGATGGTAAATACCTTACAGGGTAATTAGATTCAAAACATAGAGAATCCCTCTAGGCAAAATCTTAAGTTACAAAAAGACACACAAAGAGGAATATCCATTCTATTCAGCACAGCTTATTTTCTCAGCCATTTAAAGAAATCATAATCTAACGCATATCTAGCTAGATTACTTACTAAGTTCTAAGACTCCATTCCTGTTCTGTCCCCAGCAAAAGCATCACCTAGACAGACTCTTTGTCTCTCCCTCCCTCCAGCTTTAAAAAAAAAGAAAAGGAGTACTTGTGGTACCTTAGAGACTAACCAATTTATTTGAGCATAAGCTTTCGTGAGCTACAGCTCACTTGATCACGAAAGCTTATGCTCAAATAAATTGGTTAGTCTCTAAGGTGCCACAAGTACTCCGTTTCTTTTTGCGAATACAGACTAACACGGCTGTTACTCTGAAACCAGCTTTTTAAAATATCTTGTCTCCTCATTGGTCATTTTGGTCAGGTGCCAGCAAGGTTATCATAGCTTCTTAACCCTTTACAGGTGAAAGGATTTTTCCTCTGGCCAGGAGGGATTTTAAAGGTGTTTACCCTTCCCTTTATATTTATGACACTGGGGCATTTAGTTCACTGGATAAGGTACACCACATGTTGTGAACAGCATATATAGGACCCAAGGATCCTGAAAAATGTGTTGTAAGATGAAGTAATTATCATAGCAGTGGAGATATGTCTGCAGGTTTTGCATCTGCTGTAATGTCAGGGTCTCTGCTGCTTTGAATTGCTGTGCCTTGGTCTGTGTGGGGAGCTTGCGTGTGACAATGACCTTGGCGAGGTGGGGGATTGTTCGAAGGCCATAAGTGGGGGTTCTATGCACCTCATCCAGTGCACTAAAAACCAATTTCTTCTTTCACATTCTGAACTCTGCATATAATCTGGTGCACAGATTTATCCAGTATGTTATCTTCCTTCACCAGAAGGTTATGGAGTTCCCCTGTTAAACCATTTATCATCTAACTTTTCACATAGGATTTTCTAATGTCTTGCCACTTGACATGTATCCTCTTTGTATTCATAGTTCCAGATTCAGCACATTAGATTGTAATTCACTCAAGACATCTTCTGGACAGGGTGAGAACGGAAAAGCACTATTGAACAGTCTCTTCAATGCAACAAACACTATGGAGGTGTTCGTCCTCCTGGCTTGCCATTCCTTCCAGTACACCAAGGTTCCCTCTAAGCTGTGCGGTCGTGCATCCACCCAGCAGTCTGTCAGGTGTCCCTCCCTATGCTGCCATGCTGCTTCTGCCCTGTGTCTTGAAGCCCCTGGCCAGTTACTCCCAAGAGCCTCCTGCTGGCTGTGCAGAGTGTGTGGGGGAGGGGTGGAACATGACAAGGCTCAGGAGTGGGACATGGGCCAGAGCTTGCTGGAGGTTGCTTCTGTGTCTGAACAAGCAGGCTTCAAACTGCTGAGTGCCCATCTACTTAAAGGGCCTGCACATCTCTGTCTGTCTGTCTCTCTCTCACACACACACACACTCACTCACCTCCCAACACATACTTGTATTATTATTATTGTTACTTCTTGATACTTTCTGCAATGCACATATATTTCTGTAATTTTATTCTGTCGAAGTGCTGTTATTTTAGTTTTTTGACTGGTCTATGCATTATATTTTTATTTCTCTCTTATGCTTAAATGTAATTCTTTGAGTAGTGATTTCTAAAATGCCTAACTTGTCCTGGCTGGAGTAATTATCCCTATGTTAACTTTTAAAAATATATATTTTTGTTTCTACTGGTGTTGCACATCCACACATTACCTTGATATGGTGCATATAACAAATTCATTTCTCCCATAGATGGAAAAAAATTGAGGGAACATTACAGTACACTATTGCAAAAGGGCCAATCCTCCCTCGTAGTGGGCATATAAGTGTTTGTGTAACTATCTATAAGACTCACAAACCACACTGGAAAGCTGCTGGTAAAATGCTTTGGCATAACCATCCAAAAACACCGCTAGACACTTTGTACTATTCTCTTATCAGACCACTCATTCAAAGACAGCATCAGTTCCACATCTCTCAAGTATTCACCCATCCCAGCCTCATTTGCATGACCAGTAAATTTCTTCTCTGGCAAAAGTACTTTTGCCATCTTGAATCCACTGCCCCTAATACTAATTTATAGAAGCACAGAGATTTATTGGAACATTTCAAGTACCAACTCCAATATACACAGGCAGTACTGAACTTCTTGCTAACCTCCCAGGTCAGATCAACAAAGTAACATACAAGACAACACCTTAACATGAAGATAAAAATACAGCACTATCTACTGGCACAGGTGTTGTCTACAATGATGATTACAATATCTCAGGAAAGTTAAATGACATCAGTGCAGTAATGTTCTTTTCAGTTTTGTTAGCATAAATTTATTTATACCGCTAGTTTCTCTCATACACTTAAAAATATTTTAACACAGCAATCAGAATTTTCTCAGTCTGGTATAATTAACCAAATTAGTACATAATTCATTTTTAATTAAAAAGTATAGCCTACCTAAAGTTAAATCTATTTTTCATATTAGAAATAAATTGTCAAGCTGTTTGTACAATTAGTTTAACAAAACAGGCACTCAATTTACAATCTGCAGTTGTTTTGATACACACACAAAAATGTCTCTAAAAGAAGTATCACAGCGTGGAATAAATCTAAAAATGCCCTACAGTGTTTCTTCTACCTTATTTCTCTGATTTTTTAAAAAAGATGTTACTAACACTGGAAAACACTGTTCTGTAATTTGGCATCTTTCACAAGCTAATTTCAACTGGAAAGGTCAGATTTCTGTGCCAAATTATAAAAGGAGACATTTCTGGGGGATGGGAGGATGAGAGAAGGCTCGTCCTTCTCAGGAGCCAGAGAAGAGGATGGAAACTATTTTCCATAGAGAAGCATGTAGCGAGATTATTGCCACCTTTTGCTGAACTCAGTATTGCAAGGAGTGGTATCAAGTTGCAAGTAGGGGAGTGATTGTGCTAACAGCTGCGTTAAAACTGAGCATGTCCTGTGCAAGCATGTTTCCAGAAGGTTGAGGAGACTCATTTTGAGCAGGATGCTACTGCAGATAAGAAGTGTTGTGCCTTTTTATCCTGACAAACCTGCTTATAAATACATCCCCCCAAGCGATAATATTTAGAACTAAATTGTGGCATTTAATCACTGGCCTGAATAAGGGGAGAACCGGAGCTACTTTAGCCAAATGAAGAGCTTGAGGAGGGATTCTCTCCAGGGAGGATATGAACCATCCTCCCTCCCCATCAGTCCCTGCCTTACCTCCCCCTCACACACACACATATGTTGTCCCTCCCTGCACTCCCCTTAGAACAGTGAGTTCAACTGTGAGAGGGCCATGTGTGAGAAGTACAAAAGAGGGAAGCTTCCTTGCATGCTATCTTCCCTCTCAGCACCAAGTTAGGGCCAGGCATGAAGAAGCCCTTGGCTCAGTAAAGATATGTTTAATTTTTCTCTCTTTTTCCCTGGTGGTACACAAACACTCTTCTCTCTATTCTTCTTTTGTGAATATAGAAAGACTTACTAGTGAGATCAGAGGTCTAGAGTTTCTGGTAAGTCATGGAGAAAGCTGGATAATGGTTTAAAAATACTCTGAAAACTCCTAATAAGAAAGAGCATAAGAATGGCCATACTGGGTTGGAACAATGGTCCATCTAGCGCAGTAGCGTACTTTAGAGGGAATGACCAGAACAGGGCAATTATCTGAGTAATCCATCCCCTGTCATCCAGTCCTAGCATCTGGCAAGTAGAAAAGAGAAACATTAGTGATTTGTTTTATTTTTTTTTTTCTGGCTGGAATTCAAAGAGTTGCAGAATACAGAAGCCAGTAGGTAGGTAGTACCAAAATGAGCACTTTAGGAGCTGCAGATGGCTATTTCTCTTGGGTTAAAAGTGCCAAATGCCAGAGGACACTATGCTGGGAAAGAACCCTATAAAAATATGTGAACATAGACCTTATAAGTAAACTGTAATCAGCAAGCCAGAGAAAAAGAGAATGCTAGTGACACACACTAAGGGGACCAGATTTTCAAAGTGTCTAGCTCCTATTTAGGAATATCAGTGAAATGGCCAGGATTTCAAGGGTGCTGAGACCACTTCATTTAAATGCCTAAATGGGAGCTGAGCTCTTGAAAATCTGGCTCTAATTTTCTAATCCCAGTCTAAGAGGATTTAAGACACTTGGCATGAAATATTAAAGGATTATTAATAGCAAAAGAATTGCTTTTGCTGGTCAAAGTTGCTTATGTCTCTTTCTTTGCTTATTTTATGTTTGAAAATCAAGGTGGGAGAACAGCAGGTGAATATGTACGGATGCTGGGAGAAACTGGAAGGGTATGAAATATAAAGTTTAGAGCAGTGGGGGCTGGGAGTCAGGACTCCTGGATTATATTCCTGGCTCTGACAGGGATGTGGAGTCTACTCATTTGAGATGGGGCTGTGGGAGTCTGGATTGCTTTGTTCTATACTCAGCTTTGAAAAGGAAATGAGGGCTAGTGGGCTAAACATAGGGAGCTGATAGAACCCAGGATTCCTGGGTTCTATTTCCAGTTCTCAGAGGCAAATGGGGTCTAGTGGATGAAAACGAAGGGGATGAGGGTGAGTACAGGATGTGTGGGGGTCTGTGTGGAAGGGTAGGTGTTGAGGGCAGGGTGTGTGCAGGGGCAGTGAAGGAGTGCAGGGTTTATAGAAAGGAGTTGGAGAGTGCAGGGTGCGTGATCTGAAGAGGCAGGGGGTAAATACGTTGGGATGAGTGCAGGGTGGAAGTACAGTGGGGTAGGAAAGGGGAACAAGGATTAGTGTGGGCGGCTATGAGGGAGGATGAGTACAGGGGGATTGCGGCAGTGTGCAGGCGTGTGAAGGAGTGGGTGTTTGGGGTATGTGAGAGGGGAGATGGAGGGGCAAATGTGAGGGGAGATAAAGGGTGGGTACAATGTGTGTTAGGGTGTGGAGGTGGTGAATGGTTCAGATGGGGAAGGAGCTGCACAGGCCGCAGGTTGCCCACCAGTCCTGTAGGGACTGAGTGCATGGAGTCAGTTTGCAGGTGTCTGGGGTGTGAGTGCCAGGGGTCAGTGTGCTGGGGTGGGTGCAGGGTATGAATGGGGTTAGGGATGTCTGTAGGGTATGTGAGGAGGAGGTGTGAGTGGGGAATAAGTGTGGAGCGGTTGGGGTCAAGTGTAAGGCTGAGTGGTAGAGTGGGGTCCAGGGGGTTAGCATGACGGGGGATGAGTACATGGAGGGGAGCGGGATAAGGGTGACTGTGGTGTGGGTGGGATTGCAGAGTGTGAGGGCATGAGTGCAAGTAAAGGGTGTGTAGGGGTGAATGTGAGGGGCATTAGTGTGGGTGCAGGGTGTGAAGGGGGCAGAGGATGAACTAGGGGTTGAGTGGGAGGGTTGGGAAGATGAGTGCAGTGTGAGAGAGACGGGGCAGATTTTCATAGATCTCAGCACCCACTAATTTCCATTGGTCTAATTTCCCCATTAGGGGCTGTTCTGTGCTGAATCAATGTCACAAATTTCCCAGCACTCCGAGTTCTCAATCATTTATTTTCTCAGAATTTACCCCTAACGATGAAACTTTTTAGCAAAACACAAGTCCACAATCCATTAGAAAAAGCCATTCTCCTGTCTGACAAAGGGACACACAGTAAAATTAAAAGGTGGGAAATTCAAAACCAGTAAAAGAAAATATCTTTTCATGCAATGCACAATTAGCCTGTGGAATTCACTGCCAGACAATGGAGTGAACACCAAGAACTAAACAAGACTGAAAAAGGGATTGAACATTTATAGGGATATCCAGCATGATGATAGCTAACAATAGTGATAACAAAAATGCTGTGGAAGGATCATCAAACTACCTGCTTCAGGGTTTAAATCAATCTCTAGATACCAGAGATCAGGATAAAAACTAAATTGGGGAGAGAAGGGGGGCGCAGATTATCTCACATTAATCGTGCCTACTATAGTCTGAGATATCTGGTACTGGCTACTGTTGGGAGATGGGATACTAAACTAGATAGACTCAGATCTTTTCCAATCTGGCAATTTCTATGATCCTAAACAAACACAGAGCTTTAACTCCTACTTACTGTGTTTAACTGAACATTACATTATAGAGGTGTTGGTCGTGACTCTGTAGATGAGGTCGAGTTGCGTTCTCCACTTACAGCAAGGATTTAACCTCATTGTCATGTCTGAAAAATAGTGTATTCTCCCCAAAAGTACATCCCTTTGAGAATTTACAAGCAAATCTTAATGAGTTTAGGAGCTACAATTATTTTTAAAGGGATCTAATTAAAAATATCATTTTTCTTTGCTCTGAATTATCTTAATGGAATAATGCAGACACTATAGACTTTCCATATAGTCAAAGTTAATTAAAATCTTGCATAGGCTATGTTTAAAGAAATTCAGTTATAATTAATCTGAAAGTATTGATTGTTGAATTTAATTATTATTATAAATGTTACGGAAAGTTCAGATCAGCAGCTCAGGTAAAGTATGGGTTTTGCTCTTACATCATCAATATTAATTGCCCCCAAACTTCATTAATGTGGAGTTAAAGTTGCTCTGTGCAGCCTCATGTCCTTCCAGAATGTGAAGAAGGGCTAATCTTAAACCTCAAAGTCAGGAAATACAAAGTTAAGATACATACCACCTTCACAATGGAACCTGCACACTGCCCCAATCCCCCTGTACTCATCCTCCCTCATAGCCGCCCACACTAATCCTTGTTCCCCTTTCCTACCCCACTGTCCCCTGGAGCTCACATGGGAATGATTCAATAAGGGGGCTGCTATAATAAGAACCAGGAATGTGTCGCTGTTTGTTGCATTCCACAGATTTCAATTCCAGCATTTATCTGTGTGCACTCCAACTGTACTAGGTACACTAGGTATGGCTGTACCAAATGGAGGAGGGATGAGTTGGAGCAGGTTCACAGAGCTGTCACTGTGCTATGATGAGATGTGCATGTGTACCCTGAAGGATCAAGTATGCCTTATTTCAGCACTGAGCTCTGTAGACTGTGTCAGCAGAGGTGCACAAGGGTGTCTTCTTCTCATGGGGATTGTCAGCTGTCTGGTGTCTAGGGCTTAGCAAAAAATAACATGCTGAGTATGCAAATCCATATACACAGGAAGGGTCACAAACCCAGGAAGCAATAGTCAGACATTTTGCAGAGACGAAGAGCAAGACAGGACCAGCACACAGTGCAGGATCAGCAACACAGCTACCACTAACAGTAAAGTTATTACTGTTGAATAAAATCCTTAGTATAAAACTGTGTATACCTCATGAGTGGCAAAACAACACACGGTACCAGGAGTTGCCAGATGGGAGAGTGTTGTCTGGAGAACATTTAAAGGCAGCATGTAACGAAGAGTGGGACAGTTTCAAGCAGCCATTACACCAGAGAGAAGACCAGAAGAGTTTCCCTCCCTGCTCCAGAAACACATACAGTTTTAAAAAAAAGGATAGCATAAAGCCACCACTGGAACTAAAGTTAGTGGGGGGGAGTCTAGAGGAATCCTGGAAGAGGTTTAAACAGTGTTTTTTTTGGTGTACATGGTGACAACAGATGAAGGCACCTTGAGGAGAGACTACAAAGTAGCCTTTACTGCTGTCTGTAGCTGGTGGGGAAGCTCAAGATATTTTAAGAGCTCCCAGCTCTCCCCAACAACAGTGAAGATTTTGATAAAATCTTAGCACAGTTTGAGACTCATGCATCCCTAGAAAGAATGAAACTTATGAAAGATTTCTTTTCCACACAAGAGTGGGAAAGGACCACAAAGGTGTTGAGGATTACATCACAGATTTGAAGCACAGGACCCACTCTCGCAACTTTGTGCCCATAAGATATTTCTTGATTCGAGAAAGACTGGTGGTAGGCTGTAATGATGAAAAGGTACAGGAGCATCTACTGAGGGACTGACTTAACTTCGGGAAAGGCCATAAACATCTGAAAATCAGCAGAACAGGCAAAACTGCAAATGCAGGCTTTAAGCAAAGAAGAAGTAACTGCACAGCAAGACAAGAAGGAAATACACAAAAGAAAGCAATACATGGGCAACAGTCTATATAAAGAAGGGGGAAAAAGTATAGAAAGCCAAGCCCAGATAACTGTGGGAAGTGTGGAACCAAACTTGCTTGCAGACAATGCCCAGCATTTGGACAAAAGTACAGAGTGTGTCACAAGTACAACCATTTTGCTAACCAATGCAGACAACAGAACCAGACAACAGAACCATGGATGCAATCCAGAAATATGGCGATAGCTTCAATGAGGAGGCGGTATATATTGATGACATAGAGCAACTGCTGCCAGTAGACAAGGACTGGTTCATTACTCTGCACACTCATGGCTCACAAGTCACATAACAGATATACGTTCTGACTCCAATATAATTATCAGCATGAGTGTGGCAAAGTTTAAAATACAAGCCCCCGCTGGAGAAACAGGCAAGTGTCCTGATAGCTTACAATGGACTCTCTATTTCTGTGGTGAGCAGATGCCAGCTCAGACTGACACATAAGAAAAGACTAAGCTTTGTTATTGTTATAGGAGAGAGAACATCTATATTGGACCTGAAATCAAGTCAACAATTGGGACTGACATGCAAGCTGTTTAATATAGAACACAACTTGTTGCAAGGTATCAAAACTTTAGTAGTGAAATATACGAACATCAGAAAAATAATCTGACATAGGTATTCACATCATCATGGTAAAATATTCAGGACTCATTTCACCTTGCATGTGGGCACAGTTGAAAAGAGCTACAGTGAAGGGTGAGATGCTGTAGTCCATGACTGATGCTTTATATTCGGGATGGAAAAAATAATTCATGCCTAAACAGTATCTTTCTTTCAGTGTCTATGGTTGATGGTGTCCTTCACAAGCATAAGAACATCATGATCCAGCAGAACTCAGAAACAAACATGCTAAAGGCCATTCATGAAGGGCACGTGGGTATAGAGAAGTTCTAAAGAAGGGCACAGAAAACAATCTTTTTCCCAGGCATGAACAAATGTTGATATGTTAAATTCCTGTACCACATGCTAAATCTATGGGCCAACCATACCCAAAGAATCATGAATAAATATGGATGTGATGGCTGAAGTTCAGGACACACTAGGAGAAGATATTTTTACCATAAAAGATAGAGATTATTTGCATATATTTGCAAGCCCCCACTGGAGAAACAGGCCTGTCCTGATAGCTTACAATGGACTCTCTATATCAAACTACTCAGAGGTAGAAATATTGATGGAGGCCACATGAACCAGGTCATCAGGAAACTCAAAGCTAATTTTTGGTAGATTTGGGATTCCAGAAGTAGTGAGGACCAAGAATGGATTTCATTTTGCTAGTAGAGACTTCAAGACTTTTGCAGATGAATATGGATTTAAATATATTTCTTCTAGTCCTGGGTATCCGGAGGGTAATGGGCTTGCAGATTGTGGTGTAAAACTGTTGACACTTTAAAAAACAACAAGAATATATGTGATGGAGGATCCTGTTACTGCATTGCTGAATTATAGAGAATCACCATTAGAAGGTGGGAAGTCACCTGTGAAATTTCTGCTAGGGCATCAGATATGAACTAAACATCATCAGCTGGAGATCAGACAGGGTGTAGCTCAGGCACAAATGGGTGCAGAAGGAAAGGGAAAGATGTAAAGACAAAGTCCCACTGTGCAAAACTCCAGTGCATCTGAAGGAACCACACACTGGAGAATCTGTTAAAATTTGGAATAATGGTTCTTGAGGAAGTAAGACTTAGGTAATTCATCTGGGTGCTCCAAAATCATATGATATCAAAACAAAATTAGAATTTTTGTTGGAGACGGAACTGTAAGCATCTCTTACTGGTACCAATAAAAAACGTCCCAGATGAGCTACCTCCACAGGTAATGCAGTGAGACCACCTACACATCAAATTAGGGACATTCCAGTAACAACACCAACACATACTGATATGATACAGCCTGTTGAGACTACAAGGGATGTGGATCTATCAGACACAAGATCATCAGATACCCAGGTTGATTATCTGGGAATCACACCACCCCGACCATAAGAAACTGATGTGGTCTCAAAACACCCAGTCGAAGAGACTGTCTCAATGGAGATGAGAACATGCTGTGGCAGAATCATCAAAAACCAAAGAGACTAATTGAAAGCTACTGAGCAGCAGTGGAATCATGTTTCATCTCTTCATGATTGAATAGGTTTTTGTTTTGTTCTTTGATTGTTAAAAGAAGGATGTGGTGAGTATGCTAATATACTAATTCATATGAATAAGAAGGGTCACGAACCCAAGAAGCAGAAGTCAGACATGCCGTTGTCTACACCTGACTTAAATCCAAGTTTTGCCTTGGGAAAGAGTAGTAGTGAGACTTTCTTTAGCTGTGCTCATGTGTTCTGTTCCTGAAGTGTTCTGTAGTATACGTAAGGATAGAATGCTAGTATGTATGTTATTGATGTATTGGGCATCACTGAAAGAGGGCAGCATCTCTTGAAATTGACTTTACAATTTCAAACAAAATTCAGACTGGGGAATCTTGTAATAGGACTAGAGACACAGGCATCTTTAGCCTGATATCCATTTTGGCAGAGGGACCACATGTGAGGAGCTGATTCTCTCTTCAGCAGCCTGGTGTAACTTTCTGCTATGGATATCATCAGGCTGTTAGCTAGGCTTTTGAAACCACCAAGAAGCAGGCATGATAACCTAAACTACCCTGACACATGGAATGTTAAAGTCCACTAAAAAGCCAGTGAGGCATAAACTCCAGATTTTTCAACTTTTAATTCATTCTTTTTTCTTGGAAAGGAAGGAGCAAAAGGAGATTAAATTGAGATGGGGAAGAGGAAGGACACACCTTTGCTTTATTATAAATCAAGCTCTCAGGAAGTTCCTCATGTTAAGATTCCTCCCACTCCATTATCTTGGCCACACTGCATAGCATCTTATACATTCTATTCCTGTTTCCTTGTTAAATTTAAAGTATAATGCACTGAATTATTGTTTGTTATTAATGAATACCATAAGACAGAGATGATATGGAATGTGGTTGAGCTGGTTTTGCAGGAGAAATTCTAATGTTTATAATTTCCTGAGTGCTTGAGATCTCAATATTAATGATGCATTAGTGCTATAGTATTTTTGTTCTCTTTTTGCACTTGAAATAATATTTGTAGTGAATGTACCTGCAATCCAAGAGCTAGACAGCATAAGCAGAATTGTGTAATAGCTAGAATAGGGGACTGGGAATCAGACGTCCTGTATTCTAGTTCTGGACTTGCCATTGACTCATTGTATAACTCTTGGCCACTTGCTTATTCTCTCTCTGCCTAAGGTTCCTTGTATTCAAAATGGGGATAATACCTACCACCTTAATAAAAAGCTGTGAGCCCCTGATATAAGGTCTAATATAGTATGATGATTTACTGATTGGTTGAAAGACATCTTGACAGAACAGACACAAGGGAGACAAGGGAATTCAAACAAACCACTCCAGACATGATTCACCAGAGCCCTGCACTTTGTATATAAAATGCTGTCATTCTGAATGTATAACCTTTCACAGGATGCAGGCTAACTGGACCATCAATGCCTAGGTAACTACCAGGAAGAGAAGTTATTAAATCTCAGGTGGAAAATATCAAGGCCTTACAAATTACTTTTTCCAATGTATTTGTAATCCTAGAGTGAAAAAGTGTTACATATTTGATTCACATGTACTAAGATGTCTTCCGTGGGTGACACTTTTAAGTGGTCACCTAGATACAGGTACACATACATCCCTGCCTTCTTAGGTATGCTGCCACTACAGACAGGCATTTTGTAAACACCCTGAATGTTATAGACAACCCAAAAGGTAAGACCTTGTACTGAAAGTGGTTCTCTCCTACCATGAAACACAGATACACACAGAGGGAAGTTCCTCTTGTGGATCAGTAACTGGTTGAAAGGCAGAAAACAAAGGGTAGGAAAAAATGGTCAGTTTTCAGAAAGGAGAGAGGTGTAAATAGTAGTGTCCCCCAGGGTTTGGAACTGGGACCAGTGCTGTTCAAAATGTTCATAAATGATCTGGAAAAAGGGGTAAGCAGTGAGATGGCAAAATTTGCAGATGATAAAGAATTACTCAAGATATGATAGGAACCATTAGGAAAAGGATAGATAATAAGACAGTAAATATTATAATGTCTCTATATAAAGCCATGGTATGCCCACACCTTGAATACTGCATACAGTTCGAGTCACACCATTTCAAAAAAGATATAAAAATTGGAACAGATACAGAGAAGGGCAACAAAAATGATTGGGGTATGGAACAGCTTCTGTATGAAGAGAGATTAAAAAGATTGGGATTTTTCGTCTTGGGAAAGAGACTATTAAGAAAGGATATGATAGAGGTCTATAAAATCTTGACTGGTGTGGAGAAAATACATAAGGAAGTGTTCTTTACTCTTTCACATAACACGAGAACCAAGGGTCACCCAATGAAATTAATAGGCAGAAGGTTTAAAACAAACAAAAGGAAGTATTTCTTCACACAATGTATTGTCAACCTGTGGAACATATTGCCAAAGGATGATGCGAAGGCCAAAACTAAAATAGGATTAAAAAAAGAACTAGCTAAATTCATGGAGGATAGGTCCACCAATGGCTGTTAGCCAAGATGGTCAGGGATTCAAACCCATGTTCTGAGTGTCCTTAGGTTCTCTTAGCCAGAAACTGAGAGTGGACACCAGGGGGATGGATCACTTGAGTGCCTGTTCTGTTCATTCCCTCTGAAGCAACTGGCTTTGGGCTCCGTTGGAAGACAGGATACTGGGCTAAATGGACCATTAATCTGACACAGTATGGTCATTCTTATATCTCAGAAGTGCCTGGCTCAGCTATCGAAGGAACATAATAAAAGTTGAGCAAATAGAACATTTAGAGGGAGAATGCCCCTCCCCTAAACATCTAACATCCTATAACTATAACTGAACTAAATAACACTATGCAAACACTAGTAACTAAAGCCTACCTAAACTATCTAACTAACATGTATCCAGTGGGATCTTGAAGTAAATTGGCTAACCATTCAGCTGGTGACATTTGAAGGAACATGCTAGGTTACTGTACCATTCTTAATCAGCCCTCAAATCAACATAATTTAATACAACGTGAATATCATTTCCCCCTTGCTTTATGCCCTGGCTATGCTTCCCTGTGTGTGTGTGTGATGGACTGAACTGAAACCCCAGAAACTTTGGGAATGTTCAATTCCATTTCTATTATAATTATAATAGCTTGACCAGCTCAGTGATATCTGACTCACACTTCAAACCATCAAATCTGAGTCTCAGAGTCTTTTTATTTTATGCTATAAAAAATTGCATTTTAAAATTATGTCTGAGCTTCTTCCTTACATTTAGCAGGGTATGCGCTAACGTTAGTGTGGAGCTGCTAAAAAGGAACGATGTGCCTCTCTATCAATAAAACAGTCACTCCTCCACATTCACTCCTCATTGTTTGTCACAACATTACAGCTTGTTTTGCATGAATGATTTCTGTAATATTGACTCAATTTGTGTCAATCTGCATTTTGACACATCCTTGAACAGCTTGTACATTTTTTTCTAAACGCTGTCAGTCTCATTTACTTTCCACAGAAAGCACTAGTTTTGCACATAAACTTCAGAGACAATAGCATAGAAGCTTATTTAAAATGTTTTTGTGAAAATAACCAAAGAAGTATATTTGTTTGAAGTTTTGAATGATCAATCATGAGCAATATAATAGACAATCTCTTCCCAAATGACAGGAGTTTTAGTCACTTCTGGGAAAGCAACTGTGCATAACATGGTGCCCTCGCAGTAAATATTTTCTGTCACAAGACGTGCAGAGGTGAGGTGCTCATTAATTCATTCTGTTGCTCTTAAAAATTCCATTACCTTCTTCAAAGATTAAAGCAATTGGATACTCGGGGCTAAATTTTTCTAAGTATCTAAACTGGTTCTCAAAGGCAGCACTTCTGCTGGGAAGAGGGCAAGTGGTGGTGCAGGAAATTGGCATCAAGTTCCCCAACAATGGCAGGTCAAACCACATAAGTGGCCAGTGTGAACTAGGAAGGGGCTCAGCACATGCCCTTAGCATTCTCCCCAATAAGAGCTCCTATGGGACTTCAGGCACCTCCCCTAGCAGAAAACTCAAAAGGAGAGCAGTAGTGGAAATACCTTCTTTCCCTTAAATGAAGCTCACCAAAGCACAGGGGACCTAACTGGTGAAGATGTAACATATACTTCCATGTACCACATTTAGTGAATCGGGCCCCAGACGTTTAAGACCTTGAAAGAGCCCCAGACATATCTCCCGCACAGGACTCCTTTTATTTCTTCCATCATTCCACATTCTTTATTAAAGATTCAAACTGTGAAAGTAGGTTTCTGGACCTTTAGAATGATGTTTGCAACAACAAGCTGCGCAGCTAATCAAAGACACAATCTCTAAATCTTTGAAGTAAGTGAATGTTTATGGCTAAGAGATTACAAAATGATGTAATAATGAGAGTCAGGGAGGCAAGATGGTTACCACTCGGAGGCAATAAAGTTAATTATGGCTTCCAAAGAACACACAAATTGCTGAGACTGGGAGCCAGTTAAGAGTTGCTTGGTCTCAGCC
The DNA here is from genome assembly GCF_965152275.1 of Natator depressus. Taxonomy (NCBI): domain Eukaryota; kingdom Metazoa; phylum Chordata; order Testudines; family Cheloniidae; genus Natator; species Natator depressus. The sequence goes on from NC_134235.1 coordinate 130,453,309, forward strand.
AGGTTTCAAACACAATACATGAAAATAACAATTATACAATGTTAAGTACCAACAGACAACTACAATGTGGAGATCAAAGATCAGTTCTACAGTTGCCTATAAACGCTGGCAAAATTCCCAAGCATGGCATCTGCGCAATAGTGGGGGACTTCAATGCCAAGACTGGGGATGACAATAACAGAGTGGAGAAATGAATGGGCATATATGGCCTTTGTTCCCACAATCAGAATAGTAAAAGACTGATGGAACTGTGCCTGGTATTCCCACACAAACTTATTCATAAAATAATTGGGAATTCTCCAGATGGAATCACCAGGAACCAGACTGACTAAGTATTGGAAGGAAATGTAGGTCAACTGTTCAGAAAGTCACAGTACACAGAGTCACTGATGTTGGAAGTGACCATAATTTATAAGTGGCAAGACTGGAGGTCAGACTCAAGAAAAATAACCCCTCCACCCCAAAAGATGCGGGAGAGAGCCATGAACAGAGGCAGCTAACAGGAGAGCTTCGGAGGGTGTAGTTGCAGACTTTGTGCTTGAAGATAGCTGGACGAGTGACTTGATGAGTGACGTGTTTGGTCCATCTGTGGGTTGTCTGACTGTTTGTTTGGTCTCTGTGTATGGGCTGCATGGCTGGGCCATGGTCCCCTGAGTAAGCACCTGAGGCAGGTCTGTTTATTGGTGCCTTGGAAAAGTGCACAAAGATTTGGCCCTTGGAGCTTTGATCTACCCTACCTTTTGAAGTCTGAGTGGTTAATCACTCCCTGGTTCTGAGGGGCAGAGCTGAGCTGAGCACAGAGATTTGGTATAAAAAATCAGTTGCGAGGTGAAGTTGAGAGCTGTGAACAGAGGCAGCTAACAGGAAAGTTATGGAGGGAACTGAGAGAAGAAGTGTGAGAGGCTTTCCTTTCTGGGTCAGCTCTACATGTAATTTCAAGGTGGCCAGCAATGGAACAATGGTGGTGATTTGCAACAGATGATGCCATGGTCTCTTTCCAGCCTGAAGCCAGAATGAATTTCCTGTGCATGAACTTTGTTGTGTGTACCAATATTGAGGTAATATGTGGCTGTGTGCCACTAGTAGAAACAAAAATAACCCGAGATAAATACTTTTTAAAAGTTACCAGGGGGATAATTGCCCCAGCAAGGATAGGTTAGGCATTTTAGAACTCACTACTCAAAGAATTAAATTTCAGCATAAGAAAAAAATGAAATTATGAAATGCATAGACCAGTCAAAAAACTGAAATAAGAGCACTTTGAAAGAATAAAATTACAGAGAATATATGTGCATTGCAGGAAGTACCAAGAAGTAACAATAAGAATAATACAAGTTTGTGTTGGGAGGTGAGTGTGAGAGAGAGAGACAGAGTGAGTGAGAGAGAGTGTGTGTGTGTGTGCTGGGGGAGTGTATGAGAGACAGGTGCTGCCCCTTTAAGTAGATCAGCACTCACCAGTCTGAAGGCTCCTTGTTCAGACACAGCAGCAGCTCAGTTCCACGTCCCACTCCCGAACCCTCTCATGTTCCTGCCTCTGCTCTGTGGAAATGGGGTACATGGGCGGGAAGGGGTGTAAGGATGGGAACACCCTGACATTAGCCCCCACACACACAACCACCCACATACACTCTGCACAGCAAGCAGGAAGCTCCCGGAAGCAGCTGGCCAGGGGCTCCAAGGTAGAGAGCAGGAACAGCGCAGCAGTGAAGGGAGAGGCACCTGAATTGCCCAGCACTTGACTGACTGCTGAGTGGCCATGCAGGCACGGCTTATAGGGAACGTTGATCAGTACCCCAGGTTCAAGGAAGAAAGGAGCTGGCCACCATGGAGTTGGAGACAAAGGAAATCAGAGAGGAGGCCTGGCATTCTGTAACCATCAGAGTCAGGAGATCATGGCAGAATTCTGCAAGTCTTCAGACAAACAGGGATGGGTAGGCTGTGGCCACTAGAGAGAAAAGGACAAGGAGAAATTCCACACAACTAGAAGTTTCCAATCAATATCACCTCCTCAACATTGAAACTGTGCAAGTTAACACTCAAGATCCATCTGGTTCAAGGGAATGGAGAAATGTATGGGACACACATGTAGATGGCAGCTTGGCCTAACATGTAAGAAAATCAATCTGACCCACAAAGTGTTCTCCAACTGTCCAAGGAAGACAGACTATTCTTGTTGGGGATTCAATAGTTGGAAGAATTGAAAGAACATTATTCAAGGGACAGGCAGACAACAGGACAGTATTTTGCCTTCCCAGAGCCAAGACATGAGACAAGATTGGATATTTTTCTGAAGCTGACAAGCAAGGATGCATTGGTGATGATTAGGGCCCTACCAAATTCATGGCCACGAAAAACGCATCATGGACTGAAATCTGGTCTCCCCCCATGAAATGTCGTCTTTTGTATGCTTTTACCCTATACTATACAGATTTCATTGGCGAGACCAGTGTTTCTCAAATTGGAAGTCCTGACCCAAAAGGGAGCTGCAGAGGGGTCGTGGTATTGCCCCCCTCACTTCTGCACTGCCTTCTGAGTTGGGTGACCAGAGAGCAGCAGATGTTGGCCCGGTGCCCAGGTCTGAAGGCAGCACTCAGCAAGAAGCAGCATACAAGTAAGGGTAGCAATACCATTCCATGCCACCCTTACTTCTGCTCTGCTGCCTTCAGAGCTGGGTGGCCAGACAATGGCAGCTTCTGACTGAGGGCCCAGCTCTGCAGGCAGCAGCACAGAAGTAAGGGTGGCAATACCATACCATGCCATCCTTACTTCTGCGCTGCTGCCAGCAGCGGCTCTGCCTTCAGAGCTGGGCTACCGGCCAGCAGCCGCCGCTCTCCAGCTGCCCATCTCTGAAGTCAGCACCACTACCACCAGCAGTGCAGAAGTAAGGGTAGCAGTACCACACAGCCCCTACAATCATCTTGCGACCCCACCACCAACTCCTTTTGGGTCAGGACCCCTACAGTTACAACACCATGAAATTTCAGATTTAAATAGCTGAAATAATGAAATTTACGATATTTAAAATCCTATGACTGTGAATTTGACCAAAACGGACAATGAATTTGGTAGGTCCCAAGTGATGATTCATATCAGCACTAATGACACTGCATTCACTGCATTGAGGGATATGTCACAGATGATAGATGACTTCAAGGAAAGTGGAAGTATGCTGAACAAGAAGAATATTCAAACAATGTTTCCTGAGATCCTCCCTGAGCCACAAGCAAAGGAAGACAGAAGGCAGAAGATACTGGAAGTGAATTGCTAGTTAGGTAAGTGAAGTAGGGTTTTGGTTTTGTGGAGCATTGGTCCATTTTCTGTGGGCAGAAGGAGCTGTATATTTTTGGATGGCCTCTATCTCAGGAGACAGGGGATCAATCTCCTCAAGGACAGGTTGTTTTGAGTAGTTTAAAGGGCGTTAAACTGACAAAAAGGGGAGGGTAAAAAGAAAGAGATATGAGCACTCATTTAGCACAAAATTCAGATGTTGAGAACAAAATTAATCAAGGAACAAAGGACAGAAAGAGAAGAAATTACTCAATTGTCTATACACCAATGCTAGGAGTCAAGGTGACAAACGAGGAATTGGAATTGCTTATTTATGAGCTTAAATTCAATCTAGTTGGCATTACCGATACCTGGTGGGATGATTCACATGACAGGAATGTTAAAAGTCAATGGTATAACCTCTTTAGGAAGGATCAAGTGAGAAAAAGGGGTCAGGGAGTGGCACTCTATATAAAAATGGCATTAGCAGTTTCTGAGTCACTAATCATTCCGAAGAAGAGAATCTTGAATGCTTATGGATCAATGTCCTAACAGATAAAGCACAAGATGGGGTATTAGATGGGGTATGCTACAGACTACCAATTCACCATAGAGAACACGTTCCTTTCGCTCCTATCTATAATGTGTAAGGGAAAAAATTGTGAGATCCTGGAGGACTTCAATCTGAGTGACATACATTGGAGATCTAATGCTGCGAGTACTAAAAAATCCTTGAAATGTCTAAGTATTATAAACAATGTCCTAACTTAAAAAGTGTTGCATCCAACATGAGGAATTCTATATTAGACTTTGTCTTGACAGATAAAGAGGAATTGAATACAGAACTAAAACAATAGCGGTAACTTAGGTATAAGTGTTCTTGATGTGAGGACATTTGTAATGTGCAAACAGAATAAAGTCCAAACCAGTAATAAATATACTTGCTGCTTTTAAAGAGCCAATTTCAAAAAGCTGAAAACAATTATGAGACAAATCAGCTCAGATGAATTTAATCAGAAAAACGTGATTATTTAAGAACATTTTACTTGGTGCCCCAAAAGCCACAATAAAGGAACAGGACTATTGGTATTGGAATATTGGTTAAAAAATGACACACACAAAAACAAATGGAAGAAAGGGGAAGTTGATAGTAATACATGCAAATCAGAAACTAGGAACTGCAGAAAATTGATAAGGGGAGCAAAGGGGCACAAGGAGAAATCTATGGTAAGGAAAGTTAAGTACAATGAGGAAGAGTTTTTTTAAGCAACAAAAAGAATCCTAACCATGGTATTGGTCCATTACTAGATGGAAATGGTAGCATTATCAATAAGAAGGTAGAAAAGGCAGAAGTGTTCAATAGATATATCTGTTTTGTCTTTGGGAAAAACAGATGATGTAGTCATCACATCATCATATAATACTCTTTCAATTCTACAAGTATCTCAGGAGGATGTTAAACAGCAGCTACTACAGTTAGACATTTTTAAATCAGCAGTTCAGAGAACTTGTACCAAGAGTTTTAAAAGAGTTAGCTAAGGAACTCACTGGACTGTTAATGCTGATTTTCAATAAGTCTTGGAACACTAGAGAAGTCCTAGGAGTCTTAAAGAAAACTAATGGGCAATATACAAAAAGGGTAAATGGGATGGCTTGGGTATTATAAGTCTATCACTCTGACATCTATTAGGGGCAAAATAATGGAGCAGGCTGACAAGGAACTCAATTAATAAAGAATTAAGTGAGGGTAATATAATTAATGACAATCAAAATTGGTTTATGGAAAATAGATCCTGTCAGACTAATTTGATATCTTTTTTTATGAGCTTACAAGTTTGGTTGATAAAGGTAATAGTGTTGATGAAATATGCTTAGACTTCTGTAAGGCACTTGCCTTAGTACCACATGACATTTTGATTAAAAAAATAGAATTATACAAAATTAACATGGCACATGAATGGATTAAAAGCTGCCTAGCTGATAGGTCTCAAAATGTAATTGTAAATGGGGAAGCATCATCAAATGCATTTCTAGTGCGTCCTACAGGAATCGGTTCCTGGCTGTGCACGATTTAATATTTTTACCAGTGACCTGGAAAAAAACTTAAATAATCACTGATAAAGTTTGCTGGTGACATAAAAATTAGGGGAATGGTAAATAATGAAGAGGACAGGTCGTTGATACAGAGTGATCTGGATTGCTTGGTAATCTGGGCAAACAAACAAACAATATCTGTTTTAATACAGCTAAATGTAACTGGATACATCTAGGAACAAAGAATGTAGGCGATAGTTACAGGATAGGGGACTATCATGCAAATCTGGAACTCTGGAGAAAATTTGGGGTGATGGTGGATATCAGCTCAACATGAACTCCCAGTGCAACACTGTGCACAGAAGAATTGATGCGATCATGAGACTCTTGAGTAGAAAAAATGAGGTTATTTTACTTCTGTATTTGGCATGGGTGCAACCACTGCTGGAATACTGTGTCCAGTTCTGGTGCCCACAATTCAAGGAGGATGTTGATAAATTGGAGAGAGTTTAGAGAAGAGTCATGAAAATGAATAAATGATTAAAAAAACGTGCCTTATAGTGATAGACTCAAGGTATTCAAACTATTCAGCTTTAAAAAGAAAAGTTTAAGGGGTAATTTGATTGCCGTCTGTAAGTACCCACATGGGGAATATTTGATAATGGGCTCTTCGGTTGAGCAGAGAAAGATATGACATGATCCAAAGGCTGTAAATTGAAGCTAGACAAATTCAGACTGGAAATAAGGCATGCATTTTTAATAGTGATGGTAATTAACTATTGGAATAAATTACCAAGGGTTAGGGTTTGGGTTTTAAATCAACAATGGATTCATTCATGCATACTTCAGATCATCTGTTTCCAGAAAGGAAATGCCAATCTCCTGCCAATGTTGCAGCCTACTCTATATTAAGGGTGAAGTGTGCAATGTTGGAAGCCACATCATCTCCCCAGCATGTGCAGGGCCATCTGCATGGTGTTCTCCATCCAGCTTTTGTTGGATCAAACTGATAAAGTTGGCATGCTGGTATAGACCTCAACATACAGAGCAGATGGCCAAGTCACCAGAGCCTGCACTGAGTCACTTGGGAAGACACCGGAGGCTAGCTGGTCCAAAGCATGACCTTCTCATTCATAATATGATGAAATCACCATGTGCCTTCAAAAAGTCATTACTGTTTCCTGCTGAAAGTGTCCAGCTGGCACAGTTGCATCTCTATGCTGGCCAAGGTTTAATAGCCATATAAAAGGACAGAAGCCACTGCTTCCATTGGAATGTTTCCACTCCAATTCTGTTCCAAGCAAGCTCTTCATGCGGGTGCTCCTTGAGCTTATTAAGACCACCATAAGGAACCTACGCTGCCTACAGCAAGCTGGATTTTTCTCTTGACGTTGAACCAGATTTTTAGCGTTAGACAAATTATTGAAAAAGCCAAGAGTTTGGGTGCAGGAAAGATGAGGTGTATATAGCCTTTACTGATTTAAAAGCTGCCTTAGACTCTGTTGATCACTGTTCCTTTTGGTTCTGCCTGCAAGCTTCTGGTGTGCCTGGCAAGCTCCTGAACGTTTACATAGAAATGCATCGCCAAAGTGAGAGCTATGTCTTCTTAGGTACTAGGATGTCCAATGGGTTGTGTACAACCGTGGCATCTGTCACAGGTGCATGGCTGCCCCTGATCTGTTCAACACCATTATTGACCAAACGATGGAAGCCATGACAAGCCACGTACCAGGGGTGGTACTGCATGACTTCTGCATAACAGACATGGAATATGTAGATGACACAGCTATATCTGCATCCTCACAAACTAATCTCATCAATGGTCTGAATATATTTAAGGAAGAAGTAAGCTAGCTTGGTCTTTAAGTCAACTGGAAGACGACCAAACTGATGAAAGTGGCTGATGGATCTTTACCCCTACCCATTGTAACTAATGGACGAGAAGTTGGATTAGTCATCTCGTTGTCCCCAAGAAGAGATGTTACCTTGCTGACATGAAACACAATCAGCAAGGCTACAGGTGTTATGCACATTCTTTGGAAATCTCTTTGGCATCAATGCCACGTATCAATTCAGACTAAGGTGTATTTATCAAAATTGATTTTTTTTCTAAAATATATGTTCTACTAATTAATTTGGGGAAGTTATATGGCCTGCGTTATACAGCTGGTCAGGCTAGATGATCACAATTGGCCCTTCTGGACTTGGAATCTATAAAAATGCTTTAAGAAAATGGACAGTAAAAGGCTAATAAGCAAGACGTTACAAGAACAGACTTCTGATGCTCTAAGACTTAGACACAGTACAAAAAGTTATATTGATATATCATGGTCTTTTCTGCTTGACAATATCACATAACTGTAGCTGGTTTCCAGACAAGTGAACCTAAAGCCTGGATAAGTGAGGATTCATGGAAATGTGTGAAACAAGGAAACAAGTCAAAGCAAACAACTCCTCTTCAAAAACAAGAAAACTGAAAAATGGAAAAAGAAGCAGCAAAACAATCTGTATAAAAAGCAGTGTGTGAAGAGACAAGAGGAAATATTTGGATTACATTGCCAAAGAAACTGAAGCATCTGCTAAAAGATGTAACAGTGAAACACTATCAGTTTATCAAGCTGCTATCTGGAACGTTTACACCAGGTACAGGTCCTGTCAGGGATAAACTAGTGGCATGATGGTTAATGAGTACTGAGGTTGTCGGAACAGAGGGAGTTCTTTGAATCTCAGGCAACAAGCTTAAATCAGCTTTGTATAGTTAATGCTTATACATACTGTAGGCAGACTTATGAGGAGATAAATTGAGATACCAGGTCTAGATGCCGTTGTTTTTAATGTAATATCCACAGGGGCAAGAATGAGGTCACCCTCCTGTGCATTGCAGATACAGATCACTGGAGAGATGTTCTACATTTTCAGTTTCTAGGAGGTTCAGTTTACCTGACAATCCACAGGCATTTTGTATGTACCAAAATGGACTGGGAATTTCAATACTCGGCCATCTGTAATGATACCACTGACTGACATTTTTTCAGTGAATCCTGATTCTTGATGTGATGCTATTATGGTGAACACCCCATCTGATTTTAGTAATAGTTAGACACATCAAATAAACTGCAGTTATATGGTAAGTATAGTGTTTATACCATCTCTTAGGTAGAGAGATAAGGCCTGATATTCTGCTGCAGGGTACAGGGCCCGTGGTTATTTCCAGGTTCACAGGCTGGGTCTATGGCAATGGTTTGAGTTTAGACTACTCTAAACTGTTTTAGTTGGCCCCACTCTAGCCTGTGCCAGCTAGCAACAGCCCACATAGGGCCTTTGCCAGCTGTGACTAGCCAAAGAACATCAGGGGTATGTCTTCTCTCTCTTCTCAGCCAGGGCTCTATGATTTCTGACAACTCCCTTATGCTAGGGAGATTCTCAGCTGGAAAGCACTAATCAATTTCCAGCCTCTTCGAGCAGTCAGAGTGACACAAAAAGGCAAGATGGCTTTCAAGAGCAAATAAGGTCCAAAAGTTGAAGTGTACACCTTGAAGTGTACCCTGAATTCATTTCTTAAGATACCTTATTTCTCTCAGGGTGTAATGATCTTACTATTAGAGGGGTTGGCCTTTTAGGAGAACCATGAATATAACTTCTTCCTGCTGGCTATATTACATCAAATTTGAATTGTTTTCGTGCCATCAAACGTTGCTTAAGGCATGAACAAGGCTCACCATCCTCTCCAGCCTGGGCCACTCTGTGCATGTCAGTTATGTGGTTAAGTCCCACAAGTTTACCCTCTCTAAGTAGTGTTTGATGGAGGAATTATTTTGTTTTTCCCCTTTGCATTTTCCTCTAGCTGCCCAATGGCACACGTGCCATGGCAGATGCTCTGGCTTCATTATTAGTGCATGTCCCAAATAGTTCAATCTCCTTTTCTGGATATCTTTAGAGATAAGAGGTTGTTGAATTCTCTGACAAATCTTATTATTTTATAAATTCCTTCCATTTAATACCTAGTATTTTCCTGAGGCATTTGTTTTCAAAGACATTTAAACATCTCTTTATACTTTTCATGGATTTCCAACGTTCACATCCATATGTTAAGATAGAAATAACATTTGAGTTGAAGATTTGCAGTTTGATCTTTAAATTGTAGATTTTCTATGACCAAGCCTTGTTTAAGGTGATAAATGCAGCTGCTGCTTTGCCAATTTGTGATATTATTTACTCCTGGGCTTCCCCATTGGCTTGCATGTTACTGTCAAAGTATGTGAATTGACTGACTTTCTCTATTTCTTTGCCTTCTAAAGTAATGTTTGAGTTGGGAGTTGCTGGGATTCTCATTAGATTTGTTTTTCCATAAATGCTTATTGACCCCATTTTTTTTTAAATGCTGGATGCAGTTGGGGTTTCTTTTTTTTTTTTTTTTTTTGGTCTTTCCTTGAATGTTGGTTGGGCTGTCACTTAAGAATATGATGTCAACAAAATTAAGATTTTCTACTTTCTTGTTTGAGCCAGGCAATGCCTGCATTGTACCATCTGTGTTTCCTCTGACAAAAAACAGAATGCATTCTTGTTTGACGCTGGAATCTATGTTGAACCACTCAGTCTAACCTTCATTTATTTTAACTGTGTATGCTGCACTTTGATATAAAGCCTGTATTATGTTAATTATTTTTGTAGGCATACCATAACACTTCAAGGTTATCCCGAGTGAATTACAATGGAGGCTGTCAAATGCATTCTTGAAATCTATGAAGATTATAATGAGTGGCTTTTGCCATTCAATGCTCTCTTCAGTGTTTACTCTTACAGTGAAAATTTGGTAGACATATGATCTTCTGGGTCGAAATCCATCTTGCTATTCAGTAAGGTACACCTTGACTGCTTCCCTTAAGATGATACTGCACAAGACTTTACTTATCACTGAAAGGAATGCAACACCTTTGTTGCAATCATTTAGATCTTTTTTTGTTGTGTTTTGAGTATAATACCATTTTCCATTCTTCTGGAATCTCTGTTGAAGAGTTCTATGATTTTATCAAAAGTCTCATCACAAACTTTCAGCATTTCCCCTCTGAGTAGCTCTTTACCCGCAGATTTCCCAAGTTTTTATTGCCTTTTTCACTTTTGGGGGGTTTTATGTAAGACATTAAGATGCCTAATTTTGGGTCTTTAACTTCTTTGTCAAAAGTCAATATATTCTTCTGGTGTTAATCCGTGTAGCACTTTTTGGAAGTGCTCTGGACATCACTCTTTGTTGTTTTTCTGTTGATCATGCCACTGCTTTTCTCATCTTAATTTTTACTCAGATTTGGAGACAGGGTTTGTGATTCCAGAATGTCATTCCTCATGCATTGACTATTTATCCTTACATTTCCCATCCCTGACTAAATAGTCATGAACCACTCTAAGTATTAGAGGCATATTTCAAAATACATCTGTCTATTGCATCTTCACCTACCACTATACATTTTTAATAGCTGGAACCAGTGTCCTGCAAAATAAGAGACACTGCTATGATAGTGCAAATAAAAAATGAGACTCAGATTCTGGAACAAAATACCTAGGTACCTGAGTATGCCCTGGTCTGAATCAGGACCCTAGAATGCTACCATTTCCCCACAACCTCCAGTCCCCGTAGCTCAACAATGCGGCACGTTCCTGCACATTTTCATCCTATTACGTTTGCTTTTTGGCGAAAGACCCAATCACCATATTTCATCCAGAAACACCTCCTCCCAAAGGGGAAATAACAGGGCTCTATTAATTGTACTCATAAGCCACATAGGCTGATGCAATTAACATATAGGTTCTCTTTGCTCAGAACCACAGTAGTTTAGTGCAGGATAATTGCTGTAAGTAAGCACACACACAACATTAGATTTTTACAGAAGTGTCATTCCCCTGTAGACTAAAGTCTTTAGCATAACTAGTGTATTAAGGACACATAACGCTTCGTTAATTACAGATTGGCTTACTTATCAATTACAACCTATATAGCAGCTTGCTGCTTTAGCATGGTTTGCCCTCTATGCTCAGCACCCTATGCACCCTTCTCTCAGCTAGAAGTCACTGTAGATTTTATGTCATGTTCCTTTCCTTCCTCTGGAGTCCTATTATTTCACCATAAAATATAACAGAAGTAAAAAGCAAGAGGAAAACAGGGTAGCAGTCTATGTTTCAGGTTATAAACTGATCTCTAGTATTGAACAATAATACCCACCATACCACAATATTGTACAATTTGCTGCACTGTGCAAACTGAATCATCTGTAAGGGGCTGCTGTAGGAGACAGGATACTGGACTGGATGGCCAATTAATTCCAAATTAGCATTGACAGGATAATAGTACTGTACCTAGAAATAGAAAAGACAAATTGGATCCCATCTCCATGCAATGGCAAGACATATTGGTGGTCCTCTAATTTTGACCTATTAAAATGGACCTTCACCAAAAGATCAAGATGTTTTCAATGGAAAGATACAAGAAAAAGCTATTAGTTTCACATTTCTTCAAATACAAATGTTTTACAAAATTATTTTAACAGGAAAAAATCTGCAAATTAAAAGGAGAGTAAAAACAAGTGACAAGAACCCACATAGTAAAAAGTAAAATACTACCAGGACATTTGCTTTTTGTTGAAAAACTGTCTGAATCAAATGTCTGTATACAGACACCCCCAAGCTTCCTGGAAACTGGGTTATGACTTCAGATTCACATCCAAACATCATTGGTAACCCCTGTCTCTGGAATAGGCTATAGCAAAATCTCATTTCCACCACTGATTTATTAGGAATTTTGGATCTGGATCCAGTTCTAGTCTTTGTGGCTTGTGTTCCTCTTCTCTTTGTATAGACAGTTGGCATAGCTCTGTGTGTTCCAAGAGCAGAAAGTGTGACTGAAACAAGTCCTTCATTAACTGTTTAGTCGAGCAGCTAAGAAAACTCAGTGGCTGTGCATTTTTTAGTTGCCATGTCAGCTCTTATATTCTCAATTTCATTTCAACAAAGACATGTTTAAAATGATAGTGATAAATACCAAATGATTTTTATAAAAAAACAGATGCTCTCCAAGACCTTTCCCTAAAATTTTCATACATGCAATACTACAAAAGATATGTAGACTTTCAGTTAACAGTTGATTGACTCAAAGCATGTATCTACTGGAGATAGGACTGAGTGTATTTGTTGCTTTAATGAAATGAGAAAATTGAAAAGCTATTAAAACTTACATCTTATTCCAAACTTTTCCAAAGTTTGGAGGTTTGAATCCAGGATTTTAGATCTGGACTATAAATCATCCCAGTGTTGACCACAATACATGAACTAAATACAATCTTAATGTCTCCTGTTCTGAAACAAGATTAAACATGTTTCTACATCACAATCAAAGCAGCTGGTGTTGGTTTTTATTTTTAAACCAAAATGGCTCTGGTGCAGAAGATTAATGTTCTGAGTTATATAGTTAGAAGATGAGTGCCTGTTAAGAATGACTAAATCTGCCAGCTAGTGTTCTTTTTATATGTTGGTTTATAATGCCAGAGTGAATTTATATCAGTTTTTCAATTTCATGGGTCACATCATGTTATGTGCTTTTTTATTTAATAATATTTTTGTTTAATATCTGTTAGTTTATTGTTGTGTGTGCAGATTTCCCTGATTGGATGACAGTGAGATATGACACTTAGGATTTCGTATTAAGCTAGAAAGCACTTATTATAGTGCTAGGTGCTATAGGAAACCCTAAGACAGACTCACATACATACAATTCTGGAGAGTGCAGGAACTGTTTCTTTTCTACTGTCCTGGGCACGCTGCTCTGCAGAGAGGACAGGGAGAAGGAAGAATTGTGACCAATCTGGGGCAGGGCCAGCAGGAAGGAGACCACACAAAAAGTACACAGCATTGCTTCTGTATTAAAGTACATAACTATTGTCAACCAAAAATATCTAGCAGTTGCTAAATACAGTAACTCTTAATATTTCCAAATGTACAATATCTTTTAAAATAAAATATTTAGATATTGAAATCCAGACTGAATAACCACTTTCAAATTAATCCATGGGACAGAGTTAAAGTTTTCTGTAATGTGATGTACTATGCGTTCCTTTGAAATCATGTGCTTAGCTATGCAGGCAGCATGCGGGCAGTATGATGTTGTGACTGAATGCACCCCAGTATTCACACCCAACATACTATTGTAATAAACTTTGTACCAAATATGCCTTGTGAGGTATCAATTAAAAACTAAACTCAATGGTCAATAATATCATTGTGAAATGTATGAAGCAACATTATATGTAAAGTTATAAATTCCCCCTGAATTATGTTGGTAGCACATGTTCAAACTCAAGTAGCCCCAATTAGGCAGAACTGGTCAAGCACATAAGCTGCGCACCCACCAGCAGCCCCCCATCAGAACCTCCCCTTCCTCCCAGTGCCTCCCGCCCACCAGCAGGCCCCATGGATCAGCGCCTCCTCCTCCCTCCCTGTGCCTCCTGCCCCCTGCAAACAGCTGTTTCACAGCATACAGGAGGCTGGGAGGGAGAGGGGAGGAGCAAGGGCATGGCATGCTTGGGAGGAGCGGGAGGGGGGCAGAACTGGGCAGGGGTGGGGCCTGGGGTAGAGCCGGAGGTTGAGAACTTCCCAGTACTTTTGAAAGTCAGCGCCTGTGGTCAAGCAGGTCTTAAAGGAGTGTGTGTTTACCTGAATTTACAGATAAGCTGTAAACAGGGTCCTCAGCAAGAGGAGGAAGACAAGAAATAAGAAAAATCTGCTTTTCAGGTTAGCGAGATGAGAAGAAACAACATGCTACCTCTTTCACTACCAGACCCCATAGCTCCATCCTCACAGGTGAAAGGAACATTTATCTAGGGGTAACCCTCAGGAAAATACATTTCAAAGGGTAACTGAACTATAAGAGTGAGAGGCAAAAAACATACCAAGTCGTCTTTGCCTACCCATCTCTCTCTTTTAGCGTAAGACAACAAAAGAAACAGCCATTGGAGCAAAACCTGATCTGACATTTGGTCAGCATGTGATAAGAACCTTACCTTGAACTCAGTCTAGTTTGCTAAGTTTAGGAAGTGTTTTATCTTTAACCATTTCTGACTTTACTGCCTTATACCTGTACTCATGTAAAACCCATCTCTTTGTGTGCAAATAAACTTGTTTTATTCTTTAATTAAAACTAATCCAGTGTTGTGAATTGTTTGAGTAACTTCATTTAAGGAAGCAGACAGTTATATATTAGTCCCCTTAGAGGAGCAACAGACCTGATATATCTAGACTGTCCAGGAGAGGGCTGGGCAGTGCAGAACACACATTTTGGGGGGGAAATCCAGGACTCGTACTATATTGGGGTCTCCCTGCAAGTAGTAACCAAGGCTGCCGGAAGCCAACGTGTGACTGGTGTGTTGCTGACAGGCTGCTGGGATCAGAGCTGCTGGACCAGGTCTGTGGCTATACACAGACACTCAGGGTGTGACCTTCATTTCTGTTTGGTTGTTTGTGAGAAGCCCATGTTAGGAACTACAACAACAAAGCATTGTGAGGCACTCCAGGTTATAGGGCAAGTGATGACAGCCCCTCACTGCTCTTGATTGCACCCTGGAATGTCATAGATGCCCTAAACTATTCCTTTATTTGTAACAGCTTGAGCTTTTTTAATAATGTGATAGGTTACTATATTGTTTTCACTTAGCAACCTGAACTGATTTTTGAAATAAAGTTCTATATTTTTGTTTTATCTAAGTTGCAGTACATTATGATTTTGACCTGATAACATCTATATCAAACTATAGATAGATAGATCCAAACATCTATATCCAGTATAATTGCAATGTTTATTTCCTTTTAATAAACGTACATTCCCTGATCATTTATTGTTACAGCGTGTATTAAACATTTTTAGACATTTTTGAAAATTAGAAAAAACAAAATTAATGTTGTCCTCTAATCTGAAAATCCAAATATGGTTACAGTTTTTTGTGGAGTTTTTGTTTTGTTTTTACAGAAGTCTCTAGTGATATCAATTGTCTCCTACCTTTGAAAAAATCATTGGCACAATATGGCCTATGACTTTTAAAACCCACAAATTACGTAAGGCTTTAAGTGTTTTAGTATGAGCAGTTAGTTGTAGCTGAAATGATAAAAGCTTTTACATTTCAGTGAGAATATAAAAAAGTGATATTGTATTCTGGTTTGCCTGCATGCCTTCATTCTGGAAAGAAGGGGCAATAGTCCATTCTCAATTCTTATTTACATTAGTGTCAACCCAAAAGTACATCTGCTGTAGTCACTAGAATTATTCTGGCGTTACATTACCCTAACAGAGACCAGAATCTGGTCAAATATCTGTAACTCTTGAATACTGGAGCAACCTGGTAGAGACGAATCAATTTATAGATCTGTTGGTATCACAAAATCATCTGTAAACATCAGAGATTTACTGATTCATCAAGCAAAGAAAATTCATTTTAAAAACCAACGTGCACTAGTTGAGGTCATCTTCAAATCTGTTTAAAAAAGTATGAAGCTTTTCTTTCCCCAGTATGACGTTTTCCTTTCATTTATTATCTGCATCATTTGGTGTAGTGCATACTTTCAATAGTTTAATAAATAATATGTTATGTTCACCTAATGAGGATAATCTTGACAAATGAACCACGGTTAGTATAACAGAAGATGATACATCTCTGAAACATTAGCTGCAAGTGTTATTTTTTCCTATAATACAGTTAGATTTTATTGCTGCTGTGGATTTACTGCGGGTACTATAATCTTTAATTTGGGGAGTTGATGACAACACAAAGCAGAAGCATTCTTCAAGTCCTTTCCATCTTTCTGCAACCTTGTCTGATCATTGATTCACAGACTCATCCAATATGTGATACCACTCCACCAACATTTTATTAGTTCATCTGCTGGTTGCTTTCCTAACACTTTGCCCTCTAGTAATACTTCCTTGGGATTGTCATCAGATCTTTCCACTAAAATAGAATAAGAGTTCCTATGTTTCAACTCTTGGCTCTGTCTGAAGAATGCCTGCTGCACACCAGCTGTTGAAGTATCTACTCACTAGCAGTTCCATATTCTGTATATTACAAAAAAGAAAATATACGCCAAAGATGATGATTTTGTTCCATTACTGTAGTTAATTTCTCTCTGTTATGTGAATCATGGACCAAGCCAATGCACACAGATATTTCAGTATTGTTCATGTAGCTACTTTTGAAATGTAGTATTGTTTCCACACCTAATCACATAAAATCCCAAGTAATTTTGAGGGGTACATTTTCAAAGCAATACAAAGGAAGTTACATCTTCTCCCCTCACTGTTAGAGCTAGGTGAACTCTTCAAACCATTGTTCTGCAGATATTCATGTAAATTAAGTTGATTCATGTTTTCACTGCTTTTGTTCCCTTTCAGCAACTGTTAATGCCAATAAAAAGCAATTTTGCAAATGTTTGAAGAAAGAATATTTGCAAGGAATGTGTGTGAAGTCTCAGAAACAGAATATTAAATTTGCAAGCTCCAGTATTTGTGTTCAGCATGCTTCTGCACTCATGCAGTCAGGGAAGAAAACCAATACCATATGACCAATTATAAATGAACAACTTAAAGACTGAAATTCACCCCCAAGAAGGGCAGAAGGCAAAAGCCTATGAATTACTTAAACCTCAAAATGTGAATCCTATTGACTTCCACCGCATTGAACATTAAATACTCTCTAAGTAGTAAAAAAAAAAAGATGGCAAAACAATTTTATTTGTATTACAGCAATGGCCCCTAAAGGCCCCCAGTTAGGATTGGGCCCCATGTGCTAGGCACACTACATACACATTGTATGTAAGAGTTCCTGCCCAGAAGAATTTACAGTCTACACAGGCAAAACAAAGGGTCGAGAGGAGGAAGAGGCAGAGGTGACGTTGCTGAATACTGTTGAATAAATACAGACTAAATCTGCTTGGAGAGACTCTGCCGGCAGACAAGCAAGCTAAATTCACAAGATAAATTATTTGCTGTAGATTACTAGCCAGCTTTAGAAAAAAGATTGCTATATGTTGTTTCCCTATCTTTGGTTTAAAATTAAATAAAACCCTTTAGTGACATCTGAAGTGCAGATTTACAATATTTACTTTTTGTCAATGAATATACAAAAGAAAATACATACAAAAGTAAATATATATGATGCTCTGTCTTGTTCCCAGTGAAGTAGATGGCAAAACTCCCACTGATTTTGATTATAACATGGTTGACACTGCAATCTACTGACTACATCGTCTAATAACCAGACTACAAAATAAGGAAACACATGGCGCTGCTATTGTGACCGTGTACTAGCAACAATTAACCATGCCTTGTTTGGTGTCCATAGTTTTTCATGTGAACCAAATCCAGTCCTCACATGGATGCAGAAGCTCCAGTCTGACTCATAGAGCAGAAAAGGCTGGATATGGGCACTATGAAGGGGGAACACAAGCCTTGTGTAGCACAGAGCCCTGGTTCACATGAGTTTGCTGCGTGGCAGCACAGGTGGGTTGGCATTTCTGTGCTGAGGGAGAAGGGTGGGATTGGGTCAGAATTTGTAGCTGAATGGATCCTCCTGCCACACGTGGCGCTCCACTGGCCGTTGTGCTGGTTAGTTTCTGTGATACTGTTCTGCCATCGATCTGCTGCTAGAAAGGGAAGATTTCCTTCCCATTTCCAAAGGATCTGTCAAGCATTACATTAATAAATTATAAGGCCAGAAGGGACCACTGTGTCCATCTAGTCTGACCTCCTTCATGATACAGGCCATAGGACTTCCCTGAACTAATTCCTGATTAAACTAGACCATATCTGTTAGAAAAGCATCAATCGTGATTGAAAAGTTTCCAGTGATGTAGAATCCACCTCAACCTTTGATAAGTTGTTCCAATGGTTAATTACCATCACTGTTAATAATTTAGATCTTATTTTCATTCTGAATTTGTCTAACTACAACTTCTAGCCACTGGATTTTGTTATACCATTCACTGCTAGATTGAAGAAGTCAGCACTTAAACTTCTATTTGTTAAATTAACCGAACTGCACTCCTTGAATCTATTGGTCTAATGGCATGTTTTCCAATCCTTTAATTATTCTTGTGTGTTCACCTGATTATCCACCCGGTCCCTCAAGTCCTTTTCACTATTAGTGCTTCCCAAGATAAAGGCCCCCTGGCCTACTATTCAGGCCAGACTGAGCAGAGGATTTGCCCCTTTGTTTTTTTTTAATTCCAGCTGGAAAAAATGCCGTGCTCCTTGGTACATAAGAAGTGATTACATTAGTAGCTTTCCCAAGCTGTCAGTAGGTTTACTTCCCTTCAGATGGAAACTGACATTTCAATATTCAACATAATTACTGAAAGAGACAGACACATGAAATGCCAGTATCTTACTGAAACATTTCTTAAAGCCAGGATTGAAAGATAGAGCTTGTTTACAAGGCATCATATCACAGGGAAGACAAACTGGTATGTTGTGGAGACGAAATAGTTAAGATTGTGAAAAGATTAAAGCAGGGATTAATTCTGTTTTAAGTGTGGCTAACATTTCAACAAAAGCGTGTTGCTTTAATGTTTCTGCTGCTTTTCTTCCTGTCCATGATGTGAAGCTTTTACATAAATGAGGTTTTGCCTTCCCAGGGTAACAAGCTTTATTGGCTCAAAGTAAGATACTGTTGAAACAGTAGCAAATGTCTAAGTCTCACCCTGCTTATTTAATAAAGTAACATTATTTAAACACTATTTGAGGCAATGCTTTCCATTTGCATTGGGTGCCACAGCCTTTTATTTTTTAATCTTGTAAAAATAGTGTTATGCAGGGGTCACCAGATGTTGTGCTTACACCGTTTTGTAAATTGAGCTGGCTGGGAATTTTCTATCAAAATGTTTTTGACAGAAATTGTGGTCTTTGCTAGATCTGTGTGTTACACAAGAAAATATTGCTTTTACCCCAGATTTTTTTAAAAACATTCTATGAGGTTGATCTGATAATAAACGTTTTGTTTCGGCTCATGTCAACATTAATCTCCGTAGCCACCTGAGATGAAGTTCAGGTGCCTCATTCGCCCATTGTCATGACGCACTGTGATCATGAGATGGTCACAATGCACTACAACAGCTCAGCCCAGCCAAAAGACAACCCCACAATGCATCATGGGAGATGTAGTCCAGGGAGCCCGGGAGCCCAGCCTATGTAGTAGAATGGGGACAAGAGAGAACATTACAACTTCCCATGTGGCAAACATGGCAGCTCAGGCAGACACAGAAACAATCTTTCAGGATTCCAAATTCTTTTTTTCAGAACTTTTCACTCTATAAAAAGTGTTAATATGTTAACTTTATCCTGCTCACTTCTAGGAGCAAAGCCACATGAAATGGCTGTAACTGCTATAAAATACACTAGCCTGTCATAAGTCACCATGAACACAAATCTACCTGAAAGATTGCATGTCCCTCTGCAACTATGACCTCCCACAAGAATTATGGTAATAGGACATGGAATAGCAGGAGCATGGGAGAGTCAATTTAGGAGCTGGTCATGGATTGTGGAACTCACTCCCAGATGACGCAAGAATGGTTACAGGCCTCAGCACATTCAGAAATAAATCCAAAATTTATCTCTTTGACCTAGCCCTAATCTCTTTGACCTATCTTTCTCATGATAAATATTTCTCTCATATAATGAAAAAAACAGATTATTTTTTAAACTCCTGGGAAGATACATCACTTTATGGAGGCAAGTATAAGTACAGAGAGATTTTAGACTGCAAAACTGGGAGGTTAGGGTATGTGAGCATATATGAGCAACAGTGCATGAGCAGGGAGGGTGCACTTTAGTAGGAAGTTATGTTCCCTATGCCCCAGATGGATAATGTAAACCAGTATAATACAGTAAATTGTAAAAAGATTAAAGACAGTTGCTACACATATTTAAGGTGTCAATCATTATTTCTGGGTGCTATTATATACATTTAGATATAAATGTCCTCAACTAGGGGAATAAAAGCTCTCATATGCACTTGTATAGATTGAGGTCACATACTTAAGAGGAATCAAATCGACATGGTTTATTTCTTAGAGCATGTAGATGGCGCCATAACAATAATGCCTCCTTCTATCATTTTATACTTTACTTTCTCAAACTTCACACTGAAATTAGCCAGATATCTTTTCCACAGACATTAATAAAGAGATGGTGTCAAAACAAGGCTTTTTACCAATGACAAGAATGCCAAAAATGTTTATACACTGTGTTTATTTTTACGTCATTGCTATGAAATACGTGGCCACAGGGCATTCCCTCAGCTACCCGGTGTGCTGCACTGCCTGGCTCATTTGGAGGGTCTCTTATTCGCAACACACACACAGCCCATTTCTTTTCCCGGGGTGTTCCTTTTATCTTCAGATGCCAAGCACTGCAGAACATAGCACAGGCGTGAGTCGGGCGGAACCTTCCACACCGCTGTCTCCATCACACCCAACTCACTCTCTGATCTCTCCCTTTACTTCTGATTCCTGCCAATTATACTTCTTCCCTCTTTATTGAACTAATTACCTCATTAAGACAACCATCGTCCCCAGGAGTCAACACTCCCCGCCAGAACAAGATTAACTGATTCCAGTTAAGCCTGTAATCTTCTCTGTTACGCAACTACCTAAGTGGTTAGGGTGCTACCACTGGGACACAGTCATATGCACCTAGTGCAGGTTTACCCAGCAATATCACCTTTTCATAATGTGCAGATAAGGGACTTTTTTAGTTGCAAACAAAAGCAAGTTGCAGAACACCTTCAATTTCCAGCCCTTTTTTATCGCTGAAGGAGTAGGCTGAATTACATTATTTTTCCGTGCCTGGATCGTATTCAGTTATTTTTTGCTTTCAAACACAAGTCACAATTTTGAAATGTAGGGTACTTAAGTAGAGGAGTTGTGCCTAATACGGATTTAGGTGCCTAAACATAGACTTCAGGGTGCAACTTTAGGCTCAAAATTTGAAAAGCTGGGCATCATTTGGGTTAAAAAAAAGCCATGTTTTCCTTTTATAGTGATGGATTCTTACCTTAGTGATACAAACAAAAAAAAAATTAGCCCTTTGCAATCTAAAACAGCAAAGATGCCGGAATCTAGGTACCAGAGAGGAAAGAAGAACTCGTATGACCACATTTCTGTGGCACTACATTTGAAAATTCTTGAGCTAATACAAGCTTTTTCCTTGACTAGGAAATGATTCACTATTATAGTTTTAATTTAAGAACTAAAACAGAAACAAAACATGGAATAAATTCAGAGACCACATGGTCTGACACTCGTTAGACAAGACAGTGACATATCTTCTGTGGTTTTAAAGAGTTCCATGGCCACCTGCATTTTTAATATTGTTTTGCAATTAATTTTTAACTGACATTTCAGTCATCTGAGATTGTCAGTGGAAGTACATATTTCACATTAGTACAATGCATATAAATCAATTCATTTTACACCCTTCAGGTATACTATTGCCCTTGGCACAATTTCGTTATTTTCCACTCAACATGACGTCATACCTTTCAAGCCGGATCTCTTTTTGCACACTGCAGCTGTCAATTAGTATTTAGAATTTCAACAGAAACCATTTCACATGCCAGCATTGTACCCACATTTTCTAATTCAAACTTGCAGCTGTATTAAACAAATTACAAGAAACCTCACTCATATGGAAAAAAAAAGCAAAATGCAGGAATGTGAGGGTAGCATGCATGTTTATTTTATTTGCTACAATATTCTTTTTGCTTATTTGTTAGTAGGGTGCTCATTAATTCTGGAAATAATGGACTGTATTTCGTAAAGGTGCCCTTTGGTGTATTCTCTCTAAAAAAATATATGTATATACACGGAGAGGGAACAGTATAAACCTGCACTTATACAACAGATTTCAAATTGATTTTAAGAAAAAACTAAATATTGCCCTTAAATATACCTGTGTATCTTCATTAACTTCAAGTATTACAGAGGGGAATTAGGACCAGATAATATTGTGTGTGTGTGTGTGTGTGTGTGTGCGCGCACACACGCACGCAAATGTGTACACATTTGTTTGGGGCGCGGGGAGGGTTAAAGATGTGTTTTTCTATTTTTCTGTTTAAACGGAAAAAAAAGAGAAAGCCTTTCCATCCTCTCATATTTATGGCCATAAATACTTCATCATGCTATCTTGTATTGCATATACTTAATACATATTCAGTCTTAGAAAACTGTCAAAAATGTACTAGCACTAGCACAAAATCTACTGTCCTGCCTTTTACCATATAACGGCTAAGCATAATACAAAAATAACCTACCTATCTGAAATATATACTTATAAAATAATTATCTTATTAAGAAAATGGGCAAGTAGAATTATATCCGTCTCTCATAAGCAGCCTATATTTACACACATTTTATAGTTTCAAATGTCATGTCTAATTTCAGTTTGTAGAGTGTGATGGGTGTACCTGGATGCATAGATAATATTAACCCTTTTAGCTCAAGCAGCTAGTCCAAGTTTGGAGTCCTGGGGGTGTTCCAGTTGGAAGCAGAAATTGGTGATAGATATTTTGTTTAGGCAGTTTTGCTTATGTAGGGGGGTAGGACTAGATGACCTCCTGAGGTCCTTTCCAACCCTGATATTCTATGATTCTATGATTTTATTCTTATCTCCCTTCTACGTTTTGCTGAGGTCAATTTCAAATCACTGACTTTTCCTACTAGATTAGATGTTGTTCATATCAGATACATCCTCCCTGTGTAGGGGATTATAAGACTGAGATCAAGTCAGATCAGTCTTCTCCTTGATGAACTATTTTGGTCTCATTTTAAGGCATTCTTTCCAGACCCTGAATCATTCTTGTAGCTCTTCTCTGAACTCTCAACACTTTTTAAATATTCTTTTTAAAGTATGGACACTATTAATTGCATTCTAGTAATGGTCTTGCCAATGCCATATATAGTGCTCATATCACTTTCCTATTTCGAATCAATATTCCCCTATTAATACTTCCAAGTATTGTGTTAACCTTTTTTGCCACAGCATCATACTTCATTATGAACCTAGTACATTCAGTACAATAGCAGAAATAAGATGTGCAGTAAAAATGATTTTCATATTGAGCATCAAGAGAGGTCAGAATTAGGAAAATGAATCCATGAAGGCTAAAAGTGAGCAGCACCAGACAAGAAAGAACTCATCTAATCACTAGTCAGCAGATCACTATAATAAGCACTTCAAACACCATCCTGCCTCTACCACACATTCATTATTGTTTTTTATTATTATTTGACTGGCCTAGATTTTGATTCAGACTTGCACCGGCAAACTGACGGAAACACTTAATGGTCTTTCTGGGTGAGGTTACATAGACTGACACTCAAGTAATCAGAATTTTCCAAAAATCAGGCACAAAATAGCTCATGCAACCGATACATATGGACAGCAGAAAACAAGCAGTATCAACATCAAACCTCTGTTGGTGCGAGAGACAAGCTACACAGAGCTCTTCTTCAGGTCACAGAACTCTATGGAACTCAAAAGCTTGCCATCCATTTGGCCAAGAACATATACATCATCCCAATGCCCTGTTCCCGATCTTCCCCTCTCCTTGTTATTTAGCTACACTGCAGACATTTGTTCTATGTTCTGTTGTCAGGACATGATGAAAGCATCTATGATCCAGAAATCTGCTGCTTCTGGAGCAACCTCCTTGCCGCTCCTGTCTTCCATTGCTTCCTCACTGTGGCCAGTGCTGACTCTAACTACTGTGACTAGTGATCTCTCTGTTGGTTTGTGTTGTAATCTCTGGTCTTCTTCGTGCTTGTCTTCACTACAGAGCTAAATTGGTGCTGCTGAAATCGATGCAGCAGCATCGATTTAGCGGGTCTAGTGAAGACATGCTCAATCGATGGGATACTGCTCTCCCATCAATTTCTGTACTCCATCTCAACAAGAGGCGGAAGCAATGTCAGGGGGAGTCTCTCTCCCATTGACATAGCGTAGTGTGGACCCCACACTAAGCTACGTCGACTTGAGTTATGTTACTAACGTAACTCAAATTGCATCACCTAGATCGACTAGCAGCGGTAGTGTAGACCTGCCCTTAGTCTTGACACTCTCATCCAGAAAGCCATCATGTGGTGGACAAAGCACGATATTACTTTTTTGGTACAAACAACAGTAACTGAATACATATAGCCCTAATCACACAACAACATGATCACTCAGAGATCAATAACCTCCTTTTCATTGGAATAAAAACTCCTCCCCAAAAGGTTTGATAATCATAAAAAGGTCACTGCCCTGGGCAAATAGTAGGACAAGGTAGATTTAACAAATATGTTCACACATATTATTTGACCAGCTTTATGATAGGTGAACACTAAAAATGTTGACTGCTGCAAGTACATGGGTTTTAGTTTTGAAAGTAAATGTTTTCAAATGTTTACAATGGTAATGAGAAAATTCATAAAATAATGGGTTTGTGGTCGTATTGTGTCACTGATTTTTAAGCAGAACTCTTTATTGAACTCAGTGGAGAATTCCACTTTAAAAAACAATGGCACAATGGTGCTAGAATAATAAAAATTATGTGACTGTAATCCTTCATTATCAAAAAAAAAAATCAGGAAAACAAAAGGAAGCTGGATATTTTAGTTTTGTTATGAAAAACAAAAATCATTTGTTTGTTCAGTTCTAAATAATTGCCAGTGTTGTATTAAACTTTTTTATGTGCACAGTTTGAGAAAGTTATGAACTATTGTAAGTATTGCCTGCTGTTGCTTAAGGGCTAAATTCTACTGTCATTGGACTTGCTCTGGATTTATACTAGTGTAACTATGAAAAGAATTTTGTTCTGTATAATGAGACAGATTTTTGTTTGGGATTTGAATAGGAATGAAACTAGCTAATGATTTACAATTCCTTTGATTAAATTATTTATGTGCCATCTTCTGACTATTGCAGTCAAAACTGTAGATCTTATATCACTGTTCACTGAGAATATTATAAGACATTGATTGTAAAACTAACATAACATATAATACAATATTGTGAAATATAATCTATCATGTAATTGAGGCACTGATGATGAAATTATACAAAAGGTGAAAGATTCATGACTTAGCTGATAAAGTAGGATTTCTTGGGTATAGTAAATATATCAGACAACTCGATCTATTTTCATGTCACTTGTCATATTACCCTTCCTATTCTTCATAAATACAACATACCATCATAAAGAAGAATAAGACACAAAATCAACTAAAAGCAACATGAAAAAAATTCTCCTAAAATACATGACTCGTCTCCGTATTCATCGGGAGTGGGGTAGAGGATGTAAGAGAGACTTTAATCTGGTGGCTAGGGGACTCACCAGGGAGAGGGAATACCTAGGTTCCAGTCCCTGCTCCAATGTATCATTAAGTATTTATATAGAGTGTAACAGTTTCAACAGGAGAGAGAGTCAGAGAAACCCACTCCAGAACACTCTATATCCTGGTGGTTAGCCCACTCACCTGTAATATAGAAATCCCATGTTCAAATCCCTACTTTGAATCAGGCAGTGTGGGGATTTGAACCTGGGTTTTCCGCATCCAATGTGAATGTGGTAAACACAAGAGTGTGGGATGGGGGAACCACCATCCCCAATGGTTTTGTGAAGGATGCCTAAGTAAGTCCCCCATGAATCTCTTTCCACACTCTCTCTCTCATATATATATATCTCCCAAACTAGGCTCCCTACCTGGAATCTCCCCTTAAAGACCATTCACACTTTGACAGTCCTCCTCTAGCCCTCCTCTACCCCACAACCTTGCCAATCATGAGGAAAATTCTTCATATCCACCAGATCCTTTGACTTCAGACAGTTTGCCTCTCTGCCCACAGTACCTTTAGTTCACCTTCTGACATCACTGATTAACTGAACTCTTTCTTGAAGGCCTGCTGGCTGGCTTCTTCCAACACAGCAAATTCCTTCTGGCACCTATTGATTACTGCAGCCTGGCTGACCATGTCTATCTCCCCCTTTCTGGGGGGGAGAGTTACTTGTGCCTGCAGTTTTAGCATGCACTATGTTTTGGAATGTACTGTTCATGCAGAAACATAAAATTGCTTTCAAGTTCTAGAAGTTTAAGCATGTTCCACTAGTTGGCAATACATTATAGAATGACTAAAACGGTAGGCAGAGATAGTAGGAGCTGATTATTACTATTTTAATTATACAACTTTAATGTTTAAAATAGGAAATAATTGGAGGTATTTCACTTACTACTTTGTGTCAACTGCTGGTAAATGTTAACTTTTTAATGGTGACCACTGTACATTTATTAGTTAATGATTTGTTGTTGTTTTTTTATAGTTTAATCTTTCCTGACACAAGAAGGTGAATAGAGCTCACAGTTAAGTTTCTTCCTAAATTGAATAACTGAAACTTACATTCCTTGATTTTTGATATTTTTGTACTTTATACATGGAAAACGTGCATAGAATTTGCTCAGTTAGAGCTATCTATGAATTTTTGTTTGCTGTCTTCTCTGTCCCAGCAGCATGAGCACTCCCTACAACCATATTAAATGCGAACAAAGATCCAGAGAGTATTTTGAATAGCCGAGCATGACGACATGTGTATCTATTTATTGTGCTAATTTATTTCAAGTTATTTCCATGGTAGAAGGTGATCTTCTCTTATCTGAATCATGCCAAAAGCTGACATGTATGCAGTGTTATAGCCATGTTGGTCCCAGAATATTAGAGAGACAAGGCGGGTGAGGTGATATCTCTTATTGGACGAACTTCTATCGGTGAGAGAGAGGCAAGATTTTAGCTTACACACAGTTCTTCTTCAGTGCTGGAAAATATACTCAGAGAGAGACAGCTAAATACAAGGTGGAACAGATTGTTCAGCATAAGTAGCTAACACATATTTCAAGTGTCCATTCAAGGTTAAGTGGCCAGTTAACACCTCCACCAGACAGAGAGGAGGAAAGGATGGAAAAAAAGCTGTGGATGGGAGTTAATGATTGTTGTAATATGTCATAAATCCAGTGTCTCTATTCAGTCCATGATTTTTAGTGTCTAGCAAAGTTATGAATTTAAGCTCCCAGGCTTGTATTTTGAAGATGTTATGCAGGTTTCCATTGAGGGTGAGGACTGAGAGGTCAGATATAGTGATCACTTTGTGAAAAGTGCTCACTCACAGGGATATGGTGTTTTTGTAACTTTTCTGTGAGAGTTCATTGAGAGCATAGTGATAGCTCATTTCGACCACATAATTGTTATTGGGGCATTTCGTACAGTGATTCTCAACCAGGGGTGCACATACCCCTGGGGGTACACAGAAGTCTTCCAGGGGGTATATCAACTCATCTAAATATTTTCCTTGTTTTATAACAGGCAACATAAAAAGCACTACCGTAGTCGGTACAAGCTAAAATTTCATACAGACGACTCCTTTATACTACTCAGTATACTATACACTGAACTGTAAGTATAATCTTTATATTCCAGTTGATTTATTTTATGGTAAAAATGAGAAAGTAAGCAATTTTTCAGTAATAACGTGCTGTGACACTTTTGCATTTTTATGTCTGATTTTGTAAGCAAGCAGCTTTTAAGTGAGGTGAAATTTGGGAGTACACAAGACAAATCAGAATCCTGAAAAGCTGAGAGCCATTGATTTAGTGCACTGGATGAGGTACTCCACATGTTGCAATAGGCATGGGTTAAGACGCATTTCTCTTGAAAGGTGTGCTGGGGAGTGGGAGGAGCTGAGCAACATAGCAACAGAGATATGTTAGACATGCACAGGGTATCATATAATGATAAGAGAACAGGGGGCATTAAAGTACATTTTGGCATATATTTCAGCTTAGAATCAAGCAGTGCCACTTCACACACTGCCAGCAGCAAAATCTGGAAATTCCCTTTCCAGAGAAATAGCCTAACCATTTAACCTAGATGTTTCTTCATCATTCTCTTTCCCAAAATATTTTAATTTTTTTTAAAGTACCTCTCTTTGGAAACTCTTCAGATTCCTATTTCAAGAAGTTAGTTGTATACTACCTTTTATCCGATGGCGGCTATTATTACAATGAAACATCCTTCTGCCTTTTCTGTACAATTCCCATAGATTTGAAGTTATCAGTTATATGAATTTTTTCCTTCTTCCTCTCTATCAAGTACAGCATGATAGCCATATCCATCAGGTACAATATATAACAATTCATTTTTCCTATTTCAGTGTGATGGAAGCAACAGTATAATCAGCTATACAAACATACAATTACATTCTATTATCTACAATTAGATAGCAGGCACATTCTAAAAGCTCTATTTAAACTTGATTAACTAACAATTTTCAACTACTATTGACATAAAAATGCTGCTTTACATACTATCAGTTCTTTTTTTTGCCTTAAAAAGAAACTTAATTGTTTAAAAAAATATATTTTTGAAGATTTGATTTTTAGACCGCACAAATAAGTGTATCAAAACTGTGACCTGAATCCTGCAATGAGCTCAGAAGATGTTCACAGTGTCTCTATCTACTTGCAGTTCATTGCTGGAACAGGGCCAACATTGTACTAGCCAAGCTATTGCTGAGATATGGCTTTACAAAACAACATTTCAAGGCTTCAGCAGAAGGAGAAAATACTTCAATTTTCACAAATGCCATATCACAGAAAACATCTTGCTCATTTAACTTCCAACCTTGCATCAAATATTTCCCTCTGGCAGGCAACCAAAGGTGTATAATTCCAGGTGAAAGGCATTTTTAATAAAAGCATTTTGGTTTTGAAGGGTGTCTGCATCAGGCTTAAAATGGAAAGTATGTCACAAACTTTATGATATAGTGCTCTAGCGCCATTAAAAGCAATTATAAGCAATGGCTGAGTTCAGGCTTTTTTTTTTTACTTTTATAAATTTAAATTATTTTAGTCTGAAGGTTAGAGAACAAGAACAGACACTGAGCATTTTATATTTTTGAAGACATCTGAAAGAAAAATGTCTCAGTTCATAAAAAGGTGTGCCAAAATGTTTGTTACTCACAGGGCAAAAATAAATAACAAGCAAAGCGCCCTTAAAACTATTTTCTCAATTAGGAGTCCTCTGTAGCTATTAAAAGAACATACCATAAACCGAACTTTTCATGGGAAATACATTGAGTAACATGGATTGTATATTAAATATTATCTAAAATGGGGAAGGCACTCAAACTTATACATTTACAGCAAACTCTGACAAGTTATTGGCTGAGCAAAGCAAGGCCCTACATTCAACTTGATAACATTTCTATGTTTACCTGTCTGTAAAAGAACACCTAGTAGTTACTAACTAGAAGAGAAGAATCTGCGACAGATAGCTTCAAAGAAGCCATTTTAGGGTTGTAGCTGTGTGTCTCTGCCAGATTTATAGGTTCAGCCCTTAGAAATGCATGATGGGTGGAAAAAATCCTATAAGAAGGCCTTCCTCCTCTAAGGAAAGTCAATATCTGTGACACAGTTCTGAAAGGTGCTTTGGTGGAGGGGGAAAAGGGTTATTTCTACATTCTTAGTGTGTAAAGTAAGATCAAAGCCATTGTGCAGCTAATTACTGCTTACTAATTTCTTTCTCTTTAGCTATTCAATTTCTATTATTTATGTTTGGCACTGTGTGAATAACTTGATTGTGTTTTCCTTGCTGGCAAATCTGAAAAATCAAATAAATTTGTTGGGGTTTACCCAAAACAAAAGATGTTGAATTTTTTTGGCAAGCTGGGGGAAAGGTCAGACAGATTTTGTTTCTAGCAAAGCAAGATGTTTTGTTTGTGTTAATGGCTTTGTAAAGAAAATTGAAACAGATTTAAAAAGTCATTTTGAATGGAAAAATCAAAAGCTTTCTGATTTACTTTGAGCTGCCAAAAAAAATGGTGAATTTGACAGAAATTTGCAAAATATTTCAGTTCACCTGAATCTGCATTTTTGGACAAATTTTGTTTTGTCTGAAAATTTCCCCCCAGCTTTAAATATATTGTCTCAAACAGGAACATACATGAATTGCTCAAGGCAGCATCAAGGGTACCTAGAATACCTAGCAATAGATAAGTAGCTAAATATGAATATAGTGATGTCTGAGTGCTGCTTTAACTTAAAGCTATTGGAACATAATTGGGGACTGTTCTGAATGGTTCTTAAAATAGGTATACATAAGAATACTGTCTGGGAACATGTGACTGTTTAAGGATCAGAACAGAGTTGCTTCTAACAGTAAATATCAACACTTATACGAATAAAGATTACAGTACTCTCCCTATTCCCACTCTCGCTCTTTGCTTAACGGTAGAGTTTCTCTCTGAAATCTTTCCCAGCTGTATCCTGCAAAGCTTCCCACTTTAAAAAATAATACGTAGTCATAGTCCTATACAATATTATTGATATTGCTGTAGTGCTTAAAATCTAAGTATGAGACAGCAGATGGATAAAGGGATGTTCTTTTGGCCTTCAGACAATGCCCTAACATCTCCAAGCTCATAATTAGAATGAAGCCCCGTCCCCCAGACCAAGACACACCACCTCAAAGCAGCAGCAGACCCTGCTGGAACAGATGCAAAATCTGCAGATGTATCTCCACAGCTACAATGATCAACAACACCCCTCACAAGATACGTTTCAAGATCCATGGATCCTATACATCCCTATCACGACACGTGGTGTACCTCACCCAGAGCACTGAATGCCCTAGCAGCAACTATGTGTGTGAAACCAGACAATCACTACACACTCAGATAAACTCACACAGGAAAATGATAAAAGACAAAAAAAAATATCAGCTGTGAGCGAGCATTTTTCACAAACACTATATCTGACCTATCAGGCCTCATCCTCAAAGGAAACCCCCACAAAACCTTCAAATGATAACCCTGAGAGCTTGAATTCACACTAAATTTGCTCAACACTAAAAATCATGAATGAATAGAGACCCTGGATTTATGACTTATTACGTCAATCTATAACACACTAAAACCACCCTTGAAGCTACCTTCCCCGCCCCACCACCTCCACTTTGCCCACTGTGACAGGAGGGATGGTAATAGGCCACATCACCTTGAATGGCCCCTTGCAATTTGTGTTAGTTACTTATGCTAAACAATCTGTTCTACCTTGTAGTTAGCTATGACGCTGGGTAAGTTTCCCAGAGCTGACAAAGAGAGCTGTGTAAGCTCAAAAACTTGTTTCTCTCTCTCTCTCACCACAGAAGTTGGTCCAATGAAAGATATTACTCACTCATCTTGCCAGCAAGTGGTCTATTGTAAATGTATGTGAGTTTAATAAATAAAGAAAAATGTTGTGATAAATGAAGGGGGGTAGGGGTTAGCTCCCTTTTATGGACACCCAGCCAGCCAGTTAGTCCCTCTTGATGGTTGTTGGCTGTTTGCTTTACCTGTAAAGGGTTACCGAAGTCCCGCAAGTAAAGGAAAGGGAGTGGGCACCTGACCAAAAGAGCCAATGGGAAGGCTAGAATTTTTTAAAATGGGGAAAAAACTTCCCCTTTGTCTCTGTTGTTCTTTCTCCCAGAAAGAGGGGAAGAGGGAGCAGTTATGCTATGAGGTGCTTTAATCCAGGTATGATCATAAATCATCAGATCATACCTAGAACTACTTATTTGGAACTCCCAAATGTGTAAGTAGATTGGGAATGTTTAGAAAGATGCAATTAGATTTATTTCTGTTTATTTCTTATGGCTAGTGGACTTCCCTGTGCTAACCCCAGATGCTTTTGTTTTGTAACCTTTAAGCTGAACCCCCAAGAAAGCTATTTTGGGTGCTTAATTTTTGGAATTGCTCTTTTAAAATCTAGCAAAAGCCTAAGTTCCAGATGTATTTTCTTTCTTTTTTGTTTTTAATAAAATTTACCTTTTTTTAAGAACAGGATTGGATTTTTGGTGTCCTAAGAGGTTCGTGTATATGTTGTTTAATTAGCTGATGGCAACAGCTGATTGTCTTTGTTTTCTTTCTCAGCTCTTCCCCGGGTGGGGTGAAAGGGCTTGAGGGTACCCCCACCGGAAGTAATTCCCAAGTGCGTCTTCCTGGGTTCCAAAAGGGGTTTTGCATTTGGGTGGTGACAGCGTTTACCAAGGTCAGAGAAAAGCTGTAACCTTGGGAGTTTAATACAAGCCTGGAGTGGCAAGTATTATTTTTTAAAATTCTTGCGGCCCCCCACCTTCTGCACTCAAAGTGCCAGAGTGGGGAATCAGTCTTGACACATGTAAACTACATTTTGACAGTCAAACAACTTGCAACATAAAAGTAACAGAGATCGCCAGTTCCTTATAGTCAAATTATTAATTGCACTTGGAAAAAAAGAGAATGATATACGTTGGAGAATAATCCTGCTCATGTACAGCAATTTTACCATATCAGATTACTATTGAAATTGATGAAGTCTGCCTGTTTCATATATCTATCTTTGTGTAAACACCAGGCATCGCTTAAACATCTTAAATTCAAAACATGTCAATATCTCTCAGCTTCTTACTGGTCCAGTTGCAACATCAGGATGTGTTAGCATCAGATTAAGTACAATATTGTTACATAGATTCAGAAGTAGATTGTGGGAGTTTTCCTTGTTTTTTAGCATACTGAACTGTAAGTTGTTTATGGTAGTGTAGCATGTACACATGTTGTACTGGAATGTCTATAATTTGGAATTCTACCTTAAATGCAAACTGTATGCAAGTGTTACTTATACTCTTACTAGTAATGAAATGTGCATTGACACTTACCTCTTCCATTTGCAAAGGCTTCTCATTGCATGAGATTACCAGCATCTGCTTTTACTCCTACTCTGAAACGTGTGTGCATTGCAAGAGGCATACACTTCTCCCCAAAACTACTAATTACTATCTACTACAGTTTGGACTGAAACAATGTTCTTTCAAAATTTGACTGGAGCCCTGGTATTCCAACAGTGACATGCCAAATACATCACGACACTACTAAAGATGCAACTTGCCACGCCTCCCTCCCAACAAAGCTTGTACTGTGTCTGATATTAGTTTAGCTGCTTCATAGCTGTGTTTCATAGGCCTCGTCTACACAGGAAATTAGGTCAGCATAACTATGTCACTCAGAGGGGTGAAAAATCCACATAGCTATGTGATGCAGTTAAACCGACCTAGCCCCCAGTATCGACAGTGCTAGGTCAATGGGAGCCTTCTCCTCTTGCTATAGCTATTATTTCTTGAGGAGCTGGATTACTTATTCTTATGGGAGAACCCTTTCCATTGGCATAGGTAGTGTTTACAATGAAGAGCTGTAGGAGAGCCCAGCTGCAGTGGTGCATTTGTGCTGCTTGCAGCATTTTAAGTGTAGACAAGACATTAGCAACATATCACTCACTATATGTGGGGTATAAATTGCCGGCAACTACAGTTAAATTAGATACATCTCAGTTCCTCTATTTAGCCATACCGCTAGCAGATACCTAACTAGGATGAATTTCATCCTAGTTGTGTAACACTACTGGCTCCTCAGACAAACTAGGGATTGGAATAATTGGAGCCCATATTTTTTATTGCCACAGTAAAGCCTGTCTTGCATTCTAGCAAGCAGAAAGACAGATGCAAAAAGGAGCCATGATGCAGATGCTTAGCAAAATGGTTGGTGGTGAACTGGTTTACAGTGCTGTTGAGTGGAAATCTTTTTTTTATTTGCTAAATCTTCTTTACAGCACCCAGCTGAGTAACGGGGGGAGAATCCTTCTCTACCCTGCCAATGGCAGCAACATGGCTGCTACTTCATCCTCTAGGTTGGAGTAGTTTTTGTGGCCTTTGCAATTCTGTTCAGCGGGGATGGATCTGTAGCAGCAACAAAAGTCCTGCCCCCCTTTTCTATCTCCAGAATGCTGCTGCATGTAGTGGTACCATATGCAGAGTATGCCATGCCTGTATCACCTGAACTCCTGCCCTGCTGCATCTGGGATCCTCCATGACTGTGGGGGAGGAGGGAGGGTTCCCCTACTTGATGAAGTATTGGCACTATCAAACTGCTTATGCTGAGGGGAGGGAGAGGAGGAGAATATAAACTATGGTACTGCAGGATTCAAGTGTTCTGGGGAGTTCGGATATAGAGATTGTAGCTCGTGCCCCTCTCTCTTTCCCTCCTGCACTGTCAATCGGTCAGTGATAGTAAACTCAGTTGCAAAGACCTGATGTAGAAGCTGTCAATTTGCACAAGGAGAACACAAAACAGTTGAGGGCAATTAAAGCTGCTTTATTTTATTCACAATATGTAATTGTATTGAACCTATAACCTTATGATCAGTACTTCATATTCTGTCAGTAGAAAGGACTCTTTATATTAACTAACACACAGAGATGTATATCTTTCATACAGAACTCAGTAGCGGAAGGCACTGGCTGGCTTAGCATCCACAGCACTTGCATTTGTGTAGTGGCGGATTCTGTAGCCTAAGGCCATGCCTACACTACACAATTATGTTGACTTAACTTTAAAGTGGCATACTGCCACCACAGTTATTAAATCACTAGTGCATGCGCACACTTGGCTCCTTGTGTCGGAAGCGCATGTCCTTACCAGGAGCACTTGTATCAATTGTACTGTCAGTGTGGGGATTGTAGGACTGCTCCTGAAAGCAATTATGTTAACTGTGACTCTATACCACCCAGGGAGGTGGTGTTACTAAAGAGGTGTAGAAAGAGGCACTTATGTCGGTGAGAACCAGATTTAAGTGAAGATACTTACATAGCTAGGTTAACACAAGGCAGCTTATGTTGACCTAACTGTGTAGTGTAGACAAAGCCTAAGTTTGAACAAGTTTTGCACAACCATCATTTCTAAATAATTTCTTCTAACTTTCCAACACTACACTGTAGGTTAGGCTTTATACAGGAGCACTAAATCACTGTGTGCTAAAGGAATAGATTGGCTATATGGAGCCCTCTTCCAGCAACTCATAAGCATTCTTGGTCATGTGTAAGGCTCGCTGGTGTTGGGGGATAGGGGTTGGTGGGGCTAGCAGGCTCCCTACCTGGCTCTGTGCGGCTCCCCAGAAGTGGTGACATGTCCCTCCCTCAGCCCCTATGCAGAGGCATGGCCAGGCAGCTGTGTGTGCTGCCTCTGCCCCGAACACTGGTTCCGCAGTGCCCATTGGCCAGGAGCCACAGCCAATGGGAGCTGCAGGGGCAGTGCCTGCAGGCGGAGGCAGCGCGTGGAGCCATCTGGCTGCACCTCCACCTAGAAGCTGAGGGAAAGACATGTCACTGCTTCCGAGGAGCCCCTCCAAGGTAAGAGCAGCCCAGAGCCCTCACTCCCTCCCGTGCCCCAGCCCTAAGCCCCCTCCCACACCTAAACTTCTCCTGCTGCTGGGGGATGGGGGAGGCGGTGGCCCGAGAGTGCCCCCAGCAGCGGCCCGTGCAGCTGACCCAGGGGCTGCCTGATCTGCTCAGGCTGCCCCTGGTCCAGCCAGACCAGCCACTGCAGAAGTCATGGAGGTCCTGGAAAGTCCCAGAATCCATGACTTCCGTGACATCTGTGACAAACTCGCAGCCTTAGTCATGTGTCCTTTTTGACTATACAGAAACCTATAGTTGTTTTAGAAGATAGATGTGATGCAGGTATACAGCTTGCAACCACATAGCCAGTTCCAATGGCCAAAGTTTGAGGATATTTGTCTGTGATCCTAGAAACTATAGTTTTTGAATGACAAAAATGATTATTACTATTTTCTTACCTTAAAACCAAAATTAAAGTGAAACTTAATTTGATTTAAAGACATGGTGGGAATAGAACAGAACTCTGAGAGCCAGAAACTAGTTTTGTAACAGACTTGTTCTGTGTGGCCTGGGAAAATTAACCCCCTGTCTTGGTAAGACATCTTTCTCTACTGGAAAACAGTAAAAGCAATTGATCTTTTTATTGTCTCATAGCTTAGACACAACATTAAGGCCAACTCGGCAGTAAGACAAAATGGATTGTCTTTTTTGGGACGATGCTTCAAACCATCTGAGATTACAAAACCTCTCATTTATATATTCTTATCATGGCTATAATTTTTGAAAATTTGTTTGTGGTCAAGTTTAGGTGTTGAACACACATCTCATGTGCCCATTATATTTCATCGAAGCTGTCTTTAACTTTTCCCATAATAACATGAACAAAGGTTTGAATATATTCAATCGATAAGCTTCTTATTTCCTTTCGGCATTCTTAACCTTCCTCCATGGTTCTATCAAGCCTGCTCCTCATTCAATTTCTCATTTATACCTTCTGAAATCTAACTACAGTATTTCAATTTAATTTCTTACAAGAGTGTTTCCAGTGAGGATATACTTAACCAGCCCTGTGTACTTCCTGAGGCAACTTGTTCAAGACATTTTTAACATCTTTATTTAAAACTGCAATCCATTCTACCACTTGTTTTATGGTATTTGTTCCTCTAAAATGTTCTTTTGATGGAGTCTTTCTACGGATTTCCCAGTGATCACCTGAGTTATTCATGCTGAGTGATGATGCAGAAAGCACTTGAGCATAAGACTTGATCCTGAAAAGACAACATGGATAGATAATGGGTTCTTTTGATTATTTATTGATTGAGACATCAACTGGTCAAGCTCAAGTTTGGTTTCTATTAATCAAACCCTAGGCATCTAAAAACAAACAGCACAAACATAAAATGTTATATCACTAATTCTGGGATACTAGGCCTGCCTTCCCGCACTGGTCCGCATTACAATAGTTTCAATGGACTTTTGTAGACATGATGTTTATCCCCATATTATAATTTGTGGCTATTGACATGATTGTCATTTATCAGTGAAGGAATGGTACCAATCTTATTAGAAATGGCTGATATGTTCCATTTGCTCTAAATTTCCAGCATAAAAGTAACTTGTGTGTAACCCCAGAACTTAGCATGCATTTAAAACAAGAGTTTTAACCAATTAAACATTGGTTACCTTTATAATCAATAATTCCTACACACTTGTGAGATGAGCTACATTTCCCATACGCTCCTTTTTTGTCATTTCGGTTATAATCAGAGTTAAGCACAAACATGTTTTTTGCAAGGCACAGCCAATCATAAAGCACAAAACAATTTTAAACAGCTTCAAGAAACAGGCTGTAACCCCTTGATATATTTTCTGTTCTATAAGAGTATAAAATTTGCTTGATAACCATTCTTTTTCTCTTAGCCTAACTTTGCAAACCTTCTTGGTGAGCCTTGCTTTACAATTCTTTAGCATAGCCATGAGAGAAGCCTGAACCTAAACCTTTGTGGCAACACCCCTATGGCAGTATTGCCACTCTCGAATGTTCAAAGATGACTGAGTTTCATGAAAGGGCAAGGAATCTGCCTATTTGCTTCTTTTCCCAGGATTGGAGCCCAAGTTCTAATGAAATGATTCAATAAAATGCTGAATTTCACCCACCTCTCTCAAAATTTTAGTTTATCTGAATTACATTCTTCTAAACAGAGCTAAAAAAATATAATGTTAAATGTAGATTGAATCTGAAATAACCAAATCCTTCTGGGAATATCTTCCAGTTGAAAAAGGCTACATTGCGATGTTTATCCTAGAAATATAATTGTTTGTCCACTGAAACAAACTACCTCACACAAAAAATGTTCTGTTCAGCAGCAAATGCATAGCTCAGAAATGGTTCAAGTGATTTTATTTTCTAAAGTTGTCTTGGTTGTGACCAAGCATGGTAATTTCCAACCCAAAGGATTACTTCTGAGGTATGAGAGCCTAAAAAAACAAGACTATAAAGAGTGGCTTTATTAATTGTAGCAAAGAAATCAGTATTTCAGCTGCTCAGATGTCTCATTCTTATGAAGGGTTTCTCAAATTAATGTGCAGCACCAATTATATTTTAGTCAACAAACACTGCACTTTTTCCTTTTCAAGTATTTTTACAAACAAGTTTCCAATGTTAAGCAAAAACTTTGTAGTTGACCTTTGTAGGATCATTGGGACCACCCCTGAAATATTGTGAACCACAAAAAGGCACATTTCAAACAAAACTTAATCACAGCATGACAACAAAACAGCATGAGATCTTTTAGGGGAATCTGATGATAAAGCTCTGAATGTAATCTGCATAAAATATATATAAAAAAAACCAATGACAAAGTACATAATGAAAATGGCCGTGTAAAACTGTGCCCTTAAATATATCACTGGGATACACATCAATGGAATAATTGATTCTTCTCTGAAACACATTTAAGCTATGAAAGAATAGTTTCTAAAATCTAACAGACAAGCACTAGATTTGATTTTAATACCCTTTATCCTCAAGAAATCACCAAACACTTTACAAATCACATGAGGTAGGTATTCGTAATTAAGTGACTGCATAGGAAAATGTAGCAGCCAATACAATAGCTCAAAACAGAACTTTGAACACTGCTGCTTATTTTATTGTTGAATTGATATCAGGGTTTGTCCTGACTTTCTGAAAAATACAAAATCACTTTTAAAGTGCATTTCTACTCTGAAAATTGTAAAATGGCTTTTTGGGTTCCATGTTGTCTCACTGACTTTCAGATCAAATCTGCTCTATTTATGAAGTGGTGGGGGTGGTTTGGTTTGGTTTGGTTTTTGACAGCTCTCCAAGCTCATCTTGAATCTCAAAACAACATTAGGCTCTTTCTTTGAGATGTATCTTCTTGAACTGCCAGGTTTTAAGTGACAATCTTGATCTAGCTAAACCAGCATTTAAGCATTTTAGTGCTAGGTTTATGGCCCTAGTTTCTCACCATTCTCTTTTCTAAGAGTAGCATCTGGGATTGTTTTGGGGCTAAATACTTCAGTCCTATTCTGAATAGTATTGATAATGCCTGAGCCCAAATAAAAACTCTCCATGCATAACAGGCAAGATTCTGCAAGCAAAATATAGTAACATATTCTGTTAATGGTGCACAGCTTAAATCGGTTTTCTCTGAGCCACAGTGCCAAGAAATCTAAAATGCAGTGAACACATTTTAGTCAGTAGGGTATCTGATTGGACCTCCACTCCTAAAAAGACTACTGAATAATGAGAAGATTATTTTTATAGTTGCTTTTCAAAATAGAACTACACTTTGACACTCACCTGAAGAGCTACCAGAAATTAGTCAGACTTAACATTAGTCTGTCATATTTTACGTTATTGTCTTTTGCCTAATGTACTCTATCTGCTTTAACAGACCTCTGCTGGCACCACTGAAACTGGTTGTCACTCATTTCTCTGTCTCAGGAAAGAAATCAAGAGACTTTTCCCAGACACTGACAGCCAGTAGTCCTCAAATGCTAGTCATGGCAGTAACTTCACCATTTAATAGCTATTTATTACATCATTTACACAATGGGAAAATATACAAATAAGGCTCAAATTACATGACATAAATCCATGCAAAGTACTGGGAATCTTGCATATCTAAAATCTTGCATATCTAAAAACATAATCAGTTTTCATTTGTAACAATGTAAATTCAGATTTCAGTGGTGCTACCTCAGTGTAACGGAGAGGACATTTTGTCCCCCTCACTAAAAGTTCCTTTCTTAAGATTCAGCAAGTCACTCGCTTCTCAAAATGGAGAATCAATCTGGTCTGAGTCTTGTTTTGTTAACAGTTCTACCACCTTTCCTTCTGAACGACACTACCCAGGAACATATCTCTGCATTGCAGAAGAGGAAACATACCATGCAAGATTAGCTTCAAGAAACCTGTCCAATTTTAACAATTTGTCTTGTAGGTTTAGTAGATTCACCAACAAGGTAATTACTTCCAGATTTAGGGCCCATTCTGAGAATTTTAATTTGGGGTTAGGAGCATTATCAGTACTGTTCAGATTGCAGGCTTTAGCCCCAAACCAGATCACAGTTGCTGTTCTTAGAAAAGAGAATGGTGAGAAACTAGGGGCACAAACCTAGAACTACACTGCTTAAATTCTGGTTTAGCTAGATCAGGACTGTCAAAAAACATGGCAGAGATGATATTTCTCAAACACATGCTGATATTTGTGACCTTTTTGATTTGATTGCTGCACCACACCTTACTTGAAATAGGAACCACAAACACAGGAACCTCTG
Organism: Natator depressus; assembly: GCF_965152275.1. Classification (NCBI taxonomy): domain Eukaryota; kingdom Metazoa; phylum Chordata; order Testudines; family Cheloniidae; genus Natator; species Natator depressus. Next base: position 130,493,714 of record NC_134235.1, read on the forward strand.
GCTGCTGCAGAAGTAACACAGATTATCATGAGTACATCATCCTGGTATTATGATCACTGCACTGGCTCCCTGTCAAATAACAGATTAATTTTAAGAGCTTGATCTTCAATTGGCTAGACATAAACTAACTCTGAGAACTCCTCCTCTTCCATGCAATTGTGTAATCTCAGAATTGAGGCGAGTGGGAAGAGGAGACACAGCCTACTTGTCATTACTTGCCCCATGTTACCAGAGCTTCTTTCGGTGAGAACCAAGAATGACAAACCCAGTATTGACCCTGAAGTGTTCAAAAGTCATGAATGAGGCCCACCAAGTCATGCGAACTATATCTATATATGTGTGTGTGCGTGTGTGTCTGTGTGTATGTGTGTGCACATTTTGGGTCTTTCATTTCCCTTTAGTTATTTGAGCCTTCAAAGTTCACATTTGCCAGCCTTCTCTGCAGGTGTGAGGGCTGGGAGGTTTTTTTTTTTTTTTTTTAAGTGAATGATGAAATCTCATGTAACTGCATGGCTCTAGAAGCAGGAGCATCAACAAAAATACTAAATATTGCAACTCAGACTTTTTTCAGTATCTTAATTGGTTTAGAATAACATGCCACACTGAGAAATACTCTTGGAAAGACAGTGAGCATTTGCAGTACATTTCTCGTGTATTATGGTTCTAATTGCAAAGACATACACTATTGTTATCTTCCATAGATTTCAATAATATATGAAATTTTCTAAGACATCTTGTTTTTATTTTTAATGTACAGTAAACTATTTCTTGAATTACATCATATATCTGATGTATGTGTTTCATGGGGACCATTGCATTTAAATGGCATTTCAATTTATCCTTTTTGTATGGAATTCAAGAGTACTTATGGTATAATTTAAGGAGGAAAAAAACACTAAGGACTTCCTAGTTCACACTGTTATAACAGGAAAGCTCAAAAGAGTCAACATAATGATTTGTTAAACATCCACTGTTAACAGCTTCATAATGCATATTCATATAATGCATTGTGTCAGAAAGAATCATGTTCATTTACAGATACATTATATGCAATTACAAGATACATCATAGAAAAAAATTTGCATCCAAAGTGTTTCACTGAAGATGGTGACATGATGCATTGTCACAAATATCTCTGCTGGAGTTGTTTGAAGGATTCATTTAAGCCTGTCCCACTTTAATGCAGCTCAAAGCAGAATAACATAGATTGAACACAAGTGCCCGGGAAATGGAGTGATAAAATACTATTTTTCTTCTGCATCAACTTTTTCTCACTAGTTGAAGGTTATTTCATATAGCCATTAGAAATGAACCAGAAGCCTAGGGTTAACCGAAGGCTGAGGGAAAAGAACCCCAAGATAAAAATATCTTTAATTTAGGATCTCTCACTAAATACTTACCTCATCTTGATGGCCTGAGGAACCATAAGGTCAGAGAAAATGAATGATCTTATGGAAGGCATACAGACTGCTTCAATATCTAGGCACAATGGGATCACTTAACGATGAAGTGAGAACTTTCAGCTGGAAATGTCTCACTTACGAGGCTTGGAGGCTAGCTTTCAAGATAATTTTGACATTGATTTGAAAGCTTAAGGAAAGTGTTGGGGGAGGGGGAAAGTAAGGATGGAAATTAAGATCCTGTCTCCATCAAAGATGCAGAATCTCCTTTTATGGGGGGAAAAAATCTAACCTTAAGAATGAGTGAACTGGCATGAATAAAATAACTCCCAACTCCAAATTTTTAATTTTGAGGACTAAGCTCAAACTTTTAAAGTGGGTTTTTTTTTCACTTTTGTTATAGCTTTTCACTTCCAGTTCTGAATGGGGAAAAATAAACGTCAATAAATGGCTCCCAGAATGCATCAGGACAACTTAGCTATTGTTACCCTGGAAGAACAAAGGTCAACAAAGAATAATCATGTAGGAGTATGGAAGGTAAGAAGGATTAAGTGACTAAGGACTAAATACAAGTGGGGCTCATTACATTAGAGCACAGCTGATTATAAAGGGAATAGCTGGGAGGGGTAGGAAAGCCTATCTTGTTCCCCGTATCATGACTTCACAAGGGTATTTTTACAGTTTTTCTGGCCTGCACTATACGTGGGAATGCCAAAGTACCCCACAGGCTGTTCTTGCAACACTTCTAAAATGCATAAAATGCCAAATGCATTTGGCATTAAGTAAGAAATTTCTGTCCCCGTTTGACAGATTCAAGACTTAGGCTTTATATATCAAATTTTGGAAGGTCAGAGTTAACTCTTAGGGCTTGTCTATACATCGTTGTTCCTAACCAACTTCAGGTGTGGACATACTTTTTCTTAATCAACAGTGCTTTATCCAGAAGTTAAGCTAAACAGGAACAAGACTATCTTGTTCCAAAGTAAGAATGTCCACATGTGGAGGTGGTCAGGAGCAACTATTGCACTTTAAATTCATGCGCTACCTTAAGCTGCTTTAAAGTTCAAGTAAAGTAAACCCTTAGTTTAGCAAGCCTTTCTCAGAACCCAACTTCTAGCAGGCTCCAGGTATATGTTTGTGGAGAGCAAGGCTCTTCTGGGTTGGAGCTACAGCAGAATGATGATATTGTGGTTGCACTGCAATTCAGTGTATATCATACTGAGCTCACAATAGTCAGGGTAGGTTTGGGAGAACTGGGTAGGGTAGTTTCAGTTCACACCCAACCCTTCCTTACCCTTATTGTAAACAAATCGGCTCAGACTGGCTTACGTGGATCATTCCCAATGCCATTAACTGGAGATTATGGGGGAATTAGTCTTTAAAGTACTATATATTTAGAAAATTGGAAATTTTACAGAGCTTCATTTTTTCCCATTGGAAAAGGTAATGGCATAAAGACATAAAAATTACTTTAATTCTTAGAGCATCCAGCCTACTCTCCTCAGTCAAGAACATTGGGAAGACAGTAAAAAGTAGCCAAGCATCAGGCAAAAGAGATCAGTCCTTTCATGACCCTACATGTTAATAAAAGAAGTTTTGAAGGTGAAAAAAACCCTTTCCCTCTTTTCATTTAATCTGACCTTTAGAGTTTAGGCTTCTTTTTTCATTTTGAAAGGGAAAAAAATTAGCATTTGGGAGACTTCAAATTCTTTTTCCCCCTGTTTAACACTCAAACTCATGTCTTCTCAAATACTCTGAACTCATTTAGCTGTGTTGTATCTGAATTTGTTGGCAGATTTCAGAAAAGCAATTTTAGGTGCTGGAATAAGAACAGTTATTCCAGGTGGTAAATATTGAGCTTTTATAAAACTTGACCTTGGTGTGGACTAACAACTTCTTGTGTTATCCCTCAGAGTAAAAAATGCTTGGGGAGCAAACTAAAATGGATACAATTTAAGATCATAAGTGGTTCTTTTAATCATTTAAGAAAAAACACATGTATTCTCATACCTTTTGGAGCATGAGTGGTCTCACTGACTTCACTGGCACTACTCACATGCTTAAAAATATGCATATGTAAAAGTACCTTACTGAGCAAGGGCTTGCGCAAACACAGAATGAACTACTCTGCTGCAGTTGGTTCTTCCACACCATAGTTCAGCTTAATCCCCTGGTAGCTGGGGCAATCTAGTAAAATTTACAGGGTTAACACACCCATGCTTGATCTGTGGAGGGGATAAAACAGAAGATTTGAAGCCCCCATAGCTGTCATTCTGGCATTCACAAGTCCCCAGGATTCAAACACTCTGGCTTTCACAAGAACCATATGTTCTAAAGTAATATTTTAATCAATTAGAATGTTCGAAAAAGTATTCCAAGAAGCAAACTTTATAACTATCAACACAAAAAACCAATAACTAACATCTACTGATGTGTTAGTGCAGTTTCTTTCATTCCAGGCTAAGCTGTAGCCTCTAATAAATTATTTACCTCTCTGAATATTAAGGCTTAGTCCTTGATTTCCAGGTCCCCTTCCTCCCCACATTTGTCTTTTAATGTGATGCCAGTAACAGGGTGTAGCAGTAGGACAGCACTAGAGTGACATCTACAGTTCAGAAAAATAAAATCAGGGAAGGCCGAAATTGTAAGTCTCTATCCTGCTTTAAAATAGGAAACAATTGTCTGCTAATGAATTGATGGATTGCATGAAGCTATGAAAAAGGAAAGTACTGTTCTATTTTGTACTCAGAATGCAAGCATCCAGCAAGCAGCATTACCATTTCTAATAGCTTTTAACCAACCTACCGTCTCTCCTTTCACCCTTCCTCACTCCAGTAGCCCCTGGAGTGGGAGGGAAAGAGAATTCAATCGTGCAGTGGAAAGATGAGTGGGTCCCGGAGTAGTCAGACCAATGAGGGGGAGGCATCAGCTGAAATTCTGTGAAACGGGAGAAGGAAGTTGGGGGAAATCTATTTATATTGGTCTGGTCACACACTATCATCTATCTTGCTAGGGGAGGTGGTAGGGAGTAAGGGGAAGAGCGTGGACATGGATCTGGTTGATTTTCATATAATACAAGGATATTGAATCAGACTTTGAATTACTGATGCAGCTATAATTCCATCAAAGTTCTGGTGACTGTACAAACAACAACATTTCCATTGTGATTGATAGCACTAGAATTATATGACAGAATTATTGCCCCCATAATGCAGAGTTCTCTTTGTATTCTAAATGAGCCATGCTGCCTGAATACTTTAAGGATACTTATATTTCAGGGTCAGTTCTCAATTTTCAACACAGAATGAAGATATGAACATGAAACCTAAAAGTTAGTAAACATTCCTGAAAAGAGAGAACATTTAATTCTTATATAAATTGTTCTTACTTGCTTTCTGGGTTTTGAGCCTTTAATTTAGTGTTCATGCTGTCAAACTTTCCTCTGCGCTCATAAGGGCTAACCTATTTTTTTAAATGAAAACTGAGAGTCTCATGTAATCACATGACTCCAGAAGGTGGGGAATTATGAAAAATGAAATACCCTGAGACTTGTTAGCATTGGTAACACTGTTATACCTCTTTGTCAAAGAGGTGGAAGGCCTCCCAGAACTCTTCAGTTGTAATAATTTGTGCCCCCTTATCTGTGTATTTTAAGGCAAACAACATATTCTCCCTGCCCCAGCACAGACAGCCAGCTCTGTATAGCTCTGCCTACTTGCCTCCTGCCACTTTTCTGTTAGTCCTTGCACTTCCCTAAGCATTTCTCTGTGTTTTACTACAGGCCATGTGGACAGGGGAGAAGACACTTTAATTACTTTCTCCCTGGCCATAGACAGGGAAGGGGGTGTTTACAATCTAGCCCTTTGTAATCTGGCATAAGTGGCTAAAGGGTTGCAGGTCTATATTTTTATATAGGATCACTGTATGTTACAAAGTGCTTTCAAATGGGTTTAATATTCCATTAGCAGTCTTAAAGTAAAAAGGCAACCCCATCACTCACTATCCACATCTAAGTGCTATTGTAGTGACATTTGACTATTTGCTTTAAAAAAGGAAGCAACACAAGAATATTTCAATTGGTATTTTCAATAATCATCTAGATTAGGAGTATTCTATGAGGCAGTACTTCTGGGAATGGCATGGAACAATGTCTTCACAAACAGGTACAAACACTAAGCAAAAGTGTTCCAACCGAAATAAGTGGCTAATGCTTTGAAAAATGCTTAACACTTGTAGCTCCTGCTGATTTCAATGGGATATGTGACTCCTCAACACCAGAGTTCATCAATTTTGTTTATGATGTATTACTCAGCAACATTCCCACAACATCCAACACAAACTCTCTATCCAGGGAAAGTTGAATGTGTTACAGAGAATCATAAGGCTGAAATCTACTTTATATAGCCAAATCCAATGGAGAAATGCCTCCTCAAAATACAGAGAACCATGCATGGCTGAATAACTGAAGAGGTTTGTTAAGACTCCATTAAGGTCATTCTGAGCTTAACAGATGTAACTGAATTTACTTTGGAATCTTACAAGCCAGAGGCAGCTTTACATTTTGGTAATGGTGGAGAAAGATAGCATATGTACCATAACCACCACACTGTTGGTCATTCTGGGTTCTCTTTCTCATATTTTTCATGGACTTCCCCCCCCCCACCCCAAAAAAGGCCACATTTTTGTTCTAGTGAGGAAAGAAAACAAATTTTGAAACCTGAATCTTTCACAAAATAGAATTCTTATTTTCTGGGCAGCCCTATACCTGACTCTTTTTCTCCCCTCCAATGTTAATTAACCTTTTGCCTTAGAGGTAAGGTGGGCCAAAAGCTAAAGCAGAATACTGGTAAAGTTGGCTGTTGTATGTGAAGCTAAAATTCCCTAAGGGAGGTTCATGAAACATGAAGACAATTGTTCTTCAGATAAATTGATGATAGAGACATTAAAATCTTCATTTTGGGAATGGCTATGAAGGTAGGGTTGCCATTCTGAACTGTGGCTTCTAGTTGAGTGCTTCTGTCTTTAGAATGCTTGGGCCCTAGGAAGAAGATGGAGTAGAGTCCTTAGCTGCCTTGTTTCCTAGGAGTTCTATTATCCAAATTGGAAGCAGACAATACATTGGAGTATTCATACTCTGCTGTTTCAATTGGTTAGAGAAAGAAGAGGTTATCAACAGCCTTGGTTTTGGAGTTGCATTTAATTCCAAGGTGTAAGCTAGGCTCGATATCTCTGCCAAAGATATGTGTGTGTGTGTGTGTGTGTGTGTGTGTGTGTGTGTGTGTGTGTGTTTTTAAATGTAGCATTGATCCAGCACTTAAAATTTCATCCCACTTGCCTTGCATTTGGGGACCCACAACATACAGGGCCAGCCTATAGCAAAGCTTGGTTGAAGAATGCAGATGGTTTTCTGATAGTATCTCCTCTGTCTCTCATGCCACTTGATGTATTCAACCAACCAGTTGTATGTCCCTCCTACTATTATTTGCTGGATCAACTGCCAAGGCCTCTAAGTAGGGTCTACATTTCCATTTGACTTAAGGTGTCTTTAATTTGATTTTATTTAACTTTATTTTCATTTAAAGGTGATTTTCATGGTACCCCTATGTGTAGTCAAATGAGCCTTTTCCAGTGGATAGCTGGTGGTAAATACGACTGACTTTTCCTGCAGACTTGCTTTCCATGGTCTCAGGCAAAGCTGGTGCTGTGAAGAGAGCTGGACAAATAACTGATTTTTTTTTATATCAGTGGGCAAACCAAACATTGGGGAAAAAATCATTTTGGATAAAACCAATAAAGTTTTCAGTTTTTGTCAGTGAAACAAAAATACATCACTAATTATAAAGTGTTGTGTAGGAATTCATAGCTAACTAGCACAGCTTTCAGTGGAGCCAGAGAAGACTTCACAAGAACTATTTAAAGCAATCTAGAAAATTCCAGGGCCCCCTGGTGAGCTGTATGCTTCAGATGTTCTGCACAATGGTTTTAGGCACATGACTTGAGATAGCAGAGGAACATGGAGAGAAGAGTTCAGAATTCCCTCCCATTTGCCTTTGGCACTTTCAGTAGGAGCAATTTTTCCTTTGTACAACATAAAAGATAAAATGGCAAGGAAGAAATATAAATAGAGAGGGCTTCCTCTGCTTTAGTATTTCCAGTGTTCATGTTCATTCAGCTTAATGCCAAGAACTAGCACCCATCCTCCTGTTTCCCTTACTTTAAAATGCATTCTTTACCATTCTAAAGCACAAAGAGTTGAATGATTAATCAGAAGTCAAACCCTTCACCAGTCTACAGCTGATTTTGTTGAGTGGGTTCATGGTCCTTTCAATTTGCTTTTCACAATTATATGCACAAGCGCACCTTGGTACTAATGTCCTCAAAGTGAATTTTGAGTTCCTGCAAAAAAAGCAGTTAATAGAATATGCACTGATCCTGCAAGGTTCTGAGCACCTCCTGTGATGTGCTGTGAACACCTTACAGGCTTAGGCCTCTGGTGTCCAAACAAATATGTCATGTGTATCAATAGCTTATAAAAATTAAGTTATGCAGTCAGGAAACCATTATATGATGTAACTGACTAATAGTACCGGCCCAATAATATATCAAAATACTCAAAGAAATTTGTCCAGTGAATAGTATGACACTAAGCTATAGGCTGAATTTTGTTTGCATGAAATAAGAATAATTTCAAATAAAATAGACTTGTCAACTGCACTCTGTGGAAACACCAATTATATTCAATTGCAACCCGTACCCTTCATCTGTTTCTCTCTTTAGAATGTAAAACTTTTGTCAGGGATTGTATTTTCTCTGTTCAGATAGCCCAGCACGATGAGACCCCAACTCTGACGGAGGCCTTTGGGTGACACTATACTATAAATACACACTGCTACAAGAAATCTCATGCAACTAGTCAATCAATGAATTTAACACACAATTGTGTTTTGCACTTGTGAAAACTGGGCACACAAGGCCAACATTTATGAACATGCAATTTCAGCATCTCTCTACTTGCAAGTAACTATATTTATCCATTTCTCCAGACACAAAATAACTTTATGATCATGAGGAAGACAATAGGTTTGAAATGAGATGCAGATGTAATTGCTTGGGAACAAAAGATCCTCAACATTGGGGCTGTTTAAAATCTGGGCCTGGGGCTCAGGCATGCATACCTAGAAAGCCAACACCAAACTTGTCCCATCCAAGGAGCGCTGAGTAATTCATAACATGATTTAACTACTACCAAAGGAAATGGATATATTGGCAATTGTATACAGAAAGGGAAGGATTCTAAATATTGGTCTACCATTGTCCTACAAAAACGGTTCAGGGGAAACTTTCCAAATTTAAATAGGGAGGGATGGGATGGTACCGAGATGCAGGGTGCTGAATCTTACTTTGTAGTAAAGCACAGGTACGATCTCCTGCCGACTGCAGTTTAATAGAATTCCTAAAAGGTGGGGGTGTGAGTATAGACACCCATTAAAGTAAACATCAAGGAGTTCTTGAGCTGTCAGTCCCTTTGTTGAAATAGCATTGGCTCAGGCTATCGATATGGCTATGTTCAAATGCCTTTGTTGGTCACAACTGCCCTAGTATCATCCATGGAGAAGAGTGATCCTCTTTTGCTGCAAGATGATCATGGAATAGATAAAGGAGCAGCCTGACCAAACATGCAACTGTGGGGGAAAATGCTTTTTATCATGTCAGACGAGCACTTCCACCGAAGAGCAAGTTCAGAACTGATGTCAACAGTTATCACCTGGTTCATGACCTCCAACCAAGTCCCCACTGGAAGTAGTGAGTCAGACAAGGAAAAACTAGAACCTCCAATAACTGAAGGCAGCTTCTTTCCAAGGCTTCTTCAGGATGTCCTATCTCATAATTAACCAACCCCTTTGTGCTGGTGCACAGGAAGCTGCTATACAGCTGAGTTATGCAACACACCTGTCTTGCCTCTCATCCCTTTGCACAACTGAACCTCACCATGGAAACCCACTACAGGCAATGACTTGCCCAGCAATGACATTAATTCTACTATCAGATACAGCTAAAAAGCCAAACCCTACTGCTATACGTTGTTAGGATACAGATATTCAGGCCTGTCTGTAAAGGCCTATACTCTAAGAATTTAGGTGTATTCTTATCACTTGGCTAGTTATAGAGGTACAAAAGAGAATCAGAATCACTGTCTGCCGGTGTAAGGGCCTTTTCTTACTGTGACAGTCTGAGGCCCTGTGCTTAGGCTAAGGCCTTTGGCTAAGCAGCAGAGGCAGCCATAAGCTAGGAAGCGACCGGTCACATCCTCACATTCCAAACTAGTCACATTGAAAGAAGGTGCTATTGGGCTGTTAGGAATACAATCCTGTCCTGATAATGCCTATCACCTCCAGAGAAAGGGAAGTGCCTAGAAAATGTAAAAGGAAACAGCATCCTGTCTGGCAAGAACTCACTTATCAATGCTGGGATGTGAAATCCTCACTTCTGTTTTGTCTTGTCATTATAGTTCCCACTTTGCTATTGTTTGTCTGTATAATCTCTGTCTGGTTCTGTGATTGTTCCTATCTGCTGTATAATTAATTTTGCTGGGTGTAAACTAATTAAGGTGGTGGGATATAATTGGTTACATAATCATGTTACAATATGTTAGGATTGGTTAGTTAAATTTCAGGAAAATGATTGGTTAAGGTATAGCTAAGCAGAACTCAAGTTTTACTATATAATCTGTAGTCAATGAGGAAGTGAGTGGGCATGGGTGGGTGTGGATGGGTGTGTGGGTGGGGGAGATGGGAAAAGGGAATGGGGGTGTGGAAATTGGAATCATGTTTTGCTAAAGGGGGAAATGGGAACAGGGAATGGGGGTAAGGAAATTGGAATAATGTTTGGCTAAGGGCAGGAATGGGAACAGGGACACAGGTATAAGGCTCTGTGGTGTCAGAGCTGGGAAGGAGGATACTAAGGAAGGAAACTGGAATCATGCTTGCTGGAAGTTCACCCCAATAAACATCGAATTGTTTGCACCTTTGGAATTCAGGTATTGTTGCTCTCTGTTCATGCGAGAAGGACCAGGGAAGTAAGTGGGTGAAGGAATAAGCCCCCTAACATACGTGTGCACTTCAGAGGGATGACAGTCCTGTGATTAAGTTGCTAGCCTGGGACTTGGCAATCAGAGTTCAATCCCTGGTGCTGCCACAGATGTTGTGTGATCTTGGGCAACTCACTTAATATGGCCCCAAATTCCCATCTGTATAAAAGGGAATAACCACTGAAAAGAAAGAACAGGTAAACAGCATAAGTTCTTTGGGGACAGGACTCCCTCACTATGTTTATATGATGACTAGTGCAATGGGGCCCTGATCTTGGTTGTGACATCTAGTTGCTCCCATGATATAACAGAGTAACTAAAGACATAGTGGATTTTACAAGATACCTGTGCTCAGTGGTGCACGATTGTTGTTATTTGCTGTGCCACCTATACATAGAGTGAAATCCAACAGACCTTATTTAATTCTTATGCAAAATAGCCATTGATTTGAATGGGAGAGTCTTGCCTGAATAAAGACTGATGTGATTAACACTAACTGGAAGCAGAACTGAGCAATTTAAAGAGAGCAGGCATAAGTTCCTTTGTGTCTTTTGCTAATATACCCATGATTTCAGATAGCAGTTGTGCATGATGGCCACAAGATGGTAGTCTTGCTTTAAAAGTCACAAGAAAATGCTAATGAAAACATCATAACCGATTTTTAAAACATAGTGGTTTGGGGATTGGCTGGCTTTTCTGCGTCATCACCGCCTGTCAGCTCCAACCCCATTTCTCATTCTCTTCTGTGCTCTAATTCACTTATTTTGTTTTCTTTAATTATAGCTTTGTTCCCCTCACGTTTAGCATTGAAGCATTACATACTTTTAGAAAACCGAAGAAAATGCATTATATGCTGGTAGTAACTGTAAAAATTCCATAATGTAGATAGCTCATAAAATGCCAGTATTTATATTTTAAAGGTCTCAATCCTGATCTCTTAAAATAAAGTGATTTTAACTTGTCTATTTTTTAAAAAAAATCAGAAGAAATAATGAACTATTGAAGCTTCTAGACTTTATAAAGACCAAAAACATATTGGCCATTGACCAATACTTAAGAATCCAGGTTGAAGCTTTGTAATTGCTGTGTGCCTTTGGTGACTAACTCTACTATGTTAAAGCCAAAGTTGAGTGGGGTTTCTGAAAGTCTCCCCCAACACTGTACACACTTATTTATCCAAGCAGTTCTTCATACAAAGCTGGTGGAGGGGGAAAATTATGCAACCTGCAGGCACCAGGTGCCTCCGTTTTCTATGAAGAAGGATATTTTAAAATATACCAAGTAGCTCTTCACCTTGTAAAGTCAATCTCCACTTCTGGCATCTTCAAATCTGGATCCTAATTTATAACACCACAAAGTTGGATGTAGGGTGATGGTTTGTTTTTGGGTTTGAGGTGGTGGGTTTTTTTGTTTTTTGTTTGTTTTTCCAAACGAAAAGTACCATGAAACTTGAATTTGGGTATGGATTGTAAATCCCACATCCAAAGTTGAATGGCAGTTTCAGAGTCTCTCTTCATCCTTACCTAAAAAAGGGACTTTACATTCTGTTTCTTAAAAAAAATGTGGTAGAACGTGAGAATAATATGTCAAAGGTGGAGTTGCGAGAGAATGAATAGCAATTTCCCCCAACCAGTTGTGCAATAGTGATTTCTGCATGAATGTGAGTAACTTTTCTTTCAGCTACCTTGCTAAAGCAACTCCTTCTCGACTACTAATGGTCAAATCCAGTTTTGTAACCATTATGGTCATGTTGAGATGACAGAGGGGAAAGAGCACTCTCCCTCTTTTCTGTCCATGTATTCTCTCCCTATCCGATTGCATGGTGGGCCTCACGCGGAGTGACCAGTGCTTCATCCTTTCCAAAAGATAATCAGGATCCCCTCTAAATTTCCGGGTAGAACGGAGTGAATCTTAGGAATAAAAGACATGTTTACAGGAAAAACTACCAGCAGGTAGGTGAAGGGTTCCACTGCTGGGGATGGTGGGTGGGCAGAGAACAAACATACTCCAGGGAGAAGAAGAAAGCTAGCAGCCTGTAAGCACAATGTGACCCTGGGAGAAGCTTAGAGATAACTTCTGGGTCCAGTGCTGGCTAAGGATGCTTGGGGTTGTAAGAAGAAAAGGAGTACTTGTGGCACCTTAGAGACTAACAAATTTATATGAGCATAAGCTTGCGTGAGCTACCAGCTCACTTCATCAGATGCTTATGCTCATATAAATTTGTTAGTCTCTAAGGTGCCACAAGTATCCTTTTCTTTTTGCGAATACAGACTAACACGGCTGCTACTCTGAAACCTGGGGTTGTAAGGAAAGGAGTTATCCCCCATTTTCTGTTCCTAGTGCATTCAAAGAACCAGGACTTTGAACATTCCTTGTAAATAAACAAGATTACATCAAAGAAAATTCTAGACTCCATCATCAATTTCTACTCCCAATTGGAGCACCACAAAGGCTCCAAACTTTGGCTAGCTGCTTGGGTAAAAAGGGGTCACTATGATTTGTAATTCCATAGTTTCCAGAATTGCTCTTTCATGCATATTTCACACAATCACCATCTTTGTATAGACAGAGGTTGGAGGGGTAGGGTTTGCATTTGTTTCTTTCCTTAGATTTTTTTTTTTTTTGCCTTTAGCAAAAATTCCAACATGTATTTGTTAATCTTTTGTAAAGCTCTTTGCAACCTATAGGTGAAGGGAGCTGTTCTACTTAAGACTGTGGGATGAGACTGAGGCCTATGAATGCAGTACCTAAGCCAGGGTACTACTATTATTTATTCTAGTCAAGAGACAGGCAAAACCCTAAAATCAAAAATCCCCTAAAGCAAAAATCTCTACACTACAAGAGACAGCATTTTTAAGGGGCCATAGCTGGACTGGGAGGGGAAAGTGTTTGGCAGGGGGGAGAGGTAGGAAAAGCACACAATTTATTTATGGGACTTTCTGTAGTACTCATGTAACCAAAGTACTTCATATACACTATCTTCACAGCCTGCCTGGGAGGGGAAGCTGAGGCACTGACAGCAAGTTATTGATGGAAGGTCATACATGGTGTCTGAGACAGACAAAAACTTGATCCTGGTCCTCTGAATCCAATTTCAGTGTCCTAACCACAAGACAATCCAACCTCTCACTGGCATTTTCTCATATTTCTCTGAACTGGGTCTGTTTCTAGTATCCTTTAAAAAGTCAGAGTCCAGGCAGCCCTTACAAGTACAGAAGAAGTCAGGGACTATGCTGAAACACTGGTTGAAAAGGATGCTTCTGATAAATCTGCTGAAGCCATTGTCACCCAATGGTAACTTGACAGAGCAGCCTGGGGGTGGGGAGTTGAGTGAGCTCAGCCAAAACAAAGAAAGATTAGTGACTGAAAGTGCATCAGATCATCTTATAGCCCACATAAAATGAGCTGTACATTTGTGTATGGTCACAGTTACTCTTTTCTTTACTATTCTGTGGCACAGCTACTCAGATCCAATAGAGTTAGAGGAAAGGGGGATGAAGATGCTGGCAACGATGAGCAAAAAGAAAAGGAGAGCATAGGAGGGTGGTGGTGCTAACTTTAGTCCCTGTTGTGAGCCTTCAGGGCATAGGTGCTGGAACTAGGCATGCAGGAGATACTGCAGCACCCCCTGGCTTTAAGTGATTTCCACTATATGCAGGATCTACAATTTGGTTCAGTGGCTCTCAGCATCCCCACCATACAAATTGTTCCAGCACCCCTACTTCATGCGCCACTAGGAAAGGAACCCTAATCACATGAGTGAGTTCTCCCATACCTGTCAAATCTGTTAAGGCTAAATTGCAAGATCCAACATGAACCAAAGCCCCAAACTGAGGGTGACAGTTATTCATGTAGAAAACTTAAAATGCTTTTGCCTCCATTCCTTTGGTGTAAACTCTAGAATCCCCATTTTGTGATTGTTTTTATCAAAGTCATTTTCAGCACCAAACATCATTTTGTGAACCAGATGTGTATGAAATACAAGTAACTTTGGAATTCAAATGAGTGGCATCCCTTGAAATGACAAATTTCAGAGGTAACAGTTCTCCCGATATCAAAACCAAAATGGCATGCTGGATTGTTAAAGTACAGTCGAGTATGTGCATCTCTTAGCCACAGACAATGTCAGTGTGAGCCGGTGGTAATTCTAAGGTCCAATTATTGAAGAATTTCAGGACAGGCAGGTTTTTTCTCCCTCTCCAGAAGATGTTTACTGGGGAAGTGGAAGCACAGCAGGCCTACATTTCTTGATCCCCCAGAGGACAGAGCAATCAGGAAGTAGGCCAGCTAGCTTTTCCCTAATGAGGTTGGAAAGGGGGAGCATGCCACTAGGGAGACATCCAAACTCCTTGAGAGTGAGGGAGCACGTAAACCCCAGACATCTCCAAGAAGACTCCAAGAAGTAAGGAGGAAGTCCCTGCTTTTTGTAGAGAGGAGGAGAACCTAGCTTATAGTTCCAGAGAAACTCTACAGTTTTGCATGCTTTCAGCTTCCATTTCTAAACCAAGCAAAAAAACAGCAGTTTGGCCTGGGTTATACTTCATGTCTGAGTTCATTCAAACTCAAGACTAACTGAATCTGTATAAAACAAGAGAAATTAATGCTCCCAGAAACCAATCAGCCCTACCTTGGGAAGCCTTCCTTTGTCCCAAATCTAGTTAACTCAAGACGTGCTCACTCTTTTTACTCCAGTTAATCTCATGCACTCTTCTTCAGCTACTTATTATTTGTATAGCCAAATGCACTGTTGTCAAAACCTGGTACATTTTTTAATACTATTACATCTCATACCCTGGCATCTACGCCCTCTGAAATGTTGGTTTACATATACCACTGCTAGTTGTGCTTGTCTGTTTAACCTCTTTTAACCTGAACAGTTCTGCCAGGGTGTCATAAATATAAAGGGAAGGGTAAACCCCTTTAAAATCCCTCCTGGCCAGAGGAAAAATCCTCTCACCTGTAAAGGGTTAAGAAGCTAAAGGTAACCTCGCTGGCACCTGACCAAAATGACCAATGAGGAGTCAAGATACTTTCAAAAGCTGGGGGGAGGAAAAAACAACGGGTCTGTCTGTGTGATGCTTTTGCCAGGGACAGAACAGGAATGGAGTCTTAGAACTTAGTAAGTAATCTAGCTAGATATGCGTTAGATTATGATTTCTTTAAATGGCTGAGAAATTAAGCTGTGCTGAATAGAATGGATATTCCTGTCTGTGTGTCTTTTTGTAACTTAAGGTTTTGCCTAGAGGGATTCTCTATGTTTTGAATCTAATTACCCTGTAAGGTATTTACCATCCTGATTTTACAGAGGTGATTCTTTTTATTGTTACTTCTTTTTTACTTCTATTAAAATTCTTCTTTTCAAGAACTGAATTTTTTTTTTATTGTTCTTAGGATCAAAGGGTTTGGGTCTGTGGTCACCTATGCAAATTGTTGAGGATTTTTACCAAATCTTCCCCAGGAAGTGGGGTGCAAGGGTTGGGAGGATTTTTTGGGGAAAAACGTTTCCAAACAATGCTTTCCTAATAAATAAACCGAGATAAACATTTGGTGGTGGCAATGGAAGTCCAAGGGCAAAGGGTAAAATAGTTTGTACCTTGGCAAAGTTTTAACCTAAGCTGGTAAAAGTAAGCGTAGGAGGTTTTCATGCAGGTCCCCACATCTGTACCCTAGAGTTCAGAGTCGGGAAGGAACCTTGACACAGGGTAAGCCCTGTTCCGGGATTTCTCATTACTTAATTGATAGCAGGTTTAGCACACTCCTTAATTATGGCTTCAAACTTGTTGCTAGAACACTAAAATCTCAGCAACTTAGGGCCTTTTTATAGGACTTTTTAAAAAAAATCTTAAAGATTTTAAAGGTAAAACTTCGTAAGGAGGATGGAGCACGCCAGTGCCAGAGGGCTAACTTGCCACATTGGTCTAACAGGGAACTCATTATTTATAATATGTTTCTGAAAATGCATTTAAACTATTCATTTTGGCTGCTTTTAGCAGAGTTTTCACATATTTCATAGTGCGGTTTCCACAGCAAAATGGAACAGCGGGTCTTCAGTTTCACACAACTGGTAGTGTCTATTGTGTGAGACGTGTGGAAGTTAGGCAGATTTTTCTCTCTCTTAATTTGCAATTATGTTAAGGAAATGAAAAACTTACTACTGAACAGAAGCTTCAGAATCATCAGTTCAGTCTACTCCTTTGCTCTCTTCTCTTAAGCCCTGATCCAGAATGAAATCCGCGTTCTAGAAAAATCACTGGGCGGTTCAGATGCAAAGTAGTTCTCGGGAACAGGCCCTTTAAAACTGAATTTCTGTGCAAGTTCTTGCACCTAAGGAATGTGGCCTTGTTTGGGGTACAAAGAAACTAAAAGTCTACGGCATGTTGATTAAGTGACTTCTTATTACTTACCTGCCAGTACTTGCAGATATAACACCGGACAGAAGTGCCTGCTCCAATCCTGTTCAGACAGAGCAACAAACATATGAATAAAGTCTGTTTCAGTATAACAGAGTGGAGAGAGGCACACTGTATCTATTCACTGAGGAAATACCATGTGGATCCATGGGATTTCATGAATGTTTGGATCCTGGTTCCTGTGAAGCCACCCAATTCTGGAACAGCCTGAACGTCAGGGTTGGGAAAACATACTTTATTAGATAGGAAATGTGCATGTATGATTTTTCTTTTGTATTGTAACCATTTGTTTCTATCTCTTATTTCCAGTGGAATCTCTATTTTCTCAAATAACCCTTCTTTTGTTTTAATATAAGTTCTCACAAGTGCTGTGTGTGTTATACGGGAGTGGAGTTTTAAGGTAAAAATAGTAAAGTGGTGTATGCTGCTCCTTTATGGACAGAGGATCTGGGACTTCTGTGAATAGTCAGTGTCAGGGCCTGGATATCATGCTTCATAAGGATCAGTCTCCATGGGTGGTGAGAAGATGGATTGGAAGATCTGTTGCGGCCAATTCTCCTACAAACTGTGCACTGCTCAGGGCACAATCTACAATGCCACTCTCACTCATGGCATTTTCTGATCTGGTCTAAGATTAGTTTTTCCTCTTCTCTTTACATTTCCCTGTGACAGTTCCCAGCCCACGTTAGCTTTCCCAAACAAGCATTATACAGATGTGGTGTGATTTTAGGTTGTCTCGAAACAGAAATGCTTGAGGTGGAAGTTATTGGTTTGCCTCATTATATTTGTCCTACATATTGTCTGTTGAGCTATTAATTGTTAGATTTGGCTCACAAATATTAGCTTACTTGGGAATTTGAAAGTTTTCTCCCAACTTACTGGTATAATACATACAGACATTCTCTCAAAGTAAAAGAATGAAAACCACCATTTTAGATACATTTTCCAATTGCTATGTCACTTAGAGGTTCAGAAAGTTAAATGCTCATTGGAAGATTTCCAAAGGCCCAAAGGGATTTTAGGCATCCATCTCCCACTGACTTTCATTTGGGACCAGTGTCAGCCTATAGTTATCTGGTTTATTCTGTTTACCTTTTAAAAATATTGGCACAATATTAGCTTTTTTTCCGAGTCCTCTAGCACTTTCCCAGTATTCTAAGACTTGTTAAATGTCAGCATCAGTGACTCTGAGTTCCTCAGCTAATCCTTTAATATTCTTGGGTTTAAGTTATCTGACCCTGTAGATTTGAAGACTTAACAGTTACAGTTTAACATCCTCCCTAGTTGCTGTCAGAATAGAAAGTATTTCATTATCAGTGTGAGCTGTGAATGTCATCCAGCTTCTTCCTGAATACCAAACACAAATATTTACTGAATACTTCTGACTTTTCTGCACCCATTACTGACAACTTCACTGTCTCTCTCTCTAATAAAAGTCCTATGGTATGACTAAGATTTCTTTTGTTCCCATTATATTTTTTTAAAAGTTCCTTCTTTTTGTCATTAATGCCACTGGCCATCGATTTCTCTTAAAACCTTTTAGCTTTCCTCATTAGAAGATGGCAATTCATGACTGCTTATATTCATTATCAACTTTCCCCTTTTTCCACACATGTATATAATTATTCTGTTTTCACTTCCTTCCTCAATCAGGATGGCTTTTTAACAAATAAAGCCTACTTTTATGATTGTGGAATTGTAGTGCTTTGAGTTTCTAGTAAAGTTTTCTTCAACATCTCCCAATTACCATTCACATTGTTTTTTTTGCTTTTTTTCCAATCCAATCAGTTTTCCTCATAAACTGCATTCAGGTTTGGAGAATTGTCCCTTTTCAGATGCATATATATAAACTAGCTGTGACTATATTCTGTTTCCACATACATGTAATTGGGTCATAATCACTTGTACCTAGGCAACCACTTTAGTTCAGTATCTATTCGTCTTTGTCTGTCAGAATGAGGTATAATAGAGAATTATCCTGAGTAGAGTATAGTACTTTTTGTGCTAGAAAATCATCATATACAACTTTTAGAAACTCAAGGGAAGTTTTACTAGTGGCAGCATGAGACTTCCAGCATATGTCCACCGGGTTGAAATCCTGCCCAACAGTTTTTCCTTCCACATGTTGCTGATAGATGTTTCAAGAGCTATTCGTTCTGTTCTGTCACCGGATTTAGTGGTCTAAAACAGATTCCCAATACTACTACAGACTACTCCTCTTGTTATTTGTCACTTAAAATGTTGATCCACAAGCATTGTTGGTCCTATCTTTCTGAATTTTCAGTTATTCTAAGGCAAATAATTGTATCTTGGGTGTCATGACATGGCATGGATATACTATGGATATACTTGCTTGAAACTAACCTCAATAAACATTGAATTGTCTGCACTTCAGACTTCTGGTCTTCTGCTTTCTGTCTGCGTAGCAAGAACCAAGGGAGGGCTGAAGGGAAAGTCCCTAACAACTCCAACTCCTTATGCTAGGCCAGGGGTTCTCACAGCAAATTTTTTGGTGGTATCAGTGTTCGGCCACCAATTGTAGCCCTGCAGTTTCTCTTTAAAGACTGTTTTTGACATTTTTTTGTTGAAGGATGGCTAGTTTGAAATCTGTTATTTAATGTCGAGGGAGATTGAAGTGTTCTCCTGTTGACTTTTGTATGTTACCATTCCTGATGTCTGATTTGTGTCCATTTATTCTTTTACGTAGAGACTGTCCGGTTTGTCCAATGCACATGGCAGAGGGGCATTGCTGGCACATGATGGCATACATCACATTAGTAGATGTGCAGGTTCATTTGCAAACTTAACAATATTAATTTGGGCTTGAATAGGGACTGGGAGTGGCTGGCTAACTACAAAAGCAATTTTCCCTCTCTTGGTATTGACACCTTCTCATCAGTTATTGGGATTGGACCACATCCACCCTGACTGAATTGGCCTTGCCAACACTGGTTCTCCACTTGTAAGGTAATTCCCTTCTCTTCATGTGCCAGCATATTTATGCCTGCATCTGCAATTTTCACTCCATGCATCTGAAGAAGTGAGGTTTTTTACCCACAAAAGCTTATGCCTAAATAAATCTGTTAGTCTTTAAGGGCTACCAGATTCCTCGTTTTTTGTGTGGATACAGACTAACATGGCTACTCCTCTGATACTTTCCAGATCATAATTCAAGGGCAGGAATGGACACTCACTTGCTAGCAGATCTAATGTGTGCTTTTCCACCATTCCCTTTAATGTTGAATGTTGTGAAGAAGGTCAAACATGACTCAGCCAGGGCCAAGACAGCAGTGGTACATGGACTTGCTCCTTCTTTCCAAAGGGAATAACAGATGCTTATGTTTGTCACCAAACCTTCTGTCACAGCAGTAAGGAAAAGCGTACCATCCAGATCCACTTTTGTTGCATCTGACCCTGTAGGCAATAGGACTCTAACTGAAGTAGAGAAATCTTTATCTATAGATGTACATGTTTTAATTAATGCTAGAAGACAATCAACTAAGAAATGTTATGATTTAAAATGCAAAAGATTTTCACATCAGTATCTAATAAGGGTATCTATCCGGGGTTAGCTTCTATTCGATCCATATTAAAGTATTTGCTGTTTCTAAGGAATAAGGGTTTATCTATTACATCACTCAAAATACATATAGTTGCCACTGGTGGCTTTCATAAACGGATGGATGGTAAATCTATATTCTCGCATGGTATTGTTAAGAGGTTTCTGAAAGGTATACAAAATTTGTATCCCCCTGTGAGAGAGCCTATTCCCTCATTGAATTTAACCTTAGTGCTATCACAGCTTATGTCTTCACCCTTTGCACATTTATCTTGGCCTCAGTTTCATCTTTTGATTAAAATGGCATTTATTACAGCAATTGTGTCAGCCTGGAGTGTTAGTGAACTTCATGCCTTAGTGACTGTCCCTCCTTTTACATAAAAATAAAGTAGTTCTTTTTCCTCAACCACAATTTATACCAAAAGTAATTTCTAATTTCCACATCAATCAATCCATTACTCTACCAGTTCCCCCCCCCCCCCCGACCTTTATATTCACATAAGAGTGGGTCAGTTACTTAGTTTGGATGCTAGACGAGTGTTATCTTTCTATTTGGATAGGCCCAAGGATTTTAGATCTTCATGTAAACTGCTTCATATGCAGCTAACTGTAAAGGAGATCCCATTTCTGCACAAACACTATCTAGATGGGTCAGAGTCTGGATAGCAGAAAGTTATAAAGATGCCTCATAATCTCTCCCTGCTCAGCTCACACCACTAGAGTGATGGCTCCTTCTGTAGCATGTTTAAGGCTTGTTCCAGTAATTGATATTTGTAAAGCCACCACATGGAGTTAAATACAAACATTTACTAAGCATTAGATATCACAGCTACCATCCATCTTTTGATATATACAGTCCCAAGAGTGGGAATATGCAGAAGATACTCAAATTAAAAATGAAGATTACTTACTCGGAACCAGGGTTCTCTGAGATAGACATGTGTGAACACTGGGGCGAAGAGTGTAGAGGGGGTGCGTGAGTGCTCTAGTAGGCACTACTGATAGGAGCCTGCACATTCAATGGCATCAGTTGGCAAATATCCCAAGAGCACGAATATGCAGGGTCCATCTCAAATAGCCTCAGTTACTAGTAAGTTACTTTCATTTTCTAGTAAAGTTTGTCTACACTTGAAAAGCTGCAGCACTTCAGTGTAGATGCTACCTGCACCCATGGGAGGGGTTCTTCCACTGGTGTAGGTAATCCACCTCTCCAAGAGCTGGTGGCTAGGTTGACAGTAAACCTAGTGCATGTTGACCTAGTGCTGTCTACATGGAAACTTAGGTCGACTTAACTTCCTGACTCAAGGGTGTGGATTTTTCACATTCCTGAGTGGCCTAGTTATGCAGACTTAATTTTCCTAGTGTAAATCAGGCCTTAGACAATCACTGAAGAAGAGAAGAAACAGCATCAAGAACAAAAACAAAGGCTGCAAAGTACGCCGCAGAGCCTTTTTCCCCTCAGTGTTCCCGTTTCCACCTCCTCTTTCTTAGCAGGCATAATTATACCTGTAGTGCAGGTCCTTGGTCCACCCTTTATAATTTGTGGTCATGTTCTGTTTTGGAGGGTTGTGAGTCGTTTGTATCCCTTGGGAGGGGTAGAGAGTGAGGTTGTTTACTGGCCAAGGCCAGGCTTTTGTTTGTTTGTTTGTTTGTTTTTAAACACTGTTTCTTATACCATCCCCCCAAACACCCCTCCCAACTGGTTGCTTGACCTTTCCTTGAGACAGGAGTCAAGGCAGTTGTATATTAAACTCCCACCAAAACCAGCAACACTTTAGCGCTATCTCTTATCCTTTCTCATTATACTAACAAACCTATCTGACTGGGCAGAAGCAACACAAATGTTTTTGTTCACACATATTTGTAAGAATATACAAGTATCAAAAGTCAAATGGGCAAACAAAACCCCAAATTCTATCGCAGGCTAGCAAACAGGCCTATATACTAACAGGAGTCCTTTCAGATCCATCTATTCCCTTATACCATTTTCTTCATGCCTCACCACACAAGATTATGCAATGCTGTTTCATCACGTTATGTCAACAACCATAAAGACATAAAACAATAGAAATAGAGAACTCCACCTCATTTTGTTTTTCTAGCTGGGAAAACTATGAGAATTATAAAAAAAAAATTGTGAAGTAATTTATAACTTATCTGAACACAAATGGAGCTGTAGGCATGTGCACACACACACATACATTGTAAGGGTTCCCTCCGCACTCTGAACTCTGGGGTACATATGTGGGGACCCGCATGAAAGACCCCCTAAGCTTATTTCTACCATCTTAGGTTAAAAACTTCCCCAAGGCACAAATTCTTCCTTGTCCTTGGACGGTATTGCTGCAACCAACAAGTGAGTTAGACAAAGATTCAGGAAAAGGACCACTTGGAGTTCCTGTTTCCCCAAAATATCCCCCCAAGCCCCTTCACCCCCTTTCCTGGGGAGGCTTGAGAATAATATACCAACCAAATAGGTAAACAAGGTAAGCACAGACCAGACCCTTGGGTTTTTAGGATACTAAAAACCAATCAGGTTCTTAAAAGCAGAACTTGATTATAAAGAAAAAAGTAAAAGAAGCACCTCTGTAAAATCAGGATGGAAGGTAATTTTACAGGGTAATAAGATTTAAAACACAGAGGATTCCCCTCTAGGCAAAACTTTAAAGTTACAAAACACAGGAATAAACCTCCCTCTTAGCATAGGGAAAATTCACAAGCTAAAACAAAAGATAATCTTACGCATTTCCTTGCTTTATTTATAATTTTTGTAATCTGAGATGCTTATTTCAGGTAGGGTTTTAGGAGACGTTTTTTTTTTTCCTGCCTGGTCCCTCTCTCTGTCCCAAGAGATCACAACAAAGAGAGATCAAAGAAAAAACCTTCTCCCACAGATTTGAAAGGATCTTCTTCCCTTATTGGTCCTTTTGGTCAGGTGCCAACCAGGTTATTTGAGCTTTTTAACCCCTTACAAGTAAAGGAAGGATTTTATGCTACCCCTAGCTGTATGTTTATGACACACACACATACACGAAGAACTTTAAACAAAGGCTTTTTGGTTAGACTTGTCATGGTGTTATGACTAGCTTGGCAGAGCAAAGGTTTTTTCTGTGGAATTTTCACAGTGAATTTTCTTTAAATCTTTTGCTTTTCTGAACTAGTGTTCTTATAAGGCTTTTTGTTTATTCTATTTTGAATCCTAGCTAGATCTGAGGGTGGGAAGGAAAAAAACTGGAGGAGTTCCCACAGTACTCCCACTATCTTCCCCAGACCTTGGTCCATATTAGCACAGGAATTCTGGTCAGGGGATGCCCCTGAGTATCTCATTACACCTAGTAAAGCTTTTAAAAATACACATTTTAAAATGGTGTTCCCCAAAGAAATCCATTTCTGTATTAATAATAATTAGAAACATTTTTTCATAAGTGTCAAGTCTTCTAATGAAGTTATGCTATGTAACAGTAGTATAAATATTTATTGCTGTACATATATACTGTGTATATAAGAGGTTGACAATGGTTTGAGTACAGCTGCATTCTCTCATTCTACTGCTAAGTATATAACTTATTCATTATCTCAGTACCTTCCCAATAAGTCATAATAATAAACTATTAGAGGAAATCTGGAGGAGGTGTTTTAGGAAGAAATGGCGGTCCTACACTTTTTAAAATTTTTCAGTCATTGACAGCTATGAAAAAAACTCAGATCAGATTTGGGCCCACACTTCCCTGCAGATATAATTTTTGAATCAAACAATATCATCTGCATTTTCTCCACTAGTAACTGTAATTCTTATGTGAGATTCTGCCAAGATGTTAAGTAACCTCTGATCTTGTCACAGACAACAGTACATCATTAAAGTAAGCTATAGTTACAGAATAAGGGACTCTATTCTGGAAAGAAATGACTATGAAAAAGATTTGGGGGTCATGGTGGATAATCAGCTGAACAGGAGCTTCCAGCATGATGCTGTAGCCAAAAAGGTTAATGTAATCCTTGGATGTATTAACGGGAATTTCAAGTCAGAATGGAAAGGTTATTTTACCTCTGTACTTGGCACTGGTGTGACTGCTGCTGGAGTACTATGTTCAGTTCTGGTGTCCATAATTCAAGAAGAATGGACCCTTCAATCTATTAGAGAAAGGTATAACACGATCCAATGTTGAACCCAGGTTCCTCAAGAAAATTAGAAAAGTAAGGGGTTTTTAGCTCTACAGATGATGAAAACTCAATATACCCATAATGAAAAGGAAGCCTATCCATTATAATAATACAACCACATTCCAGTTAAAATGTTAAGCAAATGCAATACTGCATGTATAGTTATTCTTTAGGACACCTTACACAAACTTTATTCATCTGTATAGTTTGTGGGAAAATATAAATAATGCCACTAAGTCAGTTATCACTTTTACTCTGACAAAAAAAAAAGGGGGGGGTTCTTTAAGGTAAAGCTCTGAATAGTTGGTGAATTGGAGCTGCCTTGTGTTGGGACGGTGCTGAATTATTATGAATTACTGTGGCTGATGTGAATAAGTGTGGTAAGCATGAGTTTGGTATGGCTTGGTACATCTGAATTTGCTAGAGGATTCTGGGAGCAGGATGCTCTAAGCATTGGATAGATGGTGTGGAAATTTACTGGAAGTGCTGAAACTGCATTTGAATGGTTAATAAAGGCTCTATCTGCATGAATGTTTCAACGTCGAACTTTGGAATATATCAGCCGGGGGACCAGCTCACCAAAGTAAAGAAGATGTAAAAACGTGCAATCAGTGGGCTTGGTACAAGCTGACCTAGGTCAAAATGACCCTGTTGGATAGCATCACGCTAAGAGCTCAAGTGAATGATCGATGAGAGGGTAAATGTTGATTGAGCTTTGGTTTGTGTCTGTTTTGCAGCCCCCCCCCCTTCCAAAATATTAGCGAAAACCTTTAGTGAATGCCCACAGGGCATATTTCCAGGACATTTGACTCCTTTGAGAACAAAAGGTATAAATACTAAGCAAAATTAAATTAGTTAGTTAGTTCCCCAATTAACGTCTGAAGAGGTCCGTGACACTGAGACAGAAGGCCTTGGTTAACCAAGACCCTGCTACAAGGGATCTTTATGGAACTTCTGAACCAGAAGGCCTCAGGGCAACCTGGACCCTGCTCCGGGAGACATTTGACAGACTAAGCACCTGAAAGGGGAAAGAAGAGAAGAAAAGAAATCCCCATCTAGAATTGGTAGCTATACCTGCTTTGTTTGCCAATCAGGATACTGTGTAAAGCCAACATAATTACTAAGGGTTTATACTTCGGCAATTGAGGCTTATTAGGGAGATGTATATTATGTAACCTTTACTGTTTGTGTGATTCTTTCTCAAATAAATAACTGTGCATTATTAAGCATACTGTTCCCAAATTTTCACTGGTATCAGTAATTATCCGCCTAGCTGTGGGCCTTTAAAAATCCATTTTAACACCTTGCTTTGGAGGAAGGTCAGGAAGGTCCTGTGCTTCAAGCAGATACAAGACAACCTCAAGCTTGTGTTTGTGTGAGCGTGCACGCTCAAGTCATCTTTGAAAATACACACAGACTGCAACTGTGACTGACTTTTTATACCCTCACACACATGCCCAACCACAATCTGCTCTTTAGGTTCTAAACTATTTTCAGCTTCTTAACTTGAATGTTATTTTTTCTAACTTCTTTAATTGTAGCTATGCTCTGTTAATTAGTAGAGCACCCTAGATCTATACTGCACTGTACAAAGTTGTAAAATGTGCTGAACACAACATATGGATCCTGCTTTGAAGAATATATAATCTAAATACATAAATTAATGCAATAAGTAACAAACGCAGTGGTATTTATAGCTGGAATATCCAGAAAACAGGTGGGTCCAGAAAGGAGAGGGGATCTTGAGTAAAGTACAGGGAAGAGGTGTCAGAAGATACATAGGTTACATTTTGGGAAGTCAAATGTAGGCAGTAGGGCTAAACAGTAAAGCCAGCTCTTTTTCTTTGTTACAAAGCCAGGTGGTGCTGAGGGGAAGCAGTTTTGGCTGCTCTGGATCTGTATTGTCGTAGGGTCTAGAGGCCAGGGCCCCATCATGCACAGTGCAAACTCAAAGAGATGACCCTGTCCCCAAAATCTTAAAATCCAAGTCAAAGATGAGTCAACAGTAAACAAGAAGACTATTGTGCTTAGTATGATAAGCAGCTATCACAATCATTATTAAAACTTTTTTTGTAAGCAAAGAAGACTTTCATGGAGAGATTTGAAGGAGGACACATTGCAATGATTTATTGGGAGCTCCTGCCATACATAAGGAATGGCACAGGAGAAAGCACAAAGGTACTGGTTGGAAAATTTTACAAATGGGCCCTTAAGACTGGCATCATTTGCAGGTGAGAGTTTGCCATCAAGGCTATATTCACTTCTGAAATAAGACTTGGACTTTCTGATTACACTGTTTATTTTAGTCGTTGGATGGTGGGTTGAACCATTCATTGCAAATCATAATAGTTGCAATTTTCTATTAAGTAATTATTTGTAAATAGCTTTCAGTCAACCATTTGTATTGTATTTAGATTTATAAACACCGCATTGATATCCATCCTATGCATCCGGTGCCCAATACATATGTAAAATGTACAAAACAAAGCTATTCAGTACAATACTTCTTGAGAGAAAAAAGGCACTTCTGTAGCCCAAAGTCTGCTGTAAACAAGGGCGATGTAAGAGCTATAATAAAGGGAGCAGTGGGACATCAGATTTTGGCACTGTGGAAGCTTTTGGCATTTTCTATGTTATATGATTTATATAGATTTTTGGGGTGGGTTTTCCTCCAGGTTTCAGTCAACATTTTTTATCAAAATGACCATTTCAGATAAACTGCCCATAATACAAGTATTTGTGGCTGGATCTGAAGATGTTGATAAGTATCCATAAGTGTCAGTATGCTGAAATTGTGCAATTAATTCCTCTGGAAAACACTAATGTAGTTGTAGACATTATTAAATATTAAAAAGTTGTGCTATTAGAGTAAGGCTGACTCTAACTGACCAATGCCAAGAGTGTCAGAATTAGTGCTGCTAATTCGCCTTTAAACCTCTCTATGTAGTGTTAGCATTACACAACTAACACACTGCAAAATCAGGACACAACCAGCTGAATGAAAAATCTACTACTATGCTTTCATTGTATATCTAATAGTAAGATCTGGACCTTACATCATTCCAATATAAACATTCCCAGAGCCTCGGCCCCATCCCATATGCAACCCAGACAACTGGGTCTTAAACACACTGAAGAACAAGCCTTTCAAACATATGTATTGGGGCCGAAATTTTCAAAAATGGGTGTTTTTAGAGGCTCTACTTGAGATGGCCTGACTTTCAAAGGGTGGGTGCTCACCTGCTCAGCCTTTTCTGAAATACCAGGCCCCTTTAAACAGCCTGAACTTTGAGATTCCCACAAACGGAGGCATCGAAAAATCATTAGTCACTGCTGAAAAGCTTGGGCTACATGAACAGAACTGAACAGAAGGAGCCACTTGTCAAACATAAACAGGGTCAGACATCTTGAAGGGCTGCTTCTTGGCTACAAGAAAGCAGGAGCATAGCGCATATCCCATTGAAGGGCCACCATCTGATAAGTTCAGCTTTTCTATTTCTTATTTGTACACATATTCCCTTTAACTTCTCACTGCAACTTCTTATATCTTGTAGATTGTTTCACCTATATTTAACTTAAATCTCTCTCTCAAAAATCTTTCCCAGTGTTTTAAAATTATGATGATGTTCCTTATGAAAGGCCCCTGAAAATGTGTATATTTTCCCCCTTTGGAGTACACACTGACTTTTCATGTTTTCTCTGCCTTTACTCATGCCTGTTGTTAAAAGCGCTCTTGTCACCTCATATTCCAGAAACAAGCAGAAAAAAGGGACTGCCTGGCACGCCACACATCTGTAAGATAAGGTGACAATGGCAGCTTTCTAGCTGTACATACATTCCAGCTGGTATTCCTCTGCTACAACAAAAAAGAGAAATATTTACAAAAGCATTACTGGGTTTTGATACCATCACAGGCCAATGTTTGATAGCATTAAACTTCTCTGTATATTGATTGTATAGTACCATTTTAGCACCACAGAAATTAGTGGTCTTTGCCACAGAATTGATGTAAAATATCTGCAAGTTACATGGAACGCTGAGGCTATCCAGTATTTGACTTGTAGTGACATGTAGTCTTGCAATGTACTCTGAAGCTAACTCTTTAAAATAAAAAGTACCACACAGGAACACGTCCAATGTCAGCTTTCCCCTACATAATAAGACAGAGTCTATAACCCAGACTATCTATATTGTTCCCATTAGAGTTGTACAGAGAAAGGTAATTACATTTCTCTGAGGTTCTTGATATTTCAAAATCTGGTTTTGTTCTAATTCAGAGTATGGCTACACCTCAGATGGGAGGTATAATTCCCAGCTCAAGGAAACATAGCCCCAGCTAGCTCTGATCAAGCTACCATACTAAAAATAGAATGTAGCCACAGCAGAGCTAGCAGTGGGAGGTGCTAACCATTCTGAGTACATGCCTATTGTCTTGGATGGTGTGGTGGTGTACTCCACTCAATGCTAGGATGGCAGCTCCTCCCAGTTACTCTGGGGAATAGCTCATTAGATCAATGCCCCTTCGTATGGTTGCATGCTATCTCTCCACCTCTTTCTCTGGGTCTGCAGCCTCTCTCTCACTCCATGAGCTGCTGCTGCCTCTTTGTGATTCAGCCCTCTGGCCCGGTTACTGTACACATTTCCCACTTCTGGGGTACCAAAATCTTCCTTTAGCAGCCCTAGGCAGTCCTCTCATTCACTGCCTTGTAGTGCCACTCCCTCAGTAGCTGGCAGGGGAACCCAGATTCACCCTCTACTCCAGGTTTGGGCTCACGGACCCTCTAATCACCAGTCAAGGTTTGTTCTCTCTTAGACCTTACTGCCTTTCCCTGAGCCTTGTCCTATCTTCCATCCTACATTCCTGGCTCTGGCTCTGGCGGCGGCGGCTCCTGCGCCTGCGGCTCCGGCTCCGGCTCCGGCTCCTCCTCCTCCTCCTCCGTTTGCCAGCCCAAACACACCTCTCTTCTCCCAGAGAGTGATTGAAAAATTTCCCACCAGTCCCTGGCTGCTGCCAATTTCTTGCCTTTATAATCCCAGCCCAGCTCATTTCTCCTCAGCTGGGCTACTTCAGTCAATCAGGGGATTGCTTACCCACCTGATTCCTCTCAGCTGTGGCCTGTTGGGTTAATTAGCCCCCTTCTCAATCTGCGTTAATCCTTTCAGGGCAAGTGTGGAGTGAATACCCATCATAGATGGATACGTACTTGGCATGAGTAGCCCTTTCTGTTGCTCATGCTGCCGCAGCTATATTTACTGCACTAGCATCATCAGAACTACTGAGGGTATGTCTCCTTTAAGAGGGAATTACAGCCTCAGTTCAACATATACACATAGACAGTGTACATGATAGGCTGGCTGCCGTGGAGCCACAGACCCTGAAAGCCCTAGAGTACCTGACTCTGAGGTGATCCACATGGCTGGTTGTTCCAAATTGTCTGCCCTCGTTGCCCTGGGGCCATGGTACCCCACAGACCACCAGGCAGGCTGCTAAGTAGCCAGATGGCAGGCAGGGTTCCATCAAAACTCTGCCTGGTTTGTGGAGGAACTTCATCGACATCAAACCATCTCCAGAAAATTTTGATTCTGACAAATGGATAAAATCCCATGAAAAATGGTTTTATCTATTTTTTTCTAACCAGTCCTCGTTGTCATGTATGTTGCTGTTTTACTGCCTGACAAATATTTAACTCATTGTGTTTTGAGGTGTTTTAAGTATATGAAATCATACTCTATTCTTTAGTCACAAGAAGATATCACATAGCTCTTAGGATTATGGGGTGAGCATGTGAAATTGAACTTTTTTATGACATAATATAGGCAGCAACTGAAAGCCTGTCAGTCATTCAGTTGTGAAGTATGGAATCACGTAACTTTCATGCTGTGAATATCCACTTACAGGTATTTGTGGCACATCAAAGAGCAGAAGAATCTGCCAAGCTCACTTTTTCAGTTCTGTTTTTAATTTTTTCCAGTGAGCTAAAATGAGCCATTCAGCATTTCCTATTGGCACCAGCAAGCACAGACAACCCAGCTGGGGCTGAAGGGTTCTGCTTTTTTATAGGCTATAAACATGACATGCTGTCCTAGCTTTAGCAATGCTGAAGAGGAGAGAGAGAGAGAGAGAGAGAGAGAGGTAAAGCAGCAAGAGACAGTTATGATTCGTTATCAGACATCATGAGTGATCAGTGTATCCATTATTGGTGTTTGAATAGATGTGTAATATATGCCATAAAACGGCCATACTGGGTCAGACCAATGGTCCACCTAGCTCAGTATCATGTCTTCTGACAGTGGCCTGTGCCAGATACTTCAGAGGGAATGAACAGAACAGGGAAATTATCAAGTGATGCATCCTGACATCCACTCCCAGCTTCTGGCAGTCAGAGGTTTAGGGATACCCAGAGCGTAGGGTTGCATCCCTGATTATCTTGGCTAATAGCTACTAATGGATCTATGCTCTATAAACTTATCTAGTGCTTTTTTGAACCCATTTATACTTTTGTCCTTTACAACAACCCCTGCCAATGAGTTCTATAGGATGACTGTGGGTTGTGTGAAGACTTTTTCAGTTCTAGTTTTTCTTTTTTCCATTGAGCTAAAATGAGCCAGTCAGCATTTCCTATTGGCACCAGCAAGCACAGACAACCTGCTTGAGCTGAAGGGTTTTACTTGTTTATAGGCCCTGAACATGACATGCTGTCCCAGTTTTAGCTTTAGATTTGTTTTAAACCTGCTGCTTATTACTTTCACAGGGTGACCCTGATTTGTCTGTTATGTGAAGTGGTAAATAACACCGTCCTATTCACTTTCTCCACCCTATTCATGATTTTATAGATTTCTATCATATCCCATCCCTTAGTTGTCTCTTTTTAATCTCTCTCATATGGAATCTGTTCCATACAAACAATCATTTTTGTTTCCCTTCTCTAACTTTTCCAATTCTAATATATCTTTTTTGAGACAGGGGAACTAGAATTCAAGATATGGGCACACCATATGCCCTATTTTTTTCCTTAAGGTTTATCATTTATTAACTGCCAAGCGCATGCTTAACCCTGTACAAAACAAGCTGAGTGATTACTGCTAGTGCTAAAAGTACCCAAATTACAAGGGTAAAGTCGGCTAAGCCTTAGATATTTCCCCTCTTTTCTAATGGAAAATGAATATAAATTACTATAATGTATAGCAGTCATATAATTATGTTATTAAACACTTATGTTTTTAAGATGAACAATGCTGAATACCCCTCATTACAAGGTTTTTTTTTAATTCTAATATCAGTTATTTTTAATAAGGTTATAGACAGACAGGATTTTTGTTTTTTAACTGCAGTAATTACATTGCTCTGATCTTGGATATGTGATTAGTACTTGGGTTTTTCCTTTGCCCTCATGTGCTTGCAATTCTATCCAGGTTAGCATACTGCACCGAAGACTTTGGAGTCATGTCTACATTTTTTTCTTAATTACATTGAGATACCACAGTCCTCTCAATCGTAAATGTTTGTGTTCTCTTGATAAGAACCCAGTAAAACGAATAAAGACATTGTTTGTTTTAATAAACCACCCACTTAACAAGCTTCATAGACAGGCTGATAATTACTACAACCCTTTTAAAAGAAATATGCTGACACCATCTACCAAACTTGTATAATACGTGTCATTTTAGTTGTTTGTTCCCTTTACATCATTCTTAAATAATGTTAGAATCCCTCAACACGTGCATGTGGAGGAGCACATAGTGATGGTGCAGGTAGCAAAGAAAATAAACAAAATAAAAATAAAAAAATCTGATTCAAAGTCTTGATGGCTTCTCTATCCTTTCTATAGCTGTTAAAGTCCCTCTGAGCAGTAGCACTGAGGAGGTCTTAGTCTATGGGAAGGGGGAAATTCAACTGGAAACAGGCTACAAGAATAGCTCACAAAAGATGCAGTGTAAATGGATGTAAATTAAATAAACCTAAAGCAGAAACTCCCACAAAATATACTGCTGATTTCCAGAATGTGTATGATTCCTGAGATATGGTAAATGCATATGAAATACCTACATGCCTGTCTCCTGACATGTCTAGCCCAGCTGTAAAGCACCAGCATTGCTCCTAGATGTGATTTCTGGACATACCTATATCTGGCGGTATACTTCCAAACTAGTTTCCCTGTCAACAAACCATGCCTGCTTTTTCTGTCTCTGACTGTTTCCTCTAGGTGTCTTACCCTCCCCACCCCTCCTGAGGATCATCTTTTTTACTGTCTCCTCCTACTACCCTGCGTTTGCTTAGAAGGAATAAGGAAGCCTATTCCCCAAACTGGGCCTTTTCTGAAGTATGAAAAGGTTTGGTTCCATCATCCCTTCACCCAACCCCTTTTGTATTTTTCTAAACTACGTATTTCCAACTGGGGAAGTGCTAGAATGCCACTAAAATGGTTCTTGACATGGTGATTTCAGTCTGAATAAAAAGGGGTGTCACAGGTGCACTGGACCATTTAAAAGAGAACTGGTCCCAGCCCCCCTGTGCCTCATTAACAGCCTCACAACGCAACTGCCCTTTATAAAGAGCCAGAGGACAGCAGGACCTGGATGCTGTGGCAGAGAATAAGAAAAGCGGGTGCAGGGAAGACCCCTGAGACACCAAGGGAATTTTGAGATAGTACCTCAGGGAAGAGAGACTGTGGTCAGCTTAAGGCTGGGAGAAAACTGTTTATGTTTATTTTGAACTTTTTGCCAAGAATCCAGATCCCAAGCATAGGTATTATTTAACAGAAAGAAGTCTTCTTGAGAGTTATGGAGGTGCCCCAGAGAGGAAACTGAGGCAGGGCTGTACTATTTATACTCTCTCATTGAGCTACCACAAGTATGTGTATGCGAGCTGGTGAAATCACACTACTAGCCTGTCTGTACAGGTAGCCTATGTTGACTCTACACCACCTCGCAATTCATCTGACACTAAGCTTCACTCACACAAAGATTTCTAAATGGTATGCCATCTGTCTTCAATAATTTAACTAAATCAGGAGTTTTCCCTAGCTCTGTAATAGGGATGTGTGGGTATGGGTGTGAGTATCCCATGTACCAATGTTATGACCCCAGAGAAACATTATTTTTGTTTGGGACATGCTGAGGAAGTATGAAGATGTTTCCCTACACCAAAAAGTTTAATTTTAGCATTCACTTGTGAATTGCCTATTTTGTTCTTGTAAGACTGGCGGCCAAAACCAAGATGTTTCCACAAAATATTGATAGCTAAATTATTCAAGCAAAGACTGGAACCGTACTCTGTACCAAGGATATCTGAGTTATAGTGGGCCAAATTGCCACACTAATACCCTGTGTTGTATATCCTAGTGACTAATAGGTTTGCACTGGTGTAAATCAGGGCTGAATTTGACCAAGTATATTTAAGAACGTGATACTGAAGCATGCAGTTTACTTACTCAAAAGAAACAAAGAGCTAGAAACTGAAGAAACAGGGCCAGTTTTCCATTTCCAAAGGTGTGAATCAAGAGCATCAATGGAGTTACATCACTATAAAACTACTGTGAGATAAGCCCACCTAGAATTTTTATTCTCAATATACATATAAATGGGGGTGCGGTCTGTATCTCTCTCCCGACAGCCCGCGAAGATCTGTGCTGTGAGGAGAGATAAGACTGACTTCAGGTAAAAATGTTTTTACTTCACTTTAGCTTTGCCTTGAACTCTTCTATCTGTTACACCTACGTGCCTCTTAAAGATTGGTTTAAACTACTCTGATCCACCAAACTGCCCCTAAAGTCATTCCACATAAAATGGGTTCAATCTGATCCATCATATCAAAGGTAAAAGTTCAATGTTTCATGTACTAAGCCACTAGCCTCTGGCATTGTTATTTAAAAATATCATGCTGAAATTATGTTCTGAAATTCATGCCTCAAGTCATTAACATCAAGAGGGACATTAGAATTTTATGACCATATGTTACACCCAATTAAGATTTTGCCTAAAAGACAAGGGTTGCCTCTTGAGCACCTAGAGACAAATCCTACTGACTGTGACTGAGGTGGATCCTGTCCCCTGTGAAACTAATGCAGTTCTGCAGTCCCAGGTGAGTGCATAGCCCATTTGCAGCACACAGCTGCACGAATGGGGAGAGGGGCATCTGATCACACCAGGCACAGTCAGCTTGGGTGCCAGGGGAGAAAAAGCCAGGGTAGGGCTGGTGGATCTGAAGCATATGAATACAGTGACCACTTCCCCTCACTTGTTCTAAGCAGATATAAAAGTGACATAGGCACCACTGTAGTTTCATTAATGGTTTGGAGATGTGGAGGATTCAGTCGTCTTCTCCTCTGCCTCCTGTTGGACCCTGCATTTGCCAAGCTCAGTGCAGGAAATATGTTTTTACTCAAGCTTGTTGAGGGGAAAAGATAGGATTTACTCACATACTGAACAGATTAGTTTCATACTAACTCCATAACTGAGGTATAGTTTGACTATTAAGTTCTTGCACATACAAAAGTTACAGCTTTATATGAACCTAAGATAATTTTATTCTGCTTGGTTTTTTAACTTCCTCTTCTTCCACAACATTATCTGTTTTATGTGAGAAATCTTTCCCCAGGACTCAAACCAGTAGAATTAATGCACAGATGAAAGATTGCCACGGGGACTGATAAAAGAGTACAGTGCTGTATCATTCTCATCTTAACTTAGACAACCAAGATTTTGGGCTGATTTTATAATAATAGAGAAAACAGACTGGATGGCAAGCGAACATGAGTGTGTGTGTGTTAAAAATAGTTAATAGAAAAGATGTCTTGTGTGTTTAGTGTTTCAGACAGGAAATCCATTTTAATTTTAAATTCCATTTATGATTTTAAGGCAGCTCATAATGTGTGACTAGGGGTGGCATGTACTCAACAGAATGAATTGCATGAGTACAAGGGAAATTTCCTTTGTGACTGATAAGCCACATTTACAATATTCACAATTTCATAGAATCATAGGACTAGAAGGGACCTCGAGAAGACAGCTAGTCCAGTCCCCTGCACTCATGGTGGGACTAAGGCCTTGTCTATACTACAGGGGAAATTCGATCTAAGCTACGCAATTTGAGTTACATGAATAGTGTAACTCAAATTGACGTAGCTTAGATCTACTTACCGTGGGGTCCACACTATGCAATGTTGACGGGAAACACTCTAGCAGATTTTAGGCAGTTTGCCAGAGATTGGGATTTTCATCACAAAACATCAAGTCCAAATTACCCTCAATCAAATGGACTTGTAGCAAGGTCTACACGCACAGTAAAGAACATTATGAAAAAGAATTTTGACAGTGGGGGGTGATTTGCATAAAGCTTTATAGGTTTACCAAAGCACACCTTTGGAAAATGGCTTTTCTCCAGCTCAGCTGTTAATGGGAAAAAGGATCAGATCTAATTTACCGATTACTGATAACTTACTGAAATCTCATAACAATGAAACCCTATGGAAGATGAAAGAACATCAGAAGTGGAAGCAGAAATATTATTTTGACAAAAAGGCCCGTAGTTTCCCATCTCTTAACACAGGTCATAGAGTGTGCCTGAGGAATCACACCTCTAATACTTGGGGCCAAAGGGGTACTATTAAAGAACAGCTGCCTCCATGGTCTTATATAGTCCAGACAGACCAAGGGGACACACTTTGATGCAATTGAAGGGATCTACAAGTAATCCCCAAAAGTTCCATTGACAGCCGATGTGGACTCTGACATTTCCCATCTGACTGGTCCTGTATCATCAAAGCACAAAGGAGAAACCATTAAGGAACAAGAGAACAACTCAGACCCTAATGAAAGGCTGATACTGAGCAGATCAGAGCTGGAGATTAAATCTCCTAAAAGACTCATAGTGACTTGCTAACCTGCCTGGAGATGGGGTATTTGAGGAAAGTGAGTGATAAAGACTCACTCAAGAGTGATGTGCAGGTAACCTCTCCTCTCCAGGTAGTTGACACATTGGGTTTATAGAAATGTACTAGATGGATTGAGCATTGAATGTATGTGTTATTGGATAGTTGTTAACTGTTTATATATATGTATATGAGTTCATTTGTTTTTCTTTAAGAGAGAAGATATAAAGAGATTATTGTGATTTGGAGATGCTCCCTCATAAAAGATTGTGTTGTGAGTGTGGGAATTTGGAGAGGTGCCCTGAAGGCGAGGGTTGGGAACACTGCATGGCTGTGTACCGCAGTTCACCAGAGACGCTATCCAGTTTGTTTTATTAGTTGTATTCCTTTCTCATTCACTGGTCTGTTATTCAATGAACCCCAAAATCATTACAGTCACCATAATGTTAACACTGCACAACTCCCTGCCTTACAGTGATGTCTCCAGCAAGCCAGAAAGCCTAAAAGGCTAGAACCTACTGTTTGCTTTCTCTCTGAGGGCTATGACCAGTGCATTGCCTGCAGTTATAAGTTACCACACAGTTCCTTCTAAGCAAGCACATTTATTCTTTAGGTAAAAGCATTACAGATAAAATATTAAAAACAATAAAAGGCCCTATGTGCATGCTAAAAAGCTTACCAGAGGTCACCCCCTCGGGCTTTGGTAGGCTTTAGTCCTCCAAAACCCACAACTGTTAGATCCTGAATCAGAATGAAGGCTAGGCAGATCAACCTTTTCTTTATACAACTCAGGCCTTTGATCTTGGGATTCTGTAACAAGTAATGAACAGACAATGACCTTCTGCTTAGGCCATATCTTTAAGTGGCTTGGTTTTAGCATAACTGGAGTTAGGGGATTTGCATTAATCTCTCTCTAGGGATTCTGAGATAAACAGATAACATAAACCATAAGCTTGTACTTTGTTCCCTCACTTTTGAATCCATTAGGGTCTGTTTAGCAAGAGTTTGGAGTGTGAACCTCAGGTTACTGGTATTGTGGTGCAACTCCTCTAATGGCATTGCCATTGTGACATTTTGGAAATCACTCAGATTGGTAAGGGGTTCTGTCACTATCTGCTTTAATGCAGTGCCATTAATGTGGCTCAGATCCTGGGCACCAGTAGCCTGCCCATAAGCACAGGGTCTCACCTGGCTTCCAGTAGCTAATTACTCCATTCAGGGTAACACCAACAGCCCATCCAGTCCCAATACACCCCAAATCTGTCTTTCCTGAGTTCTTGTACCAGATATTCTGACTATTCCCCTGTGGTTCATTACCCCTAAAAGCATGAAAGCAGCCCCACAGTTGTCAATTCACTTTGGCACCCACGCTCTACAAAGTTTGCATAACAGAGACCTGTTGATGGTAAAATTAAACCAAACGTTTATTTAATAGAAAAAACACAGATTCAAAGATGAAACAGTAAGAAAAGCAAGTATAGACAAGTTACACAGAAAATAAATGTAAAGATGCAGCTTCAAGATTTACCTTCTCTATTAGATAAAATCCCTTTTCTAAAATGTTACCTATTGCTTTTGAACAGTTTCCCAATGTACCCCCTGTGAGAGGGGGAGAGGTATCCAGTGTTTAACAGACAGCTTCCCCCTTGGTTTCTGGATGAATTTCGCTTCAAACACCTTACATTTTAAAAGCGTTTGCAGTTTTTTTTTTCCTTCAGTCACTATAGATATTAAAAGTAGAGTAATTCCCAGTTGTCTTTCCATTAACTTGTATGGGCACCAGGGTCTTTTCCTGACTGGACAATGGATGGGTACTCGAAGTCAGTTTTGTACAAGAAACTGGCTTGGAAGGTGCCCCTCCCTACCTGACTGCTCAGTGCCCTGCTGGGAAGCGGATATGAAGTTTATGAGCAGAGTTTTCTATGTACACAAATTTGTAAATTAATAACCACAGTCAGTAAACATCTGTCATAATAAGCATCAAGTTCAGAACATGATAAGCTTTCATAAAGACATTACTCTATAACTTCTATTGTACAAGAATACAGTAGGAAATAAGTTGGTTCAACTGCTCCTTTTTGGAGTTTAAATATTCTGTTCTGCCTTTGGGGTGTCTGGACCCCAATTTTCACACCCAGGAAATCCACTTAACGCTTATTGTCCCAAGAGTCCAGGCTTGTCTGGCACATTTTCAGTATAATCTTTTGAACTCCCAGGTCTCACATCTGTTACATCTTCCCCCAAGGGAGGTTACATGCAATCCCAGCCAACAAAAATACATACATGTACTATAATAAGGTCTTCCAAGGATATTGCAGGACTTTTCCATATCTGTCACATATGTCATCTGGAAACTTTTCCAGATGAATTTTTGAAAAAGTTAAGTGATGTGCCTGATGCTGTCTTTTCTCTGCAAAAAATGCTATCAGGAATCTTGGAGATCTATTTGGGCACCTAATGGAGCATGGATAAGACAGGTAGAGAAGAACAATTCTTGTCTGGGCTGCTCGCTGCCAAATTCTGAATTTCCTATATGTTACAGGACCTTCTTTGACATCTACAAATTCTTCATGGTAACATCCCCCCCTCTTCCCCCTTACACATATACAAGACTAAGTTTGCCCAAAGATTATTAATTTCACTTTGAGGAAATGAGAAAAGATTCAGCCATTTCATAAATCTCATTTGCACTCTGGGATGTGCCAGAAACACCTGGACCTTTTTGTTTCAGATCTAACAAACTCACTTGAGGCTGGAGAGACAGAGGAGGATGATTTTGGCATGGTCTTAGATGTTTTGTTTAAGAAAGTCTTTCTAGAAAGTATTACAGATGGGCCATAGCTACAAAACTCTGGTCTGGATTTTATTTAGACTTATTTTACTATCAATCTCCAGCCTATTAATAACCTCTAGCTGCTTATAAATATTTTTTTCAAAAATAAAGTGAAAAGGTCTCCCCTGGGCCTACAGAAAGTCAGCCATTCATGACGCTGGCTTTCTCCCATAGGATCTAAACACACCTACAACATATCAGTCAATTGCCCCATAAAATAATGATTCTTCAACATTCCCACCTTAAACATTCCCACCTTAATAACTCCCCTACCTCCTACCCCTCAAAAAATCTCCTTCTTAGTAAGAGCCTGGGAAAACTGGTGACTCAAGCTTTTAAACAAGGAAATGTTAGCAAAATCACCTCAGATGACTACAGCTGCTGAGTTGTTCCACAGGGAGATTGCCATCTGGATGGTAGACAGAAAGTCTTTTTGAATTGGGATCTTAGGGCCAGCAGCAAAAATCAGACCCAGACAGTTTGAATTCAAACACTTCTCTCACTCCCGGTAAAGTTCAATTAACATCAAGATCCAGAGTCTTGCTTCAGGTTCATCTGAATTTTCTGCATAGTGCAAATTTTGCACCTGAGATGTGGGTTAAACAAGGTTACATATATAATTTCTCCTTTCAAACAGGAACCATATTCCAGCATTTATAGACTTCTTTAACAAAAATGACCAGATGTAAGTTTTAAGAAACAACACGTTAGCTGC
The DNA here is from genome assembly GCF_965152275.1 of Natator depressus. Classification (NCBI taxonomy): domain Eukaryota; kingdom Metazoa; phylum Chordata; order Testudines; family Cheloniidae; genus Natator; species Natator depressus. Next base: position 130,533,750 of record NC_134235.1, read on the forward strand.
AGATTTTGTAATGCTTTCAAGCAAAATATGCAAATAACCTATAATGCAAGTGAATCCAATCCTTTCCTGATATTATCACTATAAATTTGAGCAACAAATTCAAACAAGTGGACGTTAACTAAACTGGAAATAACCCCCAAATAGAAGGAAATAAAGTCAACATCTGCTTCTCATCCCTTCTGTCATCCCATATTAAAAGCTACAATACTGTAATAGCTCAAAACAATATTCTATGATCTCTTCCAGATGTAATATTTTGGATCATTACTGCAGGTTACTGTACTAATTTATTTAATACATATGGGATATTCCTGCTAAACTGTGCTTGCACCAAACTTTGTCACTTCTTGTAGAATTAGCTGGAGCCAAGCAAATAATTCAGCCTTTTTCTGGTCAGGGAACATCTGCAAGCAGATCAGTTTTCTTTAATTTATTATTAATCCATAGAAATGTCATGGAGTAATTTTAAATAATGAGCAGTAAACTGAGTATGGTACTCGATATTCCAAATTAAAGTTGTGCTAATTAGTCCTTTGATTATACAAGTCACATGGGTTGGGTCCTGTTTCCTTATTGGATGTCTATATGAACTACTTGTGCTGAATACTGTAGTATGAGAGTCTTACATTCACTTCCATGAATATTCACAGGAGTAAAACTCAATCAAATATGTTTTTTGCAGTATTCACCAGCTCTAGTAATGGCGTTTATCCACATATTCCCTTTAAAGGATTCAATGTGCTCATTTAAATTGGGTCAAACCAAAACCATAACAAACATGAACAGGCTTTGTTTGATTGAAATGAGTATTAGTAGGATACAACAAATCATAAGTGAAATGCCAGACTAAAAGTGAAAGGCAGAGTTTAAAGTTTGCATCTGCTAATGCTAGAAGTAATCAATGAAGAGTGATGATTGACACAGTTTCACCTTGACACACTTTTATTTTCTTGGGTAGTGACCTGTCAGATCTCATGAAGTAAATAGGTTTGGGCCTGGCCACTACTTGGAGGAAGGTATCCAAGACAAATACAGGTGTTAAGGTATGGTGGTTGGTCAATTCAACAGATGGCACACTTACATACTAGTGAACCATGATACTCAGGAACAATCCTTCAGTAATTAGTAATCCCCTGGAATTTAATCTATGGGGAATCAAACTCCCTTGAGATTTTAATACAGACCTTCTTTAATATGCCAACATGTTCTGGGTCTGATACTATTTAACATTTTCGTTAGTTACTTGGATAACAACGTACACCTATAAAATTTGCAAATGACAGCAAGCTGGAAGGAGTCACTATAGAGGACAGATTTAGAATTCAAAACTACCTTGACAAATTGGAGACTTGATGAAATTCAATAAAAAAAGTCCAAAGTACTACACTTAGGCAGGAAAAATCATATGCACACTAGAAAATCGGGAATAACTGCTTAAAATGATCTGGGGCTTATAGTGGATCATACACTGAATATGAGTGTACAGTGTGGTGCAACCGCAAAAAGGCTAATATGATTCTGGAGTGTATTAATAAGAGTGTCATATGTAAAACACATGAGGTAATTATCCTGCTCTCCTCAGCACTGGTGAATCCTCAGCGGGAGTACTGTGTCCAGTTTTGGGTACCACACTAAGAAAGATGTAGACAAATTGGAAAGAGTCCAGGAGAGAACATCAAAAATTATAAAAGGTTTAGGAAACTTTACCTATGCAGAAAGGTTAAAAAACTGGGTGTGTTTAGAAAAAGAAGACTGAGGGAGCGCCTGGTAACACACTTAAAATATGTTAAGGATGGTCATAAAGAGGACAATGACTAATTATTCTCCATGTTCCCTGAAGATAGGACAAGAAGTAATGGGCTTAATCTTCAGCAAGGGAGATTTAAGTTAGCTAGCAGGAAAAACTCTTACTAGAAGAATAGCTAAGTACCGGAAGAGGCTTCCAAGGGAGGTTTGGAAGCCCTGTCATTGGAGGTTTTTAAGAACAGGTTAAACACAAACCTGTCAGGGAGGGTTTAGGTTTACTTGGTCCTGCCTCAGCATTGTGGGCTGCACTACATGACCTCTCGAGGTTCCTTCCAGATCAGCATTTCTATAATTCCATGTCTGAGTAAATTAAAATTGATAAACAATGAGCCAAATTGATCCCTGGTGTGGATATGGCATAAAGAACAAAATGCTTGGCGCTTACGATAGTTTATTCATTCAGATGGTTCATAAATCTACTATATGAGGCTAAATGCACTGTCTGACCATAGAAAAATAACATTTTAGAATGAGATAAATTGTTCTTGTGAAATGAAAGACAGCCCTACACACACACCTGTGTGCGTGAGCGCAAACCTCAGTGGAATAATTCTTTTCTCTTTAGTGTTGTGCTGAATCAAGCTGTGATACAGGAGGGCCAGGGAGCAATGGTAGAGGGGAAATATATAAACCCGAGGCTAATTAAGGCGTGGTTCTTTGTAGACTAGGGAGGGTTGCTACAGGTTAATTGGAGCACCTGCAGTCAATTAAGGCCCTGTCAGGAACCTAATCAACCCCCCTGTGTCAGGCAGACAGGGAGAAGGAGAGCGGACTGGAGCTTGGAGGTGTGCCATGAGACTTGAAAGATCAGAGAACCGAAGTAAGGGAGACCCTCCCCCAGCATCTAAGGACCGAAGGTACCCCACCCAAGGGGGAAGAGGGTAAGAACCCACAGGAGTTGAGAGGGGCTGGGGGCTCAGAGTGAGGAGCAAACCCTGACCCTTCCCCCACTTCCCTCCTTTACCACGTTCCCGGGCCACTAGCAGGGCCCGCAGCGCACCAAGAGCAGGGGCAAGTGGTGGCATCTTAGCCTGCCACCAAGAAAAGTGCAGGACCCACCATACTACCTTCGGCCATCTTGTCACAAAGCTTATAACCTTTTCTCTATGAAAGAGAAAAAAAAGTACCCTTGGTAAGTGGAAAGAATGTCAAGATTCACTATTGTAAAATGGCTAACTTATTTTCCATAAGCCTTCATATTTAACATAGGAATTAAAACCTGGCTGGTATGATTATAATTTATACATTACATGGCCTTGTGGAATGTTAAACATATTTATTTATCTAGTCATCTTGTTGTGCCTTCAAACCATGCATTTGTATTAATCTGTTCATTCTTATTTGTGTGAACAAGAGTGGTTTTGGAAGCTAAAGACAAAGTTACTTCTGGAAGCTTTTCATAATTTGCAGCTGTTGACACCTGATATTTTCTATGTAAGACAGAAGCTTTTGTCAGCCTCTTCAAGAAGACTCGATAAGCAAATAAATTATATTGCGCTCCGTTTCTTTATCAGAACAGGATTGTGACAGTTAAGCTGATAATGCCCCAAACAGGAGAACAGCCTCCAATGCTTTGCAATAATCTAAAAATAACACAAAACAATAGAATTAGGATTAAAACTGCCAACTGGGTGGGAAAGCATCAGTGATATTAGTGGAATGAAAATTAAAAATAACTCTTAGATAAAATGACTGCAATGGATATGCTGTAGTGTTATATACAAATCAAATTAACTTCAATGTTCAAACCTTAACTTCACTAACATGGGAGAAAGAACACTTAGAGCTCATGGAATTCCCTATAAAGAGATCTCTGAAAATTTAAAACATCTCAGATAGTCACATCACAAAATTAAGGGAGGAGTAGAGGAGTGTTTTCCATTGGGGCTGTCAAGATTACATAACCCCTATCAATATACAGTTAAGAGGATTTAGGTTAGTACAAAAATGTGTAATTCAAAAGTATGAAAACTGCAGTCATGCAGTCACAGGACTTGTATGGATTTTCTCAACCTCAAAACAAGCCTAAAGAGCTTAAATCTTGGCATGATTTTAACTCGCCCAAAATAGTGATGCATACAAAATATAACTCTGTCTTGTAGCTACAATGACATTCTACATTACAAATAATTCCAAGAATGAAACCAGTTAGTATTAATGGGAGAACTCATGCTTGTTACCTGAACATTTCTCATTCTTTGAAGGGCTCAGTCCACAGACCTCTTTGTGTAGGCTGTCACCTTTCTGTCGCTGGCAGAATCAAAGCTGATTGGACATCTGATGAGGAAATATCCCCAACCTTCTAAAGACCCCTTTGGTTTCAAGAAGCTTTCAAAGTTAGCCCCTCCATGAAACAAAAAGCAAATCTCTTGTCCTGCATCAGCACCTTGCAAAAATAATAATCAATGAGTACATCATAAACAACAAGAAAAAATTATGACTGCAGAGAACTTTAACCATAAGTTAAGCAGATCTCCCTTTTTCAGGAAGGGCTGGAACTGTGGACCTATCCCTTAAAGGAAGGGAAGTTTTTCAGGTAAACAACCACAAATTCTCCCATTCTCTCTCAGGGCTAGGTCCACAGATCCTCAGCATAGGATTTTTTCATCACTCACAAAATTCCTAGGGAGGGAACAAATTAACATCATTGAGATAATTGAGATAATTCCTTACTCTAAGGAATCACCATAGCATTCAGAATCTGCCTGCCAAAGGATGCATCAGCTGAAGACTATCTACCTTGTAACATAGGAATGACTAAGTTGCAGTTTTACAGATTTCATCATAAGGGGTCTGCCTTTTCTCAGGCCCATGATGCCACTGTGACATTCTGTATCTTGGGGGAGCATCCTGTAACTCCCCTATTCCTCCTTTATATAATCATGATCTTACATATAAAGCATGCCTTGTAAGGTATCAAGGGAAAGGTTATGGTCTGCTGAAAGTAATTTCTCTATCCATATGTGTATATCATTAATGCATATGAAGTTATGAGAATTGTGTTGTATGGTTCTCACTAAAACATGCTGTAAATTGCTGGATCAGCCAGATATTAGCTCCCCAGAGGCAACAGCAAGGAAAGTAACCAACACCCTTGTGGGGTCTCAAACAACCCATCAACACCCATTATCCAGCAAGGAAGCCACAATTCAATGACTCATCTGCAAGAGGCCACACCAGGGGAATTGATCAACCTTGCCTGGAAACTCAGCAATGCCCCGAGACATGCCTGGACTTGTGTTCAACAAGCACATGGACTGAGGGTATAAAACTGAACACAGGGGGCCCAGGCTTGGCCTTTTCTCCTTCACCCACCAACACTGCAAGCAACAAGGACACTCTGAAAACTCCAACTGAGAGGATTGGCCCAGATTTCAAGGGTGAAATCTGTATATTAAGGACTGCAATATCTAGTGGGGTGAGAAAAACTGCTTAATCTAGATGTTGCCCAGTCTAATAGGGTTGAGAGTTTAGACTGCATGCTTATATATTTTATTTTATTTTGGTAACTAACTTTTTGCCTATCACTTAATATCATTTAAAATCTATCTTTTATAGTCAATAAATTTATTTTACTGTTTATGTTTACCAGTGAGTTTGCCTGAAGTGTGTGGTAAATCTGCTCAGGTTTTGCAAAGACTGCTGTATGTCCATTTTCCATTGATGAAGTGGTGAACCAATTAATAAATCTGCACTGCCCATCTTGAGCAGTGCAAGACAGTATATTCCTGCGGCGCAGTGCTAGGAGCTGGGTGGATTTGGCTCTGGTGCCTTTCTCTTTGTGATTCATGAGTAGCTCTGGGAGCATTCATCCTATCTAGCTTGGTGTGGGGTCTCCACATGAGGTTGTGCTGAGTAATAATAGCACCTGGAGGGGTTGCTGCTCGTCACTAGCAAGGCATTGTGAGGGACAGCCCAGGCTGGAGAGAGTTACGGGGGAACAGCAGTCACACAGTCCCAGGCTGAACCCTGGGGGGTAGGGGGGACAGAATCCCATCACAGCCATCACCACCTGTTAGTGATCTCTGGTGCTCATTGGAGGAATGAATCTTTTTGAATTATATGCCTCAACAATACAACAAGAAAGTGATGATTTAGATGTCTTAGCATCTTTTTTTCCTGGATGACATAAGATCAATAAGGCTGGATTTTTTTTCTTATGCTGCCAGTTCTTTTCAGATAAAATGTTAAGGCTTGCCTTATACCCAGCAAATACCTTGTCCTTTGGGTGGGAAGAATGTGGGCAAAAAGAAGCCAATGAGACCTCCTGTGCTTGATTAAAAATCCAATTTATTTTTGGAAAAAAGGTGGGAACTGAAAAAGCTCTCAGCTCTGACACCTTTTTTGCTGAACTGATAGTGATTTAAAAAGTCAGTTTGATAAACAAGTAATATAATCAAACTGATTTTGTAGGTTCAAAGGGTGCTTTCATTAAGGCATTGAGTTCAATGTTCAAATCCCAGGATGGAGCTCTATGCACCTTAAGAGGACAAAATAGATTAATTGCTCTAACGAAATGACATATGTCCTTATGGTGTGAAACATAAAATTTTCTGTACAGAAATATGGTATTTGTCTGCAACCTATTATCAAAACCATTTTGTAAAAACTCCAGAACATGAAATGCTTTGACTACATAATGCACCCAGCTTTGAATTTAGACCAGATTCTGAGTAAGCCATGTTTCTTGATTTTCTCCTACATGGTAATAGTTTCAATGAGACTAGAAAAGTAAGCCTTTTGTACTAGAAACTTCCTTTCAAATGCCAAGCTGCTAGATTTAACTTGTTTGGATCCTGGTGAAGAATTACATCCTGGCATAAAAAATCTAACCTTGGATTCAGGAACAACTGTGGCTCCATTGACATGTTCACAAAGTCAAGAAACAGAGGCCTGCTTACAACACTCCGGCTAATACATCCCAAAATAATGTTGGGTTTTTTTTTTACTGCATCACATTGTTGACTCATATTTAGGTTGTGATCCACTATAACCCACAGATCCTTTTCTACAATACTTCTTCCTACTCAGTCATTTCCCATTTTATGTGTGTGCAATTGATTATTTCTTCCTTAATGTAATCCTTTGCATCTGTCCTTATTTCAGACCATTTCTCCAATTTGTCAAGAACATTTTGAATTCTAATCCTGTCCTCCATAAATCTTGCCGCTCCTCTCAGCTTGGTATTTATAAGTGTATCCACTCAAGCGTGCTTTGTTCCAAGTTTCCTGTCTGAATCTCCCTGGACCAAGCCAGGAGTGCTGGGCTCAGCTTGGTCAGAGACAAAACTTCAAAGGCATTATACCCCTATTGCCAGATAAGTGCCTGTGATTGAGTCATCTAAAGCCATAATCTGCCATTCTGAATACCTGAAGTGAACTCCTGTAGGAGTTAACCTTTAGCAAACAGCAGAATAATCAAAGGCACACATAATATTGATAATAGCTATATCCCACATCGTTCACAGGAGGTATTATAGGAATGGAGCTATAGATAGAAAAATTGAGGTACAGAGGCAAAATGACATACATCTCTTCCCCCCGAGAAGCAGATATTGGAACAAAACCCATACTTCCTGAGTCCCAGGCAATAGCTGCAGGACTGTTCTTCCTTAATCTCCTAGAATTGAGAAGTCCACAGGGACTTGTACAAATATTTTATGTGGTTTAAATCTACATAGGTTTGGTTCTCACCTTTGTTTCTTTTGTTAAGGTTAGGCCCAAGCAAATCTAAAACCTTCAAAGCAAAATTCTGTGCAAACAGATGAGTTTCACCTGTTTTTACATCAAAATCATGAACAATTCAGCATAACTGATATAAAGCCATGCATGTCCTCTTTCCCTTTAAAGCTGTGCACATTTGCTAACTGTAGCATTAAAATTTAAATCAGTTTCATGTGATTCTATGTTGCACTGAGCTCTAACCAACCCAATACTTTATTTGAAAAAAACCACAACCCACACACTTCAAACATCTGCCTGTTCTGTCTGTCATTGCTTTTTCCCCTTTGACTTTTCTTTAGCCCCTCTGATTCTTCTTTTACATATCTCAGAGGTAGTACATGAGCCTAATAATATTTGAACTGAAATAAAAACTTTCCAACACATAATATTAGAGCAATTTTGAACTCATGCAAAATAAGATTCACAGCTACCTATCTCTTCTCATGCATTTTCCTTTTGAGTGGGCCTTTGTAGGCAGAGAGATGAAAAACGTAATTAAACAGTTTCCACAAAACTTCTAAAGAAAATCTTTGCAATTTCATTTGGGGCAATTTTGTGACCTTAAATTTAGCATCCCTGCAAAATTGAAACTTCATGCGTCATCTTTCCACTCTTTTATCAGAAACGGGTTCATTTCAACCTGAAGTTATTTTCATAACGTGGCCATTTTTCCAATGGATGAGCCCATTTTCAAGTTTGTAACAAAGTAAAAACCTAGATTCTGATTAGTTTTGTTTTTGCAAGTCTTTCAGTCTAAATAAAAGCTATCAGAATTCCAAAAAGCACACTCAATGTTGCCAAGTCTCATGATTTTATCATGAGTCTTGAACTATTTAGGATTTTCCTTCAAGCCCCAATTCCTGGACTCATGTGAGCACAAAAGAAAGACAGCTTACTGGTAACTGTTGTTGTTAGAGAGTGTCACCTCTGCATATTCACACTTGTGGGATATAGTTCCCCTGGCGTCAAACAGTGGATTTTTTTTAAAGTAAACAATGTCCATCAGGCCACTTGCCCTGCCCCACCCTTCCTCATGGAGCATTCCAAGGATATAAAAGGGGGAATGACTCCAGTCATCTTTCAGTTCATTCTTTAATTTCTGAATTCTTTACCTTAAACACTGAAGAAACGGGGAAGAAGGATGGCAACCATGAATATAAAGAGGCAATACTCTAAAAGAACAACAGTGACTGGTAATTAACTTCTCCTTCCTCAAGTGGCCTCAGCATATTCCCTCTGGTGGAAGACTAGCAAGACACTCAGGTAGTCCAGTCTGGGTGACTGTTGTTGTGTTGGGTGACAATAGGGCCTGGGTGAGGCTGACTGTGTCCCCAAACCAGTTGTGTGTCAGAGAAGAGTGCTGCAGTTTCCATAGCTCCCAGATGTCTCCTGCACAGATTAGCTTTACTCTTATTTTTGAGAGTTCCATTGTGCCAGAAGAATGTAGTTGTTGACCTTGCCCAGTCTTCTTCCTGGAGCTCGGGGCGATCTTTAAGATATCTTGGGTCCAGGTCATGAAACACTTTGAAGATAAGGACTGACACCTTGAATTTGATTTGAAATTCTATGGCAGCCTCAGCACAGGATGATAGGAAGCTTCTCTGGGCCTGTAATTCAGCCTCAGGATAGGCACTGAGAAATTCATTATGTTTCATCATGTCTGTCTTTGTTTTCTGCCATTGGTGCTGGAATTTCTGCCCATCTCTCTTCATCTGGTGTAATGAGTCAGAAAACCAATCAATTCTGCATAGGTGATGGGAAAGAGGGGGCTGTTTTGGAGCCAACATGTCTATAACCAAGACCTTGTAGAATTGTAGGTAATGATTCACTGGGTCCTCAAAGCCTCATCCTGAGGGTGGGATGTTGTTGTCCGTTACTGGGTTTTGGAATTTGTCAGAGTCCATGAGTCTTAATGATCAGATCAGGATCACTAGTCTTTCTTGTTGCCTGGGCACTGGAAGTTCTCTGACCATTGCTCTAATGAGGTGATGGTCTGTCCAAAACAATGGCTGTATTGTGATGTATTCTATCTTGACATCTAAGCTGAAAATCAGGTCCAGGATGTGACTGACTGTGTGGGTTGGACCAGAGTTGACCTGTGAAAGTTCTAGGGAGGCAAGTGACTAGATGAATTTTTGAGATTTTGCAACTTAGGCCTTATTGATATAAGTGTTGAAATTTACCAAAATGACAAGGCTGAGGTATTTCAACACCACCACCAATAAACTATCAGTAAACTCCTGTATGAATCCTTTTGTCTATAACTGTCTAGAATTCTACTTGTATTATAGATGGCATAGGTTGTACCCCCTTTGTTAAGGCTGCCTATCTCTTTCCACAAGAAAATTCTGTTTTCAGCTGCTCATAATTTTGCCAGGCTTAAACCAATTGGGCTGAATTTTTCTATTTTATATGAATCAGCCTCAGGCAGACAATTTTTTTTTTTTTTAAGTTTTAGCTAAAACAGTTTAGAAAATAAAATAGTGAAAAAATACCTTTTGCCAAAGTATAAAAAAAATGTTTTTACCTACATTTTGTCCAGAAGATGTAGCATCTACATGCTTTAGTGAGATATGAAATGTGGCAGGGGTTTCATGGGTACCTTTAATTATGGCAATTCTTAATTTGGTCCTTGACTTCGCAACTTTAATGTTTTTAACATAGTTTCTTGGATGCAATTATATTATATACTTTTAATTGACAAGGTCCATAATACGCAAAGAGCAAACCAGGCCCCTGTCCAACTCAGACTGAAATTCATGAAAGTATTTCTCTTGTCTTTGTTGGAAGTTGGATCAGGCCTTTACAGATAAGCACAAGAAGATAGGATTAAAGTTGATCTTTCAGTCTAATTTCTGAATGTCTTGGCTTTGGGGAATTTTATTTCACAACCTTAACATCGCATTTCTTGACATTTTAGTGCTTGTTTTCTCAAATTTAATTTTCCATTGTACATTTTTTACATTAAATGTGTACATAAAAATAGAAATAGGAATATTTTGCAACAGTGTTCTTGTCCAGCTTATCAATTCATACATCAAATATCGCCTACACCGGTCTTTTTCATAGATTCAAAGTTGAGTAGAGACCACTGTGATTATATAGTCTGACAGTCTACATAACATAAGCCATAGGACTTCCCAAAAATAATTTCCTATAACAATAGCATATCTTTTAGTATCGTAAGGAATTACTATTTCCCTCCCTTAGGCTGACTCCACTTCATTTATTTATTTCAGTTCTAGAAGGCTTTGCTTTTAAAACAAATCTGTTCAGTTGCAGTTTTTAATTGACTGGAGGGTTTAGATGTTGTAGCAGCTCCTGAATTATTAACAGATCAATTTAGTCCCTCTAAGGCAAGGTTGCTAAAATCAAACCACATCTCTGCACGCACATGCACACACACAAAAGAATCAGGTCATGTTCATGTAAAACATTCTTCACATTCCTTGTCTTTACATTTTCAAAGCTAAGACACCCTAAATTCATATTTGTTTCTCTTCTGCGAGGTATGCTATTTTAATACAGTGGAGACCTATTTTAGCAAGCAGCATCAGAACATAGCATACCTGATGCTATAAGGCCAGGGGCGGCCAGTCCATATAGGCGAACTAGGCAGTTGCCTAGGGTGCCAAGTTAAACGGGGTGCCAGATTCGAGGGAAAAAATCAAATTAGAAAAAAATGAAAAAAAAGAAAAAGATAAAAAATACAAAGAAAATAACGAAGATGTCATTATTTCAATTCCCGTGCAATTACGGAGGCAATATGAATTATAATTCATTTCTCTACATTTCTGATCATTTATTAATATGTCAAATCTTTTATTTACTGCAAAAATAAATAATCTTTTAGCAATTTTTTTTCAATTTGCGACGTAGGGTCAAGATGACCCACTCTGCAATTTTGATAAGCAATAACTCAGCCACAGTGAAACACATCCGCCAGCAGCAACAGCTGCAATGCTACTGACACCTAACTCGAAAATAACATCGCATAGCCAGAAATTCATGTAGAGCGGAGATATCATGAGTTGATACATGTCAAACAATCATTTTAACACACATCGCAGGTAGGTGGTTAAGAATCGAGTGAATACTGTGGAAAATTGTGTTTCTTGGTGCCAAAGAATAAAGAATAATGTCTTTCAGTATTATAAATCCAAAATGTGAGTATTTTTAATTGTTATTAAATCTTAGCATTATTATCAGGCTGTATAATTATGATCTTTTCTTTGTTATAATTGGTTCACATGTAATAAATAAGGTCCATAAAAGAAAAGTAACAGCGTTTTAATGCTTAATAGACTATGAAAGTGATGATGTCACACTCCAAGCGGGTAACCATGAGGAAGGGAATTACTTTCCAAATAACCGGTTTCAGGTTATAATGTTGAAAGAGGTCATTTTGTTTCCGTGTAAATGATGTAACTAACTATTTTAATAAGTAAGTGAGTGTATGTTACTAATCATTGAACCTTTAAGCAGTGAAAAGAAGTGTTGGGATGGCTGCAGTGTGGTTTACATCACCAACCGTGTGGTGTGTCAGCCATCCTTAATGCTATAATGCTTGCAGTCGGGAGCACAGTACATCATATTCAAATGCCCTGTGGCAAAAAGAGGAAAAAGAAAATCCTCAGGAGTTGAGTATCATAAACGAAAGGCTGGGAAGGAAAAGGACCAAACAAAACAGCAGGAATCCTTCCTGAAATATCTTATCTTTAATCCAAATAAAGATGAAAGCAGTTCACAGCATCCAGATGAAGGAAGTTTACTTCGAGATGAGGGTAGCTCACATCCACAAAAAAGCAGTTTGGAAACTCAAGATGATGGAAACTTCTAGATGAAGGCAGCTCACAGCATCAGACTGATATGGAAGTGGAGAAAATTTATTCACCTTCAGAGACACATGCAGAAATTGAAGTAAATGAAGTAGAAGGAAGAAAGAATGAGGAAATTACAAACAAGTTACAGTATGAGGACCCAGCTTCATAGCCCAAATGTGATGACAGTGTGCAGCAAATTCTCGTGGAACATGGACCCGAACAAGTTCATGAATTTCCCTTCCCTAAGGATGGAAATAAAAGAAAATTCTCTGCTCAGCATTACAAGAGGAAACTCATTAATTGGGAAGAAATTAATCCAAACTGGTTACAATATTCAGTGTCGAAGGACTCTGTGTTTTGCTTTTGCTGTAATTTGTTTAGAAATCAAGCAGCTGGTACATCACTTACTGAAAATGGTTCAAAGGACTGGAAAAACATATCTTCAATTCTCTCTTCACATGAAAGAATAAAGAACATTTGGAATGCTTTCAAAATTGGAAAGAACTTGAATTATGATTGAAAAAAAGGAAAAACTATTGATGAAGAAAATTCATGTGTTATCAAGAAAAAAGAAGAATATTGGCAACAAATATTAGAGTGTCTGATTGCATTAGTAAGAGTTCTTGGTGGGCAAAATTTAGCATTCCACAGCCATGGTAGAAATGAAAAATTATACACTCAAGGTAATGGAAACTTTTTAAAATTTTTTGAATACCTAGCTTAGTTTGATCCAGTCATGAAGGAGCATCTATGTAAAATAACTTATCATGAAACACAGGTTTGATACTTAGGAAAAAATATGCAGAATAAACTGATTCAAATCCTAGCAAATGCCATTAAAAAGAAAATTATAGAAGCTGCCCATTCTGCAAAATACTTTTCAATAATACTGGACTGTACTACAGATGTGAGTCATGTTGAACAAATGACGATGATCATTCATTTTGTGGATATGGAAAAGTCTGCAGATGAAGATAATGTTGAAGTGCTCATAAAGGAACATTTTTTGGGTTTTGAACCACTGAAGGAGATGACCAGAGCATTTATGACTGAAACTATTCTACAAGAGCTTGAAACAATGTTATTATCTGTTGAAAACGTATGTGGCCAAGGCTATGATAATGGGAGTAATATGAAGGGTAAAGACAATGGTGTGCAAAGGAGAATGATGGAAATCAATCCTAGGGCCTTTTTCGTTCCTTGCAGTGCACATTCTCCGAATTTGATTGTCAATGATGCTGATAGCTGCTGTTTGGAGGCAAGCAGTTTCTTTGACCTGGTGCAACATGTTTATGTGGTTTTTCTCAGGCTCCACATGCCATTGGGAGATTCTGACTCGCAATGTGAATTCTCTAACTGTGAAACCACTTAGTCAGACAAGATGGGAGAGTCACATTGATGCTTTGAAGCCTCTTCGCTATGAACTTGGAAACATTTATGATGCCCCTAATTGAAATTTCTGATGGTACAACCTTTACTGGATCATCTGGCAATACAGCACATTCAGATGCAGAAGCTCTTGCAAATGGCCTTTCCAAGTTCAAATTTGTGACTTCACTCATTTTGTGGTATAATATCCTTTTTGAGACTAACCTCACTAGTAAGCAGCTTCAGGAAAAGAACTTGAACATACATTCTGCTATTAAAAAACTGCAGCAAACTAAAAATATTCTGGAGGAATTCAGAAGTGATGAAGGGTTTGAAAGAACATTGGTAGATTCTGTTGAGCTTGCTGAAGAAATAGACTTTCCAATCAAATTAAAACTACAGCCAGTTGTCATTAGGCAAAAGAAACAGCATTTTTCATATGAAGACCGAGACACCCACATCGAGAACCCAAAACAAAGGTTCAAAGTGAATTTCGACTTCACAGTCCTTGATACTGCTATTCACTTGGTTGACAGAAGATTTCAACAGGTGGAGCAGCTAGAGTCAGTATTTAGCTTTCTATATGATATCCACAGCTTGCAAAAGAAAACAGCAAAACAGATAAGAGAATTTTGTATAAAACTGAAGTCAGCATTGACTCATGAAAATTCAAGACATTGATGTTACAGATTTGTGTAGTGAGCTTCAGGCTTTTTCAAGATGAATTAAGAAACATTCCACTCCTGAAGAAGTACTGAAGTTTGTTTGTGAAAATAAACTCACAATTTTCCAAATATTTTTATAGCTCTATGCATTCTTTCAACTTTGCCAGTTTCCGTAGCTAGTGGGGAATGTAGCTTCTCAAAGTTAAAATAGATAAAAAGATATCTGCGTTCAACAATGGTTTAAGAGAGACTTGTTGGACTTGACACAATGTCAATAGAGCATGAAATAGCTGGAAAACTCAATCTAAAAGAACTAGTAACTGAATTTTCAAAACTTAAAGAAAGAAAAGTCATGTTTTAAGAGCACAGAGTGTTTTTTATTTGGAGTGTTTTGTAAATACAGGTTAAAGTTCATTGAAGAGTTTTCTTATTTCTTTCTATATTGGATGTGGTGGTAATGGTAGTTAAAGCAGAATAGCGTAATGGATGATTTGGGATGTGTAATAATAAAATTTATAATATTTTAGTGCATTTTTATTTTAAATCGGACTGAAATATCATCTAGCTGTCATGTACAAATCTAGTCTGAAAATTTTGTGTCTCTATTTTATCTGAGCTCAGAAACATTGGTTGGACAGACAGACGGATGGACAAACCGAATAATTAAGCCTCTGGTTAAAAAGAAAACGCTTAAAAAACATTAAAAAGAAAAAAAGGGTAAAATGTTTCCCAGTTTACCAAAAACCTCAGCCTAGATCTGCCCTTGGGGTTTGGGGGTGGGGGGCACCAACTGCATGGTTCGCCTAGGGCACCAATTGCTGGTGGTTAGTCTAGGGCCGCCCCAGTATAAGGCTGCAATTTTGTTAAATCTGGAGAAACAGAGTGCTATTACACTAAAAATGACTGAAATATGAGGGTCAGTTTTTAAGAGACTTGAGCCCATAACTAGGCAACCAAAATCGGGGGAGCCATTGATGTTACAAGAAGGCATGAAAAATTAATTGCATTTTTTAAAATACTAAGTCCAGTTTCCTGAATTTTAGAAATTTTTAGAACAAGATTTTAGGAAATAAATGACAGAACTCATATACAATATATATGAAATTCTAGATGAACAGTTAACTATCTTCTATAAGGACAGGTTTCAGAGTAGCAGCCGTGTTAGTCTGTATTCGCAAAAAGAAAAGGAGTACTTGTGGCACCTTAGAGACTAACCAATTTATTTGAGCATAAGCTTTCGTGAGCTACAGCTCACTTCATCGGATGCATTCAGTGGAAAATGAATCTGATTAAGTGAGCTGTAGCTCACGAAAGCTTATGCTCAAATAAATTGGTTAGTCTCTAAGGTGCCACAAGTACTCCTTTTCTTTTTATCTTCGATAAGGAGTCACAGTCAACTTAAAAATAACCTTTTGGTGTTCTTTTTACCTACCAAGATTTCAAGCCAGACCTAAGATTACTGTAACTGAAAGGAGACAGTAATAAACTGGGGAGAAATTCTCCATCCATTTGAAAACACTTCAATTGACTGACTATCAATGGGAAAAAGTGAAAGTCAATATGTACAACTTCCCCAAGGGCTTGTGTGGATCCTTCCTATTCATAAAAATATTTCTTTCTTCTTTGTTGGTATGCAAAAATGTTACTGTAAAACCATATTAACCAGTAAAAGGATGTACAGGCAAATATAGTACCTGAAACTACTGTAAGTCCTTTTTTGGAAAGTGCTTGATTCTTTAAATGCCATTAATAACCTGAATATTCATTAAACATGCACCAACAACCTTGGGCAATTCTATACCAACAAGCAGATCCTCTTTATCCTAGCCCCTCAATGAACTCAGACTCCTAAGGTCTTTTCTTCATTAGAATCATTAAACTCACTCAGTTGCTATTCTGTCCTCTAAGTGCGCCATTACTCACCAGGAGCTTCAGGCTTCTAGTTGTGGCTCTGCAACTAACTCATTGTGTGGCAATGGACAAGACACTTTACTGCTCCGTGTTCCTTTTTTTTCCATCTTTAAAATAAGGACATCTCCTCACAAGCGTGTTGGGAAATGTCCATACAGTGCTTTGAAAAGCTCAAGTTCTCTGAGATTTTTTTAAAAGTGAAAACTTTCATTCTAAATAAATAAGCACCTACCCGGAACAGCTGGTAGATCAAATTGAGAAACACATTCTATCACCAGGTGTTTTTACTCTGGAATTAATCAGTTGCTGATGAATTGGGCATGCTTGCTGAATATTTGTGTTCATTAAGTAAAATGACGATATTAAACAGCATTTGGAAACAACATATTACAATATACTAGGAAAAATGCACAGTACCAGTTAAACTGTCAATACTCTTTTCTTTAAGAAGGTTGCTTTCAGACACAGCATGAGTGGAAGGCCCTGTTTTTAAACATAGAACAGATTGTGGACTTTTCAGTTCTCATCACTTGTACAGTGTCAGGCTGTAGGCAAACATATGCAGTGTACAGGTCAAATGGCCCCCAACTTAAGTTATATAACTAGTTGAACCAATTAAATCAAGCAGGAAGTCTTGCCAGATTTGACCTATAACCATATAGTAGCCCACACCATTGTGGGAATCTTGTTCGATGTAGACTCATTCATAGGAAAAGCTCACATGCACCTGCCTTCGGAGGACTGGGAGCCACCAGGAAAGGGTCACCTTTGAGAATGGCTAGTAGCTGTCAGAGCCCTGCCTGTGGATCAGCCAATTATACTGAACCCTCACACAGCTGTCCTCCTCATTTTTGGTAAATACATTTCAGCCCCATCCCAGCACGTGCACTTGGAGCCATCTGTTTCCCCAAATTGTCCTTAATCAGCAAGGGCAATCCAATGGGATGTAAAAAGCAATTTGAAGTTAATTTTTATTACATTAGTGCTTAAAGGTCACACCCAACACTGGGGTCAGTGCCAGGCCAATAGTAAGACAATCTCTTCTCCAGAGATTTCAGTCTCAGACTGGGATTTGCAAAGAATCCAAAGATAGATAAGTATTCAAATCCCACTGAATGTCAATGGAATTTGGGTGCCTAGCTCCCTCAGGAACTTTTGCTTGTCTTTCCCTATGTAGGTTGGGCTTTCAAAGGGTGGGAGAAAAGAAACATTATCCCCATTTTACACATGGAGAACTTAGTCACAGAAAGATAAGTGGCTCGGCTGAGGTCCAACAAGAAGTCTATGGTGGAGCAAATAATTGAACCCAATCTGCTGAATAAGAGTCCATTGTCTCAACAACAAGACCATCATTCCTCTCCAGGCAATAAAGAAAGATGAATACATACAGTCTGCTTCTCTTTAGATTCTCTTCCTCCCACCAGATGCTCACTGCCTGATTATTTTAAGTATATAGGATGCCCTAATTTAATAGTTTGGCCAGGGGCTCTCATCAATTCGAACTGTCACTGCAACTTCTCCTCTCTCTCTTAAAAGATGATGTAACTCCAACAAAGTCATGAGAATTGCACCAGCTTTCCCCACATCTTAATCTTTGTGTCTATTTGTATCTTACTAATGAGTACACAACTAGGGTGATCAGGGACATGACAACCTTGCTTCCTTTGTAAGGGGTAAGAAAGTTGCATTTTACAAACAGTTCTAGGTAAAACTTTTTTTTTGATTCACAGAAAAAAACTGAGAATACTCACACTGTTAATGGAATTTCACAAGTAATATTTTAAGACAAAATTTTTTTTGTTGGGAGAACATCTTGCATAGACATAGCGCAATGTAGACAGCACTGTACATTTACCTAAACTATGTCTACTTCAGTTACATAATTTACATAACTGAAGTAAGGTAACTTAGGTTGACTTACAGCTTTAATGTAGACCAGCCCTAAATGACTTGGCCAGGTCATATAGTCTGTAGCAGAACAGAAAATTGAACTCGGGTATCCAAAGTCACAGGCTAGCATCCTAATCACTGAGCCATTCTTCACCTCTGTGTCATCTTCTAGAAGAATGTAGGGATTATTTCCTGCATAAATATATAGTGTAAACAAGCAATTGACATAATGACATCTTTGACATAATGCCACAGATAACATCTGATACTTCTGCAATCTGAGGAAAGAGAGTTGTTTTGATCAGAAGATTGTGGCCACATAAAGATAAGGCCAGAGAACATCCATGGCTGAATGTGTCTGAATCTTTCACTGCTGAATGCTGTGTGTAATTTTTTTGAGATGTTTGGGAGGAACAGATTAGCATATGTAGATAACTGATTGTGATATTTAAAAGGAAAATTTAAATGAATGTATAATTTTGGGGGTTTCTAATGGAAGGATATACTTTTGAGTTTCTGACTTTGGAGCAATTTCTTCTTAGGTAGGCTTGAAAACTCTCAACTTAGTCTTCACCACAGAGGAAATTAGAGATACTGTATACCAAACCTGGACTTGGTCTTTTCTGGTAATAAAGATGAGGCACTAGCACTGACTGCGGTATAAAGAAGAGGTGGTAGAAAAAATTTGGGACTATTTTTCCCCAAAAAAAGTAGTTTTTTTTAATGGAACTGTAAGTTCATTTCTTGGCCAGTTATGGGCAAGCTATTACAGACCAGAAAGACATCTTTCTGGTGGCAGATTATCCCACATCCACCCAGATGATGGCAGTTTCTTGCACCTTACAGAGAAGCATCTGGTGCTGGCCAATGTTGGAGACACAATATCAAATTAGATGTCCATCCAAGTCTGATCAAGTATGACAGTTCCTATGATCCTATTGTTTGGGACAATGTTATTGGGGTCAGTGGTAAAAATGCATTTGTTGAAAGTAATGTCACTACACTGTAGCACAGCTGCTATAGGTTGTGAGCACATGGATACTTTGAAAAGGGGAACATTAGAAAGAAATCAAGGGTCTTTTGTAGACAGTCAAATTAATGGAATTAATTAATTAATTTTATGGAATTTTTGAACTAAAGTTTCAGTAGCAAAAGTCAAATGAAATAGTTACTACTCTATAAAATCCATTTAAAGGCAAGAAGGATGAAGCCCTTCAAATAACTTCAAACCACCACTAGATCCTTATCCCAGTTTGTTTCTTTATTATGTGTAAGACATTTTTTGTGATTTACTATATTGAGCGATATGCAGTGCAATATCTTAATGTGCTTTTTAAACAAGATGCGACTTACAGCTGCATTCACAGAGCTATGGTGATTCATGGATCATAAATGCTTAGGTTAGATCAGCAGACAGGGCCTCGACTGTATGGACACAGTGTGATACATTCACTGAACTCCATCTAAAATAATAAAACTTTTTTTTGTAGCTTTATAGCAAAAGGCTCTTCATTTTCAGTTTTTATTTTGTTTAAAACTTCCTGGGAATTTCTGCATTTATTCTAAACTTTAAAACAGGTTTAAAAAAACAGTAAAACCCAAAAATGAAGGGCAGAGTGTGGGGCTGGGGGAGGGTGTCCAGTACTCAGAGGGGGCAGCGTGTGGGGGAGTGAGGGTGCCCGATTACTCATGCTGTAGCGGTTGAAGAAGCCTGCCCCTTGCAGGCCGGTAGCTGCTGTGGGTCAGGTGGTCCTGGCTTTCCTGCCTGTCTCACTCCCCCACAGCAATTTCCCTATTTTAAATTACCTTAGCCACACAAAAAAACCTAATGAAAATAAGGCAAAATCATAAAATAAAATTTAAAAAAAAATCCATGCAGTTAGAACTACCTTTTCAGGAAAAGCCTTATATGCCATCTGTAAAACTTGTTTTTTTCCCAAACTCATCCTATCTTGTGTTATCACTTGCCCTTTAAAAGGGGGATAAAATGGATGAGGAAATATTATACTTTAATATTTAAAATCACAATTCCTGATTTTCTTAACTCCATACAGCCTGCTTTCTTCAATTTATCAATCAATATGACATTCCTATGCTATGGTATTTAGCAAAAGCTTACATACACAAGTGCTTAAGTTCATATTCTACAGTTTCCCACGCCTGCCCACAAATACCATTTTTAATAGACCATCAAATACTACAAAATCACTGGGAGTGATGTCACTGGGAGTTTTGCCTGCATAAGGAGTGCAGAATTGGGCCCTAGTTTATTTTAAACATAGATTGCGTCCCTATGAAATGGTTTGAGTTTAAACAAACAACATGGAAAATACAGCAGCAAGTACAGTTATGGATTGATCCCTGACTCAACCAGTTAGCTTGTCAGAATTTCATTTCATTCAGAATATTACAGTAATAAACAGCAAATTATTTTTCTACATGATGATATCCCTTATTAAAATGGCATCCTCCTAATTGTTTTATTAAGTAGATAATAATTAATTTATGTCTTGCCTATGGAATATGTTGAATATATAGACCTCCCATCCTAATACGTTTTCCAGTGAAGGAAAGACCTAATACATCCAAAGTGTCCAGGTGTCCCTATTCTCACTGACAAATATTAGCTGGAAGGAAATATTTTTGTTTTCCTTCTAAAAGCATATAGAACATGTTAGTATGTAGTGTCTCCTTTTCATAAGTGTCTTCCTTTGTTTTATTAATTGCATTTACCCTTATTTCTTTAATTGAGTAATTCAGACAACTTTTTGCAGATGTATTCTATAATAAGGGGAGGATTTAAAAAATCCATTTTTCCTTTGGGGGGGTTCTCTCTATACACTTCTAAATTCCTAAATATTGAAGTTGCATATTCCTCTTCTTAATGACTGTAGAGACATAATCTCCTGATTACCTGATTTCATTGTACTTCTCAGGATGAGGGAATTTTCTACTACTGGATGTCCTCTGAAAATTTCTAATGATCTTAAATTGTGCCTTTTGACAACTCAAGGGGAAAGCTTTTCAAAGGAGACAGTTATGTCTAGTCAATAGTTAATCTGATGGAAATGGATATTAGCAGTGTTTCTGTCTTTGTCCACCTCAAAGCTCGAGTTTCCATCAGTAGTATAGACTTTACTAGGAGAAGACAATGCTGTTTGACCTTTTACATATCACTTTTCTTTCAAAACAAAACACTATTCTCCTTCTACAAGTGTTAAAAGTAATGATCCTCTATTCATCTTGGGTCATCCAGATAAATGGAATGAAGCTGGAATAAAAGTGTTTTGCTTCACCCTAACAAAAATGTTCTAAACAAATCTTTAAGCTGTCTCAACCTCAGGGCCCTTACATGCACACAGCCAGTACATAGTTGGCTACTGCAGTAGAACGGTAGATGTCGCCTGCTGGTTCTCTTCAACATAAGGTTTGGATATTGTGGATTTGTATTGTTCTTGAATCAAGAGTTCATACCCGAAGTAGCCTCACACACATTGAACAAGATGAGTAAAAAGAGTCTTAGAAGACTGTCTGTGACAGTCCTAAGGAGGAGCAACTCCACATCATGCAGGGCACTGGATGATGACCTCTCGAGGTCCCTTCAAGTCCTACAATTCTATGATAACCATCTCTGAGGGGAATGAATGAAGCTATCTGAAAGTAACTCTGTCCACCCCTACCTGATCCTGCAGTCATGTCAGCCACATCCCACGAGAAATGGCACTGAAAATTACCAATAGATCTAACAAGCATAGGAGCATGGACATACGATTGATGTTGGTCTGAGGACCACTATAGCACTATATAATTTAATTTAATTTAATTTAGGCTTAAATAGAGACTGGGAGTGGCTAAGTCATTATGCAAGGTAGCCTATTTCCCCTTGTTTTTTCCTTCCCCCCCCCCGACGTTCTGGTTAAACTTGGATTTATGCTGGAAGTGGCCCACCTTGATTTTCATGCACAGTGTGGGGAGAGTGGTCAGTTTGGATGAGCTATTGCCAGCAGGAGAGTGAGTTTGTGTGTGTATGGGGGTGGGGGAGTGAGAAAACCTGGATTTGTGCTGGAAATGGCCCACTTTGACTTTCATGCAGGTTGTAAGGAGAGTGGTCACTTTGGATAGGCTATTACCAGCAGGAGAGTGAGTTTGTGTGTGTGGTTTTTGGAGGGGGGTGAGGGGGTGAGAGAACCTGGATTTCTGCAGGAAATGGCCCACCTTGATTATCATACACATTGTGAAGACAGTGGTCACTTTTGATGGGCTATTACCAGCAAGAGAGTGAGTTTGTCTGTGGGGGGGCGGAGGGTGAGAAAACCTGGATTTGCTGGAAATGGCCCAACTTGATGATCACTTTAGATAAGCTATTACCAGCAGGAGAGTGGGGTGGGAGGAGGTATTGTTTCATGGTGTCTGTGTATATAATGTCTTCTGCAATTTCCACAGTATGCATCCGATGAAGTGAACTGTAGCTCACGAAAGCTCATGCTCAAATAAATTGGTTAGTCTCTAAGGTGCCACAAGTCCTCCTTTTCTTATAGCACTATATATCATTTCCATTGCATATCAAGGCCTGAAGCCCAAAAGACTAGAGGAAATCACATACCAGTGGAGTAAGCCTGTTGTCACAATCTTCTTAATAACCTTGCCCAAAGAGGGAGGTGAGAGACCATAATAAGTGATTATTTCTTAAAATGACCACTGAATTTAGAAGTTGACAAAAGCTTGTTTGAAGGAGGCATTAACAAACTTCCAGAGAACAGGAGTTTGTACGATGGAGTCACCCACCCAGAAAGTAAGGGATTTCATCCTTTTTATTCTTTAAATATAAATTAATATAGTTGCATATAAATAAATAAGTAAAATACAAGAACAAATCAAAGACAAAACCTCAGAGCAGAACTCTAAGAAGAATAGCATCACTCTTTCATTTAGCTAATATGCAATAGCTTACTCTATACTGTGTAGCATGTTCACTACTCAGAGAGGCTTTTTTCCTTACTCCTCCAGTTCAGGAGAGCTTTTACCCTTCAACCATTGGTTATGCCCCACAAGGTTTTGCGAAAAGGAGAAAAGTCTCTTCCTCTTTCAGCTCTTGCAGATGAGCTTGATAATTTATCCCAGGTGTTTCTTTTTATGTGCCAGCTCTGGACCTCATTTTTAGCTTAGGCTTGTAGAAACTAATCAATCTAATATGAGTGCAAAGACGACAAGTCTAAAAGTCAGGAGATGTGTGACTGGTAACAGGGGAAAAGGTTGAAACTTTCTCTACACACTTGTTCACATAACTTCATTTATACCGTGGAGAGAGATGCCTTAAATTCCTAAAAAAATTCACACATTGCCCTTGTTTATAAAGATCATCTGGGATCAATTACTAAGAGTCATAATGGATGGTTACATCAGCCTTCTGGACTCAGACACATACATATCTCCACTGACAATGGACACTGGTATTCTCCTTTGGATTTCACCAGCCACGGGTCTGTTTCACACGTGATAAAATGAATTTCATCCAAATACGGTTCATGTTCCTAAAGGGTCTAATTATGGAAGCAAAGCAGCTTGCACAGATGTTCAGTGCCCTTTAAGGAGTGCATTTTTCTGTATGAATAATATAGTGACTGTTTTCAAAGAATTATGCGTGCATTTAGACATGCTCTACATGAGTCAGCTTTCAGCCTGCTTAAAATGTGAGCAGGTATAGATTCTGGCAACTTGTACAGCTCAGTGGCTATATAAAGGAATCTCAGAGTGTCATTCTGCTATACTGCCCACTTGTCGCTCTTGTATTTCAGTTTCACACCAGCATCTTTTTTGCATCTGTTGCAAGGAATATTGAAATTAGGGCCTGGATACTCAGCACCTGGATTCAAGTGGAAGGGACCAGGGGAACATTAAACTGCAGCATTAACCACATGATGACCACATAGTAGTTGAATGAGATGAAAATGTGCCTGCTTGTGCCAGTTTCCTTACAATACATCATTCTCCCCCAAAATTTATTTTCCTGTGTATAAGACATTTCCTTTCTGGACTCATCAACTGCCTGACATGGCCTCACCACAAGGCAGCACATCCAAACATTGTTAATAGGTTTTTGAATCTCATAAACACCTTCCTGAAAGGGGACTCTGCCTTTCCACAGCACTGAATGTTCTAGTCTCTGGCAGATAAACCACTCCATAAGTGGGGAGGTGTTTACCCTGATAAGTTTGGACTGGAACTATTTATACTAATTATAACCACAGAAGATACCCTTTCCACAGCTTCAGCGTATCTTGCTACACTGTTGACTGTGACTCATGGCTAAGCTAGAGGAGTGAATGGCAGAGCATTTCTCCATCCTGAGAAGGCAAGAGCTATGATTAACTGGTACATGTGCTAATTCACCCTGGTTTAACTTTTTGGCTTGACAACTGAGTGGTCCCTTTGTGGATTAATAGACCCAATAGTTCATTTGTGCCCAAGACAACTGAACTGCAGTTATGTAAAAACTAATAGATTTGGCTTTAGTATTTCCTTAAATGCAGCTTGTTTCTTGTCACTCTGCGTTATTATTCTTTATAGGTACTCTGGTAGATACAGAACCAATGAAATCCAGCCCTCATGACTCCATCTCCATGTCCACATAGAAAGAAAGAAAGAAAGAAAGAAAGAAAGAGACAACCTGGACCCAATGGGGGTCTGAATGGTGGTCATCTCTATCTCTGCATCTTGTGCTTACAATTGCCAGAACTACAACTGAACTGTGCTAGTCAGGCCCTGCAGAATTCTAAATATACTATAAGATGTTCATCCCCATAACCACAGCCACAAACCAGTAGTGTGAGAATGCTTTGCACATGTGCAGCCACTGCACCTTAAAATCTATGCACATCTTCTGCCTGCTTTCCCCCAAAAATATCAGTACATTTCAGGATTCGAGCCCTTGGAAAGCTCTTGAAATTGGTCCAAAATATCTGTTTATTATGACCACTGATAGTTAGATTCAGCCCTGCAATTATATCTTAATTCTCATCTTTAACATAGATGTATCCTGGGAATGTTATTTGATTATGTAGGATTGCCTCCTAGTCCCCTGCTCTGAACAAGTTCAGGGTAGGCTGTCCCACACAAAAATATTTACTAATAAATAACCTAGCACTCTTAAAATGTCTTTGTATTATAATAACCACTCTCAACCCAATACAGACATTATCATACAAGTGACCCATAACGTAGTATAAGTTGTCTTCATCCCAGTCCTCTGCTTGAACCCCCGACGCTGTTTTCTTATAGTCAGCAGGTGCAGAAAAGTTTCCATATACCAGTAAACAAGTGAGGGAAGATAAGTTCTGGTGCTGTGAAAAGAAGGCAGCTGGGATTTCCAGCTTTGTTTCCTTTCTTAAAACCTGTAAGAATAAGTTAATTTTCCAGTTTCCTTGGTAACCCTTCTGTGAAAGGGAGGATACTAGTAGAGATTGTGAGGAAGGAAAGATCTGATGAAAAAATACAGTTTCAAATATTTCTTCAAGAAAGTGAGTTAAAAATGCTTAGCTCCATTAAGACAAACTTTTGGTTTCAGGGGTTTAACATTTCTCCCGATCAGTTTCAATGCAATCTAACTCTTCTTCAGAAATCAGAAATACTTAGCATGATTCCCCTCCACCCCTGAACAAACAAACACAGGTGTCTCATAATTGCCTCTATATGGAGGATCGTATTAGTATGGACCACAAATAATTTACTGTAGCATGCTTCAGTAGAAGAATGGTCATCACAGCTGCACACCACAAGGGCATCTACACTAACTATGGTCAGAAAGGAATTGACCAGAAGAGTGGTGGGAACACATGTACTACAGCTGTGTGAAGAAACAAACCTGTGTGGACCTAAGACTTTAGGCTTCAACCCTAGGAGCAGGAATACATGGAGATCAGTCTTTTTCAAGTTATTTTCCCCCATCCCCAGATTTTTATTTATTTATTCTAGGTTAGAGAAAGGTAACTATCCAGTGCTACAACTGCAGTTGCAATCTATAAAATAATGCGTACAGAATTCTATTTAGAGTGGTATCACCATACAAACCCTCCCAAGCACACCAAAACTAAAAAAACTCTTCCCTTGTAACCTTTTTGTTGCTTTCTCAACTCATCTCCTCACAGAAACCCTGGGAAAGTAGATAGGTCCTACCAAATGCTTGAGTCAACAGACAAATGTTCTAAATCAGGGAGGGAATGAGCTCTAGACCAGAGATCCTTTCACATTGAAAATGCCCTGCTAGCAAGGAGCTCTCAAAGACTGCTAATTTGAGTGCCTGAGGCAATTGCCATGGGACTGTGAAAAGAGGCAGTCTCTAAAACTTTAACCTGTACCCAGAAACATACTAGAAACTAATTCAGACTTCAGGGCATAGGTATCTTGCCAGGATGCATCCATAAGGAAGCTGGAAGCTGCATTCTGCACCAGTGGAAGTTTTAGGTCTAGAGAGTCATATCTAGGCAGAGTGCATTACAGAAATCCAGCCTGGATTCCTTGGTGAACAATTACGTATGCAAAAATTCCTCTACTACAGGACAAGTGATAACTTGAACCTCCCCTGGAAACAATTGAATCTGATTTTTTCTAAGCAATTTCAAAAACTTTACTGATTCCAATGAAATGGTCAAATAATTTGATGAACAAAAAAACATGTCTCAATTTTTAAATCATTCACTCTATACAGGTAAGTAGCAACATTAGGTGCTCTATTTCAGGGGGTGGTCATCCCTGCCCATGCTAGCCCTAGGTCTGACTGGCTCCGGTTGATAGCACCTGACAAGGTCCCCTGCTCAGGGTACTGAGTGAAGGCAAAAGCAGACCCAGTGAATGAGATCCAAGCTAGTGAAGTTAGTGGTAGTGAAGGTGAATGACTGGAGATGCACAGGGCAGAAGAGGAGCTAGATCTTCAGAATCGTCATCCACATCCTCAGGAGCCAATGTTATCTGGCAGAAGAATTCCCAAGAAGGGGGATGGTTCACTCCCTCCATTCCCCCAAAAGCATCTCCCGAGTCCCAGAGAGGCAGAGCAAAATAAAGGGGCAACCAGCCATGACAAACTGCAATAACAGGACCAGGGATAACCCCCCTGTTATTACCAGCTCCCAGAGAAGGAACATGGTTTGCATGCATATGATGGGCATGACCCAAACTCCGCTCAGGGAAGGCACAGCCCTGATGCCCCTAACTCCCCAGAAGTCCAAACTAGACCTCAAAGGTGCATTCTATGTTGACACATGCAATGTGTTAATACTGAATGGTACTGCATACCAAACAGCCCTTGCCAAATGACTCACCCACTACAAGATTGTAATCTCTGGCATCACAGAGGCTTGCCTGCCACAAAATGATCAAATCCCAATGGAAGGATTCCATTTCTACAGGACACACCATATTCAAGTTGTGGTGCTTGTTATTGGACAACCTCTAGCACAGACTTTAACCATGTGAAACCCCAGCTCCCCACACTTAATTTATGCTCGACTTCAACACGGGCATGGACACTTATCTTTCATTGTGGCTTATGCACCACTAGAAGATTCACCATCTGTGGAAAAAAAGACACATTCTACCACCAACGAGCAGCAAACATCGAGTCAACCCTGCCACATGACACACTGCTCATGCCCAGAGATTTCAGTGTTGTGACTGGCTGTGATTGAACCGAGTATGAAAACATGATATTGTAATAGTAGGATTTTAGTGGTATTATTTAAAAACAAAACTAGAGTTTTACAAACCAGGAGTGTTGGTTTAGGTCCTAAACACTCCACATATTTATACAATTTATTTATACACGCATTCTTTTTTCTTAACATCCCTTACACTGCTTTAATTTTTACACAGCTGTACATAGATTACATTTATATATATTTGGGGGCAGTTAAGTTCCAGTGGAAACCCCTTACGTTCTTCTAGAAAATTTGACTAAATTGTTCATAGTCAAATGATTTAAATCAGATTGTCTCTTTGCCTGGCTTACTTACAGACATTCCTCTGGAAAAGGGCCCATTTTTCCTTAAGAATGTCTGCCAAGAAACCAAGAATTCTCTTTCAATAACACTTTTCCTTTTTAACATTTTTACAATGTTCAACTGCTTAATTCCCTCCAGCCTCTGCAGAGTTATCGTCTCACTCTCTTTCCTTAAATCACTTGCTTATCTTCCAAAATGACACCTTCATTAACTCAGATTTCACCATTCCAAGTATTGTTCCAGGGACCTGAAATCCCCATGCCTGTACTTACTTTTTTTTTCTTACTCCTGCCACTAATGCCCTCAAGGCTTCCAACCTGCTTTCCAATTTTTTTAAATCTGTTGCCTGCCTGCTTGTCTGGGCCCAATCCTGCTTTCCTCGCTGAACCGTCCCTTTTCGTGGACACAGGCTTTGTTCCACTACCAATTTAGCAAGGAGGGTGGGCTCCTCAATGAGCCCCCACCCCTCCTGGCCCCTTTCCTTAAACATTTCTTTCAAAATTGTGAAATCACAATATCACTCACAAAAAATACTACACTGCCCAAACTCTATATCCTTCAGGGGTTGGCTTAACAGAGCAAGATCTGTTTAAAAGGAGTAATCTTTTGAACAAAGTATCATCTTTGGATTCCTTCCTTTTAAACATTTCTTACACAGGTGCTACCACTATTTTCCCACACTCCTACATCCTTCAGAGTTGGGTCTCACATAGAAAATACCGCCTGAACATATCTCTTTATGAATCTCTTTTACCTTTATAACTCTTCCATGCCCACGCTTGTGCTGGGACTTACAAAACACAAAAGTCTATACCCACTAAAAAGAACCCTGCCTAAGAGAGCAGGAGGGGGAAACGCTAAGCCCCCTACCTTTTGGGCTCGATCCTCCTACGACAGAGGATATATTCACCTATGCATTTTTTCCCCCGACAGGTGGGTAGGAGCGAGGACTCTAATCTTCCCTCTATTGCCCAGCACTTCTACGACTGGGGTGTGCACACCTGAATGATCAATCACTTTATACGTATGGTATACCTTTTAGCAATATTTATCAGTATGTTCAACAATCACAGTGCATGTCTTCCTCCTTTCACAATTCTCCACCAAAAATATTATGCTTGTAAGCAGCACATGGGATCTTTTTCAGGGGAAAAGGCAACATGCTGCGTTTGTTGAAGATACAACAATTAGCATATGCATTCAATCACACCACACCACACCCACACACTGTCCCGCCAGTCGATTTATAGTCACCAATCCAGAGTCAGGATCAACCTAGTGGCCAGCTAGGTTGATCACCAGTAAGGAGGAGCTGGGTTCCACTGGTCGCGACATGATGCTCCGGGGAAGTCTTAGCAGGACGAACCTAAAGTTTCATGGCAAGGCACCCTGTTTATATAGTGGTTTTCCTTCATTGGGACCAAATGAGTTTTGCTCCATCATGCTGTAATCAATTGTTGTTTGACAAGTGCTTGTTTTCTTAAATTGTCCTTCTCATTCTTTATCACAGCTATCTTGTCCCCATTGAAGGTGCCTGTCTCATCTTTAGAGTTGTCAATCTGCCCTCCTCTGACATTTCAATAGAGGCATGTTGCAGCCCCCTGGGGCTTTTGCATCTATCTCCGGTTCATCCCTTGTACATCTGGCTCACTGATGGCCTTCACACTTATCTCTTTACACATACATTCCTCATTCACACACAAAACAGAATTAATTTACACAGAACATTTTAAAAAGGAACATCAAGTTGCAATGCACAAGAAAACAATCATGGAATTCTTTTACTTATTTTAAAAATGCTAAACCTACAATAAAAGTAGTGACCTTAAAAAGTCTGTTATTGCCTTGAAATTAACCCACACATAGATTCTGGCTGATGTATCTTTACCAAATGGTCCATTAGGCCATTCCTTTCTGCTATTCAAAAAGGATGAGTGGCAGGATATGATCAGATCATACACCAATACATGCTACATTATTATCTCATTATTCTTTATCCTTCATTCTAAATTGTACAAAATACAAACATAACATTCTACTAGTACAATATGTCTTTGGTTCAGGTTCCCCAAACACCACAACCACTTGGCTTCTGACACTGTGTGCTACTAAGGGTTTGTCTGTCATGGGGTCCTGATTTAGGCACCTCGATAACCATAGCTCGAGCTGGATTTCAAATCAGGGATATGCTATGACAGAAATTGACCACATCCGCATCCAAAATTGCTCCATAGTGAAATCTCACTTGGTCTTCAGTGGCACAGAAACACCAGCAAACTCAGCGCCTAGACTAGTTGCCCCTCAGCTCCCACTGCATCTTCCAACTCCTCACAAGCCAGTTGTCCATCAACAGCACAATGCCCAGCATCGTTCCAAGGATCCTGTTGAAGCCATGGAATGCACACAGGTAATCAAAAATCACATATATAATTTCAGGACGCTCTTGGATGACATGAAAATAGCTTTACATATACCACTCCAGGCACTTTCACACACCGCTGCTGATACAATCAGCTTTTGATCGTGCAAGGAACCCTGGCTTTCTGAAGAGGTTTTTGATATGTTAGTGAAAAAGGCAGAAGCATGCAAATAGGGAGATGTCTCATCAGCAGATGAGGTCCTGGACAAATGGAAAACACATTACGAAAGCATACTGAACCATATGTTACAGTTCAGGGCAACTGCATCTATTCCCCACCCCCCATCATGGTCCACCAAGGGCACCAGCACTGGTTCCTGGCTCCTCAACCATCACTTTTCCTGGGTGGAGACCAGCATCTCTCTCCCTTATTATCAGAGATTTTTCCAGGATGCACATACTGCCTGCACTGTGATATCCCCAGCAAACCAGACTGCCTGAACAGTCCAGCATCTTGCTTTGCTTTCTCTTGGAAGGCTTATGAACAGCATGATTGCCAGCAGTTATAGTTTACCACACAGCCCTTTCAAAGCAAACACATTTATTCTTAAGGTGAAAGCATTACAAAGAGAAGATATTAAAATAATAAAATAACCTACTTTTGCATGAATAAGCTTACCAGGGATCACACCAGCTCCAACACGTGATCTTGAAGGAGTCAGTCCTTCAAACAGGGATTTTCTGTGGTTACAAGTTAATTACAGCCTTAACTCAGAACAAGCACACCCATGAATAGTTCAGTCTTTCCTTTATACATCTTGGGCCTTTGATCTTGGTCTCATGTAACAGATGATTAGCAGACAATGGATCCAATCCTCAGGGCATAGCTTCAAAAGGCTGGGTTTTTGCATAACTGGGGATGGGGGGCTAGCATTCACATTCCCCTAGAGATTTCCCAGGAAATCCACTTCACATGTATTGTCCCAAAAGACCATTCTTGACTGCCACATTGTTAAGTATAGTCCTTTGATTATCCAGGCCCACAATAATACATAAACCGTTCATTTAACATAGACCCCAACACTAATTGAAGTTAATTCAGTTAGGTCTCTCAAGGATCAGGCAGGAAATTGCCCTGTCACACCACACACCTGCTGATAACTGTCCAGAGCTATCTGACCTTCAACAGATCCAGGGACAAACACTGCTCCTCCATCCCTTGAGAAAGTACAAAAGTTCATCCAAATGTTATAGAATGGATGTGCTGCTGGGCCTAAGGGTATTCCACCTGAGCTGCTCAAGAGTGCCTTGGAATCAGTGAGCATCAGCCGACATCATAGTGACCCTGTACAAAGGAAAAGAATATTGCATCAAGTGTGATAGCTACAGGCCAATCTCCTTACTATCAGTCTTTAGAAACATCTTTGCTAGTATTCTTAAGAGACATCATCCACAGCAATCAGGTTTTACTGCTGATCAGTCTTTACCCTCTAGCTTCTGGCTCAGTTGAAAATTTAACTGCCTGCTTCTGGTGGCATATATCAATATCAAAGCAGCTTTTGATTTGGTTGACAGGCTACCACTTCAGCTCACACTTAAAGGAGTTGATGTCCTAAATGTTCTGCTAAAGCTGGTGTGCAATCTTCACAACAAAACAGCAATGAGTATGCATTAGTTCATGGCTTTCACTGTGTTTCTAAAAACCTTAGGTGTGCAGTAGGGATGTATTCTCACCCAGCCACTATTCTGCTGTCGGTACTAGCACTATCACCCATTTTCCCAGCTGAAATTTCCGTACTTTCGCCCGGCGATTGTAACATGTCCACTGGGTCTCTTGTGCTTTTTCCAAATGTTCTCATACTATAGGGGTTACTCAAGCTATTCACTCTCTCATCTGTGTCACGTGCTCAACGACATTCTTTCCTGGGTTGGGTTGTTCTTCCCAGTCCTCCTTGGCAATATCTAATATTCCACGTGGGTGGCGTCCATATAGTAGCTCAAAGGGAGAGAGATAGTGGACGCCTGGGGGACTTCTCGTATTGCAAGCATTAGGTATGGTAGAAGGGTATCCCAGTCTTTTCTGTCCTGTGCTACCACCTTCTGGATCATACCTTTAAGGGTGCGGTTAAACCGCTTGACCAGTCCACCTGTTGTGGATGGTAGACTGAGGTCCATATGGCATGGATGCAGAGCAGGGTACATAAGTCCTTCATTAATTTTGACATGAAAGGGGTTCTTTGGTCAGTCAGGGTCTCCTTAGGGATGTCCACTCTGGCAAAAACCTGAAGTAGTTCTTTTGCTATTGCCTTGGATGTGGGGTTTCTTAAAGGAATGGCTTCTGGATACTGTGTGGCGTAGTCAAGGATGACTAATATGTTTCGGTGGCCCTATGCTGATCTTTCCAGCGGCCCACTAGGTCCATGGCTATCCTTTCAAAAGGGACTTCAATAATAGGCAAAGGTACTAATGGGGCCCGCAAGTGAGGTCAGGGGCTATGCAACTGGCATTCCGGGCAGGAGGTACAATAGCGTTGGACCTCCGCGCATATTCCTGACCAATGAAATCTTCTTAGGACTCTATCAAGTGTCTTGTCTGCTCCTAGATGTCCCGTAAATAAATGACTGTGAACTAACTCTAGTACTACCCTTGTGTGTTTCTGTGGGACTAAGAGCTGCTCTACTTCTTCCCCTCGAATTTGCACTATTTGGTACAACAGATCACGTTTGATCACATAATATGGCCTTGGGCCTTTGGTCTTTCCTTCCACGGGTACGCCATTTACTTCCACTACCTCCTCACTCACATTTGCATATAGTGGGTCATTGGCTTGGTCCTGCCTGAAATTCTCACATGGGGTACCGATTTGACCTAACACCATGGGACCTATTTCTTCTCTGCCCCTTGGGTTGGCCCCACTTGGGCTAGGAACCGCCTATGAATCCTTACTGGCCTGAATTGTCTCCTGGCCTCCTGAACAGGTTCGCTTACCAACAAAGGAGGCTTTCTGATTCTCTGCTAGAATCCTGGTCCCTAGCCTTTTATCTGCCCCCTTTTCCTGCCTAGACTTTCGGGGTTTCCCGGGGGATGAAAATAGCTCTGAGGAAAATTTGGCAAAAATTGGGATGAGGCTATCTGTAGGTGCCTCTGTCT
Source organism: Natator depressus (assembly GCF_965152275.1). NCBI lineage: Eukaryota > Metazoa > Chordata > Testudines > Cheloniidae > Natator > Natator depressus. The sequence continues at coordinate 130,567,437 of NC_134235.1, forward strand.
CAGCCTGGGGGTTGCTACCCTCCCCTGGCTCAACTTGGGGGAGTAAGTTCTCAAACTCGGGGAAGTCCCTACGAATTAAGACCAGGTAGGGGAGCCTACGGACCACCCCTGCAGTTACCCTGGTAGTGTTTCCCTGGATCTCAATCCATACTGGGATTGTGGGGTAGAAATTTACGGTGCCATGAACGCATGTTACCCTTGTGGTTTTGGCCTGGGTTAGCTGGTCTTGCCCCACCAACTTCCCTGAGACCAGTGTGACAGCACTCCCGGAATCTACGAATGCTATGGTCGCAAATTCATCTTTACTGACCTCGTATACCTAAGTGAGGTCATTGCAACCCCTACCAGGCCAATTAGGCCACATTGCTCCCCAGGATCTCCCAGATTGCACTGCATAGGCTCTTCCCTGTTGGGGCATTGGGCTGCTATATGCCCCAATTCCCCACACTTGTAACACTGACCCCTTATCCCGGTTGCCACCCTCTGCCTGGGGCTATTTGGTTGGCCCCCCCAGCCCTCTCTTCCCAAACCCCCAGGTCCCTTCTTGGCCTTGGGCCATTCCTCAGTGTCATTCCTCCCAGTTATGGTTCTTCTGCAGTTTTCGACAATCCAGGGCCTTGGGTTTCGGGCTGTCTTCCTGGTTTGCCATGTCTCACCCCGTGGGGTCTGGAACAGTTCATGGGCTGCCAGCTGTCTTTCCATGAGGGAGACCAACTCATCGTAGGTAGAGGAGACATTCTGGCCAACCCAAGCCCAAAGGGCTGGTGGTAGCCCCCTCATATACTGGTTCAGTACCAGGAGCTCCTTCATTTTTTCAGCCCTGAGGGCCTCAGGGCGCAGCCATTTCCGGGTCAGGTGGATCAGGTCAAACAATTGTGATCGGGGTGTCTTGTCCTCTGTATACTGCCATTCATGAAAACTCTGGGCTCGCAATGCCGTGGTTACTCTGGATCTGGCCAGGATCTCTGCCTTCAGCTGGGGGTAATCCTCTGCAGTCTCTGAAGCCATATCGTAGTAGACTTCTGGGCCTCTCCACACAGGAACGGGGCAAGGATACCAGACCACTGATCTCAGGGCCAGGCTTCTCTCAGGGCTGTTCTCTCAAATGCCAGGAGGTACGCCATCATCCTGTGTCATTTTCTGTAGGCAGTGGCTGGCCCGTATAGTCAGGGTTCCATCGCCATTGTGGTTCCGCTCCATAAGGGCCTTCATCTGGTTTGCCAGCTGCTGTAGCAGAGCTCGGTCCTGGGCAGCCTGATTCATCAACAGCCGATTAGTCTCCTGCTGCACCCGAATCACCTCCTGTTGGGCGGTTGCTTGGACCCGGGTAGCCTCCTGCTGGGCTGCGGTGGCTTGTATTAGAGCCTTGACCACTTTGTCCATCTTGGGGACGGGATGGTTTTGGTTAACACTGGTTTAAGTCCCCAGCGCGGAGATCCCACTAGTGACACCTCGTGTGGCAAACTGCTGGTACGATTATGATGGGTCCCGTGCTTCCTCTTTTTTGGGGGGGGGCCATTCGGGGCACAGTTTCCTTCCCCTGAACTAGGGTATCTACTGTCCCACTAGTAACCCAGAGAAGGGTAGTGGAGAGGGAGGGACCCAGGCCCGCCCTGTACTCCGGGTCCCAGTCCGGGGGCCCTAGGGATAGTGGTAAACCACTTGAACTAGTACTTTCTTCCCCTAGGTTACTTCCCTCTCCTGCTCTTCAGCTTGTGGGGCTTCCTGCCTCTCTCTCTGCACAAGCCGGGTGTCTCTTTACCTAGGGTCTTGGTCTTCTAGCCAGCCACGGCACTTCTCCAAACTCTCCTCTACTTCAACTCCTCCAAACTGCGCTCTGCTCCAACTCCAAACCACTCTGCTCCAACTCCTTCAAACTGCTCTCTTCTCCAACTCCAAACCACTGTGCTCCAACTCCTTTCCCTGGCTGATTGAAGCAGGGGGGTTTTATCAGGTGACTAGCTTCAGGTGCTCTAATTGGCTTCAGGTGCTTTTAATTAATCTAGAGAAACCTTTCTTCCCTCTACAGGGAATAAGGCTTCTACTCATCCTAGGACTTCCATCTCTCTCCTATATCACTCTCCTGCTGCCTTCTGGCCATGCTGTATCACACTTGATTAAAAGAACTTGTAAGAGGCTTTAAATGTGATAATGTAATTTAATAAAAGAGTATACAGTTGTTGTGCTTAATGGTATCTTTTCTTGGGTTTTTCCTTCAAAAGTAATAGGAACCAGTAAAACTCTGCCACCACTTAAACCATGTTTTAAATGTTTCACAATACATTTCCATACAGTCATGGGATAAGGAAAGTCCGCTCATGGATCTGTAACTGGTTAAATGATAGAAAACAAAGGGAAGGACTAAATAGTTAGTTTTCACACAGGTAAATAGCGGGATCTCCCAAGAATCTGCACTGGGACTTGTGCTGTTCAACAAATTCACAAATGATCTGGAAAAGGGGGTAAACTGCAAGGTGGCAAATTTTGAAGATGATACAAAATTACTCAATATAGTTTAGTCCAAAGCTGACTGAAGAATTCCAAAGGGGTCTCAAAAAATTGAGTGACTAGCCAACAAAATGGCAGGTGAAATTCAATGTCAATAAGTGCAAAGTAATGCATGGAAAACCTAATCCCAACTATACACACAAAGTTATGGGATGTAAATTAGCTGTTACCACTCAAGAAAGATCTTGGTGTCATCATGGATAGTTCTCAGAAAACATCCACTCAATGTGCAGCGACAGTCAAAGAAGCTAACAGAATGTTAGGAACCATTAGGAAAGGGATAGATGATAAGACAGCAAACATCATAATGCCACTATCTAAATCCCTGGCACCCCCACACAATGAATACTGCAACCAGTTCTGGTCAGCTCATTTTAAAAAAGATATATTAGAATTGGAAACGGTATAGAGAAAGTCAACAAAAGTGATTAGGGGTATGGAACAGTTTCCATACAAAGAGAGATTAAAAAGTCAGATGGTTCAGCTTAGAAAATAGATGACAAAGGGTGGCTGTAATTAAGGTCTATAAAATCATGAATGGTAGAGAGCAAGTGAATAAGGAAGCGTAATTTAGCCTTTCACAATAATACAGGAACTAGGGATCACCCAATGAAATTAAGAGGCAACAGTTTAAAACAAACAAGAGGAAGTATTTCTTCACACACTGCACAGTCAACTGTGGAACTTGTTGCAAGGGAACGTGGTGAAGGCCAAAAGTATAACTGGGTTCAAAAAATAATTAGATAAGTTCCTGGAGGATAGGTCCTTCAATGGCTATTAGCCAAGATGATCAGGAATGAAGCCCCATGCTCTGTGTGTCTGTAAACCTCCATCTGCCAGAAGCTGGGACTAGATGATAGGGGATGGAGCACTTGAAATTGCTTTGTTCTGTTCATTCCCTCTGAAACATTGATACTGGCCACTGTCAGAGACAGGACACTGGAATATACAGACCACTGGTCTGACCCCCTATGGACATTCTTATGTTCTTACTGTCATGGAGATTCCGAGCATCCAGAACCACATATATTTCAATGGAAAATGGTTTTCAAAACATAATTTTTGCTGAGCTCAAACAGTATACCAAGTAATCTTACCCTTAGCCCAGGTTCTGCCATCCACACTCTTAATGACAACCACCTTACTCTGAGTGTACCCCACTGAAATGGGGCTATTTGTGGAGTAAGATGTTACTCGGATGTAAGGGTGGCAAAATCTAGTATTTAGAGAGCTCCTTTTACATAGCATCTCAGATTCCCTTATGAAGCAAGATGAGAAGAAAGTGAACATATCTGATAAAGATTTAAACCTAGATTTAAAAGTTACTGTGTACATTAATCTATTCTGTTTTACTTTTCCAAAAGCAAAGATCCAACAAAAAACCCTGACCTCTGTTGATACAAAACAAACCCTAGAAAAAAAAAACAAAAAACAAATTATGAATGGGAGTAGAGAGAATAGTCATCTTAGTTATATGTAAGAAACAAAAGTGTATGGTAAGACTTTATATATAACACTAAGTATTTTAAATTTTGCAGGCAATGTAAATATTTAATTTTGGGATTGATATGCTGTTGGAGCTAATTGGATTGGGTTGTTAGGTCTGTTTAGCTACATTGCAATAAACATTTAGGAAAATTTAGAGGCACTTGCACCTGGATATTAGGCTTGTAGTTTGAAGATATTTCTGTAAGCATTAAACAATGTTTAATCAATTTGCTTCTCTCATGCAAAACAATGGATTCCTATATTATTGAAGCAGGTGACTGAACTCAATGTTGGACATTTTACCTAAGAAAAAATCCTAATCAAACTGATTTGTAAATTCTTGGCACTCTGTGGTTAATAAGGGGTTGATCCTACATTGAGAAAGGAGAGGCCCATACATTTTTGTTTTCCTCAACAGGTTGCTCCAGCAAAGGGTGGCTATTGTAATTTCATCAAATGCCTGATGGGGGCATTGCAGGGTTGGCAGGTGATTAATAAGCAGCTTATCAGTGTCCGATTCCATAACCTTACCATCACTGCAATGTATGGTCCTACCAATACCAAGGACAATAATGCAGCTGCAGGTAATTTTTACTATCAGCTGCAAACAATCCTTAATGAAGCCCCAAGAAGAGATATTATCATTGGGCATCTATAATATGCAGGTAGGAAAGGACAGTGATACCTGAGCAAGCAAACTCGGGAAGTTCGGTGTCAGAAACATGAACAGAAATGGACAGCTACCACTGGAATTTGCAACTGTCAGTGCCATGGTGATCTCTGATTCACTCTTCCATCAGCCATAGAGTCACAAGCAGCCCTGGTACAACATAGAATGTCTCATTAGAGCTATTACTGGATCATGTTCTCATTAACAATTGTTGGCAGTCAACAGTCACGGATTTACAAGTGTGCAGAGGCGCTGAACTTGACATCTCCTATCAGCATCTGCTGACAGGTGCCTCACACTTTGACAACAGCCAGTTAATGGGACAAAATTAGTCCAATTCAACCAAAATCTCTTATTACAATCAAGCTATCCAACTGCTTTTCTGTTCTTCAAACATCGACCGTGGATCAGTAAGAAGATGCTACGTTCAACTCCCTATTACAACTAGCTCATTATTAACCTGTCTGAAGAGGACACTGAGCAGATGGCAACAGTCAAATACTTGGAAAGTGTCATAGACAGTGCTGGATGATGCTCAAAAGATGTGGACATTCATATAGCAGCAATTACTGCCATGTTTCAGGCCTTTCAGCAACCTCTGTGGGGATGTTGTGACATCAGCCTTGCTATGAAGGTGCAGATCTAGAAAACTACGGTTATAACAAGTCTATTGTATAGCTGTGACATTATCCAGGGTACAATATGGACAATTGAACAGCTATGTCCTCTCTACTCTACAACCTGAGGGTGCCTTTTACACTGCTTCTCTGTGAGAACAATCACTCTGGCCTGTTCACACATAGCCTCTAGCATGCAAAATCACTCCCAGCTGAATTATGTATGTGCTCTAGCCAGTCACTCCTGAATTATATTGCAGAGTGACACTACAAATTCTCAGTCCCAGACTTGTCCCCAGAAATGTGCATCTTATACCACCCAGCAGCCTCCTGGACAATACAAGCTCATAGAAAGTCAGTAATTTCACTAATAGAAAATGATATGCACAAACCCTGTTATCTCAAATGGAGATTCCCAAGCACTTTAACCAAACACACTGGTTTAGTTAAAACAATAAAACAAGTTTATTAGCTATAGAAAGATAGATTTTAAGTGATTACAAGTATAGAATCATAGAATATCAGGGTGGGAAGGGACCTGAGGAGGTCATCTAGTCCAACCCCCTGCTCAAAGCAGGACCAGTCCCCAATTAAATCATCCCAGCCAGGGCTTTGTCAAGCCCTACACTTAAAAACCCCTAAGGAAGGAGATTCCACCACCTCCCTAGGTAACCCATTCCAGTGCTTCACCACCTTTCTAGTGAAAAAGTTTTCCCTAATATCCAACCTAAATCTCCCGCACTGCAACTTGAGACCTTTACTCCTTGTTCTTTAAAATACAGGATTCTTTCTGTTCTTCTTCAGCATCAAGAGTTGGTGCATATGCCCTGATGATAGTGGCAAATGTCTTATTGACCAATGGGATGCAGAGGGTTATAAGGTGCTCGTTGATGCCGACAGGGAGCTCAGTCAGGCAGTTGACTAGAAGGTTTTTGATTGCAAAGCCAGCACCATGTATTTGCCTGGTTTTCCTTTCCAGAAGAAAGTGTAACCTCCGCCCTCTTCCCTCAAATGGCCTACATCTGCACGTCTTGTTTCACTGAGAGCCGCAATGTCGATGTTGTACCTCGAGAGTTCTCTGTCAACAATTGCTGTTCTGTGTTTGGGTCTTTCACTTTTTGATTAGTCTAGTAGGGTACAGACATTCCAAGTTGCAAGAAACATTTTGGTTTTTCGACTGCATTGGGAGTGATCTCTCTGGACACAGTTATCCATCAGGTATGGTGGGATAGCCTATGTTTGGGGCACCTTTTCTAGCTCCTTCCCCATATTGGCTGAGCAGAGGGGTTCCTAAAAAGGTCTGCTCAGTCATGACCACTGCTGCCAAAATGCCCTCCTATCCTGGTCCATGGAAACATGACGACCATCTTGCATATGGGACTAGGGATTCCTGGTGATCACTTCACCTATCCCCGTGATCACTTGCCCATTGCCGCAGGACTTTTATGGGTGGTGTAGGAAAAAAGTTCTTCCTGTGAAAGAAACCTGCACATGAGTAGTCTAATGTGGGGGAGCTGTTGCGCACCAGCAGCCACACAAATCTTGGCAGATTCTTCTACACTGACCTTTATGAAATTTTGTCCATTCCAAAACCAGATAAGATAATACTCTTAAGGGACTTTAACACACGAGTTGGCCGAGATTCTAGCATATGGAGTAGCACCACTGGGAAGGAAGGAAGGAGTGGACAAGACCAATTCCAATGGCATCCTTCTACTCAGCAAATGTACAGAGCATGACCTTGTGATCACAAACAAAATCTTCAGACAAAGCAATAAGTACAAAACAACTTGGTAAAACCCCCACTCAAAACAGTGGCACCCCCTCTACTATGTCATTGTAAGATCACAGGATGTCCAAATCACCCATGTCATGAGAGGAGCCGATGATTGCTGGACTGGTGAGGTCAGTCAATGTCCATCAGGATTGCACCGAAACATATAAAGCAATCCTAATCACACAGATGGCAATACAATATCCAAAGCCTTCACTCCTCAGTGCACCAAGAGAACTTCCAAACACTCCTCAGTGAAAAAATAGCCATATCCACACCTGGAAATGATAACACAAGTGTTGAAGAAGACTAAAACAGATCATCCATGAGGTTTGTGAGGAATCCATTGGCCTTGTGCTCACTGCCATCAGGACTGGTTTGACAACAACAACATTGAGATCACAGCCCTTTTGGATCAGAAGAGAAAAGCTTTCTGCAACTGGCAAAACCAACCACTATCCAGTCAGAAGCAGAGCTCTTTCCATCAGCTCAAAGCCGAAGTTCAAAGGAGGATACAAGAAATCAAAAACAAATCGTGGGAGGACAAAGCAAAAGAAATCAAAACATTTGCTGACAGACATGAAATATGGAGCTTTTATTGTGAGACAAAGACCTTGTACTGACCAAGCTCATGTGGCCTCACACCTCTGGGATCCAAAGGTGGTAGTATCCTTCTTAAAGATAACAAACCCATCAAAGAGTGCTGGAAGGAACACTATCAAAAGCTTCTAAATCGAGAATCGACTGTGACTGATGAAACCATCAACTCCATCCCTCAAAACCCAATCTGGGGAACTCTTGCCATCCCACCAACACCTCAGGAGGTCTGCAAAGCTATTAAACAAAGAAAGAACAATAAAACTCCAGGTCCCGATGGTATACCAGCTGAAGTACTGAAAGTGGGGGAAGAAATACTGACTAACAAGCTTCAATTGCTGCTCCTCAAAATCTGGTGCACCGAAGAAATCCCTACTGACTTACATAATGCTAACATCATCACCATTTTCAAAAAGGAGAACAGGGCCAACTGTAGCAACTATTGAGGCATTGCCCTCATCTCCATCACTGGGAAGATTCTTGCTAGAATCTTACTGAATCACCTGCTCCCTCTTGCAGAGGAAGTACTTTCAAAGTCCCATTGCAGTGTCAGACCATCACGAGGCACCACCAACATGATTTTTACAGCCAGGCAGATCCAAGAAAAATGTCAAGAACAACACCAGGAGTTGTATATGGCTTTTATTGATCTGACCAAAGCCTTCAACTCTTTCAATCATGAGGCTCTGTGGAAAATCATGTAAAAGTTTGGCTGCCCAAGCACATTTATCACCATTGTAAGACTACTCCATGACCAGATGACTGCCTCCATCCTGTGCGGTGGCTCTACCTCTGAGCCCTTTGTCTTCTGAAATGGTGTAAAACAACGCTGTGTATTGGCACCCACCCTTTTCTCCATTTTCATAGCAGATATGAAAACATTAACCCAAGACCATCTACCACAGGGCAATGGGATCCAGTATTGGATTGGCATCCAATGTCAGATCTTCAACCTTTCTCTTCTCCGTGCCAGAACTAAAGTAATATCATGAACAATCTGAGGCCAGAGGGGCATATTTACCCAAAACACCAGGCTGCTAGCCAATCCTTTAGTATCTAAAACTAAAGGTTTATTATAAAAGAAAGGAAAAAGAAGATAGTTACTAAATGACCAAAGCAATCAGATACATGAATATGACTTCAGAGTCCATATATCAGGTTCTTAGAAGCATTGGTGAGTTTGCTGGCTTGTAAAGTCCCTCTGGAACACATCCAAAGCTTGGATGAATTTATCAATCCTTTGTTCAAAGCTTCAGTTTGTAGAGAAGATATTCCAGAGGTGAGAAACAGGATTGAAGACAAAATTGAAAGAAGATGCAGCTGCCTGTTTATATCCTATAGAAACACCTATTCTCAGCTGTACACTTTCTCCGAGGTCATCTATCATAATGGGAAACAAAGTAGGGATGATAATACTCCCTTATGGAATTCCATTTGTTAGTCCGTACATTTTTGATAAAGTTGTTCCCACTTTGACTTATATAGTTCTGTCACTTAAAAAGTCCCTCAGCCTTCTCATTTTTATTCCAATTTCGGCTAGTTTATATAGAAGGCCTTCCCTGAACAGGATGTCATATCCTTTTTCAATGTTCAGGAAGACTATTATCATAAAGTTCTGAGTCCTTATGCTTTTTTGTACCTCCATTTCTAGTCTCACTATATGGTGAACTGTGCATCTTCCTTTTCTAAAACCACTTTTTACCTCAATTACAATATTTTTCTCCAACTATTCCACTAGTCTTACATTTATCATTTTCCATGATTTTGCTCACATAGGATGTAAAGACAGTAGGCTTGTGAGCATCAGGTCTCGTACCTATCTTGCCTGGTTTTCTAATTGGTATCACCAAGGCTTGTTTCCATTCTATTGGCCACAGACATTTTTCCCATTATCATTATATAACTGCAATAGACTCTTTATACTCGCAGCCTTTTGTTACTTCTATTATCTTTACCTGGACCTCTATTTTTTCTTCTTCTAATGGCTGCAATAAGCTCCTGCATACTAAAACTTTGGTTGGCACATCATCAGTATATTTTCTCTAGCCATTTAATAGTCCGCAATGTCGAAGAAAAACACAGTTCTCACTGTCTGGTTGGGTGCAGCAAATCAGAAACACTTTATTACTACAAGCAATTGCACAGAGGGAGAGAATGCACTAGGACACTAGGTTTCCCCTCACCTAGGCAGGTCTCTGCCAGATAAACAATTAGAGCAAGTATTTATACCTTTATTACAGACAATAATACGCCACAACTGCATATTGTTCATACTTATTCCTTCATGATATCTTATTTTTCTTACCATTTCTGTTATAGTCTGCATTCTATTCTTATCTAATACAAAGTCACAATAGCTTCTTTCACCGTTGTTTTCCACTCGATTCGCACTATCCCCGCGTCTACAAATCTCACGTTATTAAAGCTAGAGTTAGCCTGACTCCTGCTCAATATAGAGGCCTGCGTCCAAATTCCCTTTATCTACTTCCATACTCCCCCTTTTGTGTTTCCAGCACACCTATCAATTTTTAAACTTCCATTCTCATTAAATTTTGTATTTCAAACTCAGCATCAAATACTTCAACTTTAGGGGTTTTAATTGGATACAATGACAATGCATGGTTAGTATGGACATGAAAAGTATTATTACGTCCTTTACAACAACAACAACACAACCCTAAACTAAATAACAACAATACAAGCAATAACATGCCCACAATAATACTATAATGGGGTTGTTGCACAATTTTAGTCACAAAACACAATACATCATACTTAGTACATAAGGTAGACATTCTATAAGCGGTATGCTTTTCAACTTGATATATATTTTGAAGCATATGAAGTTGCCCTTGTAACTCAGAAATTTTCTGAATCTCTGGTAGGAGTGAAAGTAAATTTTGGAATCGATCAGGTATTAGGGTAGTCCAGTTAAAGGGTATCTGAAACCTAAGGGCTGATTGAAAGATTCTATCTGTAGGCCAGTAAATAATATGGTTGCCTGCAGCAGTGGTGAGATTAAAATGAATATCTTGTAACATGGTGGCTTCAACATGAACACAGCTATCATTAGCTTAGAAGAGTAGGTGTCCTGTCAGGGTAGTTCCTTGTTCCATACCCTCCCAACAAACATTGTCATGAACAGTGACAACTTCCCCGAGCTTCAGTTTCCGTACACACTGAAGCTGTGGGGATTCCAACGGCCAGAATGTCCATTGACTCCCTTTCCCTATCCAAATGTCGGGTGTTATTCTGGGAGCACTGACTAAAAATCGATTAGGCATACCCGGTAGTCAAAGTTCCCAAATGTCTCGGTGAATTACCCAGTCCCACATGCATCCTCCCCACGGACCCGGCAGGATATGGTATGTGGGAGCCCACATCCCTCCAACCGGTCTGTATGCTTGGAAGGAACACTGTGAATGTTTGCTGTGAATGTTTGCACCTCCACACAGAAAATCTCCAAGTGTGTCTCCATGGCCACAGCTCAGATGATACTCCTGAAGTGTCTGTAAGGGCAGTAGGCCAGGCCTGATGCTTTAGATCACTCCGAATGGAAATCCTGGATTTCTGAGCAAGCCAGATCCCACTGCAATGCCTTCCCAGCCTCAGTGATATTCAGTACCATCTCTGTTAACAGCTTCTGGGTCATCGAACTAAGGGCGGAGATAACACGTAATTCATCCACTCCAGCCTGAACCTGGGTTAGTTGTGCTCCAGTTATAAGGCCAGTGGCTTTTTCCAATTGTCCTAATTTCTCTTCATGTTCTTGGTTTTATAAATATTCCAAATTGCTGCTCACTATTGGCCCCATCCCATAGGGATCCAGCTAAGTCCCTCTTCTTTCTAGAGGATACCCAGGCCCTTTTTGTGTTAACCTAATGGCAGCCCCTCTTGAGCAATTTAGATATGTAGAGGTAATCTGAAAACTGGACAAGGGCAGTGTGAATTTTATAGTCTCTAATGTAGCATGAATCACAGTCCATCAGTATCCTACTACATCTCTTTCTGGTACAGTACTATACCACATCTGTTGGCTAAACACTTTCATATACTTCCGAGAGGCATTAGCATCAATGGCATAAGAGGGGGTATATTGCAATATGGTACAGGTTAAATTATGAGTTACTGGAATAATTTCAGTACAGGTAAAATTTCCAGTGACAGAACAAACTCTTTGGGTATATGTTTGGTTATTCACTAATTGGGAGACCAAATAACAATAAGGGCCTCTTTCATCTAACAATTTACAGACTCCAGGAACAACCATCAAATCTACATTGCTATAGAACCCTCTAATCTCAAATTCTGATTCTCGGGGTTCATCTGTAGTGATATCATATATTTCTATTTCCACTGATCCATTCATTTTCCATTCAATTGTTCTCTCATATGAATTATTCTGAACTTTAAAAAATAGATTTTCTAAACAAAATTTCAATAAGTCACTCAGATGTGAAGGTCTTGGCCAATAGGTTTCATTAGAATATACAATATCATTTGTATTTGGGTAACTTACAGGAGTGGTGGCAAAGGTGGAGGGGATGGTGGGAGTAATGTTCGTGGTAGTAAAGCATTTTTGGTATTCATCATCCGGAAGCCAATTAGGGAGGGCCATGCATTCTGATGGTACTTGCCCATAAGCACAGATTCCAACCCCTGGAATAAACCCACTCCACCACTTCACTCCACATTCCCAAGAATACATCCCGCAACTCCCTCCCTGCCGATGTACAATGCTCCGTCTTTGCCACCAAGGCCAATTCTCAATGTCTTGTGTAGTCAGGAATCCTTGGATCTTGGTGGTTTCAGCAGAGCGGGTGTTCCTTCTTCTCTCTTGGAACAGTAGTGGTTTTGCATTATACAGGGGAGGGGTTACCAGCACATCACCCTGAAATGCTTTGATTCTTCTAGCAAAATTCAAAGACACAGTAGGTCTGTCAGTGGACAAGGGAGAGATTACTATCACTTCACCTTGCCCTTTTCTCCTGCTGTCCAGATGGAATAGCAGCATCAGGAGAAAAGAGAGACCGATCATCAGTCGGGAAATCATCCCGAGGTGGAGGGGCCTTTTTGCAGTGAGAAGCATGGGTCCAGGTAATCAGTCCTTGGCACTTCACAGCGGTGTAGGTGGTTCGCAGGACTTGGTAAGGACCTTTCCAGCGTGGGGCCAGGGCGGTCTTTCACTGATGGACCTTTATGTAGACCCAGTCTCCTGGTTCCAGCGAGTGGCAGGGTCACTCAGGATCCTTCAGGGTAGGGCTTCTTTCACCTGTGTATAAAAGGACTTAACACATTTCATTAGTGCCTGACAATAATTAAGCATTATGTCGTCCATTAAATGAATGTCCATCTGGGGAAGGGTCAGCAGGGGCGCAGCCGGTAGTTGCATCGGGCACCCAGTCAGAATCTCATGAGGGCTAAGTCCAGTCTTTCGATTGGGAGTGGCCCTCATACTCATTAATGCCAGTGGGAGGGCATCTGGCCACTTTAAGTTGGTCTCAGCACAGAACTTGGCCAGTTTATTTTTCAAAATCCCATTCAGACTGCGGATGGTGGGGGCAGTGGAGGTTGTGCTGAATCTGTAAGGCTACACATAACTCCTTTACAATCTGTCCAGTTCCATGATCACTGTTGATACTCATAGGGATGCCAAATCGTGATACGAAATCCTTAAGCAGAAGCTTCAAAACAGTCTTGGCATCTGCTTTTCTACAGGGAAAAACCTCAATCCAATTTGAGAATTCATCAACTAAAACTAACACATATTCATAATTACAACATTTAGACATTTGAATAAAATCAATCTGAATATTTACAGAAGGTCCCCAGGGAGGGGGATGGGCTGCCTGCCTAACTTTAACAGCTTTACCAATGTTGTGTTGTTGACAAATCGCACATTGTTGGCAGTAATGCTGGGCCACAGAGGAGAAGTCCGGTGCATACCAGTCTCGTTTATCTACAGCAACCATCCCCCCTTTGCTTACGTGCACCATTCTGTGGTATACACGAGCAAAATAGGGAAAAAGCATCTTAGGTGCCACCAGCGGCCATCTGGAGAATGCCAAAGGTGATCAGTGTGTAAAATGCATCCAGCAGCACTCCAAGAACATTTCTCGGCTTCTGGCACTGCTTCCTGGATCTTGGCAAGATCTTCAAGGGCAGCTAACGGAGGCTGCTCGATTAAGGCACAAGTGTATGCAGCCTGAGGGGCAGAAAGGGCCGCAGTTTTGGCTGTAGAATCAGCCAAAGTGTTTCCATGTGTAACTTCATCATGAGGGGTTTGGTGAGCTCTACATCTAACAACAGCAATAGCTTCGGGCAATAAAAGGGCATCCAAAAGAGCAGATACATACAAACTATTCTTGATAGGAGAAACAGTGGATGTAAGAAAACCCCTGTGCTTCCAAAGCAACCCTAATCATGTACCACTCCAAAGGCATAGCGAGAATCTGTATAGATAGTAACTGCTTGATCCTAAGCCAAAATGCAGGCTCGAGTCAAGGCTATGAGCTCAGCCACCTGCGCTAAAAACACAGAAGGAAGGAAAGCACTTTCGATAACAGCATATGAAAAGCACACAGCATAACCAGCAATAATTTGCCCTTGGAATCTTGCAAGCATGAGCCATGCACAAAGTAAATAAGATCAGGATTTTGCAAAGGTATGTCCATTAAATCATCCCTTGGACGGGTCAGCACAGACACCACAGTAACACAGTCATGTGACTCCCCATCCTTCAGCCCGGGCAACAGGGAGGCAGGATTTAGAATGGGGCAGTGAGCCAAGGTAATATGAGACGAAGACAGCAACACAAGCTCATATTTTGTGAGATGAGAAGTGGACAGATGCTGTGTCTTAGATTTTAACAGAAGTGCTGCCACGGCATGAGGTACAGCGACAGTCAAGGGTGATCTTAAAACTATAGACTCAGATAATTGAACAGGGAGGAAACCCAGCTGCCACCGCATCTAGGGCAGTACTGTAATAAGCAATTGGATGATGTTTATCTCCGTGTTTTTGCGTTAGTACAGCCAAAGCAAACCCATTATGCTCATGACAGAAAAGAATGAATGGTTTAGCATAATCAGGAAGCCCCAAGGCCGGTGCACTAGAAAGTGCCTTCTTAATAGCTACAAAGGCTTGTTCAGCCTATGGGGACCAAGTGGCTCAGGAGTGCCTGACTTAGTCAGATCCTGCAAAGGCTTAATCATTGTTGCCTAACCCAAAATCCACAGTCTACAGTACCCAGTCATGCCAAGAAAAGTTCGCATTTGAGAAATAGTACCAGCCCTAGGCACATTTAAAATGGCTGAAATACAAGAATCTGATAAATGGCGAGTGTCAGGTGAAATATCATGATCAAGACAATGAACTCTAGATTGACACAGCTGGAGTTTGTCCTAAGTTGCCTTGTGACCCTTAGCAGCTACAGCAGTCAAAAGAACCAAAGTATTAACTTTACAGGATTCAAAGGAAGGGGAAGCCAACAAAAAATTATCTACATATTGTATAAGCACAGATTTGCCTGGAAAGATCATATCATCCAGATCCTTCTTTAAGATCTGCGAAAACAGGGATGGAGACTCGATATACCCTTGAGGTAGGCAGGTCCAGGTATACTGACATCCTTTATAGGTAAAGGCAAACAAATATTGACTATCAGGGTGAATGGGAAAGGAAAAAAAGATGAGCAAAGATCCACAACAGTAAAGTACGTGGCTGAAGGGGGAATACAAGAAAGGATTGTGGCTGGATTTGGAACCACACAAAAAGAGGGCAAAACGACAGCATTAACCGTGCAGAGATCTTGAACAAAGCAACAGGTATTCTTTCCTGGCTTCTTGACAGGAAAGATAGGTGTATTACAAAAACTAGTAGTGGGAATAATAATACCCTGCTGTAATAAAGAAATCCATTACTGGGGCTCTTCCTTCCTCTGCTTCAGGAGGCAGTGGGTATTGTGGTTTGGCAGTGGTTTAGAAGGGTCAACAAGAATCTTAACTGGTTCGGCTGTTCGAATTTGTCCCACTTCATTTTCATGTTGCGACCAAAGAGATTGGGGAACTTGTGATAGCAAAAAACCAAGATCAGGGCTGAGAGCTATCTGTAATTTAGTTGGCTCTGCTGTATGAAGTGTGGCCAACACCAGATTGGTATTCTCATCAGGAACTTGTAAGAATACGCCATCTGGTGTGCAGCAAATAGTACAGCCTAATTTGCACAAAATATCCCTTCCCAGCAAATTCACAGGAGAGGAGGGGCTAAGTAAGAATGTGTGTTGGTCAAAAAGGGGCCCCAGGAAAATAGAAAGGGGTTTTGTAACAGGATGTGGAACAGGCTGGTTTGAAATGCCAACGGCATTAATAGATGAAGATGACAAAGGAACAGAGGGAAATTCTAAGTATCTTAAGGCTGATCTGCTACCTCCAGCATCCACAAGACAAGCAACAGATTGTCCTGCAATTTTACAATTTACATATGGGCCTTCTTGATTAATAGGAATTAAAGGATTCATGATGCAGTTACGTTCCCTCAGGCTGTCCTAATAAGAACTGTTTGGTGGGGGAAAGGCCAGTGCTTCAGGATTTGGGAAAGGGGGTGGAAGATTCTGAGATGGTTGGTTTGGGCATTCGTTTCTCCAGTGTCCCTCTTGGCCACAAAAGTGGCATGCAGTATTCCCTATCGGGGCAAGATATGAGGGACCTCTCCCTCTCCCCCAACCTTGTCCTCGCCCTCCCCTTCATGCCCCACAGCTTCTATATTGATAAGTTTGCAACTGCAAAGCCAAAAGTTTTATTTCAGTACTTTCCTTCTTCTGCTCTATGCAAGCTGTACAAAGGTTGGCAACTGTCACCAATTCAGAAAGGGATTTAGTCTACCAACCAATGCAGATAGTCCTTAATTGCTGCTAGACCTTAGGCAAAAGTACCTGAACAAAGGCAGCCCCTACTGCCTCTCTGGCATTTTCAGCTGGCTGGGCAATTCCCGAGTGTTGTTCAAATACCTTAGTCAGTCTGTCTAGATAATCAGCAGGGGGTTCTCTTTTGTTCTGCTTACAGTTATTAATCTTTGTCCAATCAGTTTTCTTAGGACAAACCTCCGCAATGGAGTTCAAAAGATGGTTTCTAGCGTCTCTTAAATCACGTTCAATTCCAGGGTCAGCATCGGGCCAATCGGCCTGCCTGGAAAGCCGTTGTCAAACTTTGGCTGGCATAACTACTCGCAGGAGCTGATTAACATCCGCCCATGGTGGATTAGAACACTGAATCATTGTCCGGAGCTCTTCTCTAAACTTGTCTGGCTCCTCTCTGACATTAGGAAATTCTTTTACCAAGTTTCTAAGGTCCCCTGGTGTCCACGGGGCATGAACTATAACCAAATCCCCTCCAGCACCAGGCAATTCCCTTAAGGGAGCCTGGAGCGCTGATACCTGGCTCCTAGTCAGATAACGAGCAACTCCATCAGAAGGGACAGGGTCGGGGGAGCTAGGATCAGGCAAGCTACTGGAAGGATCAGAGTCCCCTCTCTGGGGTCAAGAGGAAAGTCCTCCCCCAGGAAAAGAAAGAACAATTTGTGAAGTCGATACATGCTGTGGTGAAACTGATGCTGCAGCGTGGAACTCATTAGCAGGCACAGCCTGCAAAACATGAGGAGGCAGAGGCAAGGGCTGCTGCCATGGTACATTGCTGAAAAAATCCACAATGTCCTCAGCAGCTTCTCCCTCGCTCTCGATCTTGACTAATTGGGGATAGAGAGTAGCAGAGGGAATTTTTTAGCAGGGAGACATCCGGATGCTTTGCATTTAAGTTTTAAGTCCTGTAATTGAGTTTTTAATTTTTCCTGGGAGTCCTTTAGACTCGGCACTCGAGACTCGTGGAGTCTCTTTGTCGCTTCCTCCCACCAATAGACAAATTGCTCCCATTGTGTATGAGAAACTTTTGGTAATGTTAGGGTTCCTCTGAGGTATGTAATTTTATCTAAATCGAAGGTACCTTCTGATGGGAATTGTTTAGATGGATTATCACGTGTGTAAAGATTCCAACTTTCCAAATACCTGCAGGTCCTAGGACCATAATGTACGTACATGTGATATGCTTGGGTTCCCTTAGGGGGTACGGGGGAATGTTTAGACTGTCCCCCACCCATTTTCTAGACACACAGCAGGGAGCTAATAAGCTAAAAATATCTCTTCCGCTCGACTCACTCACACAGGAAAGATTTATCGAGGATGTCCATGACCTTCCTACACCTCCCTTCAGCAAAGAATGTCAGCTAGTCTCAGAGAGATGGCGACGCTTACTCTGATTGCTTCCAGTGAGATGGTCAGACCAGTCAGTGGCTCATAAGTGTGGGAGAAGGGGACAAGATGGATAGAGGCACACAACCCTAGACGCAGGCAGGCTGCTCGCCGGGCTATGTCGTGCAGAGACAGCCCCACTAGTCAGGGTCTTTTACTGATCCACTGAGGTGCAGTCCACCGGGCTTGCGTTAGAGACAGCCCTGGTCATGAGCCTTTTGGCTTCGCAGGATGCTCTGGGCATCTTCCGGTGACCCTCATTCACACTGATTCACACACACACACACACACACACACACACCCCCCCCAAGGCCTCTATTCCTGCGTACCACAATGCATCTTTACCTTATGTCCGGACTTAATACAACCTTTCCCTTATGTGAGGCAGTAACAACCCCTCCGTACCAGTACATTAACCTTATTGGGGGAGGCAAAACAGTTCCCCAACGCCGCTCTGTATTTGATCTTGCTGCACAATCAATAAGTTCGGATGGCATAAGCCCAAAAGGGACAGATGGCTTCACGGACAGTCCTCCTCCAATACCCCAACAGAGATTTCAAAAGGTCTTTTACCTCTATTGTGGCACCATGGGGTTCGAAGGGGAACGGTCCGCAGCAGCTGCCGTTGTCTCTGCTGGTGTTGCCATCCCAGACGAGCCCCCAAAATTGTCAGAGAAAAACACAGTTCTCACTCTCTGGTTGGGTGCAGCAAATCAGACACACTTTATTACCTCAAGCAATTGCACAGAGGGAGAGAATGCACTAGGACACTAGGTTTCCCCTCACCTAGGCAGGTCTCTGCCAGATAAACAATTAGAGCAAGTATTTATACCTTTATTACAGACAATAATATGCCAAAACTGCATATTGTTCATACTTATTCCTTCATGATATCTTATTTTTCTTACCATTTCTGTTATAGTCTGCATTCTATTCTTATCTAATACAAGGTCACAATAGCCTCTTTCACAGTTGTTTTCCACTCGTTTCGCACTATCCCCGCTTCTACAAATCTCGCGTTATTAAAGCTAGAGTTAGCCTGACTTCTGCTCAATATAGAGGCCAAATTCACTTTATCTACTTCCACAGCAATAAACCTCCTCAATAACCTCCTATTTTTTGTCACAAAACTCACTGGGTTGATTCAAATCACTCCTGATCTTTTGGAATTTTTTTGCTTGTTCCCCAATTCTTTAAGTGGTTACTGATTCTATTATTGATTTTCAATTAATGACTAATTTGAAAAGCTGGGGATTGCAGGGTTCTAGTTCCAGAATCAGGGAAAACTGCATTAAGGTTATCAAGATCAGTGTTTGGCTGGGAACCGTGATGTGCACAATGATGTTACTCATACCGAAGGCAAAGCAAAACTTTAAGAAATGTTGTTTGCACAATTAGTAAAGACACAAATGCTCCAAACCACACAAAAATAGCAATTATATAAAATTAAATTGATATTTTGTACCATTCCTTACATATACTCACACTCTTTCTTGCGGATCTGCTGGTAAGGGACAAGTGGTAATCTACCCTGTCCCTGGCATGCCAAATGAGTCTATTGATTCAGATCTCTCCCTTACATGGTGGCCTAGCCTACTATAGGGCCTGACAATTGCCATGAATAGTCATGCAAATGTCCATCCTTCTTCATCCACATATATCTTCCTCACCCTAATAATGTTGGGGTGTTCTTATCCTATAGGTTAATATAATAATGATTTTAACTTATAATGTATACCTATTCATTGCCAAGCCAAGTTTGCAGTTACATGGTATCACTTTGTACAACCCACCCCCAAGCACAATGTTCCCAGTTCCACATAGCTCTATTTCATTGTTGGGTCACTTACTTATGCTAAGGCTCATAGGTACCAAAGCCTTATGCTACGTGCTTAAGCTAATGCCATACAGCAGTGGTTTTCAACCTTTTTTTCCATTTGTGGACCCCTACAAAATTTCTAATGGAGGTGCGGACCCCTTTGGAAATCTTAGACATAGTCAGCAGACCCTCAGAGATCCATGGATCACAGTTTGAAAACCACTGTCTTAGAGGATAGGCCTGTAGATTTCTTGCCTTAGTGCTAAGTAAAATGCTAAGCTTGCTCTATAAACTACATGCTGAAATGTCTGCCCTTCCTTAGTTGGAGACCTAAATTTCATTGTTTGCAAGAAGACCGGGTATAGATTTACTTTTATTTTGAATTCCATTCATTCTTTGAATTTGCTTATATATTTCTGAAAACCTTGAATCTTTAATTTCCCACAGAAGTTTCTCCAACTTCCTTTTTGGTAATACTTTGTGCCACCATCTTGCATCTTTTATAATTCATTAAACCTTTTTACTATTCAATGTCTGTTTTGCTGGCTTGTGTGATTTCTTTCTTTCCTTGATTGCTAATTTACAAACCTCATTCCACCAGGGAACCAGACTTCTAAGTCAGGGCAATTTGATGTTTTGGAGATGGCCAGATCAGCTGCTTCTGTAATTTCTTTTATTACATTATAGAATCTGCCTAGCTTGTCATTTGTACAGTTACTGCACAAATATTCATCACGTTTAATCTTGAAAAGGCCGCAGGTAGCTTTCTGAAAATTCCAGTTAGGAACTCTTTTTGTGTTTTTGACAGTTCCTCATCTGTTGTATTCAGTAAATACATTGCTTCCCATTCTGTCTTCTTCTCAGCTCCATCTACTAGCTATATTATTATTTGTTGCAATTCTTACATCCAAAGCAGAAAAGGATCCATCCCCTGAATTATATCTAATAGGTGCTCATGTATTCAATATTACCAGGTTATGGCATATCAATAAATTGTTCTAAACATTTACTAATTTAGGTCAGTTTACTTACTTCCCCATAGCTCATTATGACTATTACATTAGAATTTTATCCTGTTTTTGTTTTTCATTTGTATTCATTCCTTCTTCTTCAGATCCTGATATTTCTAGTCTTTTTTATTTTTCCTGATCTGAGACCATTCCCGTTTCTTCTCCTTCATAGTCCAACTTTCTCATTCAACATTTCAATGGGGCAGGAGGGCAGCCAGAGCCAGCAAGCCTGCTTGCCACCCAGCCTGTTTCTACAGCACACCCTCACTGTCCTCAGCCAGACTGTCCTCAGCCCCAGCCCAATCTCCAGAGGACCTCCAGCTGCTTCAATCCCAGCCTCCAGCCAGGCCCCTCTCCAGCCAGCCTCTTCAATTCTCTCAGCCAAACTCCCAGCCAAACCTTCAGCCAGGGTGACTGTCACAGGGTGGCTGGCCCTGTAAATGAATTAGTTCCAGTTCTCCTATGCCGAAAGGGGGGGGCTCCCATTTGGCTAATTAAGAGGGCAGCACCTGGGGAGATAAAAGACTGTGGAAAATCTGAGGGGAGGGATTCAGTGAGAGAGAGAGAGAGAGAGAGAGAGACCGACCTGGTGAGTTAGGTCTGCCAGAGTATAGAGACTGGAGGAGGTCTCTGAGGAAAGCTGCAGAGAGCAGAGAGCTCCCTGGAAAGAGGAGAGAATTATCAGGAAACCAGTGGAGGGCTAGCCTGCTTAATTTCAAAAGCCAAAGCCAGTGGCAGGAGGTTGGAAAGGACTGAGAGCTCGGAAGTTAGTGGAGGGGTTAAGCCAGCTGTCCTTCCTGAGCCAGAGAGCCAAGGCCAAGGATGGCTGGAGAGGGTTAAAGGCTGAGGGCAGTGGCATGAGATGCCTGTTGACTTGCAGAGCTGAAGAGATGAAGCCAAAGGGTCAGAGAGAGCTGTGCTGGAGATCAGGGATTATGGTGAAGGATGCCAGGGTTGTGTTTGATGTATTGCCTGGATTCTGTGTTGGGACTTATGTGCAAGGGAGAGTATGTTCTTTTGTAATAAATTAACCCCACACAGATCATTTGGGTTAAGACAGGCTGTTTGGACTGTTTCAGGGAACTCTGAAAGGGGAAACTGAAGCAGGTCCACATGTTATGCCACAGTCAGCAGCAAGATGTAGGGCCGCTGTCAAGGTTCCTTCCCCACTCTGAACTCTAGGGTACAGATGTGGGGACCTGCATGAAAACCCCCCTAAGCGTATTATTACCAGCTTAGGTTAAAAGCTGCCACCACCAAAGTGTTACACAAAGAACAAGGAAAGAGCCCACTTGGAAACATCTTTCCCCTCAAAATCCACCCAAGCCCGACACCCCCTTTCCTGGGGAAGGCTTGATAAAAATCCTCACCAATTTGCATAGATGAACACAGACCCAAACCCTTGGATCTTAAGAACAATGAAAAAGCAATCAGGTTCTTAAAAGAAGAATTTTAATAGAAGAAAAAGTAAAAGAATCACCTCTGTAAAATCAGGAGGGTAAATACCTTACACGGTAATCAGATTCAAAACATAGAGAATCCCCCTAGGCAAAACCTTAAGTTACAAAAAGACACAAAAACAGGAATATACATTCCATTCAGCACAACTTATTTTATCAGCCATTTAAACAAAACAGAATCTAACGCATATCTAACTAGATTGCTCACTGACTCTTTACAGGAGTTCTGACCTGCATTCCTGCTCTGGTCCCGGCAAAAGAAACACATAGACAGAGAGAACCCTTTGTTTTCCCCCCCTCCAGCTTTGAAAGTATCTTGTCTCCTCATTGGTCATTTTGGTCAGGTGCCAGCGAGGTTACCTTAGCTTCTTAACCCTTTACAGGTGAAAGGGTTTTTTCTCTGGCCAGGAGGGATTTAAAGGTGTTTACCCTTCCCTTTATATTTATGACAGCCACTGTATAATGATGATCAAATAGAGAACTTGAAATCTATTATATGTATTCAGTTGCAGAATAAACAGGGTTTAGTATGGAAAAGAACCTGAATCAGAGAGTAAATAGAGTACTCTTTAATTTTCCATTAAAAAAAATATTCTGTGTTTGATATGGTGAGGAGGGAACCAACAAACATGAAAAAAATGAAAAGCTTTTTTTGGGGGGGTGGTATTTTAGGGTCCAGTCTGTGACCCTCCGAAGTCCGTGATAAAACAACCATTGTGTTCAGTGGTTCAGGATCTGGTCCTTAGAGTACATGTCATCATATTATAGCATCATAAAAGTTCTATATTTGTCTACCAATGACTTTCCAATCAAATTTCCTCCTTTTTTCGGGTAAATGATTTTTCCTTACTACCAGCCTTGCAAACTGAGTATTTTTCTCCACGTTAAATTCCATAAGTATCCTTAAAATTAAGACCCTACATCCCTGATCTAGTCTTTTTGCATCCCCGCTCCTCCCACAGACACTGGCTAGGATATTTTTTAGTATCCTCACTCACAGGCAATTTTGGGCTTTCTTTCATGCTGCCCTTTATACCCTTCTAATATCTTAGTCAATTCCTGACCCTCAATGCACGTAGATCACTTCTAAATACCCATATCTGCCAGAAACCCTATAAAAAGTATAAAAGCTATTTACCCCTCCAAAAAAACCCCTAAAACTGCATGGTTTACTCATAAAAGCTATTTCCATAACAAATGTTTTCTCCTCCTGATCCCAGAGTAGATCATAATCTCACTAATCTGTCAAAGCTATTAATTAGATTATAAACTCCTGGAGGCAAGGACTTCTGCAGTTATGGTAAAATATCTAGCACATGTAAGCAACACTTTAATACATACAGATATATTTCTTCC
This sequence comes from Natator depressus, assembly GCF_965152275.1. NCBI lineage: Eukaryota > Metazoa > Chordata > Testudines > Cheloniidae > Natator > Natator depressus. The sequence continues at coordinate 130,591,036 of NC_134235.1, forward strand.
TAAATAGAAATTCACAGATTTGTTTATGCAAACATTCATGAAAGTATCTGTTTAGATGCAAAACTCAGAAAGCCATGCAGCTCTAAAGATGATACATAATTGCATACTAGTCATACAAAATGAATGCTAAAGTCTCAGGTACTCATAATATTTTACACTTTTGGGTTATCTCTTGAAATATTTCACTGTAATACCATGGTTTCAGTATATTTACTGTACATGGCTTACCACTCTATTTGGAGTACATATAGCTTCATGTAGGGATGGCTCAGTGGTTTGAGCATTGGCCGGCTAAACCCAGGGTTGTGAGTTCAATCCTTGAGGGGGCCATTTAGGGATCTGGGGCAAAATTTGGGGATTGGTCCTGCATTGAGCAGGGGGTTGGACTAGATGACCTCCTGAGGTCCCTTCCAACCCTGATATTCTATGATTCTATGATCCTAGACTTCCTCCAGCTTCAAAAACATCTGTCAACTTCTTCATGAGGAAAGTCCTGTCTTTTCTCAGGCTGGGTGATTTCAGGACCCATTTCCTTAGAAACAATGCTTTTATTACTTAAGAGTATTCCATCCTTTATAGAATGATCCTATAGAAATTAATAGCCATGAATCAAAACAAGTCCTACAGAAATATAATAGGGTTGTATAGATATTGCTCTAAAAAACAATGGAGTGACAAGATGGATGAGGTAATATCTTTTATTGGACCAACTTCTGTTGGTGAAAGAGACATGCTTTCAAGCTTACACAGAGCTCTTCTTCAGGTTTACTGAATAAAAGACAATTCCTCAACCACTTTGTCTCTCTAATATCCTACACCACCACTCTAAAAATTAATACTATTTAAGAGAGGATAGTTTTCTTCTCTTTCCTACATTTTTTAACCATTGTGTAGCATACTATGGCAGGGATGTAGATCTTCGTTAACTTCTATAGGATCATTCAAAAAGCCTATGGAAATGTTATTTTGGACCAAATTCTATAGTGCTTTTCCATAAATAAAGCAGCACTCACCCTGTCAATCACTGCAATAAGCTGCCACACTATACCCAGTTTAGATAAAGCTTCCAAGCTCACTTATTTCTTTAACATTTATTGCTAGGATGCAACTTTAATAAGATTGTTATTTTAACCTTCAGTTGGCTAACACATGATAAGATGAAAGCAGACCTCACTTTCCAGTGCAACAACAGACAGGATAGTTAATTAGAATCATCAAAGGTCTGACCCACAATGGCGAATCTCACGTTCTCTTGGGGCCAGAAAGACATGGATGGCACTGTTTCACTTAATCTGACTTTCCTGTCTCCTCCAGAGAGATGGACAAAGAAATTAAAGATCTGTCTTGTGCCACAGCAAAGGTGAATGCCAAGCAAATAAGGCTTCCTAGCAACATCTGCATTATCTCACAAGTGTTCTAGATGCTTCAAAGTAAACCATTATTTCTATTTCAAATGAATAAGTCAGCAACTTAATGTAGAAATGGGTCTGAGCCAAGCATTGCATAGATCCAAACATCCCTGAAGACAATGAGATTGGAACTGAAACCCAGATCAGGATCTGAATTTTATACTGGCTTCTATTTGTGCTGAGCTGAAATCAAGCCCCTGGTTATGCTCACTCCTAAATGTGGGTGTGGGTGGGTTGAAGTCATGAGCCAGGTTTTATGACCATGTTCCTATCTTTATTTCATAACTAGAGCTGGGTGCATAATAGATTTTTCAGTTCACTAGCAGTTTAGAAAAATAAAATAAGAAGTTAGTTGCAGGTCATTTGAAAATGGCACGTTTTTGGAATTTTTTCAGTGAATCAAAAGTAAAAGAAATAATTCAAATGTAATGTTTTGATTTCCAGGCATTTCGAGAAAAGTAAGCAAACAATTCACAAATTATCCAGAGGAGGTGGTGGTGGTGGTGCTAGTGACTCCCTTATAAGCTTTACCCCAGTGGTTAGGGAACTAACTTGGGATCTGGGAGAGCCAGGTTCAATTCCCTTCTGTGCCTGATGTGGGGAAGATCTGTTCTTGGGTCTCCCTCACTGCAGGAAAGCAGCCTAGCCACTAGCTAGCCAAATGAATATCCATTGTCATCATGAATGACAATGAATTACCACTATTAATGGTTGTGATGGGTCTGGCACCACAGTGCCCCTTTGTAGCAGGGGTGGATGGGGTGTCGGGTCCTCGCCACTCCTACTTTCCCCTGCCCGCCCTGTAAGGGTGTTCCAATGTGGCCCAATGGCCGGTCTCCCTGTGCTTGCCCCTTAGTCGGGGTAGCGGGACCTAATGGCTTGAGTCCATGTGTCGCCCTGAGTATCGGGTGGTGTGGCCTGACGACCAGGGTCCACATAAATCACTCCCCACGTTGGAGCAGTGCAGCCTGGCGGCTGGAGTCTATACAATTCCCCTCGCAAGAAGGGTAGTGCGGCCTAGCGGCCAGAGTCTATACAATCCCCTTCGTAAGCGGGGTAGTGCGGCCTAGCAGCCAGAGTCTAGATAGCTCGCCCCACATATCGGGACAGTGTGGCCCAATGGCCCGAGTCCATATAACTCCCTCTCAGGCAGGGAAGTGTATCCCAATGGTGGGAGGGTAGGGGGACCCGGGCCCGCCCTCTCCACCGGGTCCTGACCCAGGGCTCTCCTATTGGCGGGGTTTTCCCTCGCGCTTAGCTCAGCAGGGATCCACCCGCAACACGCTGAGCGTCAGTGCAGCTTTAATGCTACCTGTGTCTAAAGTGCCCCTGGGTCACTTCCTACCCTCAATGTCACCTTCTCCACTCTGGGGGGGGGGTCCTCCGGTCCGTCCTCTCCTGCCGAGACCTCCATCTTGGACATCGAGTGCATCCCGGCTTGGCTGGCCCCTGGATCCGGGAGCTTTGGCTGTCCCTCCTCCGGAGCTGGCAGTGTGCCTCCTTCTCCTCCGGTGGTCAGCCCAGACTGAGCATCTTTGCAGGCTTTTATACTTATTCCCCAGTTGGATCATGCCCAGCAGGGCTTCCGGGGCAGGGCTTCCTCTGCCAGGAAGGAAGGGTTAAGCCCCGCGATACCAGTGCAGGGCCACTCTGCCCCGTCACAATGACAATGAATAGTGGTTGGTCCAGGGAAAGACAGAGAATGACTTTATAGACTCATAGTTAGGGCAGTCCCCTAGGATGTGGGATATTCATGTCCAAGTCATTGTTCCAAAGATTATTTATAAAAGAGCAGAACATCTTCTGGAGGAGAGATTGAGAAAGACCCCTACCAGAATAGCTCACTGGTTAGGGTACTCTTCTGCAATAGTGGAGAGCCAACTGTAAATTCTTTCTCCACATCACTCAGAGGGGGGAAGTGAACCTGGGTCTCCCATGTCAGTGCTCTAACCACTGGGGTAAAGCTTATTATTATAAAGGGAGGCACCGGCACCACCACCACCACCTCCTCTAGACAGTCTTTGAAACTTGTGCTTGCTTTTGTCAAAATGCTTTAAAGTCAAAATGAATTTTGGGGGAGACAAAACCTGAAATGTTTAATTTTGACATTACCGAAACATTTCAACATCTTTCACTTGGTCAAAACAATTTTGCAAACCTGACTCACATTTCTAAATAGTTTCAGTTGACTTGAAACTACATTTTGTCAGCAAATAAACAATGTCTCCCAGCTCTATTTATAGCTCATTTATTGGTGCTTGAGTACAAAATTCCAAAGGGTGCCTAGTCTGAGTCAAAAGGATGAAAAATGAACGGAAATAAATAGTTTAGAGAGGTTCTCCAGAGCCAAGCATTACAGGGCTACCATCCTTTTCTCAACAATACAACTTAAAATGAACCAAATGTAATGCCTGCAATTTCTAATTCCCCCTCTTGTTTTAATTCCACAACTTAATACTACTTTTCAATAATATTAGATGGCTAGAATATTTTTATACTCACTGATTCCCTTTCTTGTTCTAACTCATATCCCCAAGACAATTGTTCCCCTTTGTTCTCCTGAATCTCTAAAGTCACTCACAAAATATTCAACAGGCACTGAAATGGGAGCATCGTCATCTTCATATCCTTTAAAATAATTTCTTCACCCAACACGTCTCATTGTCAATACTTATTTGCACTGTAGAAAAACTGAAGACTCCAACCTAAATTTGCTAGCTTTGCATGTCCATAACTGAGTTTCTCACCCACTGAATATATAATTTCTTTGTTCATTTCTGTTTTAATTAATACATTTGAAAAGAGGAAATGCATTTTCAAAGATGATACTGAACTACTTTCGTAAAGCACAAAGAAATATATTAGGCAAAGTAACAGATTTAACTTGTATTCAAGTCAAAGGTTAAGTATTGCATCTGTGTCTGTTTCATGCCACTTTTGCATATATACTTGAGATCACCCTCTACAGATACTATGAGAAATGAGAGTGATTGAAGACTAGATTTTACCAATGTTTAAGTCTGGGACAGTGTGACATTACCTAGGATACAATCTGGACTGTTGAACAGCTGAGTCCCATCAATTCTCCAGCCTGTAGTGCCTCTTAAACTGCTTCACTGGGAAAGCAACCACCGCAGGTCTGCTCACACACAGCCTCCAGCATGTAAATCACTCCCGGATATGCTGCATGAGTGCTATGGCCAGCCACTCTTGAATTACACCGCAGAGCATCACCAGTGAATTCCCAATCCCAGACTTTCCCCCAGAAATGTGCATCTTGTACTGCCCAGCCCTCTTCTGGAAACACAAGCTCATATAAATTCTGTCATTTCATTAATAGAAAATGATGTACACAAATCTTGTCATCTGAAATTGAGTTTCCCCAACTCCAAGCACAAACCAAGCTGGATGGTTTAGATAAAACAATAAAACAAGTTTATTAATTACAGAAAGAGATTTTAAGTGATTAGAAGTAATGAGGCATAAAAGTCAGGATTTGGTTACAAGAAAATAAAAGGTAAAACACAACTAATTTCTAATTTAAACTAAATAAATTGAAAGCTGTAGGTCGACATAATATAGATCGACTTAAGTTTTTAGTGTAGACATGTAAAGTCATATAGTAGAATCCTATAACTTTACATATAATGTTGCCACTCATATTTTACCAGTACAGTAATGATCAGCAAATTATGAGTTTTCAAATGATACCTCACAAGAAATACTTTGTACAAAATGTATCATAGTCTTGTAAAAAGGGACGAACATAGTAGCATAGACTTCACAGACAGCTACTTCAGATAAACTAGGAAAATTCACAGCATTTGCGGCCTCTGTACTTAAGACTATAAAGGGTTGATTTTAAGAGTGGTATAGGAGGATATCTAGGGAGCATGATAGTAGCTATACAAATGGATTCAACATCTCTGTAAAGTATATTTAATGTGCATGGAAAAAGTTGGATTGACAACCTTAGTCAACCCTTTTGTAGACATGGGGCATGTAAACCCCAAAAAGAACAAAAGTTGGGTTTAATGAGCAGTTTGGGTGCTTATCTCAGCTTCTTTAGTCTAGAAATCAGACTGGAATAATCCAAAGAACACATCTTTGTGCAGCCTTTCCTAGTTTCAGACAGGACAGAACAACAATAAGGTATCCCCACAGCACTTCATTCAGAGAAATGAGAAAATGCGCTCGTATGCTTTTTATTATTATCAAGTTAACCACTTCTTTAATACAAGCAGATTTAGGTCTGGTTCAGTTTCAATTTGGGGTAAAGAGATTACTAATTAATCTGAATTGGTGTATTCATTCCTAGGGCATAAACTGAGTGGAGAATGCAAACTTACTCTTCAGAAGTCACTAAAGGTTTAGATGGCAATGACATTCAGTTATATCAATTTGCGCCAAAGTAAAAAGCAGGGACCAATAAATAAATATTTCCATATCACACAGTTTTTTGAGTTTGGGAATCTGAAATGCTTTTTTTGCCATATACACATGCATACAACAGCCTACTAAAAGAATTGCTTTTCTCCCCCCATTGTCATGTACTAGGCACTTACCTAAAATTGCAAACAGGTATTTTAAAAAAATCCCCCACACCTCTCACTCAAATTGTTTCCGGATTAATTGGATTTTCTTCTGCAATGATCATGAAATCCATGATGGACATAATTGTGCTATATATACACACTATAACTACCATTAGACTTGCCAAGTTTGGGACATCAAAATGAAAATTCACCCTTTAGGAGCAAAGCAGCCCTTTTATAAGCACATATTGGGCATACTATGCCTTTTAAAGGTCTGTAGGGTATGATGAGGGATTGCTTTTCCAGGTGTTCTGGAGCAATGTTAAAAAAAACATAAATCTGAGTGATACTATTATCAGAACACTAAATTATACAATTCAAAATGAACAGCTTAAATCTTTCAAAGTCTGTAGTATCTACTGCACAAACATTAGAGCTGTCCACTTTGTAAAGCTACGCAATACTCTACAAGAAGCCTTGTATTAACTGATCTCACATGGTGACACACTGAAAGGAGGAAGTCTGTTACTACAGCATCAGCTGGCAAGTGAAATAGCTTTTGCTGCTGTTATAAATAAAGCACAGTGGAGAAATCTAGTCTTCATTTGTTAAGAGCTGGTCACTCCAGAGGCTAGCAATTTAAGATGCATTTTCTCCCCATTTTACATTCACATGCATACAAGTACTATGGTGCTCATCACTATAGTATCTAAGTGCTGCACAAATATTTATGAATTTATTTCCGCTATACCACTGTGAGATAAGTGGGTGGGATTACCCCATTTTATAGTTGGGAACTGAGGCACTGAGAGACTTTATCCACTAATTGTGGGTGCCCAACTGGAGTGCCTGGGAACAGAGTTTTCAGAATACTTAGCATTATATATAAGCTAGGCAGAATTCAATTTTTCTTTTTATGATTTTGATGGATTAATGTATATTTTGAAGCATTTTTCTATTTTAAACATTTAAATTTTCATAGTTGTGGAAAATTATTGGGGGGGGGCAGGGTTAGCCACTAGCTATTTAATGAGAGTAGACACTGAAATTCAAAAAAGTTAAAAGCTTTATAACCAATGAAACACAAATTGTCAATGGCCCATGTCAAAATATACAAAGTAAATATCTTTAAGTCAAACTCTAATAAGTTCTCAAGCAGAATTTTTCTTACTTTACCTATCCGTAAATTTTGATGATCATAGATGGGAATACTTTTTCTTCAGTTTGTATGTGTACAGTGAAAGGGAAGCATTCAACTGCCTTAAACTGGATACCATCCTCTCTCTTCCTGCAGTTTCCTGGTACATTCACCACACACCTTCCAACTTCTGCAATAAATAAAGCAGGGGTCCCACAGACAACATTCTCCTTTACAATACAAACCAGATTCACACCCAGAACAAGACCATCCTATGCACCAAAGAAAACAGGGCCCTGTGGAAAAAATGGTACGTGATCATGTCATTTAAGACTATCCTAATGTATATAAACAAGGGGGTGAATTAAGGTTGAAAAGGCAACCTTAATTTTGGCATTTCCTAACTTCTGAGCGTTTGACTTTACAACCTTAATAGTGCTCTTTGAATGTGATTTGAAAAAAACAAAACCAAATTCCATCATGGCACAATCTTGTCACATTTAGGGGCCGTGAGGGAATGAAGCATGCCCAATCACTCTATGGAGATGGTACATGCACAATTTATCCAAGGCTTGAGCATGTTCAGGGTGCGTGAAATCTTCAGAAATTTTGACTGCTAAAATCTACTTAGCATGTGTTTAATGCAATTTTTCAATATGCTTATAACTTGGCCAAATTTGGGTCTCCCCCCGCCCCCAAACACAGGAACAGCACAAGACACATTCCTGACACAAAGGCCACACACCTCTGTCAAATTCTAAGTCTCTGCTCCAAGCATAGGAACACTAGAGTTTTCCAAAGAAAGTGTCAACAGTTTTATTTGTAAAATAATGCATCTTTCCATAGCCTTGTTCTCAGAAATGGCTGAACAGTTTTAGCTAGAATTTTCCAAAACAATTACTTCAGACACTGGGCATGGAAAATTTCAGCCCAAACACTTAGTTTGGCAAAGTTATAAGGAACTCAATAAAGGATCTTATAATGGGAAGTGTCAGAAAACCTTAATAATAGCAATGCTACCAGGTCCGCCTATAGTGAGGTTGAATTCCTACAGATCCATACTTAATCAGAATCCCTTTTTTGTGCATATGAGGAATTAATCTGACATTTCTAATATTTCAGACAAATGCAGCTCATCACACTTTATTTTTTACACCAAGAATATTCTAATGCCAGGTCAAATAAAAACATCATCCAGTGTATCCTAGTCTATTAGAATATACTCCACACAGTAAGACTGGGAAAGAAGAGTATTTGATTACAATATTGTCTGAATCTTCGTCTGGTTCTAGACATACTTCAGCAGCTTTGGAGAATGTTTACAGAATATGAAGTTTTACGATTGCATCTTTCCTAATTCTAATATATATTTATAACAATGCTCCAATAATGTTTGTTCTTTACATCCCCATCTTGTGAGTAGCTGAGCACTTTCAGCTTCCATTGACTCTTTCTCATTGCACTCAAAGGGAGTTGAGGTGGCTCAGAATCTGGCAGGAAACACAGGATCAGTCTTTTATATACTAAATAGATACTTTCATAATAACAAAGATATATGCTACTCAATTTCTTACCTCTGTTACAAGTGATAATTATTGCCAACCTATGGTGCCTGAGAGTTTAATCTTGTTGTATGTGTTTGTAACTGAAGTAACATATGTTTTTGTAAATGATCATCCCTTGCATTTGCTTATAAAAGCTAAATCACTACTAATTTATTGTCCCTGCGAGACCACCAGCATATTTTGATGATGCATACTATGATTAACTGCTAGTGCTACAGCACCTCCTTAATGCATTTACTCCATTGCTCCTGTAAACTCATGTCTTTATCACTTAAACATAGCTGATGTAATCATTATGGTAGAACAAAACTGGAAAGCTACATTGCAAAAAACCCTAAAATTCCACCACTTAAAATAAATGTTAGAATTATACAGGTGGAAGGGCAGGAAAGATGGTAGCGGTTTTTTTAAAAGATAAAAAATGTTAATTCCTTTTATAAAGGAATTAAAATATTTAATAGCCATTTATAAACATATTAAAATAAGACAGTATCCAATTTTACTGTATGTTGATTCCAGTTGGTTGTCTCCAATATGGAAAAGTGTTCCGGTGACATTTTAACCTTCCATGCCCGAGAAAAATCCAGAACACAGCATTATAAAATAGCAGGAAAAGGCACCTGCTGTACTTTTAAGATGCCTTTAGTGCTGCATGAATTGGTGACATCATTGGCTGCTGTACTCCTTAGCTAATTTGTGAAATAAGCAAGTCTTTGGTTCAAGGATCTCCAGAATAATCCAAATGTTTTATTGCATGATCCAGTGCATGCCTATTTAATAAGCAAGATTTAATTATTCCTCAAAGGACATAAAGCTTGTTTGTAGGTATGGCCTCAATTTACCAATGCATACTGGTAATGTGTACAGATCTAACTTACTAGGATTTAAGTGAAGAGCATATTAAGTTCTTGCTGCAATGAGTCACACAAAAAATAACACATTATTTTATACACATTATAGTAGAGAACTAATCAGTGTCGTTTGACATTTTTAACATAGGTTTTAGTGTCGATATTAGAACAGCCCAACTGTTAAGAGTTTTATTTACTAAATTGCTGGAGTTTACAGTAAATAGCACATCTTAGAACGATCATTGTTTTCCTTCTACATTAAGAAGCAATACAATTAAAAAAAAAGCAGCATGCCTTTATCGCTTTATATTCGTAGGAATTTATAACATATTCTAACAGAGTGACATCTGTATTTTCCTATAGATTTTGCATCACATGTTCTGATGCATTAGTTAAAATACACTACTTGAATGCCATATGTCATATCACACAACACATTAAAACATCTCTTTAAAGCGCCATTAGTGCCTCTTAGAAATCTTTGAAAGATTTTATTCAGTGCAAAGTTTACCAGGCACCATTTTTTATGACAGTGGCATACAAAGGGTATCTTCATTCCTTAAAAGGAATGCTTCTGCTGCTTATACCACCTTGAAACATTTTGATGCCAAAAAGAAGAGGGATTTTTTTAAATGATTTCTATGAGACATCATAGAAGGGCTACAGACTGTTGTAGAGTCCTATAACTGAACTTCATGTCTATCAAGTGTTTTGAGAGTTGAGTTCTTATTTGTAAAAAGAAAAAGAGTACTTGTGGCACCTTAGAGACTAACCAATTTATCTGAGCATAAGCTTTCGTGAGCTACAGCTCACTTCATCGGATGCATCCGATGAAGTGAGCTGTAGCTCACGAAAGCTTATGCTCAGATAAATTGGTTAGTCTCTAAGGTGCCACAAGTACTCCTTTTCTTTTTGCGAATACAGACTAACATGGCTGTTACTCTGAAACCTGTTCTTATTTGTGTTTTACAAGATATGATGGCAGATTACTTATGGCCTATACTCCCCTGTGTCGTGAGGCACACAGGGCATTCATGCTGAAAATCAGGATGAAGTGTATGCTGGGAGTTGTGATAATACCATTTACATCTCCCACCAGGTAGTCATCAGCCCCTCCATTTTGAAAATAGGGCTTGATCCAAAGTTCGCTGAAGTCAGAGGGAGACTGGAATATTAGATCAGGTTTATAATGTGCTTTTGAGATTTCACCTGAATTTGTGGGTTGTAGCTGGACAGACATGGAGAGGGGCAGGGAGGGGAGCCATGGAATATCTTTCCTGGATGGTATGCGCAACCAGTATACACTGAATAAGGTTCACCATTGCGGAGTTTTATGTAGTGAGCGAGGCAAGGGTCTATGGAAATGTATTTTTAAACACACATTTGGTTCACCCTTTCCTTTGAACTCCTACTTTGAACAGAGACCAGGCCTGGGAAATTTCATCCTGCTTGGTGAAACTTTCAGAAATGTATGATCAAATGGAAACAAGGGGTTATGATGGTCAATTCAAGTGTCCACAGGCACTCTCAGCTACCAGTATAATATACATATGTGTGGTTGGGGCAGTTGGTTTACAAAATCACTTTTGTATCTATTAGATAGTACTTAGTACTCTTAATGCGACAGATTTTTGCTTTAGTCTAATAATTTTGACTCCTATTTTAAGATCTTACTGTGCTACAATCAGTAAATAATGCTGCCAACTGTAACTTTTTAATGTTGCAGTATGTGTAGATAGCTGGGTGAGTGTCGATTGCTATATCACAGTAAAACAGAATGATTGCTTCAAGAGTAAAATACATAAAAATGCAAACCTAATCCCAAAGCACGAATGTCCTAATATTTAGAGTTTGCCTTCATCTGTCTATTATCCCTTTATGGCTTAAAAAAATGCAGGCCTTTACATTGCTTCCTTTCCCTCTACAATGTAAACAGTCATTTCATTAATGGCTATTAAAATATTGTCTATTCTAAACGTTAGGGGCAGCTCTATGCAGAATTACAGAACTGGAGGCCTAGAAGAGGTAGATGGAAAAGTGCATTTTGGTAGCCTTTTGGAATTTGAATCTTGCTGAAATAAAACTAGTTGACTTTATGTATTTAGATGACCTCACTTCAGATACAGCAAACCATTCCAGAACACACATGCTGCAACATGGCCATGAAAGATGTGACTTTGCTTTTAAAATGGATAAAACTGCAAAATCCACTGAAAGTACTGTCACAGATTTAGCTCTCTCCTGTAGCTAACAGAGGCTATTATTGGCATGAAGTGCAGCAACAGAAGTTAAGAGTGAGTAAAGGAGGGAGAACGTAAGTAGTACTTTCTCTTTAATTTTTCCTAGCAAACTCCACCCCACTCTTTTTACCATTAAAATGATTATTTTCCAAACATTACAAGCCCTGCAAGTGTGAGTTTACAGTACAGTCATTTACATCCAATGCCCACATTGGTTACCAGGGTAACCATCCCAAAGATACTCATAAAAATAAACAGCAGACAGTGGAAAGAAACCTAATATAAACAGAAACCTTTCTGGCTGATGCTTTACCACTGTTAAAATTGTAACAACTATAAAGAGCCCTTCTTCTCACAAATAAATATGGCACTATAAGCATTTCCTGTGTATTATAGATGGGATTCTCTGTCAATTCTTCAGGTAAAGAATAAAAATGCAAAGAGGAACTTCACAATTCACTAGAGTCTTCACCTTTCATGATTGGTGAAATTATAACCTTAACTGGGGCTGTGGGATTTTAAAATGTGAATTCTATAAAGGACACGGCTTTCCTTCCCATCCTTTCTTTTGCATCGTAAGGAAGGCTAAGATAAGGTGGTCTTTGGTTTTGTTTTCCATTAGCTGAGACATGTGTAGGTAATTTAGTTAATAGCAGGACCCTATGTCATATGCAGAAGGGTCCATAGATGTGTTTACCACTCCCTGCTGCCACTTGACTTTCTCCTTACTGTCCTACCAGTAGAGTATCCTTTGAATTATTAATTGTATACAATATTTTTATTTTACATTGCTCCCAAATCCTCAATGTGCCACAGAGTTTTTTCCGTATTGACAAGATAACTGCACTGTAAAAGTTGTCACGGGAAAGCTGAGAGTTCTACTAGCTGTATAGAGACTATTTGGCTCATTTGGTGCCCACCAAGGCATGAGAAGCAGTCGTGGCTTTTAGTACTGATGTCTATGTGCGGGTGGGTGGGTGGGCGTGAGAAAGAGAGAGAACACATGTACTATATAGTTAATAAAAATATCTTTTATAAGTGTAAAGGAATCTACTTACAGACTACATACCACAATTACCAGGGGGAAAGATAGCTTGGAGTTAAATATTGCTAAAATGCAATTTCCAGGAAGCATAATCAATAAAAATCAAATAAATGAGTCAATAGTTAATGCTATGTTAACATCCATAGCAATCTCAGTGGCCATATCTTTTGTAACTAGGTCTGTCGATTAATCGCAGTTAACGCACGAGATTAACTCAAAAAATTTATTGTGATTAATCACACTGGTGAGCAATAGAATACCAAGTGAAATGTAGTAAATATTTTGGATGTTTTTTTTACATTTTCAAATACATTGATTTCAATTGCAACACAGAATACAAAGTGTACAGTGTTCACTTTATCTTATTATTTTTGATGACTAATATTTGCACTCTAAAAATGATAAACAAAAGAAATAGTATTTTTCAGTTAACCTCATACAAGTACTGTAGTGCAATCTCTTTATCGTGAAAGTGCAGTTTACAAATGTATATTTTTTTGTTACATAACTGCACTCAAAAACAGAACAATGTAAAATTATAGAGCCTACAAGTCCACTCAAGTCCTACTTCATGTTCAGCCAATCGCTCAGACAAACAATTTGTTTGTATATACGGGACATAATGCTGTCCTCTTCTTATTTACAATGTCACCTGAAAGTGAGAACAGGTGTTCACATGGCACTTTTGTAGCCGGCATTACAAGGTATTTACGTGCCAGATATGCTAAACATTCGTATGCCCCTTCATGCTTTGGCCATCATTCCAAAGGGCATGCTTCCATGCTGATGACGCTCATTTAAAATATAATTAATTAAATTTGTGACTGAACTCTTTGGGAGAGAACTGTATGTCTCCTGCTCTGTTTTACCCACATTCTGCCATATATTTTCTGTTATAGCAGTCTTGGATGATGACTCAGAACATGTTGTTTCTTTTAAGAACACTTTCACTGCAGATTTGACAAAACTCAAAGAAAGTACCAATGTGAGATTTCTAAAGATTGCTACGGCACTCAACCCAAGTTTTAAGAATCTGAAGTTCCTTCCAAAATCTGAGAGGGACGAGGTATGGAGCATGCTTTCTGAAGTCTTAAAAGAGCAACTCTCTGATGCAGAAACTACAGAACCTGAACCACCAAAAAAGAAAATCAACCTTTTGCTGGTGGCATCTGACTCAGATGATGAAAATGAACATTTGTCGGTTTGCACTGCTTTGGATCGTTATGGAGCAGAATCTGTCATTAGCATGGACGCATGTCCTCTGGAATGGTGGTTGCAGCATGGAGGGAGATATGGTATAGTGACATCTCAGTAACTCTCACCATCTACCTGTGTACTTAGGGTAGGTCTGACCTTCATGCTCTCTTTATATGTTAGCTACCAAGTCTGCTTATATCTGGTCCTGTAAGTTTGGGGGTCCTACTCTATGTTAACTTACCTTAGTTTAATAAATCATGTCAACTGTTTTGCACCTTACCCCATTGTGTGTTTTCATTTGGGATTGTAACAACCCCCATGATAGATGCAGGATTAGGGGGAATGAATCATCTTGTCCTGGCCAGCGTGGACACTGAGACCAGGTTGGCTTAAGCCGGACATAACCAAGCCCACCAGTAAAGTAGCAGATACTGCCACTGGGGGAGATATTCCTGTCTCCAGCACATGCCGGCCAGTGTCAGGTGTGTTCAACTGTTGCTGCCAAGCAAATAGGGCACTAGTAGTGGGCAGGGCCGGATTAAGGCAGGGGCTTTAGGGGCAGCAGCCCAGGGCCCTGCCTCAAGGGGGGCCCTGCAAAAATAAATCACAGGCAGAGATCTCCAACTCTGGGCCACTAAAAGTCCCATGCCACAGCTGGGCACTCAGCAGGCTGCCTGCCTGCATGCCGTGGCTCCACGCCACTCCCAGAAGCAGCCAGCTACTAGCACATTTCTGCAGCCCCTGGTGAGGGTGGCGGCTCCATACACTGCCCCCACCCCCAGCACAGTCTTCAACTGGCCAATGGGAGCTACGGGGTTGGTGCTTGCGGGCAGCGCACAGAGACACGTTGTCCCCCTCCCCCAAGTGGCCGCAGAGATATGCTAGCAGCCGGCTGCTTCTGGGAGCAGCGTGGGGCTATGGCAGGCAGCCTGCCTGAGCCCTGCTGTGCCACCAGCCAGGAGCCGCCTGTGATAAGCATTTCCCAGCCTACACTTCGCACCCCCCTCCTCCACCCCACCCCCTGCTCCAGATCAGAATCCCCCTCCTGCACCCAAACTCCCTCCCAGACCCCGCACACCCTCCTGCACCCCAATCCCCTGCCCCAGACCCCTCCTTCACCAAACTCCCTCCCAGGAAAAAGACTTGTATACAGGGGCCCCACAAAATCTAATAGCCCCAGGCCCACAGGAGAGTTAATCCAGCCCTGGTAGTGGGCAATACAGCCCATGGTCCTGGCGGTTCCTGTCACACCAGCCACCATGAACGTACAGACCTATGGATCCTCTGGGTGGCTGCCGGAGCAGAATAAAAATTCCCTTGTGTTTGGTGTGTACTTATTGAGAAAAGGGAAGAGCCTCTGGGGAGAGGGACTGTTTCGGGGGAGGGACTCATTTGCCACTCTGACCCTAAAGTGGGAGGCTTTCGTCCAGGATAAACCAAAGTCTTCCAAGAAGGTTAAAAAGTGGGCTCTGATTTATGGCCTGTATTCAGTCTGTGTGGAGCTAAATAAGTATAGCACAACACTGGCAGATACGGTTCAGGAAACTGGAAAATCCGTTTAAGGCTTGTGATATAGAATTAGAAAAGACGGGTTGCAGAGTGGAGGGAATCAAGGCTCAGAATAGGATTCATTCATCACAGATTGGGAGACAATAGATGCAGGTGCAGGACCTGAACAACCTCATAGCCAAGTGTCAGGGGAGGGTTTTAGCGCCCTCCCTGGACACTTCAGGTTGCAGATATAGATTCCAATCTGCAGTTATATGAAGGCATTTTAAAATTTTATTATCCGCACCAGAACATGATTGGCTGTTATTATTCTGAGAGCCAATGGGCCACTGAATGTCCAGAGAAATATTTAAACCAAAAAAAAAAAAAAAACCTCCTCTATTGGCTATCTGGAGCATCATCCTATGACACTCCCAAATTTAGAGAGGCAGTTTGGCAAGGACTCAGCCCTTCGCTCAAGGTCGCCCTGGGAGCACGGGATCCCCAGATAATCACTCTGAGGGAGATCAAAAATCACCTGCGAAAGTCATTTGAAATTCAGCGGGAAGTTTTCCCATCGTCTGCCCCCAGAAAACGAGTGTCTGTGGTAACTGAGAAGGGAAAGAAGGAGTTCAGGAAAAGTTCTCAGGGAAGTCCCAGCTATTCCCAAAGCACTAAAAGACTAGCAGCATCTCACCAAAATTGAGAAGGACAATCAAGCAGCCTGCACCGGGAGGAACAGAAAGCATTCTACAACCTGGTGTGGAAACAGCTGCTGTGTTTGAAAACAGAAGATTTTGACAGACTGCCCACCGAAGAGCTTCTGCAAAGGTTGGCTCTAAATAAAAAGAGCCAACCAGAACAACAGGCAGCCACCTCTTCCACCATATTGTGATGGGACCAGACTCCCCCTCATTCCCCAGATAAGGCTCCCATATTCCATGATAGCTGGGGAAGACCTGTAACAATGGTCACCATGGAGGGAGAGTTCGGGGGAACTAAGCCAACCTATAATGGTAGACATGGGTGCCTGTTTCCCTTTTGTGTTCCATGGAAGAACCTAGAGTAAAACCGATTCCCATAGCAACAAGAAGGATCCTAGAGGGATTTTAATGGGGGTAGCAGCATGAGGCCCTTTACAAGGCCTATTAAGTGCACTATACACAGTGTCAACCTGAGCCGCCTTTGGCATCCAGGGCATCCTGGGAATCAACCTTTTGACAAAGCTAAATTTGATCATGGACTTAGCTAACAGACAGCTGATCCAGTGCAAGAAAGCAAATCAGCATGGCCTAATACCAGCGCCTCATTGGGTCACTGCCCTGAAGGCTCCAGAAAATATCATTATGCCTAAATGGGAATCTGACATAACTGAAGTGGTAATGAAATATGCAGGAGTGTTAGCTACACACATATTGCAATATGGCAAAATTGTAGCGGCGGTTCGGGTGGATGGACCCGACCCGAGGCCTTTAAAGCAGTATAGGTACCCTGCTGCTGCCATAGAAGGGCTAGAACCTACCATCAAGGCCCTAGTTCAGCAAGGGGTGCTCAGGGAAACAGAGAGCTCCTGTAACTCCCCTATTTGGCCAGTGCTTAAGGTGGACCACAAAACCTGGCACCTAACAGTGGACCACCGTGAGCTAAACCATGTAACACGTAGGCTTGCTCCGGTAGTTGAGTTGTGTTGCTGCTCTGATAACTGGGAGATTGCTGAGCAATGTTCGGTGGCTGAGTTGACGGTATTTATTGTGAATTCTCACTTAACAAAGTGAGCCCTGTGAAGGCCGCCATCTTCCACCCCACTCTGATAGTGGCCAAATATAATGAAATTATGGCAGCAATTACACATCAGGGCAAGATGCTTTATTGTGCTCCACTTGGCAAGCACATTCTTTTCAATATCCCTCCATGCAACTTCCCAGCATAAGTTTGCGTTTACCTATGAGCGACAATAATACACATTCAGCAGAGTCCCACAAAGGCTGCAAAACACCCTTCTATTTGTCATAAGCATGTCTCTGGAATGTGGAGGGACATAAGGAACACAGAATACATCTTAAGTTATGTTGATGACATATTAATTTCCAGCACCACCAGGCAGGCAAATTTAGAGACTCTGGATGCTGTACTGGGAAAGGTCCATGAGTCAGGGTTTATGATCAACCCTGAAAAAGTCCAGATGGCTCTTACTGACGTGACTTATCTTGGAATCAGACTGGGTTCAGAGAGTCGGCACCCTGATGATCAAAGAGTCAGCCTTATTTGCAAATTGCCAGCCCTGCAGGATATCTCTGCCTTGTGCTCCTTCCTCAGTCTCATCGATTTTAGTGAGCTGTGGAGACCTGCTTTGCAGATTCTGCCCCATACTCTGGGTGTGAAGTCCTGCCTGCACAGCGTTGTCCTGGTGCTACCTACATACGTTTTATTCCTTTGTGGATTCACAGGGTACCACAGGATTTGGCCTTTGATAATTAAAGAAGGTTTACACTCTGTGTAGATTCCAAGGCACTCTGTTTTTTTGACCAGCCAAACCAATACAAAAGTGCCAGCAGCTAGACTGGTAATAATGCTCATGACTGCCAGTGACTGTGCCAGCCAAGCTCAACGCAGCTGCTTCTGTTTTCAGATCTTTCACATATGAGGCTTATAATAACCCAGACTCACCCTTGATCCAGCCATTGGCAACTGATGTATCCACCTCCTAGGGTGAAACTAAAGCTTAAAGCAAGCCTCAGACTGCACCAGTTATCTAAGTTACTCGTTATTTTCATGGATGTCAAGACCTAGACACATCTCTACTAATGATCTTATTCACTAATCTATCAAATGCATATGACCCCTAAAAATCCTTTAAATATCATTTTAAAAGTCTAGTAAGTAGTGAAAAGCAAATTCTTCAAATTTTTTAGCCACAACCTGCTCAAGTAAAAATAAAATAGTGTGTAAGAAACCATTGGATTGATAGTACTTGTTCTTTTCAATATATTTAAGTATATAATCCCAAGTGATCAGAGCGGGTTAACAAAATGCTGTTAGTAATTAAAATTAAAATAACCTTTTAGTTAGGGAATGACAGACAAGACAATCTGAGGGAGAGAAGGTGAAGTATGAATCTTCAAAGATGAAAACAGAAGAAAATGACATACAATCGGAACTTCAATAAGTGTAAATGTGTAGGTATACAGGGAGGGTGTCAATGGACTTATCTTAAAAAAAAAGGAACAGTAGTTAAATCTATGCAATGTACACATGGCATCACAGATATATCAGTACTTTATGTTAACCTATCTTGAATTAATATAAAGCATATTGATGGACTCATCCCCATATATGTTTCCCATCCTTATCCAATCTCTGATCATAATTCATTTAAAAACTTCTTAGAAAAAGTGATATTTACCTAAGTGATTCTCACTAGAATTTGTTCACGATATATAATAGTTAACCTTTATTACGTAAAAAAAAATCTCAGTTTTTCTCCACTCCTGTTAAGGGAGGATATTTATTGCCCACTTTACTGAATGTTTGGTATTCAAAGGTTAAATAAAAAACCCTGATCCTGCACACAATTATGCACATGCTTAACTTTACTACGAGTAGTCACAGTGAAATCAAAGTTAAGCACATGTGTAAGTGTTTGCAGGATTGTAGCCTAAAGATGTTTGCATTCATTGATTTGCATCTGTAGGATGCTTTACAGTCATTACAGATTTGACTGGAATATGGTAAAAAAAATAAAAATTCTTTAAAAATATGGCAGGTAAAGATTGCATAAACAATTTGATTAAAGTAGATCTGCTTATATTTAAGGAGTCTCTTTTCCTCTTAATATGAAAGTATAAATACCATTATCATTAATGGGAGTTACACAGATGCACATGGGAGAGAGAAGACCTCTCAGGGCTAATATATATTAAAAGTGTTTACAGACCTGGAAAGTCCTGGAAAAAGATTAAAAAACAAATGAACAAAAAAAACCTTACAGAGCCTCATGCCACAGAAACCCAGACATCTTTTAGGCACAGCAAGGCCTGAGACAAAATAATGGGAAAGGACGGGAAAAGAATTGGATGAAAAGCAGATGAAGAAAGTAGCTCCGGGATATGAAAGATGCATCATTTAATCCAACAGACTATACATACTTTAACATTTAATAAGAAAATACAAAATTTCAGGATTTCAGTTAAGTATTTGGGGTTCTTGAAAATCTTAATATGATTATAATCACCTTAATGCAGTGCCAAATCCTAATGCAGTTCTACTCATGGTCTGGTTCTGAAGTCCTTGCTCGGACAAAACCTGATTGATTACAGATGAGACATGCAGTCAGAGAAGAAAATTGGACAGTAACTGTTTCCTACCAAAAGACTGCCATAAAAGCACACATTCTACTACGATCATAAAGTGATTTTGCATTTTTAGCAGTTAATTTGCTCTCCTGAGATGAAGTCTTGGCCCCACTGCAGTCAGTGGGAGTTTTGCTATTGGCTTCAACTGGGGCCAGGATTTCAGCCCTGCAGTTACTACAAAACCGTAAGTTGCCTACAGGTCCTGATCTATTATCACTGCATCTTTGTCATGCCCACAAAGGCTTAGACTAGGAGCTTTGTGCAGATTCTTTACAGTTAGATGAATTTACCCTGAATTTGTGAACATGTAATATAAGCTCACTTTGGAGCATTCAGTTTTTGAATGGTTAGTAAACAGATACAAAGTGTGGCAGGATCCTAAAGTGATGATGTTGCCCAAACACCGTGTATTGGATGGCTGCCCCTTATGATAATGATGGCTGTTATTCACTCAAAGATCACGTTTGATGTTGCATAATGAAACAAGTATTTGAAGTACTGAGGAGCTACCTATCTGCCTATTTTAAAAACAAAAGAGCGTATCAGAGGCAAAATTAGTTTGAGGAATGTTTTGTTTAGGTCAGGCTATTTCACATATTGTGGGTTCAGAGCTCGACTTGGACTCAGGCATTATTGGGCAAATGTTGCACTACAGTGACATTGTGAAAGAATGTAGATGAGAACAGAGGAGAGAAGACAGGCTAAAATACTAATACAGGGAAACACTGTACATTTAAAGCACAACCCTCCTTCTCATTAGCAGTGTGTGGAGGTGCACTTCCCCACTGAGAGAGCTCCAGGAGGTACCCAGACAGCTCTACTGATTATTTCGTATGTAGGGAACAAGGCCATTGCTCTGCCACCCCCTATCCAATTTAGATAATCTAGCACCTAGCAAACCATGCAGCCGAGCACAAGCCTCATATTGTCTTCCTGCCAGAGAGTGCAAAGACTACCATTGTGCTTGGCCCAAGTGCAGGTGTAAAGAGGGAAGTTCCTGGTGCTCTTTCTGACCCTTTGCACACCCACACTGCTCTACGAACAATCTTACCTACAATATGAGGTGTAAATCATATGCAGGACACCTACCCCACTGGACTGGCCTTTATTTTAGGGGTAACATGCTATTTTATTCCTAAAAGGTTTCCCTTTAACTGAAAAGGCTTTGGAATTTTATTTTATTTTTTTAAATAGATTAAAAGTAACAAAATGTCCAGCAACTGTCTGAACACCATTCTGAAAAAATGTTTATGACCAACGTAGACCATGGTGTAATTGAGTGCAAATTTGATAGTCCTAGTCTTGTATGAATTTGTCAGAATTTTGTTCTCATATTGGCATGCCTGGAGCTGAAGGATTCTAGATGCAGGATCACCAATGCCACACAAAAATGGATTGTCTACTTTCCATGATGCATCAGCACACACATCTGCAGATCACACTGGCTATTTTTGCCACCATCTCATTGTAAGTTCTTATTCAGAATGCTATCCTCTGCCATGCCTAAGTCTTCCTAGCTTTACTGTTTTCCAAATATCTTCTTCCTATTGAATATATCAGTCTTTTCAATTATTTTAACACTTATGCAGTAGGTTGTGATTTGCAGGTTGAATGTCATCTTGTCCATATGAATAACCTACTAAAAACCCCTTTTATAATAGCCCTGCCTTCCCTAAATTGATCTTGATCTGACCATCGTAATCCAGTGTAGCGCATGGACATTTTTTTCCATTCTTTTCCAAGCCCACATGCCTGCAGAGCTGCCTCTGCAAGAGAGCGGCGCATGGCTTGTGAAACGATGATGCAGTGACAATGCTTTCTCTGACATCCTGTGCCTTGGTGCCTATAAAAGACATCGGACATCTAGGAGTTCCCACTGAGAGCTGCACCTCTGGACTGCCTCTTAGTGCTGGAAATTCCTGAAAGGCAGAATTGCACCCTAAACAGTTATAATCTTATGAAAATAATATATTGCATTAGAAAGAACTTATAGGTTCAGTGTCATGTAAAACTGAATGTTTATTTTTAAATGGTACTGTTTATTTAACCAGAAGAGACATGACACAGACAGAATAAGACTAGATTCATTTCAGTATTAAGACACCGACTTGAACAAATGCTATGTAATGTAACGCTGTGTGGCCCAGTCTCCAGCTGTTTGAAGACGCTTATTGCATCCTGTTCTACAAACTATTTTGACTTGCTTTTGTAATGGTGAAAGTATAAGTACATGACAAATTCTTTCATTTAATCATATGTATTTTAAGAGGGGCATTTCTCGGTCACGTTTTTCCATTGTGAAATAGAATATGAAATTTACTATGCAGAACAAGAGTCTATTTGAACTACTATTAAAGCAATCCTTGTATTTGTCCTTGAGAAGGCTATACACATTTTTCATACCTTACAGCTTCAATGAAGGGTTTGATGTACTTCAGGCTTCAGATTCCTATACTGAAGAGACCTAGATGTAATTCAGACTTCTTGCATGAATCCACATTGGAATTTAAACACGAACCTGTTCTCATTCTCCCATTAAAATAAATCAATTACAAAAAGTTTAGTTTACTAAATAAAAAAAATTGCCTAAAGAAATCCTTATTTTGTATAGCTCTAAAGTCCTGAAGGGTAAAAATGATAATTAAGCACTCTCAGTTTATAAAGAACGGATCTTGCTAGCTAGACAAAGGTAATATTTTTTAAATATTTTTGACAAAATGTTACAAAGTTGGTAGAAGCAATATATCTGCATTTCAGCAAGGGGAGATTTCACAAGTGACATGGTCAGCAAATGTAGACCAATCCTCCCACCCAGTGTGTAAACAAAGAGCTGCAGCACACAGGGAAGGAAACTGCATGATCTTACCTGGGGTCTCCAAGCTGCTAGCTGTAGTTTTGGTTTTCAGGAGCAATGTGCTTGTTTGATATCTAGAGGCCACTCTGGCACCTGCTGCTGGACTATCCACCTGGGGGGTAAATGAGGTAACTAAACAATTTGGTGTCCCTCATTCTTCTTTTCCTCAGAAGGAATTACACACTTCCTATCCTAAACATCTTCAAATTTCACTACGGTTTCTGCAGGGAGTTAACATCAAATACATTTCAATAATTGGAAATAAATAAAATATAATACCAACCACAAGTATCTGAACAATGGGTGAATCAGACCAGTCTAATCTCTGGATTTCAGGCCACACCTCAGACTTCTCTGCTTGCTAATAGGGTCTGCCAGTTTTCTTGGCTAACTGTGAGGGTGGGGGGACCCTAATGGCTGAGGATTCCCCCCACATACAGTAGATTCCACTTATCATCAACCTCTCAATTGCCAGCAAAAAGTTGCTATTATCCGGCAGTTGCTAATAAGTGAAAGGCAAGTTTGTGAGGCAGCAGCCACACAAGTAAGCACTGGGACTTGCCTTTCCTGGCTGCACCCCTGCAGAACTCCTTGCAGAGAGAGGGAGAGCGCAGTCCAGATGCCTAGACTTTCTAGGGGAGCAGGGGCACTGAGGCCCACATTGCTGCACAGTACCTCTCCCTGCACTCTCAGGGGGGTGGGACTCAGCACATCCCAGTGTTTCCTTCTTTGCATACAGTTCGCCAGCAGGGTGCAGCCCAAAGACTGCACGGAGAGAGGTACTGTAGATTAAAAGGGGGTTAGCCTGACTCTAAGTTGCCCAGGGCCTGGTAGGTTACAGAAAGTCATGGTAAAACTGATTGAGACTAGATAGAACCTTCAAAAGGATGTTAGTATCAATTCAATTGTTGTCTAACTAGTCACAATAGCAGACACTACTGTTGAAAAGGTGTAGCCCCAGCTATTAATCAAATGGGTTCTATACTTTATCCAATAGACCATAAGGTATGGGACGTATGGAACAATGATAAATGGCAGTGAATAGATTTAGAAGCCTGTATTGTAGAGCAAGGACAACGATTTATGTGTGAAGACAATGTTTTTAAGATTAGCGACGCATGTTTTAATATCAATGAAGGAGTATGCCGTTTCAAAGTACATCCTGAAGAGACTGATAAGACTGAAGTGGTGTACATAGGAAAAGGATATGTATGTTTTAGAACCATTTCTAAATATGTAATAACTAATGGAATGTATAATCAAACTGCATATAATGATTCCAACATGTGTGTTTGTAATGTTATAAAAACTGAAGATTGTGATTTTATGTAAACTTTACCAGTGTTTACATGTCAGTTAATTGAAAATTTGAGTGTATATTGAAGTTTACACCCCATGCCTATTGGTATGAATTTGTCACTAATGGCAAAACTTCTAGACCATCAGAATATACATCAATTGTTAACAAAGGCTAAAGAGAATGCAAAGAGAGTTTTAATTACTGTACACCATAACGGGGCAAACATAAAACAATACTAGAGAGAATAAAAAAGATTGGAGAACATCTGTGGTGGGAAACACTGTTTTGATAGTCCCCCCCCTACTAAGATGTTCAATATCCTTTTACATGCAATTATAATAATACAAATTGTGATTTTAATTGTGGATATGTGTGTGTGTGTATATATATATATATATATATATATATATATATATATATATACATATATATATAGTTGGATAAGGCAGGTAAAGCAACAATTAGAGTAGGCAACCCGATAATATTGAATCATACATCGCCTCATGAGGTAGCTGGAGTGGGATACAAGCATTGCCACCAAGAACAAAAATGCTCCATTCGTGGCTGCAGCCCGCTAGGCATTGAGGAGGTGAAACTTGCCCCATTTGGGACCAATACTAATTTAGTGACAGCCTCATTGAAATCAACTGGCTGTTAAGGAGGGGATTGTTCTACATTAAAAGGAGGTTAAGCCTGACTAAAGTTGCTCAGGGCCTGCTAGGTTATAGAAGATCATGATAAAACTATCCGAGACTGGTTAGAACCAGCCAAAGGGAAGGGAGGAGATTGTAGCAAGCAAAATAGAGAAGGTTCCAGAGAACTGGAAAGAGCACATAACCATGTGGTTGTCCAGACAACGCAGCATGCACAGAAGTGTATAAAGGACAGACTGAAGAGACATTTGGACTCCGTGGGACCACTGAGACTCTGTCAGGGAACCATCAAGATACATCAACCATAAGCAGCAAATGGGGGGTCATGGGGACATTGCCCCCCCCCAAAAAACTGGGTACACAGCAAAGGCGATGCATGGGGGAGGCACTCAGATTTCTCCCTTAGCCCTGCTTCCTCCCTGCTGAGAAATGTTCAGGGCAGGGAAGGGTGTGTCGAGCAGTGAGCCCGGAGCTCGATGCCTGCTGAGCAGTTTTCCACACGTGGTTTGCATAAGGGGAGGGTGGGAGAGAAGCTCCAGCTGGCACAGAGCCTGGAGGTGCTGCTCGCCTCCAGCCACCCAGCCCCTTGTGGGGGCAGATATGGAGGAACATTGAGGGGGCAAGCGGCAACGCCAGCCAGATGCTCTCCGCTATCAAGTCAATTTCCCCCTCATAGGCTGTGTAAGGGGAGGGCAGCGACCTATTTCTGATGAGCAGAGTCAGGCAGCTGAGCTGCTTCCCAAGTGTCTATGCAGTGTACAGCCCAGCTGAGTGGGCTGGGACTGGGTCAGACCTACCTGAAGGAACCTCTGTGACTGCAGGAAACTCTACAGTCCCCCTCACTTCCTGCCCCATCACTCTTCAGCTGTGGGAGGAGGGGTCACTCCATGGGGTGCTGCCCCCTGTCTGCCCAACCCCCTCCCCACTAGTCCTCCCACACCTGACTGCTCACCGAACCTCACCCCCTGCATCCAGAGCTCCCCAACCCCCTCGCACCTGGATCTCCTGCTGAACAACACCCCCTACTCCTTCACCCCCTCCCCCCCAAATACAGAAGTCAAACTATACCTATACCATCGATGCAGACCCCCAAGGACTTATTCCAATGCCTGGCCAGCTCCATTGTGGGACTTTGCTACTAGGAATGCATAAGCTAGGGTGCTGTTAGTGGTAAATAGTTGCTTGCTTAGGTGTTCAATAAACTTTGCTTAATCAGAGAATGGAAGGCTCTTGTCCGATTCCTGGTGTGCCCCAGTTCATCTACAAAATTCACTCAACAGAGGTACCATGTAGCTCTAGCATGTGGGTTGCAAACCCTCTCCATGCTAGTGCTCTGCCCACAGACTCCCCTCCCAGCCCACAGCCCCTTGCCTCCTGTGTTGTCCCTGTGTGCAGACATCTTTGGCAGGCTGCAACCCCAGAAGGAAGTGCCAGGATATGCTAAGCACAGGTTACAGGCAGGTTTGCGGGGCTGCCGCCAGAGAAGGTACATCCCAGTGCTCTTCCTTCCCTGGCTGCAGCCTCATAAACCTGCCTGTACGTGTGGCCTTTCTTCCAAAAATAGTTGCTAATAATTGGCATGCCATTGCCAATATCCGGATCCTATTAACACTGATAATGGAATGGGATTGGTTCCCACCCAAATGTTGCCATTAACCAGAAGTTGCTAATACCAGGATTGCTATTAAGCAGAATCTACTGTGCACATATCTCTTTCCTCTGCCAGCCACTCTGCTCACTCCCTGCCCTCTTCTCTTACCTCCTTCTCCAAGGAGAGACAGTGGAAGCCAGAGTGACCATTGACTAGACTGAAGGGGAAGAATGGGAGGGCATTAGCAGAAGAAGTAGTTTGGCCTGTGTGGAGCGAGAGGGGGGAGTTCAGAAAAGGAACAAAGTTGGAAGAGGACTGTTGATAGAGGGAAAGAAGTGAGGAACTGGAGGAAAGAATCAACCTATGTGGTTGAAGGTGGAAAGTTAATGAAGTGGAGTGAGGTCCATCGCCGATAAGTGAGCACTAACTGCTGGATTTATTGGGGTATGGCTGCAATGTCAAGGAAGACAAGATGGTATTTGTGCAGGCTAATTGATGCAATTTGGAGAATAGTTGTATGGCGGGGTCCACTTTGTGACATGAGGCAAAAAACATACCCCATTTCATAGGTGCTTTGCTGATCCAATGTAAGCAAGTCTGGGTGGCAGTCAAGAGAAGTGGTTTTTGTAACCTTCCTGAGCTCTATTATGCCTCTGTTCTGTTACGTGCCAGTTCCATGACTGCTGCAGATATGGCACCACAGAAAGTCCAGAGATTTTTGAAGACTTGCCTGAGGGCCAGAAAAATCCTGCAAAGCCCGAGTCTCAGACCTAAAATCTAAATTTAGCCAGATATGGCTTCAGGATAGTTAAAGAGAAAATGTGATACAAGAGCTGGTGCTAGAGGCAACACTCAGAATTCAGCCTCCCTCTTCCTATCACCAGGCAACATTAACTCCAGCCCTGAGGTTCCAGTGATAGGAAGGATGGAAAGAGAGATGAAGATCACCGTGAGCATCTTTGAAAAGCTCTGCCCCTGCCCGCACTGAAGTCAACAGGAATTTTGGTATTGACTTCATGGAAGTAGGCTCTATTTTAACAGGATGGCAGTCAAGGTTTGCATTTTGCTCCTCATCTGTATATTTGTCTCTGGCTTGGATAATTATTTGCTAAATATATTATGATAATTTTCTTCAGTTTGTATCTTCAAGACTTTTGTATGAGTTCCTTCCTCCCCCCCCTGAAATTTACAAGCTAATCATGAGGTAGTTATGTTATGGGTAAATTCATCCTGACATCCTTTTATGCTACTGAAACGAAGTTCCTTCCACCACAATTCTAATTAATGGAGAACGTCTCAGACCCAAATTCCTGCTAGGGAAGTTAAGTTTTACCACTGACTTTCAATTGGAGCAGGTTCAGGCCACTATGGCCTTGTATGGTGATTCAGCCTATTCATTATTCCTTACTATTAATATTAAAGAAAATAGTATAGTAGGGCAGAAGATCAGAGATACAAATGGAGAAACTCAACTGAGTACTTGATTGATTTTTGCTATTTTCTAATAGACTGCCATTAAAAACAAAATGGCATGTTTGTTAAGCCTGGATACTTTCCCTTGTATTCAGATTTGCTGTATTTCTAAACTAATAGTTTACATCAAAACATCCTGTTTCTGACAGTATAAAAATTATGCCATCTTATCATGACTTTTCCAGGAAATGTATCTAAATATGGTCTGTCATGCTGTCCAGAGTGGCTCATGAGTGAGAATACCAACCTCAAGGCAGACTTAAGCAGCAGCAACAAACCCCAAGCACAAACCCCAAGCTGGTTGTGAGTTCTGTACTTGCATTTCACCAACCAAGAAACAAGTATAAACTCCTCAGGCACCAAACTGCCTTAATATGGAGTCAAAGACAGTCCCCATTCCAATCTATCTTGCCATCCAGGCAAGCTTGACTTTGTGATATATGGCACTTTACACCAAAGATCACAAAACATTCAGGTTATTCCCAGTCCCAAAAGATCAGTCACCTACCCCAGGTCAATTTTCTTCCTTAGATCTCATACCAAAGACAACACTTGTAGCGAATTCTATGGTGAAATAAATAGTTATTAGCAATTAAAAAGAAATAAGTTATTTACAAGGTAAAAAGAGGCAAACATACACACAGAAATGAGTTACAGTCTTAGGTTTCAAATATAGAGCTGGCATATTTCAGCAACCCTAAATTTGAGAGATGCTAGGAAGTGGATAAGAGAATGGAAACTGAAGGTATATTGTTGTCGTCCTATAGTCAGCTCAAGGGGGGAGAGAAGGCTCTAATGGTATTAAAGGTTGATAGATTTAAAGAAGTGTCATCTTGCCTGCTCATTCAGATACCAAAATAGTTCAATGGGGTATTCATCGAACAGAAAATGATATAATTGAATAGAAAAATACACTTAGTACCTTCTTATGGTCTCTAAAATTATTTGTTTTAAGAAAAAAACAAAGCTTTAGATACTGCAAATACCCTCAGCCATCATTCTGGGAATACATTGAATCTTTTAAATATTATTTGTAACAATGGTAAAGAATAACAAAAACAGAATTTCTCAGTGTCCTATTTCTTTCTGTATAACTGGTTGGGAAATGGAGTGTACCCTAAAAGGTTAGTCTACACTGCATGTTTCTTTTGGTGGAGTGTAGCGTTCATATGCGTCTAGCCCCACTGGCCTGGGTATAAATAGCAGAGTAGTCAGTGAGGCCATCTTAGGTGAGTAGAGTGAAGACCGGCCTGAAGGGTGTGGGTATGTATGTCAGTATGTGGCCTACACAGATCTCTACTCATTCAACCCCCATCTTCCCACCTACAATGATAGTTTTAGCAGTGCAGCGCCTGGTTGCTTCCCCATTACTGGCAGCTCCCCACTGATGGAGCTCTTCCCCCTGCAGGGAAAGACTCTGGAAGGGGTGTTTCCTCGCTGCTTCCACCCTGCCAGAGCCTTTCCTCACTGCAAGGAAAGACTTCCGCAGCCAGAAGCTGCTGAAGCCTTTCCCTGCTGCCTGAGTCTTTCACCGACCCATGCAGGTACACACAACTGTATGGATTCAGTTTGCTTTTCACTGCAATGTGTAGCTATACATGCACACTACTGGCAGTGGTATATAGGGTAGTGTAGATGTAACCTAAAATAACAATGTTAACATTGCTTTGGTTGTACATTTAAGAAGTTCAGTACCAGGCAAATTGGTTGACACTATAGTAAAGAACAGAATTATCAGACACATAGGTTAACACAATTTGTTGGGGAAGGGTCAACATGTTTTTTGTAAAGGGAAATCATGCCTCACCAATCTATTAGAATTATTTGAGGGGGATCAACAAGCATGTCGACAAAGGGGATCCACTGGATGTAGCATACTTAGATTTTCAGAAGGCCTTTGACAAGGTCCCTCACCAAAGGCTCTTATGCAAAGTAAACAGTCATGGGATAAGAGGGAAGGTCCTCTCATGAATCAGTAACTGGTTAAAAGACAGAAAACAAAGGGTAAGAATAAATGGTCAGTTTTCAGCATGGAGAGAGGTAAACAGTGGTGTCCCCCAGGGGTTTGTATTGGGACCAGTCCTATTCAACATATTCATAAATGATCTAGAAAAAGGGGTAAACAGTGAGGTGACAAAACTGCATATGATACAAACTTACTCAAGATAGTTAAGCCGAAGCAGACTGCAAAGAGTTACAAGGAGATCTGTGATGGGGCACACTCACCCTGCACTGGATGGCAAGGGTTTAACCTTACATTGTGGGCTGAGGAAGCCACACCCCCTTTACCCTACTGGGCATGCTCCAGGTGTACCAGTATAAAAGAGAGCAGCTTGGCTCAGCTGGGGGTGACTGCTGTGGAGGAAGTATGTGCTCTAGCCAAGGCTCAGTGGAAGCCTGGGACCATAGAAGCTGGGAATGCTGCAGCCCAAGGCAGATTCCACAGCAACCTTGGAGGCCTTGCAGGGTTCAGAGGCGCTGGAGAAAGGGTAGCCCGGAGAACCTAGAGGTAACAGGGATGCCCAGACCACAGCAGCAGGGATGATGGCAGGAACCAGCCCAAGGGAATCAGGTAGTGGACCAATGAGTGAGCTGAAGCCTTGAATCAATGTGTTTTGGTTGGAGCCTTCCCTGTTGACTCAGTGGCCCACTCTATGGCCACTAACAGGGCCCTGGGCTGGGGTTTGGTGGAGTGGGAGGAGCTGGACCCACCTACTGGGGATGCAATCCCTCCCCCTGTGCCTAGCAGTGGCCTCTAGACCATACTGCCCAGCTGACAAGGGCAAATGTATTGACTTGGGCCACTAGGCCTTACTGCCCTGCAAGAAGAGGCAGACTTCCTGACTCTGGCACTTAGGCCTTACTGCCCTGCTGATAAGGGCAAGTGTGTGGACTCTGGATGGGAGGGATGTAAACGTAAGTTATATATGCTTCCCCCCCCCCTGCCCTTTTTTTTCCCTGTCACAGGATCTCATAAAACTGGGTGACTGGGCAACAAAATGGCAGATGAAATTCAATGTTGATAAATGCAAAGTAATGCACACTGGAAAAGATAACCTCAACTGTACATACAAAATGATGGGATCTAAATTAGCTGTAAGAACTCAAGAAAGATCTTGTAGTTGTTGTGGATAGTTCTCTGAAAACATCTGCTCAATGTGCAGTGGCAGTCAAAAAAGCTAATAGAATGATAGGAACCATTAGAAAAGTGATAGGTAATAAGACAGAAAATATCATATTCCCTCCAGAAGCTGGGAGTGGACGGACAGAGGATGGATTACTCGATGATTGCCTGTTTTGTTCATTCCCTCTGAAGCATCTGGCACAGTTGGAAGACAGTATACTGGGATAGGTGGACCATTGGTCTGACCCAGTATGGCCGTTCTTATGCTCTTAATCTCAGAAATGACTCAAATCCTTCTCTCATTG
Organism: Natator depressus; assembly: GCF_965152275.1. Classification (NCBI taxonomy): domain Eukaryota; kingdom Metazoa; phylum Chordata; order Testudines; family Cheloniidae; genus Natator; species Natator depressus. The sequence goes on from NC_134235.1 coordinate 130,622,156, forward strand.
AAATCCGCGACAAGAATCCCACTGATTTCCAAGGACGCAGCACCGGGCACACTGTTCTAGAATCAATCAGGAGTAAAATCTGAAAAGTGGCTGGACTCAGTACACTTCAGAAAGTAAGTCTCATCTAGTTCAGTTAAAAGCAAAGGGAAGCTATTTTAATTTTGGCAATAAACAGAACTGCAGGCAGCTCTCTCCTGCATGCTGAAACCCATCTGAATAATCCCACTAAATTAAATGGGACTAAATTCAGGTCTTTGCTTACTTTTGCCTATTAATATTGCTATGTTAGGTGTCACCAGGTTACACATCTAATTTTTTTTTCTTAGCTGATAAGCAAATGTGCAGTCTTGGGAAGACAATATTATTTTGTTAGTTCTGGTAATGCCACAGTTCTGATACAGAGAGCGCCTGGAGAGAGAAATAAACTGCGCAAGAAGGAAGAAAGTTTTATTTCTGCCTTGGTCTCTGATTAGAGTAGCAGAATTACTCCCTGGGATCCAGGCATGGGTGCCCTGTTTATTTTTATAAAAGAAGGGATTGCCGTGCCTGCTGTTTGACCATCTCTGTTCTAAGACTAGTGTACGCCTGTCAATGAAACAAGTTACACTTAGAATATACTCACAATTAACATCACTGGTTTCTCCTCTATTGAGAAGTCAACTTGCAAATCCCCAAATATCTGCTACTGCTGGGCAGAGGGGTGAGATTAATGTCAGAAGATGTAACAATACATTTGTTTCTACTGTATTTTAATTAAATGCTCCAACTTACAACTATTTGCATATGCTGCTGGGTTTTTTCCTGAGTTCTTTAAAGAAGACAATACTCCTCACTCCAAACTTCATTACCACCCTCACCTTGAAAACCAACAGACTTGGAAATATACAGTAGGCTAAAGGTGTATTACTAAAAATACTAAAGAAATTAAGCAAAGCAAATATAGGTGATTATAAAGAGTCCCACTTACACTGTGACTGTGGGCTTGTCTACACAGTGTGCAATGCATGCTACAGGGGTGTGATTTCACTAGTACTAAGTTAATGTGCACTAGGAACTTTCAGTGTGTGACAACAGGGTATACATGTGCCAGTTAGATCAACACGTTGGTATGCTTTAGAATGTATACCCCTCTAGTGTGCATTGCCACATGGTGTAGACAAGGCCTATGCCATAGCCCCTCAAAGGCAGTGGTGAAACCTTCAGTGCTTGGGCAATGAGGGCTAGCATATAATGTAGACAGCAATTTTGATTTGGTCCAGAGGAAATGGATTAGGTAACTAACTGGTCTTTTCCACCTCTAAATTCTACCAAATTTAACTGTTACTTCACTATTATCCTGTTATAATAGAATCATAGGATTGGAAGGGACCTCAAGAGGTCATCTAGGCCAGTCCCCTGCACTCATGACAGGACTAACTATTACCTAGACCATTCCTGACAGGTGTTTGTCTAACCTGCTCTTAAAAATCTCCAATGCCTAGGGAGGCTGTGGAATCTCCATCAATTTATTCCAGTGCTTAACCACCCTGACAGTTAGAAAGTTTTTCCTAATGTCCAACCTAAACCTCCCTTGCTGCAATTTAAGCCCATTGCTTTTTGTCCTATCCTCAGAGGTTAAGAAAAACCATTTTTATTTCTCCTCCTTGTCACAACCTTTAACATGAAAACTGTTATGTCTCCTCTGTCTTCTCCTTTCCAGACTAACCAAACCAATTTTTTTTTTCAATCTTCCCTCATAGGTCATGTTTTCTAGACTTTTAATGGGTAATAGTTCTTCCAGTTTAGTGGGGTTTGCAGATGCATATTTCTCTATGTTCATAGAATGACATTTTTAAACCTATATGTGCATTTGCAGGTGGCAGCGGATGTAGTTAGACATGAGGATATCCATAGTCAACTCATGTACCAACTTCATGTGCATATGCACCAGAGAAAAAGGGGCTCTGATTTTCTACCTGGCTTTAAAATCTCCTATCTTTCCATTCCTACTCCAAATACAGCTACAATTCTCTACTACCATATTGCCTTTTGCAGCAAGAGTAAGCACCACCTAATGCCAATATAATACATCTTCCTCCCCAGCCCCCAGAAAATATCTCCCTTCCCCCAACCCCTGGATTTGTTATAGGCATGCCATAATCGCAGGACAGGGAACCTCTCAAAGGATGGTAAATATGGGTCCACAACTCTGATCCCCTCTGATTTCCCACAACAGTATGCAGTGAAAGAGGAAGAAATCACCTAACACAGCTGCAAAATGAAGTAACGGAATTATCATCTTCCTTTTGTCTCTTGGCTTCCTTGCCCTTTGCCAATGAAGTGAGTATCAATTATATGCTTTTCATCCTGGTATTACTCTCCAACCTTGTCATCCCTCCCATCTTCTGCCTGGAGGTTGCAAGCCAGGTAGCTACTAGATATAATTGCTCCCCTCACCGTTCAGGAAAGGTTTGGGGTCCAGAGGGTCCAAGGGCTCATTGCACTTTTAATTTATGATGGTAAGCTATGGAACTCTGTTTTAAAGATTCCTAGGAATTATTCTCCAGGTATAAAATGTCCTTTTTGTATTTACTGTCAAGCTTTAATATATTCCTTTAGGGTGGCCTATGTAAAATGGTTGCTAGGCAACCAGGCTCCCATCATCTTTCCTATCATAATGCAACAGTCAAAGATGAGCATGCCAGGCAGAGCCTCGCAGGCATTTGTGTAGCCTAATGACAGGTCAATTAAAAAAACAAACAAGACTATGCCCTACCTGTCACTATCATGTGCAAATTTGTCATTACTATGTGTTAATTAATTCTATGCACAGCAAACCACACAGTACAAAACATGCCTGCTGAGGCTGCCAAAGTACCAGGCTAGCATCATCTGCTAGTGGCAGTAGGGCTGAGGCGCACTACAAAGGGAGGAGCAGGCCCAGAAGGAAATCAAATTCCGGTAGTGAGAAACTGGAGATAAGTTAAGATCAGTGCTCACTCTTTGCACCACTTCCAGAGACATAAAATCCCAGCTTGCTACTTTCTAGTCTTGTCCAACACCCTGACAACAGCCAACCCCTTTTCTTGCCCATCTCCCTCCCAAAAAACAAACAACAAACTAACTCTCACTGTTGCTCTACAAAACAAAAAGAAAGTACATATAAATACGTGAGTTTTCTGACTCTTCTGCTGTCTATTTTTATCCTGACTGGTTGTTGCAGCAACCCATTGAAGACTGATTGACCACCTCCACCTGAGTCTCCTGCCAAAAACACACCGAATGCACATCCACCTGTACCATCCTTAGCTAACTATTGCCTATTGATAGAATTGTCTGGAGAATACTATCTCTGAGTTCAGGTCAGTCCTTCACACTGGCTTTGCGTACCTGACCTCCCTCTGGAAAAATTGTGCATGTGCCTATTGCCTGTCTGTATCAGATGATGTGTGAAAGCAAGCTGTTGATAAAATAGTCCCTAATATCGTTTGGGAATTTCATTAACATGCTGCTTATAAGACAGAGAATGTTTTTGCTGTTAAGGCACTGGACTGGGCCTCAGGAGATCTGGGTTCAAATCTAGTTCTGCCACAGAGGGGTTGTCTGCATAATAGGGATGTAAATTTTAGTTCGTACCAGCATACTGTGCACTAACTGGTCTGTATGGCCCGTGCTTTCGCACACTAAATGTTCCCTAGTGAAATCAGCACAGTTTGAAATGGGACTACATTAATATGCACTAGGGAACTTTTAGTGCATGTCCAAGGAGTCCACCAGTTATGCACAACATGCAAGTGCAGTCTAAAATTTATACCCTCTGGTCTGGAATAAATCATGTAGACAAGCTTGGATTTTGTGAACTTGGCTGAGATGAGAGGGCATCTGGGGTCTCCCTGGCTGCGTGGAGGGTTCCTCCTTGTGAGGTGAGGCTTTGGGCTGACCCCAATGGTGGGGTGTTGTCTCAGGTTGCCCCTTCTGGTATCCACTCCAACTGCTAGCCAGAATCAGGTTGAGGTTGGAGACTGGAGCCCAGAAGCAAGGTGTTGTCTGGAGGCACAGCAGGCCAGAAGTCTGTGTGGTTGCCCAGACAACTTACTGGAGCACTCTTCAGGGTTAAATAGTGTACTTGTCCAATCAGAGGGCCACAGGATGCAGTCACTGCAGACTTTTTAGGCAGTACTTCCTGTGACACCTAATCTCCACAGTGCTCTTTGGAGATGGCTCTGCATGATCTGGACAAACTGGAGAAATGGTCTGAAGTGAATAGGATGAAATTCAATAAGAACAAATGCAAAGTACTGCACTTAAGAAGGAAAAATCAGTTGTACACATACAAAATGGGAAATGACTGCCTAGGAAGGAGTACTGCGGAAAGGGATCTGGGGGTCATAGTGGACCACAAACTAAATATGGGTGAACAGTGTAACACTCTTGCATCCCAGAACAACATTTGCTTTCTTTGCAACAGTGTTGTAAGCAAGACACGAGAAGTAATTCTTTGACTCTGTTCTATGCTGATTGGCCTCAGCTGGAGTATTGTGTCCAGATCTGGGTGCCACATTTCAAACTCGATAAGTTTATGGAGGAGATGGGATAACATGATTTTGGTAATTAATTGATCTTTAAATATGCATGGTAAATAGGCCTAATGGCCTGTGATGGGATGTTAGATGGGGTGGGATCTGAGTTACCCAGGAAAGAATTTTCTGTAGTAGCTGGCTGGTGAATCTTGCCCATATGCTCAGGGTTTAGCTGATCGCCATATTTGGGGTCGGGAAGGAATTTTCCTCCAGGGCAGATTGGAAGAGGCCCTGGAGGTTTTTTGCCTTCCTCTGTAGCATGGGGCACGGGTCACTTGGTGGAGGATTCTCTGCTCCTTGAAGTCTTTAAACCATGATTTGAGGACTTCAATAGATCAGACATAGGTGAGAGGTTTTTCACAGGAGTGGGTGAGATTCTGTGGCCTGCGTTGTGCAGGAGGTCAGACTAGATGATCATAATGGTCCCTTCTGACCTTAGTGTCTATGAAGCTATGAAAGATGTGGACAAATTGGAGAAAGTCCAGAGAAGAGCAACAAAAATGATTAAAGGTCTACAAAACATGACCTATGAGGGAACACTGAAAACAATGGATTTGTTTAGTCTGTAGAAGAGAAGACTAGGAGGAGGAAGAAAAATTGCTCTCCTTAACCTCTGAGTATAGGACAAGAAGCAATGGGCTTAAATTCCAGCAAGGGTGGTTTAGGGTTAGGTTGGACACTAATGTAACCTTTCTGTCAAGTGGAGCTGAATTCAGTATCTAGGGGTTTCTTTTCAACAATACAACACAGAACCGGCTCAAGTAACCTGGGCACCTCTGAGAGGCAATACTTCCCCACTCGCAAGCACAGAGTCTGAGTGTAGAAAAGAAACTTTTAATGAAAGGACAGAAGTCACCTGATATTAATTAGGGATAATGCCACAAGCAGGATTCATAATCACAAAACTGTGAGCAGGACACCCACCCTAGAGTGCATGAGCAGTGCCTTCTACCTCATGTTCTTGAATTCCACAACTGAAAGTTCCTTTTCTATGCCCCTCTCTGCTCCCTCACCATACCCCAATCACAGTGGTTGGCTTTGATCAGTGAAAACACGGGGTTCAGAGTTCATCTGTGTGAGTTTGCTTCCCACCCAGGGAAGAAGACACCTTGCTTGCTCCACTATCTGAGCACTTGCTCTGGCTGGCTGCCCCGCCAGCTGCACATTCCTCTCTGGTGGCTGCCCCGCCAGCTGCCATTCCCCTTGCCAGCAGTCACCTTCTACCACCTGCCTCTCTTCTGTGACCTCTGCAAGTCAGTCTCTTGAGATTCTACCAGCTCTTAGTGATTTTTCAGCTCTTAGGCTGAGCAAAGACACTGTCCTACCACAAGTGATTGTCAGCTCTTTTGAGCACTTAAAATAACAAAAGGCTCCTAATGGAGCCTATTTACCTCTATCTTTGAACAGTGGGGAGGAACAAGTTAAACCACAGCAAGGACCCTTAGGGAGAGTCCACACCTCGTGGATGGTGTACCTGTCTCCACCCTTCTTACTTTCACAGGGGTCTGGCATTCAAGCCCCTGGCTTAATGAAGTCCTTTCAGCTGAGGGTGACCCCTTCATCTGGAACAGGTTAAGCACAGTTCTGTTCCCCTTTACTCATGCAATAAAGACAACAACATTGATTTCACTACCCCTGCATTCAGTGCTAAAGTGATTTGTAACCCAACACCAGCCAAAGCTGACCACTTTGAACAACACTGCTCTATCTATGAGATAGAGCACACCCTCTACTCCGGGCTCCAGCCCAGGGACCCTAATAGTATTAGCTATGGTAGCTGACCTTTTAGAAACATGACATGTACAATTCCCTAGGCTACTTCCCCCACAGCAGCCCTCACTTCCTCAAGCTCCACTTCACCCTTACCTCAGGGCCTCCTTCCTTATGCCTGATATGGTGTGTACTGCTCAGTCTGTCCAACAGCACAACTTCCTTCCACAGCTCCTGACATGCACACACACCTGACTAACTGGGAGGCTTTTAATTAGTTTCAACAGGCCCCTGATTGGCTTCAGGTGTCCCAATCAACCTAGCCTTCTCCCTGCCTTCTGGAAAGTTCTTAATTGGCCCCAGGTGTCTTAATTGACCTGGAGCAGCTGCCATTTCATTTATCCTGGTCCCAGGGATTTGTTTAACCTGGAGCTAATACATCTATCTCCCACTACTTTTCTATAGCCATCTGGCCTTGCCCCATCACAGCATATAGTTAACTTTAATACATCAGTATTGCCAGCTCTCACAATTTTATCTTGACTCTAGCAATAGGTGCCTGATTTCTTACCTGTCTTATGAAAACATGATGGAAAAACACCAACTCATGAATTTTCCCTTATTCAAAATGGCCACTGTCTCCTATTACTGTCCATATGGCTGAAACCAGCAAGATAGACTGTAGAGAAATGGCAGCTATCTGAATGTGGAAGTGAGGCTACCCTTAGTAAAGCTGGCTGCACCTCCCACTGTTTTTAATGCAATTCATGCCAGTCCAGAGGTAAATGTCTGCCACTTTGTGTTCCAGGGGGCTGGAGAGGACACAGACTGCGAGGAGAAGCAGAGACACTGTCAAGACTGATTCCCCACTCTGGCACTTCAAGTGCAGAAGGTGGGGGCCCGCAAGGATTTTAAAAATTAATACTGGCTAGTCCAGGCTGGTATTAAACTCCAAAGGTCACAGCTTCTCTCTGACCCTGGATGAGTAGATGCTGTCATCACCTAAGTGCAAAAATCCCCTTTTTAGAGAACCCAGAAAGGCACAGTTGGGAATTCCTTCCTGTGTGGTACCCTCAAGCCTTTTAACACCCCCCCCCACCTCCAGGGAAGAGCTGAGAAAGAAAAAAAAAAAAAAGGAAATCTGCTGTTGCCACCAGCTAATTAAACAACATGTGCACAAACCTCTTAGGATACCAAAAATCCAATCCTGTTCTTTAAAAAGGTAAATTTTTATTAAAAACAACAACAAAAAAGAAAATACATCTGGAACTTAGGCTTTTGCTAGGTTTAATAACCCAATTACAAAATAAGCATCAAGATAGCTCTTTTCAGGTTCAGCTTAAAGATTACAGGCAAAATGAAAGCATCTGGGGTTAGCACAGAGGAGTCCACAAGTCAATAAGAAATAAGAGAAATAACCCTAATCGCATCTTCCTAGACATTCCCTGATTTACTTACATAATTGGGGTTTCAGATAAGTAGGGCTGAAGTATGATTTGATGCTTTTTCATACCTGGCTTTAAAGCTTTTTACAGCATACCTCCAGCCCTGTCCTGCTCTGTCCCCTCTCTCAGGAGACAACAGACAAAGGGAAGGTTTTTTAAAAAAACAAATTTTAAAAAGTTCTAGTCTTCCCATTCACTATTTTGATCAAGTGCCCACTCCCTTTTATCTGTGGGCTTTTTTTAACCCTTTACAGGTAAAGCAAGGAGAGAATAGCTACTAACAGGGATTTTGTAGCTAACTGGCTGGGTGGATGGGTGTCCATAAAAGGGAGCTATTTCCCCCTCCCCTTCATTTATTACAGACACTATGAATGGTGGGTGGTGAGAGCAAAGAAGAGCAGGGAGTGGGAGGCACATTTAAGGATTTCAGGGGAATGTGGAGAGGAGGGAGGTCAGGAACAGCAGGATGCAGGGGAGGAGTTGGCGGGAAAGTGCTACCCAGTCTCGGTCAGAGAAGTGGGGTGGAGGTCAGGGAGGCAGGCAAGTGTTAGTTCTTGCAAATGGCTAAACCAATCCTATATTGTTTTTACTGTGACATTATTGCTTATATGAACAATGGATATACAGTAAGCTTAAAGTTTTTTAATGTGTATATCTATAATTCAGCCCTAAAAAGAAATATAAGTTCTGAGTGCAAGTGTGATTCACCATGCAATAATTAGGTCAGCGGTTTTCAAACTATTTACAATCCAGTCCTGATTTTATTACAGGAAAAACTAGGAGGGCAGAAAGTCAAGACAGTAATAGGAAATGGATGCTAGGTCCCCCCTCTTAGGGGTGTGGAAAGAGTAAGTGGAGTCTCCACCTGAGTAGCTAGGGGGAGGTGTGCATTTTTGTGTGCATTTAAGGTTGACTTTTAAGTAAAATAGATCAAAGCATGCTAGGGAACTGTTTGTGCATGGCAGCAAGGTCCACACAGACCCTTAGTGTGCAGTAGATTCACATTGCAGATTGAAGTGAATGAAATGGTCATGCACACAAGCCCTAAAAATATGGTTTGATGGTTCTAATTATTTTAGTGCCAATCTCATAATTTTTGGTGGTCTGATTCATGAGTTTTTTCTCGATGAGGTTCAACTCACAAGTTCTGATTTCTTGAGGTTGGCAATACTGCTACAGTAAGTAGTCCTATTGCAATCAACACGGCTACTCTTAGTAGTAAAGTTAAGCATGTGTTTGCAGGGTCCAGGCCCTAGTTATAATTCTAAATAGTCTCCAGTAAAGCCAGAAAACAGGAAATGTAATAATGTAACAGTCTACATCACACAGGGCTGTCCCTACCTCGGAACATTTTCCTACCTGTCATGGTTCCTTCCCCACTCTGAACTCTAGGGTACAGATGTGGGGACCTGCATGAAAGACTCCCTAAGCTTATTCTTACCAGTTTAGGTTAAAAACTTCCCAAGGTACAAACTTTGCCTTATCCTTGAACAGTATGCTGCCACCATCAAGCGTTTTAAACAAAGAACAGGGAAAGAGACCATTTGGAGATGTCTTCCTCCCAAAATATCCCCCCAAGCCCTACACTCCCTTTCCTGGGGAAGGCTTGACAATAATCCTCACCAACTGATAGAGGTGAACACAGACCCAAACCCTTGGATCTTAAGAACAATGAAAAATCAATCAGGTTCATAAAAGAAGAATTTTATTTAAAGAAAAGGTAAAACAATCACCTCTGTAAAATCAGGATGGTAAATACCTTACAGGGTAATCAGATTCAAAACATAGAGAATCCCTCTAGGCAAAACCTTATGTTACAAAAAGACAAAAACAGGAATATACATTCCCTCCAGCACAGCTTATTTTACCAGCCATTAAACAAAAAAAATCTAACTCATTTTCTAGCTAGATTACTTACTAACTTACAGGAGTTGGAAGGCTTGCATTTCTGGTCTGTTCCTGGCAAAAGCATCACACAGACAGACAGAACCCTTTGTCTCCCCCCCCACCCAGATTTGAAAGTATCTTGTCCCCTCATTGGTCATTTTGGGTCAGGTGCCAGCGAGGTTACCTTTACAGGTGACAGGGTTTTGCCTCTGGCCAGGAGGGATTTAAAGGTGTTTCTTCCTTTTATATTTATGACACTACCTAATTCTTACTAATTATCACCCTGCAAAGCTTTCCTTTTAGGATAACCTTTTCCCTCTGCATGCCTTTCTATGCCTGGCCATTTATATTTGGCAGTCAAATTGCTTCAGCCCTAAAATAGCCATTTTGCAATGAGCTTTTTGCTGAGTTTTCCTCTTGTCTGCCTGTTTTGTTTCCTTTCTTATTGCTGAGAAGGTATAAGCTTACACTGAAGAACGTGTGTGTACAGTGTGTTGGGGATGAGGTGTTGAAAGAAAAGGAGAGAGGCTTGACAGTAGTGGTGATCATGGTTATGAAAATAAGAGTGAGCAGAGGAATGAGTTACAGTCTTAACCTTCAAAGAGTTTAAAAATAGAGGGTTTCTTTTCCATTTAGAAAACAAAAGTTTACACACTGGCCTGGTTTGGATAAGTTGACCAAATTGTCCCCTCTAGACTTGCATTCACTGGGATGGATAGTGAGGTAAGAGATGCAAAATGCAATGGTGCAATACACAGCCATTAGCTAGGGAAATGTTAATACTGCTGTAAAGTGAGCCTGACAGAAATGCCATATCTGTAAAGCTGATTTATGCCAGGACCTCCAAGGCTTATTTTGGCAGAATAGAACAGCTCTTAGAAGTTTTGGGTCCAAAAAAGGGGGGAAAAAATAACATCCTTGTAAAATTTCACTTTTATTTTACAAAACTGAAAACTTATTTTTTCATAAAAACAAATTGGTATATTTGAAATAACTGGTACATGTCACACTTTGGCACCAACGACATCTCTTGCATTTTAAAAATTTGTTTTGAAATCTCATCAGAAGCTGCCTTAAAAAGATCTGGTTTGTCAACTTGAGTCAAGCACTTTGTGTTTTAAACCCTCTAATTCTGCATAGCATTTCTCTTCAAGGAATAATTCCAATGCACTGTCAAATAATATTAGGGACTTGATATGCAGATTTTACATCTCAGTGAAATTGTTAACACCACAGAGCTTTACCAAGAGAGATCACAACAAAGCAAAAATACATAAATACATTAATTTTATAATTGTGTAAAATACAGAAGATCTTGGGGAAAGTCACTTCTCTCTTAGGGCACGTTTACTAATTTCACTATAAGCAAAATGTATTGGTTTTTTTTTTTTAAATTACAACAAACTGCTTTTTAGTTAACAAAACTAGTTTTTTCAAGGTAGTGGTAAATGTAAAAGGTAATACCATGTTGTTCTGCTTCGACCATTAGCCACGTAATCTTCAAAATTTGGTGTCATGGTCAAGAACCATTCTTCTGTTTTGGTTGTGATTACATTCACAAAATCAAAAATGGTCAGATTCTGATTAAGGAGGCAAGATAGTCATCCTTCTTGGACGATTTAAACAAAAGAAATCCTGCATCTTGGCAGGGGGTTAGACTAGATGACCCTTTTGGTCCTTTCTAACTCTGTGATTCTATGGTTCATCACCGTGCTACTCCAGTTTTATGCTTGTATAAATACACTGACTTAATCTCTATCTTAGGCCATTGGACTGCTCCTGCTAAGAAAGCTACACATGTAAATAGGAGTTTGTAGGACAGATGCCCTTTGCTTGAATTTGTTTTTGGTCTGCAGATGTGATTACCAAAAAAGCCTAAGTGATTTAGGAGCAAAAGTCCCATTGAAAGTCACTGAATATTACGCTCCTAAATTACTTTTAATACCTTTTGAGAAAAAGGTATTGTGAAAGGATATGAAAAATAGGAAAGGATAGAGTAACCAGGTAAGAGATGATCTAATCAACCTAGGCATCCAGTCCCCACTTTCTGAAGAGGTACAAGCCTTGGTTTAGTGGGGAGAAAAAAATCTCTTGTCTCTTTGCACTAAAGATGACAAAGAACATACATGAATAAACAGGAAAATACACAGAATTTTGCCTCATATTATATACTACTTGGCTCATCATGTCATAAAATTCCCTATTTTTAATATATTTTCTTATATATCACACTTAAATTGCATCATATAGGATTGTGGGGATACGTCTCAGTTGTGGTATTTTCAAGTTGTTATAAATATGCTTTTGTTGAATTTTAGGAGATATGATGACTTTCATACACATGGGACATAGAGGATAACAGCTCATATAATTATGATTTTGGTTGCTCATTTTACTAAATAAAGCCAAGGTCAGTTTGACCTAAAGGCTGACCACTGATTAAATGAGAGGACATTGTATGCAGGGACATGACAAGGCTGGGCTTAGTGGAGGAATAAGGCATGAATAGGAATGAATGGTGGCACTGTATCTGCAGAGATGCTCCAGGATGAAACAGATTTTATAAAATGAAATATTCAAACCAATTAAAGAAACTCCTAGGAAATCTGCTTTCTCCCAATAATAAATGATGGGCATGAAAAGCTTCAAGGAGAATAACTCCTCCTGAGCCATATATCTGCATTTATCACCTCCAGGTCTGATTGTACAGTCTGTGGAGTGCAGCTTTGTGACCTCTATTTTGCTTTAATACGCTAGAATGCATACAGCTAACTCTCTTAATTATTGTGATTTTTGTCTTGCACAGAGTATTCGGTAGAAATTTTAATTGTGAATTGTGGGTGAAGGTACTGCATTCTAATCTTGATAACTGTTTGGTTAGAAGGCAAACACCCTGTGACAGAGTGTGAGTAGCCTTGGCTGACTCACCACTCTGTGCTCTTTGTAAGCTTCCCCACAGGGGCCAAACTAATGGAATTGATTAAGCACCAGGTGATTAACCAATTAATGAGGTGGTTAGGCTCATCAGCTGAGGACAGTTAAAACAGCTAGACTGGAAGGAAGGGCCAGAGAAGCCCAGGATCACAGGGAGATAAGATCTCTCTCCCCTCTCACCCATTGTCTGGGGAGAAGGCAAAAGCTTTAGCTTTGGGGAAGAAGCACTTGTGTTGCATGTTGTAAATAAAGTATATGGTGTTGAACATGCCATAGGAGTGTGAGAAGACTGTTTGCAACAAGGAGTGCAGGGTGAGGGAACCCCACCCTGTGACACTTCCAAACAGGCGTGTCTTCTTAGAGACATCCCCCTTGTTACGGGATGTGAATATATTCCTCTCCTAGGATCTCAGAAGTTGTGTGGCACCTGGATACTACCAAGGTTTTTGTTCAATATCTTCATAAATGATCTGGAGGATGGTGTGGATTGCACTCTCAGCAAATTTGCGGATGATACTAAACTTGGAGGAGTGGTAGATACCCTGGAGGGCAGGGATAGGATACAGAGGGACCTAGACAAATTGGAGGATTGGGCCAAAAGAAATCTGAGGTTCAATAAGGATAAGTGCAGGGTCCTGCACTTAGGACAGAAGAACCTAATGCACCGCTACGGCCTAGGGACTGAATGGCTAGGCAGCAGTTCTGCGGAAAAGGACCTAGGGGTGACAGTGGACGAGAAGATGGATGAGTCAGCAGTGGGCCCTTGTTGCCAAGAAGGCCAATGGCATTTTGGGATGTTTAAGTAGGGGCATAGCGAGCAGATCGAGGGACGTGATCATCCCCCTCTACTCGACATTGGTGAGGCCTCATCTGGAGTACTGTGTCCAGTTTTGGGCCCCACACTACAAGAAGGATGTGGAAAAATTGGAGAGAGTCCAGCGAAGGGCAACAAAAATGATTAGGGGTCTGGAACACATGACTTATGAGGAGAGGCTGAGGGAACTGGGATTGTTTAGTCTGCAGAAGAGAAGAATGAGGGGGGATTTGATAGCTGCTTTCAACTACCTGAGAGGTGGTTCCAGAGAGGGTGGTTCTAGACTATTCTCAGTGGTAGAAGAGGACAGGACAAGGAGTAATGGTCTCAAGTTGCAGTGGGGGAGGTTTAGGTTGGATACTAGGAAAAACGTTTTCACCAAGAGGGTGGTGAAACACTGGAATGTGTTACCTAGGGAGGTGGTGGAATCTCCTTCCTTAGAAGTTTTTAAGGTCAGGCTTGACAAAGCCCTAACTGGGATGATTTAATTGGGGATTGGTCCTGCTTTGAGCAGGGGGTTGGACTAGATGACCTCCTGAGGTCCCTTCCAACCCTGATATTCTATGATTCTAACGACAAAATAGTTGAGCCAGGAGTCTCTTGTTGTTATGTCCTGTCCTGTCCCTTTCATTATTTGACCATCCCTCCCTTCCCAATGTAAAGCCTTGGTTTCCTGTTAGTTTCAGTTGTGCTGCCAGAACAATAGTTTCCCAGCAAACAGCTGTGTTTCTATCAGGTCCCTCTGTGGCTATGTCTCTCCTTCTCTGCTGGGTCCAAATATAACTTATTGGTAACAGATCTTCTATCCCGAGAATGCCCAGTGCGCCTATTGTCTGAACAAGAAGAAAAAGCAAGCAGATAATATTAAAAGAAAAGGAAAAGAGTTCATTTAGTAACAGAAGTGCTTTTTACTGCAGGGACAATGCAAGCCAACAAGCAAGGGAAGAGAAGTAGGCAAATAAAGATAGAACAAAGGAGAAGCGTTCTGCAGTTACTGCCAGAGCTGTCCAAACAAAGCAGTGACATAGAAGCAAGCAGCCATTTTGGCTGACCACATGCAAGCAGGCAGCAGACAGCCTAGCATGCACAGCGGGTTTTCCTCCATCAGAGGGAGGCCAAGTACAGACAAAAGAAGAATCCTGCATTCTGCAGTGTAGGCACACAGCCAGCAGAGGGAGATCAAGTTCAGACAGTGCTAGGTTAAAAAGAATGTTTCCTGTGGCAGAGAAGATATCCAGAAGGAGTGAACTCTAGTGATACCGATCAAGATTTAGCACTGCCCGTGTTATCAGAAGCTAGAGTAAGAGATGACATCGGTCATACCCTTGATTGAAGGTGTTCCTAGAAGAATGGAGCTGGATACTGGAGCTGCCATTTCATTGATTTCTGCATCTACCAATAACAAGATTTTGTCACAAGTTCCTCTGGAAGAAACCTCCATGGTTTTTGAAGGTGTACATCACAGAAAAGTTAGTCCCACAAGGGATATGCCAGGTTAAAAAGTGCAACTAGATGAACAATCAGTCATTTTACCCCTGTATGTGATTAAAGGGAAGTATCCATCATTATCTAGCAGATCTTGGCTTGAGTAGCTCAAGGTGAATTGGACTGAGATCAAGGTGATCATGAAAGCACCTTGAAATCTTTAAGAAATACTGGACAGACACTCCAAAGTTTTTTGAAAAAGAACCTGGACAGATGAGCAATGTGTCGTGATGCTCACTGTTAAGACTGACAGCCAGCCAAAATGTTGCAAGCCCAAAGTTTTTTTTTTTTTCCTTATGCACTGAAGTCTCTAGTAGAATCTGATTTGGACTGTTTAGTTAACATCTGAGTGTCACCAGTTTCACGCAGTGAGTTGTCTGCACCCATCATACCAGTGCCTAGGAGGATGGCGCCATCTGAATTTGCAGAGATTTCAAAGTATCACTGAATCCAGTTGTATGTGCAGACCAGTATCCACTACCTCATATGCAAGATTTGTTTGCTATTCTTAGTGGAGGACAAGGGGACATGGATCAGCATTCATGTTGCACTCCCCCTCAGTACCCAGTCTAAGCTAGGGAAGCTAATGATCCAACCAGGGGCCCAGATTAATCAGCTGATGCATCATGATCACATGCTACCTGAGGCATGTTGCACATGTGCTAAGCAGTAGTAGTGGAGGACAGTGTTTCAGTGAATTGCATACTTTCAAATAGAGATTGATCAGGCATCTTGCAAATATCTCACAATCAACATGCAAAGAGACTTATTTTGTTAAAACAGGTTGCCTTTCGGTATCACATCAGCACTTGCCTTGTTCCAGAAAGCCAGGAAGGATATTCTGAATAGGACTGCATGGAGTTCAACACTATTTGGATGACATCCTTGTTATAGGACAAGATTAAGATATTCATCAAAATTTGGATGCTGTTTTTCAACATTTGGAAGACCATGGACTGAGAGTACATTGAGACTAATGTGAATTTTTCAAAACTTCAGTCGAATACCTTGGACATGTAATTTGGCTTAAGGAAATGCCCAGAAAGAGAGAGCAGTTTTGTAGTGTGTGGTTTTTTTTTTTTTTTACTTTTATTTAGGTGAATTTAGTGATGATGTATTACTACCATGGGTTCAGCTCCAGTTTCTACAGTTTCAAGCTCAGAGTGAAATTACCTCTGGTGCTTTTCTCATATTTCGAGGCTCTAGGAGCACATGAAGTCCAAGGATAACAATTACAGACACAATCACAAGTACAAAATCTTATCTGTACTGCAAGCTTTATTAAAATAAGTAAAGTTACAATTATCCACACATATAGAAATCCTATAAAAACCTATGCAATAATTATAACTGTAATTATACTCACATCCTCAATTATATTCTAGGATCTGATGGTCCCCTCACCAATTAATTATCAATCGAGGGATAGTTCATGCTGGGTTTTTTCCCCAGTGGGCATTCCCACTTTAACCCAACCAGGGAAGCCTTAATATATTGTAATTATAACTATGCCTAAACCTTATGCATATGTATGAGGGTGTCAGCCCTCTTTTCTTTATCTGTACTTCCACACCCCATGAATACTGGAGTGCCCCATTTTTCATAGCTTGTTTATAGTTTCTCTTATTCTCATTAGCATCTATGCACAACATATACCATGTGATCAACACAGATATTCAAAGATGTTACAGTCAGGCATCTTGTGGTCTTGAATAATACATTGTGATCTCTTGCAATAACCTATTGGCACATCTTTACAGTAATCTCGTGACTTCCAAGGCATAGGATTATTCCTAGGGCACCCACTCATGTCAAACATTATTAAGCCTATGACCTTGTATGGCTAAGCTAAAATCCTACAGGTCTCAGCCTGTAGACTTTTCATTACAGCCATGCTTTATTTATATATCCAATGCATATTCATTGTTCCTAAATACTTATCAGTCTCATACTTCTATCATCCTACAATTTTAATCTATTTAGAATGCAATGATTATATATGACATAGCAGCATATAAATTTATCATAACATCTGTGATAGACCCAGGCTAGTTTGGTACAGCAGAGTAGTCCCCCTTTATTGGAATCCAGGAAGTGGGCGGGCAAGCTCACCCACTGCTAAAGGATTCCCCCCCCCAGCCTAAGGGGGGAGATCCACAGGACCTGGAAGCCAAATAATCACGGGGGACAACTAATGAAGAACAGGGACGGGAGTGAGGTCAAAGGGTCAAAAGAAGGGAACCGGACGGGGACACCGAGCAGAGGACCCCAGACAGTGCCCACTGCTCCTCAAAAGCATCAAGGGAGTCCAGTGTATGCCACCCAGAGGAACTCTGCCCGGATACGTGAATGGACCGAGGATCGGAAATAGGCCCCGCAGTCGCAGGAGACTCCATCGGCCAAACTCTTCACCCTGGTTTTATAGATGGCCACTTTAGCCAGGGCCAGGAGGAGGTTGACCAGGAGGTCCCGCGACTTAGTGGGGCCACGGACAGGAGTGCGTAAATAAGAAGGTGAGGAGAAAAGTGCAGCCAAAACCTTAACAAAATATTCATGAGGAGCCAGAATAGGGGCTGCAACCTGGCGCACTCCAGGTAGACGTGCGCCAGGGTTTCCCTCATGCCGCAAAAGGGGCAGGTGTCCAGGATTGGGGTGAACCGCGCCAAGTACACGCCCGTGCTCACGGCCCCGTGTAGGAGCCACCAACTGATATCCCTGGCGGGCCTCGGGACTAAGGTGGAATAGAGGCTGGCCCACCGGGGCGCCTCACTCTCTAGAGGTGGCAGGAGATCCCGCCACTTTGTGTCAGGGCGGGACGCGAGGGTGAGGACATGAAGGGTGTGGAGCACGAGCGTGTAGAGATGTTGTTTTGGCGCGGTCTGGAACCGGACCGGCTGCAGCTTGTGCAGCCGGCTCACGGTGAAGGGGCGGGGGGGTCAGTCGGGTCCACGGGGCAGGGGCCCGATGAAAAGGTCTGGAGGGCCTGGGGTGGAGGGTGGGTGGGGCGCGCCCTCTCACAGGACCCGGTCAAGGTAAACCCGAGCAGCGGGCGGCAAAGCGGCCCTCACCTCCTGAAGTACGCGCAGGGCAGTACGAGGTCTGGAGAGCCCCATGCGCTGAGCAAGCGTCAGGGGATCCAGCCAGTCTCCCCGGTCGTAGTCCAGGAGGTCTCCGACTTTGGTGACTTCTGCCAGGACCAACCTCTGGCGCACCGAGGGGGAATCCGCCGCCTGCACACGGAGGTAGGGGTTGTGTAGCAGGGGCTCCGCGAGGAGGTCTTCCCCCACGGAGGCCGCCACGGACCTGGTCGCTGCAAAGAGTTTCCAGGTCCGGAGGAGGTCCTGGTAGAAGACCGGCAGCCCGGAGAGGTCTTGCGGAAGACCCTTCGGATGGAGATAAAGGAGCTGCCGGTCATATCGGAGCCCTCGGAGGCGGCGCAGGAAGGCGTGCGCCAATACGCTCCATGCTGGACTACCTGCACCATAAAGGAGCCTCTGCAGGGCCTGGAGGCGGAAGACATGGACCTGAGTGCGGAGACACTTCAGGCCCTGCCCTCCCTCCTCCAGGGGCAGATGGAGAACCCCTGCAGAGACCCAGTGCAGTCCTGACCAGAAGAACTCCAGAATCAATTTCCGGAGGTTGGCCAGGAAATCCGGGGCCGGGACCAGGGTGCTGAGCCGGTACCAGAGCATGGACAGGACTAGCTGATTGAGCACCAGTGCCCGCCCTCGAAAGGACAGACACCGGAGCAGTCCCGTCCATCTCCGGAGCCGCTCTGTCACCCTGCCCTCTAAACCTTGCCAGTTCTCCGGCGGAGACGGATGCCTGGCAGAAAGGTAAACGCCGAGATAGAGCAGCAGACCCGCGCTCCACCGGATGGCTTGAAGCGCGGGTGGGAGGGAGCTCGCCTGCTGCCAGTCTCCTACCACCAAGCCAGAGCTCTTGACCCAGTTGACCCGGGCGGAGGAGGCTGCCGAGTACACAGCCTGGCAAGCCTCCACCCGCGCCAAGTCGCCCGGGTCCTGGACCACGAGGAGTACATCGTCGGCGTATGCCGACAGGACCAGCCGCAGCTCCGGCTCCCGTAGCGCCAACCCCGTCAACCTCCTGCGGAGGAGACAGAGGAAGGGCTCAATCGCCAGAGCGTACAGCTGGCCCAAGAGGGGGCACCCCTGCCGTACTCCTCGCCCGAAGCTGACCGGTTCGGTCAGGGTCCAGTTGAGCCTGACCAGACACTCTGTGGAGGCGTACAGCACCTGGAGAAAACCCACAAACTGGGGACCCAAGCCAAACGCTTGCAGAGTGCCCAGGAGATACCCGTGATCCACCCTGTCGAACGCCTTCTCCTGATCCAGGGACAGGAGGGCGAATGACAGACCGTCCCTACACCCGAGTTCCAAAAGGTCCCGGACCAGATATAGGTTGTCGAAGATGGTGCGGCCCGGGACGGTGTAGGTCTGGTCTGGGTGGATCACGTCCGCCAGCACGGACCCTAGCCGCAGCGAGATGGCTTTCGCTACGACCTTATAGTCCGTGCTGAGGAGCGAGACGGGACGCCAATTTCGTAAATCGCGGAGGTCCCCCTTGTTTGGCAATAAGGCGAGCACGGCTCGCCTGCACGAAAGAGGGAGGACCCCGCTCTGCAAAGATTCGGCCCAGACGGTAACTAAGTCTGGGCCGAGGACGTCCCAGAACGCGCGGTAGAATGCCACGGTCAGCCCGTCCATGCCCGGAGTTTTATTGGTGGGCATGCGGCGGAGGGCTTCCAAGAACTCGGCCAGAGTGAGAGGCAGCTCTAGCCAGTCTAGCCGAGTGAGATGGTCGCCCGCGCTGACCATCGGGAGTTCGTCCCAGAGCACTCTGCAAGCGTTAGGATCGGTGGGATCCGGGGAGAAAAGGCCTGCGTAGAAGGCCCTGGCCCTCCCGCACATCTCCACCGGATCCGTGAGGGGGGTGCCGTCCTCTGCGAGGAGGCAAGTGACGTGCTTCTTGGCCCCCCTCTTTTTCTCCAGGGCGTAGAAGAACTGGGAGCCGCGATCCATCTCCCGAAGGAGGCGGATGCGGGATCGAACAAAAGCACCCCGGGCCCGAAGGTCTTCGAGGGCCCGGAGCTCCTCCCGCTTCTCCCAGCACGCTCCGCAGAGGGATGGACCCTCGGGGCTGGCGGCCAGACGCCTCTCCAGCTCTAGACCTCCCGTTCCAACTGCCCTATCGCCGCATCCCTCCGTCGGCTGGCGCCCCGGGTGTAGTCACGGCAGAAGAGCCGGGCGCGCACCTTCCCTAGGTCCCACCACCGCCATGCCGAGGGAAAGGCACGCCGCTGCCCTCGCCAGGCCAACCAGAACTCCCGGAAGGACGCCACGAAGCCCACGTCCTCCAACAAGCTGTTATTAAAATGCCAATAGGCCAGCCCCGGCCTCTCTGCACAGAGAGAGACCGTCACGGTAGCTAGGTGATGATCGGAGAATGGGGCCGGCCGGATGCTGGAGGAGTGGGCCTGTGAAAGATGGAAACGTGATAGATAGATAGATAGATGCGGTCCAACCGGGAGTAGTGCGACCGACGGGCCTCCACCCGGACAAAGGTGAACGTTGACGCGTCGTCCGGGTGGTGGTCGTGCCAGACGTCCACCAGGGAGTGATGGTTGACTATCTCCCGGAGGACGTCCGCGGCAGCCGGGCACTGCTCGGTCCCCGAGCGGTCCCGCTCCTCGAGGGTTGTATTGAAGTCCCCGCCCAGGACCAGGCACTCTTGAGGATCCAAAGTGCCGAGGAAGGCGGACGCCTGCTGAAAGAAACGGAGCCGCTCCGGGCCCGATGTCGGGGCATAGATGTTGACAAGATTGACCACGAGCCCCTCCAAACGGACCCGGAGGTGCAGCAGGCGGCCCGGCACAGCCTCGGCGACCCCCAGCACCTCGGGCCGTAGGTCGGGGGAGAACAGGGTCGCCACTCCAGCCTTACGAAGTGTGAGATGGCTAAAGTAGACCCTGTCCCCCCATTCCAGCCGCCAGCTAGCTTCGGCGGCCGGATCCCTATGGGTCTCCTGCAGGAAAATCAGAGTACCCCCCCCTCCCGAAGGAAGGAGAGCACCTGGCACCTGCGGAGACCCATCCTACAGCCCCGGGTGTTTAACGTGACGATGGTAAGGGGTTCCATGAGGAGGGCTGGGGGGGATCCTCACCGGCAGGGACGCTCGCAGTTCCCGACGGGCCGCGCAACAATCCGTGACCTACCCCGTAGGTAATTAGGGAGTCACGGAAGAGGCGGACCCGCTGGTAAGTCGCGGCAGCCTGCTTCCCGGTCCTTTTACCCTCCCCCATGAGGGCCCTTGCGGCCCGGAGGATGAGATGGAAATCCCCCCATCGCTGCAGGGCGAGCTGCACCTTATTACGGGAGCCCCGGACGTCCTCAAGGAACTGCTGCAGCCTGATGGGCTGGCGCCACGCAGCCCCCCGAGTGGGGGTGGCAGAGGGAAGGTGGCAGCCCCTAGTGAGTCGGGACTGGGGAATACAGAAGCCGCTCCCTGGGGGCTATCCTCGAGGAGCGAGGAGATGACGGCCCCAGGGGCGGCAATGATAGCACGGGAAGTGGGGGGAACAGGGGCGGGGTTGATGTCAGGGGCAGGGCAGGGATCCGGAGTAAGGGCAAGGCAAGGGTTGGGTGCAGAGCCAGGGAGAGGGGCAAAGGTGGAATCCAGGGCCCCAGGAGCCAAGCCACTGGAAAAAGGCCCCTCTCGATCAGGCTCTGGGGGGTGGGGGTGGGGCAGGGGACCCTCTATGATGCTGGGCTCCAGCGCCATGGCCGGCATAATGGTCCCAGCACCGTCAGTGGGGTCCTCGCCCAGGGAAGAGATCGGTCGCCCCACGCCCTCGAGGGGCAACCCGTGGGGCTCGGGTCCCAGCCGCAGCGCACCAGCGGTAGCCTCGGTGGGCTCGGCGGCTAACAGCGTGGTGCCACCCACGGCCGGGCAGATGGAGGAGCCCTGGGAACCCTCGGAGGCGGGAGCAAAGGTAGCGGTTAGGGGAAGGGGACATGGGGAAGGCGGGGCCGGGGTGAGGTCGCTCAGATCGAGGCCCGCTAGCAGAGGGTCGTCCTCCCCCTGGGTGACTGGGGTCAGACCCAGGGCCTCGATCTCCTCATAAATGGAGGGGAGCTCTCCTTCCGCCACCCCGGAGGTCTCCCCGCTAGTGCCCGAGGCGACACTCGCCCCGAGGCTCACGGGGGTTGTGGATGGTAAGGGGGCACGTGGGGCTAGATCGGGGTCCTTGGGGGGAAGGGACTCTAAGGGAGGGACGGTACTGCCCTCCCGTGCTGCCACGTCTTCCCCAGCCGGTGCCAGGGGATGGTATGCGCCCGCGGGCAAGGCAGAGGGCTCGGCATCGGCGCCCCCCTTTCTGGTCTTCCGGGGGGCTTCCGCATCGGTGGAGAGGGGCGGAGCTCGAGCCTTCCGCTTGCCCCGCTTCCCCTGGACTAGGGCCCAGCCCTCCATGGCATCATCGGGGGGCTGGCTAGCAGGGGTCGGGTCAGGGGGCAAGGATGATGGCTCAGGGACCGTGGGAGGCAACGGTGGGGCGGAAAAAGGGAGGGAAGAGTCCCCCTGGGGCGGGCCCTCTCCCACGCTAGGCGGCATCCCTGCCGCACCCTCCTCAAGGGGCCCTGCCGAGTTGCAGGCAGCAGAGGCGGGGCTCTCCCGCTCGTCTGGGCGTGCTTGGGGGAGCGCCCCTTGGGCCCGAGCAGGAGCAGTGATGGACTGGGTGGGAGGAGGGGCGGCTTCGGGCGCCGGGCAGCCAGGGGCGCTGGCGATGACGGGGCCAGCGCCCTGCCGGGGCTCGGGGGTCCCGGATGCCTCTCCTTGCCGGGCCAAGGGGCAGTCCCTCCGGACGTGCCCCGTCGCCCGGCAGAGGTAGCACCGGGCCTCCCCCGTAGAATAATGCACCCGGTATTGGGCCCCCTGGTAGGGGATCAAAAAGGACCCCTCAAGCACCTCTCCGTCACACGCCGCCGGCGGCAGTTGCAGCTGTACTTGCCGGCGGAACGAGAGGACGTGACGGAGGGCGGGGTCCTTGCAGCCCAAGGGGAGAGGGCTTAAAACCGAGATGGGCTTCCCCAGGGTAGAGAGGGCGGGTAACAGGGCGGCATTAGGAAGGAAGGGAGGGACGGAAGTCAAGACCAGGCGGACGCCCAGGTCGTCCAGCGGCTCGAGGGGGACGAACACGCCCCCCCACCGCCAGGCCCTTCTCCACCGCCTCCTGGGCGGCGACCTCCGATGCCAGGAAGAAGACCACCTTCCCGTACATTTTGGAGGCCGCCACAATGGCCGTGGGCCCCACCACCCTCGCCAACGCCCGCACGTACATCTCCACGTGGGGCGAGGCGGGCACCAGGAGGCAACGGACGCCGTGCTTCCTGGTCATGGTGGAAAAGGGGCCCCGGCCGCTATAGATGGTAGCGGAGGCGGCGGGCGGGAGAGATGATGTAACAGTGAGCGGGGGGGCTGCCGCCACCTGGGCGTACGCCCTGGGGGCCGAGGGAGGGACACCCGCAGAGCTGGTGGAAGGAGCAGCGGGGTGGGAGGCCGCGGCCGGTGGCGGGGCCGCGGCAGTGAGGGCAGTCCCTGCCATGGAGGGCCTGGACTTTTTGGCAGGGCCCTTCCCCTTCTTCCTACCCCGGCCCTTCCCGCCAGCTGGGGGGGCTCCCCCAGAATCTAAGGGGGGGAGGGACGTGGCAGCAACGGAGGTCGCCCCGGTGCCCGCCGCTGCCGGCGCCCTGGCGGGGGCGGTGACAGGTGGTTCGGCAGTGGCGGCTGAGGTAGAGGCTCGGGGGGGGGGGTGGCAGAGGGGCAGGCGGGGGAGGGGTATCTGAGGCTGCTGGAGGGGCCCCACCCATTGTATCCTCCGCCATAATAAGTAGGGAGGGAGGGAAGGACACTGGGAAGAGGAGGAGAAAGGGGAGGCAGGTCAACCACTCCTCCCCACTAGGCTGCAGGCAGGGGAGGATGGTGCCAAAGGGGATGGGCTGGACAGGGGGCTTTCAAGGGCTTGTGGGGGGCAGTCACCGACTCGGGGTAGAAAACCGGCTCCTCTAGCTGCACTAGGGGAGGGGGTCAGAACAACATTCGGGGAGTGCAGTGAGGTCAGGGTAAACTCAAACAGGGGAAGGGCACAAGCGCATGGGAGGGGGCATGGGCGCACTGAATGAGGGGCCAACCCGGGTTGGCCCATCACATAGGGAGGGGGGAGAACCAGGCTGGAAGCAGGACAGGGAACCTAGGGGCTGGCTTCAGAGGCAAGGGCGGGGCAAGCAAGCAAGGGCTGCAGAGGGAGAAGGGCGGGGCAGGCAAACAAACTGAAGTCAGCCAGGTGCTGGGGTAAAGGGGAGGACAGAAAGGCTGCTAGGGGAAAATGGGGCAGGGAGCCAGGGACAAAGCTGGGGGGTGCTGAAGGGGTCAGTCCAGGATGGGGCGGGGGGCATGTGCACCCACGTGCGCTTGCCAAAAAAAAGAAAAAGGCAGTGCGGGCTGGCTGCTGCTGCAGGCCCAAAGGTGGTGAAAGGGGGCAGCAGGCCAAGCAAGCAGCGGAGTCCCAGAAGCAGGAGCTTGAGGCAGATGGTGAATGTCCGCTGGGGGTGGTGGAGGGGACAGCGCCGACAGTGGTGGTGGTTGGGGGGTGGGGACACACTGATGGACTAGGGGGCAGGCTCCACGCCACACCCCCTGTGCCCCCGCAAACACAGTCAGCACCCCCACCACAAGAGCACAGTCCAAAAGTCACTCAGCTTTTCTGGCCCCCTCCACAGTGGTCTACAGAGTCCCTGTGCGCTCCCCCAGCAGCAGATGGCCTCGTCCCCTCCTCCTTCGGGGTCCGGTAGCTCTCAGGCAGCAGCAGCTCCAGGCAGCAGCCCGGTGGCCAGGCAGGCAGATAGGACCCCTCACCGGTGGTGTTGGTGGTGGTGGTGGTGGTATCCACAGCAGCGGTAGCGGCAACGGCTGGGGTAGGGGTCCCTCACTCCCCCCCTCTGGGGAGCGGGCCAGCAGCCCCCCCGCCCCCCCAAGGGGCTGTAGTTGGAAACGAAGCAACAGCTCCCAAGGGTGGGTGGGTCCAGCAGCTGGCCAGCAACCAGGTAGGGGAGATGGCCTCCGGCCCGGCCAGGGGAGCAGCTGGAGCAGGGGCAGTAGTGGCAGCAGCAGCAAGGGCCCACGGTCCAGCAGCAGCAACAGGAGCAGCAGTCTCCCTCCTCCCTCCAGACTAGTGGGGTACAGGAGTCTGGTCGAAGGCAAATATACTGGCCACTGGATAAACAGTTTTCTGTTCCCTGACTGACCAGAGCAGGGGCTGCTCCAGACTAGGGTGGATACATGACTCCAATTAGCCTGCAAGGAGTCAGTTGAAGCCATTAGGCTAATGAGCACCTGATTCCAATTAATCTGCAAAGAGTCAGGTGAGGCTGTTAAGCTAATGTGAACACCTTACTCTAATTAAGGCCACTCTGATACTATAAAAGGGCTTACTCCCGTCAGGCCGGGGAGAGCCAGGGGAGAAGAAGTGTGGTTGAAGGGCTGGGTAATGAAGACACCCTCAAGCCACTGGAAAGGGAGCCCTAAGGTAAGGGTGAAGAAGGTGTTAAGAGAGAGAAGCAGGGGAGCTGTGGGGAATTGGCCCAGGAAAATGTAGCAACTCTGGTGGTGAAAGGTCAGCTGCCAACAGCTGCTGCCATTAGGGTCCCTGGACTGGAACCTGGAGTAGAGGGTGGGTCTGGGTTCCCCCCAACCCACCACTACAGAAACACCTCCTGGGAGGGGAAGACAGGCTCCTGTCACGACAGGAGGCTAAACTGTTCTGGAATAAGCCTGTAGGGACAACAGAGACTGTGGGAGTTTTCATCACAAGCCAACAAGGAGGTTGGTGAGAGAAGGGCTCAGTAGACTGTACGCGGGCCCTTGAGAGAGAAGGGCTACGTGGAGGGTTGCAGTGAGCCTCTGAGGCTAGCATAAACCGCCTGGAAGCACGGGACCCACGGGGACACGGTCAGAGCTCTGCCACACATCCTATAGCACACTAATATCTGGATGATAAAATGAACTGGTTACGTCTTCAGGCACCACCACCACCAGAGCTTTTATCACAGTTATGTTCATTATTAGGCGTGCTTAACTACTATACTAAATTTCTGCTTATTCTGGTGACAGTATTGCCACCTTTACATGAACTGTTACAAGCAAAGAAAAAATTGAAATCGACTAAAATGTGAGTGTGCACATTTAAGGAAACTCAAAAACAGTTGACATCAGCCAAAGTTCTTACCCAATTTGATGCCTCGTTACCATTGCAACTGATTTGCGATGCTTCACCATATGGAGTGGATGGAGGTCTTTCCCACATTTTTCCTCATGGCATGGAGAAATCAATTGCCTTTGTTTCACACTCACCACCCCTGAGAAGAACGATGTGCAAATTGACCGTGAACCTCTCGGAATTATCTCTGGAAATCTCATACTTATCTGTATGGTAGACATTTTACCTTACTGATGGCGCATTGCCTGTTAATGTCAACTTTTGGACCAAAACATGGAATTCCACCATTAGCTGCTGATTGTATGCAATGATGGCAATTGCTTCTTTCAGCTCATTCCTGTACTATTCAATCCTGTAAAGGGACTCAGTACAGCAATGCTGATGGACTGTCATGCCTATCAAACTCCTGTCAACCCAAAGAACCTTCATAGTAATGGTTTTATCTCAATTTGATGGATAGATTACCCATTACTAGCACAGACATCAACAAAGAAACCGCTGAGGATGATGCTCTTTCCCTTGTGAAGCAAATGGTACTACAAGGGACACTGTTGGATCATAAAAGCCCCCAGTTTACACAGTTCATGTCATGTCAACATGAATTATCTGTGAATCACAGTTCCATCTTCTAGGGAATGCTAGTGACCATTCTGAAATCACTTCAATCTCTGGTTTCAGAAGCTCTTCACACAGGTCATTTTGACATTGCACAGATGAAGGCACAGCCCAGAGTCATGACTGGTGGCTAGGGATCAAGAAAGACATTGAGAGGAAGGCAGATGCTGTACTGTGTGTCAGCAAATTCAGCAAGATCCTACGCCAGCTTGTACACATACTTTGTCGTGTCCTCAGACTACTTGGACACATACTCATGTGGACTTTGCTGGACCTGTAGAAAGTTATGTTTCCGGTCATAGTTGACACTCATTCAAAATGGCTATAAGTTTTTAGAATGACTTCTACCACAACTACCAAGACCACTGTACATCTTTTTACCTTGTTTAGCCAATTTGGTTTCCCATTACAGTTGATGAGTGACAATAGACCTCAATTCTCTTTTGAAGAACTCCAGAGGTTCCTGGCTTCAAATGGGATACAGCACATATGTTCTGTTCCATATCATGCTGGTACAAACAGACTGGTGAAATGTTTTGTCGAGAGACTTTAGCAAGCCTTAAGAACTAACAAGTCTATTTTGAGTCATTAGTAGAAACTGGACTATTTCTTGCTCTACAGGAACACACCACATGCTACTACTCAGGAGTTACCTGCAACTCTTTTTTTTTTTTTTTTTTTTTTTTTTTTTTAAGCAAACTTTGCATGCCTTTTGGGTCCTGCTACATGCTGATATTGCTTCATGTGTAGCAAAATCCCAAGCTATGCAAATTGATTAAGGATGTGAGACTCGCCATCATTTCTTTTTTAAGTAGGAAACTTTGTGTGGACTTGTTGGATCATATTAAAGAAGTTCTGTATTAAAATCACAAATGAGTTTGATTCCCCATAGTTTAAATTCCAGGGTATTACTAATTAAGAGGTCTCTTGGTTTTTGGTACTGTTTCTCTCCCTCTGTGTGTGAAACCTGCAAACCGCTAATTGTGTTAATACATTCTAAGACAGAGTCTGTTCTCAAAGCAATTCACAGAGAGAGAGAGACTCAAAGCAATACTCTAACAACAGAAACAGCACCCAGAGACTCCCCGCCCTTTTGTTGTATTAACAATTGTGATTAAAATAGAGAGGATATATGTGGATGGATGCTTGGTGTGGATAATAACTGAATGATCAGGGAGGTGCCAGCCTAAGAATCCAGTGTCCATCGGCTGAAGAAGGCGTCAAGTGGAAATAACCAGAGGACCCCCAGAGGGCAGACTGGAATCCACCCAACAGCCTCAAGAATGGGAGAACCAAAGAACAAGATAACATCTCGCAGCAGGGAGCCGTCAGGAATGTGCTATCTGCTGATTGATTCAGCAACAGCATGATGAAGCAATTCCCATAGACTGGCATAGGAAGAAATTCCTATAAAAATAGACTCTAAAAAGTGAGAACTTTGGTGTCTGATTCTGCAAACCAACTTCCAGAGCATCAGATGAGCATCTGACAAGGCCCTGCTCCCTCCTCATGTCCAGGCCACCTGGCCAGTGGCTTGGCATGAGCAACTCTAAGGCTGGTAACTATGATAACAACCTTGCAGAACCTGTGTGTGTGTGTGTGTGTGTGTGTTTGTATGAATGAATGAATGTGTGAATAAATATGATATTGAATGGAATGTTATAGCTATAACTAACTGCTTACTATGATTCTTTCTGTATTCACAATAAATGTGGTATTTTTCCTTTTTCCCTTTAATAAGATCCTGCTGGTTTTTATTTTATTAGTATAACAGACTTGCAACTACAACTGTAGAAAGAGATGGGTACCTGGAGAACTTATAAAAGGGACAGGAGTGGTTTCCTTCATGGTGAAGATATCTGATGGTACTCAACAAGTACCTGAGTCAGGTGATGTTCCTGTAGGATCTTCCTTTCCTTCAATAGAACTTCCTTCCCTTATAACTCACAATTTCAATTAGTTGGTGGAAGAAACTTTCATATCGGATCCAGTTGATTCCCTACCAAATCCAGTTGATTCCTTACCACAAATTGTTCTGTTCTGTTCTGGACAGTGTTGCACCACCACCCCCATGTTATCCAAAGACAGTGCAGAAACCAGTGGTGCACCTGAATTTATAAATTTGTTAAAATAGTGAGTTGCTATTCCAGGGCAGACTAATCCCTTGCAATTTAAGAGTCTCTGGTAGTCCACCTGAAACTTTTAGTTAGGTTATATAAGCATTTATTGTTAGCCATGTAAACGATATACATATATAGGAAAGTTTGCTTTTTTTTAAAGTAGGAGGGAGGGATATGATGTCCTGCCCCTTTAAATGTTTGAGCATTCCCTCCTACCCAGTGCAAAACATCACTTTCCTGTTAATTTCAGTTTTGCTGCCAGAACAATACTTTCCACAGCAGACAGCTGTATTTCTGTCATTTCCCTCTGTATCTATCTCCTTCTCAGCTGAGTCCAAATGCAACACATCCTCTCTTAAAAAAAACAAAACAAAAAAACCCTCCGTTTTTTAAACCCACAAAGAATTCTGAAAATATTCTTATTAAAACTGATTTATTCTACAAACTCTCAAGCTTTCATTTAACTTTGAGGTAAATATATAGAGTTGGGAAATGTTTTGGTTATTTCAACCTCATGTTTCCATTTAATGGTTTTGTTTTTGTATTCCTGAAATGTCTAAGATGGTATAAGCTTATTTTGTGATGTTCCTTTGCAAATAGTTTATATATAAAATGCAAAAATATAATGTAATATCTTCCTCATGCCACTGCTATGTGAATAGTGAGATGTTTTATGCATCAATCTGGAATAAAATGATTCTGTTAAACTTGTCACTAACACAAGAAGCCATCTGAGTATGTAATATTTATATTAATTAGGTATCTGACAATGCTTAAGTAACTTTCTCCCCAAACTCAAAAAGACAAGAATCACTTTTCTAAGGATTGTTAATAAGAGACAATGTTTTCTTTGATAACTATTTAAGAATCGTTTATGTTTTAAAAAGACTATTTCTAAGCTGAAGGACTTTTTATAAAAATAGGAGTGTTCTGACTCATTTGAAACAGAAATTCAACTTGTATTAAATTCTGACAGAACTAAAAGAATATTTCAGAAAATGAACTAAACAAAAGAAAGAGTTAGGGTAAATTTTAAGATATTCTGAGAATTTCTTGCCACAAAAAGCCAAAAGCAATATGACCATGAAGGTGAAGGAGGTGTACAACCCTGCTGTACATGCATTAGCAGAGATATCTGGATCCTGGTAAGCCCTTGAAAGTGATGTATTTTCCTTTTTCAATGAAACTATGGAAGGAGAAGAGTATATATCTCTAGACTCAGGACTCATCTCAACCAGTTCTCTCTTTCAAACAAGGAAACAGCAGGAAAACAGCAAGAAAACAATCCACAATAGAGCATCAAGAAGAAACAACTTTCCAGTCCATGTTTCTGCAACTTGATGACATTACCAAGAGTTCAGCATCATTTGTGAGATATTTGCAGAAGCACTGCCAACGCATTAGACTATTTTTTTCTTGTCATAATTTTTAGTGAGATATTGAAATGCAATGATATTTTAAGGTACTAACAACTTCTCTTGTTAATACCAGATTGTTCAGACTGTACAACTGGAGAGAAGACATAAGATAACCTCGATTAAACAAAGAAAAACAGTGATATTTACTTTGTATTTATGTTTCCTAATATTTCTTAGTTTGCCTGTCTGAAGGATGACGTTGCACCCAATAATGCTTTATAGAAATATGCTTATGAGTGTAAATATGACATAACTGGAATTGTTTTATGCTACATATGCCATGTAACATATCTTTGCAAAGGTTATGTTCTACTGAATGTATTCATCCTATTTGTATGCATGTATCATTTTTATATCTGAAGTTATGAGCATTGGATCTATGCTTGTATTTAAAGTGTTTGCTGTAGAAAGCACATAAGGCAGATTTGGTCAACATAGCGTGAAGGGGTTATTCAAGTAATTGGAAGTACTTAGCTAACAATGGACCTTGAGAGACGCCAATCCACATCTAAGCTTTCCTGGGAACGTTCAAACTAACATGTAAACAATGGCATCGGCCTGTAAAGAACTGAGTCATGCATGGACACATGACTTGCCCATATGACTTCAAAACTCCATCTTGTAGCTGTGATTCTGCACAGAAGAACAAAAGGGGTTTCCACCCACAAGAAAACGACTATGTAAAGCCCTGGAAAACCCCTCCATTCTGTCTTCAGCTGGCTCAAGAGAGAGCCTCTCCACCCCAAAGAGATGCATGAAAAAAACTGAAACAAATGGCAGTAACTATGGGGGTGTGAGTGACTGTGGACCCTGTCAAGGTTCCTTCCCCACTCTGAACTCTAGGGTACAGAGGTGGGAACCTGCATAAAAGACCCCCTAAGCTTATTCTTACCAGCTTAGGTTAAACACTGCCACCACCAAAGTGTTACACAAAGAACAGGGGAAGTGCCCACTTGGAAACATCTCCTTCCCCTCCCCCCGCCGCCAAATATCCCCCCAAGCCGACACCCCCTTTCCTGGGGAAGGCTTGATAAAAATCCTCACCAGTTTGCATAGGTGAAACACAGACCCAAACCCTTGGATCTTAAGAATAATGAAAATCAATCAGGTTCTTAAAAGAAGAATTTTAATTGAAGAAAAAGTAAAAGAATCACCCTCTGTAAAATCAGGATGGTAAATACCTTACAGGGTAATCCTATTCAAAACAGAGAATCCCTCTAGGCAAAACCTTAAGTTACAAAAAGATACAAAAACAGGAATATACATTCCATTCAGCACAACTTTATTTTATCATTTAAACAAAACAGAATCTAACGCATATCTAACTAGATTGCTTATTAACCCTTTACAGGAATTCTGACCTGCATTCCTGCTCTGGTCCCGGCAAAAGCATCACACAGACAGATATTGTTCTCTGGAATGATGGTTGAAGCAGGAAGGGACATATGAATGTTTAGAGCATCTGGCATGTAAATATCTTGCAACGCCGGCTACAACAGTGCCATGCGAACGCCTGTTCTCATTTTTAGGTGATATTGTGAACAAGAAGCAGGCACCATTATCTCCTGCAAATGTAAACAAACTTGTTTGTCTGAGCCATTGGCTGAACAAGAAAATAGGAGTGAGTGGACTTCTAGGCTCTAAAGTTTTACATTGTTTTATTTTTGAATGCAGCTATTTTTTGTACTTAATTTTACATTTGTAAGTTCAATTTTCATGATAAAGAGATTGCACTACAGTTCTTCTATTAGGTAAATTGAAAAATACCATTTCTTTTGTTTTTTACAGTGCAAATATTTTTAATGAAAAATAAATATAAAGTGAGCACTTTACACTTTGTATTCTGTGTTATAATTGAAATTGATATTTTTGAAAATGCGGAAAACATTCAAAAATATTTCTATAAATGATATTCTATTTAACAGTGCGATTAATCATGTAATTAATCACAATTAATTTTTAATCGCATGATAGCCCTATTTGAAACTAAAATAATGCATGTTTAAATAAATGACTAGTATCCCACTGAGCCCCCAATTGTGCAAGGAGATCCATTTGGCTGAATTACCAGTTCGCTTCACTGGGGACCTAAATGGACATAGGAGTCTACTTGTTTAGAGCAGTTTGCAGTCATAGTCTTTTTTTTTTTTTTTTTTTTTTTTACCAAACACATTACACACACTCTTTTTACCAAACACATTAACCCTGAAATTTTTGTGTCCAGTATGTGTGCAATTCCCACTAATGCTCAAAGGCAATGAAGTATGCTTATGTTCAGAGACAGAATATACTCCACTGAGAGACCACTCCATATCCAAAAACTTTTATGATCAACATGGGACAAAGTCATAGCTTTTTAACCCACTAACTATAAATGGAAAAATTACAAAGTAGCATTTGTCTTGAGCAATATTTTAAAGGTGGTATCCTAACTCTTCCAGTTAAATGTATACATTTTAGATTTTTTAGAAATCTGGAAAACAGATATGTTTAATAATTTTCAGATTTATTAAGATATCTAATCTTGCTAAACCCTTTGCATTATAAATGTTTTACAATAATTATAAATATCTTATTTGGTATAATAAATCTCTAGAACATTCCTTACACTTGACAATCCTTCCAAGTCCAAATGGAAGCAAGATGTATAAACATTTGGAAGATATATTGGAACTATAACAAACCATAAAAAAAGCAATTAGAAAGAAATGGGTTTAGCAATTAGAAATTCAACAACAAATCCTCAGAAGTAGTACTTCTTTTCTTAATCAACATTTTGTCACATGAACTTATTCGGTCCCTT
Source organism: Natator depressus (assembly GCF_965152275.1). Taxonomy (NCBI): domain Eukaryota; kingdom Metazoa; phylum Chordata; order Testudines; family Cheloniidae; genus Natator; species Natator depressus. The sequence goes on from NC_134235.1 coordinate 130,655,239, forward strand.
AACCAATAATTCAAATCCATATTTATTATAATGTTTCTTACCAAAAGCACATGTTAAATAAAGATGAAAGGCAAAATATAAAAAAAGTACATTTTCAACTGTAAAAATATAGTTGATTTTGATTAATACTGCATCTGCCATTCTACTCAGTCACTCAGTCGTGCATCCAGAATTTTATTATCCTACTCAGAGGAGAGGCTAACACTGAGTAACATTGAGGGGTAGCCGTGTTAGTCTGGATCTGTAAAAGCGGCAGAGAGTCCTGTGGCACCTTATAGACTAAGAGTCGTATTGGAGCATAAGCTTTCATGGGTGAATGCATCTGACGAAGTGGGTATTCACCCACGAAAGCTTATGCTCCAATACATCTGTTGGTCTATAAGGTGCCACAGGACTCTTTGCCGCTTTTACTGAGTATCATTGACATTCTCTGTCTCCAATAATGAGGTGTAGTGTAAGTCATAAAAAGATTTACCTTTAATTCTAAACCACATAGATGTTCTACCATGAGACCTTGACAATGATCTGTAGTACATGGGTGACTATTCTTCCAATAAACTACTGTGCATATCTGAAAGCAGACACAGATGCTTCTAGTTCTTTCACCCTTCTAGATGATTGACTAGTCTGAGGAGCCAAATACTGCAGTTTTCTGAGACCCTAATCCTGCAACATACTGAGTGCCTCTCAAGAGATGCTAAGTGCTTTAAACTCCCATTAGAATTGTGGGGAGGGATGTGGCATCATCAGGGTAAGGCTGACAGTCATTACTTCCACTGAAGAAAGAAATGAAGGAGGGCTGAGGGTCCAGGTCTGCAGCCCAAACACTCTTTCTGAATCAGTGGGAGTTAAAGACTGCTGGCTCAGCCTCACAAGAATGTAGCAATTGCTTCAAAAATTGTTCAAGCAAGCACTTAGTAGTATTACTTACAGAACACTCCAAATAGCCTTGCAGATATCTGAAACTTTCAGATAACTGGGCATTCAGATGAACAGATGTACTATTAACTAACAGGTCTACCTGGGAACACTCTGTGGATAACTAGGATTTTTCTATAAAGGAAATGTGGGTAACTGGAGTTAGTATTAGTGTTGTTGTTTCTTCTCATGATGAATGAGAATCAAATGGCTGGAGCTTCAGTTCAGAATGGCTCTAAAATGTGGATGCTTATCAGACTGCTTATTTCCACTAAATGCAGAAAATAATAACTCACCTCCTGTAAAGAGCTCTGAGATCTACAGCTGCACAGAACTATGCAAGGGCTAAGTATTATTAAAGTTTTAGCAGTCTAAAGTGTTAGGATACAGATATTCAGGCCTGTCTGCAAAGGCCTAGTCTTTAAGAATTTAGGCGTATTCTTATCACTTAGCTAGTTATAGAGGTATAAAAGAATCAAAATCACTGACTGCCCAGTGTAAGGGCCTTCTCTTACTGTGACAGTCTGAGGCCCTGTTCTTAGGCTAAGGCCTTTGGCTAAGCAGCAGAGGCAGCCATAAGCTGGGAAGCGACCGGTCACATCCTCACATTCCAAACTAGTCACACTGAAATAAGGTGCTATTGGGCTATTAGGAATACAATCCTGTCCTGATAATGCCTGTTGCCTCCAGAGAACGGGAAGTGCCTAGAAGATGTAAAAGGAAACTTAGTTTGATAGCATCCTGTCTGGCAAGAACTCACTTATCAATACCTGGGATGTGAAATCCTCATTTCTTGTTGTTCTATCATGGTAGTCCCCATTTCCCTATTGTTTGTCTGTATAATCTCTGTCTGGTTCTGTGTTTGTTTCTGTCTGCTGTATAATTAATTTTGCTGGGTGTAAACTAATTAAGGTGGTGGGATATAATTAGTTACATAATCATGTTACAATATGTTAGGATTGGTTAGTTAAATTTCAGGAAAATGATTGGCTAAGGTATAGCTAAGCAGAACTCAAGTTTTACTATATAGTCTGCAGTCAATCAGGAAGTGGGGGGGGAGGAATGGGAACAGGGAATGGAGGTGGGGAAATTGGAATCATGTTTTGCTAAGGGGGGGAATGGGAACAGGGACACAGGTAAGGCTCTGTGGTGTCAGAGCTGGGAAGGGGGACACTAAGGAAGGAAACTGGAATCATGCTTGCTGGAAGTTCACCCCAATAAACATCTAATTGTTTGCACCTTTGGACTTCGGGTATTGTTGCTCTCTGTTCATGCGAGAACGACCAGGGAAGTAAGCGGGTGAAGGAATAAGCCCCCTAACAAAGTTTGGGACAGCTAACATTTTTCTATAATAAAAGCTTTAACATTACATGTTGATTCCTTCAGAGTCTAGGACAAGCGCTATTTTGAAGTTTATTAATGGTCTTTTTTAAAACTTTATGAACACTACTAACAATTACCTATGCTGCAATTTTAGTTGTAGATTATTTTTGCTGAATTATTTTCATGAAATATTTTAATCCTGGCACATAATTGCTTTGACATTAACTGTTTTTGATGGATAATTGGTTGTGCAAGGTATTTGCAGGGCAGAGAAAACATCATCACAGAGACTAAATTAGATTTCAGCAAGTTAAACAATTCAGCACTTTAATGGATTAAGTCCTAAAATTTTTCTTCTGGAACCTTAAAACTTGGGGTTTCTTGTATTTTACAGGTTTAGTTTTTTAATGAACAAAATTTTTAAAAAATCCAATTTTTGTGTATCTGTGGGCAGAATTACCAAAAGAATCAAAGGGCTGAAAAGTTACATCAGCATAGTTACATCTCTCAGGGGTGTAAAAAAATCCACAGCCAAGAGAGATGTGGTTAAGCCAACCTAACCCCAGTGTACACAACGCTAGGTCGATGGAAGAATTCTTCCATCCACCTAGCTAATGCCTCTTTGGAAGAAGGATTACCTACAACAATGGGAGAATCCATCCTGATGCTGTAGTAAATGTCTGTACTGAAGCACTACAGATGTGCTTAGGCTCCTGAAAGTCACTGACATTAAACTGGCCTATAAAAACATTCACTCCTTCACATAACAGAAATGTTTAATCAATATTGCAGGTGTTTTTTTCATAAACCGTAATAGTGAATACATTCTTAATAGTTTATGTAGTGAGGCAGTGTGGCCTCCCTCCGAGCCAGAGGGGGAGGAGCCACCCTCTGTGCCCGAGTGGGCGGAGCCAGACCTGCCTCACCCCTCCGACCAGAAATGGGGAACAGGAAGTATAACAGACGGGGCGGGGCCTCCAGCTCAATTAGGGCTGAGACACAGAGGCAGACGGATCCTGCTCGCTCCTGCTGCTGACTCTGCTTCTGTGCCCAGTGGTGCCCTGCTAGCTGGGGAACTTGCATCTGCCATGGATCTGCCCAGGACTGCCGCTGGCCACCTACCCTGAAGAGATGGAAGACGCCCTGCTGATCCAGGTACACCTCAAGGAGAGAGGAGGAAGTGGCCCAAGGACAGCCAGCCTCAGTCTGGCTGTAGCTCTGCCTGAGGCATGGTCGGTGTGTTGCAGCTGGAATCCTCGCCGACCCAGTGGTGGACCATTCTGCCACTGTTAGAGCCCTGGGTCTGGGTCTGGTGGAGTAGCGTGGGCCCGGGCCCCACCTGCCAACCGACCCCCGAGGTGCCAGCCTCCCCTCGCCAGGTCTAGAAGCCTGTGTTCATCAGTCTCCACCTGAGCTAGAATGCATGACCCCTGGGGCTTTTGCTCTGTCCCTGCACCAAGGGCCCAGAGCTAACTGACCACTGGGTTTGCTCTGGCTCCTGCCAAAGGGACCCCAGGCCATACCTTACTATGTTTGTCCAGTCCCTGCTTAAAGAGCCCACGAGCTATAGACTGTTGGCTGTTCAGCCCCTGCCTAAGGACCAGGGCATACAGACTCCTGAGAGAACCTGTTTCTGCCTGTGGGCCGGAACTAATTGCCTATCTGGCAATTTGGTGCCGTTAGCCCAGTCAGGACACTAACGCTTAACTTGCTAATTCCACTAATACTAGACAGAGATCCTGATGGCATAGTGAAGTGGTGTGGTCTCCCTCTGACTCAGAGGGGGAGGGACGATCACCACCTGACTACACTGACTAATCAGAGATTGTTGATTTTTGTGTCTTTTTGGAGTAAAATGAATAGACACAGGTTTTCGGAAAGATGCAAACACAATAACATTTTCAAAAGTGTGTGAGTTCACAGCCTAAGCTCCACTTAAAAGTAATTGAATGCAGTAATATGAATACATTCATTTGAAAGCCACTGCCTCTTAATGGGGTTTAAGCTCCTAACTCAAAGTCAGTGAATGTATTATCAAATTACTCCAGAGTGTTTCCGCCCTAACATCCTGGCATGGTGAATGAGACCATAATGGGCAAAGCGACAGCAAACGTGCTGCTGGTGGTTTAAAAAGGTCATTGTGCAGCAGCAGGCTTGAGTTGGCACATACTTTCTCCAGTAACTTGCCAGTGGCAACCTCTCATCTGATATGAGGAGGAGCAATATTGCTTAGAACTAGGAGCCATGGGAGTGGAGCTGAATGCAGGGTGCCAGAGATGATACGCATGGTGGCATGTAACTGCGTATCCACCAGTTTGGTGTGTGACGATAGACTCCAAACTGGTGCATAGTACTCCACCACCAAATACGAGGTGGCAAGAGCCAACGTCCACAAAGTTGGAGCACAAACACCCCATGATGAACCTGCCAGTTTGCTAAGAAGATTATTGTGCATCTTAACTTTAGCTGCTGTCTTCTTCAGGTGGGCATGGTAACTCAGTATGCGGTCTAAAGTCACGCCTAGATAGACCGGTTCTACTTCATGCTTCACCTTCTGACCATTCAGATAAACATTCAGTTCTCGGGTTGCACTGGCATGATGAAGATGGAACAAACTGGAGACTGTTTTTATGATGCTTGGCTGGAGCCACCAAGTCTTACAGTAGTCAGCTAACTTTATCATGTCCCAGATTAAGGTGGCATCAAGCTCATGAAATGTCTGGGCCTGGGTACCGCAACAGATGTTGTCTGCATAAATGAACTTTCATGACTCCATTGTTGGCAGGCCATTGATGTAAAGGTTGAACGGGGTGGAGAAAGCACAGAGCCCTGGGGTAACCCATTGCGCTGTCATCTCCGAGCACTTGTCTTCTCCCCCATATGGACTCTGATCTGCTTATTGCAGAGGAACAGTTCAATGATGCCTGTGGCCCAAGGTGGCAGGAAAAGTGATACCTTCATGCCATGCCATATCATACGCCGCTGTTAGGCCGATGAGAATAGCGCCTATTTTCAAGTTTCTCTGGAAGCCATTTTCAACAAATGTGGTTAGCATGAGTACTTTGTCACATGTGCTATGGCCTTGGCGAAGGCCAGCTTGGTCAGGGCTCAAAATTCTCTCCACGTCGGGTAATATGCACTGTAGGACCAAGCGCCCCAGTGCTTCGAAGCACACCGACAGTAATGATATGGGACAATTGTTTGATACTTGACTTGGGTCCCTTTCCAGGCTTTAGGAGGCCAATGACTTTTGCTGTGTGCCATATCTTCAATAGCCTCCCTTCACTGATGACCCTGGTGAAGAATTTCATAAGCCAAAGCTGAGCACGGGGACCAAGGTTTTTCAGGAATTCTGGAAATATGTTGTCATAACCCACAGCTGTTCCACACTTGATGCTACCCCAGTATCTGTTCTAGCTCTCTTACAGTGAATGGTTCTGGGCAGCTTCTGATCTGATGTACACGTTTAATCATACGCCATTCGTTCCTCACTTGTCTTCACACCTGTTTCTCCAAAGGTTCTCTGGACACTTTAAGTAGGTGTCTGGCTACGTGGCTGATGAGGGTGTCACTGAGGGTTGGCAGAGTGCGGGTGGCTGCTGCGCTGTTCCAAGGCATTGGAGCAGACTGCAAAACTTGTGGCTGGAGTGGGAAAAACTCATCCTCTCGGTCTTCTCCTCCCATCTGGCTCAGTGAGCAGCATCCAATGATTTGGTCAGATGGTCAGTGACATCTGGGTCACCAGACACCTCATCTGCTCAAGCAAGGCAGCGCTCTCCATGTTGAGACACGGGATGTAGACCGGGCAGCAACCGTGTGGGATGACTCTGCTTTGTAGATAGCACCAGAGAAGCGATGGTAGGTCTCATTTACCATGATATGGTATTGTCACCACACTCTTCTCTAGTGCTTCCCGGTATTTTTCCCAGTCGGCCTTTCAGAAGTTTCATCACTTCTCTTTTGAACTCTTGACAACTGAGAGCTGTAGCCCGATATGGATCAGCGATGGTCTGTGTTTGATGTGTGGAATGTTATCCAAGACTTGGCATGTTGCTGGCTGAGGATAACCATGAACTGAACGGACCCAGCAAAAGTCAGGAGAATAGTCACAATCCCTTCTACAAGAATGAAACATGCCTCGCTGCTTAGCATCATGGATAAGGGCGAGGTCGTTTAGAGCTGCCCAGTCTGCAAGTTGTTCACCATCAGTGTCAACCTTCTTATCCCCCAGTCTGTGTGATGGCTTTTGAAGTCTCCGTCGTAGACAGCTGGGTGTGGCAGGCTTGGTAGAACATGTTGATTCCAACTGATGCTTGGAGGCTTGTAAACATTTGCCAGCTGGAAACCGCCAACCTGGATGGTGTCACGGAATTCAGTAGACATCAGCTGAATGGCATCTGCAATATCAGACCGAATGTATGTGGCTCGGCCATGCTTCGGGCCATACCCATTAAGAATGTATTTGTCATGATGATTTTTGAAAAGCCATCTGCTTCAGCAATATTGATTAAACATTTCTGTTATGCAAAGGAGTGATTGTCTTTATAGCTCTGTTTCATTCATTTAATTAGAGTTCTAGAGTAGTGCTTTCTCTATGTTAACTTACTATAACGTAATAGATAGACAAGGTGGGTGAGGTAATAATATATTTTATTAGACTAGCTTCTGATAGCGAGAGACAAGCTTTCGAGCTTACACAGAGCTCTTCTTCAGGTCTTCTTCTAACCTGAAGAAGAGCTCTGGGTCAGCTCAAAAAATTGTCTCCCTCAGCAACGGATGTTGGTCCAATAAAAGATATTACCTTACCCACATTACCTCTGTAATATCTTGAGACCAACGTGGCTACAACACTACATACTATAATGTTATAGTGCATACTTATGCAAATATGTCGAACAAAGCAGCAGTGTATTTTGAAGGGGAAAGGTGCTTACTCCGTCTCATAAAGACTGCACATACTAGAGCAATCACTGTTCTCTGCTGCAACAGTGCAGCACTATTGACTTCAGTAAAACAACACCGATGTAACAGAAGAGAATTTAGCCTAATAAATTTTACATAGATTATGAAAGTGAGGTATTGAATGATTATTGAATTTTTCTCTGTTACCCTGCAAGTAACACTGCTGTGTGAGTTAGTTTATAGACCCATTCTCCTCCAAGTACTAATATTTCAACTCTGTCTTATGACAAATCTACACTGACAGTTAGCTCACCAGCTCCAACTCTAAAATTGTTCTCCATTCTCTCTAGCTGTGAATATTAGCATTTCAAAAAGTGTAAAGGAGTAAAAATATCCAGCTTCAATTGTGCCTGCCTCAGACCTTGGGCAAACCATTATTTATCATGCACATTCTTCTCAAAGCTGTATGAGTTTGATTTCTAAGTAGGCAACATCAGGAGAATAATTTCTGCATGCCCTTTCATGTAGACCAGAGTTAACTTTGACTTTACACTGTAAGACTCTGGAGCTAGCACGTATTGCGAAATGTGGAGGTGGAAAATAGAAATGCTCCATCTAGTAGTACTTATGTGCCTGTGGATAAAACCTCTACGTAAGAGGCTTTTACTCTCATTACTTTTCATCTGCATTTTTAGCTGTACCTAGATCTGCTGCAGAGATCTCAATAAAAATGACACACAATTCCCAAAGCATATAAGTATTTCACATGTTTAATATATACATTAACATCAAGCCTTGTTACTACTAAGTGCATATTAGTCCATCATGACACAGCTGGCAAATGACGGGATACTGTGAAACAGCTATTTAAATGTAAAATCCTCTACAAGCTGACAGTGGTAATAGTGGATTCTCAGAGAAATGTCCTCTACTTTAGAAAAATTAACTATCTTCTGGGAACAGACTTCCTCCAAGAGGCCTTTTAGACTTTGGACTTTTTATTAATTAATTCAATCACTGAGTGTTTCAAAGAGAGACTGGCCAGGGGTTGTGAAGTTCATATTGGAATTGTATCCAAATTTCCCCAGAACTTAGGAGTGTTCCGATTTAGTGTTCTTGTCAGTAGTATCCTTCACACAGAGAAGAGACAAGACTCAAGTGTAATAAAATGATTAGGATACACTTTATGGAAGCCACTGGACACAGACAGAATATTCTAGTTATCCTTTACACTCTAGTTCCCGGTCTAACTAACCTAAGCCTGGGCTTCTTAGTGTCACACATAGGTTCTCCCTAACGCCTGCCCTAGATTAAATCATGTTTGGAACCCTTACTAGGCTACATAGTTCAGCCTATTATAGTCATGAAGTCTGATCCAGATTCAGGCCATCTCTACACCTGTATCGGTACAGCTGTGCCGCTGTAAGCTTGTAGTGTAGACGTGGCCTTGGACAGATATACAATAGGAACTTCTCCAAGCAAATTGGATCCAGTGTCTAAGGCCAGGCCAACCTCTAGTTTCAAGTCACCAGGCAATTGTACATTGCAATATTATATGGAAAGTAGAGCTGGTAGGAATTTTTCATTCAAAACAGTTTTTCAGTAAAAAAAATATTTTTTTCATCAAAGGGGGAATTTCCATGGGAAATTTTGATTTCAGTAAAAGCTTTTGGGTTTGGTCAAAAAAAATTGTTTTGGTTTCCAACAAATACTTTTAAAGAAAAAAATGAAGAAAATTAAAGTTTCTCCATTTCTGCCCAAATGTATTGTTGGAATAAAAACAAAAAATCCCCCCTCCCAAAAAAACCAAAAACAAACAATTCCCCAACCAGCTCTAAAGGAAAGTGAAGAAATCTAAAGCAGTGATTCCATCTTCCTAACATCATCAGTATAAAAATCACACTTCAAAAGGGAAGAGAATGACATTTTAAAAATAGGAAAATAGAATTATGAAAATTACAAAAAATCCAACAACCAGGCAGTATAGTTTAAGGGTACATATAGAACCTGAAATTAATGTAATTTCTTATTTTAAATTGACTATTTTTCAAACTGACAGTGTCCCTTAAATCCTCTAAACTTGTCATTACCTAATAATAATCCATGGTACTCGTTTAGCACTTCATACCGCAAAACACCACTATGTGTTATTTGAGCATCCAAATGTCAGAAGGAAAAACTGACTTGCCCAACTTATAGGAAGAGTCACGGTATGTCTACACCACAAGCTCTACAGTGGCACAGTGGTGGCACCGCAGCTATGCCTCTGTAGTGCTGTGGTTTAGAAACTTGCTACAGTGACACAAAGGATTTTGCCGTTGCTATAGTAAATCCACCTTCTCAACAGGCTGCAGTTAGGTCGGCAGAAGAATTCTTCCATGAACCTAGCTGTATCTACAATGAGGATTAGATCAACCCAACTACATTTGCATAGGGTGCAAAGTTTTTCATAGCCTTAAGCAACATATCTAGGTCAGCCTAGGCTTTAGATGTACACCAAGCCTCATTCAACTTGGCTTACAGTCCTGTGTTTAAGGGGGTGGTCTGTTGATCTGAAAAACCAATAATGAGACAAGAGTAGGTTATTAAAAGAGGATTTTCCCAATGTAGAAAGTTTTCAACTATATCTTACTTAGACACTAGGTGAACACTTTCACACCCATTACACATTTTTCTTGCCACATTTACTAACTAAAGGCATTTATTACTTTAACTTTTGTTTTTAAAAAGTAATTTTAAAAGTTTTTTTTCTCTTTCAACTCATCTGCTCCTCCTAACTGACCCTGAAGCAAAGTTATATTGGTAACATGGTGGTAACTTCCATGACAACAGGCTGCAGTATCAAAAGCAGAGGGTTTTTTTATTTCATTTTGGAATCAAGCGGAAGGAAAAGCTTGGTGGTTAGAGTCAAAGCTCTTATTCAAACACCAATAGCTACAGTAATGAGGCAGACAGTAAATTATGGGCTGAGTTTATTTTGTCCCTAAATGTTCCCCTTTTTTATGTCTGACAAGTGTGAAAGCCTTCAATTAACATATTGAAATGAGATAGAGCATCACTTTGGGAAATTACATGTAATTTATTCCCAAATTCATACTGTCCTCAAATCTAGCTGGACATGTTGCCCTGTTAATAAATCTGTGGTTGGTTATACTTTGTTAAATATTTATGATGTGAAGAAGCTCAACCTCTCCTTCCTCCTCTTATGCCCCTATAATAGCAGCTCCCCACCTCCCACCACCAAAGACAACATGGCTCTGTGCCTCTAGGGGCTCTCCTTACACAAAAGGAGTCCTCAGGAGGCCTGTTAAAATAGCTTTCCAGCTGTCCTGTACCATCCGAACATCACAAATCAGCCAACATGCAGAATCAATCCCTTTAGCTTTCCAGCTACAAAAAAATACTTTTCTTCCTCCATTGAAACTCTCAGACACTATGGGGTTTTGTTGTTTAGTTTTCTCAAGAGGCTTTTGGGGTCTGTGTTTGTGGGACTGGGCATAATCCAGATGGTCCTCTTGAAGATTCCCTACCAGAGGATTGATCAGGAGTCAGTCAACATTTCCACTACACAGACAAATGTAATGGATTTTGTTTGCGACCCAGTATTAGAAATAGCCGTGGTCTCCTGTTTATTACATACTTTAACTAGAAAGATTATTTCTGTACATGAAGAAACTAGGAAACTCAAACCAATTGTTTGCATTCCTTCTAATAACCAAGATGAAATGATCACAAAAGAAGGCATTTTTTAGCAAGGGAAAGACATCTGGATTTGTTTTTGGAAAAGAAGATTGATTTACATGGGGGAGGAAGGGCAAGGGAAAGCAAGAAAATGGGAATGAGAATTTAAGATCAATTAGAAATAGACAGGCCTGTTGGGCGGGCTGGCCTTTCCCTAACATTTCTCATGAAGTGATATGGTGCTTATTAAATATAAATTCAAATAACATTTTATTCAGTTTTATGGGTTGTTTACACCATATAAATTGGAGCTAGAATAGCATCTGCGATTCCTGTCATCTACGAGGCCCTAACAAAAAAAAAACAAAAAGAGAGATTTTCATCTCATGAGGTCATACTAATGAACATTATTCAAAAGTGTTCTAATAAAATGAAAGGACAAAGGTAATAATTATGGAAATGTTGATGATAGAAACATTTCAAGAATTTTCAGTATCAGTCTGTTTTCAATTTAGCATATTAACAAATATTAGTGCTTACATATTGCTTATTCCTAACCTGTAAAGCAATATCAATAAATTAGATAACATATTCTGAAAAGTAAAACATGAATACAGACTTGTTGGAGATAAGAAACATAAGGCATAGTTCAACAGAAACATAAGGCAAACAAACTGATGCAGTTTTTTTTTTTTTAGTATTAACTTTTTCCCAAGACCACAGCTGTTGTACATTCCTTTGCTTTTAAGATGAGAATGATTGATCTTGGTTTTCTCAAGATCAGACTTAGAACTGGGCTTTCACATTTCTCCATGGGATACACTTTACTCTGTCCAAACTGGCTTCTAACAATTGAAGTACACAGCAACTTCAGTGCAAGCCATGTGTGACCCAAGAAAGGATATTTTTCTAAGTGCTCTGGCTTTGATTTAAAGAATGGCATAACTTTTAACAGGAGCTTTCCTCTTTTATATCAGACAATGCCAGGAGGTTTCCTCCTTTTTGTCCAATAATACCAGAGTAACGATCCCAGCTACTCTTGAAATAGGTCTTCAGTATATTTTGGTTTTAACAGTGATATTGCTGTACTGTACCTTGTATACCAGCTCCCCTACCTTCTAAGGTATGTGCACTTGTTCACTTATGCCACTTGTTTATACTTAAAGCAGAGCTGTCTGAAATGTCACGTGTCATTTTTTTTATTTTTGGTGTCTGAATTTTGGGAGGTTCCTTCTTCTACTTCTCCCCCATCACACTGCAAAAAGATGGGGAAAACAATAAAATAGTGAAAGAAAATAGGTGAAAAGCACCCTCACAAAAAAATGTTTGTTTTTCCCCATTTCTCCTCCCTTTTTTACTCTCTTCTCCTTTGCAGTGCAAACAAAAAAGAGGGACAGGGGAACAGAGAGAAAGTGGGGTAAAAGAACCCAAATTCAAAAACTGAAAATCAAACCCCAAAATAAGTTTTTGAAAACCAAAATGGAAAAATAAAAAATATAATTTGTAATTAAATGCATTTCATTTCATTTAGAAATGTTCCAGGTAAAAATTAAAACAAAATCATCAAATGAAATTTTCTGGGGGGAGGGAAGGGTTTTGATTAAACTCCCTTTTTCAATGGAAAATAATGTTTGAAATATTTCAAATGGGTTCTGTATGAAGACATGTAGCCATGCAAAAAGTTTGAACATAATGGGTTACGTTCATATTTAGTTTCAGTCGGCACAACTCCATTGCAGTCAAAGGAATTGTGCCTGCTTAAAACAGGGTGCATTTGGCCCAATGTGTCATTTTTAGGCACTAGCCATTGTTTTGCTACACAATGCATCAGGGATGATGAGGCGGTTCCCATAACCTAAAATTCACTCCAAGCTTAACCCTTCACTGAGGCTTTGAAGTATTTAGGTAGCTCATTTTTCTTGCATATCTCTAAAGAAGAGCTCTCTGTAAGCTCAAAAGCTTATCTGTGTCACCAAAACAAATAGGTCCAATAAAAGATAGACTCGCCCGCCTTGTCCCTCTAACGTCTGCCACTAACACAGCTACAACAACACTGCGTATGTCTCCACTTCCTGACTAATAATCCCTGGAAATACTAAATACCATGAGAAAGACTGGTGTCCTAGTATTTTCAAATCTGATGAAATTGGGGAATACAAGAAATCTCATGGGAAAGATTTAGTTTATGATATTTCAGCTTATTTTTCAGACAAAAATGTTAAGGTAAATGAGGATAAACATATGAATCACTGGTCTGTATTATGTAAGACCGACCTCATATTCTGAAACACCCTGAGGCTCAGACTCATTCCAGCTAAAGACAAAGCATTTCACTGAGTTTTCAACTACATCTGTACTATAGAGCCTACATCAGCATAGTTATGTTGGCACAGCCCCATTGCATAGATGCAGCCTACACTGACAGGAGTTTTTCTGCCAGTGCAGGAACACACCTCCCCCTGCATGACATTAGCTATGCCAACAGAAGCCCTCTTCTGTCACCAGAGCTGTGTCTGCACGGGGGGTTTTGTCAGCATATCTATATTACGGGGGGGGGGGGCATGTTTTTTAGACCCCAACCCACATTGCTATACAGGTATACATTTTAAATGTAGATCAAGCCCTACATAGCCTGACGATTTTTTCCTCTTTTGTTTTAAAAAAAGTCAGGTAGCTTAAATTATGCAGTTAGAGGTGAAGGAGCTGAGAAGAGAATGTAGGTGGGAATCTCTAGTTCTTATCAGAGTTGCAATAGGGAGTGCTTTTAGTGAGCACACACATGCAACCTGTTAGATGCTGATAGGCTTTTGAAAATAGTGTGTTATGGTTTGTTAAACAAACAAGCCTCTTTCAGAGGGCCTAGTTCACAGGATAAGATACATTACCCGCATTTCAACATTATAGAATTTTCATGTGCAGTGCTACCTCCTTTGTCCCATTCCCAGAAAGCAAAATAAAATAAAAGTGGTGGTCCCATTCTCACTGAAGCCAATGTCAAAATTCCTACTGATTTCCATGAGAGGAGAATTGGGTCCATAAACAATTACTTGAATCATTATAGTTCATTAAGAAAGGGGATTTACTGCAGAGTTGAAAAAATCAGAAGAGGATAATGTGTATAGATTATTTTAAATGTTTTATTTTAAACCTGTTCTAACATAACTTTCCACCCTCATTTTGTTGAGCATTTCCTAACCAGAATAGTTATATTGTCTAATTAGAGTAGAAGCATGGAAGTGAGGCTATTAACGAATAGTGAGTGCAACTACACCAGTTCCATACCTCATGATACAATAAAGTACACAGCATGTTAATTTTCTAGGGAAACTGACTTTGTGCTGTCTAGAGCTGGTCAAATTATTTGTACCAAGCTAGCTGAGGTGGGAACCCCTGGTTGAGAACCACTGTTTTAGCTCATGCAGTAGAGGTTCATGCATTTAGCTCAAGAGGTCCTAGATTGAATCCCTGCTGATGGCATCCACAGTGGGTGGTGTTACACATTCAAGGCTACAAGGTGTTACACATTCAAGCCCTATCGGTAGGGCTCTCTAAAGAGAGGAAGGATGGTCCAGTGCTTAGAGTGCTAGTCAGTGACTCAAGAGACCCAGGTTCAATCTTCTGCTTGGGCAAGTCCCTTTAGGTAAATCTAAGCTTATGGTGGCAGTTACAGTATAGACACTGCACGGCCAGCAAGCACAGGTATAAATACCAGTGTAGATGGTGAGGTACTGCCTAGGGTAGTAGAGTGCCCTACATGCCTCAACACCCTACATGGCCCAAGGAGTGCCTTCTATGTTTGCACGGCTACACTGGCCCACTCCTGTGAGAGCCTTTCCCTACTGCTGGAGCCATTCACTGCAGTGTGTTGCTACACACCACAGGGACAAGTATGGATGGAGCCTGCCTGTCACTGCTGCATACAGCTACATGTATAGTGCTATACTTTACATGCCACTGTAAGTGCAGACATAGCCTAAGGGTATTCCTTAAACTGAAATCTGAGTTGTGATTGCAGCTCCTGTAAACATACCTGTGCTGCCTTTCATTTGACTACCATGGATAAAAACAGCAGTGAAAGCAGAGTGGTGCAGACTCCAGTTCAGGCTAAGAGCACAAGTACATATACAGGTCAGGGGGAGGGGAGGGGGTATAAGGATGTATAGCCCACCCCACCATGTCTTAAAGCTATTGTGGGTCTGCCCACTGAGCTGCCATCACACCTTCCATTGCAGTGTAGACATAACCTTAGTTTCCTTGGGTCTCACTCCCCGATCTGTAAAATGGGGATAATAGTAGTACTACTGATGTATCTCACAGTGTTGTTGTGAGGATACGTCCAAGATTGTAAGCATCATATAAGTACCTAAGGGAGATAGATACCACTGTACTAATAGGACACCACCATGACTAGAATATCCTTGGCCTTTACTATGATTCAGGGAGA
Source organism: Natator depressus (assembly GCF_965152275.1). Taxonomy (NCBI): domain Eukaryota; kingdom Metazoa; phylum Chordata; order Testudines; family Cheloniidae; genus Natator; species Natator depressus. Next base: position 130,670,507 of record NC_134235.1, read on the forward strand.
AACTTTCTGCCTTGGACCCAGCCCAAGTAGCCAGGCCAGGCTCCAGGAAGATAGTGGGAAAGGGGTAGAGGAACTTTTCCCAGGTGTGGAGCTGCTCCAGAGAGACTGTTTTGAACAGCTGTCTGAAGTAGCCTCTGTGGGCCCTTATTCACTCTATCCTTCACAACAGTGAGAATCCACGTAGAAGCAAAAAGAAAAGGAATACTTGTGGCACCTTAGAGACTAACAAATTTATTGCTAATGAAAGCTTATGCTCAAATAAATTGGTTAGTCTCTAAGGTGCCACAAGTACTCCTTTTCTTTTTGCGGATACAGACTAACACGGCTGCTACTCTGAAACCCGTCACAGAAGCAGACACCCTGGGTCCCAATCCCATCTCCCACAGGCCCTGTCCTATGTAGGCTGCTGAAGAATGGGACTCACCTCATATAGGTAATTCATGCTCCTTGCATAGCCCAATCTTGCCTCCTGCATGCCCATGTGCAGTAGAATCACACCAGCTAAAGGTCCCTCTGCACCTGGAGAGGAGGGGGATGGATTTGGTGGAAGAGGGGTCAAACGAGACAAAACACTACCAAGTCTTAGCCAATGGGCAAATTTGACAGACCTCCTGGGGACCTCAGATGGGAAGGGAGAGTGAGAGAAACAAGAAAACGTGAAGAAAAATGAGGATGGAGGAAGAAGAAAAGTCCCTCCCCACCAAGTCTGGGAAGTCAACCTGAAATCTGTTCTGGTCTTTAACTGCTCAGACAAACTGGCTTCATAAGCAGATTCAGTACTGTCACTGGTTTATGTCTGTCCTAAAGAGAGTCCTGTTCAGCAAAAAGCAGACCCTCTACCTTGTTCCCACCCACTGCAGAATGCCTATTCTGGACAAATAAAAGGCATATAACAATATCTGTGGCACCTGAACAGGGTCTGTTTAACGTCTCTAGTGGCAGTTTATACATTGTGCTATTTACTAGGAAAGAGTTCGTAGTAAATAGCACAGAGAGATTATCAAACAACATTGTGGAGGTACAGTATAATGCAGATCTATAAAAGTTTATGTCTTAAAGCTTGAGACTTTTCCTTTTTACTCCACGCCCACTCGCAACCAAACCTCACGTTTACTCTTGTCAGGTGAGAATAAATAGTTTTATATCTATGTAGCATTTTTCCTCCCAAGGAATCCCAAATAAACTAGTAATAGTATTTTGCCTTCTTTAGTGTCTTCCACCCAATGATTTAAAAATGTCTTACAAATAATTCATTAACCATCTGTGGTAGGTGAGTATTATTGTTCACATTTTACAGCTAGGGGAGTTGAAACAGAGTTTAAATAATTTGCCCAAGGTCATGCTGGAAGTTCGAGATACAGCCAGGCAGGATTCAAACACCAAGATCTTAACTCCTCCTCAGCCTCAGCCAGAAGATCAGCCTTCTCCAACCGAAGCATTAAACACGCTGACATACACAGTATTCACAGGGCTCATTTTCTCCCTATGTAGCGCCTTCTGGAATAGAACACTGCACAAGGGCAACACTATGCAGCCGAAGTGAAGAATACCATATTTATTTGTAACAACTGTAAATTAAGGCAGGCAGAATGAAATTCCCATTTATGCTAACAGTGCCATAGGGTGTTTAATAATCCCAAGTGGTCAGATCCTCAGTGTTATGTTTCATGCAAATGACTGCAATCTCCAGCATCCCTTTCACTCCTAACACCATCCCTAAAACATGTATACAGTACTGACTGTGAAGGTCTACCTGTTGAATCCTTCCAATAAACAGATTGTGAGCTGTCTGGGGCAGGGATAGTCTGATTTGTTATTTGTCTAGAGCAGTGGGTTTCAACCTTTTTTCATTTGCAGCCCCTAAAATATTTCAAATGGAGGAACGGACCAGTGTTCCCCCTAATTTTTCCCACCCATGTGCAGAATGAATTTTGTTATGTGCACCAATATGGAGGTGATGACACATCACCTCCATATTGGTGCACATAACAAAATTCATGTGGCAGGGGTGGGGCCGAGGGGTATGGAAAGTAGGAGGGGCTAAGGGCTGGGGCAGAGGTTTGGGGTGAGGGGGGATGAGGGCTCTAGCAGGGGGTGCGGGCTCTGGGGTACGGAAGGTCCATGGCTGGGCTGGGTTGGGTCCGTGGCTAGGGGAGAGGAATCTCTCCCTGCTGCAGCCCTGAGCGCCTGCACTGCCCTTAATAGGCTGCTGTGTAGCCACACACCTTATAGGGAACTTAGATGTGGACCACTTTGGAAAATTAGACATAGCCCTGATCTACACTGGGAGGGGGTCGACCTAAGATACACCGACTTCAGCTATGCTATTCGCGTAGCTGAAGTTGTGTATCTTAGGTTGACTTACCTGGCCGTGAGGACGGCGGCGAGTCGACAGCTGCCGCTCCCCCATTGACTCCGCTTCCACCTCTCATGAGCTGGAGTTCCGGAGTCAACGGGGAGCGCGTTCGGGGATTGATTTATCGCACCTAGAGGAGACGCGATAAATCGATCCCTGATAGATCGATCACTACCCACCGATGCGGCGGGCAGTGAAGACCTGCCCATAGTCTGCGGACCCCCAGGGGTCTCATAGACTTTAAGGTCAGAAGGGACCATTTGGTCTGACCTCCTGCACATTGCAGGCCACCGAACCTCACCCCATCCACTCCTGTAGTAGACCCTTAACCTCTGGCTGAGTTACTGAAGTCCTCAGATCATGGTTTAAAGACTTCAAGTTATAAAGAATCCTCCATTTGCACTAGTTTAAACCGGCAAGTGACCCGAGCCCCATGCTACAGAGGAAGGCAAAATACCCTAGGATCTCTGTCAATCTGACCCAGGGGAAAATTCCTTCCCAACCCCAAACATGACAATCAGTTAGACCCTGAGCACGTGGGCAAGACCCTCCAGCCAGACAACTGGCAAAGAATTCTCTGTAGTAACTTAGAGCCCTCCCCATCTAGTGTCCCATCACCAGTCATTGGAGACATTTGCTCCTAGCAGTCACAGATTGGCTCCATGCCATTGTAGGCAGTCTCATGATACCATCCCCTCCATAAATTTATCAAGCTCAGTCTTAAGCCAGTTAGATTTTTTTCCCCTGCTGCTCCCCTTGGAAGGCTGTTCCAGAACTTCACTCCTCTGATGGTTAGAAATATCTAACGCAGACCACAGGTTGAAAACCACTGGTCTACATGAGTACAATGGGGCTCGGATCCTCAAATGGGGTTACTAAGCACTATAATAATTCACAAAACAACACCTACTGAACCACCAGCATTTCTTCCTGCAGCAGCAAGGTGTTCCTTGGAGGTTTCTCATCCAAATACTGGTACAGCCTGACCCCAGCAGCTTGCCAGGTAAACTGGCAGGAATTCAGTGAAAGTCTGTGTGGTTTAAAGGGTTTCCCAACACAAGGTAGCACAGTGCAAATACACAAACTCTTCTGCACTATTTATAGTCTAGAACCCACCGCTTCCCACAACCCCTTTCCCTTTGCTACTGACATACAAAATGGTATCTTCTCCTCTAAGACTACAAAGCACAATGAGCCAGATTTATCCCTTCTGTTATACGGGGGATGAATTTGGCCTTTATGCCTTGGCCAGTTGCTAACAATGATGCAACAGTATGGTTATTCTCTCTTCACCCCTGTAGAGAGGGTTCGTCGGGCTTCGTCCCTCTCTGGGGCGGTGGGGAACCACACTGCCTCCTTTAGTCCTTGCACGGCCCCTTGGGGAATTGGTTGGGCCGCAGGAGTCCTGGCTCAAGCTGTCTGGAGAGGGCTGAGCACACACAGGTAACAATTAGCAGTTAATAAGCCCAGGCCCAGGGTCAGGGCGGGGCAGCAATGAGTTCAGGGCTCAGGTCCTTAGGCAGGGGCTGAGCAGCAGTTTATATCATCAACAGGCCCAGGCCCTGGGTCAAGGCGGGGCAGCAAAGAGTCACAGCTCAGGCCCTCAGGCAGGGGCTGAGTAAACGCAGGTAAATAGCACACCCAGGCTTTAGGCTCCAAGCGGCCTGGGAGAGGGGGAGACTGCCACCCACGCGTTGGGTGGCGGGATGGACGCAGGCCCTCCCACTCCACTACATCCCAGCCAGGGGCCAGTGACCAAAGGCCCGCTGCTGTGTCAGTGGGGATCCTGGCCGCAACACACTGACATAGGTTCAGGCACTGCTGCTGCCAGACTCAGGTCGGCTGCCCCCGGGCTACTTCCCAACTCGCCCTCTGGATGTACCTGAGTCAAGGTGGGGTGCTCAGGGGGGTCGATCACCATTGGATCGTCAGGGTAGCTGGCAAGGGATAGGCTCAGCGACTCTCCCACACGCTGATCCGTGTTGAGTACTGGCCAGTTGGGCCAGTCTCCAGGTCCACCGCTGGTTGCTGTAGTCTCCCCAGTGGGAGCTGGGCCGGAGGAGTCTGGCCTCTCCAGCAGCTGCCTCCCGAGTGAGCTCTGAGGCTGAGTTCTTATACTTCCTGTCCTGCCTCTGACCCTCTGGGGGGCAAGCTTGGAGTGCTCTGGCTCCGCCCACTCTGGTGTCCGGCAAAGCTTGTCCCTCTTCGGGGCATCATGGAACCACACCGCCTCCATACATGCCCCCCCCTTAGAGTCTGGCTCCCACTCGTCAGGGCCAGACCCTTCCATACCTGAGGGGAGGTTACAGATATATTCTGGGTGTCTTAAATATTATGCTGCTGTGTCTCACAGCCCACACATTAATAGCCAGCCTACAAATATCCAAGTCACGCCCTGGCTTCCGCCACCCAGTTACTTTTTGCAGGGTGACCCCAACATTCCCCCAGTCCCAAATTTCCCCCAAACCGTCAGCCCTACAGTGTCCAGTCCTCTTGTTAACTCAGAGAATTTGTTACCTTTGCCGCTCCCTTAAAGAGCAAGTATCCAGAAGCTTATTACCTTAACAGGGGTTAACAAATACACTATTTCAAATGGTTTATAGCAGTGGTTCTCAAGCTGTGGGTCAGGACCCCAAAGTGGGACATGACCCCGTTTTAATGGAGTCACCAGGGCTGGTGTTAGACTTGCTGAGGCCTGGGGCCGAAGACTGAGCCCCAACACCTGGGGCCGAAACTGAAGCCTGAGGGCTTTCGCCCGGGGTGGCGGGGCTCAGGTTACAGGCCCCCTGCCTGGGGCTGAAGTCCTAGGGCTTTAGCTTTTGCCCCTTCTCTGCCTCGAGTGGTGGGGCTCGGACAGGCTCAGGCTTCAGTCTCCCCTTCTCGGATCGTGTACTAATTTTTGTTGTCAGAAGGGGGTCATGGTGCAATGAAGTTTGAGAACCTCTGGTTTATCGTGTAAGTAAAACAGTTTTATTAAACAGAAAGTCATAGGTTTAAATGGTATCAAGCATAAGGAATAAGCATAGAAATGGTTACAAAACAAACAAAAGTAAAAATATGCTTCTAAGAATATATTATTTTGAGGTAACTGTTGCCATGATGCTCACGGGCTGCCAGTTTGGTGAATACACCATTTGAAGCCATGCCCACAGATAGCAAAGGTGGGGCCTGGCAAATAGCATGATGTATGTGCATGAAGCCATATGACCAAGGAAGGAGAGATGAATCTTGACAGGTGCTAGAGGTTTGCCTACGACTTGGTCTATGAGATTTTTCATTGCCTGGAATCTATCCATCAGCAGTTAAGTCCTTGCCATGATTGAATTTAAGGATGCCTCAACAAAGTCTAAAATCTGTGCTTGGGTGAGGACAGATTTTTCCCAATATATGGTGACCCCAAGAAGGAGAGGAATTGCAGCACTTCCAGTCGACTTGTAGGGTTCCTGGCATGTCCTGGCGACAAGAAGCCAGGAGCCAAGGTAGGGGAAAATGGTGAAGCCATGGCATTTGATATGGGCTGCTATGGCAAAGAATACCTTGGTAAAGCCCCAGGGGACAGTAATAAGACTGAAAGGCAGTACTATGTATTGAAAGTGGTCAGAACCCACCATAAATCTGAGAGAATTGTGAATGGGGTGGATGTCCACATGAAAGTACGCATTCTTCATATCGAGATCTGTAAATCCCATGTCCTTTTCCAGGGAGAGGATTATAGATGCCAAAATGACCATATGAAAATTGAGTTTGCAAATAAAATGATTGGGATGGCAAAGATCGAGAATGGATCTCCAACCACCCTTTGTGGTTACTAGGAAGTATGTTAAGTAAAATCCCTTCCATTGGTCTTGATGAGGAACCCATTCTATCACTCCTCGCAGTAAGAAGGATTCTACTTTTTGTTCAATAATTCCCTCATAAGAGTGGCCCCCGAAAGGGGGTGGGAAAGAAGGTTGTGGAGGGACTAGAGGCAAACTATCATCTAGCCAGAACAGATGCTGTTTAGCACCCATTTGTCCATTGTTATTGCACTCCAGGCAGGGAGACAGAGAGCTAGATCACCCCCATAGGGTGGTTGGCAGGTGTTCAACTTAGTGGTTTGAAGTTCTCATGCTCCCATCAAAGGTAATGCTTAGCTGAGGGCTGGGATTGGGATGAAGAAATCGGCATGGAAAGAATAGAGAAATGGGTTTTGTACTCTCTGCCTCTTACAGGGTGGCTCATAAGGTCTCTGGTAGTACACTTGCTGAGCCATCAGTCTAGGCTTGTATGATTGCCTATGAAATTTCCTTTTCAGGGCAGGATCAACTTTTCAGGGAGAGGATGGCGGCCCTGGAGTCCTTCAGGGTGCATAAAGACTCATCCATGTTTTGGTTAAACAGATGATTGTCACTGAAGGGCAAGTCTTCCATGGTGTTCTGAACCTCCCTGGGAAAGCACAAAGCCTGAAGCCCCCTCATTGGCTGCCCATCACCTCTACCCCTTTGGCTGCCCCTTCTAACTTTCTTGTTCAGCAATTATTCTCTGGCATTTTTTGATTCATTCTATAATTGAGATGATCCATAACCAAGCCTCTGCATATCTGACTTGTTCTGTAATTAATTTTCAGCATCTTTGATTTTCCCCATAGTTGATCCATTGCATATCTGTTTACCTGATTAATTGATTCACTTCATTAATGATTCTCTGCATTATTGAATCATATTACTTATTCCTCTGCATATTTACTGCATACCATAACCAAGCACTCATACAAATACTTTGCATCTTAATTGGTTCTATGCACTACTGATCAATTACAATATAATTATTTCTCAGGAGAATTAATTACTATACCATGCCAGCCACTACTCTTATCTCATTTGCCCCACTATCCTGCTCTTTACCAAAGTCTCATCCTTGCTCCTCCTCACCATACCGCCTCCTGTCCCCTGCTTTGTTGAATCAACTTGCTCTTTGCCTCCCTCCATTCCATGCTCTCCATCACCCTTGACTACTATGCCCTTCCTTCCCAGAAACACTCCACCCTGGTTTACCCCCAATATCAGCTTCCACTGATCTTACTTTGGCACTGCTTTGCTTTGGCACTCCTCAGAAGATATTCTCATGGTCACACAGACTTCTCCAACTACAAATCTATTCCCTCCCTCAATTTTGCCATATTCCTGGCCAAGCAGCACTACATTTCCCACTACCATTGACTTGCCATACCAGCAATCCCAGTTATCCAGTCTCCATTGGTGACACCTTCCTCAACCTACTTTCCCTCTACTTAATCTCTGTGCAGGATCTTGCCAATTTTTTCCAGGAAAATAACAAAATCCTTTGTGATGTCAACTCTGCCCTATAACATACTTTACCCAGAATACTTGGGAATACAGTATTCCCAAGAATATTGAAGTTTGACTGTTCCCCACTTCTAACCCTTCTACTGCCCTTGTGACCCAGTGCCATCCTATGTCTCCTCCCTTACCTGTCCCCTAAGATTCCTTCGCCATCACAATACACAATTGCTTTGATCGTAAAAAAAAGAATTGCTTCCCATTGTTATCTACTGTGTATGTGTCTACGCATATGTGCACTAGATACCAAGGGGAATCCATTCTTGAGATGTCTATTGAACAGGTAGAGAAGAACCAGATAAATCTATTCTTATTTGAATGTTAAATCTTTAATTTGTGATGGTTCTTGGATTCTAGACTCACAAAACTAAGCAATCTATGGTAGGATGATTATGCCAAAATACATTAACCTTGATATTTTAGAGAAATGATGCAGACATTATAACATTTTAATTTCCTTAACTACTTATGCATTTCTAGCAAAATTCTGCAATAATACAGGACCTTCTAAATCTTGGAGACATTTTTCCAGATAACATTACTTGTACAGAAATTAGGAAGTTGTACATTATTCAAGTAGGTTGGAAACTGATTTACTCAGACCACAAGAATGTTTTCCCAAGTGCACATATTTGGAAAAGGGTTACAATCATTATGAAGTCATTTAGATAATAAATAGGCAATAGAGTACCTCAGCTCAAGATTTATTATTATAATGTAGCTTTCTTAATTTTAGAGGCTATTAGAATATGTTTGGGGCTGTGCAGCACTTTACAACTAGTTTATTAAGAACACTGCATCACTAGAGGAGCCTTTTGATTTGATTATGTTATAGAACATTTTCAATTGTATGTCATCTTTTACTCATTTTCAGGGTTTTTGTTTGTTTGTTTTAAGTGCATTATGAAAAGAAGAGAAGGTTCTATGCGAATTATGCTTGGAAAACATTTAGCTATCAAGATCTATGCAGAGATACCCATAAAATGCAGAATGAAATAGTGCACTTTCCAGAAAAGGAACATTTAATGTAGGCAATATCTGACAGCTGGAGAAAATGATGGCAAATTCTATAACCAGAAATGCACGGATGTAACCTATGTCTGTCCGTACAGTTACACTGATTTTACATTATACAAGATTATGACATGTTGGAATTTCCTGTGCTTAAACTGAGAAACATTTAGGTACCTTTGTTCTGATTTTCTGAGTCAGCAGCTAGGGGAATTTAGCAATTCACTGTACCACAGCTGTGAAGAGCTTAAGAAATGTGGAGACATAAATCTGAACACTGCTTCCCCACTACACAGTGATAATTAGGGAGATGCAGAGTTAGTTCCTTAAAGTGAGATTTCTATTAAATAGATTACTATGAAATGGGCACCTGAAGGCAGTAAACTTACCTAGATTACTGTTACAATAGAGAGAATTAAGGCGTACAGGGTTATTTAATTTCTATCAGTTGTCTTGTTTTCAAGTTTCATTTCTCACTTGTGTCACTTCACTATTTCTTAGAAACTAAGGCTGTTTAAGGAAACACTAAGTAAAAATATGCTTGACATTGAAAAAAATAGATAGGGAAGAGAAATTAGTAGAAGCATCTTTTACTGTGGAGACTAAAGTGATTGAGGATTGTCCCGTAGAATGCTGATTCAAATAAACCCAGGCTTGGGTCACCAAAACCCAAGTCTTGTTGAAATAACTACAGTAAATGAATAGGTCTGGGCAAAAAGTGAAACTACTTTCCATGTCAATTTTCTCCAAGGTTTTAATGAGTTACCTTCAGCCATGCTAGTTACCTTAAGTGGGAGAGTGGTATATAGGGCTTTGTTGCTGCATCTCTACATTTCACCCTATGTACAAAAAATAATTTTGAAATCAATTGGCAAAACATATTGATTTCTTTCCAACTTCTTTGATAATTAATTTTTTATATTAAAATTTTATATTTAACTCTCTGTAAAATGTTTAAGATTAAATTGTTCCTTTAAGGCACAGCCCTACACTGGGGTGGGAAAGAGTAGTGTAGCTGATATTCACTTCCCAAAATTCTGGAAACCCAGGAAGATTTCTGGCTGACTTGGCCAGAAATCCTCCCAGGGCTGTGGGGGAGCCAGCACTTCAAGCAGATGTTCTGACACCCTTTGAAGAGGTACACTGTAAACCTAACACCCGTCCAGACTGTGGCTGGCTGCTACACTGGTGCCTCATTCTCTGAAATCCAATAGGGAATCAACAGGGAATCAATTACATTAAAAGATATTGTTTCCTACATCCTTTGACTCCTGGCTCTGAGTGAGCTGCAGAATCAGAAAGAAGGGGATGTGCGTGCACAAACAACACATCATGTTAGTTTATCATGTTTAACTAAAAATTATTAGACTCTTGTATCTTGCTTGGTAATGTTCCTTAAATTTGAAGGGACCTCTGCATAGCTTCTGACAATGTTTTCATTTCTCCCCTAGTCAAAAATAAGAGAAGATACCAATTTTATATTTTAAAATGTAACCATACCTGAATAAGAGTGCTATATGTAGCCAAACCTGAATAAAAGTACCTAATTTTCCAAATTAGCTTCATCCACTTTGGAAGCAGACTAATCTAATTCAGAATAAGACACACCTATTTTTTAATAAGAGCATCCACACTGGGAGTGGCCTATTCTCCTTTAAATTCACATACTTAATTTCTCTGGGTAGGCAAGACCTAAATGTGTTCAAGATACATTTTAAGGCTCTGTAAAATATTTGCCTTTGAACACAGATCCTACCCAGTGTCAGGATACTACTCAAACTCATGAACAAGCAGCTCAGGTTAACTGACTGTCCAGATCAGGACTCAGAGAATTTGCACTCTCCTAAACCCTCCATCACCCACACACAATTTAACTTGAGATCTTCCAGAGAATGAGGCAGTCTCTGGACTGAACATATTCAAATTGGTTATACTTTTATTATGTTTAAATCAATTAGTCTGAGAAATGCCAAGTACAAACTACTGATTTAGATTTCATATGTATTCACAGATCTTAGACCCTGACAAAAAATCATCCCCAGTGAAGCAACAGGTGGCTATTTGTGAAGCACTATGGAAAAATTAAAAAGGGTTCCATTGTATGTATTGGAAGAGAAAAGGCTAGGGAACTTCATTTATATCCAGCTTTCTAGCTGGTAAGAATTCAAACATTTGCAATGGTTTTATGAAACAATTTATTGATGATTTTTGATCAAGGTATTAGACTCATAGGCCATGTCTACACTACTGGCTAAATTGGCACTGATTAATGCAGCAACGTCAATATAGCAGATCTGGTGAAGGCATGCTAAGTCAATGGCAGAGCACTCTTCCATCAATGTCTGTACTCCACCTCCCCGAGAGGTGGAAGCTATGTCAATGGGAGGAGGGATAGCTCAGTGGTTTGAGCATTGGCCTGCTAAACCCAGGGTTGTGAGTTCAATCCTTGAGGGGGCCATTTAGGGATCTGGGGCAAAAATTGGGGATTGGTCCTGCTTTGAGCAGGGGGTTGGAGTAGATGACCTCCTGAGGTCCCTTCCAACCTTGATATTCCATGATTCTATGACATACAGCGGTGTCTACACTGCACTAAGTCAACCTAAGTTATGTTGACTTCAGTTACGTAAATTACATAACTGAACTAGCATAACTTAGGTCGACTTACAGGATTAGTGTAGACCTACTCATAAATTTTAAGGCCAGAAGGAACCATAATGATCATCTTCTGACCTCCTGCACATTGTAGGCCACAGAGCCTCACCCACCCATTCCTTTAATAGACCCATAACCTCTGGCTGAGTTACTGAAGTCCTCAAATCATGGTTTAAAGACTTCAAGTTATGGAGAATCCACCATTTACACTAGCTTAAAGCTGAAAGTGGCCCCTGCCCCATGCTGCAGAGGAAGGCAACGCCCTGCCAGGGTTTCTGCCAATCTAACCCAGGGAGAAATTCCTTCCCGACCGCAAATATGGCTATCAGTTAAACCCTGAGCATATAGGCAAGACCCAGCCACAAGGTGAGCAAGACCCTGCAGCCAAGTATTAGTTTATTGCAAACAAATCTTTACAAAGCATTCCTCTCAGGATTTTTTCACAGCATGACTTAAAGGACTGATCATTAAAGATCATCAATAAATGCTGATAATTATTCTAAGGCACATTTACAGAGATTGAGCTAAAGCCAATTCACACTACAGGTGGCAGAATCAAATGAACAGAACAGTTAAATCGGCAACTATATTTTTAGGTGGGGGGGGGATAAAATGGGTCATTCCATATACTGTGGAAAATGGAAAGTAGTACATTTAGAACGACTGCAGTTGATGCAGAGTTCCTCTTCAAAAGAATCTGCTTTCTAGCTACAGTAGTTATCCTCAGGGATGCCAATAATCAGCACTGAAAATGTCTCTCAGAAGTCTCAAGATCCTGTGGGTGGAAGATATGATTCAAAGTTATCTTGGCCTTTCAGGTGGAATTGCATTAACTCTATTCTGTTTGAATGAAAAAAGCCAAACAGCAGTGCCCAATGGGGACCAGTTACGCCATTACCACTGTTGAAAACATTAGATCATCAAGAAAGATACTGGAGAAGCCACACAAATAATTTCCAACCAAGGCATTTTTAAGGACTACAAAACTCAAATCCAGACAAAATAAAAGTTGCTGCTCTGGTTTGAGTGAGTTTCTGTCCTTATTCTTTTAATTAGAGGTGGCTCCATGAGAGCTTAAGGAAATTACAGAAATATTAAATATTCTCTTTAGAACTATTCCATGTAGCTTGACATGCATGAGGCCAACACATATTGACAACTTTATGATTTTCATAGGATTACACATTCAAATGAAAAGCTTGTTTTAATCTGAAAGCGTTATATAGGGCAGCTATTTTCTTTCAGAGGAGGCCCATGTTGGCAAAACATCAACAGTATCTACCATCAACTGGATAATAGTGAAAGCCAATGCTTTAACAAAGTAATGCTGGATTTGGAGGAGGAAGAGGGTTTGAAAATAGTACAGCTGTGTGCAATTGTTGCCTACGCAAGTCCTGCAGTCTCTCTGAACCTGTCCAAGTGTTCAGAAGATAAAATGTGGATAAAAGGAACAGCCAATAAGAAAGGGGATTGACAATGAATTAAACCACTTTCTATTGCCCCTTTGGAGATAGAAAGTAATTAAAAATAGCATAAGCTTACCTGTACTGGAAAAACAGAAAAGTGGGTACAAAACCAAACAAGCATACATCGAGCCAATTCAGGTGAAATCCTTAGCTGGTGTGTATCAAGAATTTCCCTCAAGATCTGGACCACCATCTCTGAAGGTATCTTCACCGCCTAATATTTTAACTGAATTCCTCACCAACATGAGCAGTTAGTGAACAGTTTGGATAGATTAGTTCAAGTAGTGTGAGGGTTTGTTAAACATCTGGAGGTAATAACGAGGTCAAACAACTCTTTCTTTTATTTTCACACACCTTTGTACATCTTGATTGTGGAAGTAGAATTGATGCAATTTCAGGAAAAAAGCAGTTTTTGCAATATTCGTGACCTGACTGAAAGCAAGAAATAGTGAAATCCTCACAAAAAACTCTTTTCTTGTAAGAATTCCACCCAAATTTTGCTGACTCCAGAGGTTTGAGTAAGGCTCAGAACCACCTGAGTTGTTTTTGTTGGTTGTTTTTTTTTAAGACCTTCAATCTTATGGGCCTACACATATCTTCACATGTGAGAGGTTAAATGGTATTAATGAGCAAATCTCACAGTCCCACAGGTGGCTTAGAACAATATATTATTCCATCAAAATTTGCCAACAATTTTGGAATGCTGAATTCATTCTGACTCTCCCTTTCCATGTCATATGTGTTTAAATATTGTGTATCCACCTGAGAGAGAAGTTTTCACATCCATGTTGCTCAGTATCACTATTCAGCCATTAAGTAACCCCATATTTTGTTGGTCGTCCGGGGTTCTTTGTTAAAATTGCCAAATTAAGAATAATCACCTTAATTATTCTTCCATCTGATTTTACAGTGGTCTTCCTCCTCCTCGCCTGGTCTGCCATTATCTGAAGAACATTGGTTTGTGTTGGAAAACAAGGGTCACAACAGTTAATCCAAAATATTGTCCCATCACAGATTAACCTGGAAAATGTTTTCCAAGCTATGCACACATAAATCAAAGATCATGTGACTCCTCTGCCAGAACTCTGCTCCATCAAGTTTACTGTTCTCAAAGTTAGGTATCCAAAGAAAGTTGCAAAGACCAGAATTTCTTTCTAGTCCATGTCACCATCTGCCTTGTAACTTTGAGGAAACTACAAATCATCAGTCAGTTCTCCAGCATGTTGGTGCAGTCACAAACTAGACACAGATAATCTGTTTTCTGGCGTTGATATTTCACCTAAGTGGTCATACCACTGCTAGCTTGTGCTATGGTATTGATTAGGTGCCATCTGATATTCCTTTCACTTCAGTGATACACCATATGCCCACAAAAAGTTGTACCCACTGCCACATTTTATTTAAGCACTTTCCATTCTAGTAGTTTCTTGCAGCTAGTATTTAAAGAAAATAAAAAGATAGCTATACCTGTTTTTCTAATTTTGAAAGCCTTAAATGTTAAAACAATCCTAAATAGATATGCATAGATATATTACTAAGTTTCTCTGTGTGTCTCTCTCTCTTTCTCTCACGCACACACACACACACCATGAAGGGAGGTGCTGCTTATCTTAAATTCAGTAAGTTTTTCTTAGCAGAATGGACATATTTTCCCTTAATTTTGCATGGAACACATAGGAACACAAGTGCCTCTGTTCCCAGGACCATCCTCCAAGGATTGTCCCCAAATTTTACATAACAAAGGCGGCTCCAAAAACAAGCTCTATTTTGGTCAAATGTGCACTCCTTTGGGTGTCCATCTGGCCCAAAGTGAATATGGTGCTTGGCTAGCAAAAAATCCATATTTAAGCACTGTAGCATCCTGTGAAGCAACATTTCATCACTACAGCCAAAAGAAGCCTTAATTTCATATGCTTATCTGAAATCCACACAGCACATCTGAATAGAAGGCTTAGCCCCTAGTTTATGTTGAATAACAATGAATACAGGGATAGCATCTAGCCAGCTGCAACATATGAGCAATTGAGAAGCTGCCTAATAAAAAGATTATTCTGTAATTTTACAGATATATTACTTTTATGCTAATCAATTGTGTGGTGGCTACCAGCTCCTTGCACTGCAATTGACTTTTTTTCTTTTGGAACAGAGCTGCACTGCAAGTAAACAGTACTTGTATCTTACTTCTGTTCCGATGTTTTTATATCTATGTAATTGTAGGACACTATAATGCCTTTTATTTCACCCAGTTATTGAAAGTAGAATAATTTTAGAGGAAAATCTCAACCAAGTCATTTCTATTAAGATAAACTCTTCATTTTTTCTCTATAGTACACAAGAATAAACTTCAGCTCTTTATAAGTCTGAAATTTAATGCAGCAAACAATCTTCCTTCAGTGACGTGGTTTCCTTTGAAACCTGAATGGCAAATCTCTGACCAGCTGCAATGTGCTACAACTTGGTGAGAGAGAAACTACCTTGTCTTTGCCAGTCTCTCCGCCCACTGAATTTCCTGGTCCCACAAGAACATTGATCTAACTCTGGATTTTCTTCTAGAGAAAGGAAAAAAGCTCGCAGTTTAAACAATTTTCTGCTCAGAATCTTGCAAGAAATAATAGAATAATCTAATCTACTGTCCCTGCATTGGTTAGGAGCAGTTGGTGGGACTGTCTATGCTACAAGCTAGAGGTGTGATTCCCCATTAGCACACACATAACTAGTAAAGTAGCCATGACAGCATGGCCAGAGGCAGCAGCTGCATAGCTTAGCTGTGCTGAGTACAAACCTGCCTGAACCACATGGGTTCACACTCAGCACAGCTAAATTGTGCTGTCACGACCTCTGGCCATGCTACCGCAGCTACTCAACGCTAGCTCTCATTGGGGAATTAAAGAAAAGTTTGTTTTCCACAAACAGCTGAATTTTGAGTGAAAAACTGACTGTGCTGGGAGGGAGGAAAAGCATGACATTTCTGCCTTGCTCCTGCCTCAGCACTGTGGGATGGACAAGATGACTTTCTGAGGTCCCTTCCAGCCCTACGTAAGATTTCTTCACTATTTATTGTTTTCTATGGCACAAAATGGATCAGACAGATAAGGATATTTTCCACTGTACAACCAATAAGTAATCCCAGAGTAGCCATCTTTTTTTATTGTTATCTCAAGGCATTTCCATTTTATTTTCTCCATGATGAATCATTTGAGATGGAGGGCGAAATTAGTTATGCTAAAGCAAAAACTTCACAACTGCTTGGATGCTGGTGTTAGAGCTGAGTGCTTGCTGAAAATTTTAAATGCTGAGAAGTAACTAAGAGCCTAAATATGAACATACATAATATGCCTTCTCTTAGTCTGAATAAATTGTTTCCTTATACTTAAATTGATGAATTAGCCAGCAAAATAAACAGAAATTCATTTTCTTTTTATAAAAAATCCTATTAAAAATTAAGCAAATTACCTCATGTGAGAATAAGTTCCCTCAGGAATAAGTAAGAAATATGCTAACAGAAGTTCAAAACACTTGTCAGCTTAAAGAAGGGAAGGTACAACAGTCTGTTGAAAAAAAAAATTTAAGGCTGCAGTGAATAGCTTCTGCCAACTGTTAATGGCTACCACTAGAAGGGCATGCTGGGATAAAAGTATCCTGCAGAAAGGAATCCTACACTACAGCGGACTAGTAGAGACCAAACAATCACAAAGGAAGGTGTTCCTTCTTCATACCCCTGTTCTATTTTTAATAGCTAAAAATGCATTAAAATTGATGGCCCTGATCAGGTCTGCTAGGTTGGTCCTTTGTCCCTGTGCAGAGCCCGATTGACCTCAGTAGGCCCTGCACAGACCCACATGTCTCTACAAGCAGATTTGATATGAAGACCCAAGAAAGGAAGATGCAAAATTTACATTTTTTAATATATCTAGGATTATCCTATTTCAATGTCAGGCCCCACAGGTCTCAAACTTGGGTATGTGGGGTCCTGCAAGTCACCACACTCCAGTCCTCATCCCAGCAGCTCATGGACAGCAGCTGGAACTGAGATCAGTGAAGCCCAGCTGGGACACAAGCCCCACCCCCATGCTCTGACTGAGAGAGCTCCAAGGCTCCTGATTGAGCTGCAGCCCTTATGTAAGCCCAAGGACAAAACAGGAAGTTGTCTGTAAAACTGGGCTTCCTACTGCCATGGAGTGCTGGTCTGGAGTTTCCATGTCCCTGACCTCCTGATATCCTGATTCTGCCTGACTCTTGGTCACAGCCTTCTGGTTCCTGCCCTCCAGTTTGTCTCTCAATTCTGATTTCCTGGTGTTCCAACCCAGCCTGATTCCTAGTAATCGGTTCCTGGAGCATCAGCCTGCACTTGATACTAACCCCTAGGCGAAGCTGCCCATGCCCTGGTACTGACACACACACAAATAACGCTTTGAAAAATCCATATTGTTGACTCATATGTGCTGGCTAGCATACATATATATTATGCTGATAATACTACCCACAATATATATTCCAAGCATTTAAGTATTCATATTATTAAGCATTAGTATAGCAGTTATATAGGCCAAATTGGCCTGTACCTTTGTTATAATCCTGTACACACATGGGATTCTTAGCATAACACATTGCATTAGTTGAAGTAAGCCTCAGCTTGACTACATAGGAAAACTGTCAATTTCAGGACACACGGCAACAAGAAAGGAGTTACCCACACAAACCTAGGAGGAGTCTTTACGTCTCTTTGTCCCTGGAATGCATGTGCTCAGAACAAAGATAAATGGGTTCACGATGGTACCAGAAACAAACAAGATAAAAAGGGGATTCATTAAATTCAGTTTCAGGTGACGTATATAGTACCTTTTACTGGTAAATGAGCAGGGTATACAATTATGGCTTTAGAGATGTAACATCACTGCATGGGACTGCTCTTTGGAGACTAGTATCCTTTAGAACCTTTTTCCTCCACCATATTAACAAATCTGACTGATGCTGGTTATTTGTTCTCTTGAGTATATTTCATAACAAAATAACAAGCCAAAAGGTGGTGAAGCAACTGACTATACAATTTATCAACAACATATTTTGCATTTCTCCTCTTATGATATATAGTCTACACTCCTTATAATTAACATATTAAGACAAGACAAATGCTAATAAAAACCATAGTTCACAAATCAGCCAAGTTTTCCTAATGATGAATAATTTCTGGGCTTTCATGGGGAATTACCAATATATCAATGACAAAGAAATGGGGACTGATAGAAAGACTTAAATATGATTCATAGATTACAAGTCCATTGTGATTACCTAGTCTGAGCTCCTGTTTAACGCAGGCCATAGAATTTCCCCAAAATAATTCTAGTGCATATCTTTTAGAAAAACATCCAATCTGGATTTAAAAATTTCCAGTGATGGAGAAATCCCTATGACCCTTGGTAAGCTGTTCCAATGATTAATTATCCTCACTGCTCAAAGTTTAGGTTTTATTTCCTGTCTCAATTTGTCTAGCTTACAGCCATTGGATGATGATGTATTAACTTCCTAACAACATAGTTCTCAACCAGCTGTATATGTTTCCTGTAGTTTAAAAGACACAGAGTCATATTTGCAGTAAAATCTGTTTACCCACATTGAAATTTTCTCTGTGCAGTGATCACGCTAATCTTATTTCCCATTACCCTTTGATGAACAAGTCCCATTTTTAACCTGACTACAAAATAGATTCCACAAAACCTACACAATAAAGAATGCTGGTGGTCTCCATTACTATAACATTATTCACTGTGTCCTTCTACTCATATATTTTACTCCAAAGCAAAGCCTACTGCCACCTGCACGAGCACCCAAGATACATAACACAATGGAACTTCAGTTTTTCTATTGTGTCTCTGAGGAGCAAGCTACAGAGAGGCCACACAACACAAATCTCCTACCATGGAACATCATTTGTCTGGGGTTCTTTCTGTGGCAGAATGGATGACCCTTGGGGTGGTAACCATAAGCTGCATCTATTCGGCAGACAAAATCCCCGTGTTGCCAGTTGTGGCTGCTCAAAACTTGGAGGTTTAAGTAGTGACCATGGGGTAGGTGCACAACACCTTTCCCCTGGGTAAAGTGGGGATTCTGTTGCTCCCAACGCCCACAAAAGGTTTTTCCACAAAGCCATTACCCACACTTTATATAGGTGATGAGAACCCCTCCTATTATATATAACTTCCCTCTAATAGAGCAGATGCTAAGTGGATTCATGGGCATATCTATTGTAACCATTCTCCGGTGTATATTTTGTCACTTCCACTTTTATTTTTTTTTGTAGCATGACTGAAGGTGACTAATAAATACAGACAGGTATGGTAACATCCAATCTAATCAGCTATCCAAAGAATGGAATACCAGAGAGCTACTACATTTTCATAGAAAGACAGCGTCATCTAGTGGATAGAGCACAGGACTGGGATTCAGGAAACCTGGGTTTTATTCCTGGCTCTGTCACTGGTCTGTTAGCTGACTTTGGGCAAGTTACTGCACATCTGTGCCTCTGTTTCCCCATCTGTAAAATGGCAATGATATACAATACTTTTGCAAAGCATTTTGAGATCTACTGACAAAGCACAATACAAGTGCTAGGTACAGTACTACATTACTATTACATTTCACCATCTCTTCCGGAAGCAGTCTTCAAGATAAGTATTCTTGAAGCTAGAACATCCAAACCAATATAATCCACTGGCCTACTATCTTTTACTTAAGCTCTGCAGACTTCTCCAAATAAGCTTGATCCACCTCAGTCCTCTCCACACACTTCTAGCATCTGTCAAACCAGAATCCTTTAAGATTAACACTGTGGATGACAAGTTTTGCCTTGCTGAACTCTCAGCAACAGCAGCTGAGAAACATTCACACTTGTTTTCCCCACATCACTGACGTGAACTAGTCCTTTTATTGAACTGTATTTTTCTAATTTGTCATGTGATGCAGGGTGGTTTTTTTTAGTTTCACTCTAGTCTGTAATCATGTGATGGCCTTTGTTCAGAATGACAAATTAGGAGCTTTATACCTGCTCTTTGGCTGACTCAATGAAAAGACCGTCCCAGCCATGTAGCTCTGTGCCCAGTAATTATTTCTTGTCACACATCTCCAATTTTGTACCCATACAGTTGCTCACATTTGAAAACAGTTCAAAAGGCATTTGCTTAACAAATGACTTTCAATGTTATTTCAGATAAGAGCTGGCAGAATTACTTTGCTAAACCAAAATAAGAGTGCACTGCTATGCAGTTTCAACAAAGTGCTAATTTCTATTCTTTGGATAAACCAATTTAACATATTGAATTGAACATAATTTGTCTAACTCTCAGTATTTATTACTCCCTCTGAGTGAGAAACAGCCCAGCTGAGTGAAGCACCATGGCCTTATGGCTAGAGAAGAGAACTGGAAGCTGATTTTCCACTGCTTTGTCTAGTCATTTATACCTGTTTAAACAAACTAAAGTATGTGAAATATGCTACCAAATCAAAAGTCTCTCTTTATTTACTTTAGTGATCATTGCAGACGTAAGTTACTACTCAGGCCTCAAGGCAGTAGCGAATCAGACTCGGGTTATAATCTTCACTATCACTAATGGGATGTGAGCAAGTCACCTTTTTCTGCCTTAGTTTCCCTGGCAATACAACAGATATTATAATACTTTCCCACTTTTGCAAACCACTTTAAGATCTTTGGGTGAAAATTATTATAAAAATGCCCAATATTCTTGAGAGACCTAAAACTGCTTGGTGTTCCTTGCTGGACAGTACAATATGATCTATTGCTTAGCTAGCCAGTGGCTGAAAGAGGAACACATGACCTCTGACTTAACCAAAAGCCTCAGGAACAGACAATTTTGATGCTAGATATTCTTAGAGAATATGTGAAAGCAAAACTAACAACAAATACAAATACATTTCCAACATTACTTATCTGCAGGGGGAAATTATCTCACCAATAAACCTGCAATAATTAAAGCTGGCAAATAATTCCATCCCAGTAAAATCCCAAAGCTACATTGCAGCTGGTCCTGTGAGTGCTCAGAAGATGGGGATACAAGAAGTCGTCTCTTCTTGCCCTCCTGCCCAGGTATCAGCCACAATCTTGCTAGAGCAGAGACTTCCCCATGTTAGTATTACCAATGTTGCTAGCCTTCCCCAAAGGGTCAGGGGATGGACAGGATGAGACCAGGACCATGCGTCTTCTCTCTGGGTTGGCCTGAAGTGCTGATATTCTGGTATATTCTATATAGGCTCTTATTCCACTCTCCTCACCAAAGTATCTGAGCACTTTCCAACAGTGTGCTAGGTCACATGACTAATGTCTGTCACATGTGGTTCACCCATTCTCTGGGGAATGGAGGGGGCCGGAAATAATCATGTGTACACAGTAGGGATTTTTTTTTTAAATAGGTGCATGATGCAGTGTGTGGGGTAGTGCATGCTCTGCAAGAGATGGCTAAGCTTCAGCAGGAAGTTTGAAGTTGCCACGTACCCTGTTGGATGCTACATAGTCCTGAACTTCCTGATGCCTTTCACAGAATCTCTTGCACATCTTCAGAAGCTGAGACAGAGAATCCAGCCCGACTAAATTACAGCATGATCAATTGTTAGTTAAATAAGCCATCTTATATCCAGTGTTAGTCTTCATTTGACTAGTATACATGCTGCACTTTTGCAGAGGGTGGCAGAGCTGATGTTCTTATAACATGCACTTCCCTAGGAAGGATTCTCGATGAGTAATTTCTGCTTGGGTTCCATCTCTGTGACCTTTTTACACCCTCTCTGATCCAGATAGTTGTTTAGATGCCAGGGTCACAGATAAGGACTTTGACTTGAACACACATGTAGACTGACTAGACTTTCTAGCACCATCTAAAAAAGAACAGGAGTACTTGTGGCACCTTAGAGACTAACAAATTTATTTGAGCATAAGCTTTCGTGAGCTACAGCTCACTTCATCGGATGCATTCAGTGGAAAATACAGTGGGGAGATTTATATACACAGAGAATATGAAACAATGGGTGTTACCATACACTCTGTAACCAGAGTGATCACTTAAGGTGAGCTGTTACCAGCAGGAGAGCGGGGGGGGGGGGAACACACTCTCGTTACAGTGTGTATGGTAACACCCATTGTTTCATGTTCTCTATGAATATACATCTCCCCACTGTATTTTCCACTGAATGCATCCGATGAAGTGAGCTGTAGCTCACGAAAACTTATGCTCAAATAAATTTGTTAGTCTCTAAGGTGCCACAAGTACTCCTTTTCTTTTTGCGAACACAGACTAACACGGCTGCTATTCTGAAACCTAGCACCATCTAGTGGCTACTGACTGTACCAGATCAGATGACATCAAGTGCAAAAATAATGCTCGGGCAAACATTTTACAATGAAAAGGAGTACGGCTGCTACTCTGAAACCTGTCGTTTTACAGTGAGACACTCTCTACAGAGAAAGCCAGGAATGCAAAATGTTTGGTTCAGTTTAGGAAAACATCCAAAATTTTGGGAGTTTATCTGAACCTAATCCGAAATTGCTATGGCTGCAATATCGAGGCAAAGCTCATGAGAAACAGGCTCTCCTCAAAACAAGTAATCTTTTTTGCTATTAGCCTGGTTACAAATATGAGAAGAACAGCCTCTCTCATAGTATTTAGCTCTTCTGTTTCTACTTCCAGCTGGAACAAGGACAGGGAAACATGCACAAAAATGAAAAATAAAGGAATTAAAAAGTGATCCAAACTTTCATATGCTAAATTTTGGTTCAAGGTAGGTTTTATATTATATGAATTATTCCACCCACCCTTACCTCTAGCAGAAACAAGAACCTATATTGGTTCTGTAATTTAAAATTAATAGAATAATTTTTATAAACTATTCCTTATCTTTTATGGTGAATCAGTTTAAAGTCTCTCTAAACGGGGATTGCGGCATAGACAATAAGCACCAGTCTGTCTTTTGCTCTACTGGTCTTGCCATAGGGAATTCTGTTATTACATTTCTCCTGAGGACATATTAATTTTGACAGAATCTCACAGAGGATTTTTTACTTCAATATCAATAAGCCAAAAAGCTTGGCTTGTGTATGTGTGAAGTTTAAGCACTTTTCAAAGTGAAAGGGGTATAACTTTCAGCTTCTCTAACTTTAGAATGAAAATGCTGCTTTAATAATGGAGATTATGAAACCTTATTTAGAAAAAACTTGTTATTTGGTATTATACATTTTGTGCAACAGAGTACATATGTACATTCTCCTGATATTCTAACTACATGCCATATATGCAATACACACACAAAGTGGAAGAATGAGAATATAACACATGTACAGATGTACAATGCATAACAGATATATCCATACAAATTTATTTTCTCAATTATAGTTAACAGACCTTTATATCGGACTCCACAAATTTTAATGAATTGGGAGAAATTATGAGCAACCGGACATTAGTCAGAAACTAAAATTCCAGGCAAAGTCTGTAGCATTCATACTTACTGTATTTCCTGAATGCAATAAATCTGATACTACTTGTCATAAATATAAAGGGAAGGGTAAACCCCTTTAAAATCCCTCCTGGCCAGAGGAAATCTCCTCTCACCTGTAAAGGGTTAAGAAGCTAAAGGTAACCTCACTGGCACCTGACCAAAATGACCAATGAGGAGACAAGATACTTTCAAAAGCTGGGAGGAGGGAGAGAAACAAAGGGTATGTGGGTCTGTCTATATTTTGTCTTTGCCGGGGATAGACCAGGAATGAAGCCTTAGAACTTTTAGTAAGTAATCTAGCTAGGTACGTGTTAGATTATGATTTCTTTAAATGGCTGAGAAAAGAATTGTGCTGAATAGAATAACTATTTCTGTCTGTGTATCTTTTTTGTAACTTAAGGTTTTTGCCTAGAGGGGTTCTCTATGTTTTGAATCTAATTACCCTGTAAGGTATCTACCATCCTGACTTTACAGGGGGGATTTTTTTTTTATTTCTATTTACTTCTATTTCTATTAAAAGTCTTTTTGTAAGAAAACTGAATGCTTTTTCATTGTTCTCAGATCCAAGGGTTTGGGTCTGTGGTCACCTATGCAAATTGGTGAGGCTTTTTATCCAACATTTCCCTGGAAAGGGGGGGTGCAAGTGTTGGGAGGATTGTTCATTGTTCTTAAGATCCAAGGGTCTGGGTCTGTAGTCACCTAGGCAAATTGGTGAGGCTTTTTACCAAACCTTGTCCAGGAAGTGGGGTGCAAGGTTTTGGGAAGTATTTTGGGGGGAAAGACGTGTCCAAACAGCTCTTCCCCAGTAACCAGTATTTGTTTGGTGGTGGTAGCGGCCAATCCAAGGACAAAAGGGTGGAATATTTTGTACCTTGGGGAAGTTTTGACCTAAGCTGGTAAAGATAAGCTTAGGAGGTTTTTCATGCAGGTCCCCACATCTGTACCCTAGAGTTCAGAGTGGGGGAGGAACCTTGACACTACTTTAAACAGAGGAGATGTATTTTTCCTAGTTAGGAAAGAGGGTGATGAGAGAGAACAATGATATTGAAATTGTTTATGTTGACACAGCCCAATAAAATTTTGTTCATTGAACTCAATTGAAGTGTTATCTGAGAGATGCTCCATGTGAATGGATGCTCTTGTTGTCTCTTGAGAAGCAGCAATCTTAGTAGCAATGGACCAGGATGTGGGACAGGTCATATAAAGTAAACACCTAAGTGAGTCCTTGTCTTTAACTGGAATTACTCACATCCTGAGGTGAGTGAATAGGGCCCCAAGCTTCTTATGGAGATTAGTGGAAAGTCTGACATTTCAAAATCTGGGACCCCCCCCCCACCTCACGGAGCAAAAACAGTGCTAGAAGAAGATGCTCAAAAGAGGAGGAGGGAAGAGGACAGCTCCCTCTCTTCTTCTAAAGGCTAAGGGAGAGTTCCTTTTTCTCTTCCTCACCTTAGCTGGTGCTGCTAAAACAATAGCAGGAACTCCCCCTCCTGACTCAACATGCTTTATCAACTGGTGGGGATAGTCCCGTGATTACAGTTGCAATAAAAAACAGTCATCAGATTTTTTAAAAGGCTTTTTGATGAAAGGGAAATATTCACCAAAAAATATTACATTTTTGTCATTTTGGGAGATGGCAAGGAGGGTTCATCCAACAAACAAAAAATGGAATCCAAAAAAAGTTTGGTGTTTGGCAACCAAAAATGAAAACGTTTTAGTTTTAAAATAAGAGGTTAGGTTTCCAACAAAAATGAAAAACAAAAATAACCCAACTCCCCTCCCCCCGCACCCACCCACACACACATCAGTTTTTCAGAGTGGGGGCAAGATGAGGAAGGAAGTCACTTCATGACTAACTCTAACCACAGTTCTCCCTTCTAGGTTAGGAGGAGGGTCATTACTCTTTTTCTTTTTTTTTTTTAAAGCTTGCTTGCCACTAGCCATGACATATTGAAACCTGCCTGAAAGACAGCTACTGAAGTTCCCATAGATAGATGCACTGTTAGTGAACTGATTCTTACATGCAACTTTTACAAGTGACCTTCTGAGTCACTCTGAATTATTAACCAGAATAACATCATATAAACTTATTTGTGATCTTTAGAAATGACAAGCTTACGGTCTTCCTTTTCCAACCTCAGACCTCTCTGCACATGTATCCACAATCAGTATCAGCAAATATCAAAGTGCATCTGTTCAGCAATACAGGTTACAAAAAAAAAATCCATCCATATAGTATACTTGGACTGATAGACTAATTCACCGTTAACCCATATGCAGTTGTTTTCAGAGCACATTTTATGGAGTTGTCATTTTTAAATCCCCTGATGCTTGAATAAAATTGTCAAGACAAATTATCCCATAATATCAAATTACAAACTATAATTATCTTTTCTTAATTCTTTAAACATTCTGTAATTTGTCTGGGAAATAATATAAAAATGAAGATGTCCAATTATCATCCATAATTGCAGCTGAAAAGAGTAGAGAAGGAGCTCTTTGATCCAATGTAAAGTGTCACATAATTTTGGATTTTACCCAGACAAGTGTTTAAAATGACTGATTATTTCTCTGATTGCTGGAAGCTGGTTTGTGGCTGCAATTGCTGGGAACTAGCTGGGAGCCATTGCTTTCTCTCCTTGCTGTAACTGTGGCCTAACTGGATAAAAATACTATGTTTAGGAAAAATACTTTGTAGTGTCCATTGTTATTTCTCTCCATTATTTGGGTTGTCAACCTGTTCTCTGAGCTACCTAGAGACTTTTGGAAACCCAGGTATCTTAACAGAATGGTCAAAGCAAGAGGAAAAAGTGCAAAACCACACACTGCTTCATGTCTATTTCTTTTTATTAAGCAAAATATTGTTCATATATGCAGTACTATTTGTACCAATACTGTCCTAGTCAAATGACAGAGTATTGTGAAGAGATACCAAAATGCAATGGAAAGTTTATTAAGTGTTCCTAGCCATATGTTCCTCAAATTTCACTGTTGGGTATGCAACTTTTTGTGATCAGTCCAAACCAAGAACTCCAATTGCTTTTACAAGATTTAGGGCTGCTAACTGATGGCATCCACACACATTTATACTTCATAATATGGTATCAACATGATTTTTTTGTTCCTTTGCCATGAAGTAACAAAGCAGGAGTCATTATTCATACAAGTGACTTGTATTCAAAATGTTCTGTACTGACTAATTCATGTACACTGTAAAGTCAGTTAATTAGTTCAATAACTGTCCAGAGATTATGTCTAATAAATATAAAGAAAAAAAAGTGTTTTAAATAGCTGCATAAGGGAAAAGAAATATAGAAGGGACAGGAAAGCAAAAGGAGACGTGGGCACCACAAATAAACCAACCTTTAAAAAAGGTAAATTTACTAACAGATTAAATTTAATTACATCTTTTCTTCCAATACAAAACAGATCTTCATTCCATTTAATCCCACATTATATTGGTTCTCGACCTTTCCCACATCAAGGATGGCCCCCTTTATACCCCTCTTCCCGTCTCGTTGAGGCCTAGCCAGGACACCATTCCCAGTTAGTCAGAGGTGCTGGAACAATTTGTATGCTGAGGGTTCTGAGAGTCATTGAATCAAACTGTAAACTCTGTATATCATGGAAACCACTTCAAGTCAGGGGGTGTAGCAGCACCTCCCCCCTCCCCAGTACCCCTAGTTCCAGCACCTATGCAGTTAGCAATGTTGGAAGAACAGGGTGGTTGTGCCTATCTGACACCACTTCCCCACTCCTGAGTTGAGTACCCCAACTATTAACACATACTATTTGCTGGAAACATAATTTAATCACACAAGGAAGCCTATACTTAATCAGACTACTAGTCCATCTAGTCCAGTGGCTAGTACCAGCTGCTTCTGAGGAAGATGCAAGAATCCCTACAATAGGCGATTATGGAATAACCTGACCATGGAGAAGGTTCTCCCCATGCCCCATTAATTAGTTGTTATCTTACGCTCTCAAACATGAGAATCTATATCCCTTCCAAAAACCCTTGGCATTACATTGGTTTTTGGTCCTTGCTATTGTAATTCTGATTGTTCTCATTATACTTGGCACTATATTGACTGATATGCTTCCGGCATTAGTTTGTCACAGAACAAAGATAAATAAGTTACCATGAAAACATCTATGATAGATGAAAATGTGACTATGTGATATGCAGAAAAACTTCTGCAATGGATGAAAAAAATGCCTACATGATATGAGGTTACTGCTGTTTAAAATCTTATAGAACCGTTGCACACAAGATCTACAATACCTTCACAGAACAATGAAAAGGGGTATTCCAGCTCTAATTTCTCCTTTTTCATTTTCCTCTTCCCCTAACCCCTTTTCTCCTTTTGCCACTGGAAAAAAAAAAGGAAGTGGGGGTGAGGGGAGGAAGAAGTGGAAGAAAGGTTAGAAAAAATGACTAAATTTTTCATTTTCCAGTTTTGTCAAAAACACTGACCAATTTCTAGGACTTTCAACAAAAATTTACAATTTTGAAAAAAATTTCTCTCTTCAGTTACAATATTTTTATTTTTAAAAAGTGACCTAGAGCTATCAGACTTTGAATGCATGCACATACATCTTTGTTAAGACTCATTTTACACACCCACTTTTCAACACAGAACTGCACTTAATTTCTGTAGGTTCAACACATGAGCACTCAATTTCTCAAACAAAGACACTAATGCAGAATTTTTTTTGCACGGAATATTTTTAGGTAAGTGCCAGAGAGGGCTCTTAAAAACAATGAAATGTTAATTTACTGTGTTTGGAGGAAGAGAAAATTTGAAATGTTAGACAAAGTGTCAGATGTACAGGAGTTATCACAGGAGGTTGTGAAAGAGCCTAGAATTTGCCCCTGAAGGCTGCCAGTAAAAATGTAACCCAAGTCTACAAATATATCCCCAGGAAGACTCTGTCTCGTGGCCTATGTAAAATATGTCGGTGTTCTCAAACCAATTTTCGACTGGATTTGTGTATACATCACAAGATCATTACCACATTTACCACTCTGGTTCAGCACTGCAGCAAGAGGCCAAAGACTAAAAGAAAAAGGTCTCCTTAAGAGGAGACCTCCTGAACAATGCCGCTAACACACTGGCTTACATATTGTTTTGTGGGTAAATAGAAACATTGTCTCTGATTCTGCAAGGAACTGGGAGGGGCATGTTCATACTGAACCTCACTAAAGTCAATGGAACACTGCAGGAGTTCCTTGCAGGACCAGGGTCTTTACGTCGTCTGTAGAGTAAACATAGTTGTGTTCATTAATGTTAAAGTGCATTACATATTAAAAAAAAGAAGAAGAAAAAAGCCATGAAACCATCTATCTATGCAGCATTTCATATGTTTAGCCCAACTTATCTGAGTTTATTTGGACTGGATATTGTTCTGCACATCTTCCAAGACTGTCTCCAGCAATTTCCTGTATACCCCTTTTTAAAAAAAAATCTGAAATTAAAGTACTAATTTCTCAAAATTGTAATGCTCCTATTCTTGTTATGAAAGATAATACAGAAATGCATGAAGATTTTTTTTAATTAAGGTTACTAGAACTCATTTGACAGTCATAAGATGTTTCAGTTCAGTTAATTTTGTTTTGGGGTCAAAGACCTAGTTCCTGCTTAGCTAAACAGATTTTCATTAGTAACTACCAACTCATTAAAAAGTTGCTTTTGTGCTTTTGGCTACATTGTATCATGTAGCCTCAAACTGTAGCAGAAGCATGCCAGACTTCAGCTCATTCCCAGAGTCAGCAGGAACACCCCAGGATTTGGCTTGCTGCAACCCTTGTGGGGTAAACAGACTGAGAACTGGCTACTGCCTGCTTACATTTGTGATGAACCACTGACAAGGCCCTTTTGCATACAGTAAACAAACTGATGAGAAGGCATCCAAAATGCTGATTTCCACAGGGGAAAAAGGAATTTTTTTACTGCTGTGGGATCTTTCATGTATTGAAACACTGGCTCTGTTAATAGCCAAAATCTGTACCGTGCAACTGATACTTTTAGCAAGGAGTAGGTGAAAAAGAGAAACAAGGTGATAGGATGTGATGTATCTTCATACTCTGGGTTTAAACAAGCATTTTTTGCATATCCAGAAGTTGGTGTTGGCTGCAGTGGAAGTCTCAGTTAAAACTAAATAAATAAATACAGGATTAAGACCTTCTGATTGCAATAAATACAAAAGAATACTTTGGGATAGATTGTATAAACTTTACTTATACTGGTGACCACCACTTAGTTCATAGGACTACTTGTGTGTGTTCAAGTGCTCACCAACACACGGGTGGCACAGTATCTTAGGTTACATGTTAAATATGAATTCTGGTAGAGAATATCCTTTAAATAAATGGGCAGACAAATCAAATGAACTACAAAATAAGGTAACAGCCCTAGTAGAGACCATAATGCAGTTTAACTATTCCTGTTTATTGTGGCACCAGTTTCACTATTTAGGCCATGTCTACACTTACTGGGGATTGATGCTGCTATGATCGATGCAACAGGGCTCAATTTAGTGAGTCTAGTGAAGACCTGCTAAATCGACCGCAGAGCACTCTCCGGTTTACTCTGATAGTCCACCAGAATGAGAAGATTAAGGTAAGTCAATAGGCAAGTGTCTCCTATCGACGTAGCATGGTGTAGACACTGCAGTAAGTCATCCTCAGCTACATCAACTCCAGCTACGTTATTTACGTAGCTGGAGTAGCGTACCTTAGGTCGACTTACTGCGGTACTGTAGGCAAGGCCTTAGTTTAGACTTGTGCAAATGAACCAGTTTTGACAAAATTAGAAATCCTCCCCACACCGTCCCATAATCAGGTTAGATCTTCAATGGGGGTTCAGGAAACATTCATCAGCTATTGTTTTTCACACCTCTGAATTCTTAGTTTATGGCCAGGACCAGAAGTGGAAATGCCATGATACACAAAGGCACTACTTTCATGACCTTACTAACTACTGTTTAGAAGTAGGTAGTGCCAAAAGTTTAATTAAAGCTCTGTCTTCACAGGATTTCCAGTCCATTTTTTGGAGCTCTGAGCTTTAGATAATTCACTGAACCATCAGATAAGCAACCAAAAATGTGGGTACTTACCTGAATGGATACTGAACTCTGAACCTTTAGGAGTTTTTCCCACCGCAAATATAGGACTCATGTATGCCCTTTAAGCACAGCCCCTATTTGGGGGCAGTGTGGGTTACCAACTTGAGGGAGAGCTCCAGAAGTTAGTACATTGAAGGAAGATAAGGTTACCTAAATGGTGCTTTCAGACGATGCACCATTCTGCCTCCTATATTCCTGGCTAACTCTGTTGGTCCAGAAGTGATGTCGGGAGGGGAAAACATAGCCCAGCCTTCTACCCCCACCTCCTTTGGGATATCTTGTGCTCCAGCAGGCTCAGAATGAACAGCCTTTGCACTCATGAAAGCACAGAGATTACACTCCTGCTCAGTTGCTTTACCAGGGAAATGGAGGGAAAGGAATGCCATGAAACCTTGTCTCCAGCCTGCACACAGTCTGGCCAGTATTATTGACTTGAGCTCCTCCAAGAGACCTATTTATCCTTTAACATGCATTCTTCATAGCAAACCCATTTTTTAAAAAAACGAACAGCAAGGAAGGTGGAAGTCAGGACAGAATTGTGCAGTTTGCCACGAATACAATATGGGCATCCATCACACACAGGAGAAGACAATAAAATGTTCCTTTCAAGTAGAGCAAGTCTTGTGTATGCTATACACCAGGTTTAAACTATTAATTGTTATGTTAAAATTCAGAATAGTACAAAGGAAAATACACATGTGCTGCAGCTGCTTATATATTTTATCAAACACATTGTTTCAAAGCCAAATAAATACTTATTATTTTCCATGTTCATACTAGCTTTTCCATAACAATACCACCCCACACTTTTTCAAATCAGCTACCCAAAGACGGAACAATGCAGTTAATGCTGTTAGGATGTGATACTAAGTCTGGTAGTAGTAACTAAGAGCTGCCAAGAATGGATATATGTCAGATGTTCATTATTAACCCTAAGCAAAGCAAGAAATGTATAGAGCTGAACTGAAAATTTCCAGCAGAACATTTTTTCAGTTAAAAATTCTGGGGTTGTAAAAGACTCAGGTTTTTGTGAGAGAGTTTCCATTTTCAACCAGCCCTAACCAAGTTTAGTAATATTTTTCTTTCCTTGTAAATTTCACAATAATAAGCTAAACAGAGAATGACTATCACGTTCTTCAAAGTTTGTTTGGAGAAACATTTTCTATGTGTAAAAAAAAAAATCTGTTTTACAATGCTTGGACTGAAAATCTTACAAAGGTGACCTCACAAATAGAGAGAAACCCCAGGGTATTGTATTCAGTGATTTCTCCATACCAGGTTTTGTCAAACTACTAGAAACAAGCTATCATTAGTTCTTCACCTGTAAACTTGAACTCAAAAATCCAGTTCATGTTAATTCCAAGTTTGTGGGCCAGAATATCAGAAGGTGTTAATGAGTAGTTCCTTTGACTTCAATAGAGCTAAGCTGATTTATACCAGCATCTGCTGCTATTATTTATTGTTTGCTTAGGAGCTTCAGTCGTGGACCAGGATTTCATCATGCCAGGCTCTAGAAATCAATGCTGGAGCCATAGCTATGCCCTCTCTTTCCAAATAGCGAAGCAGAACCCACACAGAGAGGGGGTTGTTGTGCCAGGCAGAGTGATGGTACAACTTGTTCCATGGGGACATACGGGAAAGTAGAATATGAATTGTGACTTCCCGAGTTATAATTTGGTCTTGGTTGCTCTGTTCCTGGGACAATACAACTTCATGCTGCCCCTTACTCAGGCTGGGCAATCCGGTATTTTTGTTTATTCAGGATAAGTGACAAGTAGATACGGTCTATAAAAATATTGCTCCTTAATAATGCTGGTTAGAAAAACAACAACAACAACAAAAAACCTACCCAGGTATGTAGATCTGTAAGATTTAAAACCTTCAAGCTTCCAGAGTAAGCCATGAGCTGATGTGAGTCAAAGTAGAAAGCTACAGGGACTTGATTTCTCCATTTATCTTCTGCCAACTTGTAGGAGAGTGACATTGTAAAGAATTTTATTTTTCTGCAAAAGCCTTGGGCTTCCTAAGTTTTTCAGCCTCAGCAAAGGTGAGGAAATACCCAAATGCTTGTGACTCATTAAACTCTTAGAACTTCCAAAGCTTCACTAGGTATGCCCTGAGCACACAGTTGTAAAGACTATTGATGGGTCTTTATTTTAGGTCTGTTTAATTATAAAACTCCTAAGAGGCCATGTCATTTAGTCTGATAATAAAGGAAAGACACCCCCTTTACACCCTTATGACCTTGGCCTTAGAATTAGAGATGTCCTGTTTTCTAAAGAATTTGAGGTTCCTGTCGAAACATCATGTTGTGAAAAAATTTCACAACAGGTTTTAGAGTTCACATACCTCAGAAGGATTATCACACTGCCATTTCCTCTCTCACCCACATACATTCATAGGAATAAAAGCACAATTCATCAAAGGAAAAAATATTAGGGCTCTTTTCTTAAGAAAACAGGAGACTAATCGTTATTAAAACATTTTCAGCTAACGTTAATAAAAACCTTAAGTTTAGGTCTTCCTTGGACTTCTTCACCAAGAATTCTTCATCACTACCCTTCCTGAAGCATGCAATGCACAGAAAGCACAGAAATAAAAAGGGAGTCCAACTAAAAAGGGAGTCCAAATTTCTATTTGTTCTTACTTGCTCATTTATAAGAATGGGTTCATGCTGATTATTCTGGAGCTTGGGGAATGTCCCTTGATAAATTGTCTTTTAAGATGTGCTCTGAGTGATGTTGCCTGACACTCCAAATATATGTTGTCTTTTCGATTGCGAGTCATTTGAGAGCCTTACAGTCCTGCCATTAGGCAACCAAAGAAACCAGAGTTCATATGAAGTTCATGCCCTTCTAAGTTTTAAAAAGCCTCAAAGATCTCTTCTAATAACTCAGTGAAGATAGGGAACAGCAAAAACAAGTAAAAACCATTAGGATATGTGCATGCCTTACCAAGCTGCCTTATCTTCACTAGGACTTGACCTCCTGTTAGTTATTATATGATAGCTAACACCAAGTAAGAAAACACCTTTCCCCCCAAAGTGAAGATGCACCACAGTGCCTGAGGACACTAGAAAATTGCTAACCAGTTCAGAATTGAAAGTGAGTATTTATCCATATTCCATACAATCTGAATATTATAAGGCTTGGAGAAAAAGAGCTGAAATTAGAGCTGGGTGGAGACAGGTAATTCTGTTTCATAGAGGATTTTGATATTTTGAAATTTGGTTTAGTTCCAGTTCAGAACAAAAACCAAAACATTCCATCGTTATCTGTGAAAGGCAAATGGCCCGAGTTGCAGAAGCTGGAAGCTCTGAGGTTCTTGATGCCAAAGAAGTTCAGTGGGCAGGCAGGCTGGCTGGCTGGAACCTGCCTGACAGGAATCTGCCTGGCAGGCAGGATTCCATCGAAATTTCATCAAACTGGCACCACAACATGTTTTGATTCTGATGAATCAGCAACTTCTGGCAAAAAATATTGTCAGCATTTTTCTGAACAGCGCTACCTGAAATAAATTCAAGTTCTAGAAGTTTCAGATATTCACCAGGAAGGGGAGGCTTCTTTGTTTGTTTTGAATGATGTCAAAGTTTTCTTGATGTGCCTTACCTAGGACTTTGTAAATTGATACGCTTGTGAGTGTATATGTGTAGCATTTTCCACATTCCTGGGCGATTACAGACAGCTGATATTATTATTAATACTTCCTTTCCTGAGGTTTATATAAGCTTGACTGGCCAAAACATCTGCAACTTTTTGAGGAAACACACAAGCTACTCGGTGCTAACTTTGTAAATTGTAAAGATCTCCATCAAGGCTCACCACCAGAGTATTATCAGCTGGGCTTCAAATAAGGGTTGAAATGCATATAAAAGCAGTAGCAGCACAGCCACTATAAAATTGGTACAGTGTATGACCACCAATACTGATCTTTAAGAGAACTAGGCCCGAGGGACTATAAGGCTGAGATGAATGCTGATGAGTACAGCTGGCTGGAAGTTTTCTGATAGAATGTTTTTCCATTGGAAAGTGTTGATTCATCGAAAGTGAAACTTTTGTGGAAACCTGTGGATTTTGATAAAATTTGAAATCTGAAGTTTGGGTGGCTTACGTAAATCAAAGCTCAGGCCCTTTACCCATCACTAAGCATAAGCCAAAATTCCTTTGTCTCCTTCTGCACAGAGTTCAGTCACTATAGCACAGCGGCAATATGAACTTAGTGTTATCAGTAGGAAATATATAGGACTTTAGAACTGTCAATCTGCAGCTGGCATTTTGAACAGCTAGAGCACAACATGCACAAACTAAACTGATTTCCACATAATCCATGTCTAGTCTATTTTTATGTCAAATGTCACAAACTTGAACTCTATATTTTAATCAGTACTTCCTGCATCTCCAGACAGGCACAATTCCTCTGATCTCTCACCGGAAGGTTTCACTCCAAAATCTTTTCTAGTTCCCAAACATAGCCATCAGGCAGCACTGGAGAGTGATGTTTCCAAGCGTCACAATAGATGGAATTGCTTGACAGTAGACAAAAACAAAATTACATTAGCAGTAGTACAATCTATTTTGTTCAGATTGCTACCACACATTTATTAAGGTACCTTATAAAGGCTCACCACTGCTAGCTTATAAATAATGAGCTGGATACTCTGGTGCGGTGCAATGCTTTACTAACAGCACAATCTGACACTAAGGATGGTTAAATCAGCCCAAGGAGGGGGTCTTTTAAGGAGCTGCCTGCCATTTTACCTACATGTGTGCTCAGTGTTCCAGTGGGATGCCGGATAGAGGTGGGGTCCCGTTGCATTCCTGGCTCTTACAGAATGGGTACAGAAAAATGGAAGGAGTAAACAGTACCAACAAAGGGATGATGCAGCTTACACAGTCCCCCTGCACACTCAAGAGCTTGCTAGGCTGTACAATGGCCTCAACACAGAATGTGTAAATCACCCATTCTAGCCTGCTGTGATTCGGGCTGGCCAAATTATTGATTGTAAATAACTTATCCAGTAAATCTTCTGTTTCTGCAACCAAGTCAGAATTTCTACCAACATGCCCATATTCAGAGTTCTTTGATAAACAGTTTGTGTGAATAAGGTTAGCTTGCAGTTTGTTCACTAACTAGGTTTTATGAGTACTTGCTACTCTTTGTGTGCACCTTATGGTGGCTCACCTACATTCCAAGGTATTATTTTTGTTTCCCCCACTGGATAACCTAAACTTTACAAATAGGAGGAGTCCCTTGTTTTATTTGCAAATTCTCTGCAAATATCTGTAATTGTCTGATGACTCTCATGTGAGAATAATACACAGCATTTTCAAAACAGCAATGTAACATGCCTATGCAATATGCACATGCATATTCACACCAACCTTTGCAACATGTTTGCTTTCCACATACATTCTGGTGAATAAACATCTGAACGAACATCTGAATTTTCCTGAACAAGTTTATGCAAGGGATTATAAACATAGGCAAAGCCAAAGGGCGAGTATTATTTCCAAGAATACTTTTTGCTGTTTTCTTCCACATCTGAGGTGAAACGAAGTGGCTGATCTGAGCGATAAAACTATCACGTTCCATAGAATAATTTCCATAGCACATTGCAGTGGTCATGTTAAGAACCATGTCTAATTAATTTTTATCATCACATGGGTCTGTGTTCTTTTTTTGGTAGGTCAGCATCCTAATAGACACTAACATAGAAGAGCTCTTGGAGATGGATTAGATAGAAGAAGCTGGGAAGTATAATATAATTAGGATTCAGGACAACCATAAAATCCTTCAAAAATGTCTTCCAACTATAAAATATAGTTGATCATTGATTCATATCATGAAGCTAAATGGACAATGGTTTATACAGTAGACTGAGCATACACAGAAGAGCCAATTCATTTTAAGAAGCAAAAAACCCACGATTTTCAAACAGTATCACAGTTCACGTAATTACTTAAATTCCCTGGATAGCAAATCTCATGATATAATTCCAGCAAAACTGATTTCATGGCAATTATCTTGATAGTCCATTTCATAATTTTTATTCCCAAATTAAAATATAATAGCATTCTCCACCGACCAACAGCCATTTAAAAAAATTATACCACCTCTTGAAGTGCTGAGTGCTTCAAAAGCCAT
The DNA here is from genome assembly GCF_965152275.1 of Natator depressus. Classification (NCBI taxonomy): domain Eukaryota; kingdom Metazoa; phylum Chordata; order Testudines; family Cheloniidae; genus Natator; species Natator depressus. The sequence goes on from NC_134235.1 coordinate 130,707,103, forward strand.
CAGTCAGCAAGAAAGGGCTTTTACACTTGCACCAATTATAATTAATCACAATACCAGCAGGACTCCAAATTCATCATGAGAAAAACAGATCCACAAAAAATATAAAAGGTTCACATAATTGCAAGCAGGTCCGAATTTTTCCTAAGTAAGATGTCCAAAGTGAATCAGCTTCAGTTCTAGGCTATAGAATAGTATTTTATACATCATCTTTCATACTCAGCGTATCCTGAAAGATTTCAATACAAGCATTTTTGAATTCTTATGCTGTGGCAGTGCAGGATGTGCCATAAGACAAACTTCTTGACCTTCCTCATATTATCTGCCAAGTTCTGATCAGATCTGGGTGGTGAACGACCTTGTTGATTGGGGTTGCTTGCTCAGTTACAGAGCCCAATGTTTCCTGCTGTGAAGTATTTTCACATTTTGTGGATAAGATCACTCAAATTTGGACCAACCTGTTTATCTCCATGGTAGCAGAGCCATGTCTAGTAGAGACGAGTGCTGAATCTTCTCTACTTTAGTGTCATTTGCGGTCTTACACTGAGGTTGATGGAGCATGTACATCTACCAGTGTATAAGTTAGATGAATGCTGCTCTTGGTTAGTGAAAAGAAAGGGAATATTGGAGCCACTGTTGGAGATAAATGTGTATATCTCCCCAGGCAACATACCAGTTTCTCAAAGAAGTGATTGTTATACACTTGTTCCAGAAACCTTCTTCTGAGAAGCCAAAAATCTCTCCAATTATTATACTGTCCCAATTATTCAGTTTGGCAGAAGGTTACTAAGTAGGCTGTAGTGTCACAACTCCAACAATATCTGGAATCTGGAGCTCTCTTTGACCTCGGTAAGTTTCGGTGTAGGCTATGGCATAATACGGACATAGCAAGGACTGTATAGTGATCTCCTCTTGGGCAAAGGACAAAGTTCAGGCATCCATGTTGTTTATTTTAGCTCTGTCAGCTGCCTCATTACCATTGACCAAGCAGTATATGTGACAGGTTTACAAACACTAGCAATATAGTTGTATTTAAGTGATTTATTTCCTTTCAATGTCAGAGTTCTCCAGTGGTAGCTTGGAGCAACTGCTTTTCCACCACGAAGCTTCTCTTATAATGGTTTCCATTCTGCTGTTGCTCCTCTTCAATTTGTATATGGGTGGAGTAGGTGTATAGAGAGGATTTTTTATTCATAATTTGTATGTGCCCCTGGAGTGATTTGGATGGGCACATTTTCAACATTTCAAAACAAAGTACAAGTAGATAGGGTTAAATACTGTTGTAACTGTAGAAAAATTATTATAAAGAAGACAAAATAAAGAAAAGGTCAGAATAAAAAGATTTACCCAAATTATGCAATTCATTTGGGGGCAATGAGGGGATGTCTAATGCAGCTGTAATAGCATTTGGGTGGTAGGTTTTTTGTTTTGTTTTAAATGCAATATATTTTCAAAGAGTAGTGAGCCATTGAGACTTTCTGATGAAGAAAGATAGGACATGTACACATAAGCAAACAAATGGGAATAGTTACCTTGACACAATTTCATCTGCCCTCAGTTACATCCATTTAACTCTATTATATGGAGAATTAGGGTTGTCACTGATTTGATCCTAAATCAGCACAAAACTATTTTTTTTATTTTTTAGTAGATCATTCAAAAAAATATAGTCTCTTATAAAAAAATGTTTTTTTTCAGTTTGATGCTAGCAGTAATGTTTTACTCTGCTGTGAACTTGCAAAATTATGCTTGGTGTGTCATCATTTTAATCTAGAATGAGAATTTTGGCAAGTCCCCAAACTGTTTGTTATTATGCACAGGGAGTTTGAAACCCTGACCACCTATTACATTCTTATATATAGGTGGACAAACTCTGCTATCAGTTTCTCTAAATTTACCTGTTCATAGCTCGTAAGAGATGGGGGGACATTTTGTTCACACTTACATTCTTCCTCTGTGCTATTGCACTAATATAACTGAGCAAAACTTGGTCAAAGGAGTGCATGAACAATTTAATTTGGACCAGGAGAGAGTCATATATATGGTCTGAGTTCTGGTAAGCTGGATGGTAGGGCAAGAAATAATCAGTCTTTCCCTTAATCATAAAATGGCATAAAAATACCGCGCCATATCTTTTCAACGAGAACCCATTAAGTTAAGTGAAGGAAGTACCACTTAGTACAAAATGGGGAAGTGCTAAACATCTCTTTGAAATATTGCCATCAACTAATCATCCACTGAATCATATGTCTTAATCCACTAAGTAAGAATAAATTCCTTAGGTGGAACAGACTCCATCATTTCTGTTCCTCCTCCTGTTTTCCTTTAGGCTGATACCTCAATAAACAACAATATGTGTGTAGAGCCCCAGTTCTCTCCAGACTGTGGCTGGGGGATTTCTCAAGCCACACAAGTGTGAGGACATGCATGCAAATGTATTATGTAGTTTGAATACTAATTAGCTACAGAAAGTTAAAAACTGTGTGACCTACCTGGGTTGTTCAGCGTCCTGGAAATCTGTAATTATACATAGTGTATGGCACCACTGAGGCAATAGCTGTTGTGGTAAATGAGGGAATTGTGTATTATTTATTTTTAGATATATCATATGGCTCTTAGGTTACCTGTGAAATGTTCTCCTGCCAGAATGCAGAGAGTTAAACGAAAGGGGTTGTTAAAGGATCCAAACAGGAAAGGCAAACAATGACACAGATAAAAGTCCTTGAAGAAACAAGGGTGAAGCTATTTATTGGGAAATAGCCTGGATAGAACCAGGTAAAGGGTAAGAACAGTTTAATCTTCCGAAGGCTAAGCCTAGGATCAAAGGAGCAGACTAAACCGCTACAGGATTGCCAGCTTAGAAAAGGGATGGACACTGGGTGAGCTAAAAAGGATGACTGCCCAGGGAGTGACAGCCACCAATTAGTAAAAGTACAGAAGCAAGAAAATGTCTAGTGTAATGACCATACTGGTATCCAAGATTTAAAACATAGCACAGGTATTCTAAAATTCAGAGTTATCTCAAACCACACAGATAATTTGGGGAGTGGGGGGCAGGTAAGTCATTCAACTTTTTACTGTCATCATCAGTGGATTCTCTCATTATATAGGGCAATGTTTTTCCAGAAAATGAGGAACACAATTAGTGACCACCTCTGGAAAAAATTGGTTTAATCCCTGTTTTTTCATTTTTTGTCTCCAGAAATTACCTGTGGCCTGTGTTCAAAAGCCCTTCCCCTTGGTGGAGGGGAGGGCCTTTAACTCTGGGTGGGCTTTGGCCCTGTGCCACCAGGCAACCACAATAGCTACACACTTTACAAATTCTGCAATAAGTGAGGAAACGGTCCTACAGACAACAGCCTCCTTCACTACCTAACCCTGAGTAATGCCCAGAGTACAGTCCATCCTGTGCACTGAATGATATAGGGGTTCTGTGAAAAAAATAGCATGTGATCATGTATTTAAAGACTGGCAACCTTAATTCTGGCATTTCCTGTCTTTTGAGTGCTTGACTTTGCAACCTAACAACGTTCTTTGAGCTCAGTTTGTGTGTGGTTTGGTTTTTTGTGCAGATATCTTAGAAATTAGCTGACAGGAGCACTATACCTAATTCCTATATAAAGAAAGTAAATTAAATAAATATTAAACCCACTCAACTTTAATAGCAACATGTTCGGACATCTTGTGTCAAGTCACTTAAGGGACACTGATCAGGTTTAAAATTTTAATGTATATTCTTACTTTGTTACTAATTCTAGAATACAACAACAATTGAAACAATTGTAGAAAAATCTATATTTCTTTCTATCATTTAGGATATTTACTTTTTGCAGTTCACCAAAGTTTAGAATCGATCATTTAAATTTTAGAAACATCCTCTAGGGCAAGGCTCCTTGAATTTATACTGCCCCTGCCTGGGGCTCTAGGGATATCGGCCCCTTGTCTTACTGCCACTTCCTGCAGCTACCACATGTCTACCTCTTCTTGACAAGACAAAATATGCATGATGACAATGTGGAATAAAATACAATATGCTAAGAAAACTTGCTGACCTTCCAAGGGCAAGACAGTAACATATTCGATCTATCTAGGCATCTAACACACATTTTTAAGATGTCCTTTCAGCAACCAATCTGCTGAGCCTATAGGAAGCATTAGAATATTCTTCTGAGGATTTAGGTGGGATTCATGAGCCATTTTAAGTCACCAGCACTTGAAGAGCAAGAATTACTCTTCTTAACTGTGGCATGGAAAAGGACTAAGCACTATATATTACACACGCAGTGATATATCTGTATTGGTTATTCATTCCCAATAACCCACCTTTTGTCATAGCCCCCTTTTCAGACTGCTTTGCAAATATTCACTGCCTGAGTTGCTCCCAGTAACAATCTAAATCCTATATTCACCCCTTTTACAAAACTATGGTAAATTTTGTACAAAGTATTGCTTGTGAGGTATCATTTGAAAACTCATAATTTTCTGATCATTATTGTCCTGGTAAAGTATGTGTGGCAACATTGCATATAAAGTTATAGGATTATTTTGTATAGTGCTACTAGACATGTTCCAAGTCTAGGGGGGAACAACCACAAACCAGTTCCCCAGAGACAAAGGGCTAGCCAACACCTCAGCTGGTGTCAGCAAAATCAAAAGGAGCATTACCTGGCTAAGTGGCCATTCTTTGGCAGGAAAGAGGATGTGGGTGAAAATCTACATCTTGACAAAGAAACAGCTGGAGATTCCCGTCCACACAGACTGTGTCTCTTGAACCTCAGCTGGAGACAATTCTCACAGAGGAGAAAGGACTATACAAGGAGAGAGGAAGCAACCCAAATTATTCCTCCCTCTCTCTTTACCCATGACATCCACAACACCTGAAGAACAAAGGAAATATCTTTGCACTGGAGGCGGGATCCTGACTGAAAGGAATTCAGCACATAAGACTGCTATAATATGTGGTGAGAGACACGTTGGCTTTGAATTCACTTAGCTTGTTAAGTTAGGTATTAGTTGTGTTTTACTTTTATTTTCTTGTAACCAATTCTGACTTTCATGCCTCATTACTTGTAGTGACTTAAAATCTATCCTTTGAAGTTAATAAACTTATTTTATTGTTTTATCTAAACCAGTGTGTCTGGATTGAAGTTTTTGGAAAACTCCATTTAGGTTTTGTGCATATGATTTCTATTAATAAAATGACATATTTCCCAGCTCTCTCCTGGAATACAAGCTCATATAAAGTCTAAGACGGTATCATGAATGGCTGGCTATAGCACTCATACAATATAATAGGGAGTGACCTACATGCTGGAGGCTGTGTGTGAGGAGATCAGGAATGGCAATTCTCACAGCAAAGCAGTGTAAAAGGCACTCCAGGTTGGAGAAGTGAGGGGACACAGCTGTTCATGAGTCCTGATTGTGCCCTGGGTAATGTCCCTGTCCCACATGATTCAAAGTACTGTGCAACTATATACTGATTTGGCATTAGAGACTACTTTCAGATGTAAGGAGTGGAATGATTTAGTTCTATTGCTGGGCTTAACTTGGCGTTTAGATGGTGGCATGTTTGCAGCAGAGGAGGGGAAAAAATGAAGTTGCTAGAACCTAAGGTAAGTGAGAAATCTTCTCAAAACATTCCCAAATTCCATTTTCTGTGTGTGCCTTGTTTCTCTGGGAAAACCAGTTTTTCTTATGGCTAAAGGTTTGGGACTAATAGCAGGTACCAAGATGGTCATTGCAACTACACCAGACACGAGAGCAGCAGACAGTGATGCATTTTATTTGATTTCCTATTGTTAGTTAAATTTTGTTATCTGAAACCTGCCTTGGTCATTAATGAAATAGTACAAGGATTAGGAGTTTTCATATTTCCTGCAGAAAGAGACATGGTGACACTGAAGGGACTCTATGATTAGGGCAATAATACCCAAAACAATTTCAGTGTATCCTCCACAAATAATTGTATTAGTAGGACAGGTCTATTTTATACCTATGAGGCCAGGCAATGAAAATGCACACTTGCCATAGTATAGAGGTTCACTTTAAGAGGTTAAAGTTTCTTTTGGCTCAACAAATGCACAAAAAGGCTTGCAGAAATCACACACAACACTGCTCTATTTGGGAGACTGTGCAAGTCACCACTGCCATTTAACATTTTTTAAACAATGAATAGAAAGACTATTGGCATTTTCACTTCATTTTATTTTTTGCCATTGATCACACTGAGTATATCTCAGTAATTTATAATCAATTAACTTTACAGAACTTGTAAGTTGATCAACTATTGATCAACTATTCTGACTCCAGAAAGCCAAAGGCCGATCTCCATCTTGAGCTATCCTTGGACATTCATCTCTATCATACGGTTATAATGTTCATGTATCAAACAATATTTCGCCAATGGACAGTTTCTAGACACCAGTCAGACATGTTCTAAAATTTTCTTTTGCTTCATCTCTATTTTCTGGTTTAGTGATCACAAGGCTTCAGTTTATGCAGAATTTTGGCTGCTCCAAGTAATGAAAGTGCCTGAAAAAAAAAATCTGTGGAAGCAGTCTTGTTTTAACTTTTCTGTAATGGCTTCTTATATAATATCAATTTAACCAGGAAAAAAATCATCATGTTCACCTTTTCAGTCCTCGCAGCTTTGTCTCAAGCTTTTGGCGCTTCCAGCTGCATCTTTTTCCACAGAAGCATTTGAGATATTCAGAGATGAATTTCCCTCTTGTAACAGCCTGGCTCAAGCACATGGAGTATTAACTGAACAACAGGGTTTTTAAGGATGAGGAATCACAAGGGGCTGTTTGCTAATTAAAAGGAAATGTCATCCAAGACAAAGTCCAGGTTGTTAGAAGGAAGTATTTCTGTATGTGTGTCATTTGGAATAAAATAATAAATAGAAAAGGCTTTGTTAAAACAACATTGGGGGTTTATGTAACAACTTCACAAAAAAAAAAGAATATTCTGAGTAGAGGCTTTCACCTTTCCCCTTTTGTAGCTAGCTAGTTATCCACTTGAGAGTTTAAGTAAAGCAAATTAGGATGCATTTTATGAGCCTGATTCTTCTTTTCACATCAACATCACTTGAAAGACTTCAAGGGAATTGCCTTTGATTTACATTGTTCTGAAATCAGAATCAGGGACTTGGAACTGGTGTAGGGAGATAATAAAACTTAGGTCTTTGACTTTTGTTGTTAAATATTTTGTGCTCATCCATCACATTTAATATGAACTGACAGTGCAGTCAGCCAGGGCAGAAACCTCTTATGGTTCGTTATGCCACTGAAGCAACTTGCTGAGTCATTCCCTTTTGCAGTCCAGTTAGGCAGAGACTCTAAGGGCTGGTCTACATTGAAAACTTTCATTGGCATAGCTATGTCTCTCAGGGAGGTGAAAAATCCATACCCGAGATCCATAACTGTGCTGACCTAACCCCCTAGCGCTGTCTGCACCGGTCAATGGAAGAATTCTTCCGTCGACCTAGCTACCACATCTCAAAATTGGATTAACTATAGCAATGGGAGAACCCTTCCCATCACTAGGGTTACCAGTTTTGGTTGGATCTATTCCTGGTGGTGTCATCACATGACAATCTTCAATTAAAGATTGATCTTTAATTCCGGAGACTCCAGAACAATCCTGGCGGGTTGGCAACCCTACCCTTCACTGTAGCAAGTGCCTACACTTAAAACACTACAGCAGTGCAGGTTTAGCACTGTAATGTTTTAGGAGTAGACATTCCCTGAGTCTTCCCCAGAGAAAGCAGCTCCCTCCATTGTTTTTTGAGCTAGGCCCACTCATATCACTTCCTTTTGCTTTCCCTTTTCTTCTCCAGGCCACACTCTGGACACTATTGGAGAGGTCTCTCTCAGTCCGTATCAGAAATGGGTCAACAACACAGACCTCTATAATACTAACTACAGTCATACATATTCCTTTTTAGCAGCTCATGTTACATGAGAGAAGCTAAAACTACACAAACTCCTTAATCTTCATGCAAGCACTAACTCTCATGACATTTATCAGGACAGTCAAGTCTATACCAGTTGAAAAATAAAAATATAATTGATGTATATTTAGAAGAGACATTTATCAATTCTGTGTTAAAGAAAAATGCACCCAGCCTTTATGCTGGCATCAGTTTGCTAATGAAACCTTTTACAAGAAATATAAGATGTGCCATATGGTAAGAAAACATCCATTTGTAAGTAAGTGCAAAACAAATAATCTTTCTTTATTACCTCTGATAAGTGTCAGGGTTTAGGAGCATTGACAAAAAAGTAATTGTGTGAAATTATATTACTCTGTACAGTTGTTGATTTCCTTCTAACAATGGATTCTGAAAAGGCAGTCTTGCAGCTAAGGGCTATGATTTTCTTGCATTGCCTAGCAACATGTGCAAATATAGAACTGCAGATGCAAAACTAGTGACCTTTCTTTCATGCCTGCCTCTGAACGCTTAGTTATTTCTGTAACTACACAGTAAAAAAAAAAAAAAAATACTCCAAGCATTGAATTCTTCATAATGCGTCCAAGGTTTTCAGATAACAAAACGGTAAAGGCAGCCTGCTGGCTCCTCGAAAAGCTGAAATTGTTTCTATTATTACTATAATAACTGCAGCTATTTGCTGCTGATTGATAACCTCATTCGTACTCTGCTGCCGAACCAACAAGACAAATAAAATTGTTACTTTCCATACAGTAAGCGTGGCTCATTGAGACGTGTTGTCCTCATAGATTCTAGTTTTAGTGCACCATACACACATCCACTGAAGCCAAGCCTGTGCCCTAAGTTCCCTCACTCCCCAACCATGCAAGGCAATGAAGAGAGGAGATGGCCGAACAACCCCTCAGTTCCTTCGTCAATACAGAATCATCTAGGAGTAGGACTCAGAGTAAATGTGGTTTTGGCCACTACTATAAAGAAACACGTCTAAGGTCATAATCTTTCTCTTCTTTGAGCAATTGTCCACACAGACTCCACTCCTGGTGACTAACAAGCAGTTGTCTAATTGCTTGTAGGTGGGTAATAGGAGTCCTACGTAAGCAATGACTACAAGACAGCCCTTCCAAAATGCACATTCAATCTGGAAGCCTCTACTAAGTGAGAGTCTCTTGTAAATGTGGTGATCAAATGCTATGTAGGAGCTCTACAAATTTCAGAGAGGAATATTTTTCAAACGGGTAGAAGAGGGTGCCTGAGCTCTGATATTGCTAAGTGAATCTACCCTCACTAACAGGTATGGTAAGCGTCCCTGTTGTGGAGGGACGCAGAATAGCCAAAAGTTTGCACTGCTCCTCTTGCACCATTTCTAGGGGTATGTCCAAGGTTTCTGCCATGTACTTCATCTGTTGTGGAATACCTTAGAGTCATGAGCTGAGGCTGGAGCATGGTAGATTCACAGTCCTGTCAGGGACGATGATGATACTGCAGCAGGGATTGGATGCTCTTCTCCTGGTAGCTAATGTTACTCTTCACTTTCCTCCTCCTGCCTCTCAAGTAGTTGTGGCTGGACCAACTGGCTTGGTTTGTCCATTTGGAGAGTGTGATCTAGCGCTAAAGACAGTAGACAAAGTAGGCTACCTGGAGTAAGGTTGTACACCCCAGGGGGCAAGTGCAGCCAGGGCTGGTATGGGCAGAAGATCTGTGGTGAAGGATATATGAGAGTACTAGGCGTGATCCTATGAAGCCCATGCCACTTTCTACTATCTGTCATAGCCTCCTTCCTAGAATCCCTCCCTGACCGTCAGTGAGCTATACTCAGGAAGGGGATGGTGGATGGCTAGGAGAGGATTCTTTGCTGTGCTCAGCAGAAGAGGGGAAAAAAGGAGTGTACCTGCTCTAAGAGAATGCACGCTCCATCTTTGTAGCAGGGAAGTCAGCACTGGGGACACCTCCCTAGCCTTGAATAACTGGTGGTTTGGTGATCACCTCTCAGTTTTTCAACTAGAGAGGAATCTGGTACTGGGCCCTCTGATAAGTCACTCAGCACCATAGAAGGTATCAGTGCTGAGATAACTGGTACCATGGAGGTATTTGGTACTGAGGTGGCAGGTACTAAGGCTATTATCACAGAAATACTAGGTGCTGAGGCTCTAAATATCAGGGCACTCTCTGCTGGAGTCAGTATCAAGGAAAGTGTGGTCAGCTGATTAAGAGGATGACTCATGTGATGTCTTGTAAGTTGGTACCAGGGTACAGGAATAGGTCTTCTGAGCTTATGGCCCTTATTGTATGAGTCCAAGATGTGTCATGCAGCTGATAAGCCTCCTATCTCTTGCCAGGTGCCAGAGGGCAGTGACCTTAACATAGGCTCTTCATTGCAGATGTGCTCATTTCTGCATGTCAGACAGATGAATAGGGACACTGAATAGATATGGCCCAGGAGCTCAGAATGGAATCATGGCTCCCTGGGGCAGTGACCCAATGTCTGATATCTGGTTGTAGTCTTCCTCTAGGACAGTGGTTCCCAAACTTTAACAACCTGTGAACCTCTTTCAATAAAATGTCAAGTCTCGCGAACCCCCTCTGAAACATGAATATTTCCAGGGATTTTCTCTTTTACCTGAGTATAAATTATAAAAGCAGTGATCTTGGAAATATAAAATTTGTTTTTATGACATGCTTATTACACACTATTTATTATTATTTATCATTACAGTATTTTTATTACATTATAAAAATGGCAACACTCTTCCAAGATCTCACTTTTGTAGCTTGTATCACTTTGAATATGCCTGTTATAAGACAAGGCCCCTATGTTTCATCAAGGAGTATCAGATGTGAAACTGCATGAAGATATTTAAGAAGGCACCTCAAAGAGTTCCTCCTACACAAGCATTCAGGTCTTGAGCAGTCCAGGCAAACAACACACGTTACAACAAAGCTAAAAACTTGTTCTTCATAATAATTTTTAAAACAATACTAGCTGCCTAATGAATTTTAAAAACAGCAAAAAATATCCACCTCCCTTTCCATTTCTTATAAGGAGTCTTGAAGTTTAAATCTCCTCAGTGTGATAGATATGCTTGCTTTGATCTGCTTAGCTCTTGGAAGTCCAGGGGCTGCTGGCCCCAGGCTGCCCGGGGTCCCTCGGGACAGCTCTGTCCGCCATTAGGGAATTTTTTCCCTGAGAACCCCCTGCAACATTTCGTGAACCCCAGTTTGGGAACCACTGCTCTAGGAGTTTTGCATTGACTTGTCTTGAAGGAAAAGTTTCAGTCTCACCTCCCTCACTCTCTACACATGTTTGGGGAAAGAGTGACAGATAGAACATCATTCCAGGAAATGTATTTCTCCAAGACAAAATAGGCATCAGGAGCACCCACCATTAATGAACACTGAAGTATCACATAAAGGACAGATCTTAAATCTTGGCACTTAATTCTAGTGCCCTTGTACAGAGAGGGGAGTTTGGTGGGGGGGGAGAGAATTTAGATATAATTAAAAAGAACTAAACTACACTATAATTATACAAATTATATGAAGTACATTGTTAATACACAAGACTAAGTAAATTGCACAGCGTGCAGAATAAGTGGACACTACAAGGTTTCTGTCTTGCTGCCATAGGCAGTAAAAACAAAGAGACTGCTGGGCCCACTCTGCCCTGTATGCCATTGGGTGGGGTGCTGCAAAGGCACTTAGGGCAAAGACATGGCCCCAGCTGAGGCTGGCCAAAAGAATCCATCTCTTGTGTGTGCAGACCAGGAACGAAATCAGTGTCGATCACCACTCAAAGAGCTTGGGCACTCAGTTATGCTAAAATGGTCTCGTTTGTATTGCCCTGTAATGTGCTAGGAGCATGTTCCCTAAAGAGCCTCTTAAATGACATCAGACTGCAAATCCCAAGTGCCTGTCCACCCTGTGCTCATTTCATAACTCATGCTTTGTACGAAATCGGTGTCAATGCTTCCTTTTTTTAAAAAGCATCACCTCTGATTTTATAATGTACAGTATGATTACTTACACTCGTACAGAAAATTCTTAGTTGCTCAACAAAACACATAATGCTTTCTAAAGACTGTACCGATTTGCATTAGCAAGGAAAGAAAGCAGAGCAGGAGGGTATTGAGGGACCCTTTCAAAAACTGTAGTTTCAAAAAGATGTGGCTGCATATTTTTCTAAGGTAGAGTATTGGTTTTTCAGCAGGTCAATCTTTACCATCACTGTTAGTACTGTGTCTGCTCTGTGGATAAGCCCCTATCTTAAAGAAGTGTTGGAAAGATTTGTTAATGTTTGTACTAAGTTTTGAAAAAATTAAGTACCAGGTAAGTGCCAATTATTTCTTATTCTTAGTCTTCAGTTTCCATAGCTATTAATCTAGCAATTTTGGAAAAAATAAATTAAAATTTAGAAAGTGGTTGCACTGCAACAGGGAGAAAGAATACAGAATTCATCTTGAGAACGAAGACCAGCCGTGTGCGTAAGAGGAGAAATGCCGGCAGGTATAAAGCTTCTTTCCACATATTTGACTTCAAAATCTTCAAAAACAGGTTGCTTCTGCTTCATTTCAGGCATAAGGAAGTGAACAGCCTTTTTCTTAGGCACCAGGCTGTGCAGAACAGAGCGTACAAAAATGGCTATTTTAAAACCCTGTACAAATCTGACTTGAGTTTTGGATCCGTTCTTATTGTCCTAAAGCTGATTTACCCATCCCCCAATGACATAGGAAATTGCAACCATTAAGAGATGAAGTATGGATGTGCCTGTTAGAAGGTATACTTAAGAAAGAAACATTGACAGGATGGGTGTGCTTTTGAGAGAACCCCCCCCCCCACCCTCCACAACTCAATCAAGCATGCTTATGCAGTTATCTTCATGGTTCTTTAACTTTTACCCAGACAAAGGAAGAATTCTATGTATTAGGAGGTAAAGTCTGTACAACAGTTTCTACGGGATCAGTGCAAAAGGCTCCAATAGCCATGTTATGGAAGCCCTTATTATTCAGTTTTCATAACCTCTAAATATCTTGTTTGAATATAGCCCTGTCTGAGGTAAGAGCTTAGCTCCAGACCTGTCACTATCTCAGAATAGAACAAGAAGTTATATTAAACATTATAGAAATGCACCTTCCAGAAGCCTGGGTAGAATACAATCAAATCGCAGCACACCCTATATAACAGGTTGGTAAAAGCTTGGAGTATTAATATGCTAATCCTAGCCATAGGTATGCCATGTTTTATTTCCCAGATGCACCCAGCAACACCTCTGTTCAAGTAGAAATTGTAAGTACTGTACATGTCTTCAGCTGTTTGAGCATATATCACAAAGATAAAGAGATAAACCCTAAAATATATATTGTCGTTGTCTCTCTCTCTCTCTTTTTTTTTTTTTTTTAGATAACGCACATATAAGGGGGGACATCTGTTCCTTAAGAATGGGTTATAAAATAAAATATGATAAACAAAAGGACATTAAAATCAAATGTCCTCCGATAGATGATGTATAATAGGGTTGACAGGAATGACTTCATTTGATTCTGTTTACTCTTTTTCTTTAAAGTTAACCAGCCCAGGAAACAGATACTATTCATTTATAAGCAAGATCAGGTAAAGAGAGATTGAGCTGACCCATACCACATTGCCCTAACCACATAGTCTTCAACCTTCCCAGAGTTCTCTCTCTAGGAAGATCATTTCTATGACAACCACCACACAGGATTGTTGCATTTCAATTTGCACCACCAGAGAAGCAAAGACAAAAGGAAATACATGGTTTTCAAGACCTTGCGAAAAGGGTTGAACATTTAAAGAAAAATATATTTTCATCAAGGAAAATGCTTTTCCTTTGTTCTTTGAAATCACCACATCAGTCAGTTCTTGAAATATCTCCCCTCCCCATACAATTTCTCTTTCTTCTTGTTTTGCTGCCTCTCCTCTTTCTCTTTGGTATTTTCTTATACTTTAGTATCTGTTTAAAAAACTTTCTAAAATAAAGTCTCTAGCAAAAAAAGTATGAACATGATCATCACTGATGAAAAATTACAGATTGGTCAATTTGTCAGGAAAAACAGAATAAACTTCACCATGATGCAGAAGGTCAGAAAGGTACGAAGAATAATCATTTAGGAACTATGGAGGCCACATTGGTAAATTTAACTATAGTGGGTGATACATTTCCAATTTTTAAGTTGCACCTGAAATGGATCATTTTTGCTAAACAAGGCATTATCAAACTCCTGATGTTTCAATATTGCTGTCACTTTTGGCTAAATGTTGCTTTTCTGTTTCTTAAATCATGCCCACCTAAGACCTTCCTTCCTGTTGGCCTGAAAAAACTACATATATTCCCCTTCGCCCCTATAGTCATGACAAACATGTAACTTAAGGCATAACTTGGTCCACTCTACCTGTTTTCTCTGAGCAGCCAGTCCTAGGACCAACATAACTTTGTGGATAATAAAGTAAGCTCAAGGGAATTGAAAGCGCTCAGCACCCTACAAAATAGATTTTTTTTGTATTTAAGACCTGGGGATCTGAATAGTGAAGAATGTAAACAAGACAGGGAGGAATGAAGACAAATCATGATTTCCAAATTTTTGCAATTTACAACATTTTGACCAGCTTTAATGAGAAGACATTCAATCTTTTAGGATATTGTGTACAAGTGTGTGGGAGCATATTTTTCCTCCTTTGCGCTTGGGTCTTATACAGTTAATATTACAAGTTTATTAACTAAGTATCGGCCCAATTCTGCAAGTGCTGAGCTGCAAAGATTTAAAAATGCTTATCAGGATCTAGACCCTGGTTTTGAAAAATTACTTATTTTAAGCATCTATATACCCCATAACCATGCAGTTGACTGTCAAGCAGCAACTAATCTCACTCACAGAATCACCTTGTCCAGGAGTCACAGACTTAGGTCAACTAAGAAAACTATTTTATATAATATCAGTCAGTGTCATCGTATACAAGAGTGCAAACATTTTTTTTAAATTGTGCTTTGATTTATTTATAAACTGAAAAATTTACAAAACACCTCATTTTGTTACACTGTTTGATACAATAGAACTTTCCAATTGTCCTTTAACTGATGTAAAACTCAATAAATAGTTGCAGTAAAGTTCAATACAATTAATACAAATGAAGTGCAATAGAGAGGGACAAAAAGAAACACAGTACTCTCATCATCTTGAAATTTTAGTGAATTCCGACCAATGCAAGTATTGCCACCATGGTATTTAATTGTTTTATCCTATGCTGTTTCATACACAAGAACTTCAATTATACAAATTTCTTATAGCACCCGCACAAGGTTTAAAATGAAATTCCAAGTAAATCTGAAAAGACTACAACTGCTGCACAAAGCTTTGTGAACATAGCCATGTACCTTCCCCTTGCCAGTTATCTTTCCTGGAACATTGCCGAGATGGAGAGAGAAAAGAAGGGATGTGTCAAATACCCACATCAGCCAGTAATTGTTTACCATTTTTTTAAATGGAGGGAACATTTTCACAAAATAAGTTCATTTGGGAAATACTGACATTAAGAACAAATTTTAATGATAGCTATAACTCTTCAACAGTGGTATTTATCACTGAGAAGAGAGGCTTTTTCAATAAAGACAGACTCATTTCCATTCTTGCCTCATTACACATGGATATGAGAGAAAATCATGAAGCACATTTCTCTGAAGAATCAATTTCTTTTGATAAATTAACTAAATGGTAGTAATAATATTGGCAAACACCAACCTGCCCCTCAAAAGTCAAATGCCTGTACTTCAGGGTTAAATAGATAAAAAGTTTGGGTCATTAATGAACAAATTTTTGTATTTGTTTATTTTATATCAAGAATGAAATTTCATAGCATGTGCATCTAGATGATGGACCCTGACCAGCCCAGCTGCCTGCTCATACTCCAAGATGCAGTACATTTAAGCTATAGCTGTTTATGTTCACCCATGTCAAGCTCCAGGAATTTGAGATGAGAGAAATATTGTGCTTGAATCTCCAATGTATTTAGTATCAGTCTGTGTTTGTTTGATCTGCACATGCCAGCCCTGGTTCTCTCGAATTTTGTATACATTTGAAAACTTTACATTATAAAGGTTTTGGTTAAACAATTGTGTTCTCTCTTGGCATCCATATGCATTTAAAAAGCTATGGACCAGGATTTTTACAAGTGACTAATGATCCCATATGCCTCCATTTTTGGGTGCCCAACTTGAGACACACTTAAAAGGGCTTGATATTCAGAAAGTGCTGGGCACTACTCTCTGCAAATCAGTTTCCTTTAAGTGTCCATCCTTTGTATATCTATGTTTTGATGGCGAATGGATTGTAACTTTCAGACAGAAAATTAGCCATACAAGTGTAAACTGGGAACACAGCCAGCCCAGTGGTTGTCTGAACTCAAGGTTAACCAAAAGAAAAAAGAAAAAAAGAAAAAAAAGATCAATTTGGAATTTTGGAAAATTCCAATCCATGCTACTAGTGATTTTGAGTGCCCAATTTGAAATGCCTTAAAGGCCACTGATTTTCAAAGAGTGCTGAGCACCTGCTCTCTAAAACCTTTTAAGGTTCTTATTTAAAAAAAAAAAAAAAAAAGATACCCATCCACATATATTCAAGATTAACTGAAGTCTGGGATGAAGACCGTGGTCAACTACTTTGCTCTTCTGGCACAATGGAATGTTCTACCACAAAGGTGAAGTTTGTGCTGAAGACAGAACTTTCTTGGGGGCTGACCATAGGCCTGTGTGGAACAAACTCCCACAGGAACTAAGGACCATCACAAACCTCACCACCTTTCACTTGAAGTACAATTATGAAAAAAATCCAAAGTACCCCACTCCTCTACACACACTTCTCCCCTTGGTGAGAGGATGAGAAAAAATAAGCACCTGTCAGATGTTAGTTATATTGCTTAATGCACTACTGGAATGTATTCAGATACTATGGTGATGAGTATTCAAGATCCTACACAGAATACAATTAAAGTATCTGATACCGTACCAGCAATTTGTGGATGTCATTTTTGAAAAGCATGATCCTCAGCCAAAGAAAAGCTCAAAAAGACAACTGAAGCAGACAGGGCTTTGGAGCAGAGCCTGGAGCTGGAGCACGGAGCAGCTCCGGAGCAGTGGAGCTGCAGGTTTTTGCCTGGAGCTGGAGCGGAGCCGGAGCACAGCTCCAAAGCCCTGGAAGCAGAGAAAGGCTTCAATATCACCAGATCTCTGTCTTCCCAACCATGAATCCCACTCCCACATCCCCAAACCTCTAATCTGAAGTACTGTCCTCTGGTTCAGACCATGGTAAGAGGCCAATATTAGACAAACAGGAGACAATGCACTCTGAGCTCCTTAGGTACCTACACCACTTGTGGGCAGATTTCCGTATTGTGACACTAGCAGACCAGGTAACATCGCATGCCAAGGCCCACAGGCCTCACTGAACACTGAAATGCATAGCTAGAAACTAGTCTGGCTCACCTATGTGTTAGTATTATTGAAATACATATTAGAATTCTAAGAATGTGTTTAGACTTTAAGAGATACTTGTAGGATGTTGAATTTATTAATCCTACTTATAATATCGGTATCCAATATGATAAGGTAATGTTTAAACGTTTGCTCTTTAACTATAAAAATGTTTGCCAAGACTCTAAATCCCACCTAGTCAGGGGAGAAACATCACCAAGTGTGAAATGCTAGTTTATCACAAGAGGTTATCTCCTCCCCAACAAAAGAATGTCTTCAGACATCAGAGAAGCCACTATGGACAAAAGACTTTGTTGATTGCTTTCCCCGCACTCCTGAAGAGGGTACGGGGGAAGCCCGCACAAACCCCTGTCTCATCACAATTTGAATACTGGGGGAAGGGAAAAAAAGATGCCCGTTAAGGAGAAACTGAGATTCCCCGTGATGCTTGAACTCTGAAGGGGTGACGATTTCTAAGCATAAGCAAGGGATCTCCAGCTGTTTGGCTTGAGTTCACCCTAAAGGCATATATAGTTTGCTGTAAGGGGACTCAGCCAGGGCTTGTCTCTCTGCGAGGGGGTGGGGCACCACACTGCCTCGCTATACCTTCTCTGCTGGGTTGGGGAATACCCAGTCTATGGCCCAGACCTTCAGGCAGGGCCCCCCAAGCAGTACAATATAAAAGTCACAGGTAGCAAACAAATAGTCACAGGCTCAGGCCCTCAGACGGACTGAGCAAATAGTTCAATATAAGCCCAGACCCCGGCTTTGAGCAACCAGGGAGAGGGGGAGACTGCCACCCACAAAGTGGGTGGCAGGGGGGGCACAGGCCCACCCACTCCACTGCGTCCCAGCCCAGGGCCCTAGCAGCGGCAGAAAACCCGCTGCTGTGTCAGTAGGGATCCTGGCCACAACACACTGACATTGGCTCTGGCAGTGCTGCAGCCAGACTAGGGTCGGCTGACCCCGGGCTACTTCCGGACTCCCCCTCGTAGGGTACCTGGGTCAGGGTGGTGTCCTCGGAGGGTACCAGCACCATGGGCTCCTCCAGGTAGCTGGCGATGGGTAGGCTTTGCAGTGCCTCTGGGTAGGTGGCAATGGGTAAGCTTGGCGGCTCCTCCGTGCACCGGTCAGTATTAGGCATTGGCCGGTCCGGCCAGTCCTCAGGTCAGCCACAGATTGCTGGGGTCTCCCAAGCCAGAGCGAAGCCACAGGCCTCTGGCCTCTCCGGCAGCGGCAGCCCAAGTGAGCTCTGAGGTTGGGCTTTTATACTTCCTGTCCTGCGCCTTGACCTCTGGGGGGCAGGCACAGGATACACTGGCGCCACCTACTTTGGTGTCTGGGGACGTTCTTCCCTCTCCGGGGTGGTGGGGCACAACACTGCCTCACTACATTTGCTTATTATAGAAGTTTCTATTAACTTTTAGAAACTAATACTGCAACTCATTTGTGTATGCTAGTGGTTTTAACCTTGTAAATAACTCGCATTTCTTTTTCTTAATTAATCCTTAGTTAGTTTAGTATAGGATTGGCTACAAGTGTTGTCTTCGGTGTGAGATGTAAGGTGAAAATTGACCAGGAGTAAATTGACCTTTGGGACTAGGAGTAATCTTAATATTTTGTGATCTTTGGTGTAAAGTGACCATCTATCACAGCCAAGCTTGCCTGGGTGGCAAGATAAAGCAAAATGCCCAATGGGGCTGTCTGTGACTCCATGTTAAGGCTCTATAGTACCTGAAGAGCTTAGATTTGTTACTTGGTTGGTGAAATCTAAGCATAGAACTCACAACTAGTTTGTGGTTTTGCCCTGAGGTTGGTATTCTTGCTCATGAGCCACTCCAGATAGTGTCACACTTATATTTTACAAAAGCCTAATAGCTAAAAGAAAATGAGCATTTATCCCTCCTCCTGCTCCCAACCCCAGTGGTCTGTCCCTACAACCCACTATGTTTTCTTCAGCTCTTCCCTACCAGAAACCTGAGGCGATTCCCATCTCTCACTGACATATTCTCCCTGTCTCTACCAAAATTAGCGACTGACAGATGGGCACTTGAGAACTTCATAACATGCTACAAATGAAGAGCCGCTCTGCATACCTTCTCTACAACTGCTCACCCTGTGCAGTGTTGTGGATTCTCTGTTGGGCATCTTCAGTATCTCCCTGCTAATGGATTAATTTTATGTAGTAAGAAAAGCAGATCAGATTCTTTGCAAGACTGTCTTTGGGACAGGGGCCATCTTTTTATTATGGATTTGTAAAGTGATTAAGACAATGGAGGTCTGGTCCCTGACTGGGAACTTTAGGTACTACCTCAATACAAATAATAGTATTACCAATATTGATTTTATCTGACATTGAAAGAAAGAAAAGATAGTCATTTAAACTAGACTAGGTTTAAGACAAGTTTGTATACTTTTCTTTTTTTTAGCACTGTAATAAAAACTGAAATTAGAACCTTTACTATATGGCTAAAATATATACTGTGTGTGTGAGAGAGAGAAGACATCAATCAATGTTTATGGACATTGATGTATGGAGTAACTAAAATTTTAGGTTAAATAACTCAATCAAAAATCTACTACTTTTTTAATTAAGAGGCAGATGTTGCCTGAACTAATTTAAAGCTTTTACAGTGTTAAATACTGTACTTGTTTTATATTAGTCTTTATTGATAAAGCATCCTGTACATCATCTACTTTATGAAGTTACCTTTGTTTCCCACTGCAACACCTACAAATTATCATTTTTTGCTGTAAATGAGATTTGAGAGAACACTTACTATATTCAATTTGTAAAGCTGAGTCAATGAATCACGATGGAAGAATTTATTCACCTCTATTCACAGTCAGATTGTGATTCTCAAAATAATTCATTCAAAATTAATTTAAGTTGCAAATAACTTTCATTCATTTTTAGCTTGTTTGATCTATGTTGCTTTCCTGTAATTGGTCACATAAGGTAGTGGTTCTCAACCAGGGGTCCAGGGCCTCCTGGGGAGCAGCGAGCAGATTTCAGGGGGTCCTCCAAGCAGAGCCAGTTAGACTCACTTGGACCCAGGGCAGAAAGCCAAAGCCCCACTATATGGGGCTCAAGCTTGGGGCACTGAGCCCTGCCACCAGGGGCTGAAGTAAAAGCCTGAGCAATGTAGCTTCAGCGGAGTCCCTGTGGGGTGGGGCCCCAGGCAAATGCCCTGATTTCTACCCCTATTGCCGCCCCTGACTTTTATATGCAGAAAACCAGTTGTTGTGGCACAGGTGGGCTGTGGAGTTTTTACAGCATGTTGGGGGCCCTCAGAAAGAAAAAGGTTGAGAACCCCTGGCCTAAAGCATACAATACTGTTTCTTTACAGCCATGGGATGGCTGTAACTCTTGTAGTCAAGTCTCTGGTCTAAATCCTTACAGAAAGGGATTTTAATGTTCGGGGAGTAATAGAGCATGTAATCTTTAAATTCGGTTTTATTTGTGCTAATAATAAATCAAACCACAAGTTTGTGGAAAGTAAACAAAAAGGGGGCACCAAACAAAGACAAAATGACTCTGACATTGCATAAGATTTATTCAGAAGAGGTATTCAAAATACCATCTATGTATTCGGCATTCTAGCATAATTAATTACTTTTAATATTAAATGTCAAGATCTCAGTGGTGCCTGTTAGATTCAAGGGATCAGGTCTCATAGAATCAAACTGACGTAAGGCTTGAAAAAAAAAGAAAACAAATAAAAGCCCTTTGTTTTTTTATGTCTATTCAATGCGGCCCCACAGGCTTTACTCAAGCAAAATTCCCACTGACTTTCAGTGATCAGGCTTATTTTCCTCATTTTCTCAGGTTGGCAAACAGACCTAATACCAAATGGTTCTTTAGGTTTTGTTGTGGTGTATAGTACTAGAGAGTTTGAGGGCAACTGGTTAAGCCATTTTATTCATTCATTTTCAAGTTAAGGATGTTTAAAAATGGCACTTCCTTTAAATTTTAATGTCATGTTTTGGTCGTTTTGCTAGAATATAGCTTGATTGTAAAGCTTTACATACAACTAAACAGTTAAAATCGAAGGCCCTGGCTAAATAAAAAGAGAAAAAAAGTAAAAGGCTTACTTACCGATATAAACCTTATTTCTTAAAGCAGAGCACACTCTACATGCTACAGGCATTTTATAAAGCCTTCCTGCCCCTGTGGGTGGATTATATTCTGGGAAGAGAAAAGGCATATGCAGAGCAATGCACGAAAGGCAGGTCTGGAAACCTGTGGAGGTGCAAAGCTGTACAAGGCAAGAGAGACATAGAAAGCCAGCGACCCTGAGATTCTTAGTGCGGTGGCATCTGGAGAGAGCCATGAGGCTTGCAAATGTCATGAGCCTTGCAAAGTAATCTGAGCAAAGGGGACTCCGATATTAAATGAGTTCCAAAACCTCACATTGTAGGGAGAAATAGTAGGACTCTATGGAGCTTCTGAACTCTTAAGACAAAGAGAGTCTGAGATTTTATGGCACATTAAGCTCCATACTGCAGAAGTGGGGGTGCCAGACACCTATATTTGCCTTGTATTTTATTTTTAAATGAGGAAACAAAAACAAAAGTTATTTCATGGGTTTATGGAAAATAGACACTGTCAAAGTACTTGATATCCTTTTTTGATGATCTTACTGGCTTGGCTGACAAAGGTAAGAATGCTAACATAATATACTTAGACTTCTGTAAGGCCCTTGACTTGCTACCACAGAACATTTTGATTGAAAAGAGTAGAAAGATATTAAATTAACATGGCACACATTAAATGGATTTTAAAAATAGCTAATTGATAGGTCTCAAAGTGTAAAAATGCTGTTTCCAGTGGGGTCCCACAGAGATTGTTTCTTGGCCCTACAGTATTTAATATCTTTAGCCAGGACCTAACAACAACAAAAATACCATAAAATAATCACAGTTTGCAGATCACAGAAAAATGGGTGAGTGGTAAATAATGAAGTGGACAGGTCACTGATTCAGAGTGATCCAGGTCGCTTGGTGTCAAGGTTCCTTCCCCACTCTGAACTCTAGGGTACAGATATGGGGACCTGCATGAAAAACCCCCCAAAGCTTATTTTTACCAGCTTAGGTTAAAACTTCCCCAAGGTACAAACTATTTTACCTTTTGTCCCTGGACTTTATTGCTGCCACCACCAAGCGTCTAACAAATATAACAGGGAAAGAGCCCACTTGGAACCATCTTTCCCCCCAAAATCCCCCAAGCCCTACACTCCCTTTCCTGGGGAAGGCTTGATAAAAATCCTCACCAATTTACATAGGTGAACACAGACCCAAACCCTTGGATCTTAAGAACAATGAAAAAGCAATCAGGTTCTTAAAAGAAGAATTTTAATAGAAGAAAAAGTAAAAGAATCACCTCTGTAAAATCAGGAGGGTAAATACCTTACAGGGTAATCAGATTCAAAACATAGATGCTTGCTGACTTTTTACAGGAGTTCTGACCTGCGTTCCTGCTCTGGTCCCAGCAAAAGCAACACACAGACAGAGAGAACCCTTTGTTCCCCCCCCCCGCCCCTCCAGCTTTGAAAATATCTTGTCTCCTCATTGGTCATTTTGGTCAGGTGCCAGCGATGTTGTCTTAGCTTCTTAACCCTTTTTAGGTGAAAGGGTTTTTCCTCTGGCCAGGAGGGATTTAAAGGTGTTTACCCTCCCCTTTATATTTATGACACTTGGTAAATGGGGTGCAAGCCATATTTAGTTTTAATATGGCTAAATGTAAGTATATATATCTAGGAACAAATAATGTAGGCCACCCTTCCAGAATGGGGGACTATATCCTGGGAAGTGTAACTCTGAAAACGATCTAGAGGTCATGGTGGATAATCAACTGATTGAGTTGCTGTGGCCAAAAGAGCTAATGCGATCCTGGGATGCATAAAACAAGGGAATTTTGAGTTGGACTGGTACAACCGCTGCTGGAATACTGGGTCCAGTTCTGGTGTCCACAATTTAAGAAAAATGTTGATAAATTGGAGAGGATTCAGAGCTACGAGAATGGTTAAAAGTATCAGAAAACATGCCTTATAGCAGGGGTCTCAAACACGCAGCCCCCCCAGCGTTTACCTAGAGCGGCTCCAGCCTGGCACACACCGGGGACAGGGCAGGCTCCCCGCCTGCCGGCCCTGGCCCAGCGCCACCCCAGGAAGTGGCCAGGACCTGGGGGGGGGGGGCGCACAGGGGTCTGTGTGTTGCCCTGGCCGCACCTCCAGGTACCTCCCCTGAAGCTCCCATTGGCCGCGGTTTCCCAAGTTCTATGGCCTGCTTTAAACAGGAGGTCAGAGTAGATGATCACAGTGGTCCCCTCTGGCCTTGAAATTTATGAATCTCTGTAAAGGAGTGGCGGGGGGGAGACAGTATATATGTTCACAGAGTGTGTCAAACCCTGGGTCCCCAGGAAAAGGGGATGAACATTGAGGATGCAGTGAAAGTGAGTGTTGCACCCACAGCAGCACTTCTGGCAGCTGCCACGATGTGCAGTACAGCACTGGAAGAAGGGGCTATAGGAAGCCTGACCTCTTCGGCAGAGAGCTATCAGTGGAAACTGCAAGAAGCCAGGCAGCTGGCCCTGAGGGAAAGGGAAGGCTGAGGAGTGTCAGGCCTCTTGACAAGATATCATGGTGAGCAAACTGAAAGCAAATACAGCTAAAGTGTTTGCAGAAGGAAGACATTCTGGCAAGGGGCGAAAGCACTGGTAATTAGAAAACGAATGGGGAAAAATGTTCTCTCAAGTACAACTTGTCATGGGGTGAGCAAGGTTCTAAAGCGGGGGACAAGAGGGGAGACGGGGTGTGTAATAAGATGGCTTGCCCCATGGGCTGGAGAGCCTGAGTGAGCCCCACCTGAAAGGAATCAGGTGATTCCTTTAAAAAGATTTCAAAGAGTCAGAAATTACAGTGAAGGGAGACACTTCAGGAAGCTGTGGCAGAGACTGCAGAGAGGGTGAGGAAAGCTCTCCAGCAGGGAAACCTGGGAGAAGGAAGAGAAACCTTGCGTTATGTGAGCTTACAACACCAAAACATTCATGTCTTTTGTTTACAGTTTAATATTAATAAATCCCAAGAAGTGGTTATTTTTTGACCAAGAAAAAGCATAAAGTAAAGTTTATTTGAACAGTCCAAGAGGGGACACTGAGGCAGGATGCCAGCAGCATAACCGTAGGGCACAAGGGAATGCATAGCAGGCAGCCGGCCCAGTTACAGCAACCAAATCTGAAGTCACAACAAAGTGCAACAGAGCTAACGTTTTGAAATTGTTAATGTGTTCACACTTCCATTGTAAAACTAAGACCTTGATCCTACAATTGATACTCTGCAGGAAGACAAGGGCACCAAAATGGAGGCATACTGAAGTTAATGGTGCTTCCTCTGAGCTCCGCAGTTCACCTCTGTGCTATCAGTTGCAGGATCAGGGCCTGAACTTCTATTTAGCATGATTCAGCACAAAAAGATAGAGCTACGGTGTTATGTTAGACAGCATCTTAGTAGCATTCACAAATAAACTCAGCCAAAAACCTCAGACCTCAAACCTCAAAAACCTCAGTCCTCTTATCAGTATTTCCTTTAAAAAAAAAAAAAAAGCTTTCCATAAAAGACAAGGAAAAACAAACCATGTGCCAATAGGACAGGTGGCATATGGCTTAGTACAGCATTTCTCAAATGCAGCCACCGTGGCCGCATGTGACCACAAGGGACTTTTCTTGTGGCCAGAGCCTCCTGGGTGGTGTTAGGGGGAGGGCAAAGCAGTGGCGCCCTCCAACAGGGCCGCCAACAGTGATTGGGCCCTGCCCAACTTTGGAGACACAAAAACTTGAGGAACAGGCAGCCAGTGAGTTCCCTACCTTGCCAGGGCTGGTGGGTCAGGCTTCAGCCCTTAGGTGGCAGGCTCCAGCCACGGGGCTTCAGGCTTCGTTCCCCAGCTGTACAGTGGTGGGCTCTGGCCCCAAGGTCACCCCACATCCAGTGCTCCTGACCCCTGCTGCTTCCATATCCACCTCCCTATCCAGGGCTTGCCGGGGCTGAGTAAGTCTGCAGTGAAAAGTGATATTTGTATGTTTGTTAATATTGCTCTTCACAGCAGACTTACTAACTAGCACATCTTGAAAAAAAAGCAACCAAAAGAACGCAAAAGACAAGAACGTACAAAGTACCTTATTTGTGTTTCTATTCTGTTTAAGTCCAATAAAGAATAGAGAGAACCGTACATTATTTTTATTATTGAGTCTGGAAAAAAATCTTACGTAAATAAATTATGATTTGGACATGGATATGTGCATATTTATTTGTTTTTCCTAAAGTTAATTAAGTATTTCAGGAAAAATTGTCAGAGTGGCCGCCAGCAAGAAATGGTGGCTGCACTCTGAGGCCACCAAAAAAATTGTTGAGAGAACCCCTGGTTTAGTAGCTTTCTGAAGCTTTCCCTTGTAAGGGATATTAGAAATGAAAATTATGTACTCACAGTATACTGCAGACACAGATATGGCATCTTCTGATATTAAAAGTCAGTTTGATAGTGCAGAAAAAGAGAGAGGTAAAGTCAGAAATAGCTCCAAACACCCAGAATTTTTCAAGACAAGCATACACCAATTCAGATAAGTTACCTATTGGACATTGCAAGACTAAAATCACTTTGAGACACAAGGTGGGGGAGGTAGTATCTTCTACTAGACCAACTTCTGTTGGTGAGAGACCACAGAAGTTGGTCCAGCCAAAGATGTTACCTTACCCACCTTTCTCTCTGATATCCTGGGACTGACGAGGCTATCAGAACATCACATTGGTCTATCATGAGGCTCTTTATACAGATGGAACAGCACTTATCACAAACCCCTAATTTAAGCTGCTTTTAACTTGTTTTATTCACGTAATAAATATTTGAACTAAAACGTCTAATGCTTGTGCTCAGTCAATAGAGGAAATTGTTTGAAGAAAATTACATTTGCCCATTAGGGCTAATTTATCCATATTAAAGTTTTTCAAACTTTTTTGCACTTAGATAACTCGACAATGGCTTGTGTTTTTAAGTTTCCGTAATTACCATGTACTTCATTAATAGATTAACACAAAGACTGGAGAATTACCTAACTTTAAGATGGTACTATTAAGAGCAATGGGATGAAATTAAGAATGGGGCTGTGTAGATAGAATATACTTCCAGACAGCATGTTGTACAGTAGCAACACAGGACAGGCAATCTTAGTAATCAATATGCTTTATCATATATCATTTATTCCCCCATCCCATTTGGGGATCATTATCATGAGATAAGGTTCGTATATTGTGGTGTTTTCTGTTCTTACTACAATTACTGTAACCTTTTCAACATTCCATCATGTTTGTTTCTCACAGGTAGTCAAGGCCATGAAAGGGGAGAACAATAATGCCCTGATAGCCC
This sequence comes from Natator depressus, assembly GCF_965152275.1. Classification (NCBI taxonomy): domain Eukaryota; kingdom Metazoa; phylum Chordata; order Testudines; family Cheloniidae; genus Natator; species Natator depressus. The sequence goes on from NC_134235.1 coordinate 130,733,943, forward strand.
AATTAAATACAGAACACTGAAAAGGTCAACACAGCAAGTGCAGTATAAAACAGTCTTTCAATTTCAGGATAATTTTCAGCTAGTGATCCTCGAATGCTGTGCATCTAGACATAGCCAGTGTTGTCATGAGAAGAAAGTGTAATATCACACTGGTATCTCATTCTTTTAAATTACTGTGATTTAATTTCCATTATTCTCTGGTAACTCAATAGCAGTACAACAAAACTTTATGTAATTTTTATTAGCGCTCAAAACAATTTAGCTTATTTTGATTATCATTTGTCATGTTGCATACTGTATTTTCCTTTCTTTAAACAATTATTGGTATTTGGCTTGTAATGAATTCAGTCTCTGCAATATCTCAAGAATAATATCAGATGTGTCAATTATTTTCTGTTTCCAGTGAGTAAGTTAGCAGCACATAACTTCAAAGTTATTTTACTTTCTTGTTTCCATTATAAAAGCCCACATTGCTCTGGTTTTGTATTTTCTTTTTTAATTCACTCTCGTATTGTAGCCAAAAAATTGTAGCTAATAAATTTTGTAAAACTCTTGATGTGGAATTCAAGTTTCAACTGATGTGGTTGAAAGCTTGGCCAGTCATAAATATAAAAAAACAATGATGAACATATATCAAAACTGGAAAATAAACTTGCAACCATCACAGAATTAGGGTGATGTTAGTTAGTGCTCCAAGTTTCATCATTTGTTTTAATATGTTAGATTATCTAGAGCTGGTGGAAAATTTTCATTCAAATAGGGACACTACTGTAGTCTGAACGACGCACAGGGCCTGATCGTGTACTCTTGTGCCCACAAAACTCCCATGGATTTTAATGGGAGTTTTGAATATGCAAAGAATTCTAGGTGTAAACCAATGAACCTGGGAGCCTTCATTTGTATGTAGAGTCTCTCACCGAGGACAGATTTAATAGTAAGCTGTACTCTTAGAGGGGTAGTGCAATTGAAAAAAACATATGGACAGTGCACCAAAAAATCATTAGATGCATTTTTAAGACCAAGTTTGTTTTCTTGTCTAAATACAGAATTAAATCATTTAATGCACTGGCTAATGTGTAACTGTGCTCTGCTGGATAGTATCAGAATGGCTCAACTCTGTATCGTAGCCTTATTGCTTAAAGTTCAAGATTCTCCTTTAGCTCACTTTTTGGCAGGATTATCTAAACGTTATTACTGCTTTCATGGTGTAGTGGACAGAACACTGGTCCAGCAGTCAGAAAACCTCATTTCTATTCCCAGCTCTGCACTGACTTGCTACATGACATTTGACAAATCATTTCACTTCCCTGTGCCTCTTTTACTCCGTCCTCCCACTGTCTGTCTGTCTTGTCTATTTAGATTGTAAGCTGCTCAGGCAGGGACTGTTGTGTCCTGTCCTGTGTGTTTGTACAGCATCTAGCACAAAGGAGCTCGCAATCCCTAAATGGGGATGACATGCCCATGGTTTTTTCTACAATACTGTATAATAGGATTATACTAGCAGCATTATACAGTGATTTCACTTTCATTCTAATCCTCAATTACTGGTAACTCCTACTTTTCCCCCCAAAGAGCATATTTGTTTGGTGCTTCTATAACTGGGAACATAGTCTGGATTATTTTTTTAAATATGTAGTTCAGTACATATCTTGCCTTCACAAACCCCAAACAACCCTGACCACTCTACAGGTGTTGAGAAACCAACTCTCTCCACCCCACCTACCCATCCCAAATCACACCATTTTAAAGCTACCATCCAAAGGGGCTCAGTAGGTCTGGACCCCTGTGCCATCAATTTCTAAGTTCAGATAGGGGCAGGTTGTATCTTTATTAGATACAAGAGAGAAGCTTTCCCCTGCCTGATGCCCACCAAAGCCGGGTACAATGTCACACTTGTTCTCATGAGCACGGGGCCTAGGGTGACCAGATTTAAGGGGGAAAATATCGGGACACACAGGGGAAGCCAAAAAAGAAAAAAAAACACACCAGAGTTGCTGAAGCAAAAAAAAAAAAAAAAAAAAAAGCCGGAGTGGCCAAAGCCACAATATCGGGAGAAATGGCGTCCCGACCGTACATCGGTCGGGACGCGGGACAAAGACCTAAAAATCGGGACAGTCCTTTTTTTATCAGGATGTCTGGTCACCCTAACAGGGCCTGTCCACTGCTAGTGCCTTGTGGCATACTATTGTGTAGGGAAAAGGCAGATCCATCCTTTAATTATCCTCTCTGTACTAGCCAGTGGAACTGAATGACCAAAAGGGGAAGTGTATCTGGAAGCGTACACTGCATCCAGCTAAGGAGTGGTACAGCAGGCCTGCTTCCCATATGCACCAGGTCAGGTCCCACTGAGGTCAGTGTAAAGGGTGCCATCATGATCATTTAGTCTGCACATCACAGGCCATAGAAACTCATCTACCACCTTCTGTACTAGGCCCATAGCCTCTAGCTGAGTAAGTCCTCAACTCTTGTATTAAAGACTTCAAGTTACAGAGAATTCACCATTTAATCTAGTTGAATCCAGCAAGTGACTTGTGGCCCACACTGCAGAGAAAGGTAAAATGCCCCAAAGGTCTCTGCCAATCTGATCTGGGGGGAAATTCCTTCCCAACACAAAATGTGGTGATCAGTTAGGCCCTGAGCATGTGGGCAAGATCCTCCAGCCAGACACCTGGGAAAGAATTCTCTGAAGTAACTCAGAGCCCCCACCCAGCCCCCCATGTCCCATCTCCAGCCATTGGAGCTGTTTGTCAAGAGCAGTTGTGGATGGACCACATGCAATTGTAGGCAATTTCATCATACCCCATCCCCTCCATAAAAACTTATCAAGTTCAGTCTTGAAGTCAGTTAGGATTTTTGCCCCCACTACTCTTCTTGGAAGGCTGTTCCAGAATTTCACTCCTCTAATGGCTAGAAATCTTCATTTAATTTCAAGCCTAAACTTGTTGATGGATAGTTTATATCCCTTTTTTTTTCTTGTGCTAACATTGGTGTTTAAGTTAAATAATTCCTCTCCCTCCCTGGTGTTTATCGCTCTAACGTATTTAGAAAGAGCAATCATATCCCCTCATTCTTCATTTTGTTATGCTAAATAAACCAAGCTCTTTGAGTTTCCTCTCATAAGGTAGGTTTTCCATTCCTCTGATCATCCTATTAGCCCTTCTCTGCATCTGTTCCAGCTTGAATTCATCTTTCTTAAACATGGGAGACCAGAACTGCACACAGTATTCCAGATGGGGTCTCACCAGTGCCTTGTCTAATGGTGCTAACACTTCTCTATCTCTACTAGAAATACTTCACCTGATGCAACCTAGGATTGCATCAGCTTTTTTCACTGCCACATCACATTAGCAACTTCTAGTCATCCTGTGATCAACCAATACATCCAGGTCTTTCTCCTCCATCGCTTCCAACTGGTATTTCCCCAGCCTACAGTAAAAATTCTTGTCATTAGTCCCTAAGTGCTTGACCTTGCACTTTGCACTATTAAATTTCATACATACTGGAGTCCTCCTCCATATTAGCAATACCTTCCAACGTTGAGTCATCTGCAAATTTTATTAGTACATTCCCGTTTTTTGTGCCAAGGTCATTAAAGAAAACATTACATTAGATTGCTCCCAAGACCAGTCCTTAAGAAACTCCACTAGTAACCTTCCTGCAGCCTGATAGTTCACCTTTCAGCATAACCCACTGTGGTCTCTTTAACCAATTCCTTATCCACCTTTTGATTTTCATATTATTCCCCATATTCTCCAGTTTAATAAATGTTTTCCCATGTGGAACTGTATCAAATGCTGTACTGAAGTCCAGGTAGATAAGATTGACTGCATTTCCCTTGTCTCAAAGAAAGAGATCAGGTTGGTCTGGCGTGATCTACTTTTTGTAAAACCATGGGGTATTTTATCATAAGGACATAGAGGTAAATGGTAATTAAATGCTTTCTCTTTCAAAATTAATTCAAAGACCTTGCATATAATTGAGGTCAAACCAATGGGCCTCTAGCTTCCTGGACCACTTTTTTCCCTTTCTTAAATATAGTTACTATATTTGCCATTCTCCAGTCATAAGGTATGACCCCCAAGTTTATAGATTCATTAAAAATTCTTGCTATTGGGCTTGCAATTTCATGTGCCAATTCTTTTACTAATCTTGGATGGAGATTATCCGGGGGCCCCAGTTTGGTCCCATTAAGCTGTTTGGCTTCCACCTCATATGTGGGCATTTCTACTTCCTTTTCATTGTTCTGATTAGCCACTCTGTCACTGCCCCCAAGCTCCTTATTACTCTTAGTAAAAACTGAAGCGAAGTATTTGTTTAGGTGTTGGGTCATACCTATAATATCTTTAATCTCCACCCCATCCTCTTCTTTCCTTGTTTTCTTTTTATTTATATGGCTAAAAAACCTTTTACTAATGGTTTTAATTTCCTTTGCAGGGTCTAATGTTGCTTGGCTTTTGGCAGTTCTCACTCCCCCACCTCTACTTTCTTACCTCCAAGAGGTAGCTTTCCTTGCAGATCCATCCCTTGTAGGTTTTCTGCTTTCTCTTAATAACCTGTTTGAGATGCTTGCTCACCCAGTATGGTCTGCAACCCTTCCCCACAAATGTTTCCCCTTGCTTTGGATGCAGGCTTCAGAAAGTTTTACCCGTGCTTAACTTCAACTTCAAGTGTTTAAAAGGACAGCAAGCAGTCATACAGAATAAGATGGCCCTCTTTTGCTCCAATATAAATATCACACACTTAACACATAAGAGTATTGTGTTCTTTGAAAATATAGGAAACACTCTAACCACAATAAGAGGGGTAGCTGTGTTAGTCTGTATCCATAAAAACAATGAGGAGTCCAGTGGCACCTTAAAGACTAACAGATTTATTTGGGCATAAGATTTCGTGAATAAAAAACCCCACTTCTTCAGATGCATGGAGTGAAAATTACAGTTACAGGCATAAATATACTGGCACATGAAGAGGAGGGAGTTACCTTACAGGTGGAGAACCAATGTTGACAAGGCCAATTCAGTCAGGTGGATGTGGTCCACTCCAAATAATTGATGAGGAGGCATCAATAGCAAGACAGGGAAAACTGCTTTTGTAGTGAGCCCACCACTCCCAGTACCTATTCAAGCCCAAATTAATGGTGTTAAGTTTGCATATGAATTGTAGCTCTGCAGTTTCTCTTTGAAGTCTGTTTTTGAAGTTTTTTTGTTGAAGGATGGCTACTTTTAAATCTGTTATTGAATGTCCAGGGAGATTGAAGTGTTATCCTACTGGCTTTTGTATGTTACCATTCCTGATGTCGGATTTGTGTCCATTTATTCAATAAGCATCAAAGTAATACTTGTTAAAAATACCCAATGTGGATTTTTTTTTACTTAGAATCATGATCACAGTTGTGTGACAAACACTGGAAATGAGATTGAATGAAAGCTGAAAGAGACAGACTGAGTACACCATATATGCATGCTTAAACTCCAGAAAGCATTCTGTCAGCACATGTAATCTATAATGTATTGTTACTCATAGTATATAATAGCATATTCTGCTTTGTTGCAATTACTGAGGTGGAGTTGGAACTGCTAAACTGATATTATTCTGTATTCTATAATGTTTCAGAATTAATAATTACTAACAGCAAGGTTCAGTGAAAGAAAAAACAGTTGCATGTTTTCAGGCTGAAAGCTTACACGCCATATCATTTAAGGGAGCTAATCTTGACAGAACAGCCAAAGATTACCCACACCGTGTAGCTCGGACTCTAAGATCTGAACACACCCAACCTGAGTAGCATATCTCAGACACCTCTCCAGTCTGCCCCACAGGCTATCAGACAAACTCAATCTAGTACGTTAAGTCTGTCCACTGAGTGACACACCCTGAAGCTGACGAGCTATGGAAAGACAGAAGTCCTACAATACACTATTTTCCAGTTTAAAAAAAAAACCTTCCTAAATTTTGATAAGATAGAGTTAAAGTTGTAAGTTAATAGCCCTCAATAGAAGGAAAAATTACTATACTTCTAAAACCAAATACTTTGAAGTGAGGAAATCCAATGATAGAGTTTTCACAAACAAATTAACCACTGCCCGTCACCCACATAATGGGGATAGAGAAAAATACTGTAGTTATTAAAACAGCCTTAGAAATAATCTTTTAAGTCACTGGTTACCAGTGAAAATGTGATACAATACATGATGACTCCCTTTTCTAAGCTCAGTCCAGCCCTATTTTGGTGATGAGGTACTCCTTGGTTTAAGATCAGTGGGCCAAATTCTGGTTTCAGTTATTAGCGTCAATTGAGAAACTCCAGATTTACACCAGAAAAGTAGATATCAGAATCTGTCTGAATACATGTAGAACAGTTAGGGCAAAGAAGAATATTAGTTTCATCTGGAGGATCAGACTTCAACTCCAGTGGAATGACGGGTATGGGGCAGAGCAATTTCTGGACTACACTGGGGGGATAAGAACTGAAATGCTGCAGGGTCTTGAACACAGAAGATAGGATGGAATGAAGGAGGATTAATTTCTGGTCTGTATATTTAGGATAAGAGTTGAACAGAACAGGTAGGGAGATACTAAGATCAACTGAACTGGAGTCTCTGGTTGGTGTTACAAGTGACCTATGTAGCAACAGTGGATGGTGGTTCATAAATCAGTATGTAGAGTATGAAAGGGAATACTCAGGACTGTGGTCGGATTGAAAATATAGACTAGATATGGTGAGCCATATGGGGGGAGACTGAACTAAGATACAGAAGTAAAGTTAAGATTGTTTTCAGAAGCTTAACTTCAAAGTTTGAGGCCTACCTTCTAGACTTCAAAGAACATTCCAAGTACCATTGGCTTTGCTTCCACAGTGTATGTACGCAAGACAATTTCCAACAGTGGCTGCTGACTAGGGGTACTTTAAATATTTTAGAATACTTTAATATATTTTATATTGACACTTGCATCCAATTTTCAGTGGTGCTGAGTACCTAACTTCGGTTGCAGTGGCGGATCCTCAGCAGATCTAGAAGTTAAGCCCAAGGTCTCTCAAGACACCCCCCCCCAAAAAAATCACTATTTTCTTAAAAAAAAAAAAAAAAAACCACATTTTCAACTTAACTCCTTGTGACACAGTTTTGTTCTTATGGTATTACTTAGGCCACATTGACTTCACCAGCAGAGATAGTGAATTCCTTGTGCTTTAGCTGCGATGCAGGACTTTAAATTATGCATGTGCAGAGCTTGTCAGTTCCTTGAACGATAGCTATTTCACACCCAGACTTTTGAAAATCTGCAAAGAATCACACTGCTTACAGCTCCCAAACAACTTCTCCAATGATCTATAAAATATCCAAAAAACTCTTCATGAAGCTCACAGAGGCTCAATGTTTTCTATCTAATAATTCCAAAGTTTCCCAGACAGCATTTACAGAAGTAGTTCTCCTATGTAACACCTCCTATAGAGGATATCTCATGTATAAAGCAACTTAGAAGTTTTTGAACCAACCAATTTTTGAACTATGAGAAAAGCAAAAGAATGTAAGAGAGCTTTCAAAATGAGGGAAACCACCACTAATTCTAAAGCCCATCTCAGAAAGAGCTAATCTGGTTGATCAGAAATTAAAAAAAATAAATAAATAACCAACATTCATCCTCTGCCACAGATCACAAATGAGGATTTCAATTCAGAAGGTCCGAGTGGGTTAAAGTTGTGCTTAAACAGCAAATGCATACTGTCTTACAGCTTTTTGATTTGTGGAATGTGTAAAATCCACAGACAAACTTGCATTGCTTATCATTTCTGCAAGATCTCAAATGGACCTTGTAATATTCACAGACATTATCAGAGTTCCCTGAAGTTCAAGCTTTCACATCTAGTAATTCTAAACTTCTACATCCAACCATAATAAAAATGTCCTGTGCACTGATTTTCATTGATTACCATCTCTTGTCATATGCATTTGTGAGGAGTACAGATTTATTATGGGAAACTGGTCAGCCTTTAGGTTGACTGGCTCATAGCTACACACCTGGCCCTCAAAAGCTTTGGAACCCATATTGATCGTTTCTTTTGATAAACAATACATAAATCAATTTTCCCCTCACAAAAGCAATATTGTTCTAGTTTAGGCACCAGTCAAAGGAGAACAATAAAAGCAGTTCTATGGACCATGGCTAGGTGGATCACAGAGTTGCATCTTATTTACTCCAGGGAGTCTTCAGGTTCAGAACACTAATGTCTGGGGAGGAAACATCCAAACCAATTTTATTAACTAAACTAAATAATTAAGCGAAAGCATAAAATACGTAAAAACAAATCAGATTACAAGAGAGTGGATAAACTCAAATTAATCGAAGCATCAGCTTGACAATAATAAATCAACCACCAAGTCTTTCATGAACTCTATGTAATAATCTGGGAAGGCAGCAGTCTTGTTTAGCTATCAGCATCAAAAATAATAGGAGCATTATCAGTCTCAAACCAATCACTATATATAGATTCCAGCCAAATAGCTGATATAGAGAGAGTCAAAACATTCCCAGGTTGAAGCTAATGTTGGCTTTGATGCCAATTAAGGTAGCCTGGCCATATGATTAAAGGATATTCAACATAGGGTTACAACTGGAGTTAAAAACGAACACAAGAAATAATGAGGTAGAGGCATCCCTCTATTAATAAAGATTGGAAAACAAAAACAAACCAAAAAGCCGATACATATGCTTGTCAACTTTTGTGGTTTCATCCATTTCCAAGCCAGTACATGGTTGCGAAGATTAGTCAATGGTCCAGCTGGCTCTGACTTTTAAAGCCTACAGACTTGCTAGCTGATTCGAGATTACTTGCTTGTAGATGTTGAATCTGAGCTGTTGCTGGACTTCTATCCCCAAGGGGAGAACTAGGAGGGAGGAGGAAGCACAAGGCTCCATCAAGCATGGTGGCATTGCATAGCCAGAGGCCAGCAACCAATGGCCACTGCAGTAACAGCCACAAAAGTAGCCATTGCAGACAAATGAAACAGAAGCAAACCTTGTTCCTTATATTCAGTTTTTGAAAATGGCGAGCTGTCTGGTTCCTCCCCCTTGCCACTCCTCGCAGGAGCTGCTTTGGAAATCAGAATAGGACACTCTTCTGAGGTCACTAGCAGCACTAAACAGGGTCTGACTAGGTCACTTTTAGGCAAATGAAGAACCTCCACATTCTATTACTTTCAGGCTGGGAAAGTTCACAGATCCAAAAAATAAACCCAGGCAGTCAATCAGCAGGTCTGCAGGTATATTGAGACATTCAAGATCATGGATCTCAAACATCCAAAAAGTCCTGACTCAAAAATAATTAAAAAAACAAACAAACAAACAAACCACAAAGCTAGCAAAAAGCTGGAATTGAAATCAAATATTCACTCAGCCATGCCCAGAAAGGAACAGCTCCTGTTTTACAGACAAATGCTTACAAATTCTCTTTTATATTTCGGTACTCAGAAGACCAACTCTGAAAAGGATTTTTTTTTTTAAACACACAGAAGATCTGGGAGAAAGGTTAGATTTTAGTGATCAGAGTAAAAAATCCTTTCCCTCCTAAAAATCAGTTTGAGGGTTCAATCTTTATATGCAGGCCTGTCTGCCTCACACATTGCAAATGAGCCCATCATGCAGTATTTATGGACTAGTTACATAACAAAGATTCACCCTGAACTCTTCCTACATGAAGTCGGACCTGAACTTTTCACCCTTTTTATGTTTTTAAGTGATGGGTGTATTCCGATATAGGAAGAAAACTGGTGCAAAGTCTTGCAGTGTGCCCTAACATGCAAAACTTAGCACTCAGACTGATCTGAGGTTTCACAAGAACAGTCCTCCGATCAAGAATTCTACTGTCCTGAGAGCCCTAAGAGCAGTGCCCCCAGATCATTGGAGCTGCCTTCACAGGGCATGAAGGAAGAGAGTATGCGACTTAGGGGCTTTAAAGAACAGAACCAGCCCTTTGCAACTGATCCAGAGTTAAATGAGGAGTCAGTACTGGGTGTCAAGTATCAGAGGGGTAGCTGTGTTAGTCTGTATCCACAAAAACAACTAGGAGTTCAGTGGCACCTTAAAGACTAACAGATTTATTTGGGCATAAGTTTTTTATCCATGAAAGCTTATGCCCAAATAAATCTTAGTCTTTAAGGTGCCACCGGACTCCTCGTTGTTTTAGTACTGGGTGTGAAGCACTGGTGCTATGTGTTTGGCCTGTTCTGCTTGGGAGGCACACAAGTGAAGGACAAGTTTCAATTTCCACATGGCCTCTCAGTCCCAAGTAGAACATACTACAGTAGTGTAGCCTGAAGCTAATGTGAGCATGGTCACCATGGATAGGGTATTTATATGAGTAGTAGGGGGTGCAGCCTACTTGCCAGTAAAAGATAGTGAGAAAGTTTCCTAGATATTGTTGCTATTTGTGGTTCATAAGAGCAACCAGTATATTCAAGTGACCCTGAGACTGTCAATCAACTCAGCTCTTTACCTTCCTCAAAATACTTTCCATTTCACTATCTCCATCTTTCCTGAATTTAATAGAATCCAGCTATCGTTTGTCTAGCATCCAGTTTCCTTTAGACAGTGGGACAGGCACTCTCGGTGCTGGATGAGAAAAAACACAAAGCTGAAAATTGTCAGAATACTGATGGGCCTACTCTGTCCTTGGTCTTCCACTTGTTTCTCATGTATTTGTAAATTTTTTTCTTATTACCCTTTATGCCCCTAGCTAGTTTAATCTAATTTTGTGCCTTGGCCTTTCTATTTTTTTTTCTTTTTTTTAATATATTTGTCCTTCATAATTTGACCTAGCTTCTACTTTTAGTAGGATTCTGTGTTTCAGGTCATTGAAGATCTCCTTGTTATGCCAGAGTGGTCCCTTACCATACTTTCTTTCTTTCCTATACATTGAGATATTATTAAGGGCACAAGAGCAAACTGTCTCTTTAAAAAACTGCCCATTCTCCTTAACTCTTTTTTCCCTTAGATTTGCTTCCCCCAGGATCGTACCTATCAGTTCTTTGAGTTTGCTAAAGTCTGCCTTCTTGAAGACCTTGGTCTTTATTTTGCTGTTTTTCCTCCTACCATTCCTTAGAATTGTGAACTCCATCATTTCATGATCACTTTCACCCAGGCTGCCTGCCATCTTCAAATTCTCAAGTAGTTCCTCCCCGTTTGTTTGAATCAAATCTAGAACAGCCTCTCCCCTGGTCACTTTCTCCACCTTCTGTAATAAAAAGTTGACTCCAATGCAACCCGAGAACTTCTTGGATAATGTGCTCTGACATGTTATTTTACAAACAGCTGCCTGGGTAGACCAAGTCCCCCAATACCACCAAGTCTTGTTCTTTGGATGATTTTGTTAGTTGTTTAAAATAAGCCTTATCCAGGTCTTCTTCCTGGTTAGGTGGGCTACTGCCAACCCCCTACCGTGACATCACCCTTAGTTTGTTTGTTTGTTTTTCTCTTTTTATCCTTACCAAGAGAGACTTTCAACAGGTTTGCCTCCCACTTCCCTCTCAACAGCAGTGCAAATATATACATCTTTGATATACAAGACAACACCTCCTCCCTTTTTTCCCTGCCTGTCCTTTTGAACAAGCTGTACCCTTCTATACCAATATTCCAGGCCTGTGAATTATCCCACCAAGTTTCTGTGATGCCAGCATTTTAGCAGCATGTTGTCAGTCTCCTCATGCTGTGAACATATTCACAGTAGCCACATGAAAGTTCCAAGACTGCTGATGGAGCAGCTGTTCACTACCCACAGAGACCTTGTTATTACAGAAGATTATTCTGTTTTCGGTTCCTCAGTTGCCCCTTTATAAACATGGGTCTCCATGCAACAGGAATATTTTATACATCAGGGCTCGCTCTCTCACACAAGCACATCCATAGTTAAACAGCTGACAGGTTATGCATCAGAAATACCAAACTCCAATTAAATGATATAGTCGGGATAAACAGGGGATTCCTAGCCGAAGAAGTTAGGCACATCCAATTAAAAATATACATTTCTCAAATTCGGGGGTGGGAGGGCAGTTGTCAAACTGCAGTTCTAGGATAGAAGGAATTTACAGATTGTCCCTCACGCAGGGGCTGGATTTGTGATTTTAAGTGTTACTTGAGGGTGCTCCCTGTCCACAAGGTAACAATTAGAGCCAGTTGACAATTACAATATATTCATATTCCCCAATATTTCACAGTCTCTGGAACTCAGGTAATAAAAATGTACCAGTTATTAGCTCAGTATATGGAGCCGCATTCTGGAAAGCATTGAACAAATGTAGTCCTTATTAAGCATTGGGGGAGGGATAGCTCAGTGGTTTGAGCATTAGCCTGCTAAACCCAGGGTTGTGAGCTCAATCCTTGAGGGGGCCATTTAGGGGATCTGTGGCAAAAATTGGGGATTGGTCCCCCTTTGAGCAGGGGGTTGGACTAGATAACCACCTGCAGTCCCTTCCAACCCTGATATTCTTATGATCACCGCTTCAGCCTACTGTACCATAAAGGATCCCTTTGTGGGTCCTGTAAACAGCACACCGACTTCAGTGGGACTACTCAGATGGACTAGGGATTTGCAGGAACGAACACATGGTTATTATGCATCTAAATAATTTAGCTTCTGTCAAGGTTCCTTCCCCACTCTGAACTCTAGGGTACAGATGTGGGGACCTGCATGAAAAACCCCCCAAAGCTTATTTTTACCAGCTTAGGTTAAAACTTCCCCAAGGTACAAACTATTTTACCTTTTGCCCCTGGACTTTATTGCTGCCACCACCAAGCGTCTAACAAATATATAACAGGGAAAGAGCCCGATTGGAAACGTCTTTCCCCCCAAAATCCTCCCAAACCTTACACCACCTTTCCTGGAGAAGGCTTGATAAAAAATGTCACCAATTTGCATAGATGAACACAGACCCAAACCCTTGGATCTTAAGAACAATGAAAAAGCAATCAGGTTCTTAAAAGAAGAATTTTAATAGAAGAAAAAGTAAAAGAATCACCTCTGTAATCAGGATGGTAAATACCTTACAGGGTAATCAGATTCAAAACATAGAGAATCTCTCTACGCAAAACTTTAAGTTACAAAAAGACACAAAAACAGGAATATACATTCCATTCAGCACAGCTTATTTTATCAGCCATTTAAACAAAACAGAATCTAACACATATCTAACTAGGTTGCTTATTAACCCTTTACAGGAGTTCTGACCTGCATTCCTGCTCTGGTCGCAGCAAAAGACAACACACAGACCGAGAGAACCTTTGTTTCTCCCCCCTCCAGCTTTGAAAGTATCTTGTCTCCTCATCGGTCATTTTGGTCAGGTGCCAGCGAGGTTATCCTAGCTTCTTAACCCTTTACAGGTGAAAGGGTTTTTCCTCTGGCCAGGAGGGATTTAAAGGTGTTTACCCTTCCCTTTATACTCGTGACAGCTTCTCTTTGTGCTCACAGCATATTCCACAATCAGATCATGATTTCTGCAAATGTATTAATTATGGAGCAAATCCCTGCCCGACACCTCAATGTCTCAGTGGCTTCCTAAGAAAAAGCAGCAAGTGTGGTTCCACCTGCTTCATGCAGGATTTGTTGCACTGTTTGCTGTTACGCAGGGGCAAGACTTGAGGAATTTCTATTACATGGATCCTCCTGTTCCTTATAGATAGATACATAAAGGGCTACAGCAACTACTCCAACCACTGGACTGCAGAAGCCTTTACAGAACCACTTCACTGCCTGAAGGAATGGAGAGGGTGGGAGAATTCTTCCCCTTCCTGCACATCCACCCATGGCCCGGCCTGTGTGCTTGACAGGATGTTGAGCTCTGGCTCTGACCTTAAGCTGAGAAAAGCTGCATAAGATGAACTTTAATGGTTCAAAAGCCAGAAGGGAAATAAGACCCCAAATGTATTATTTTTTAATATCCTGTCATTTGGGGGGCCAGATTCATAATTTTTGAATATGTGGGGTTGGCATGACAGCACTGCAAATTCAAGTTATGTTGCCTATTTTCAAGTAGTCAGATAAGATATGTAGTATTGTTTCTATTCCCTATTTGTGTGCATGGAAGCAATTCTATTACATATACTCACAGGTGGGAATTTCAAAAACTGTTTCCATAAACACGTGGCACGTGCTAATTTAAAATTCATTTTCCATGGGCATTTGTTGCTTATGGAAAGCAAGCAGGAAACGGGCATCAGAATAGAGGAAGCAAATTCTTTAAAAATTTCATATGATTTTAGCAGACTTTCATTTTTTATCCAGCTGTAGCTATTAATCAGCACAGTAATCATTCAAATTACTGTTAACCAAAACCTTTCAGGAAACAAGTGCTATAAAATTAAGAGTGAAGTCAACAGGATTCTCTTAAATAGAAATTGCTCTTAAAAGGAGAATTAGTAGAAAATGAGATCCTGTCTATAGATTGTTATAGAATTCAGTGGTATAGTCTGAAACAGATATATAATTCTCTGTTGAACCCTGTGGAATGGGTTAAGTTAATCATGCCTTCTATAGGCCTTTTACATGTGGGCATTTTTAAATACTCAAATATTAAATGGAAAAAATCTGCGTTAAAAAAGGCTCAGCAAAAAAAGCTCATACTATAAGTCAGCAAGTGTGTGTGTGTGTGTGTGTGTGTGTGTGTGTGTGTCTCTCTCTCTCTCTCTCTCTCTCTCTCAAGGGCCAGGACCTCTGCTGGCCTATACTGGTGTATGTGTGTTGAGGGAATAGATGGAAATGAATCAAAGGTGTTCGGGGGTTTTTTTGTAAATATTCTCTCCTTCCCCTGTCCTTTCATACACATTTTGGTGTATGTCTACTTCAGCAGAAGGGAGGAAGAAGCTGAGCTTGTATCATTAGCCCTAGCAACCAAGATGAATGTTCTGAAAATGGAAGCCAACTCATATTAAGGTTAGAGTTATATAACGGTTCAATCATTTCAACAAATCAGAGTGCAGCGGTTTGCATAATAAGATTATAAATTTTGGAATACTGTACAGTTAGAGAAGTCACTGTACAATGATTATGCAAATTAGATATTCAGAATCAGAGTGCAAAAAAATAGCATACGGGGGAAATGAATGGTACATCAGTAACTAAACAGTATTCTTGCATTCTGACTGCCAATTGACTGGGATAATTTCTCTCTCAGGTACATTTGACATGGACATCAGTTCACATGAGCATATCTACTGGACTAGCTTTACAGGTTGGCTGTCCAAGCCTGACACCTATTGACTAGGAATTCCATGCATAGATAGATAGATAGATAGATAGATAGATAGATATGACATACACTTCTGTCATAATGGAATACATTTTCAACAGCACATTTCCCCAGATTACATCACCACCACTGCCAAATTCTGTGCACTATCCTTTATGAAAAGTTCAGATTCCCACTATACTTTAATGCTACACCCACCCTCTTTGGTGAATTACATAAAAAAGACACATTCCTAGGCCTTAATACATTATAGATTTTGATGGTCGAGTACAGAGTATTTAGTGTCCTTCTATTATATAAGCAACGTACTTTAAGATTGCTTGCTCTAGAATGCACATCTGTGTATTTCAACACACTACTATACCGTAGATAGCTACTGGCCATCTGATCAACCCAGTGCCAACATTTGATTTTCTCTTACTTGCCTAAGTCTTGCCCACCCTGTAGTATTGCCTGGATAAAGCAGGATTTTTCTGAAGTAAATCACTCTTGGATTATACGCCCTAGTTACAGTCACTCTCTCACACACACACACAACATTGCCAGAAGAAAAGGATGCCACAACATGACATATATAGAGATTTTTCTCCTTGTAAGATTCCAGGCTATAAATATATTCAGTAACCCTTTATGCTTGCAGTATTGCTGCCTCAACTTCTGTTGGCTTAGTACCGTGTTAAGAACAATGCTAAAAATGTACCTTAATTTGAAAATTAAATATCTTCATTGGTATTTAATTGCAAGCATCACCTTTCTCACTGGTGAAGCATAATCATAAGGAAGTAATTTCAAAATGTGCTTAGAGGTCTTTCGCTACTCTAAAGTAGAACTGGTTGCCATAGCAACTAGCCTACCACCCTCTATTTGTTCCAAATAAATGACATATCAATATGCAGCTGCAATATCAGTGGATTCTATTTCTGCTAACAAAAAACACAGCTATGTACCTCAAAACCTATTGTTACCATCTTGACTAAACTCCAGTATTTTAAAAAACCTAATATGCATTTTAGAGCTTTAAAATAATGGAGTACAAAGTGGGTATTTCATTTTCTGCTAAGCATATGTTGCCTGTTACAATGACCTTGACTTCCAATTTCATAATTTATCCTTGGGTGAAAGAGAATGTGCAGGGGGCATATTCCCTTTATGTCAAGCTTTTTACATTGTAAATTAGATTTGTCTGTCTTACCCACCAAAGCAGCGAATCCAATTCTGTATTACATCATCATCAGAGAACTGCTGTTATGTGCGGTCTACAGGATTATTGATTTAGAAATCTATCGTCTACAAAATGCTAAACTGGCCTATTTAGATAAGCATGGGCTTTAAACATCAGCTGATCTCCCTAGTTATGTACCAAAGCTAACAGTACCTAACAAAATGCCTTCCAGCCAGCTCTGGAAAGATGACAGGAGACTGGTGCGTGTTTCCAAAGATATTGCCTGACACTCTGTCATAAATATAAAGGGAAGGGTAACCACCTTTAAATCCCTCCTGGTCAGAGGAAAAACCCTTTCACCTGTAAAGGGTTAAGAAGCTAAAGATAACCTCGCTGGCACCTGACCAAAATGACCAATGAGGAGACAAGATACTTTCAAAGCTGGAGGGGGGGAAAACAAAGGGTTCTCTCTGTCTATGTGTTTCTTTTGCCGGGACCAGAGCAGGAATGCAGGTCAGAACTCCTGTAAAGAGTCAGTGAGCAATCTAGTTAGATATGCATTAGATTCTGTTTTCTTTAAATGGCTGATAAAATAAGTTGTGCTGAATGGAATGTATATTCCTGTTTTTGTGTCTTTTTGTAATTTAAGATTTTGCCTAGAAGGATTCTCTATGTTTTGAATCTGATTACCCTGTTAGGTATTTACCGTCCTGATTTTACAGAGGTGATTCTTTTATTTTTTCTTTAATTAAAATTCTTCTTTTAAGAACCTTCTTTTAAGGGGGTGTAGGGCTTGGGGGGATTTGGGGGGGAAAGGCAGGGTAGTTAACCTCCTGCAGGGAAATTCACAAGTCTTTACAGACCTGATTACTTACTGACTCTTTACAGGAGTTCTGACCTGCATTCCTGCTCTGGTCCCGGCAAAAGAAACACACAGACAGAGAGAACCCTTTGTTTTCCACCCCCTCCAGCTTTGAAAGTATCTTGTCTCCTCATTGGTCATTTTGGTCAGGTGCCAGCGAGGTTATCTTTAGCTTCTTAACCCTTTACAGGTGAAAGGGTTTTTCCTCTGGCCAGGAGGGATTTAAAGATGGTTAGGCTTCCCTTTATATTTATGACACACTCAGATAACAAAATCCTTAGAATTTGATTATGCTTCAACAGATTCATAGATACTACGGTCAGAAGGGACCATTATGATCATCTAGTCCGACCTCCTGCACACGCAAGCCACAGAATCTCACCCACCCACTCCTGCAAAAAAACTCTCACCTATGTCTGAGCTATTGAAGTCCTCAAATTGTGGTTTAAAGACTTCAAGGAGCAGAGAATCCTCCAGCAAGTGACCCATGCCCCATGCTACAGAGGAAGGAGGAAAAACCTGCAGGGCTTCTTCCAATCTGCCCTGGAGGAAAGTTCCTTCCCGACCCCAAATATGGCAATCAGCTGAACCCTGAGCATATGGGCAAGATTCACCAGCCAGATACCCAGGAAAGAATTCTCTGTAGTAACTCAGATCCCACCCCATCTAACATCCCATCACAGGCCATTAGGCCTATTTACCATGAATATTTAAAGATCAATTAATTACCAAATCATGTTATCCCATCATACCATCACCTCCATAAACTTGTCGAGTTTAATCTTAAAGCCAGATAGATCTTTTGCCCCCACTGCTTCCCTTGGAAGGCTATTCCGAAACTTCACTCCTCTGATGGTTAGAAACCTTCATCTAATTTCAAGTCTAAACTTCCCAATGACCAGTTTATATTCATGTGCTCTTGTGTCCACATTGGTACTGAGCTTAAATAATTCCTCTCCTCTCCGGTATTTATCCCTCTGATATATTTATAGAGAGCAATCATATCTCCCCTCAGCCTTCTTTTAGTTAGGCTAAACAAGCCAAGCTCCTTGAGTCTCCTTTCATAAGACAAGTTTTCCATTCCTCGGATCATCCTAGTAGACCTTCTCTGTACCTGTTCCAGTTTGAATTCATCCTTCTTAAACATGGGAGAC
This sequence comes from Natator depressus, assembly GCF_965152275.1. Lineage (NCBI taxonomy): Eukaryota > Metazoa > Chordata > Testudines > Cheloniidae > Natator > Natator depressus. Next base: position 130,752,357 of record NC_134235.1, read on the forward strand.
CAGAATTGCACACAGTATTCCAGGTGAGGTCTCACCAGTGCCTTGTATAACGGTACTAAAACCTCTTTATCTCTACTGGAAATACCTTGCCTGATGCATCCCAAGACCGCATTAGCTTTGTTCACGTCAGTATCACATTGGCAGCTCATAGTCATCCCATGATCAACCAATACTCCAAGGTCCTTTTCCTCCTCCGTTACTTCTAATTGATGTGTCCCCAGCTTATAACTAAAATTCTTGTTATTAATCCCTAAATGCATAACCTTACACTTCTCACTATTAAATTTCATCCTATTACTATTACTCCAGTTTACAAGGTCATCCAGATCCTCCTGTGTGATATCCCGGTCCTTCTCTAAATTGGTAATACCTCCCAGCTTTGTATCATCCGCAAACTTGATTAGCACACTTCCACTTTTTGTGCTGAGGTCAGCAATAAAAAGATTAAATAAGATTGGTCCCAAAACTGATCCCTCAGGAACTCCACTGGTAACCTCCCTGCAGCCTGACAGTTCACCTTTCAGTAGGACCCACTGTAGTCTCCCTGTTAATCAATTCCTTATCCACCTTTCAATTTTCATATTGATCCCCATCTTTTCCAATTTAACTAATAATTCCCCATGTGGCACCATATCAAATGCCTTACTGAAATCTAGGTAAATTAGATCCACTGCATTTCCTTTGTCTAAAATTTGTGTTACTTTCTCAAAGAAGGAGATCAGGTTGGTTTGGCACAACCTACCTTTTGTAAAACCATGTTGTAATTTGTCCCATTTACCATTGACTTCAATGTCCTTAACTACTTTCTCCTTCAAAATTTTTTCCAAGACCTTGTATACTACAGATGTCAAACTAACAGTCCTGTAGTTACCTGGATCACTTTTTTTTCCTTTCTTAAAAATAGGAACTGTGTTAGAAATTCTCCAATCATACGGTAGAACCCCTGAGTTTACAGATTCATTAAAAATTCTTGCTAATGGGCTTGCAATTTCATGTCTCAATTCCTTTAATATTCTTGGATGAAGATTATCTGGGCCCCCCAATTGAGTCCCATTAAGCTGTTCGAGTTTCGCTTCTACCTCAGATATGGTAATATCTACCTCCATATCCTCATTCCCATTTGTCATGCTCCCATTATCCCTAAGATCCTCTTTAGCCTTATTAAAGACTGAGGCAAAGTATGTCTTTAGATATTGGGCCATGCCTAGATTATCCTTGACCTCCACTCCATCCTCTGTGTTTAGCAGTCCCACTTCTTCTTTCTTTGTTTTCTTCTTATTTATATGGCTATAGAACCTTTTACTATTGGTTTTAATTCCCTTTGCAAGGTCCAACTCTACTTGACTTTTAGCCTGTCTCACTTTATCCCTACATGTTCCGAACTCAATAAGGTAGCTTTCCTTGCTGATCCCTCCCATCTTCCACTCCCTGTATGCTTTCTGCTTTTTCTTAATCACCTCTCCGAGATACTTGCTCATCCAGCTTGGACTACAACTCCTGCCTATGAATTTTTCCCCCTATCTTGGGATGCAGGCTTCCGATAGCTTCTGCAGCTTTGATTTAAAGTAATCCCAGGCCTCCTCTGCCTTTAGATCCATAAATTCTTCAGTCCAATCCACTTCCTTAACTAATTTCCTTAATTTTTGAAAGTCAGCCCTTTTGAAATCAAAAACCCTAGTTGCAGATTTATTTTTGTTTATCCTTCCATTCAGTTTGAACTGAATTAGCTCATGATCACTTGAACCAAGGTTGTCCCCTACAACCATTTCTTCTATGAGATCCTCAATACTCACCAAAACCAAATCTAAAATGGCATCCCCTCTTGTCGGTTCAGCAACTACTTGATGAAGGAATCCATCAGCTATCGCATCTAGGAAAATTGGAGCCCTATTATTATTACTAGCACTCGTCCTCCAGTCTATATCTGGGAACTTAAAGTCTCCCATGATCACGCAGTTTCCATTAGTATTTACTTCATTAAAAAGGCCTCTATCCATATCCAAATTAGATCCTGGCGGTCTATAGCACACCCCAAGCACTATCCCAGGGGAGGTTCTAGTAGATTTCTTCTCCAATGTAATTTTTGCCCAGACGGACTCTGTCTTATCCATTCCATCACTTCTTATTTCTTTACAGTCTACCTCATCATTGATATACAATGCTACTCCACCACCTTTACCTTTATTTCTGTCTTTCCTAAACAGCACATACCCTTCAATACCTGTAGTCCAGTCATGACTACTATTCCACCATGTTTCTGTTACCCCTATAATGTCTGGTTTCACTTCCTGCACCAGTAGTTCTAGTTCCTCCATTTTGTTACCTCGGCTCCTTGCATTGGTGTACAATCATCTTAATTTTTGCTGTTTGGCCTCGCTCACATTCTGTACCCTATTAGGCACGGTCATTCTACAGCCAGTATAACCTTAGACTGGTATCCACACTGCCCTTCCTCCTTATATCCATTCTCTTACCCACGGCTGTATCCTTTCTTACTTTGTTTTCTTCCCTCTCAATGTTAAAATCCAGCATGGAGATTACCTGGATATCTCCCAACCATCTCCCCCAAATTCCTAGTTTAAAGCTCTCTTACTCAGTTGTGCCAGCCTCCATCCTAGAAGTCTATTTCCTTCCCTGCTCAGATGAAGTCCATCCCGAGAGAACTGTCCTCTGTCCATGAATGCCTCCCAGTGGCCATACATCCCAAAGCCCTCCTTATAGCACCACTGCCTAAGCCATCTGTTGATAGTCATAATCTTGTCACACCTTTGTTGCCCTTCTCTAGGAACAGGCAGAATCCCACTAAAGATCCCCTGAGCCTCGATTTCCTTAAGCGTCTTCCCCAGCCTAGCATAGTCTCACTTAATACTTTCCAGCGAGAATCTAGCCATATCATTTGTTCCCACATGAAGGATAATTAGGGGATTCTTTCCTGCTCCCTTTAGGATCCTTTTCAACCTCAGATCTACATCCCGTATCTTAGCACCTGGAAGACAGCATACCCTTCTATCCTCTCGATCAGCTCTGGTTACAGGCCTGTCTGTTCTTCTCAGTAAAGAGTCCCCAATCACATAGACCTGCCTTTTCCTGGTGATGGTGCTATTCTCTAGTCTATCCCCTGTTACCTCTGGCTGCAAGTTCTTTCCATTCCTATTCTCCCTTGTAATCCTCTTCAACCCATCCTGTATCCTCCTGGGGCTCATATCAATGGTCATTTTACAATTGACTTCAGTGGGAGCAGGATTGGGCCCATAGCCTTTTCTCTTTCAACCTTTCTGCTTGCAAAATAATATTTCTGTTAAATAAGCACACTCAGTGTACCACGGAGTAGTAAATTAAGAAGGGAAATAGTCATCCCACAATTAATGTCACTTTAGCGTTAAAAAATGGAAATGGGGCGGGGTTGCTTTAATTATTCCTAACATATACAAGTTGTTCATGAGAAATTCATAGGCTGTAATACATTAAAAAATAACATGAAAATTTGTAAAAATCAAAAACCATGCACAGATCATTCAAATTAAGAGGGTTATACTTACCAGCTAGGTTACTCACTCCAGGCCAACTATACATATAAAATGATGGAGTCTAAATTAGCTGTTACCACTCAAGAAAGATCTTGGAGTCATGGATAGTTCTCTGAAAACATCCACTCAATGTGCAGCAGCAGTCAAAAAAGTTAACAGAATGTTGGAAATCATTAACAAAGGAATAGTACCAGATGGGTAGCCATGTTAGTCTGTATCCACAAAAATAACGAGGAGTCCGGTGGCACCTTAAAGACTAACAGATTTATTTGGGAACAAACTTTCATGGGTAAAAAACACACTTCTTCAGACGCATGGAGACTCTTCAGATCCATGCATCTGAAGAAGTGGGTTTTTTAACCACGAAAGCTTATGCCCAAATAAATCTGTCAGTCTTTAAGGTGCCATCGGACTCCTTTTTGTTTTTAAGAACGGGATAGATAAAAAGACAGAAAATATCACATTGCCTCTATATAAACCCATGGTATACCCACATCTTGAATGTAGTTGCCCCATCTCAAAATGCAGATGCAGTTGTCCCATTTCAAAAAAGATATATTGGAATTGGAAAAGGTTCAGAAAAGGGCAACAAAAATGATTAGGTGTATGGAACAACTTCCATATGAGGAAAGATTAAAAAGATTGGGACTTTTCAACTTGGAAAAGAGCTGAATGGGGGGGACATAATAGAGGTATATAAAAACATGACTGGTTTGGAGAAAGTAAATAAGGAAGTGTTATTAACTCCTTCTCATAACACAAGAACTAGGGGTCACCAAACAAAATTAATAGGCAGCAGGTTTAAAACAAACCAAAGGAAGTATTTCTTCACACAACACACAGTCAACCTGTGGAACTCCTTTCCATAGGATGTTGTGAAAGCCAAGACTAACAGGGTTCAAAAAAAGAACTAAATGCATTCTTGGAGGATAGGTTTTTCAGTGGCTGTTACCCAAGATGGGCTGGGATGATGTTCCTAGTCTCTATTTGCTAGAAGCTGGGAATGGGTGATGGGATGGATCACTTGATGATTACCTGTTCTGTTCATTCCCTCCGAATCACCTGGCATTGGCCAGTGTTGGAAGACAGGATACTGGGCTAGATGGACATTTGGTCTGCCCCAGCATGGTCATTCTTATGTTCAGGCCCGGATTCAGAAAAGCACTTAAGCATGTACTTAGATCATCCCAATTCAAAGTACTTAAACACATGCTTTCAGTTAAAGATATTACTAAGACCCAGTAACTAAGAGAAGTTTACCTAGAATAGAGTTGGCACAAAAACTGTTAAGGTTTTTGAACATACAATCAAGAGTCTCACAAATTTTGAATAAAAAGAAGTAAATCAAGATAATCAGGTACACAGCACCACAACAAAAAATATAGAGCATTTTCTCATTTTCTCCTGTTTTCTGATCCAATGTGATACTGAAGAGTGTCATTTTGCAGCTCCCTGAAAATACGTAGGGCCAGATTTTTAGAAGTATTTAGCCACTCAACTCCCTCACATTCCTATTCTTCAGGCTCTCCCATCCCCCAAGTTCACACCTTTCTAGCTCCAGCTTTTCCTATACTGCTCATATCCCATGGGAGTTAGGCACCTAAATACTTTTTTAAAATTGGTCTATACTGTGCTCTATTAGATCATAAACAATCAATGCAACACACACATGAAGATGTACACATGTCCAAAAAGAAGTTATATGAAGTAAACCAATATATTTATTAATGGATAGTCTCATTATTTAGTTTAGTAGGACAATAATTACCATATATATTAGAGTATTAGATATTGATAATTATTAATAGCCTTTGCCATGATTAAATGTCATGTTACTCAAATGTCATTTACTCAATATTACACACAAATCTAATTACTTACAGCATGTATTGCTTATGAAAATATTAGATGGTAAGACAAATCAGACCCAATTCTATAAAGTATTGAGGGCATCTTATAAGGTGCCGACTGTCTGACTGATTAATTTCAAGATAAGGACATTAACTGTTAATTAACAAAAAAGTTAAAATAGATTGATTATATGTCATGTTAAAGAATAGAATCATAGAATCATAGAATATCAGGGTTGGAAGGGACCCCAGAAGGTCATCTAGTCCAACCCCCTGCTCGAAGCAGGACCAATTCCCAGTTAAATCATCCCAGCCAGGGCTTTGTCAAGCCTGACCTTAAAAACCTCTAAGGAAGGAGATTCTACCACCTCCCTAGGTAACGCATTCCAGTGTTTCACCACCCTCTTAGTGAAAAAGTTTTTCCTAATATCCAATCTAAACCTCCCCCATTGCAACTTGAGACCATTACTCCTCGTTCTGTCATCTGCTACCATTGAGAACAGTCTAGAGCCATCCTCTTTGGAACCCCCTTTCAGGTAGTTGAAAGCAGCTATCAAATCCCCCCTCATTCTTCTCTTCTGCAGACTAAACAATCCCAGCTCCCTCAGCCTCTCCTCATAAGTCATGTGCTCTAGACCCCTAATCATTTTTGTTGCCCTTCGCTGGACTCTCTCCAATTTATCCACATCCTTCTTGTAGTGTGGGGCCCAAAACTGGACACAGTACTCCAGATGAGGCCTCACCAGTGTCGAATAGAGGGGAACGATCACATCCCTCGATCTGCTGGCTATGCCCCTACTTATACATCCCAAAATGCCATTGGCCTTCTTGGCAACAAGGGCACACTGTTGACTCATATCCAGCTTCTCGTCCACTGTCACCCCTAGGTCCTTTTCCGCAGAACTGCTGCCTAGCCATTCGGTCCCTAGTCTGTAGCGGTGCATTGGATTCTTCCATCCTAAGTGCAGGACCCTGCACTTATCCTTATTGAACCTCATCAGATTTCTTTTGGCCCAATCCTCCAATTTGTCTAGGTCCTTCTGTATCCTATCCCTCCCCTCCAGCGTATCTACCACTCCTCCCAGTTTAGTATCATCTGCAAATTTGCTGAGAGTGCAATCCACACCATCCTCCAGATCATTTATGAAGATATTGAACAAAACCGGCCCCAGGACCGACCCCTGGGGCACTCCACTTGACACCGGCTGCCAACTAGACATGGAGCCATTTATCACTACCCGTTGAGCCCGACAATCTAGCCAGCTTTCTACCCACCTTATAGTGCATTCATCCAGCCCATACTTCTTTAACTTGCTGACAAGAATACTGTGGGAGACCGTGTCAAAAGCTTTGCTAAAGTCAAGAAACAATACATCCACTGCTTTCCCTTCATCCACAGAACCAGTAATCTCATCATAAAAGGCGATTAGATTAGTCAGGCATGACCTTCCCTTGGTGAATCCATGCTGACTGTTCCTGATCACTTTCCTCTCATGTAAGTGCTTCAGGATTGATTCGTTGAGGACCTGCTCCATGATTTTTCCAGGGACTGAGGTGAGGCTGACCGGCCTGTAGTTCCCAGGATCCTCCTTCTTCCCTTTTTTAAAGATTGGCACTACATTAGCCTTTTTCCAGTCATCCGGGACTTCCCCCGTTCGCCACGAGTTTTCAAAGATAATGGCCAAGGGCTCTGCAATCACAGCCGCCAATTCCTTCAGCACTCTCGGATGTAACTCGTCCGGCCCCATGGACTTGTGCACGTCCAGCTTTTCTAAATAGTCCCTAACCACCTCTATCTCCACAGAGGGCTGGCCATCTCTTCCCCATTCTGTGATGCCCAGCGCAGCAGTCTGGGAGCTGACCTTGTTAGTGAAAACAGAGGCAAAAAAAGCATTGAGTACATTAGCTTTTTCCACATCCTCTGTCACTAGGTTGCCTCCCTCATTCAGTAAGGGGCCCACACTTTCCTTGGCTTTCTTCTTGTTGCCAACATACCTGAAGAAACCCTTCTTGTTACTCTTGACATCTCTTGCTAGCTGCAGCTCCAGGTGCGATTTGGCCCTCCTTATATCTTTCCTACATGCCCGAGCAATATTTTTATACTCTTCCCTGGTCATATGTCCAACCTTCCACTTCTTGTAAGCTTCTTTTTTATGTTTAAGATCCGCTAGGATTTCACCATTAAGCCAAGCTGGTCGCTTGCCATGTTTACTATTCTTTCGACTCATCGGGATGGTTTGTCCCTGTAACCTCAACAGGGATTCCTTGAAATATAGCCAGCTCTCCTGGACTCCCTTCCCCTTCATGATAGTCCCCCAGGGGATCCTACCCATCCGTTCCCTGAGGGAGTCGAAGTCTGCTTTCCTGAAGTCCAGGGTCCGTATCCTGCTGCTTACCTTTCTTCCCTGCGTCAGGATCCTGAACTCAACCAACTCATGGTCACTGCCTCCCAGATTCCCATCCACTTTTGCTTCCCCCACTAATTCTACCCGGTTTGTGAGCAGCAGGTCAAGAAAAGCGCCCCCCCTAGTTGGCTCCCCTAGCACTTGCGCCAGAAAATTGTCCCCTACGCTTTCCAAAAACTTCCTGGATTGTCTATGCACCGCTGTATTGCTCTCCCAGCAGATATCAGGAAAATTAAAGTCACCCATGAGAATCAGGGCATGCGATCTAGTAGCTTCCGTGAGTTGCCGGAAGAAAGCCTCATCCACCTCATCCCCCTGGTCCGGTGGTCTATAGCAGACTCCCACCACTACATCACTCTTGTTGCACACACTTCTAAACTTAATCCAGAGACACTCAGGTTTTTCCACAGTTTCGTACCGGAGCTCTGAGCAGTCATACTGAAACACTGAAATTCAATTAAGTTGTTCATTTATGGATATTAAATTTATTAAATTACATTTTAAAGACTGCCAGAAATTGAACTAGCTGTCAGATGTACAGGTGGAGTGATGGAAGTATATAATATGGTACTTCCATATAATCGATCCTGTGCACTTCTAACAAATTACATCAGTACCTAATATAACTTTATAAATTGGAGACTGACCATCCGGTTGTGCAACAAGATGTATCACAGTTTGTTACAATACATGGCTCCAGAAACTGGGTGTCACATGTATAATTGCTAGGGCTTAATTCATGAATATCCACCATGAACCTTCCAAGATGTGCAAGTCTGTGACAGGTTTTCATGCAATGTAAATAAGGTGGAAAAAAAGAAAGTGTTCCACATCAGGGTTACCTAAACCTGGCTCTACCAAAATGTCAAACCTTCCCCTGAACACCAGAAAGTTAAGGGCCTTCCATTGTGTCAAGCTTCCTTCCCCACTCTGAACTCTAGGGTACATATATGGGGACCTGCATGAAAACCTCCTAAGCTTACTTTTACCAGCGTAGGTTAAAACTTCCCCAAGGTAAAAACTATTTTACCCTTTGCCCTTGGAATTCCACTGCCACCACCAAACGTTTATCTGGGTTTATTTTTATTAGGAAAGTGTTGTTTGGAAACGTCTTTCCCCCAAAAATCCTCCCAACCCTTGCACCCCACTCCCTGGGGAAGGTTTGGTTAAAATCCTCACCAATTTGCATAGGTGACCACAGACCCAAACCCTTGGATCTTAAGAACAATGAAAAAGCATTCAGTTTCTGAAAAGAAGGATTTTAATAGAAGTAAAAAGTAAAAAAGAATCACCTCTGTAAAATCAGGATGGTAAATACCTTACAGGGTAATTAGATTCAAAACATAGAGAATCCCTCTAGGCAAAACCTTACGTTACAAAAAGACACACAGACAGGAATATCCATTCTATTCAGCACAGCTTAATTTCTCAGCCACTTAAAGAAATCATAATCTAATGCATATCTAGCTAGATTACTTACTAAATTCTAAGACTCCATTCCTGTTCTGTCTCCGACAAAAGCATCACACAGACAGACACAGACCCTTTGTTTTTCTCCCTCCTCCCAGCTTTTGAAAGTATCTGGTCTCCTCATTGGTCATTTTGGTCAGGTGCCAGTGAGGTTATCCTAGCTTCTTAACCCTTTACAGGTGAAAGGATTTTTCCTCCGGCCAGGAGGGATTTTAAAGGTGTTTACCCTTCCCTTTATATTTATGACACATTGGTTCCCCCTTTTATATGATTTCCCTCCCATGCCCAGCAATTACTCCCTTCTCCTGAGCTACATGCACCAAATTCACTTCAGTTTTCTCCTCTCTCAAGCTCACTCATCCCCAGAGTTTCCATTCTCTCTGGCTGCAGCTACTCCAGTTTCCCCTCTCCGGATCATCTAATTTAGGAGAGCAAAATATTCTCCCCTCTAAGCCGTTCTGCACAATTTTATTTCCTCTGCCATTTCAGTTTCAAAAACTTCAATCCTTCCTGTGATACAGTACTGGATTTTGCGACAAAATTTCTCTCTTATATGTTGGGTCCACTCCAGGATAAGGCACTATCAGCCTTTCAATTTGGCAATTTTAAAACATCCTGTGTCTCACTACATTTTTTTATACATCATGCTCCAAATTCCCCTCTCAGTGAGCACTGCCAACCTCTTGATTACAGTGCTGTCATTCTGGGTGCCACACTTTAGGAAAGATGTGGACAAATTGGAGAGAGTCCAGAGGAGAGCAATTTAAATGATAAAAGTTTTAGAAAACCTGACCTAGGACAAATGGTTAAAAAAAAACTGGGCATATTTAGTCTTGAGAAAAGATGACTGAGGGGGGGACCTGATAGCAGATATGTTTAGGGCTGTTACAAAGAGGAGGGTGATCAGTTGTTCTCCATGTCCACAGAAGGTAGGACAAGTAGTAACGGGCTTACTCTGCAGCAAGAGAGATTTAGGTTTGATATTAGGAAAACTTTAACTGTAAGGGTAAGCTCTGGAATAGGCTTCCAAGGGAGGTTATGGAATCCCCATCAATGGAGGCTTTTAACAACAGGCTGGACAAATATCTGTCAGGGACAATTTAGGTTTAGTTGGTCCTGCCTTGCAGCAGGGGATTAGACTTGAGGCTGTCTTGAGGTCCCTTCCAGCCCTACATTTCTATGATTCTATGGCATTGCATGAGTGTGACTGAGAAGAGACTTTAGCTCATGGTATTAATGTGTCTTAATTGCTGTGCTTATGCACAAGGGATATAAATCAGAGCTGGTTGGAAAAACTTCAGTGAAGCCATATTCCCTCAGAATATGCAGTTCCATTAAAATCAGAACGCTACATGTAATCGGGTCATTTCACAGGAATTTTGTTTTGGAAGAAAAAAAATCACAAAAAGGGTCCCAATAAAGTTGAAATGTCCTGTTGCAACTTTTTCAGGGGTAAATGTTTTGAAGTGACTTGTTTAGAATTGGTTAAAGTTTTAGATTATATATCATACCAATCAATATTTTGTGTGTCTCTCTCTCTTCCCCACTCCTCTCCATCAAAAGTCTAGTTGACAGTAACCCTGAATGTAGCATATCACCCAACCACATCAACTGTGTTTAATGACCCCCCAAATCAAAATTTAACTGTACTTTAACTAAAATGCCCTGAATTGTCAGAACACAATGAGGCCTGGCCCATTCAGTCAACTCTCTTTTCTCTCCAAGAGATGCTAGTAGACAGCTCCCTCCTCTCTCAGGCTTCAGGACACAGGGCTTACATCACAGTACCCACTCAGGATGCAGGAGACTAGGGTTCTATTCCTCCTGTGCCTGATGAGAAAGAGGTATTTGAACTTGGGTCTCCCACATTTCAAGTAGATGCTCTAACCAGTGGGCTAAAAGTTATAACATGCCCCAGTTCAACATCAATCCATCCGTCATCTGAGGAGGTGGCATGTAAAGAAGGATTTTAAAACAACCTTCTATTCTTCTGGCATTTCCTGCAAAAATCTTGCTTAATTTCAAGAGGGGGTTCACAACAGAGATTCCCAAGCAAAAAGTAGATGCTTAAATCCTGTTTGGGGGCCAGGACTTAAGCCACACACTCCCTCTCCTTGGCATTTCCTACAGGCTATCTTAGGCAGCTCCCCACTCAGAATACTGGATTTCTTAGGCACCTAATTCTCCCCGTGCATTGTATAGGGAGCCTGGGCACCTAACAGCATTTCAACACTTACGACCCTTTGTGACTCTAGCCCATGGTGCTTTCTTATCAAGGAAATCTGCTTCCCAAGCTGAACTCGGAAATGTTCCACAATAATTAATATGGATTACAATTTATGTAACTGTTAAATACAATGATATTTTAGATGCATGAGGTTTTCCCCCCAGAAATTGCTGCATAACAGGTAAGAAAATTCTTCAAGTAATACACAGTTAAAGTAAATAATTCCATCCAGGTTTGGAAAGTAAACTGATCATTTATTCAGTAAATGATTCAACTGAATCCTCCCCCACCCCACCCCCACATACTAATTAGCACTATGAACACACACATTCAGCAGAATGTAATAATTTTAAGAAGTTACAGATTTTGTAGAAATCTAATATATAGAAAGAGATGCTTGTAACAGGTCACACATTGCCAAGTGAAACAATTAAATTTCCACATTCTCTTTTGATTAGAATGACATTGTCAATGTCATTTATTGTGACCCACCGTATATAGGTGAAAAGAATCCCTACTTTGACGATCTGGTGATCTTTGCAGAAAGAGTGAGTAATTAAAAAAGAGACCCCCCCACAGCCATTCAAGTTTCCTTTCATATGTATTAAGAGCAGCAATGGTTCTATTCTGAATGTAAAAGTGGGACTGTACGACTACATTTATTGACTCAATGATTTCTAGATTCTGTGACCAAAATACAACTAAGAAGATGTAGAGCTGGTTGTTAAAGGAAACAAACTCAGCTGACTATCTAAGAGTCAAGCTGATGACACACAAAAAGGAAAGAAGTCAGCAATACAAATTCTGATCACCTGATCATCAAAATTATTAATACATAGCTAAAAAAGTATTCAGTTCACCCAGAGCCATGGTAGTTCAGCAAGGCAAATGCAGATCTGTGTTCTAAATCCTGTTGCAAGTCTATGGAATAAGAAGGCACAGCTTTGCCACTAAGTTTCTAATATAAGTCCATGATCAAACACACCCTAGTACATGAATCAATACACTATCTTAGATGGTGTCATGTAAAGATTTATTTTATCAATAATAAATAAATGTGTTAACATTTTTGGCTACAATCTTGATATATAGAATTGATGTCCTCAGGAGCTTTTCATTTTTCCAACCTGGCAGCCTCACACAAAATGTGGCTGGCTCAGAAAGATAAAGTTCAGTTCTACACTGAAGCACCACTAAGTACGAGTGGTATCTGGTTAGACCCACTTCCTGTGTAAATTCAGGGATGTATGTTTTTATTAGGAAAAAAAAAAGCCCACCACATTTTTTTTTAAACACAGTGGCCCAAAATTACTTTTCACACTCAGTGCCCTATAAACAAACAATACTGCTGTTGTGATATGACCTTTTTATTTTTTTTATTTTTAATATTTAAATGGTATGGCACTGCGTGTGCGCAGAATTCATGTTCCCCACAGATTTCTTTGCTTCCCTGCAGAAAAATGACCTTCTGACAGGGAAACCAAGGGAAGCTGCAAGAGCAGTTACGCACCACTCCCTAGCTGTGCAGGTACATCATTTCAGGCACTCAGAGCAGCCGGCAGAGAGGTAAATCACCGCAGGGCTGGGGACACCCCAGCCAGTGGCTCCTGCCCTGAGCTGAGATCAGCTACTAGTCCCGGCTGAGCTGGAGGTAGGGGAGGATGAGATTTCCTCTTCCCCTTCAAGGAGTGGCTAGGGCTATATTGGACCCTCCCCCAGCTGCAGGAAGCCCAGCATCCTCCTCTGCTTCCTGCCCCCATCGCTCCTCAGCTGTGGGGGGAGGGGTCACTGTACAAGGAGCTGCTCCCCCATCCTCCCACCCCCATGCATCTGGACCTCCCATACCCAGATAACCCTGCCAAGCCTCACACCGTACACCCAGAACCCTTCTAGCCCTCCAAACTCAAACCCCACCCCACTGAATCTCAACCCCTGAATCTGTAGGCCCCCTGTACCCAGCCCCCCTGCCTCTGACCCCCCACCCCTGCACCCAGACCACCCCTTCACTGAGCTCCCTGCACTCAAACTCCCACGCTGAGGAACCCCACCCCCTGAGCCCCCAAATCCATACCCCCATGCCACTGACCCACAGCTAGCTGAACCAAGACCCCCCACCCCACCAAGCCCCACTCCCCCAGCACACAGACCCCCTGCTGTGACCCCCACGCCCAGGCGCCTCCACTGAGCCCCAACCACTTTCATCTGGAAGCCCCTGTAGAGTCCCATTGCCCCTGCAACTGGAACCCCCCCAACGAGCTTCTGTGCATCCAGATCCCCCCATTCCTAGACCCCCCCACTGAGCTGCCTGCATCCAGATTGTCCCACACAGAATTCTCTCACCCCACACCTAGATCCCCCCACACTCAGCCCCTCCACACTTGGATCCTGCCTGGTTGAGCCAGCCTGCCTGCCCCACACCTGGTGCACCTGATGCAGAGGGGCAGGCCTCCAGGGTGTTTCTGGGGTAGGCCCAGGCCTTGTGCTATGTCAGGGTCGGGTGCGGCCTCACCACTGAGTCTGCGTCCCAGGGGTGCGGGGTGGGGAGGCTGCAGGGTTATCTCCCACCTTCGTACAACTAGTGGCCTGTGCTGCCCACTCCCATGCTGGAGCCTCTGCATTTATTTAATGACAAATACAGCTTGCAGAATTTTAAAATATTGTGTGCAGAATTTTTAATTTTTTGGCACAGAATGCCCTCCAGAGTAATTATTTAACTCTATTTCTACTACGCATAAATAATAAAATAGTGTTACTAGGAGCCTGAAGTTGCATACTAATAAACAAGCAATAACTGAAGGTGAAAGCATCCTTCACTCTTCAGAGTAGCAGCTGTGTTAGTCTGTATTTGCAAAAAGAAAAGGTGCCACAAGTACTCCATTTCTTTCTTCACTCTTCAGTTCCATTAAAATGTTTAAACTAAATACTGCAATGTTAAGACACTAGAATTCAAAGGCAAGTGTACTGCAGGCACTGACATTACGTCACACCATCAACAAGTATTAAAAGTGAAGCATTACTTTTTTCTTCTATTAAAGCACGTTGAAAGCCGAAAGCCCATTGAAAGAGACTGCAGACCACACACACTGCAGAAGTCACAACTGATATTATATTCCAGCAGGATAGATACCTCCAGAACCATACTATGAATGGCAACTGTAATAGAGAAGAAATATACTTTTCAACTACTGCTGTACATTTGAAAGATAGTAGATTCAGCCTCATGCTATTTCTAGAACATTTATTACTAGGTATTCTATATACAAGTGTTTTCTCAAAACCTAAAAAGAGGGAAGCAGAACTGAAGATACAAACTTCAACTACACAGTGAAGAAATAGCTTGAATTTCATACAGAAAAAAAATTGGTAGAAAGAGCAAAGTTTAAGAATCAAGATCTGTAGGATACTACACAGAATGCTGGATAGCCATTAGAGCCCCTTCTAGACAAGCAAGTTTAGAAGTATTCCCATAGCCAGTTAAAATGACGGATAACTCAACATGTTACAATACGCCTGTTTACTGATTAATCCCCATGAAAGACAACCAAATGTGGACAATATTGTGCCTAGTCCCCTTCAAACAAAAACAGAATAATCTGTCCTTTGAGTCAAAGATAACCTGAACTTGCATTGGGAAATGGACCCGTTTTCTACTTTTGGAAAGCAGTACGTAGAATTGACCATTTAAAGGCCCAAGTGGTCCTCAGCCTGTTCCTGGGACATTCTTGCCCCATATATCTTATGGGAAGGGTGGAATGATCATGACCCTGATTCCTGCTTGTAACCTCCACGATGAGAATATATATCAAACTCCACCTCAAGAGATAAGCATTCTGCAAAGGCAGTTCCACACTCAGCAAGGAAAATACGAGCTGAAAACACAAAATTAAAAACAAAAACTTTGCCATGGCAACAAACTTTGATGTGAAAGCGGAGCTGCTGATTTCAAGTGCCCATTTCTTCACATGTGATAGTGAAGAGTTGTTGATTGGAGGGTTTACGTTTAGAAGTTCACAACTGTCACATCCCCAAATACCTTTTTCAGTTCCCCTGCAACATCTTCATTCATTCCTTTAGCAAGTTTTACAGCAATGTGTCAAATAGCTTTAGGTGCAATAGTCTGGATTCTAGTCACAAGGCTGCAGTATTTTTCCTCAGATTCAGGCCAGTAGAGCAATACCGGTCCAACCTAGCTCCGAAAACTGATTATTAGAAACCTTCAAAGATTTTTTCCCCCTGCAGCACATCCCATCAGTGGACAGCAATTCCTCACATATGGATCCTTCGTACTCATATTGGGCAAGTGTTAGAATTTGTTCAGAAAGAAATGTATCTGTAGTTTCCTCCAGTCGTGCTTAGAAGCACTGGCAGTCCTGAACAGCTGTTCTCAAGTATCTTTAGCCATGTCATAAATTTGTCAGTTGATCAAGTCACTGGAGAAGGGAATTGCTTTGACTTGACTGGTGGCAGCATATCCCACTAACGAAGTTGTGCCCTACATCTCAAATGAAAGTTTCAGCAATTTTGATTGCTTTGGCAGCTTTTGCTATCTACAGGTATAACAAGTATAATGCTCAGAGGGCTTTCATGTCCACAGCATTGTCATTAATATCACTGTCTTCTGACTTTTTAAACCCACATAGCTCTCACTTGACGACTTCACTGGGTTTCTTTCATTAAGTTGACAGCTGTTATCCAAATGGCTCAATGCTGCCTTCTTTTACTGGGAACATGCATGTCCCAGAGTCCTTTGCCACTGGTGTAACACTTTTGAAGGATCATGGTAACTGACAAGCTTTCTAGTGCATATTTTTGTCCAAGTCTGCCAGGAAGGAACAGCTGGCTGTAAGTGGCAGGTGCTTGGAAAAGGGAAGATATGAAGGGTGGTCTGGACTTACTTGCTGCTGGACTCCATGGAAGAGTGCAGGGAACAAGGCCTGTAATCCAATTGATTTCCCCTTGAGTGGACAGCAAGTGGCAACAGCAGGCAAGGTCCAGAAAGGAGGGGACACAAAGCAACATTGGGCAACTAGCTACAGAAAAATGGCAAATTCAATGGGAAAAATGCTCTGTTCCATTGCACCATGAAAAAATGCCAGACTCTTTGACCAAAGAATCACAGAGTCCATGAGACCCTTATTGAAACAAATAGTGCAATTCACCCCTCTTTCTGCTATTGTGTCAGGCTATCTGCAGATTCAGGCAGGCATCACCACATCAGTTTGCATCTTTAGAAGTTCTCTGCAAACACAATGGCTGGAAAAAAAAAAGGAGAAAGGAAAGATGGTTGCAACCCCTCTGAAACCTGTTCATGACCTCACAGGGGGCCAAGAACCTCAGTTGTTTCTGTGTGTCCTCTGAATAAACTCCAAGCATGGCAGTTGAAAAATAGCATAGATTTCATCAAGAGAAACACATCATTTTTAAAAGCCTTCATTAAAATCCTTTGAATTCTTAAAAGCTTTTATCAGCCTTGAAATTGAAAATTCCTGCAATCCTGTCTAACTTTTTTGAGCCTTTATTGCCGAGTTGTGACACAGCTTCTTTAGTCCAAGTCATTTTTCCAAGTCATCTTGCTTAATGTGCCTATTAGCCCAATGTGGATTTCAAAGTCACATATTGAGTGGAGAGCATGGTTAATCTCTGGTAAACATACAGAAAGATGTCCTTCTACTGTCCGTCTCTCCAGGCTCAGGGAATGCCTTACATCTGTCTGGTGTTCACTGCCTATATAGAGCAGCTCTTCCATATGGTCCTATGATTCACACTATCAGATAAGGGAGCTAGGAAAAAAGGAGCCATGCAGTCTCATTTTTCCCCTCTGAGAGTCCTGGCAATGGAGTTCTTTCCTGTTCTGTATATCTGACTGGAAAAACTCTCTCAAAGCCAATCCTTCTGCAGCGCTTCTACGTTGCCCATCCTGAAGGGAGCAGAGAGATAAGCAATGACTTCTGCGCCCCACCTCCCCACCACCAGGGCTCCCATCTCCCATGGACTTGATGCAGAAAATCCAGCCCTGCTTCTTGATAATCAGCGTTTATGAGCTCCCTTTCCTCCGAGTTACTTTAACCACTGCATAAATCCTTCTGAAACCTACCTATGTAGACAACTTAACTACTGCAATGGGAGTTGTGGAGGCTTAACACCTCTCAGGGCAGAAGTGTTCAATAAATATTTCTGTTCTGTATCTAGGGCCGGGGGGAACAGATGCTATAGTTCTATCATATGATTATAACAACACTTCTTCTGTTCCACTAGTATCTCTGGAGGCTGTTAAATAGCAGCTACTTAAGTTAGACATTTTTAAATCAGCAGGTCCAGATAACTTGCATCCCAAGAGTTTTTTAAAAAGCTGGCTGAGGAGCGCACTGGACCATTAATGTTGATTTTCTAAACATTTTGGAGTACTGGGGAAGTTCCGGAAGACTGGAAGAAAACTAATGTTGTGCCAACATATAAAGAGGGTAAACAGGATGGCCTGAGTAATTATAGGCCTGTCAGCCTAACTTCGATCCCGGGCAAGACAAAGGAGTGGCTTATATGGGACTCAAACAATTAAAGGAGGAGAATATATGTAATGCCAATTAACATGGGTTTATGGAAAACAGATCCTGTCAAACTAACTTGATGCTTTTTATTTATGAGATTACAGGTTTGGTTGTATTGATACAGTAAACAGACTTCTCTAAGGAGTCTGTTTTGGTATGGCACAATATTTTGATTTAAAAAAAATAGAATGATATAAAATTAGCATGGCACACATTAAATGGATTAAAGGCTGGCTACCTGTTAGGTCTCAAAATGCAAGTGTCGACAGAGAAATCATTATGAAGCAGATGAGTTTCTAGTTGGGTCCCACAGGGATCAGATAAACAAATAATATGTCTTTTAATATGACTAAATTGTAAATGTGTGTGTGTGTGTGTGTATAAATAAACAAACAAATAACGTAGGGTGATACTTACAGGACGGGGGACTCTATCCGGGGAAGCAATGACTCTAAAAAGCACTTGAGTGTCATGGTGGATACTCAGCTTAACAAAACTCCTAGTGCGCTGGTATGGCCAAAAGGGCTAAGCAGGAGAATCTCCAGGAGGAGCAGAGAGGCTATTTTACTTAAGTATTTGGCACTGGTTTAACTGCTACTGGAATGCTGCATCCAGTTCTGGTGTCCACAGCTCACAAAGGATGTTGATAAATCGGAAAGGGTTCAGAGAAGAGCTACAAAAATGAATAAGCGATAAGAAAATATTCCTTATAGTGATTGAGCTCCCTGAGTCTTTTTAGCTTTAAACAAGAGAAGGTTAAGGGGTGACTTGATAACAGCCTTTATGCACCTACACAGGGGACAAAAAACATAATAATGAGCTCTTCAATCTAGCAGAGAAAGGTATAACACAATTCAGTGCCTGGAAATTGAAGCTATACAAATTCAGACTGGAAATAAGGCATGCATTTTCAACAGTGAGTACAATTAACCATTGGAACAATTCACTAAGAGTTATGGTGGACACTCTCTCACTGAGATTTTTTTAAAATCAGGATTGGATATTTTTGTAAAAGATATGCTCTAGGAATTATTTTGGGGAAGTTCTGTGGACTGTGTTATACAGAAGAACAGACCAGATGATCAAAATGGTTCTTCCTGGCCTTTGAATCTATGAATCAATATACTCCTTGACAAATGCCCCAAATCCCTTCCAGTTTTCTTTTCCCAGTCTTGGCAAGACACCCAATACCATCTTAGCTTCCAACTGCCCTCAGAAGTGCCCCAAGACTCTTTCTTCCCCCACAGATATCCACTCTCACCTGACCTGCCTCCCAAAAACGGGGCAGGTACCCACAGCTGGAAGGCAGTCAGGTGTGGAACACATATGCAGGAGATCAGCTAGGGTTTCTAGCAGAAGTGTCACAATCTGCCTTGCTTCTCAGTTCCTGGAAACCTTCTCAAGGGCCCAATACACTTATCTCCCAAGCCCTTAAGCATTCTGGGGTTGATGTTGCAACACCACATAAAGCTCATATTATTGCACTTGATGTCATACCAATTTATACAGGAATTTGAGGCAGCAGGCAGGCAGACAAGAAGCAATTTATGCTTTGGAATGCACATATATACTTGCTCTCTCTTGGTTGTCTTCTCTTCCAGCAGGGGAATTATTATTAACATGATGTAACCTAAAAATTATTTTCTATTCACTTTAAGTGAGACCTTTTGTGCTCATATTCCAAATTATATTCAATAAAGCACAGAAGTACAACACTGATGAAAGACTCCTCACTTTAGAAATCATTCAAGTGTATAGTTTGCAAGCTGTAGCAAGTTTTGTGATGCTATTAAAGCTATTAAAACAAACAGTGCAGTGTTTGGCACCAAAAACCTTTTGAAACATATCCAGCAGGAAATAGTTAGGCCAGGTTAAATTAACCCAAGAGAAGACTCTTGTAAGTGCTTAAATTCCATCTAAACAGTAAGCTTTCTGTTAAATTTAAGTATGAAGTGGTTTTGAAAGTTACAGTAACTGCATTAGTAAACAAAAAGAAAGTCAAGGTTTAACGGAATAGTTGGAGATGCTATGATAAGTTAGAGACCATGAGCCATCTACCAGATCCAAGTGAAACCTCTTCATAAAAAGTTTATTTTAACAGACACAGAAGAAATAAGGATGAAAGCAGATCACCATAAGTGATCACATAAGTGGCCTAACTATTGGAGTTTTGAGCGTCATGTCCCATGAAATCAATGGGAGCTGCTGGGTGCTCAGTATTTTTGAAAGTCTTATTTAAGACTCCAACTTTAGACATTAGTCCTGTGAGCACTTGGTGAGTAAGCCTTCCTTAGAGACATGAAAATCCTATTTAAAAGTAAGATCCAGTTCTGCTGTGAAGATTTAATAACTAAAAATGGCACCTGCTTAGATATTTTATTCCTGTGCAAACAGAAATGCTTAATTTCTAACGATATAGCCATTTAATCCTGTAAACCTCCACCAAAAATAATGGGGCTGTGCAGTTGTCACTCAGGGTACAATGGATCACACATCGTACTCTGACCTGCAAAACCTTTACTACTGGTGATAGCGTGCAAGAAAGAACCCACAAGGGTTATCACAGCTCAGGCTGAGTTTGTGGAGATGACTGTAACAAAAACAAAAACAAAAAACAAAAGCAGCGCAATGTTTTCATCCTTGTCTTTTTCTTCTTAGCCATTTTAATTTATTTTAAACTGTGCACTGAGCAGATTTGTTGCATAATTTAAGCAGACTTGTTGGAGAGACAAACAAACATAGCACCCCAAAACACCATTTTAACAGAGTAGCGTTCTACCTCAAGGCAGTGGTTTTCAAACTGTGGGGTATGCCACCCTAGGGGGGCACAGAGGAACGTTCGGGGGGAACGGGGGGTGGGACATGGCTGGACCGGGGCGGGGAGGGAGACCAGCTCTGTCTCAACCCCATTCAGACCCCAGTCCTGCTCCGCCTCCAGCCCCAGCTTCAACTTCACTCCCTCTCCGCCCCCAGCCCAGCTCCAACCCCAGCCGCACCTCATCCCCCCATCCGCAGTTTTGCCCCCCAGTCCACTTTTAGCCCAAGCCACGCTGCTGAGGAAGCCTTGGCTGTGCAGTAATGGAGTGGGCGGCATGGACAGATTCCATTCATGGTAAGGTGGCGCAACTGAAAAAGTTTGAGCCTTTAGGTGTGAGATGCTGCAGCACTGAAAATTCCCAAGAAGTTCATTTGATTGTCTAGAAGTTTTGTTCTGGAAAATTCTTTAAGCCTCAACCCTAGCATTGTGAATGCATGCTGCATTTGCTAGTACCTGTACCTTTAATCTAATTTTAGGACGGTGTGACAACCTTATTTCTTATGCACTCTCCAGTTTTTTGTGTACGCATGCACACGTGCCATTTTCTGTGTTCTGCCAGTGCGGCTAGTTTCTTCCATAGAGCTACACAGGGGCTTTCTGAAACAACTGCTACATCACATTTTTTGGCCCAGTCTTGACAACCAGGCACATACCTCCTGTCCGTTACTATGCCTCAATATTTTAACCCTGAAGTGAGAGCTGATCTAAATAGTTATTAGGTACTTACATACTATACAGGCTCATGTGTTTAGACGCAGTTTACCTATGCCAGAAATAACAATCAGAATCCTTATTTCGTTTCTCTACCATATATCCTACCTGGATTTTGTACTGATCTCTCTGGCAACAAAAGCCATGGAGGAAGGAGGGAAGGTTTTTTGTTTGTTTTTTTTCCATGGGGCAGCTTTAAGGGTTTGTTCACTCACAGAGACCAGTGCTTCTGGAGACTTGTGCATACTTTCTATCCTTAGTGCAGGTTACTGTTTTGGGCACTACCAGATCAGATTAAAAGATCTGGGAAAGAGGCTAATGTAGCTTCATTTCATTTTGGGCAGTGAGAAAGCAGGTAAGAGTGGCAATTTCATGCATTCTGTGATACTCTTATGTCAAGTTGTTCATCTTACCTATAATCAGCCTTTTTGTTTCTTTTTAAAGTGAACATGAAGCTCGTTGTTATTTTTTTCAATCACTATGAAGCTGGACCTCAGAACCCATTAAAGTCTCAGGACTAAAGAGGAATGGAATAATACAACATTACAAACTTTGCTCACATTAAATGGATTTACAGTCACTATAAAATAAAACAATATAGAGACAGGAAATACAAACAAATTTAGATCGAGGAATATTTTAACAGAGGGAGAGGGGTTGGGAGAAGGGGAGCTATGTTTAAGTGAAGGAAGTCACAGATTCCTCACATGAAAAGTTTCAGTGCAAGGGAATTCTCACAGAATACATATTCACTTTGTAAAGTTCCTCACTTTTGAGCAACCTTGTCTTGTCTTACGAGCACCTCCTAGGAAATCCCTGCCCACGTAGCAGTTCCAGCGTGGCCTCATTTACCCAGCAGAACCCCTACTACAGGGCATTTCAGCTATTCACCAGAGGAAAAAGTAGTCTGAGAGACCAAGAAAAACCAGACAGCAAAAATTAAGAGAAAATCATGAAATATAAATCTGGAGAGAGCAACATGGGGAAGGCGGGTGTGGAGACAGAGAGATGCCCTGAGTTATAAAGTAATTGCCTGATTTAAAAGAAAAAAAAACTAATGCACTTCTCTCAAATTCTCCTCATTAGTACAGACTGAGCAGTTAGAATTACACTTTACATTTCAAAAGGTAGCAATGCAGAGCTAAAACCGAAGACAGGTTATGGGGAACTTGAATTTAACACAAATCTGTTTAGAGTAAGGATATGTCAATTCCTTGACCCCGAGTTGATTCAAACAGATATCCATAAGTCTCTAAATAATTGTTACATACAATGACCTGCAACACATGACGACAGCCATTTTAAGTGTGGGCTGGCCCCATTTTCCTTCCTTCTTGTTTCCCAGCCTAGTTCACACACACTCCCATCACCAACGTTCATTCCCACCCACCATGTAAAGACACTCAGACATGAAGCAAGGATCCAGCAGTAAGAAGGATATAAACACTTTGCAATGCATCCCATAAAATATGATCAAAACCCTAACTTCACTCATTTCAATTCAAGTCCTCCTGTGCTCCCTGCTGTTCTGGTAAGTTGAGGGAAGTTTGGGCCCTGCTGAGGAATGGACAGCCTCCTTACATATCTCTCCAAGTTCTCAGATGGAATCAACCATTGTCATCTCCAAGCACCTCTGCATGACTCATCCCTTTCCACTGACCCTGCAGAAACCGCCCTGCAAGGTTTCAGTTAGGTTTAATCTGCGTGCTTCGAGAAGCAACAAAGTGGAAGAGCCAGCATCTCTCTGTATTTCACCTCCAAAGCCCCTGGGCCACATACCTTTACTATAGATTAAGGCTACCTCTACATTGGGATGCACTTCAGACTAAGGGGTGTGAATTGCAGCACATACCAAAGTGCTGCATTGTAACTGCCCTGTGTGGATGCTGCTGGCATGAACTAAAAGGAACCTAGTTTGTATTAACATATTCCTATTCAAGCAGATCTATGTTAACACAAAGTAGGTACCTTTTAGTTCACACCAGCAGCATCCACACAGGGCAGTTATAGTGCAATGCTGTGTTGCGTGCTGAAATTCACACCCCTGTAGTCTGAACTGCAGTGCACTTTAGACCAGCCCAGAGTCTTCAGTAAGTTACTCCCTTCCCTCTTTCCTCTGTAGAATCTATCATGCTCCCGGGGCAGCTATCAGTGGCAGGAGCCACTGGAAACATGCTCTGCAGCCAGTGTTTATAACAAAGCAGGAAAATCAACAGCAGGGCAATGGCAGGCCCTCTCACATAACTGTCTCAAGATTCATGGTGATCTACAGAACCTCTGGCCTCTTCCAGAGGTGTGTATGGAACACACACTCTGCTCCCCCAACAGAATGTCATGGAAACTCCTTGAGTTAAGGACAGTTTCTCTTCACCGATGCAGATTATTCCTGCATGAGGGTGAATGGGATTTTTTTTTAAAAGCAGTATTCATGAATAAATGGAAATATGAACTTACTGCTCCTCAGGTGATTGAGCCATCTGCATTTCCTCTGCTTCTTCTATCAGAAAGAAAAAATGATTAAGCTAATTAGGTACAGAATTGAAAGTCTTTCCAAATACTTTCTGAAAGTCTGATCCCAGCCTTGGAAACACTTATGCACATGAATGGTTTTATGTATAAGAATAAGCCATTGAAGGGATCTAAATGAAAATAATATATTAACTCATAATGGAATGATGCATCAGAGCCTAGTTCAGTCATTCTTACCATTATTATCCTTATGTCACACACATAGGCACGCCCTTCCCCCGAGTAAGGAGACCACATCAGTGAAAAGAGGTTGCTATACACAGTGGTTCTCAAACTTTTGTACTGGTGACCCCTTTCACATAGCAAGCCTCTGAGTGCAACCTCCATAATAAATTAAAAACATTTTTAATATATTTAACACCATTATAAATGCGGGAGGCAAAGTAGGGTCTGGGGTGGAGGCTGACAGCTCGCGACCCCCCATGTAATAACATTGCAACCCCCTTAGGGTTCCCAACCTCTAGTTTGAGAACCCCTGCTCTACAGTATTGACTCAGTATGAACAGAATTAGGCCCTCGGTTATTTTTCATAATCCTGAATTGCAAGACCTCCTTTTGTTAACTAAGCCAAGTTATTCTTAACACGGTGTACTTTTTAGTCCAAAGTCTCAACATAGACACAACCTGTGCTTTAAGATTGAGCACTAACACTACCTGCGTCATAGGTTGAATCACTCTTCATTCGCACAAGCCTGAGTTTTGAGGGGCATCATAAAGCACATAAACAAGGAGGTAGAAATTGAAAAGTGCTTTGGGAACCTTGGGCCAGATTTGTCAGATGTGCAGAGAATCTCCAACTCAAATCGAAGACAATGCAAGCTGTAGCCCCTGAACAAGATATCAGCATCGCCAACTCTGCCAATTATATCGCAAGTCTTGTAATATGAGAGGTTCATCATAAAGCCCTACAGCCACATGAATACCACAGAATCTTAGCTTTCCTTTTAAAGAACATGCATGTTTCTGTCCTTCATGTTTGTGGAGAAAAGCTTGGAAACACAAACCATAAGAGATCAAAAGTTAAGAAAAATTTCAAGTGTATTATTTAAAAAAAATCTCATGATTTGGGGGATGGGGGGGCTTGATTCATGATTTGAGCATTTGGAGATGGCAATATTGTCATGTTTCCTGAAGTTTGAAGGTTTAGAATATTAATTTTAGTGTAGCATATACACTGTACACAAAGGCTCATTTAAATAAAACATTTCAGTTCTGAAATTAACCAGTAAGATCTAGAACAATACTATGGCAAGGCCAGAATCAGAGTAAGTAGTAAACAAGCTTACTGAAAATTCATGTTTATGTAAACAACAAGGTCAGACGTTTGTTGTATTTCCCAGCTTCTAATTTAACCAAAATATTAGCAGAGTCTCTGAATATCTCTCTTCATGCAATCTACAAACAACAGACTTCAAGCACAAAACAGAAGAATAAAAACCAAGTAGGATGGGGTAATTCATCAGAGTTCCCATTTTTGCAATCAGTATTAAACATGCTCATTCTCTGCTGTCCACCCCTCTTTACAGTGCTTAGCCTAACAAGGCTGAACTGCACCTAATTAACTCCCAGCTAGGAACGCCTCCTGGGGAATGAACCCACCACTCAAACTACTGTCTGGCTTAGCAGTATTTCTTCCTATGGCACTACAAACAGTGAGATGCAAACAGAGCTTGGGGTTTTCTCCAGGGGGCAACAAAAGATCTGTACAACCACCACAGGTAGGAGAGATTATTCCATTTTATCTGTCTAAGTGCTTGTGTCTCCTAGTTTCATGTCATTCTGAAAGACAAAAATAATGGCAGTATGTGATAAACAGTATATGGGCTTTGGCATGTTGGGGTCCTGATTTTCCACTGCCTTGTACATTGTGCAGACATTTATGTCTGTGCAAAGCAGGTGTAAACTGCTTCCAAATCAGAATGGGAATGTTTTACATTCACTTTATACCTTCTGATGTCAATTACACCTGTGCAAAGCAATAAAGTATCAGGCCCTCTGGCTGAGATGTGGATCAGAAACAAGACATATCTGTGGACACAATTACTGTGAGTGCAGAACAGCAACTTCAGACAACGCAAGTAGAGGAGCTACTCTGAGCTCTTACTCACAGCATGGAACTGATGGCAGAAGGAGCACTGTAATTAACGTCATCAGGGCAAAATTAAACATAAGACCAAGCTATGATTGGTACAGCAGAGAGCCAAACCTTCTCATTCTTATAGCCCACCTTAACCCTCCTCTGTGGGAGGATGGTAAGGTCCCAGCAATGGATTTGTTGGAGGGACCTGGATGGAAAAAAGAGGGGGAGCTGGTTAAAGCCCTCATTTAATTACAGAATAAAATAAACATGGTTACCTGCACTGTACACTGTTACCTGCCGGGTAGTCCCAGACATCTAATAATAAAGTTGTGGCCTGACTAAACCGATGTCAATATGTCTCCTATCCTTCTTTTGGCATAGCCAGACAATGGTGGTAGTTCTAACATACTGCATCTGCCATCTGTATGTTTGGTAGGAGCTTCAAAGCATGTAGAGATGATTTTTCTGCCATTTGGCCTTTAAACATCTCAAAATCTTGATCCCTTGAAATCTCATGTTCAAGGAGTTTTTTATAATATATAAAGGCCAGGAATGTCTCTGTATGCAGTGAGTTCCAGCATCGCACTTTATAGCTTTTACAAAGATTCAAATGTCAAGAGATCCTCTCCTTGAAAAGCGGGACTTCAGTCACAACAATAAATATGTCCATTGTGAAATACAACATGCCCTCAATTTGCCTGGCTTGCTGTCTTTCAGAATTTTCCAAATTCAGGCTATACCAGCCCCTCACTCAGATTCCACCATGTGTTTCAAATGTGCAAACAGCAAAATTCCTTTTTTAACCCCCTTATAACTTTCACAGATCACAATTAATTTTCACCACACTATCCAAAGGTACATCTGGGACCCAGGGACTGTCACCCTACCAAAATTTCTGCCATTACAGCTATTCAAAAAAGGTTTTTTTAAATAATGGGGGGAAAGGTATTTTTCCCCCACTCACAACCTCCATTTTTTTCCCTTAACATTTCAAAATAAATTCATTTCTGGGCTAGCAAGCTTCCCAGATTGCAGCCTGAAAGGTTTTAAAAAAAAATTGCACCTGAAAATGATGTCTTAAAATGGCAACACTTTGCCACCTTAAATATAGGGTAACTACACCTTGTTTATTATTGAGACCAGATCTTGCAAACACTTAAGCAGGTGTATCTTTACTTAAATGAGTAGTCCCTGTGATTTCAACGCTACTGTTTATATGAATAAAGTGGTGCTTTTACTTACGTATTTGTAGGATTGGGACCTTGGAAATCTTTTTTATGACATGTAAAATAGTTCATTATTTAGTTATACATCTTATATTACATTCCTTTCAGATAGCTCCTCTGATCAATGGCGCACAGATCTGAGGATACTAGCCTCAGTGGGACAGAATGGGCAGTAGTTTATTTTGATTAGGAAAAATGCACTCTCTCTCACAGGTGTACAAATACAGAATGGTAACATCTTGGCTTTCTTGTGGATGATATGGCACTCACAGGACTGAATTTGGGCTTGAAGTGTGAACATTTATTAGTTTGATCATTTTAGGATAGACTTTTACATTACTTCCCTGTTGGCAGACTGTATCAACTACTCAGGCACTGGCAAGCAAGCATTTTTGATTATTTTTCCTCATTTCAAATACCATAGGATTTATTGTAATGAAAAATTAAATTCACTTTATTAAAGAGAAAAAAAGAAAATAAACTTAAAATAAAGACTTATTTTGAAATATTTTCTTTCCACATAATTTATACTGGAGAATGTAATGAGGGCTTAATCAAAGAAAAAAATGAATTGGTTTTAGAAGGGCAGACAGAGTTCTGACTAGCCTAGGGCCAGGTTTACTTTATGTTAAGGCAATTTGTGTTTTATTACCAGCATACTTGTTGCAGCATATAACAGAGACCCAACACACATAAAAGAAAAACACAGCTCATATACATCAAAATCAAATGGAAATGGTTTACTGCTGGTGGCATAAGAGCCAATATATTTGCCGGAAAGCAGACAATTCTAATCTGCCTCATGAAACAATTAAGAAAGGGCTAGTTAATGGATCTATTCTCCAGTTGATGTACATGAAGAGTAGAACTCCCACTGCATACTATATGCAGGCAATTGTGTATATAACACAGAAATTCTGATTTCTGATTCTGATGACTACTGAGGCTGATGATGTAGAATACCAAAAGATCATAGCTAAAGTTATGCATGCCAGGCTCATTTTGAAGAAAGGGCAGTTACAAAATAATCTTAGTTTGATTTGTGAAAAGACTGCAGCTGGAGTCAATCCCTTTATCTTATTCACAGCCCTAGTCCCCATTAACTTCAAAGGGTCTGTTTGTGGGCTCGATCTTGTGAGGTGCCGGACACGCTGGCTCCAATGCAGCAAAGCATTTCAGCACCTGGTTCATTTTAAAACATGCGAATAACCCCACTGAAGCCAGTGGGACTGTTCATGTGCTTGAAATTAACTATGTGCTTAAGTACTTTGCTGGATTGGGGCCAGAGAACTCATCAGTTTATAGGATCGACTGCTGTATGACTAAGATGAGCAGGATTTAGTTAGCCTTCACTGTACAAGGCTTCGAGCCTGATTCAGATTGCACACTAGTGTAACACAATTAACTTTTGCTGTAGCTCAGTGTAAGTGAAATATTCAGGGCCACCTTTCTCGTTCATTACAACCAACTCTTAAGGGAGGAACTTTGGCATGTTCTTACAAATGGTGGGGGAAGGAAGGGGGCAAAACCTCCCTCTTCTTGACACAAGCCAGGGACAACCTCCATCCCTGTGCTCCCTGCTAACTTTGCAAATCACATCATCCGAAGAGGGGAGATAGAAGGTGAGGGCAGAGGAGAACATAAGTCTGTCCCTCCTCCAAACTGGCGTCCAAGAGAATTCCAAGCATAAGGCAGGTAGAGCAAGCACAGCCTCTCTGCACACTGCCTCACATGGGGCAATGCATAAAAAACAAAAACGAAAAAACAGTGGGACACAAAATTATTCAGGAAGGAAATCTGAGTGCTGTAGGATTCATTCCATTAGTGTCAATAAATCTTTCTATAAGCTTAGTGTCATGAGTCATTATTTCTAATGTGAATGCAAGCAATATGGAACACCATGT
Source organism: Natator depressus (assembly GCF_965152275.1). Classification (NCBI taxonomy): domain Eukaryota; kingdom Metazoa; phylum Chordata; order Testudines; family Cheloniidae; genus Natator; species Natator depressus. The sequence goes on from NC_134235.1 coordinate 130,781,649, forward strand.
GTGTGGAATATAAGTAATTTTCGGACCATTAGGGATGTCCATCAAGGGGGAGGGGGGCACAGAGCTATGGAGGGGACAATACAAGGTTTGGGTATCTCAGTTTCAGTAAGTGATTTGGAATTGTGAAATGCTTCTGCTAGCACTTAGCAGTGAACTAATTAATTAATAACAAAAGTTATGCAAGAAGGTATAGATTTTGGTAACTTATCACAGCTCAGTGGCTATATAAAGAAGTCTCAGAGGGTCATTCTGCTATACTGCCCACTTGTTGCTCTTGTATCTCAGCTTCACACCAGCACCTTTTTTGCATCTGCTACAAGGAATATTGAAATTAGGGCCTGGGTGCTCAGCACCTGGATTCAAATGGCAGCATTAAACACATGATGACCACATAGTAGGTGAATGAGTATGAAGGTGTTCCTGGCTATACCAATTCCCCAAAATTCTCATATTTTCCCATGGATAAGACCATTCCTTTCTGGACTCATTAACTGCCTGACATGGCCTCACCACAAGGCAGCACATCCAAACATTGTTAATAGGTTTTTGAATCTTATAAACACATTCCTGAAGGGGGTCTCTCTGCCTTTCCACAGCACTGAATGTTTTGGTCTCTGCTGAACCACTCCATAAGTGGGGAGGTGTTTACCCTGATAAGTTTGGACTGGAACTATTTATACTAATTGTAACCATAGAAGATACCCTTTCCACAGCTTTAGGACATCTTGCTACACTGGTGACTGTGACTCATGGCTAAGCTGGAGGAGTGAATGGCAGACCATTTCTCTGTCCTGAGAAGGCAAGAGCTATGATTAACCGGTACATGTGTTAATTCACCTTGGTTTCCCTCTTTGGGGCTTGACAATTGAGTGGTCCCTTTGTGGATTAATAGGCACAATAGTCCATTTGTGCCCAAGACAAACTGAACTGTAGTTATGTAGAAACAAATAGATTTGGCTTCAGTACTTCCTTAAATGCAGCTTGTTTCGTTGCTCTGCATTATTATTCTTTATAGGTACTTTGGTAAATACAGAGCCAATGGAATCCAGCCCTCATGACTCCATCCACCCACATAAAAATAAATAAAGAGATGGATGCACAAAGAAACAATAAGAAAATCTGGACCCAATGGGGGTCTGAATGGTGGCCACCTCTATCTCTGCATATTGTGCTTTCAATTGCCAGAACTACAACTGAACAGTACTGCCTAGCTTTACCTGGGTAAGCCCTGCACAATTAGATATTTAAATGAGATTTCAGAGTTAACACCTGGAACAGTTCACAGCTGTAAGAGCTGTTTCAGACTTTCTGCAGACTCAGAAAGACAATGCAGCATTCATTACATTTAGAAGAGAGTTTCTTCACAAATATAAGGCAGGAAATATTTTTGGTCACACTTTATATTAAAATATCCTTTATAAATGACTCAATGCTATAAGCATGTTAGACATGAGTACTACTGTTAATGATTACTATGAGCAACCTTTTGATCAAACTCTAACAACTGATTAATGCACATTTTAATACATATCTAATTGTAGCAAAGTATCCCCAGACATGCCTTTTTGGGACTTGTCCATCATTAGATAAACCACCACAGACAAGGGATTGCAATTACACTCCCCTTCCTCTTCTAGGATTTGGTTTATTACCGACTTAATTCAAAACTCCCAGCCACCTTCAGGCTTACCAGCTCTTTATACCACTCATTGGCTATAACTCCTGTCATAAATATCAAGGGAAGGGTAACAACCTTCCTATATACAGTACTATAAAATCCCTCGTGGCCAGGGGCATAAAATCCTTTTACCTGTAAAGGGTTAAGAAGCTCAGGTAACCTGGCTGGCACCTGACCAAAAGGACCAATAAGGGGACAAGATACTTTCAAATCTGGGGGTGGGGGAAGGTTTTGGTCTGTCTGTTCTGTGTACTTGCTGGACACAGATCAAGGAAGCAAGCAATCCAACTCCATTAGAATTAGTAAGTACTAGCAAGGGAATGTGTTAGCTTATTTTTGTTTTGGCTTGTGATTTTCTCTGTGCTGAGAGGAAGGTGTATTCCTGGTTTTCATTTTGTAACTTTAAAGTTTGGCCCAGAGGCAAAATCCTCTGTGTTTTTTAATCTGATTGCCCTGTAAGATTATCTTCTATTCTAATTTTACAGAGGTGCTTCTTTTACCTTTTTTCTTTATAATAAAGTTCTGTTTTCTTTTAGAATCTGATTAGGGTTTTTTTTTTAGTGTCCTAAAAAAACCCCAAGGTTGGTCTGTGCTCATCTTGTTTATTCTCAAGCCTCCCCAGGAAAGGGGGCGTGGGGGCTTCGGGGGGAAGTAGGAACTCTAAGTGGTCCTTTCCCTGAGTTTGTCTAAATCACTTGGTGGTGGCAGCATTACCTGGTACAAGGGAGAATTTGTGCCTTGGGGAGTTTTTAACCTAAGCTGGTAGAAATAAGCTTAGGGGGTCTCTCATGCAGGTCACCACGTCTGTACCCTAGAATTCAGAGTGAGGAGGGAACCCTGACAACTTCAGCTCAGCTTTGTCCTTTCCCTGATCCAATAACTTCTTTCCCCAGTCCTCGGCCTGGGAGCCTCCTGATTTTTAGTCACATGATCTTTATCCTGTGTTCCTTTCACTCATTCTCTTCACTTGGGAAGGGGCATGTGGGGGGGAGGGACATTAAGCTTGGCATGGGATGCAGCTGGGCCCTAACCCCCTTAAAGGGGCAGCTTACTCTGTGACAATTATTAACTTTTTATAAACAAAATGTATCCTTAATATAAATTATAGCATAACCATATTTTTTTTAAATTGAAAACTGGACACAGATTTTGGAGCACAATACTGCAGAAAAGGAGTAAATTCTACAGCAAGTTCAATGGTCACAGAATTGCAGCACACAGGTATTCCTGACAACAATGCTTACCCGCCTCACCGTATTTTTGGGAGACTTAATTTATGAATGTATGTAAAGCACGTTGACATCTGTAGAAATGCAATGTACCATAGTCATAGGAGACCTGATTCTTCGCTGCCTGGGACTCTGCATGTTCAGTTACATCTAAGCATAAGTGTGTGTAAAAGGCTGCCATATTGATTCAGAAGGGTTTCATAAGGTATAAGGCAATGGAGGACTAGGACCATGGTGTGGAAATAACCAAGAACTGTATATCTTGTAAATTATTTCACACACCTCTTATCCCCCCATGTGCTCAATTGCTTCCTGAGGGACATAAATGAAAATAAAATTAACTGAACATTATTTAGACTGGCTTTTAAATAGGATTCTTATAACTGAGAAAGAGGTAATAGCTTCTCAAATAGAACCAAGCTGTTCCTTCATTGATTCAGCATTGCCTAGAGGAGATATCGGTAGAGAAATAATGGACGCAATCTGGTCCTATTTCTTTAAAGGTGTCCATTCAAGCTCTGACCTCCTTATGTAAGCGGGGGAATGGTCCCGGTACTCAGGGAACTTTTCTGACTTATACACTACACCGGTGACATGGGCTAGCGAAAGGATCTGAGTCCTCGCCCCCACTTCCTTTACCCAGAGACCTGCCTGACCTCGAGGGCTCCCCTTCCACTCTCCTGTGTGGCGGAGTCCTCGTAACCCCAACAAGGCTGGGCCCAGGATTCTTGGGGGGCTCCACCCCCAAGCTTGTCCTGGTCACTTAGGGCAGGGGCTAGGGTAACCCCACTCCAGGGTGCTCTCTCTGCACTGGATGCTTCCCTGACCCACTGATCATTACATACAGTTCAAAGCAAATACAATTTATTAAACAGCAACCAATTTAAAAAAACAAGGAAAAAAGGGGAAAGGTTAAAGGAAAACACACTACCCCACTCTGTGGCATGGGGACATCACAACCAGCATCTCTGGAATGTAAGGGAAATTCACAGTCTGTTCCTCACAAGTCCCAGGCCTCCTTCTCAGGCCCTGGCTGTTCTGCATGGATGCTGCGGATCCAACACTTGCTCTGGCAGTGGCCACACGCTCTCAGGCTCTAGATGGCAGGACCCTTCTTCCTTGCGTTGCCCCTGCCCCATCGGGGTTACGATCCCCCTCCAAGTTTGGCCTGCCAAGCATCTTGGCTGCGGGCATCCCCCTGGCTCTCCCCAGCTGCTCACCACACGTGGCTCCAGACTGCTCCAGCCCCAGCCTCAGCTCCATCTCCACTCTGCCTCTGTGCTGCTCTGCCTCCAGCTCCCTGGGCTGCTTCTCCGGCCCCTCTGGCTCTGGTTGCTACAGCTCTTCTCCCAGCACAGGTCTGCTCTGTGGGCTGCTTCTGTGACTCTGCTCCCCGTACTGACCTGCTTCCTGGGCTGCTTTTCTGGCCCCTCTGGCTGGCATGGCTCTGCTCCCCAGCTCAGTTTGGGCCCCTGCTTTCTCCTTAGCTTGGCCCCACTCTGTCTGACCCAGGCAATTCCAGCTCACATGAAGGACAGGACCTCTCTGGCCTCCTGATTAGCCTGCCTGCCTTGTCAATCAGGCTGACCTGGAGCATTGGCCTCTCCCCATTGTTCCTGGGGATTGCCAGTCTCAGGGTCCTGACTTCCCATTGACCCTTCCCCTTACATTATATAAGGTTAGTTAAAGTTAATGGGGAATATTAGGTATTGGATAACATAATTCAGTTACTGACTACATTTAAGTGTGTTCCTTTTTTCGTCACACAATCCTATGTTCTTTTTGAAACCAGAACTCCCACTGAGCTCAAAGGACTGGGTCACTGAGGTAGGATAATCCAGTGGACAAGGGACTAGCCTAGAATTTGAGACTTATGTTCAATTCTCTGCTCTTCAACAGACTCCCAGTCTGCAAATCACTTGGGCCCAGCCCTCAAAGGCATTCCATGGGTTTCAGTGGAAGTTAGGAGCCTAAATACCCTTGAGAATCTGGGCTTTACCCTCTCTGTGCTTCAGTTCCCAGTCTATAAAACCAAGATAGTAGAACTTCCCTACCTCACAGCAGTGTTGTGAGGACAAGTACATTTAAGATTGTGAGCTGCTCAGATACTATAGTGATGGGGGCCAGATAAATACCCAAGATAGAGGTTCAGCGTGCAGTGGAGGACCCCATGGAGATGAATCTGGCCAGTGTATGAGTTTAACACCCCGTCCACCTATCCCTCAATGTGAAGAGGACCATGCACACTTGTGGTAACCAAGCTGAGATTTTGCCCAGACCTCTTAGTCAAACACACACACTTTTGGATTAAAACATAAAATAAGTTTAGCTACAATAAAAGATAAATTTTAAATAAGTGTAGCAAACAGACCAAAGCAAATTACCTAGGAAATAAACAAACCCGCAAACTGAGCTTAATACACTAAATAGATTGGATATGAGTAGCAAATTCTCACCCTAAATGATGATTCAAACAGGCTCAAGTTCTTAAGGGGCAAGATAAGATGTGTAGGCTTACAGCTTGGAATCCTCAGGTGTTCCATTCACAGGCTAAAAATTCCTTCAGCCTGGGACCATCACTTCCCCCAGTTCAGTCTTTGTTCCTCAGGTGTCTCCAGGTATGTTGTTGTAGGGAGAGTGAGGTACCATCATGATGTCATTTTCCCCCTTTTTATATCTTCTTCCCACTTGCTGGAAAGCTCTTTTGCTGTGACCTGGGTCAAACAGTTCCCACTGTGTAGAACTATCTCTGATAGGGTGCCAGAATACTGGGGTGCCAGAGTGTCACAGTCTGTATTAACTTGTTCTGGGATGGGGCTACAGATTTAAGGGAAGGACAGTTCCACAGATAGCACCATCCCCACAATTCACTCATGGATCTAGCCTCCCAGCCAAACATTCTGTTGTGTAAGAGAACTAAATAGTATCCCTTTAAATAGTTTGTGAGCCCCTGCATGGCACTCAGTGTGTACTATATTTCTGGAAGCTGCCAGATCAGCAATGGTTATGTAACCCTAGGTAGATATGTTATATATGTTTACTAAAGACAATTATTTGGACCCCACTGTGCCCATGTGGTTCAACTACGTTATGCATGTTGTGTAATGGGCAAGACACAACACCTTCCTCACTCTCTAAGACCCAGACTCCATAAAGCACAAACAGAGGGGAGTCAGAGGTTTAGAGGAAAGTGCTATCATAGCATGGAATAGGCACTGTCATCTCCTAAGTCCCCAAAAGCTGGGACTGTGTGCTCATCTCTACTGCTGGAAGTGAGGAAAGCATTTAAGCCATAATTGACAGACTGTTTAGCACTGTGACTACTTTCTGTATGATCATGAACTCCATTGTGTCTTTAGATCACTGTTTTCAGTTTTCTCTTTAAAAACTAAACAGAACAACCTCCTAGGAATAAAACAATTGAAAGAAAGTGTGAAATGCACCTTTTATGTTTATTAATAGTATACATTGTGCATAACTTCAAATAGGAAATTGATGTATTAAAATATCCCAGGAATTAGAAAAGAATTGACATGATTCACTAAATGATGGCAGAGGTAAAATATGTTCATTTTTTAACCAAAAGAGAATTAAACCAAAACATATTAAAGTGGGAGCAAGCCAGAGTAGAATAAACACTTCCAACTCACCAAACACAGGAAAGAATATTTTACTTTGACTTGTTTCCAGAAATTCACATTGAGTTGTCAAATTCTTGTAAGGAATGACAGCAGTTTTTTCATAGACTTTACAATCAGAAGGGACCATCATGATCATCTAGTTTGACCTTCATCAGAAAAAACGTGGGAAATCAAATACAAAAACCTTTATTCACATAGTAGTCTTTACTCAGGCAGGGACTTCCCTGGAAATCACTGGGAATGCTAACTTATTTAAATTTTTACAGAAGTATTTGCTGTGGCAATGCAATATTAAGTCTCTGTTCCTGCATTGTCTTCATGCTCATGTTCAGTGAGAGTTCTGGGAATGCAGGACACTGTGAAGAGGGCTCTAAGGAGGTCCACAGGGGCTAGAGGGATGGGTCCGGAATACTACCATGGTCTGGAGTGATAGAAGCGCCACTATGCAGCTACTGCAGCAGACTTATGAGTGGCACTCTATACAACCAACACTCACCTGTTCCTACATAAATACACAGGACAGAAGTGAGAGGCAAAGTTTGCTGCTAGCTACAATTTGACCCCTTCTTCTACCCTAACTGTCTTTGTGTGTGAATGAAGTGGGGAGTTTGGGGTAATTACCACACCCCAGAAATATCCCCATTGTATTAGGATACAAGAGGCTGCCTGATACAGCAGCACTTCAAAGACGCAGTGGGTAAGAGGAGTAGTCAGCTGACAATCCCTCAGAAAGCCTCGGATAGGCTGGAGGTGGTCTGTGAGATGACTCCTAGAAAAGAGCAAGAGTGAGTGGAGTCCCAGTGAAAGAAAGGTGCTAAGGCTTCCATAAGGCCTGAATTGGAGCTTGGATTTCTACTTTCAAACCCTGGAAGCATAAATCAACCCTTTCTTTCTCGGTTTTGGATCCTGACCCCGACACCCACAGACTTCTAAAGTGTTCTGATCTATACAGAGAAGTTCCAGGAAGATGGTATCTTAGAGGAAGAGGATGTCCAGCTTTATATTTTAAAAAAGGGAAGCTTAAGGCAGCAGAGACTTCAAATGTTATGTAGCGAATGCTGAAGAACACTGTAATGTTGAGCACTGAGAGCTATGGTGGGTGTTGCTCACACGGTTGTCTAAAATTCCTTTTCATTGAAAGCACCAAATCAGCCTGAAATAGAGAGGTAGAGTCACATTGGTATCATTACCTTGAGGCACTTGGAATGAGAGAGAGAAGATCATATAAAAATCAACGTTTTCCATTTAGGGTAGGATTTTCAAAAACATTCAATGTTACCTTATTTCTGCCCCCATTGAAGATCATTTAAAAACACGCACTGACTCCAGTGGGACCAGACTTGGGACAAAATGGAGCATTTTTTAAATCCCCTCCTAAATTTTCCATTTCTGATGTAGACATTTGCAATATGCCAGTATAACATGAGGACAATAAGGTAGACCCAGAAAACCTGCAGGGAAGCCGAGTTTATTTTCAGCTCAAAGGGCTAGTATAATTTTATGGCCCTGGAGTGTCTGAGTCATTCACTAGAAGATACTTGCTTTGTCAGAAGTCTTATGAAACACACTTGAAATGATCTGTGCTCTCAATAAAGAGCTGTTCATTCTATTTCTTATTATCGCTGCAGCTATGACTAAGATGGTGCTTTGGCTTCTCTTGATGCATAAATAAAGCCACTACTTATTGTGATTGTTTTCCAGGTTGGAAAAAGATAAGTTGCCAGCATGAAGCTGTGAATATAGTGTGTTAAGTACCATATATCCTATGAATACATGTCAAATGAAGAGCCTCCACACTTTTGCCCTCTGTAAAATGTGGGAAACAACACTACAAAAGAAGTGTTATTCTCAGCTGAGATTGTGCCCAGCCTCGGAGAGCCCACACAATTCCTGTTCAGCCAGCCATGCAAAATACTGAAGGAACTATATAAGTGAAGATGACCATAGGTGGCATATGCTAAAACCCGTGTCCCATGCCTCTAATCCCAAGCCCCTGTCCCCACCACAGAAGCATATGGGCCAGTACTCCCAACCTCACTATGGATTTTGTTTGTGATTCCAATGCCAAACATGATGTTTGTTTGCAGGGAACATATCAGCAGAATGCAGTAGAGAATATACTGTAACATTCTGTGGTATTAGAATGTGCCACCGTACTTACCAGGATGTTGAAAATATGTGTTTGGTGTTTTAATTTTTCTCCCCACATGGCACAGAGCCAGCTAAGAGCCCTATACCAAGGCACCTTGCAGCCCTCACCACAGGGGCAAGCTGTGGCTTTGGCACAGATGTTTTGAGGGAGAAAAGGAGTGGCCAGAAGGGATGTGGCCCTGGGGTTTCTTTAGATTATGATGGACCATAATGTACAGCAGCCTCCCCACAACAGAACAACGACAGCAGCATGCTCTATAGTCTTGCCCCCTCCTACTCCTGACCCCCATCCCAGCATATCCCTTATGAGCAGAGGGGGCCAGTCGGGTATGGGGACTAGAACTGAAAAAGGGGAGAGGAATCTGCCACTCTAAGTGTTGGTACATAGTCCTTTCTCCGTCTGTATTTAGTGCTAGCTTTTGACTGCTCCTGCACAGGTGTGCTGTGAGAACTTGCAGAAGGAACCCCTTCTTCCACTAGTACATCCACACAGGAGCCAGCCAGTATCTAGTCTTGACATTTCCTGAAGCACTAGACTTGAATTTGCCAACGTACCTGCTGCTGCTGCTACCTTCAGTAAACCCTAAGGTTTACCATGCCCCACTCTCTTGTTCACCATTTGACATGACACATCAGGCCTGAAAGCAATTCACACACTTCCTGTACAAAGGAGTAGTTGGAAGCGAGAGGATTGACATTCTGCATGTGTCTGCCAGACACAGAAATAATGCCTCGGGGCACCACCACACTTTAGACACTACAGGTCCATACACCCCTAAGGCAACCCCTTTGCAACTAAGAGCATTATCTGGCCCTTTCTCTGTGTCCCCACTTCAAGTGAGGCACACCAATTTATCCACACCATGTACTATCTTTATCAATTACCACCTCACACAGACTATGGACTATGTCTTGCCATCACTTTGTAGGCAGAAGTCCAGCAGAAGTGGTCACTGGTTGCTTGTCTGTATTCATTCATATCTTTGTTGACAACATCCTTCACTAGACACAAAGGCTCCCATTCAGAGGGGAACTTTAGCCTTTTCCATGCCTCTTGTCTGATGCACTGACAAATTTATCCCCACACTGTTCTGCAACTTTAGCAGACTAAGTTCAGTTTTCCTCAAAGTCTGCTAGTCAGCAACTGCTTCCGATAAGTCATACTGAAATGAACTGAGAATCTGACTAAAAGCAGCTTTTACTGGCAATTTTGCCAAAATAAAGAGAAAACACATTTTCCCAGAGGAAACTATCAAAAGCATTACTAGTCTGGCACTAAAGTTATAGCAAAATTACTTGAATTACTTGACTTTCAAGATGCTACAATCATGTCATGTCTCTCTGCTCATTGTCTGAGAAAATAGCACTGAGACAGGCTTTGGGAAGAAGCAAGCTCCCAAAGATAGTGTGCTGAGAGCTTAGCTCCCACTCACCTGTTCAAGTCAATTAACGGTTACATCTGCCTTACAATAGGTAAGCAAATACTATTGTTTTATGCCACATCACCTTTCAGGCAACAGACTATCCTTCTATTTAGTCATAAGGAATCTTAATTTTCCAAATACACAAAACATGATTCTTTTCAGAACCCCGGTGTGATATACCAGGCTACAATCCAGACTAATGCACAGCTGGGTCACCCCTGCTCTCTAACCTGGGGTGACCTTCTGTGACATTCCATACCTTGGGGGAGCGTACTGTAACCTCCATATTCCTCATTTTCATATAATCGTGATCTTACATATAAAGAGTGCCTTGTAAGGTATCAGGGGAAAGGTTATGATTTGCTGAAAGTCATTTCTCTATCCATATATGGGTATCATTAATGCATATGAAATTATGAGAATTGTGTTGTATGGTGGTCACTAAAGCATGCTGTAGGTTGGGGAATCAGACCGATATTAGCTCCCCAGAGGCAACAGCAAGAAAAGTAACCAACACCTGGGCAGGGTGTCAAACAGTCCATCAACAGCCATTGTCCAGCAAGGGAGCTGCAATGCAGTGACTCACCTGCACGAGGCCCCACCAGGGGAATTGTTCAACCTTGCTTGGAGAGACCCAGCAATGCCCCACAGACATGCCTGGACTTGTGTTCTACAAGCACATGGACTGAGAGTATAAAACAGACACAGTGGACACATAGTGGGCCTTTCTCCTGCCCCCACCTATGCTGTAAGCAACCTAGATGCTGAGAAGATGACAAGACTCCAACAGAGGAGATTATACAGGTTTGTTCCTTAAACTTGGGCCATTAAAGTCTGCAATATCCAGTGGGGTGAGAAAAACTGCTTAATCTAGCTGCTGCCCAGTCTAATAGGGTTGAGAGTTTAGACTGTGTGCTTATATTTTCTTTTCTTTTGGTAACCACTCTGACTTGTTATGCTTTGACTTATAATCACTTAAAATCTATCTTTATAGCAAATAAATCTGTTTATTCTATCTGAAGCAGTGAATTTGGTTTGAAGTGTGTCAGAGGCTCCCCTTGGGATAACAAGCCTGGTACATATCAATTTCTTTGTTAAATTGATGAACTCATATAAGCTTGCAGCGTCCAGCAGGCATAACTGGACACGGCAAGATGGAGGTTCCTAGGTTTGTGTCTGGGACTGGAGATATTGGCTTGTGTCATTCACTTCAAGTAGCTGGGAGCAGCTTACATGCCAGAGGCTGTGCGTGAACAGCCCAGGAGTGGGGGTTCTCACAGAAGAGCAGGGTAAGGCTGGCTCCCAGAGTCAAGGACTGGAGTGGCCCAGCAGATCACTGGTCCAAACAACACCAGAGGCGAATCTCATACCTTCACAATACCTTGTTGCCTCCAACTTGGACTGCTCACAAACAGCCTCCAGCATGCAAGTCACTTCCAGCTATGTCTGGGTGTGTGCTGCAGTCAGCCAGCCACATCTTGGCTTTTACCAGCCTTAGTTATGCTGCAAGGTGACCTCAACACAGCCCCAATACAGGATCTTTCCCCACAAATATATGTCCTGTACTACCCATCCCCCTCCTGGGCATACAAATAAGTTCATTATTTGTTTAAGGGAATAATATGCACACAACTTGTTACTCCAAATGGAATTACCCAGACACTTCAACTTGAACACACTTGTTCAATAAAACAAGTTTATTAACTAAAAAGAGAGATTTTAAATGAGTACAAGTAATGAGGCATAAAATCAGAAATAGGTACAAGAAAAATAAAGATACAGCACTTACTGGTGTCTAACTTAACAAACTATTTTATATCCAAAGCATTGTGTTATCTCCACATGCTCCAGCAGATCACTGACCAGACTGTAAGGTCAGGAACAACCCTCCAGAGTCCAAGGGCTGTTTTCATTTGTCTTTTTTAGTGCAATTCCAGAGGCAGACAGGGAGAGAGAGGAGTGTTGTCTTAATGTGTCTGCCCCTTCTTTCTATAGTCCTGTCCCCCCCTTTGAGAAGCATCTCTAGCTAGGAGCAGGGCAACAAGCAGCCTGTGTGTGTGGAAGAAAAGTCTACGCTGTGTCTTTGCTGAGATGTAGATTTTTACCTCTGCCCCCTTTCCTGAAAATGAATGGCCACTTAGTGGGTAATGGTCCAGCAGACTTGTTTGTACCTGGCTAAGTCATCAGCTTGTACTTTGTTTCTGAGGAACTTTGTTGCTTCTCCCCAGACTTATCTGGAAAACACACTTTTAAACATTGTGACAGAGTGCAAACAGGAACACCTGCACTCTGATCACTCTAATAGTAATTAGTTCCCCAGTAGGAAGCTGACGGGGGTAATTACTCAGTCAGGCTTCCCAGATGAGCCAATTACGCCATCACCCCTGGGCTGATAAGAGGCGACACAGGAAGGAAGTGTGAGAAGGGAAAAAGGAAGGAGAGAGGGAGGAACAGGATTAGCTGAGCCTCGCCAGACAGAAGACTCCCTGTTCTGAGCCTCTATTACTCTCATGCCCTGGTAAGAGGGCCAAAAACTAGTTGAATATTGTAAATAGGCTGTTGCGAAATTGGTGGAGGGAATACAAAAGAAAAAGACATTGTGAAGGCACAACCATGGGAGTCAGCACAGATCTTGCGGGGAGAAGGCCACAAAGGAGCCACACCCAGTGACGTGCATTTTACCATGATATTATTGATCACCAAATTGAGGTTTTAAAATGATGGCTCAAGGCATATCTTGTACAAGTCTTATTACAATAGTGTGTAGGGTGTGCACACAGGGTATAGTTTATCACACCCACTCTCCCAGTTACCTGACCTCCATTGATATTTCTTCTGAAATCCACCTTTTGCTGTTATACCTAGATTAGTGTAGGATTCATAACAGTTCAGACAACCTACTGAAATAATGTGGTGCCTGAAGGCCCCAGCACCCTAGGCATTGTACACACACAATGAAAAGATGATTCCCGCCCCCAAAGAGCTTACAACTTTAGTAAAATTAAGCACAGGCATCAACTTTTTCCTTTGTCTGGGGGTGCTCAACCACCACTCAGCCCCAGGCCCCACTCCCACTCAACCCTTTCCCCCACTCCGCCTCTTCCCACTCAGTTCCACCACCTCCTGAAAGCTGTGCCAGGTGGGAGGGGAAGGGGGTTGATTGGTGGGGCTGCCTGTGGATGGGAGGTGCTGGGGAAGAGGGGGGAGGCTATCTGCCAGTGGGTGCTAAGGTCCCACCATTTGTTTTCCGTGGGTGCTCCAGGGCCTATGAATTAAGCACAAGGTAATAGTGAAAACTGTGATAAGCATAATCAATAGTGATCATGGCACACCAACTGCCTAGCTATTGTTGAGTGGACTGTAGGCAGCAGAGCAGTTTAAAATAGAGATTTAAAGAAGGATAATAAATTTTTATGGGGAACTCCTTTTGTGCATAAAGGTCCACTAGGGACGAAATAAGGTACTGGTGGGAAGGTTAACTAATGGGCAGTAAAGGCTTGCATTGTAGGTGGAACAAAAGTGGGGGTTGACAGCTCTGCAGCATATAAGGGGTAAGTAGGGCCTTAAAACTGAAGACAAGTAGTTTGTGTTTGATGTGGTGAAAGGGGGGAAAAACAGGGAGAGGGATGATATGGTCTGAGTGACAAAGCATGGAGATTATCTTTCAGCAGGGTTTTGAATGTATTTAAGGCAGGGATGGGGACAAGATGGCATTCGGCAGGCCAGAAAAGAGAAGTGTCACAGTGTGCTGGACTCATCAGTTGGAATGTTGTAGAAAATATAAGCAGCAGCAGAAGTACTGGACACCTCAGGCATACAACATGTTGTAAACTACAATTTGCCAAGGACTACGAAAGCTGCATGAGTTATATAGACTGTAGTGAAGCCCAGGGTCTAGTCACTTCATTCTTTAATGACAAGAACAGAAATACTGCCAAGACTTTGGTCACCTTCTTGGTTGAGGCCAAAAGAGGAAGTGCTATCCTGTTTAAAATAAATATGGTAGAACTTGCCCTGGGAGCATGCAAGTCATGTAATAGCCAGCAAGTCCTAGGGGCACAAGTGCACACCCCTGTGCTCTGTTTCAATGCTCTGGCCTAAGGATGATTCAGGTGGCCAACAGTCACCTGATGATGGCCATGTGGTGGTGCTTCCTAGAAGAGAGAGCCTGTTCTGGCAAAGAAGACAACCCGGGGCAGTGTTGGATGTAGACTTTCTGTACCAACCACGTGGAATGATTGGTAGAAGACACCCAACAGGAGCAAGAACAGAAATCCTGGCTGGAAAAAGATAAGATGTATATACCAATCAGGAGGCATGATTCTGAGTTATAAAACCCGCTTTGGAGGAACTGTTGAGCCTGGGGAAGAGGACTGGAAGACATGTGTGAAGTTGAAGTGTTCTGTTTTGTTAAATAAACCAGACCCCAAGAAAGGCTGTACTTTAATTACATGAATGTCTGTGCATTTGTTGGGGAGCTGATTTGGGGAAACTGAAGCGACAGATATGACCAGAGAGGGGCAACTGGCCCCATTACAAGGAGGATGCAGTAGCTGAGATGTGAGATCAGGCTTGCATGAGTGTCATAGTTAGGTGAAGAGAGAATCCCTGTCCTACTAGATGTTGTCTTTAATGAGTTCTAGTCATAAGTTTTCCCTTAGTATTTTAACAACTCTTGGTTCCCTTGTGTGAAAGAATGATATAGCATAAAAACCATAAATACAGATAGGACCGTATTAATCCAACAGATTCACTGTACCACCATAGAAACTGTAAATCATACATGCTAATTCAGTTAATTGTCACAAGTTACTAAAGTTTTTTTTTGAAGGGGTGTGGGGGGAGAGACAAATACAAAATCAAATCAATGGTAGGCCATGGACCTTCATCCAAAATGAGATTAGACCACAATAATCTTGTTCTGAATGCTTTGATTTCAGAAGCTGTGTTGGCGCTTCCACCTGTGTCCATTTTTTCTGTGCAATTCTGACATTAAATTAAGCCTTTTTATCTTTTAGACTCAATCATCTGTGCAAGAAAAACATTCAGGTTCACAAATGAAGAGCAAGCCTGCTGAGTGAATATCAGGAAGCTTGAAAGCTGTATCTCAAAACTTTGAAGACCTTGTGTCAGGGTCCCCCCACCCCCAAACTTTGGGGTACAGATGTGGGGACCTGCATGAAAGACCCCCTAAGCTTACATTCTACCAGCTTAGGTTAAGACTTCCCCAAGGCACAAATTCCTTTCCTTGTCCTTGGACGGTATATCTGCCACCACTAAGTGATTTACACAAAAATTCAGGAAAGGGTCACTTGGAATCCCTATCCCCGCAAAATATCCCCCCAAGCCCCTTCATCCCCTTTCTTGGGGAGGCTTGAGAATAATATAGCAATCAGTTGCCTTAGCAACGTGAGCACACACCAGACCCTTTGTCTTCATGACACTGAAATCAATCAGGTTCTTAAAAGAAGAACTTTTTTTTTATACAAATAAAGTAAAAAAATCATACATGCAAAATCAGGATGGAAGGTAACTTTACAGGGTAATAAAAAGATTTAAAACAGAGGATTCCCCTCTGGGCTCAGCTTCACCATTACAAAAACAGGAACGAAAGCATAGGAAAAAAAGTCACAAGCCCAAAACAAAAGATAACCTAATGCATTTCCTTGCCCTACTCACAGTTTCTGTGGTTTCAGATGGATTATTCCAGGTAGGGAACACCACACAGCACAAAAATAAATCCTTCGCGCACCCCCCACCCCCAAGATTTGAAAGTATCTTCTTTCCTCATTAGTCCTTCTGGTCAGGTGCCAACTAGGTTATTTGAACTGTTTAACCCTTTACAGGTAAGGCAATCCAGTACAGCTGACAAGGAGGGATTTTATGCTATGCATATATAAAGATTGCTACCCTTCCCCCTATATTTATGACACCCTGTAACATAGAATCCTCTGTTCTGACAGACGTCTCATTCAGCTCTCATCAAGACCAAAAGTTTAAAATTAGAATTCTAAGAATAACTATAATAACATTTTGTAGTCCATGGAATAAAGTGTTTACATGCTCCTCTTCATTTCTTCTAGCTGTGCCAATAGATTTTTAGTGTTTTTCCCCCTTAGTCCCACTCTTAATTAAAGGCCTCTACTGTACATTGCTAGACCATCACACCTAGTAAGTTACAACAATATCAGATATTTCATTGCATTTGGCTAGTTATGAATCCTAAATTTTTGAAGCATGCATATACAAATACATAAATCTCATGAAGTCATTGAAGTTATATCTTACTGAATTGCATTAATATAATATTAACTGTATGCTCAAAGTTTATTTAACTTTACATGGAAATCTGTGACTAGCATTAGAGTTTGCCAAAGTGTTTAAAAGAAAATGGCTTTTTGCCAGAAAAAAGTCTATTCAAAAATTTCCTTTTTCCTTGAAAGTTTTCAACAAAACCCTTAAATATTTCAGTGACAAATTGACAAAAAATGAAAAAAATCCTTTAGTTAATTTTTCACGGGGAAAAGGTATCACTTGTTTACTTTCTTCCACAGAAATTGTTAATTCACATAGAGACAATTTTTTAAATAATCTTCTATCTAGTGCCCACATCAATTTCCATATGAAAAGAAGTGTGCCAGCTCATGAAAAACTGATAAACTGGCATTTGTGTATGCAATTCCCCCCCCCCCACACACACACACACACAGAGTTTTTTAAAATCACATCTGTGTATTGAACTGAGTTACCTGTTTTGCACTCACACGTTTGTTTTCATACACAAGCTTGCTCCCTCTGAATACTGAGACTGTGACTGGAGTCCTCTATGCTGATACCTGACTCCAAATAGACCGATCTTGTTAGCTCAAGTGATAGAGATCTATGCATCTAGATCAGAACGTGATCCCCAGTTTGTACATGTGTGATTGGATGTGGTGTAAGTAGGTAGCTAGAAATTCATTATAGCCTGCTTTCCATATAGGTTGGCAGTCTGGATCTTCCCCAGGCCCAGCCTTTAGAGCCAGAGACTTTAACATCCTATAGAAAGGAGTCAGAGAGGCTATGGTCACTGGTCTAGCAAATGGCCTGGGAAAGCAATCCAGGTGTTTGTGGTTAAGGGTGATGGGTGTCCCCTCTACTTATTTAATTCATATAAAACGAGGGTGACCAGATAGAAAGTGTGAAAAATCAGGACGGGGCTGGGGTATAATAGGCCTCTATATAAGAAAAAGACCCAAATATCGGGACTGTTCCTATAAAAATCGGGACATCTGGTCACCTGATACAAAACCCAATTAGTCAAGCTATATGTAGGTGAAGCAAATGGCACAGTGTAACACCTCTGAAAAAATCAGGTTGCCAAACATCCACAGCTCCCAAAGAACTCAACAGAACTGCAGCTGCTCAGCATCTCAGAAAATTAGGCTATTAGCGGCTCCAGTGATGCTCAGGTTCAGATAGTCATGTGGTCACTCAAGTAAACATAGGAGCATGTCAGTGATGGTCTGTCTCTGTACCTAGCATGTTTTACCTTAATACGTTCTATTTTAATACTAAACACAATACAAAGTAAACTACTTGTAAAAGGAATAAATTAGCACAGTTATGACAGAAGTTATTAAAGTCCCTGTTCAATGAGTCACTTGGCCTAGCTTTCCAAGTATTCTCACGTAAGAGACATTTCTGGATGTCTTGAGAATGTCACACTCATTTGGACGTCAGTTTGATAGATTCTCTCTTTCTGACGCAAGATTGGTGAGTCATTGATATCTGTACAATTGATTGGTACATCTGTAAAGCATGGGCTGCCCCAGAACTGTTATGTCTATTCCTAACTCATCATAAAATGTAATACAATACAGCAAATACTTATCAACAGAGTGGGATAAATTTAAAGAAAGTCACAGAAGGCCACAGTAATAGAACACTAGACAGGAGGGAAAAGTCTTATCAAACAACATACTGCACAACGTAGTATTAGAATGCCACTAATAATGACATATAAACTGCAGCTGCAAAATTTTTAAAAAATACTCAGAAAAGAGAATCAAAACCTGAAGCAAGCTCAGAGGAAAAAAAAGAAATCTTAGAGCAAATATCAAACGAGCCTACAGAACCCAAAGCAGTACTTTACAGCACTAAATCATTGTTGCAATCAAATTGTAAATTAACACCTCAAGCCATTACCACAGGGAGGTGAAAATGGCCAAATAATAGATTTTCCCACCTCCCTCAGAGAGATAAATAAAAATCATGATTGAAAGGGTTCATGCAGGGAAACAGAACCAAACAGTCTGCAGCATGGGCATTAACTCATGAGGGCCTGGGAAATAAGGCAATCAGCATAGCCTAGAATCATGAGACATATCACTCCCCCCTGCCAACCTCAGTCAGAGGGGATGAAACCCAAGAGAATCTACTGAAGACCCGCTATATCGACCGCAGATCACTCTCCCATCGACTCTGGTACTCCACCGGAATGAGAATAGGAAGGGGAGTCGACGGGAGAGCGTCTCCGGTCGCCATAGTGTAGTGTGGACCTAAGTAGATCTAAGCGATGTCGACTTAAGTTATGGTACTAACGTAACTCAAATGCTGTACCCTTAGTGAGACAATACTGCCAAAGAGGATTCCTTGCTGAGGTCCCTGCCCTCCACATATATTAGCAGAATCCTGCTGGATTTATGGGCCAAACCCCCACCCAACCCCCACTTTGACAGGGAAGAAGCCCACTCTCTCCAAGACAAATGTGAAGTGCAAGCCTGTACAGTTTCTGGTTCCCTACCATACATGGCCATAGCCAGCATCTAACTTGGTATTAACTAACCTATCTAAGCAGTATAATCCAAGGGCTGAAGTAAAGGGGAGCAGAGCATCTAAATGCAGGGAATTCTCCCTCCACTCCCTAGCCTAGCAGAGCAGCACTCCCTCACAGTTCCCCCTCATCCTTGGCTAGTGTGGTAAGAGCTCCCCTACTATTTCAATCTATTTTAATCACTGATTTTATCCATATACCGGTAATATTGTTAGAGTTTACTAAGTTTGGTGATCCAAGTTGCTGCCAGGATAGTGTGTACAATGGTGCACCCCACAAGGGTTTATGGAAATATGCGTATGAATGTATATATGACATAACTGGAATATGTTTTATGCTACATATGCCATATAACATCTCTCTGTAAAGGTTATGATCTACTGAATCTATTCATCCTATTTGTATGCATGTATCATTTTTGTATTCAAAGTTATGAATATTGGTTGTTTACTTGCTTAATTTTTAAGTAGCCTTAGTAAAGCATTTGGTCAGCTTCTTGAGAAAGGAATGTGCAAATTAAGTGCCCAGTCAAGAAGCACTTAACGAACAATGCATCTTGGAAGGCTCCAATCCACATAAGAAGTCTACATGAGGACGTTCAAGGTAGCATGTAAACCATGACTGCTACCTGTAAGTTTTGAGTCATGCATGGACATGTGACTTGCCCACGTGACTCCAAAACTCCATCTTATAGCTGGACTTCTACACGGGGGAGGGAGGGGTATCCACCCACAAGACAAAGTCTATTTAAACCCCTGGGAGACACCTCCATTTTGTCTTCAGCTGGCTAAAGAGATAGCCTCTCCACCCCCAAGGATACCTGAAAGAAACTGGAACAAAGGACAGGAACTACAGGCGGTGTGAGTGATTGCTGGACCCAGACTAGAAGAAGACTAGTCTGTAAAAGGACGCTTACTGGAATGCCTCTAAGGGTGAGGTTTTTATCTGTATTCAGTTTTCTTAGACAGACTTGCATGTTCTTTTTTATTTTGCTTGGTAATTCACTTTGTTCTGTCTGTTACTACTTGGAACTACTTAAATCCTACTTTCTGTACTTAATAAAACCACTTTTTACTTATTAATTAATGCAGAGTATGTATTAATATCCGGGGGGGGGCAAACAGCTGTGCATCTCTCTCTATCGGTGTTATAGAGGGCGAACAATTTATGAGTTTATCCTGTATAAGCTTTATACAAGGTAAAACAGATTTATTTGGGGTTTGAACCCCACTGGGAGTTGGGCATCTGAGTGTTAAAGACAGGAACACTTCTTAAGCTGCTTTCAGTTAAATCTGCAGCTTTGGGGCACGTGGTTCAGACCCTGGGTCTGTGTTGGAGCCGACTGGCATGTCTGGCTCAACAAGACAGGGTGCTGGAGTCCCAAGCTGGCAGGGAAAGCAGGGGCAGAAGTAGTCTTGGCACATCAGTTGGCAGCCCCAAGAGGGTTTCTGTGATCTACCCCGTCACAGTGTGATCTGCAGGTTATTGCTGTTGTCTGCCTATTTGATTCAATGTATATTGAAGTTTAACAAGGGTACTCTGAACTACTCTTGTTTAGTGTAGTATAAATGTGAATAAATATTCTGTCTATAGTCTTATGATGCACTAAGCACCATGGCATCTGATTGCGTGGGGGATGATATGTTCCATACTGAAGAGAGAGGGAGAAGAACTGTTAGCTCATCCATCCTATTACTGGCAGCTTGTTCCCCCTGTATATTTTACAGTATTTTGGTTTTTAAATGAGGAGATTAACTGTGGATGCTTAGACATCCATGCAGAGTGACAGATAAGGACTTTGAGTCATATAGTGCCACGAGGACTTCTACAGCTGAAGGAAGCCATTTCTTTCCATTTGTCATTCAGCACAATGTGTACATGCAGAGAATCAACACTAGCCCTGGTAGGAAGACAGTGCACAGCACTTACTAACACCCAAGGTGTGTAGCTTTTCTAAAATATATAGTTCACTGCTGCTACTGATCCCGTTTAATTTGTTGCACCATGTGTGCGTCATGTGTGCGTACATGCTTTCCCTTTCTTCCTTCCTTCCCATTCCCCTTTGCACTAAATAGGGTTTTGCAGCATAAAGAAATCTGAAGCTATTTGTAGCTTCAGCATTCAGGCTGACAAGGCTGCTGTCAGTTCAAAGCACATTTTTTCCTCTCAAGGCATTACATAACTAACAACAGAACGGATTTTGTTTTCCACATTTACCAGAAAGCTGCCAGCAAGAAAAACAATTCACTGGAGGTTACAGCAGTTAAAATACAATGGTTTAAGATTTTATTTTTTCAACCATTACTTGACAAAACAAAAATAGATCTTTTTTGGAAGAAAGCTGCTTTTGATCGTGATTTATACCCTTTACTTTTGGCTCTATACAATATAATAAAAATCTCTCACATAATAAAAAAGAATAATTGGAAACAATGGTAGAGATTGCACACAAAAAACATGCAGAAGTAGTCCTTGGCCAAAAGAGTCCTTGTATTTAAGGATGTCAGATTTAAAACCAAGATCATGCTGCTCTTTCATTTATTTTGTACCTCCAGTTAATTTGTGACGCTTTAACAATATGCAGGGTGCTGTATAAGACACAAGATGAAGTGAGCCTCTGCACTGAAAAACTTCCAATCTAGAGTGCCAGTCCTTCAACTGAGTTCTGTTGAGTGGACCATTACAGCTGTGCAGAGCTCAACTAACATCCCTTTAGGGGAAGAGGAGCTTTACACCAAGAGAAAGGGGGAGAGTCACAGCTTTCCAAAAGGGTTATGCAGCACTTGCTTCTACCCTTACAATGTCTCCAGTTATCAGAGTTTCTAAAAGGCATTTACATGAATGAGTCTTTAAAGACATTTCTATATATAGAAAAGCTATTCTGCGTCATTTTAGGGGTGTTTTAAGTACATTTCTCTTCCACCAAGGCCTGTGCAGTTGGTCCAGTGGTAGCTAGGGCACCAGACTTCACAACAGGGACATAAAGCACTAGATCAGTATGAACAAAAATAGCTGTCTTACAAACATTTTCAATTCAGAGCCAACACTGATACCACCAAAAATGGCAGTTTACTGAGTGCACTACTTCCACCGATTACTTTTCAGGTTATTTAATTACTTCTTTTCCCTATACGAGATACCTACAATTGTAGAACTATTGAGGGGTTCTGTACTCAACAAAATGATAGGTTTCAAGAGAAGGTCCCTCATACTTAGATTGCAAACTCCCCAGGCTAAGGTTGTAATGGATCCTTAAGAGGTGTATTCTCACTTCAGAGTGAAGAGCTATTTAACACACATACAGTTTTAGCTAAAAACCAGTTATATTGAATATTATTGTACTGAACATACACAGTCCATTGTTAAATGTTCAGCTATTTATGAAAAATGAAGGTTAAGTCTACATCTACACTAAGCGCTAGGGATGGGATTCCTCTGTTTGTGTACACATTCACACAGGCTCAAAGGAGAGCTAGTGTGAGTATAAACACTAGTGTAGCTGCAGTCCACAGGCAGCAGCAGAGGCACTGCTGAGCCATGCTATGTATATACCCACCAGTTTCGGGGGGAGGAAAGGGGGGTTGTGCTCAGTGTGGCTCAGCCATGCCTCCACTGCTGCAGCCCATGCTACCTCAGCTACACTGCTGTTTATACTCATGCTAGCTCCATCAGAGCTAGTGCAAACAGGGGTGCTGGAATAGCTTTTATAGTGGAGGTGCTGTGAACCATTGAACCAAACTGTAAACCCTGGATCTAATGAAACCTCTTCAGTCAGGGGGTGCTGCAGCATCCCCCGCACCCCTGGTTCCAGCACCTATGAGTGCATGCGTATGCAAGGAGAAGGATCACAGTCCTAGCTCATAGTATACATAGCTCCTTTCAGGCTACAGTCATCTACATTAGAACTGGTAGGGGGGAGGGATTTTAAAATTATTTAAACTTAAATGTTTTGTGGAAATGTATCAGTTCTGACTGAAATTTGTAGACAGACCCACCCCTCACCACTCCCTCAGAATATTCTGGTGGTCAGGGCACTCACCAGGGATGTGAGAGACAATGTTGAAATTCCAGCTCTGCATCAGACAAACTGGGACTTCAACCTTTGGTTTCTTGCACCCAAGGTGAATCAGTCTTTTTCTCCCGGTGTTGGAGTGGTTTCACTTTGTATAAATTTTTCAGTATTCATACTCTAGTGTGACACTCTATATCCTGTGGTTAGGGCACTTGCCTGGGGTGTAGGAGACCCAGATTCAAGTCAGCTCTCGTTAATTCATAGCAGGAACTTGAATCTGACTCTCCCCCTTCATAGGTAAGTGTGTTACCTCTGGGATCTCTTGCCCCATCTCTTGTTTATTTGTGAAAGGTCTCCGTTTCATGCTGCATCAGAACAAAACCAAATTCTAAAAACTTGACATTTTTCATGAAATGGAATTGTTTTCCAGGCAGCCCTAGTCCACATGCAGTTATTGGCATAAAGGACTGAAAAATGTTAAACAGTCTGTTAGCAAACACCTCAGGCTCCAGGTTTTTTCACATTATCAAGCAGATTCCTGCACTAATCAGCTTTTCACAAACACTGATGCTAGTAAAAGCTCTTTTGCTTAAACATTCATGGAAAGTGAACACAAAAGGGTAATGAACCTGACTGAATTGAGATTTGCTTTCGTATCTGAACAAATATTCACCACAAAATTATTGCACCATTTGGTCAACACTACGTGATGCAGAGTTGAGCAGTTCTGAGTCCACCCAAAAGAGGGCAGTGGAACACACACTATATATTTATACGTGCCACTTTTGGTGCCCAATCCTGCATTTAGTTTCCACAGAGGTTAATGGAAGTTTGCAGCTTGAAAGGAATACAGGATAGATTAGGCCTATGTAGTATAACATCAATCAGTAAATGTGTTATATGTAGGGACCATTCCAGCATTTCTTACTCAAGCAAAACTCCCACTGGGCCCACCTCAGAGATGTTAACTCAATCCTTAGTCAGGCAAAACTGACTTCAATAGCTTTGCCTAAATAATGACAGAGTAAAGAGCTGCAGAGTGCACCCCCATGGAAGTTTTTCCTGAGTTAAGTACATAAGAGCCCTATTCTGTTATTTCTGTATTTATCCCATCTCAGGGCCTGGAATATATTAAAACAATGTACAGTTTATAAGCTAAAAGTAAATGTATTCTAATAGTACCAAGAGCAGCTTCTCAGGGCACTGCAATTTTTCATGCAGCTTAGGATAAAAGACTGATTTGGTACTGTGAAAAGTATGGACCCAATCCAACCCTACTTCTACCTCAGCATATAAAGCTTATTTTCTGTGTTGGACTAAAAGTGTGAAATTCAGTTCTCATTAAATTGTTTCTCACGTCAGCTCATGCTGATATTGGTTTCCCTAGACTGTTCCTCAATGTTAAGAGGCAGTTATAAAATTATTGCAGGAAAAAACCCATAGCTTTGACATAAAATATTTCTTCCAACTGAATCTTGTCCTTTAGATCTCAGAAGCAATTCCAGAGGCAGCTACCCTTCATTTCATTTGTTTGCATTAGCAGCAGGAGCAAGACAGAATTGAAACACTTAATTTTTTATTCTCCTGATTTTTTGTTGAAATTTCCCTCCAAGTTTAAGACTTGGCACACCATGGGAAAAAAGTTTATAACAGTTCTGGGTCCATTAGTCATCTTTACAGACTGAGACAGTCTCCACCCCTTTTCAGCTCTCCGGTGACACAAATGGAAAGCAATGTGGGTGTGACTGGCCACATTATGAGAGCATGCTGCACCTTCTGAAAGAAAGCACAGGAGGCACTTCACAGCATGGTTTCCTTAGCTTAGCACACTCAGGGGCACGTTGCCTGTCTATTCTGCAGGCAGGATGCCTTTGGGACTTGTGGCCTTCAGAGATTAAAGGCTAATCATGATAGCTAGAGCTGTGAATACATAAGGCCTTATTGTAGTCTTACCCCAGTGTAATGCCATTGATTTCAGTGGAGTCACTTTTGATTTAAGCCAGTATGACAGGAGAAACAAGCCCTTTTTGAAAACAGGAATGATTTTTAAAGTTTTTTATAAACACTGAAATTAGGAACTGAGATAAGTTTGCCTTATGGGAAGTGCTATGACTGGACTATGTACTGTGCGGCATGTTTTGCATTGTTGAGGAGCATTTGCATTTCTGAGATCATGCTATCTGGTCCTTTGCATCATTTGTCTATATTTATGATTTCTCAATTGTGCAAGAAGTGATTCCCTCATTAAAGAGGGGTGAAAAATCCTAAATTTACTTAAATCATCTTTCCATGAGCTCATTCTGAACACTAGTTATTGCATGTGAAATATATATTTACTTACATATTGCATTTGTCCACATTTCCCCAAATTTATGGGAAATACTGTAAAACACGTCTTGTGTAGTGTGTATGTGTGTGTGTTTATATATTGGGACGGAACTGGATAAATTTAAACTACTCTGATATCCATGATTTGAAAGAAATAGATTTAATATACCCTGGATAAAATATATAACTTTGTGACTCTTTCAATATTAAACTAGGCAGCTTTGTTAAATAACACGTTTCATGTCCACAATTATTTTAGACCCATAATATACTATAAATTAATTTTAAAAGCAAGAAAAGAATAAACAATTGAGGTAGAGTAACCTCTGAGATTTGTAAAAGAGATTAAAGGCAAGCAACATAAAAGAAATGCTCTAATCTCTGGATACAATAAATAAGGAGCTGAGTAGAAAACATCAAGAGGAAAGGTAATATACAGTGCTATGAGTAGAAATGGCTTTGGACAAAAATGCAGAACAGCATTCCAAGGTGCATTCTCTTTTACACACACTTTACCCACCACCCCCATAGAAGGTTTAGTTACACAAAAGGTTCCTACAGCTTGGACCTCAGCAACTTATGTCATGATCTTTCATTAGTTTACACTGTAAAACGGAACTGGTAGAGACAATAGTGCAACATACGGGCAAGAATAGCTTTCTGTTTTCTCTCTGTTTTAATTTAGCTATGTGTTGTAGAAGTCTATGGCAGGCATGGCTCTACTAATTAGGTGTATGGACCCTGGAGAAGACGCACATGTAAGGTGAGGTGGTGGCCTTGGGAGGAATAGGAGGTAGGTGGGAGCGGGCAGCGGGGTGAGAAGAGGGGGTGGGGGAAATTTGGGACGTGCAGGGCTGTGGCGGCCAGAGAAAGAGACAACTTTCCCCAACTCCAGGGCTGCAGCTCCCAGGGAAAGATGGCCCTCCTTCCCAACCTCAGCTCTGTGATGGGGAAGAGACCTCACTCCTTCCCAGACCCAGATTGGGGGCTGCTGCGGTGGGAGAAAAGAGGGAGACAACCCCTTCCTTCCCAGCCCCAGCTCAGAGGCTGCCGCAGCGGGGGAGAGAAGGCACATCCATCGCTTTAGAAAAGTAATACTACTGATAGTAAAATATGAGTGGTGTGCTTTTATTTGTAGAACAAAACAAACATTATTAAGGTTTTTTTATATAGCGCTTTTGTCCAAAGTGCTTTACAATAGTTAGCTAACGGTACAAACAACATTTGGAAAGATCATTAAGTGGTCCACCAAGACCCTCAGCAATTTGCAAGTGGTCAGCGGAAAAAAAAAGTTTGAGAACAACTGGTCTATGAGACTACTGATGTGCATAAAGTTACACTCATGTTTAAAACATCTTGCTAAATCAAGGCCTAAATCAGGCCCTGACAGTACAAGCCTGCATGCACTTCCTCCCTTCCCTGCAGGTGGAGGCAGTACGTAGAGCTGCCTGGCCATGCCTCCACCTAGGAGCTGAGTGAGGGGGATGTCACTGTTTCCAGGAAGCCCTCAGGTAAGCGCCACCCAGAGCCCGCCTCACCCCGTCCCTTGCCCTAACCCCCTGCTCCCTACCACACCCAAACTCTGCTGCTGTTGGGGGAGTGGGAGGGAGTCAAGTAGGAAGCCTGCTGGGCCCACCAATGCCCACCCCCAGCACCAGTGTGGGTCCTGGGCCACGCGCCGCCACCCGCATCCCCCCAGCACTAGCACCAGGCCATGAATTTTTGTTTACTGCCCACGACCTGTCCATGACTTTTACTAAAAATACCTGTGACTAAAACGTAGCCTTAATTATTACCAACATCTCTATAGATTCGATCCAATTTCTGTATCTCCATTTCCTCGCCAAAATTTTCACTTACAGATCAAGCCCCAAGTCTAGGGAAGGGTTAATGATTTGGGATAAAATACAATCCACTGTCCCCATTCCTGACTCTTCACCAAAATCTGTACCAAACCTAAACCTATTTTGAGACTTGGACTATTTTTAAATGCCTCCTGATTTTCCTGGTTGTTGTTAGGCTTGGAAAAGGAAGTGCTGCAATCTCAAGACAGCAGCCTTTTTGATATCTCCAGCCCAAATTTGGAGGCTCGGCAGTGTGGGTTACTTAGATCAAAATGTACAAATTCATCCAGATTTTTGTGAAGCTTATATGAAATGAACCTCTCAACCTTTTTGAGGTTCACTCATTATGCATATCCAAAATGGATCTGACTAGTCCTCTCAGATAGCAAAACCATAAATTCAGTATTGTAGCAAACCCCCTCGATGTCTGGGAGCACACGAGGTGGCCCACATGTTTGGAAGGAAGTGTTGTGGGCACTGCAAGCATGGGTCTCACCACGCTGTAACCCTCAGTTGGTTCCCATACATACTGACTGCCTCTGAGTAACTCAGGATTCCTTTTCTTGGGCTGCCAGAAGTGAAAGGTGAAAACATCCTGGGCACATTTTCTTTAACAGTTATAATAAGGAAAAGGAAACCCAACAGTTCCCAGACAAGCTCCTTAGAACAGCCCAGTCCAGGGGCACAAAAGTAAGAGTCCCAGTGTAATGCTCTGCACTGTACTCTTGCCTGCGACTGGAGCCCTGAATCTTCCTGCTGCCCCCTCCAACCCCACCCTCCCATACCTTCCCTCTGCAGCCAGTCCCCAGGCTCCTGCCTATGGCTCCTTCCTGAACCAGTTCCCTCTGCCCTCGGGCGATACTTCCCTTTCCTGTTCTTCGGTGGTTATGGAACCAGCTGCTGGCGAGATGTCAAACTAGGAATTAACACAGTGCCCCACAGCAGTAAGCCAGTAGCTTCATTACAGGATGTTACAAGGAGTAACCAGGCCTGACATGTCTACATGCACCACAATAAATTGTGGCAAAACACCTGATATAATAGAAAGCAATAGGATCACTGATATCACAAACTGCAGTCCTGCTTTATAGCTTAATTAAAGTATTTAGACAGGTGAATGGTAATACTGTAGGTTTCAGAGTAGCAGCCATGTTAGTCTGTATTCGCAAAAAGAAAAGGAGTACTTGTGGCACCTTAGAGACTAACAAATTTATTTGAGCATAAGCTTTCGTGAACTACAGCGAATGCATCCGATGAAGTGAGCTGTAGCTCATGAAAGCTTATGCTCAAATAAATTTGTTAGTCTCTAAGGTGCCACAAGTACCCCTGTTCTTTTTGGTAATACTTTAAACATTGAGCTTCTGTTATTTCAGTCCTTAACTAATCTTCCCTGTATTTTTTCTTTATAGTCACAAACTGAAATATAAATTAAACAGGAAGCAACATATGTTATGTCCTTGTACTGCATATCCCTACTCCTTCCCTTACCCCCCCTCCTTTCATGACCTACTTAGAGCAAGCACATTATATACAGATAAAAGATAAAGAACTATGCATATCTATAGCACTCCACGAACACCAATGGTTCCAATTCTTTGCCTTCACAACTTGCTTATTTTTTAAACCAAACAAAATTAAAAAGATTTATTAGTATTGGGGAGGATGTGACTATCAATGTTATTCCCTGCAGGGACACTTACTCACTGCTCAGCAAAATCACATTTGAATGCTGCAACATTAGTTTTATTAGTTTTATTATTTTCATCTCAGAACAGCCTGTAATCAATAAACAGATGCTTTTATCTTCATCATCAATCTGTTTTTCATATATATTCAACTTTTCAGCCTCCCGGTAACACTGCTTCCGATTTTTTGATGTATGGTAAAGATTGAAGAAGTGATTTTATCATCCATTAAGACACAGTAAAGTTGGTATACAGTCTATTATTTTAATATCCTAAAGCCTTATTTTTGTATGTACCTGCTTAAAAGTTGTAGGAGTCTTATAATGGGAAAGACTTTGGTAAGAAGTTAGTTTCTTCATACTAATATTTTGCTACTGAACATTTTTGTATGAGTCAGTGATCCAAGCCTACTCTAGTGCAACATACAACTGCCCAGAGGCAAATACACATGGCCCTACATGGCAAAGCATTGCCAGCCCTTGCAATTGAACTGCAAGTCTCACAACAGTTGGCATTTTACTTAAAGCCCCAGCTTCTGGAAGCCCCCATGCCCTTTTTTGTTTAAATACATTTCCAGCCCTCCCGGCTGCAGTTGAAAGCTTGGAAACATGAGCCTTAAAGGCTCAAAACCAGAAGGCAAATTAAAAAAAAAAAAGTCAAAATCAAAATTTTAAACTACCGGTAATTGTGATTTTGGGGGGTCTGAAGCATGACTTTTGAATGTGTGCAACTGGCAATATTGATTGCAGCACATGGCACTTAAGTTAATGTAAGTTTTGTAATCACCTAGCTGACACATCTCTGTGGGCATTTTCTTGGCTAAAATGTGATCAACTTTAGATTATCATCTTCATATCTTTAAACTAGAGGTATCTTACCCAGCGAGATCACCTCATAGAAGAAATTAATACAAATGAAAAATTGTCACCCCCCTATATACATGCCCAGAACAATCTCAAACCAAGATCTATTGATACAGTGCAGCCAAGAGGATATGAGCACCATCATTGCCAGGAGGCACTGGAGATGGATTGGCCATGTGCTTTGGATGGAAACCGATTCCATCACCAGAGTAGCAGTAAGATGGACACCTGCAGGCAAGCAAAAACGAGGCTGCCTGAAAACAACATGGCAAAGAGCCGTGGAAGCCGAGCTGAAAAACCTGGGGCACAGCTGGGGAACCATTGAAAGACTTGCCAGAAACAGACAGGAATGGAGGAGCTTCATCACTGCCCTAAATGCCAGACCCGAAATGGGAACATGATGATGGTGATGAATATACATGCAATAGAAAAGGAACAGTTGAAAGCTGATAGAAATGGCTGATGATCTTTGGCCCACCTCTGGTGGATAGGACAGATATCACATTTGGGACTTTTCTGTGCATTGAGCAGCCTATGAAGTTTCAAAGTTATTGCTGAATGGGAAGGTGGGAATCAGTTTTCTCATTTAGTAACCTCATCACAAGCATTAGATAAAAAGAGCCACATTAAAAGAACGTCAAGTTTGCAAACTCAGGCACTCAAAAATTTGAAAATGTCATAATTAAGGCCACCTATGCACCCTTACTTCTGAGCCCTTTGAAGGTATGCATAATCACACACACTTCAACTACATGTTTACAGTTTTGCCAATCTCAAGAGATCAAAAATTATGAGTCAGAATCCCCAAATCATGAGATTGGCCAAAAAGTTTTTTTAAAAATATATGGTAGGTTTTTTTGGTCTGACTATTTTTTGAATTTCCCCTGCCCATCCCCGATGTGGATTTGTCAGTAAGTGTTGTCCACTCTTCCAAGTTTGTTAGGAAAGATGATTTTGGCCTCCATTGCAGGAATTTCACCCCCACATCTGCCCAACACCCATGCAGCAATTAATTCTGCCCCCAACTTCCAAATCAGTCCTGTCCCCCCAATCAGTTCAGCCTCCCAACCTCACTTCTGTTCCTCCTGAGTTCTTCACACTCACCCAGGCCTAAGGGGGCTGCAGTGGGGGTCCCTTCTAGGTATGGGACAGGGAGCTCTACCTCCTCCCTTATAGGATTGCCATCTCTCAGGTACAAAAACACAGGGCATCTGGAATGATCCTGAGCCCATAACACTTGACAGCTGGCAGGTGTGCACTGAGCCCCTGAACAGGTTTCATGGGACACCTACTTCAAAAAGGGGAGAGGGAAGAGTACTTCCCAAAGGAGCTCTGATTAGTTGATCAGGCCCAGGAGGTGGGCAAGTGGGGTAGGCTGACAGAGGGGCTTTCCCCCCCCCGCCCCCCAGTCAGGGCTTGAATTCTCTGGACGGCTGGAGCTTCTCACATCATCATGAGACTGGCTCCAGCCACAGCTGAAAATCATGTCACTCACAAAAAGAGCACAAGAGTTGTCGATACTGTAATTGCATTTTGTTCAGCAGGCCCTCTGTCTCATTCAGTGCACAGGATGGATGTGCTCTGGGAATTACTCAAGGCTGGGTAGTGAAGGAGGCTGTTGTGTGTCCGACAGCTGACCCCTGCCTTATTTATTGAAGGAGCTGAAAAATGTATTGTGACTGATGCTGCAGACTGGTCTGGAGGAAGAGAAAGGACAGTCTGGTGGTTAACACAGCTGAATCCCTCTACTGGCCTCCCCTTGCCTCTCTGTATCCCCTTGCCCTCTGTTCAAGCTCCTTGTCTTCCCCTTCAAGGTCCCACACAATTCCATCCCCCGCTGTATCTCATTTTGATTTTTCACTTCTAAATCCACCAGTGAGTTCCACCTCATCTCTCCTTTCACTTTCGCATGCTGCCCCCCACCCTGGAAATCTCGCCCTATCTCAGGGCTGTATCCTGAAAGGTGCTAAGCACTCTGGCCTTGATCCAGCAAAGCACTTAAGCACATGTTTAAATTTCTACTTGTTAGCAATCCTATTGAAGTCAATGGCACTATTTGCATACTTAAAGTCAAGCACATGCTTAAGTGCTTTGCTGGATGAGGGCCAGAGACCTGAGCACTTCATAGGACCAGGATCCAGATCTTTCAAAGGTATTTAGGTGCCTACAGATTCAAATCAGTGCTTAAGGGGATGTTCAAAAGCTTTAGGCTGATCAAAGCAGAAAACAAAAATAAAGAAACCCAAGACCCCCCCCCAAAGTCCCATCCCCTTCTTAGCTAATGAGCAGAGAGAGAAAAAAACTGGCTAATCAGAGTGAGACAAATACCACCCAAGTGGCACAGCACCTCCTGGAAGAAGGCTCCTAGGGACTTCTCTGCTCACCTGCCCCTAAAGCCAGCATGAGCTGTAGGTGCCTACCATATTTTATTTCAAATGTCTCCACAAAACTTGTTTCACAAAGCCGACAAACACCTAATCCACATAAGTAAAAATGCCACCATCTACCCATTGTGAAGCAAATTACACAAAGATCCAATCTTCTAAATTTCCAAATGGGTTCTATATCCGCTTCATGTTGCCCATCTACATGGATCCAGATTACGAATGTTTTTAGCTGTATGGGTGAGCTCTGTTGGAACTATTCCTGAGGGTAATTGCACTCCAGTGACTTAAGGCCCTTAGATGGTTAACTCTTCAGAATAGGAACAATGTTTTGCACCAGTGGTTCTCAACCAGGGGTACAAGTACCACTGCGGGTATGCAGAGATCTTCCAGGGTGTACTCATCTAGATCAGTGTTTCTCAACCTGGGGTTGCGGGATGGGTTTAGAGGGGTTGCAAGTGAAGGGCCAGCATTAGGGGTAGCTGCAGGGGGCCCCGCGAAGCTAAGTTACATGTTTCAGCCCCGGGGGGCAGGGCTCAGGCATCAGATAAGGCTCACAAGTGAAAAACAGGTTAAAGTATCACACTGAAATGTAGGTACAATATTTATATTCAAATCAATTTATTTTATAACTATATGACAAAAATGAGAAAGTAAGCAAATATTCACAAATAATGTGCTGTGATACTTTTGTACTTATGTCTGATTTTGTAAGCAAGTAGTTTTTAAGTGAGGTGAAAGTTGGGGGTATGCAAGACAGATCAGACTCATAAAAGAGGTACAGAGAAATAAGTTTTGTTAAAAGTAAAAACATCTGCCCTGGATTTATGGTCTAATTTTTTTTATTGTGGCTTTATTTTTGCCATGTTAGATTTTTACATTGTTTATGGAATTAACTAGATAGTTTTATATTAAAAAGAAGGTACTTGAAATACATTGTGTTTTTCTCTTTCATAGAGAATAGCAGCTTAATGATTATCCTGTCATAAAGCACAAGATAGACATTATATACCATATCAACTAGAAGCAACATTTCAATGTTTACATAAACTATAGTGCTTGAGAGCACAGCTAACCAATTTCCATCATTTTGCATTTTCAAAGTGAGTTTCTACAAAGCCCTGAAGAGATTAGCAAATATCAAAGAGCGCCTTTCCGGATCCAGTCTCTGGAGATTCAACTACAGCACCACAAAACACATCTTAATGGAATGTGTAAGGAGTATTTATGTGGATGGGGGAGGTGATCAGGAGGCAGTTTCCCGAAGACTTTGAAACCAAACAATAAGACTTTCTTCTGCTTATGAACAGTTAATTGAACAATGTGTTCAAGGGCTTCCCTGGGCAAACATCTAACTTTTGGATTCTGATCCTTAAATAATTCAAGAGGTTATTTTCAATATCATGTAGGACATTGTTGCAAATTATGAAGAGAGAGTTCCTTATTCTCAAATGGAAATGAAAACCCTTTGAAACATATTTACCTAGTAAAGATATAAATGAACTCTGACTCCACTGGTCCATTTATGCTTAGGCCTCTGTTCTGAGTTTATATGTTGTATGAATCCATTGTATATGTGAAGCTTCTTAGAATCACAGGATGGCCACAATCACAGGAATAGACAGAGGACACCAGGCATGGATTAAAGCACAGGCATAGTTCACCAGTGTCTAAAATCCCAGTTTCTGGAGTCATGGGATTATATACAAATCTGAACTTTCATTTTTAAAAAATAATGACTAAGTTCATAGTTGCAGAGAAAGGTCTGAAAATGTGAACCAAGTGCAACCAAATCACAGACACTACCTGACCCGGCAGACAGTCTGAACAAGTAGCCCCAGGAGGCGTGACATACCCCATGCATCTCCGCGAGATGTTCACTCCAAAACCCATTGGTTCTAGATCAGTGTTTCTCAACCTGCGGCCCAATCAGCACACAGCTGCAGCCCATGTGACATCCTCAGGGCCACAGAGGTAGTATATTTATATATATTGTGTGGCCCACACTGGCAAATAGGTTGAGAACCACTGCTCTAAAAACTCCTACCAACACCACCATTGCAAAGGACTCTGAGGCAGGAGGTGGTGAGTACTGTAGGATGAGCCCAACCAACTAGATAGCACAGCATCTGAAGGGTGAGCACTAGGGTCCCCTCTGCTGTTCCTTAGTGGGGAAGTCCTTTACCACCACCCCTGCCTCTCTGGCATAGGAGAGCCACTGCTGCTGGAGGGTGCAGGGCCAGGGTGGCTTTGGGTTGTGATGAGCTGAGGGCCTGAGACTGGCCCCTGGCAGGCACAGCAATAGCAGTGAGATGACAAGTATCAGTATGGCCTCAATAACTCATTTGTGTTCTCGGCAGGGATGACTCAGTGCATATTTTCCATGTAACTCTTGGTTTGTACACAGACACACACAGTACAGAGAAACATGTAATTTCTAAAAGCCAGTCTCCTAAACATATATCATCAGGCTATTTCCTTTTTCCCCGACTGGTAGTATTTAATATGTAATAGCCATAGAATAATATATATGCGGCTCAGGTGGTTTTATTTATACCAACTAAAAGTTTAAGCTTTAAGATCTTTTGTGACGTTATGGTTTAAAAGAAAAGATGAGACAATAATGGCTGCACCAGTTCCCTCCAATGGTTTGATATCGCGCTGCTTCCCTTATGCACAATGAAGTAACTCCATCACCAAATGTTGTTACAATTCTCTAACCATCAACCCTCAGAACAGAAAGCTGCCTGGAGATTTGTTTCCCCTATGACCTTTCTGACCTGCTAAATTCATAGTTCAATGGGGTTTTCCCTCTTTCCCCTTTATACACACAGAGTAGAAAACAGCAGCTGTTTATAAGGGTGAGAGAAGGTTAAACTCTCTATGCAATGAAGAAAACCCCCAGAAGCTGTTTATAGGAGGTGGGGGGAGAGGAATGCCTTTATGCAACACAGAAGACACTCGCTGTGCCATCTGTTCTTGTGCCCTGCTACACACCATACTGCTGTGCTGTTTTATGGGCAGCTGCTGTTTCCAAGTGTCAATGTACGATGTTAACAAGTAGGGCACCCGCATTTGTCTCAGACTGAAATATCTGGGAAGGGTCATATGGCTTCAGATTAGGCCACACCCTGTATTGGCTATATGACCTCTTGCATATTTCCTACCGCCTTCGACTCTGTTGTGCTTCACAGCTGTGCTTGCACGTTATAGTTTTGCTCCATTCATAAAGACGAATGGGTTAGTGACATCATTGCCTTCAACAGCATCCTCCACATACATGTATTTTTGCTTCCCCTGTACTCACTGAATATCATGTCAGAGGTGATTCAGCAACTTGTTCCCAATTTCATGGATAAACAAAGTTGCTGTTGGAAGGAAAGTAATTAAAATAAATAACCAGCTCTCGGGTTGTCAGAAAAGAAACAAGTGCTAAAATTGCTACAAACATCAGGATACCAGCTGGAATGTATGAACTGGAACTAAGGATTACCTCTGCCTGCAGAAGGAACATCATTCCATCTGCACAATGTGTTTCCTTGTCAATAAAGCTGATCTTTGCCTTGCCATCTGCAGTACATCAAAGCGTGAGCAGAGATTTTTTACAGTCTAGGAATCCCGTCTCTGCAACATCACTTAAACACTATTCAGCTAACCAAGAAGTCTATGGAGACATGTCTGAAACTACCAGTACCGGTGCCAGCTGCCCAGTCACATTCCCAACTCTTTGTTTCCTTCACCTCAGCCTAATAACTGTGCTTGCAACTGACAGCACCCATAAGAGCTTTCAAAGAGATTGCCACAAATGCCTAACTATAAGCAACTAACACGTTAAAAAATTGAAAGAAAAAAAAATCCTTCCTCATGATTCAGACCTACTGCTGGCAACTCAAAAAATAAACTGATATGGTAGCCACACATCGAGACTTTGAGACAGTTTCACTGGTGGGAAAACTGGTTTCCAGGCACTTCTTCCACATGCAGAGCTATGGTACATCCCTCCTTTGAAGCACCATTTCTCCTCTGTTGAAATTCTCCAACCACTCAGGGCTTTAGGGAGTCTGTCGTTCAGACACCAAGCAAAGCTGAAGAGATCACTGGTTTTTTGTCACGGAGATGTGAATAGTGATAATATGGCTTTTACTGTTTCATTATCAAGGCCCCAGTTCAACTAGCACTGCTCTGTCTGAGGGCTCAGACATCTAAGAACCTGTAACAATAACTTCAGCAAGACATCAAAAGTAGCCCTTGATCAGCAAAGCATTTTATCATGAGCTTAACTTTAAAGCACATGCCTACATGCAATGCTGAATTGGGGTCCTTTCTCCACTGGGTTTAAATATAGGATTCAGTGATGGCATTGACTTCAATAGAATTACTCCAGTTGTACACTTGCGCAAATGAAGTCATTATCTGACCCGTGGAGTCTCCTTACCTTTGCAGCATGGTTGGTGTGAGGCTTAATTAGAATGGCCCCCAATTCGGGAAAGCAATTAAGTTGTCCTTAAGTGCCCTTTTTGTATAGAGATGTTTTTCTGAATCAAGACCCATGTTTGTAAAAAGGTTGGAGATTCCTGAAGTGCTATAGAAATGCAAAGTATTCATTATTTTTACCAGTCCAGATCTAAGAGGATAAGCAATGAAAAATATTTTGGCCCCATTTTCAGCATATAGACAGGTACACATTCATGGATTCAAAAGTGTTTATACTTCGGTCACGTACCACCAGACTTGCATATACACATAGCTAGAGTGTCACCAAACTGGATTTGCCCAAAAGGAGATAATATGTTTTAAAGACGCATTTGTTTTGCTTCCATGTTATTTCAAGAAGGTATTTTATTGTGCAGTTCTTTTGTGCAATGCTATGTAAATTCAAAACAACAGTTAGCTTTTACTATGCAAGACAGATACATATTTGGCAAACTAAAGTGATATCTTAATTTATTATGCCTCTCTCAAAGTATGTTACATTTTCTCTGCAGTTTTCCTAATGGTGCTGCAGCATACAGTAAACAGTCTGCTGTGACATCTATTGGCAGCAGTGAAATTAGAACTGATCTGAGAATGCTTGCTTCAGCAAGTGGCATCAACTTGCATCTATAAACAATGTTTCCTTTTTGAAGTGTTTCCTTTTTAAAATCTGGCCTATTTCACAACCACTTGCCTTTCAAAGCAAAAGGTGTAAAACATCAGGCACCGCTGGATAGAACCACCACTACCCTGAAATGTACAGATGTATTTTTCAAGAAATAAACGAGGCAAAAAAAAATTTGTGCTACAATAAAGGCCTAACTGGGGAGTTACCAACATTCCAGAGCGTAAACAAAAACATGATGCTTTGTCTGTATTTGCGTCACACAGTAGGGTTGTAAATCATTCAGATGCTCATTTTGTGCCTCGATGCGGAGTTGTTCATGGTGTTTCCAACATCTCTTATGAAAATATTTCACCTTCCCTCTACCCATCTAAGCTTTCATCAGTTCTCATTTACACAGGCAGTCTGCCACTTGATAAAGTGCACTGCAACTGCTTTTACTTGCTGCCAAAGCTTGCTGAACATCATAACCTAAAAAACCAGAAGAGGCCAGCTGGCCTGTGCTAACACAGATTTCATTCCAGGTGGGCTTAGAAAGGGGGTTCTCAAACTTTCTCACAGGCCACATCCCCTCCCAGTTCCACTGGAGATCTGAGGCAGCTACAGCAACTGTTTACATGGAAAAGTAAAAGTATTTATGTATCTTTAGCTGTCCTTAATGTGGTCAGGACTTTATCCCTTTCTCTCCTTTGCTCTTCATTTAACCTTCTGTTACAATAGGATTTCCCCTGGACCTGTTCTCTTTCCATTTCATCCTCCTCTCTCACTGCACATGCTGTAGAAGCCTCTAGTTACCTTCTCGCTAACTCCCTTGAACGCTTCACAGTCTGTGGTTCTCATCTCCCCCACACATGCTGCCTGAGCACCCGGTTCCCCAGATCTCCTGGCTACCTGATCCCTGCCTCCCCTGGACACGTTGGCCAACTACTGGGTCTCTTGTCCCATTGACACGCCTTTCCTGCTGGCACCTCTGAGCCCTGAGAGTGGCTCCTCTTTTCTTTGCTAATTCCTTTTGGTCCTTAATGGAGGCAGGTTCTTCCTTGTTTCCATCTTCTTGTACAGGTGTCCAGGCTCGTCCAAAAAAGCTTACTGAAGCGGCTAGAAATGAGGGATCAAATTCAGCGCCAGTGTAGCTATTCATCTCTATGGAGCTACAATGAAAGAATTTGACCCAAAACACATATAAGAAGAACTAGAAACCAAGTGGAGGCAGCACCATTGAGTGAGTGATTTTGCAGCTCTCCATGGATCTCCACTGGCTCAAGAAACAGATTTGAAAAATCAGCCATGTAACCTGAAGTGTGTAACATGAGTTAAAGGTCAATGATAATGTCACTTTAAAGGATATTAGTCTTCTTGTTTAAGGCCATATATGAAACAGTTTAACACTGGATTTAAGAATATTACCAAGCACATTCCACTCCCAGATCCCTGCAGGTGCCAAAGACTCAATATGTAGTGGAACTGTTGAGGTTTTGTTGCTCAGTGAGCAAACAGCGAACACAGGGAATTCACATGCCCTGGCATTATGGAACTGTGCTCTCTGGGGGTTCCTTCCACTTCAGAACCTTTTGGAGCTATGTGGGGCCATTGGCTGTATATCTCCCCTCTGCAGGAGGAGGAGGTGGTGGTTGCCATGGACATTCTGGGTACAATCCAGACGAGTAAGGGGTTCTGTCACTGCCTGCTCTGTAACCCTGGGCGCCTCACGGTGCTTTGTTGTTATAGCTCCCAGCCTGGGATGTTCACAACCAGCCTACTGTAGCAGTCTGCATCCCTATGTTCACCATTTTTACAAAACTATAATGGATTTGTACAAAGTATTCCTTGTGAGGTATCATTTGAAAACTCAATTTGCTTATTACTGTCCTGGTAAAATATATGTGGCATTGTATGTAAAGTTAAGATTCTATTGTATAACTTTACTGAGACATGTTCCAAGTTTAGAAAAGCAGGAACAAATCAGTTCGTCAAAGACAAACTGATGCCTCAGTTTATTTGATTTTGTTGATACCTGACTATCACCTAGTGAAGTGGCCATTCTTCAGCAGGAAAAAGGGTGAGAGTGAGAAATCTACATTTTGGCAAAGAAACAGCTGGAGGTTCCCATCCCCACAGACCTTCTGTCTCCTGACCCAAAGCTGGAGATGATTTCCAAAAAAACAGAATTATAACAAAGAGGAACAGATGCTCCAAAATACTCACCCCGCTCTCTCTGCTCATGGTATCAACACCAACTGAAGGACAACGAAAGTAACACTGAACTGGGGAAGGGGTCCTGGCTGAAAGGATTCCAGCCTGAAGCATGTGGTGAAAGAAACCTTTGTTTTGAACCTTAACAAACATTTAGCTTGTTAAGTTAGATATTGTGTTTTACCTTTTATTTTCTTATAACCAATTCTGTCTTTTATACCTTATTACTTATAATCACTTTAAAAAAATCTCTCTTTCTGTGGTTAATAAACTTGTTTCATCTAAACCAGTGTGCTTGGTTTGAAGTGTTTGGGAAACTCCATTTAGGATAACAGGATTTGGGCATATCATTTTCTGTTAATGAAATGACGGAGTTTATATGAGCTTATATTGTCCAGGAGAATGCTGGACAGTACAAGATGCACATTTCTGGGGGAAAGTCTGGGACTGGGAGTTTGCTGGTGTTGTGCTGCAGTGTAATTCATGGGTGGCTGGTTATAGCATTCATACAATATAGCTGGGGGTGATTTACATGTCGGAGACTGTGTGTGGACACACTGGGATTGGTCGCTCCCCCAGTGAAGCAGTGTAAAAGGCATCCCAGGTTGGA
Organism: Natator depressus; assembly: GCF_965152275.1. Taxonomy (NCBI): domain Eukaryota; kingdom Metazoa; phylum Chordata; order Testudines; family Cheloniidae; genus Natator; species Natator depressus. The sequence continues at coordinate 130,821,604 of NC_134235.1, forward strand.
GCATTGAGGGGGCACAGCTGTCCATCAGTCCAGATTTTACCATAGGTAATGTCACACCTACCAGCATGCAGGTCATACACTGAAACAACTGTGTGCTTAGACAGCCCAGGGTCAGCATCTCTGACCCTACCAGCCTGTATATAGCCCCACCCTGACTTCCACCAGTCTTTGTTACAAGCATCAAGGTGACCCCAACAAACTCCCAGACCCAAATTTTCCCAAAATATGTGTTCTCTATAACTTCCAGCTCTCTCCTGGACAGTTCAGAGAAATAAAAAGGGCCATTTGTTCCTCTACAGACACAAAACCCACCAGCTTATTAATGTAACTGTGGTTAATACACCTTTCCCTTTAAACACTCCACTGAGTTAGTTTTAGTAAACATAAAACAGAATTTTATTAACCACAGGACATAGGTTAACTGATGCCAAGTAAAAGGAATAAAATTAGAAAGGGTTACATGCAAATAAAAATGAAAGCGTGCATCTAAAAGTCTAAAACTTAATCTAGCAAGGTACAGGCAGCTTTGTTCAAGATGGTTTCTCTCACCATTCACTCTTCTTCCCAGCCTTGTCTGTCTTAGAAAGGACCTTCCACAGGAGCACGAGGGGCTGATTTCCCTATTCTTCCTAGGTGAAAGATCTTTGCCTCAGCAGGTTTCTCCCCTATACAGTATTCAGTTCCTAACATTTCAACCCACCCCCTTGGTTTAAAGACCCATCTTTCTCAGCTTGCAAGAACTCTGTTCTCTTGTATCTGTCTAGCGATGGATGCCAAAGATGACTGATGTCCTTGCTTATATTTTCAAAAGTTCAATTACTTTGTTTCAGGTAAGGATGACCACCTGCATTTCCTCCCTTCCTGAAGGCTTCCCCCTGCTGATTTCTATGTAAATGTGGCTTTCATTGTTTCTGATTCCACCATGCTTAATTTACATGAGAGACAGGCAGATAGCCATGACATTCCCTCCTATCTGGGCAGACTGTACTACGTAATATCAATGAGTATCTGTAATTCCTCATAGTGTTAATACATATATTTCAAATGATATTAATCACCAGTGTGTCATTAAGCTTTCAAAAAAAGGCTACACTTTTATAATACAGTAATATTTGTATACAATCAGTTGATTCAGTTGCTTATCACTTCCAGTTCAGCCCCCCAGTCTTTATAGACTTATGTATTATTTGAAAAGTAAAACCCAGACCAAGCTTCTCTCCCCTTATCGGTGTAGACACCATGCTTTCATAGTGTGAGGTTTGTCTCCACACATTGTTAGCGTGATAGGTTTGTTTATGTTATACGTAAATACATTATCCTGGTCTTTCAAAATACTTCAGAAGTAACTCCCAGGTAGGGAAATCACATTCCTTTGTCTAGTACAGAACTGTTTACCAATTCCTTCTTGGGTGACCAGATAGCAACTATGAAAAAACGGGACAGGGGGTGCAGGGTAATAGCTGCCTATATAAGAAAAAGTCCCCAAAAAAGGGACTGTCCTTATAAAAACAGGACATCTGGTCATCCTAATTCCTCCTGACGTGCCTGGTTTAAAAACAACACTTTAGTCATAATTCTAGCATACTTCCACAACTTTTGATATCCACCATGTACATACATCACACAAGAATATTATGATCAGTGAGTTATTAGTTTTCCAATGATATCTCAGGCATATCTGTACAAAAATTACTACAATAGTATATATGGTGTGAACACAGGGGTGCTTAATGTCATGGTGGTGGTGAAGTTACTAAGGCTGCAGAAACAGCTAGATCATCTCTAGTGCCACTCCAGGATCTGGGAGGACCAAGGATTCCCTCCTCCCATCAGATTAATAACGATTTGTATTTCAGTAGCCCCTAGGATCCCCAGTCAGGGACCAGAGCTCCATTCTGACCGTTGAGGTACAAGCACATACAAAGATTGTATGCTGTTAAGGCAGCAACAAAATTCTGTTTACTTGGGCTTGCTGCAGTGAGTAGGATCCAGCTGTACAATTGAAGGATGTGAAAGCAAGGCTTTCGGCCATAAATATACCTATTAGAGCTCTTCTTGACAATAATAGCTGTGTTTTCCTAAGCTAAATGCACTACAATACATGTATCTAGTACAGGGTTGCCATTAAGAGAACATGAAGTGCCTCATAAAAGTGGAGGAAAAATAAATTTAAACTAGAGATGGGCCTGAACCAGTTCTTCAGATCCAATCACCCCAAACTTCAGGAGGAGAAAAGAGTATCAAAATCTGGGAAGTTTGCAGCTCAAGCCCCTCTGGTTTAAACCACAATTTATGTCCCTATGAACAGTTACATAATCTTAACTTTAACAAATATCTTAGACAATTTATACAAACATGAAAAAAGGAAAAAAAAGTCAAGCTGTGAGACATTCAATTATGTCATTCATTCACTGAGACATTTATCAAGCTATTTCCCCATAACCATGTTAAACACAAACCAGGATAATGCACTTGAGCATAGGTCTGTATTCTAGACAATTTTAAATTGTGTAACTGCCTTGTATTCTAATAAAATAAAATAAAATAAAAATAGAGAGAATGTCAATTGTGTACTAAGAGTTGAGTCAATCTGTTAGTGACACATTTCCAGCAAATTTGAAAATATATTGAAGTTTATTTCTCCACTGCAACACCTAGAGAGAGACAAAATGGGACAGAACCTGAAGGCCTACATTAAGCAAAACTACAAGTTAAAATGGTATGTTTTACCTAAGTGCCATCCAGGCCCTAAAATATTCCTTGTAACATTTAGAACATTTATAATGTAATTATTTATTCATTACATGGAAGACAAATATTTCTTCATAGCGGTCCTGATCCAAAACCTATTGAAATTCATTGGAAAACTCCCATTGACCTCAGCTGGCTTTGGATCAGGCCCATAGGGAGGAAAAAAACGTACATTTTAGGTGGACTGTATGTTAATCCCCCTACCTTATCCCTTCACTAATCACATGATATAAAGTACTTGCTAAATTGGTTTTTCCATGAACTATGAGCAGATTTATAGAAGGAGATTGATAAAGAGACATAAAAAGTAATTGCATAATATAACCAAACAACTACTAACATTACATACACTAAAATGGGCTATTCTAATATAAATCTTCATTGCCTTAGTTGATCACCATAAAGATGAAGAAGCAATTTTTCTCCACATACCTCGTAAAGTGCTCAGAGACTTCTTGATCCAAGAAAGTAAAATAAGGCAGTGTGGAGCACAGGTGTTGAGTGATGCAAAAATTGCTGTTCTTTTTTTGCAGGTGTTCATCTGAATATTTTCTATGGTTTCTATCCACAAACCAGGGATTGCCTTTGAATTTCATATTTAGAGTAACGCAGAATCATAAAAGGATACTCCATCAAATCATCAAGTTTGAAATGCTTCCACTTTAAAACCACCTAGAACCACCAATTTTACATGATTTTCATTCACACCCCAAAGCAGGCCAGCTGCATGTGACAGCGTTTTGAGTGTTTAAAAATGCAATTACTTTGGAGTATAATTAGTTGTATTCATTTAGATTTATACAAAGAATTAAAAGGCAAACCAATCCAAGACTCTCAGCTTCCCTGCCGTACAAAACCAAAATTAAACTGCCAGCAAAACAAACACTCAAACTTGCCAACCTTCCTTCCCTACCAAATTTGATCCCCTCAAAAGCCCACCTCTGTCACAGCTTGCATAAATAGATGCATCTTGCAGCATGCTCTCAAGGTCACATGGGCTATATAAGACGAATGGGGAAGTATGTTCCAGAGCTGAGGACCACGAACAGAGACTACTCCTGCCAGCCCTCTCTCAAATTGAGGGGAATCCAGCTCAAGTGCCTCTGCTGGTCTTATCTGTGGCAGCACAGCATGGGGGCGAGGGGGGAAAAACAGTCCCTCAAATAGTTCCCAACCCAAATTAAAGCATTTTAGATCAAAATCAATGCCTTAAATTCAGTCTAGAAACCAAGAGATAGCCTGGGCAGGTCAGAGGATTGTTGCCATCGAGAAATACGGATTCATAGTGTTTAATATTAAACTGCAGGTCAGACTCAGTCATCTGGAGTAACTACTTAATAAGGTCAATTACATCTATTAGTGGACTGCACACAGAGAGCATGACAACAACCCTATACCTATCTTATCTTGGCTTAATTACTGTTTTATATTAGAACAAAAGGGGAGAGCTGCCAAAGGAGAAATAGACTGTAATGGACCCTTTCCATTTAGTAAAATAAAAAGAAAATGTCTGATACAAATTTCTTTGTCTGCTATAGTCTGTTGATCTATTGCTTCAAGGACTGTGCGAGAGGCATTGGTTGCCTCCTGGTGGAGGCCCTGCTGCCATGGCACACTCTACCTGAAGAAGATCTCCTTTTGGGGGAAGAAAATCACTGAATTCAGCCCCCTCCTATACCCAGAACTGTCCAGAAAGGCCACCAAAGATTAACTGGCAAACAGAAGCAGAGGATTGGTCTTCTGGAGGCTAGAAGGGCTGAGAATAGGCAAAAGCCAATCAGCTAAGTACATGCATGGGCAGGGAGATTCTATGGGACTCAAACACTAAATCTGGCTCAATATAAAAAGTTATTTGTCAACATTTCCAAGACAAAAAGTGGCAAGTGCCATTTGGGAGGCTGTTATGTTATTTATGAATATTTAGGTGACTGCTAGTTGATTCCTGAAAAGGCTGGGCTAAAATTCCTGAAGCTTTATTTGCAAACCTTTTCAGGAGTCAGGAACGATTATGCATTGGATGATTAGTCCCAGAAGGCAAGTTACTCATTTGTTCATTTACTTGTTCAAACAGAATCTTATTCAAAGAACAAACCAACAGCAAGTGACTAAGGGGAGCAAACACATGCCATAAATACCAAACTGAAGATAGTTAAAGTAATTAACAGTTTGCAAACAACCCATAGGTTGAAATGTATTTAAACAGCTATTAGAAATGTGGTGAATCACTATAAATAGCAAATTCAGTCACCAGAATCAAGATCAGTTTACAGACTGGCTTCAAACAGAAAAGGATTAAATTTGAAGTGAATATTATTGGCAAGGAATTTTATCAGGCTCTACTCAGCATATAGAAGAGCAATTATTTTTAAAATAACCAACAGAAAATAGAACAGTCAGTCAGATTTACAGTGTGGCCTCAATTTGACTTCTATTTCTACCCATTTATTTGCACATGCAAATTGTCATGAGCATAAAAACCTGCATTTGTAGATAATTACATTTTTACTCAGTTTGTATGGTCAAATTCAATTTGCACAGACACGATATACGGATTTAGAGGCCATTTTTAAAAATAAGTGGTCCAGTGTTTCTAACCTCCTGAAGACCATGAAGTGGATACACAGAGGAACATAGGCATGGTATGCGGAGCATCAAAACGCCTAACTTTTCGGCCCGTAGAAAATCATTGGAGTTCACAAAGCCTGTGTTTGATGTCTAGGCTCCCTATACCCTGAATGGAGAGAGATAGGCACCTCAGTAGGGGATTCACAAAATTCAGCACCTCCCCCAAACTAGCCAATGGGAGATACCAAGATGAAGGGTTTTTTTCTAGGCCCTGCCCCTCTCTCAGAGGTAGGTCCCTAAATCCAGCCTGCAGAGAGCTGCCTCCCTCTGCTTGTGTTTTTCAGCTGCAAATAAACTCTTGGGGTAAGGCATTTAACTGTTTTAGCAAGAAGACATAGGAGCTCCCTCATAACTTTTAGCCCAGTGGTTAGGGTATTCACCTGATATGTGGGAAACTCCAACTTCAAGTCCCCCCTGTACCTGTAGGGGGAGAAGTGATTTGAACTGGGATCTGCCACCTCTCAGGTGAATATACTAACCACTGGGCAATGGGATATTTTGATCTGGGACTCTCTCATTCTCTCCCTTTAAAGTTGTTCCACTGTGGATAAATAGTAAAAGGCTCATTGGGCCACGGAGAGCGAGCCAACATAAGAATGACTCTGTAGCCTGGAGTTTAGAGCCCTCACCAGGGAGGTGGAGACTCTAGTCCCCCTGATCCCATGACTTTTTGAATTATGTATCCGCAGTAGAACAGCTTCAAGAGGAGAGACTAAGGAAATCCCACATGAGAATATCTCATGGCCTAATGGTTAAGGCACTTGTGATGCACTCCTATTCAAATCCCTTCTCACCCACAGATGAAAGGGAAACTTAAGCAGGGGTCTCCCACATCCCAGGTGAGCACTATGCTAAAACTTATGAGGGAGCCTCCTCCTAGCCTTTTTGGGTAAGCTTTCCTCCTGGGACCTGATCTGGTAGGAGAGCTCTGAACATGCTTACTGGATCAAGTCCTGCAGATAAGTTAGGTGGAGGAATGGCTATCTTCCCTCGCTTTGCACATCCCTCTGGGCCTTAGGTGTCTGGATTTGTAGCATGAGGCTGCACTGTGCATGCTCAAAGGCAGAAACATACATGCCTAGGGAATTTAACTGCAAAAACTTAGGTACCGAGTGAGTTTACACACGTATAAGAGTTGGAGGCAGCTGACCACAGGCTTTGCGAATCTCTGTGGGGCCTGATTCTGGAACTTAGGCACCTAACTGCCACTTTAGGCATCTAAGTCCTTTTGTGAATAGTGTAATACATATGAAGTTTTACGTATACTATTCATAATGGTCCCAGTTCTGCAGCCTTACATATTATCACTTACTCATGCATGTGGTCCCATTGAACTCAAGAGGACTTATCAAATACTACTCAAGGGGCATTTGCTACTTGAGCCTTGTGACATTGTTCTTGTCTCTATAATTACTGACAGTCAGTTGTGGTTACAGAACTTCATATTTGTATTATCTCAGATAATTACTTAAAGACTAAACCTTGTTCTCCTTATACATGTATGTATTCCAAGTTCAATGGCTAATGTGACAACAATAAGTATAATTTTGCCCTCAGTTTGATTTATCAGTTCAATAGCAGGATGCCCATTTCAGTGACAGAAGGACTAGACCGCTAGTCTAGTAGACTTGTTTGGTTGTTTTAGACATTTCCCCATAGAGCTTTTAAAACCCAATCTAGTAAAGCACTTAATCACATGCATAGCTAACCACATGAGTAGTCCAATAAGACTCACATGCTTAAAGTTAAGTACATACTTAACTGCTTTGCTTGATCAGAGCCATAGTTCAGATATATTTCCATGGAAGATTTTTAAAGAGAAAAACTCTTGCAACATTAGTGTATGCCAATCAGGAGTGAGCAAATATTTGAGCATAACTATCAAGGTAAGTATATTGTTGTTATCACCTATTTATGAATATATCCTCACACCACCACATTATAAGATCCAGTTTACAGACGGACGACTGAGAAAAAGAGATGAAGTGACTTGCACTAGATCGCACAGGAACAGAATGTGATGGGTTCGGTCACAGAGACTCCCCTCGAGACTGTCACTCAATGAGCTGGGATACTACTGAGATCAACCCTCCTGTCTTGTTGAGTTAGACACTCCAGTCAGCTCCAGCACAGACCCAGAGGTTGGGCCACGCCTCTTTGCATTTCACTGAAACTGAGATTCACTCAGCCCAGGAGCTTCTCAGTTAACAGGGACTTTCCCAGTCCCCAGCGTTCAGCCTTTCTAGGAGCCTGAACCCCAAATAAATCAGTTTTACTCTGTATGAAGCTTATATAGGGTAAATTCATAAATTGTTCATCCTCTATATCACTGAGACAGATATGTACAGCTGTTTGCTTTCCCAGGTATTAATTCTGGGTTTATTAATAAACAAAAGTGATTTTATTAAGTACAAAAAGTAGGATTTACGTGGTTTCAAGTAATGACAGAACAGTCAGTCACCAAGCAAAATAAAGCAAAAACACGCAAGCCTAAGCCTAATACATTAAGAAACAGATTACAGGTAATATCTCACCCTCAGAGATGTTCCAATAAGCTTCTTTCACAGACTAGACTCCTTCCTAGTCTGGGCCCAATCCTTTCCCCTGGTACGGTCCTTGTTATTTCCAGCAGACATCTCAGGTGGTAAGCAGGGGTTTTCTCTTGACTTGCAGCCCCTTTTGTTCTGCTCCACCCCCTTTTATAGCTTTGGCACAAGGTGGGAATCTTTTGTCTCTTTGAGTCCCCACCCTTCTTCTAAAAGGAAAAATACCAGATTTAAGATGGATTTCATTATCATGGTCACATGTCACTGTAAGACCCCTAGTCTCCATTCCCCATGGACTGGCCCACATGTACACAGGAAGGCTTTGATGTAACTAAGGCCATTTACAACTGATTTTTTCTGGAGCACTCTTAATGGCTTCTACTTAATATCTTTACATCAGTAATACAAGTTTATATCTTATTCGCCTAACTCCAAATATAGAAATAATACATGCAAACAAATAGGATGAACACATTTAGTAGATTACAAGCTTTCTAATGACACCATACAAGGGGTATTTAGCCTAAAGCATATTCCATTTATGTCATATTCATAAGCATATTTCCATAAAGCATATGGAGTGCAACATCATACAGAGCTGTCTGAAAAGTTTGACATAACACTGTTGGATAATGTAGTTTCATCAATATCGAAACATTTTATGAAATTGTCAATTTTAACCAAGTTTTCGGTGAGAGTCAAAATAAAATGTTTCATTTTAATATGGTAAAAATATTTTATCTGGACTTTATTTCAATAATTTAATTATGACAGAAGACATTTTACATTACAAAATGTCGCAAGGTCCCAACTTGAAAGTTTTTGGAATTTTCATTCTGAGAGAAATTTTGAAGGGTCAGTTTTCATTCTGATATAGAAGTAAAGCACATTTTGAAATGTTGAAATTTCCATTTTTCAACCATCTCTCTGGAGGAAGTTTGCAGAAAGGCAGGAACTGAACTCAGATCCTCAGTGTCATGCTTCAGCCAGCACACCATCCATCCTCCACTTTTTAATATGTCAAGATGTCATACTTCTGTATACTTGGTGATTTGACTATCACTGAGACTCCCCCCCCACACACACACACACACACAAATATATTCCCAAGTCTCCAAAACACTACAATTTGCAAGGATTTTGGTCTTCATATCTCTGAAAATGTATGGGAAAGTAACCCAGATCCATGCTTTGCTCACAATATTAAAATGGTTTTGTGATTAACAGAAACAGTTAAATCGTATTTGTACAAAATAAATGTAGCAAGAATGCTGTAGGCATGATTATATACTTTATATGCATAGGAAGTCTTCAGTACTTTGTGTTTTGTATTTTTATCAGGATGGCTCCACTGAGAGGAAGAACATAATCCAGTAATTTATGTTGGCTCTGGCTATATGTACCCTCAATTTGCATTCCACTGGGAAGAACATTAATAAGAGCTATACAATATGAAATCAGCCAACATTGTATGGTTCCCTTAATACTGCTAATTGTATCTTAAAATATTTGGGTTAGTTTAAAAGGTTATTTGTTCTCATTTACATCGCTCATTGTGGCTTGGCTGAGGTAGAAATGGGAATTGCTCACGTGTTGCCATTTGTGTGGGGAAATTTGCATCTCCAACTATCAGTGAAATGCAGACCTCTCCCCAGAATCCAGCATGCTCTCTCTTTTTAAAGGAGAAATCTTAAAGAGTAGAAACTATTGTAATCAGGTTTTAAAGAAACTGTATTTTTATTTAAGTGTTATAATTCCTTCAGCTACTTGTAAAAATGTGTTATTTAAAACAATGTTAAGTTCAACAAAATAAGTTACTGGGATAAGGAAGTCACCAGGTCTGTCAACTTGCCTTTTTACTGACTAACCTCCAGAGGATCCAAACCTCTGAAGATTAATGCAGGTGTTTAACTTTGTGAACTGAGTAGACCCAGGGACTGTTCTCAATGCATAGGTCCCACTCCTGCTAATATCCTCATACTGCACAATTATATACAGGCAGACATTTACACCTACAAGAAGTTCTGCTAAAATCAATGCCTCTTTTCAAGTGTAAGAATCAATCCATTCAGATTACTTTGCAGGAACAGGGCCTTAGTTAGTAACAAAAGTAGCGTTATGAATATAAGAGGCTGGAGAATGGCTGGTTAAAGGAGTGGTCTATTTTTTATTGAAATATTTGTGTTAATTAAAATGTTTAGTCGGAATATTTTCCACACCAATTTTTTCTAGCAAGTGACAACACTCACCTTAAGCCCGCCTAGCTCTCCAGAGTTTGATGAATTCATCCACAAATTAACAAATCTTTTGTCACCAACTATGGCAGCAATCTAGATGTCCTGCTGGGATACTCCAGCACTCTCTAGCACTTGAGCAACAGTCTCAAATGTCACCTGTAATAAAAATTCAATATATTTCCTTATTTGTGGTAAAAGATGCTGCTTACTCTCTGAATTAGGTGCAGCTCCTACTCCCATTTTGAGCATGTGTAACCTGGGGAATGGTCCCGCTACTGTGGGGAACTTTCCTGGCTTATATACTATCCTGGTGAAATGGGCTAGCGAAAGGATCCGAGTCCTCGCTCCCACTTCCTTTACCCAGAGGCCTGCCTGACCTCAAGGGCTCCCCTTCCACTCTCCTGTGTGGCGGAGTCCTCGTAACCCCAACAAGGCTGGGCCCAGGATTCCTGGGGGGCTCCACCCCCAAGTCTGTCATGGTCACTTAGGGCAGGGGCTAGGGTAACCCTACTCTAGGGTGCTCTCTCTGCACTGGATGCTTCCCTGACCCACTGATCATTACATACAGTTCAAAGCAAATACAATTTATTAAAGAGCAATCAATTAAAAAAAAATAAGGAAAAAATGGGAAAGGTTAAAGGAAAACACTTAACCCCGCTCTGTGGCATGGGGATATCACAACCAGCGTTTCTGGAATGTAAGGGAAGTTCACAGTCTGTTCCTCATAAGTCCCAGGCCTCCTTCTCAGGCCCTGGCTGTGTTGCAGGTCAGACATTTGCTCTGGTGGTGGCCACATGCCCTCAGGCTTTAGATGGCAGGACCCTTTTTCCCAGCGTCACCCCCGCCCCGTCAGGGTTATGATCCGCCTCCAAGTCTGGCCTGCAAGACTTCTTGGCTGGGGGCATCTCCCTGCACTGGGCCTGCTGCCCAGGGTCTCCCTCCATCTCCCCAGCTGCTCACTGCACCTTGCTTCGGACTGCTCCAACTCCACTCTGCTTCAGCTCCACTCTGCCTCAGCACTGCTGCTGCTGCTCTGCCTCCAGCTCCATGGGCTGCTTCTCTGGCCCCTCTGGCTCTGGATGCTGCAGCTCTCCTCCCAGCACAGGTCTGCTCTGTGGGCTGCTTCTGTGACTCTGCTCCCAGCATTGACCTGCTTCCTGGGCTGCTTTTCTGGCCCCTCTTGCTGGCAACGCTCTGCTCCCCAGCTCAGCTTGGACCCCTGCTTTCTCCTTAGCTCAGCCCCACCCTGTCTCACCCAGGCAATTCCCGCTCACACAGAGGATGGGATCCCCCTGGCCTTCTGACTCCCTGATTAGCCTGCCCGCCCTGTTCATCAGGGAGCATTGGCCTGGAGCATTGGCCTCTCCCAGTTGGTCCCGGAGACTGTCAGTCTCAGGGTCCTGATTTCAAATTGACCCTTCAACTTTCTTTTGCTAATGGGAGCTAGCCAACCAAAACACCTCACTGAGTTTTAGCAAGGGGACAAGAGTCCCCTTACACATGCAAGAAGCAGTTCCCACCAGCACCAACCTACAAGCAGCAACTGGAAAAAGGTAAAATGCATGCTTGGCGACCCTAAACAGGGAGCCAATCAAGAGGCTCCAGGCGTGAGAAGGATTTCTAGGAGGAAGAAATTCCAGAGTTCTGCATAACCTGGGTGATTTAAGACATGGACATTCTGTGGTAGGAGGCCCAAGGAAGAAAAGGATGATTTACTGGGCCAGGAGATCTGACTGACATGCTAGGGCAATAAACTGCAGGCCCAGAAGAACTTGCACTTGACTTGGATCAGCCAAACACATGCACTGAGCCTGGATGGGAACAGTGTTGCAGGGGAAGGGGTCTAGCTTCCAGCAGCAGATAGAGATGTATCCTCTTCCTTTTCATCATCCCTGAGAAAGCAAATATGCAAAGAACCCCAGGCTTACTGGTTCTAAGGAGGCCAGAGAGAAGGAAGGACTGACTGGGGACTCTACCTCTTGGAGGCCAGCAGTACTCCAGGAGTCAGCTACACACAATACCATGGAGGTGTGTAAACTGGACACTGCTCATTCTAACCACATTTGCAGAAATTTTGAAAGATCTTTTTGAATCAGCAGAAACGCATGGCAGTAGTATGAGAATTTACACTTTCCAGGTGTTCAGACATTTACAGGAATGGTATTTTAGTTCTAGCCTTGTGAATCTTGCATGGTGCTGCTTAACCATTAACATTATAGATGTGGTACTTCTGGAAAGAATGTGGAAATTCCAGAAATATCACAGCATAGGTTGTTCATCTTTAGCTTTCTGTAAAATAGTTCCCAGAATAATAAAGAAAACATACATTGATCAGTGTTTGAGAAGCAGGAAGCAATAACCCTGGCTGTAGGTTTCTGAGAATGGTAACTGGAATCTTATTAAGCATATCTGAATGATTTCTAGCAGCAATCTTCTTTTGACTTTACGGAAAGCAGAGCTAAGCCTCTTCCGCTAGCATTATAGCTTCAGCAATGATGCTATAAGAGTTTCCTGCTAGAGAGTACATGAGCTAGGAGAAACTATAGAGTAACTCCAGAATGATGAGCTGGAGAAGATCATGGGTGGGATTTTCAAAAGTACTTAAGAGCTAGAAGCCTAACTCCCACTGAAAATATATGAGTTGCCAAATTCCCTACTGAGCTATTGAAAAATCCCACTCTACACTTTCAGATGAACGGGAAGGTACAATAGTATAAAACTGAAGTGATGCCAATGAGAGGGAAAGAAGATCTGAATGAGGTGGGGATGGTTCTCCTGTGATGAAAATCTGATGTTTCAAGTCCTCCCTTATTGAACGGGGACAGAGTAAAAAAAAATCTTGAAATTTTTTCTGAACCAAAAATCTGACAAAAAAATTGTTTCAGGTCAATTTAAACATTTTGATTATTTCAACACATTGTTTCGATTTCAAGCATTTAAAAAAAAACACTATGATTAGCTTAAATCATGAAACAGTCATTTTGAATCAGAAAACCGGAGGGTTTTTTCTTTAGAAACTGTTAAAAACATTTCAATAACTCTGAATTTTTTTCAAGTCAAGAAATTCATTGAAACTAACGCTTTCCCATGAAATGGGTTAGTTTCAACATATTGGCAAATTTCTCCTGTAATTAATGCAAGCTTCAAACTGTACAGTAAAATGCTCCTTGGACAATCCTATTTAAGAAAACAATGGAGGCATTTGCTCCTTCACCTATCCTCCCTTCTCAATAAAACAGTGTGAAAAGAATATAGACAAGCTAAGCTAAGCTATCCAAACTTCCAGAATGGCATCTGCTTCCCTATGAGGAGATAAAGGGAACCCTCAGGAGACCACAGTGCAGTTCAGCATATGTGGTAACTACCTCCTTCCTAAGCTTTCATGATACTTCAGTAAATTCACATTTATTAAAAGAAAACCTCATTTGGAGGCTGTACTGCTTTAAGATTTTCTGGTTGGCACCAGCCTCTGGATGGTAGGCAAATGTCCAGCCCAATAACTCTGAAATGGAGTGACTCATCTCACAAAGTCCTGACACTGGAATAAGAGCTGACTTCAGTATTTCACAACTGTTAGTGTTGTCATTATCAACTGGAAGATAATAGATTCTGAAAGTGAACATGAACTGCAGTTGAGTAAGCAGTGCTTAACAGCAAGGATGTACAAGTGTGTTTCAAAGTATCGAGGGTTGGACTGAGCACACTATTTAAAGACTTTAAAAAAAATCAAGCTGAAGGATGTTCATAGAGTTTAAGATACAAAACCTGGCTTGTCTCTGATCTTCAAATAGGAAAAAAAAGGATAGTTGCAGGAGATAACAGCCTGAAACGTGGTGGTGGAAAAAATTCCAAACAACTTCTGTACCTATTTAAAATATAAGTTGATATCAGTTGGAAGTACATTTACCTTTATGCAATGAGTTATATAAAAAATATGGCCTTGAAATTAGAAAACGCCATAGTAGCTGCTTATTTATTATTTTTCTCAGCACTCTTCGGAACATAGAAAAATGACAATCTTTGGCCCTAAATAAGCCTGACAGTTCAGAAACAAACCCTGGATGAACAAATGGAGGTTCAATTGCACAAAAGAAAACACTTAAAAACGAAAGAAATACTCACTTATTTCTTCAATGGATTTCAAACCACACCTTAAAAACAAACAAAAAAAAAGCCCCCTTTCTTGGCCTAATCGAAAGCCCATTGAAGTCAATGAAAAGTTTCCCATCAAATTCAACGGACTGAGATCAAGCTTTAATTTTCTACTTTTTTCCCCTTCATGTTTTGCTTAATAGCTGAACATGAGCTTCAATATCTATCTCCATTTAATAATACCTGCTTAACTTGACTCGGGGGGAATTTTCTTTCAAAGTAAAGAAAATGTATGCTGAGCAGAAAGTTTTTTTCCTCATAACTTTTACTTTCAAGATTGACAATGTAAAATTATTTGCCACAGTTGATTCGGATTAATAATGTGAGGTAATTACCCTCCTTATGAGAAGTAAGCCTCTAGCATGTGGATTTATATTATTAAAGAAATAGATGTAGTCTTCATTCATGTTCTGAAGTTTCCCATACCATAAAGACTTTGGGTCAATTTCTTCACTGGGAAGTATCAAATGATGGATTTTTTCAGTTGATTGAGGTTCTGGGAATTTTTCTTTAATGGAAAATGGCAAAAAAAAGTGTTCTCAATTGAATAATTTTATTCTTTCAGAAGCTACAATATTAATAATCCTTTATGAGTGAGCTGAGTGTCACAGTTGCTTTACTATTTACAGAGGAAGGATCTTTTCATTAGGTGTTAGATTGTAAATAGAACTGATTTAAAATTTTCAGAATTAATTTTTCCACAATATTTTGTTAATAATCACAAAAAAATATGACTTTTTGGTGAAAAGTTCCCCTTTTTGACCAGCTCTTATTATAAACTAACCCCCCAAAAGTTGAGCAAGGGAATAAAGGGGAGAAGGGTTACTCAACCAACACAGCCAATGTTACTTTTTGCAGCCACATTATTGCGTCTTCAAGTACCCAGGGAAGCAAAGAGCAGTAGGGAGCAGGGAAATCCAGAATTCCTTCCCTTCCATCCCCAGCCTTCCATGAGCCAGTCCACAGAGCTGGCAGACTCATGTAAAGCAGAGGCTGGGAGAGGGATATGCAGTACCCAAAAGGTGTATTGCAAATTACATCTAAGAGGAGAACTCAGAAGATGGCGCCCCCCTCACGGATCCAGTGGAGATGTGTGGGAGGGCCCGTGACTTCTACACAAGCCTTTTCTCCCGGATCCGACCGATCCTGGCGCTTGCAGGGTGCTCTGGGAGGAACTCCCCACGGTCAGCGTGGGCGACCGACACCGAGTAGAGCTGCCTCTCACCCTGGCCGAGTTCTCGGAAGCCCTCCGTCGCATGCCCACCAATAAATCTCCGGGCATGGACGGGCTGACCGTAGAGCTCTACCGCGCATTCTGGGACATCCTTGGCCCAGACATAGCCACTGTCTGGGCTGAGTCTTTGCAGGGCGGGGTCCTCCCTCTTTCGTGCAGGCGAGCAGTGCTCGCCTTGTTGCCGAAGAGGGGGGACCTCCGCGATTTACGAAACTGGCGTCCCGTCTCGCTCCTTAGCACGGACTACAAAATCGTAGCGAAAGCAATCTCGCTGCGGCTAGGGTCTGTGATGGCGGACATGATCCACCCAGACCAGACCTATACTGTCCCAGGTCGCAGCATTTTTGACAACCTATTTCTAGTCCGAGATCTTTTGGAACTCGGGCGTAGAGACGGTCTGTCGTTCGCCCTCCTGTCTCTTGATCAGGAGAAGGCGTTCAATAGAGTGGACCATGGGTACCTCCTGGGCACTCTGCAGGCGTTTGGATTCGGACCTCAGTTTGTGAGTTTTCTCCAGGTGCTGTACGCTTCCGCGGAGTGTCTGGTTAGGCTCAACTGGACCCTGACTGAACCGGTCAGCTTTGGGCAAGGAGTACGGCAGGGGTGCCCCCTCTCAGGCCAGCTGTACGCTCTGGCGATCGAGCCCTTCCTCTGTCTCCTCCGCAGGAGGTTGACGGGGTTGGTGCTGCGGGAGCTGGAGCTGGGGCTGGTCCTGTCGGTGTACGCTGATGATGTGCTCCAGGACCCGGGCGACTTGGCGCACGTGGAGGCTTGCCAGGCCATCTATTCGGCAGCCTCCTCCGCCCGAGTCAACTGGGTCAAGAGCTCTGGCTTGGCGGTGGGGGACTGGCAGCAGGTGAGCTTCCTCCCACCCGCGCTTCAGACCATCCGGTGGAGCGCGGATCCACTGCTCTACCTAGGCGTTTACCTTTCTGCCACGCACCCTTCTCCGCCGGAGAACTGGCAAAATTTAGAAGGCGGGGTGATAGAGTGGCTCCGGAAATGGACAAGGCTACTCCGATGTCTCTCCCTCCGAGGGAGAGCACTGGTGCTTAACCAACTAGTCCTGTCCACGCTCTGGTATCGGCTCAACACCCTGGTCCCGGCCCCAGGTTTCCTGACCAACCTCCGGACATCGATTCTAGAGTTCTTTTGGTCAGGAATGCACTGGGCCCCTGTTGGGGTTCTTCATCTACCCCTGAAGGAAGGAGGGCAGGGCCTGAAGTGTCTGCACACTCAGGTCCGTGTCTTCCGCCTCCAGGCCCTGCAGAGGCTCCTTTATAGTGCAGGTAGTTCGACGTGGAGCATATTGGCACACGCCTTCCTGCGCCGCTTCCAAGGGCTCCGATACGAGCGGCAGCTCTTTTATCTTTGTCCGAGAGGTTTTCCGCGAGACCTCTCTGGGCTGCCGGTCTTCTACCAGGACATCCTCCGGACCTGGAAACTGTTTTCAACGACCAGGTCCGTGGCGGCCACCGTGGGGGCAGATCTCCTCACGGAGCCCCTGCTACACAACCCCCAGCTCCGTGTGCCGGTGGCGGAGTCCCGCTCAGTGCGCCAGAGTTTGGTCCTGGCGGAAGTCACGAGAGTCGGAGACCTCCTGGACTACGACCGGGGAGACTGGCTGGATCCCCTGATGCTCGCTCGGCGCATGGGGCTCTCCAGACCTCGTACCCCCCGGCGCATACTTCAGGAGGTGAAGACCGCCTTGATGCCCGCTGCTCGGGCTTATCTCAACCGAGCCCTGCACGAGGGCACACCCTGCCCACCCTCTATCCCAGGCCCGCCAGACCTTTCAATTGGGCCCCTACCCCGTAGATCCCAACAAACCCCTCACCCTTTCACTGCGAGCTGGCTGCATGAACTGCAGCCGGTCAGCTTCCAAATTGCGCCACGGAAATATCTATACACACTCATGCTTCACACCCTTCACGCCCACACCCTGGTGTCCCGCCCCGATACCCTTTGGAGGGTGAGCAACCCCGGTGGGCCAGCCTGTATTCCACCTTGGTCCCGAGGCCCGTCGGGGACATTAGTTGGCGGCTCCTTCACGGAGCTGTGAGCACGGGCGTGTTTTTGACACGGTTCACCCCCATCCCGGATACTTGCCCTTTTTGCAATGTGAGGGAAACCCTGGCACACGTATATTTAGAGTGCGCCAGGCTGCAGCCCCTTTTCCGGCTCCTCACGAATATTTTATTACGCTTTTGGCTACACTTTTCCCCTCACCTTTTTATCTACACACTCCCCATCCGTGGCCCCACAAAATCTCGAGATCTCCTGGTTAACCTCCTCCTAGCCCTAGCTAAAACAGCCATTTATAAAACCAGAGAGGGGAGGTTGGCTAATGAAACGTCCTGCGATTGTAGGGCCGTTTTCCAATCCTCAGTACATTCACGTATCCGGGCGGAGTTCCTCTGGGCGGCGTCCACAGACTCCCTTGACGTCTTCGAGGAGCGGTGGGCGCTGTCTGAGGTTCTCTGCTCGGTGACCCCATCCAGTTCCCTCCGTCTGACCCTTTGATTGAGGGGAAGAGCGAGAGACCCCAGCCCCAGCCGTTGCCACTGTGGATACCATCATCACTGTCACCTAGGAGGGGTCCTATCACACGTGGTGTACGTCCCCCCCACCCCCAAACCGCCCACCCAGCAGCCGTGCCCATCTTGTCGGGCACTCTCAGGAGAGGAATAATCGGTGACACTGGGCCTGGCACTAGGTAACTCGAGGGGATGGAAGACCATGAGTGTCGAGGAAGCCCCCCCGCTCTGGGCCCAGGCTAGCCTGAACACTTCTCCCTCGTGAAGGCTGCTGTGTTATACCTTGTGTTTGCTTTTGTTTTGTTGCATAGTTTTGCTTTATCCTTTTTTGGTGATTCTTTGTAAGTGTTACACAAATAAAATTCTTTTTTATTTTTTAAAGCAGAAAACAACACTCTCCTGCTGCCCTCTGGTCATGCTGTATCACATTTTTTTATATATATATATATATATATATATATATATATATATATATATATAAATAAATAAATAAATAAATAAATAAATAAATACTTACAGCTTTGGTAATGCAGAGCGGAAGTACAGCCATTTTTCAGGCTAACTTTAAAATATTTACCCTTTTGGAAGTGACTAAAACTAGAAGAGTTTAAGAAACTGAAAAGTTAAAATAGAAGATTATTTTGTGTTCACAAACCACATCCACAACAGTAACCTGCACTACCAGTTCCAGCTACTCCTTTTCTCATGACTGCCAGGCTTTTAAAGAACTAAAAATCTACATTTGCAACAAAAATAAACAAATCACTGTATTTTGATGTAAACCTCTTCCTTTCTGATATCTTTGTTGTCTCCTGCTGTTGTCTAATTCAGATTGTCAGCTCCTTGAGTCAGGATCAGTGTCTCTTATTCCTGTAGAGCATCCTGCACAGTTATGATGCTAAACAAATAATAAAAGCTATGAATATAGTTGAGGGCTGCCTACCGCCATGTACTCCACATAGTATCACCAACCCCAAACATTCACAAATCATGAATCAGGTACTCAAAAAATCATGAGATTGGCTTAAGTAAAAAGAGATTTAAAATAAAAATTTAAAAAAAAAAAAAAAGCACTCTTGCTGCCCTCTGGCCATGCTGTGTCACAATGGCTACACCAAGGGTTGGGGGCAGCACAAAGAGAAACTGGATAAGCTTTTCTGAGGTATGAAACTTTGTTTTGTGTTTAATCCTTTTCATTTCCTGTCCCTCTGCTGCCTTTTTTCTTTCTGTTTTTATTGGATATTTTTCTCTTTATTCTTGTGTCACCTGACTTCAGGTTGCCACGGGTCTCCAAAATCTGTCCTTATGTTCTTATAGTAAAAAGAGAAGACATTTTTAATTAAAGTGACTCCAAAAGTAGAAATGTAAACTTGAAACTATGGGATTTGCCAGTTCGTTGCACGTTTTCACCCCCCTCCCCCATCACTGCTCTGACCCCCCTACCTACTCCACTGTAGCAGAAGCACATACTCAGACAGGGTAGCAGAATTTGAAATAATCCTAAATTTGGGTTTGATGACAAAACCTCCTTTTTTCCTAATAGTGTAAAAATGTGCATATTGAATAATAATTTTGGGGATAGTCTTTTGCAGAAAAGCATTGAACAGAAACATCCATAAGCAAAAATGGTAATGCAGTTCTAATGAACTAATTACTTCTAAAATTAAGCTACCCAATGTAGGCATCCTTCTTTGCATCTGAACTGCAGCAACAGCAGTAGAATGAGCTACTTTGCATAATACCTCTTAAATGTCTCATTTTTATGGACGTTACTCATTTTCGTCCCAAAGTTACACACACACGCATCTGCTGTCTTCATTTTTATTGTTGAAAACTATTTTAATGAGCAATACAGAAACATGAACCTGAAGACTTCTTTTCATTACAGGAAAGGATCCAGCAGCATTTTAAGTTCCCTGCAAGAATAATCTGACTCTCATTCTGGGTATTGTCTACGCTCAACTTCCTTACCTCTCTGATTATGTAACGCTCCTCTTTGAATCCCTCTCTTGGCCTCCCATCTGACACTGTATCAAATTTAAGCTTTTTGTCACCACTGTCAAAGCGCCATATAACTCTACCCTTCCCTATTTATCCTCCCTTGTTAAGTTTCATGTTGCCTTCCACACCTTCTGTTTACTCTGCCGCTGCTCCAACCATCATCAGGCCATTAGTCAAATTTTCACACAATCACCTTTGTGCTTTCTGCCATGCAACATACGATACATGGGCTGACTTTCCCTGGCTCATTGCAAGGCCGCTACCTTGTCTGCATTTAAGTCCTTCTTAAAGGTTGGTTTTTGCCATGCTGTCAAAAGTGAAATAAGTTGCCTTGATAAATGAAAAGGAAAAAAGTGTACAAGTTGCCTACTGTTATTCCCTGACCTGTGTCACCTTATTTGCCAATAGATCATGAGCTTGTCAGAACAGGGACCATCCTCCTTAAGGGTTTGGATAGCCCCAAACACATTGTGGGTGCTATTAAAAAAAAAGTAAACAATACTAAATATTAAGTGTCCCGCAATTGGAAATTGGGAGGTTGACAAGCATGCTTTGCACTTCTATATTACTTTTCCTCAATCACTCTCAACCACACTTTAAAAAAGTTTGATGGAAATGGAGTTAATGGGACTTATATTGGTCTAATAATGTCAAGATCACACAGCTACTGTCAATCAGAGAAATGGCCAGATTCTGATCTCATTTACTATTTTTACATTGGTATATAAACTACAGTATTTCAAAGGAGCTACTCCTTATTTACACCAGTAAAACAGCAGAATCAGGACCCATATCACCTGATTTCGAGCTCTAGGTTCATATGGCCCAATGGCCTGTGATGGGATTGGATCTGAGTTACTACAAAGAATTCTTTCCTGGGTATCTGGCTGGTGAATCTTGCCCACATGCTCAGGGTTCAGCTGATGGCCATATTTGGGGTCGGGAAGGAATTTTCCTCTAGGGCGGATTGGAAGAGGCCCTGGGGGTTTTTCGCCTTCCTCTGTAGCATGGAGCATGGGTCATTTGCTGGAGGATTCTCTGCACCTTGAAGTCTTTAAACCATGATTTGAGGACTTAAACCTCTCACCTATGTCTGAGCTATTGATTGCAGGAGTGGGTGGGTGAGATTCTGTGGCCTGCATTGTGCAGGAGGTCAGACTAGATGATCATAATGGTCCCTTCTGACCTTCATATCTATGAGTTTATGTTAGCTCCACCCAGTACAGTATCTGGATATTACAAATTATGAACTTGAACAGATCGTTGTCTGAGTGTAGATAGCTGGTTAAAGCTTCATTTTTGTTGTTAACTGAAACACAGGTAACTTCCCCTCCCACAACAGAAAGACCAAATTTTAGATCTCAGTTGAGATCACTTGACTTACTACAATTGGCAAGCCCCTGCTATGCACTTGCGGAGACTGGCTGAAGTGAAACAGAATCCAGTACTCCAGAAGATGCTGGCCTACTTGAGAAACTAATGTGAAGACAAGTTTTCTACTGCCTATTTTGATATAGTATTTAGCTATAAGATATTGGTGCTACAGAGAGTTCATCAGAGCACTGTAAGCATTGTGCTTGTAGTTTCGCAAACATTCTCCCTCTGAGTCACATTCAGCAATTTCTAATCATTACATATTAGTTAGCACTGAACACTGTATTTATGTCACTTCACTGTAAATAAGCAATCTCCAAAATGTATATGTTGGTATATTCAGATATGGTAACACTAGTAGCCACAAGTTAGTTAAGAAAATACTCTTAGCTAGAGGTGACGTTTTAAAATAGGTAGGTAGGTAACTCAATACACTATTACTGTGTTTTGAAAGTTGGGTTCTGATTTTGTTTTCTTCTGTTGGTTTTCTTTTTGTCTCATTCAAAGCTTTCACTAACTATTGAAAAACAAGGCAAATGCTGTCCCATTGTCTTTGCTCTGTACCAGATACCTCTGCTATTAATATACACTGTATTTATCTTTAGAGTACCTTTCTCAAGGTTTAGCTATTCTAAGAAATAAAATTCACAAGACAATATACAACAGATCTGCCCCAAACAAGCCACAATAGTTAAGTCATCCAGCCTCCATTCAGCCAACCTTCCTCAACCCACCTCCTCTCAGAACCCCAGCAGGAGAGGTTAGCATTGCAGGATGCCAAATCCAGGCCCTGTCAGAGGGGACAGTAAGTTCTAGAGATGCACAAAAAATCATTGTCACCAATCCCATCCCTTTTTTCAACCAAAAGGCTCTTCACTCTAATGGCTCTGCTGATCACAACTACCCCGGTATCGCAGTCAGGTTAAGTGTTTTTTTTCAGGTAGCGAGACCCCAAATCACATAGGGCCTTGAAGTTCAAAACCTGTACTTTAAGCTCCACCTAGAGTTGGAGCTGTCATGATGTACTGACTACATCTTAAATAGGAGGTGTTTAAGAAACAAGACTACCAACTACAGACACACATCAGGCTTCCACATAGCTTAAGTTCTACCTTAACACCCTTGTTCATGAGGAAACCCACCCTCTGCATCTCTGTACAGCACAGAGTTATTTAGTAGCTAAATAGTGTATTACAACCATAACACTTCTGTCAGGTGTCAATGGCAGCAACAAGGGCTGGGCTCAAAGCATCTTGAAGTCCTTCTAGAAAAATATCACTTTTCAAGCCCCCAACCAGCATCTTGTATTTCAGCTCTGGGAAAAATAAAACAAAACACTCCCTGTGCAGTTCTTCTCCACTCACAAGCAAACATAAAAAGGCTTTATTTGCCGGGAGATTGGGGAAAGGAGATTACAAAACCGAGTTAACAGACCAAACTCTTGGTAAACCACCACCACCACCACCCTCTCTCAAATCAATATCCTGTAGTTCAAAGTCCAACACCCTGGTCACCACAACTCAACCTATCTGAAATCCCACTCTCAAATTGGAGTCTGTTAAAAGCAGTAGCTCAAGGCACGAGTGAGGCACTCTTCTCCCAGTCTGGCTCCAGTCCTATCAAAGCTGCTCAGCCTGGTGCCACCCTGAGGTGTGGCTGTGACACTGCACCCCATATTCATCATAGCGATGTGATTATGATATGATTATAGCTTAATTATGATGCATTTTGTACAAGATGGGTCATATGAGGTGTCATTGGAAAAGTTCTGATTTGCCAAATATGATTATCCTATTTGTGTGCATGTATCATTTTTGTATCTGAAGTTATGAATATTGACTATGTATCTGTATTTCAAATGTGCTTACTCTGGGTAAAACCTGCTACTAGTCTTTTGGGTACAACAATGAAGACGCTAGACAGTACTAATGATTCATCAACAAAGAGAATGGACCATGGAAGAGCTTAGCCTTCCAGTGAACATTTCAGCCAGCCTATGAGTAATGGCTGCTATGACTCAGCAAGGCATGCAAGGGACTCAGCAAGGCAAGACCACATGACACTAAACTCCATTTTGGTACCTGTATTTTTCCACAACCTGGACTGGGAACTTAACTTGCGTGGGGAGTGAGGCCCAGAGAATTCCTGAAAATAGCTGAGGAAAAAAAAGACTTAAATGGGGGCAGTGCTGGTTCCAGGTTAAAGGGATATCTAACCTGTGTATGGAAATGTGGTGGACTGCTTGTGTCATCAGTCAGGGTGAGAAAATGTTAATTCAAATCCTCACCAGAAGGGGGCTCTCCATTGCCCTGGGACCAGGCAGGTCTCCTCATGGAGTAAACTTTATTCCGTCCACTCATAATCTAGTCAAGCCTAGTCCCACAGGCTCCTTTCCACAGGGTAATAGATCTTTGAATAGGAGAAACCCAGGACAAAACCAAGACTTTTGGATAGACTCTCCTGATCTCTACACCAGAGCATTTCCCCTTCTTTGCTGGGCCCAAGCTTCATTACCCAACCTTAGTTTACATATTCCTACCCCCGGTCACTCTTAACCCACAGCATTAGTACAATATCCATGCCTTTTCATTGGACAGTAAGCTTATCATGCACACTCTTAAAAACTTAAACAAATTTGAACCAAAACAACAAAACTTACATGGTGGACTTACTGGTAATATGCAAATGACCTGTCTTTTCCCCTCATCACCAGAAGGAGCAGAATTCTAAAATCCTCCTAATGTCTTCTAAATGCCTCTGGCCAGGAGGGCTACGTATGTAAAGGTATCACTACAGAAGCTAACAGGCAGCTGGTACAGACTTCCAATCATTAGAGTCGCCTACTTGGGAAAGCAACAGGAAGAGCTAAAACATCAAACAATGATACCAGCTCAGCTTCCTAGGCCTGAACCCTAATTGAGGAGGAGAAGAGGGTCAAGAAAAATGGAGCTGCCCTTTTACAAACTCCCCAGTAACCTTCCACTTTTTCCTCAACCCCTCCAAAAATAATGGAAGATTGATTATAAACTTAAATTATTAGCAAGCCTGTCAGTACTGATGGTTGTTGAGCAGAAACCTCACAATAGCTTCCTTAAGCATTGCTAGTACTAACTCCAATGCCTCAATAGCTGGCTTTGACTTTTACCAAACAGTGGACCGAGTAATCTGCAGCTAAATCTATCCCACAGACTATACTCTGGATTGCACCCTTTACTTCCAGAATCTCAGTCACAGCATAAAAGCCTTGAGAAAAGACTTAATTTGTCCCAGTGATCACTGTTCCTCCCCCAGGGCACCATGAAGAATCCTCAGAAAGATAACTCAAGTCAGTTAAAGCAACCTAGATTAACCAGGCTGTAAAAATTCACAGCCCAGGGTGTTGATCAGTCAGCTATATGAGTATACCTGCAAATTCAAATTGTTACAAGGAACTCAAACCTCTGCAGCCAAATCACTTCCTGTCCTCTAGAGCTAAGCAAAATCAGGAAGCAGAGGTCCACTTTTAAAGAGATAGAAGGATGGAAATATGGGCCATGATCCAGTAAACACTTAAACCCATACATAACTTTAATTATGTGATTAGAGATCACATAAGTAAAGTTAAACACGTTTCAGTTTTTTCAGTATCGGAGGCACAGAGTTCTTTCTAGCATTTATCCAGATGTGCAAAAGAAACATTCAAGACAGGGCCATCTTAATTATCACTACAAACTTTTTTTTCCTCCTGCTGATAATAGCTCATCTTAATTAATTAGCCTTTTACAGTTGGTATGGCTACTTCCACCTTTTCATGTTCTCTGTATGTATATATCTTCTTACTATATGTTCCATTCTATGCATCTGATGAAGTGGGCTGTAGCCCACGAAAGCTTATGCTCAAATAAATTTGTTAGTCTCTAAGGTGCCACAAGTACTCCTGTTCTTTTTGTGGATACAGACTAACACAGCTGCTACTCTGAAACATAACATTTACACTGTAAGTCTATTACAGAGTACATCCCTATTTTGAAATATGACAGATGCTATAGTAGACAAGAAGAAATGTTTGCTTCCTTCACAATTTCACACAGACTAAGTTCCTAGTGGGATTTTCAGAAGCACCTAGGAGCCTAACACCCATTGACTTCAATAGGAGTTAGGTGCCTAGGTGTGTTTGAAAATGCCACCAGGTGCATATTTGCACCTTTAGACCTCTAAATCCCTTTTTAAATCTGGGCTGAAGTTTCTGGGATGTCTACACTGGAGCTTGAGGAGGAGGTGTAACTGTGGAGGCTACCCATCCTGAGTACAATCCTGTCTGAAACCAGGCAGCTAGACCATCCTTCCATAACTACACTGGTATTTGTAGTGCACTAGCTCAGAGTTAGTGTGGGTACGTCTACCTGAGCTGCAAATTACACCTCCAGCTCCAGTGTAGACACCCTGTGTTGCAAATGCTGTATTCACAGAATAAAAAAAGACTTACATAACCATTTGGGTGGCTTTTCCTCCTTTTTCAGTCAAAGCAGTGATAATTATCAGTCAGCAGTACTTTTCATCTTCAAAAATACCTTATCAATATTCACCACAACACACTTGTGCAATAAGCATTATTGTTCCCATTTAACAAGACTATAAACCACACACACACTCTATGGAAGGCAATTTTCCTATATTCCAAATTTAACTAATTCAGATTGTTAGCAATTCTTCCCTCTCTTATTATAAGCTTTGGTGAAAAAGTAGAAATCTGGGAAGGAAGTACTTTAACATATCTCACATAATTTTGCTTGAGTCCTTAGTGCCATCAGGGAAACACACGAATATAACCCTACGCTCCTTTTCTATTCAACTGATCAAAAGCAAAGTTACTTAAGTTTGTGTCTGGCAGCTGTATAGCATCTAGAGAAAGCAAGGAGTCAAATGAAAGAGAAAAATATTTAAAGAAGTCAAGAGGAAGTGGAGCTAAATGCTGTGTTTTGTTAGGAAAAGGGCACAGCAACATTTTGTGCTAGTAAGGGTGAACATTAGCCAACTTTTCCTTAGTACTCCATAGGGTGTCTCTGGAACCGTGTTGTCAGAAGTTCAATATTGCAGAGTGAAGTGATCAGCCACCCACAACTGAATCTGGGAACACATTATTATGTGAATGGAGACTAGAGAATGAAGTGCTACTCAGTAATAGTTCATCCCCTGTTTCCTTCTTTTCACTGTACAGGGAATAAATTACTTCATCCTTTTCAAGAAGCAGCTTACTCCTGACTGTGCTCTGAACAAGCTATTGTGACTAATATGTAGGAGGGGCAGAGCAAGGGCTTATCCCACCAGCCACTTCCTTCCACCCCTTTCCCACTCACTTGCCCATAAAGTGTGTATTGAGGGAGTAGCCAGACTCCGCTTCCCACTCCCATGGCCAGAAGCACAACTGAGCATGACATTGCTCTTCCTTTTTCTTCTGCACACTTGAGGAATCTAGCCCAGGGTGATCATCGTACGAGTGAACTATCATCCTCAACAGGTCATTCACCTGTTTTACATCTTGGCAAAATTAAAATAAAGTCAAGCAACATGCACACTTTTCTGATGTAACTAGACCAGAGAGGTTTAGTAAAATACCACAAATGAGGATGCACCAAATGAGCATGCTCAAAATAATACTTCTATAGCACAAACATTTTGATTCCCACCCACCCTCACATTTTCAAAGATCACCTCTGGGCTGAGATCTTGGATAGCAAGAAGAAATACTGAGAAAGTAATAAGTAAGTGGAAAACTAGGGTTTGAAGAGAAAATCCCCACATGGTTTGTACTACTGCTTTCACACTGGCTGGAGCAACAATGCAATTATTTCAAGAAGTCTCTTACAATATATGTGAAATATAAACTGAGTTTAAATTACTAAGGGCTCGATTGTGATTTGATGATGCACTCACACAGGAGAGAGAGAAAAAGGAAGAATCTCCCTAACACCTTTTCATGACCTATGTGGACCTTGGGTCTGGATGTACTGGTTTACTCCCTCCCTAGAACCGATGGAGAGTGGATGGCAAAGAGCAGGAAGACGGTCAGAGCCTAAGTTTCACCCCATTACCCCCTGACTAGCATGGTTGAGGCGGCACAAGTAGTGCTGCAATTTGCTGCCGGTAGTGGCCAGCAGAAAAATCACTATCCAAATCACTAGAACAAAGCAGCACCAGGAGAGGGATTCAGACTGAGGGGCATCTATGTTACAGTGGCTCCTGAAGCTACCCTGGGGTGATGCAGCTTACTGAGGGCTACATCTAACATTACATTCTACACCCAAAAAATTGTTCCAAAACTTTGTGACTGAGAGAATCTTGTCAGATATCTGACTACATTTCAGAATATAATATTTTGACATTTCCCCAGGAATGATATAGCAGCAGTATCTTGTAGCTCTGAAACTAGATAAGGAGCAAGCAGCTACCAACACATCTCCATATTAAGTGAAAAGTTATTTTAGATGGTGATAGCATGCTTCAGTTTCCAGAGCTCATTTATTTCTGACTAAAAGCACCAAGTGTTTTGTAGTAATACTTTAGTCACCTTTGGCATCATATAAGTCCGGTCCTTGGAGCTTTGCTTTGTCTTTCCTACATTGTTTTCTTTTTAGAAAGTGCAGTACCCTCTCATATGCTCCAGAGCCTTAAGTTTAGGAAGTATCTGTGTTTGGGGAGGAGGGAAGATGGGGTGGGGAGGGGGTTTGGGAGATTTCTTTCAAATATGAGTTATGTGACAATATTTTATTGCAGTGATCAGTGTGCTAATGATCTGAACTGGAGGATGAAGCAGAGCAGGCTAATGATGTGTCTTTTATTCCTTTCCCTCGCACCATCTCCCCTCCCTCCCCCCCACTTTTTAGCTTGTGTTAAGTGAAAAAGGAGATAGAAAATTAGAAAGTGTAAACACAGGAAATGAGAGGAATGGGTAAGTTAATTGTAACACTTCAAAAAAGTGAAAAATGACAAAGTTTTTCCTGAAGAGTTTTCTGGTACTAACTTTTTGTCCTTAAAGCACAACAGTATACAACAATAATTGTTATTTTGAGGGCTTACATATACTTTGGGCTAGCTCTCTGCATAGGGATAAATTTCACCCTAATGCAAAAAACATTGAATCTATTACAGTGCTACAGAATTTTTTAATTACATAAACTAAACTACATGTTTTCCACAGAAGTTAGAGTTGTGTGATATATTCAATGCAAAGTTTAAAACTATTTACCTACTTTGAAAACTGTGGAGCTTCACACATGGTCTAAATGAAATATTCCACATAACCATCATTTTTTTTTTGAAGTTCACAGAAAATGTATTGCATTATCTAAATGGCTATTTAGTTCACAGTGCATTTTGCATTTCATGTCTCAAGATGAGGCTGAAGACCAATGGTTAAAGTCACATTTTATTTAATCTAGTTCCTAGAGTAGGTTATGCTTGATGACAAGCACGAAAGGTCTAGGTCTGCAGCTAATGCTTCTTCTGCCTGCATTTGTTGTACTTTATACGGATCATCATCCCCTCATGACTGTGTGCAATGTAAAGGTCATAAAATGGTGCCTTCCTGAGTAATCAAGAACAATTGCTTTGGGTGCATAGCAGGATCATGGCAGAGAACAGGCCAGCTTTGTTAGTGTTGCTGCTGCTTATCTAAACTGCCTGTTTTGACCGTCTATGGTGATGTTTGCTGCTGAATAAATACTGGTATAAGCCAATTCATCTTTGCTCTGCATCTTATATAGTCATTTATACCAGTGCACAATGAATGTAAAATGGATATAAAATGCTACAATTTTAGAAAGCCAAAATTGCTCTAAATTTTTATATATAAATATAAGTATATTTATGAACATAATATTCATGTAACGAATTGCAGAACCATGTGCTAAATTAATTTATCAAAGATACCTTTTACTGCCGCACTTGCACTCTGACCATTAATCCATCTCCCCCTCCTCCCAGACTTATTCAAATTTTCAACCCTCTTAGGGCTTCAAAGACTCACAACTCTATCTAAATCAACCTGCCAGACAGCTGTGTTCTCCTCCTCTATCAAACACATACTCTCTCCCCAAAATTATTCTAGGAAGAGACAAACCAGGAGAGAGTAAGGAGGAGTGATTTTACCTCTGTATGTTGCATTAGTGACACCAATACTGGAATACTGCCTACAGTTCTAGTGTTAGTACCTGTTAGATATTAACCCTTTTAATCCTCTTTTTTGTAAATTCTTTGCCAAAAAACTGCATATTAAATATTCTTCCAGAATCTTTATTATATTAGCAATGCATGTGTTTGAATTCTCACGTCCAGTGTTGGTTCTTAACCTGTGTGTGACCTGTACTCAAGATGTTTTATGTAATTGAGTGTTGGGCTGTATCTAATTATCCTCAGCATCTCCAAATCTATGGACTATAGATCTCCAGGGAAAAAAGACTCCACAAACTAATAAAAATGTCCACAGAAGTAAGATATAAACAAAACGGGATGATTGATATTTGTTATTGCAGATGGGTTCTGTAATGGAAGAAATAATAACCTATTGAAAGATTATGTTTTTATCTCATTAAGAACAGTTGGTTGCCACAGCTGTTAGTAATAATGACCTGGTTAGAAATTCCTCTTTACTCACCAACCAGGTAAACTGAGGACCATAAATTCCATCAGTAATTAGGAAAACAATGTGTGATGAAATTAATCATGGGAAATAATTTTTTCCTCTGAAAAGGAGTTTTTGTCTCACACCCTATAAAAGAAAAGAGAGCTGGAAAGTTAGATTGGGAACGAACACTGTCAGCATTCCTCCAGGTACAAAGGAAGGGACCACACCACACTACCTTCTCTTCACCATCTACAAAGGTTAGTAAAGTACGTTTTCTTCTAAGGGCTTGTCTACACTATGAAATTAGGTCAAAATTTATTAAAGTAGACCTGTAGCCTCCGATTTTACAAAATCGATGGTGTATGTCCCCATTATGCACATTCTGTCAGCGGAGCACATCCCCACTACCATGGGTGGTATCGACTCACGGAGAGATGCACTGTGGGCTGCTATCCCACAATTCCTGCTGCCGATTGGAATTCTGGTTTAGGCTCCCAATGCCTGAGGGGACAAAAACATTTTTGTGAGGTGTTTTGGGTTCATATAGTCAGCCTCCCATGATGCACTTGGCTCCTTCCTCCCGCCCTGAAAGGAATGGCAAACAATCATTTTCACACCTAAACATGGGTTACTCATGCAGATGCCATAGCACAGCAAGCATGGACCCCGCTCAGCTGTACACTGTTGTTGTGAGCATCACAAACACCTCGCACATCGTCCTGTGGTATTTGCAGAGCATAGCCAGGAGCAGCCGTGCAGAAGAACGTGATGCCACGCAAATAGCTGTGCTGGAAGCCATGGAACAGAACAACTCTCACATACTGGCAGAAGCAGCAGCCGAGCTTGTTGACACAGTGGAATGCCGCTTCTGGGCCAGGGAAACAAGCACAGACTGGTGGGACCACATCACGATGCAGGTATGGGATGAGGTGAGGCCACTTTCATGGAACTTTGCGAATTGCTTTCCCCAGCCCTGAAACACAGAAATACCAAAATGAGACCTGCTCTGACAGTTGAGAAGTGAGTTGCAATAGCCCTGTGGAAGCTTGCAACACCAGATTGCTACCGGTCCATCGGGAATCAGTTTGGAGTGAGTAAATCTGCCGTGGGGCATGCTATGATCCAAGTAGCCAGGGCAATCAATTCACTTCTGCTAAGAAAGGTAGTGATTCTGGGAAACATGCAGGACATAGTGGATGGCTTTGCCATGATGGTGTTCCCTAACTGTGGTGGGGCGATAGATGGAACGCACATCCCTATCTTGGCACCAGACCACCTTGCCAAAGAGTACATAAACCAAAAGGGCTACTTCTCAATGGTGTTGCAAGTACTAGTGGATCACAGGGGCCATTTCACTGACATCAGTGTGGGATGGTCGGGAAAGGTACATGATGCAAGCATCTTTAGGAACTCTAGTCTCTTCAGAAAGCTGCAAGAAGGAACTTTCTTCCCAGACCGGAAAATTACCATTGGTGATGTTGAAATGCCAATTGTTATCCTTGGAGACCCAGCCTACCCCTTGTTCCTGTGGCTCATGAAGCCATACACAGGCAGCCTGGACAGCAGTAAGGAGCAGTTCAGCCATAGGCTGAGCAAGTGCAGAATGGTGGTAGAATGTGCCTTTGGATGTCTAAAGGGTCGCTGGCACAGTTTACTCACTAGGTTAGACCTCAGCAAAAGCAATATTCCTATTGTTGTTGCTGCTTGCTGTGTTCTACATTATATCTGTGAAAGTAAAGGGGAAAAAGTTTCTGGTGGGGTGGGGGGTTGAGGCAGATTGCCTGGCTGCCAATTATGAGCAGCCAGACACTAGGTCAACAAGAAGAGCACATTGAGGTGCACTGAATCTCCGAGAGGCTTTGAAAACCAGTTTCATGAATGATCCAACACTGATGGGACAGTTGTGTGTGTTGTTCCTTACCAACTTGCCCCCTTTTTCGCATGTACTGCCCAGTAAACTAAACACCCACCAACCACAGAGTGCACAGTGAATAAGAGCCTCTTGCACTCAATGCATGCATGTTTATTATGCTAACAAACACTGAACAGAGACAGCAATGAATAACAATGATAACCAGGTAAGGGCCTGATAACACAGGGAGGAGTAAGGACACATAGCTTATTACAATTGCACTGTCTAGCAATCAAAGCTGTGGGAATGAGAGCTTTCTGCTCTATGAATCATCCTCTGGAGTGGAGTTCAAGAGATACCAGAGCTTCCTCCTCTCCCCCCGCCCCCCGTATTCTAAGACGTCTAGGAGAGGAGGATATGGAACTTGAGGAGGGTAGCTGGTTCATCATTGGGTGCAGCAGGACTCTAAGGTCTAGCTGCCTTTCCTGCACCTCATCCAGATGCCTCAACATGTCTGTTTGCTCCCCCATAAGCTGCAACATCTCCTCTTGTGCATTACACTCTTGTTCCCTACTTGCTTTCCTGACCTCTTGGTCAATGCGCATGCTCTCTGAGAGTGTGAGCCTCCATGCATTAGCTGAATGCCCTGTCAGCCTCGGAGGAACGCATCAAATCACAGAACATGTCTTCCCTTGTCCGCTTTTTTCGCCTTCTAATCTGGGACAGCCTTTGTGCTGGAGTGGAGGAAACACCCAAAGAAAATGTTGCAGCTACAGGGAAAAGCATACATTGTTGAAAAGAAAATAAAAGGTTAACTGTTGCAATGAATGAAACAATTCACAGCAGTAAATACATTCCCTGAGGTACTCGGGCAAATTTTGTGTTTTAAAAGAAGAGCCTGCCAATAAGGTACAACACGTGGCAGAACGCTGGGCAGCAGATTTTGGTTTGGTAAGCACACACGAAAGGGTAGGCAGTGTGAGGGCACACCTGGGGACATTTTTTAGTGTGGAAACTCTTGGCACATAAACAGGCTTTTCCAGGGAACACCCTTTGCATGGCTGCACTGGCTGCCACTGTACCCCAATTGTTTACCTCAAATTAAATATTAACCACAATTGCATTTAATCCCTGTAGTGTTATTATGAGCGTGCACTCACCAGAGGTGCCTTCCCCGCCATCACAGTCCCACACCAGTGGGTCCTGGGAGGTGATTACTCCAGAGTTAGAAAAAGGTCCTGGCCGTCAGGAAGAATGGATCCTCCACTTGCCTGCTGTGCATTCTCCTCCTTCCCCTCATCAACAACATCCTCCTTGTTGTTGCCCGTGGCCACCCAGGTTCGCTGGGAGGTATCCACGGAGAGCATTGGGGTACTGGTGGGATCCCCACCTAAAATCGCATGCAGCTGCTCATAGAAGCAGCATGTCTGTGGTTCAGCACCAGAGTGACTATTCGCCGTCCCCCCTTCCCCACCTTGTCTTCTGGT
The DNA here is from genome assembly GCF_965152275.1 of Natator depressus. NCBI lineage: Eukaryota > Metazoa > Chordata > Testudines > Cheloniidae > Natator > Natator depressus. Next base: position 130,855,002 of record NC_134235.1, read on the forward strand.
AAGCTTTCCTGAGCTCCTTTATTTTCACATGGCACTGCTGTGTGTCCCTGGTGTAGCCTTTCCCCCCCATGCCCAGTGCGATTTTGCCATAGATGTCAGCATTTCTTCTGCTGGTTCGGAGCTCTACCTGCACAGACTCTTCTCCCCACACAGCTGTCAGATCCAGTGTCTCCTGTATGCTCCACACTGGAGCACATTTGTGTACCTGGGCAGGCATGTTCAGCTGTGGTGGTGAGCTCTCCACGCTGATCAAACAGGAAATGAAATTCGAAAGTTCCCAGGGCTTTTCCTGTTTACCTGACTGAAGTGCAGTGGAGTTGAAAGTGCTGTCCAGAGTAGACACAGTGGAGCACTCTGGGATACTTCCTGGAGGCCAAACAAGTCAAAATACACTGTGCTCTGTTTACACTACCCCTAATTCGACCCAGGAAGGTTGAATCTAGTGCTACTCCTCTTGTTGAGGTGGAGTACAAGTGTTGATTTTAAAAGCCCTTTAGGTCAGCGGGAAGGGCTCTGTAGTGTAGACGCGCACATTATAAATTCAACCTAATGTGGGGAATGTCTATCTAATGACATAGTGTAGGCCAGCCCTGAATTCTGTATCATGCTGTACTAATATTGATTAGGCAATATTAGATTAACTATTTCATTTCAGCCTGTTTTTGTCAGTCTCCAACTGTTACTAACTTGAAGCATGCAACAACATTTTAAAAAGGATGCTGGGGGGGTGGGGGGGGACAGCCACAAAACCAATTCAAGAAAATGCCTTACACAGTGAGAGACTTTCAGCTAAAACTGCTTAGCTTATCCAAAAGAAGACTGAGAGGCAACTTGATTGCAGTGTCTAAGTACCTCCACAGAGAGAAAAAGCTGGGTACTAAAAGGGCCCTTGAATCTAGTGGAATAAGGCATAACAAGAAAAAAGGGCCAGAAGCTGAAGCCAGACAAATTCAAATTAGGCACAGATGTTTAACAGAGAGGATGATTAAACACTGAAACAAACTCCTCAGGGAAGTGGTGGATTCTTTCTCTGGATACCTTCAAATCATGACTGGATACCTTTCTGAAATATATGCTCTGATTGAACCTAAACACAAGTTATTGGACTCAACTGGCCTATGACATACAGAGGTCAGTCTAGCTCAGGGGTAGCCAACCTGTGGCTCCGGAGCCAGATGCAGCTTTTCAGAAGTTAATATGTGGCTCCTTGTATAGGCACTGATCCAGGGCTGGCACTACAGGTGCCAACTTTCCAATGTGCCAGGGGGTGCTCACTGCTCAACCCCTGACTTTACCACAGGCCCTGCCCCCACTCCACCCCTTCCCAATCCCTCCCCTGAGCCTGCCATGCCCTCACTCCTCCCCCTGCAGAGCCTCCTCCATGCCATGAAACAGCTGATAGGGAGGTGCGGGGGGGAGAAGGGGGAGCTGATGAGGGCTGCTGATGTACTACTGTGGCTCTTTGGCAATGTACATTGGTAAATTCTGGCTCTCTCAGGCTCAGGCTGGCCACCCCTGGTCTAGCTGATCTACTGGTCCCTTCTGGCTTTAAACTATGACTCTAAAATGACCCAGGACAAACAATATTTATCTCTACACCAGTGATTAAATTTTCAATACATATTTGTCCCCATGTTTAAAAAAAAATTCTAGCATTTCATGAGTCTGTAGGGGTAGAAACTCTAGCTTTATATAACTGAAATGGAGCAATCCCCAGCTTTCTAAAGCAGCACACAGTGCTAGCTTATTGACCTTGAAGGTCCAAGATTTTTTTTATTAAAAAATGATTAGTCTGCTAAGTGTAGAAAAGATATTTTAGGTTAGAGTAAGACACAATCTAAAAAGAGCACTGTAGGAGTTGGAATCATGCTAAGGCACCTGGCTTTACAAGTCTGTCAAAGTTATAAGATGCTTTCTAAACAATTTATCAAACAGTTTTTCTGTGATGTTTGTGTGAGACCCAAGAACCTCTTAATGCCAGCTGGCAAGGTGTGTAGAGGAGATGCAGTAATCTCAATGAGTCTAGTGTAAACATTCTAGTTCAAAGGATATAATGGGAGGATCTCAAATGAAAGTTAGTTTCACAATTATATTGATGATTAGTGTGACATATATAAAACAGCTACTATGTTAAGAATAATGTATATATACTGCAAATGTTTTTAAAGTCTATATCAAAGTATTAGTCACTAGCAAAGGTGAAAAACAGGTTTTCCCCCAGACAGGAGGTAAGAAATGTGTATCTTTGTCAGGATGTAAATTAAGCATTGTAAGCTAACACAATGGATGTCCTTTTAAATGCAAAATCAAGAATTACTGAAGTCAACAGGGAAGGAACACAGCAAAAAAAGCCACAGAGGATTATCTTGTTTTTGAATGAAGACCATGAACTTTGGGGTAATTTCTAGAAGGCAAAGATGACACCCCTTCATCCTGCACCTGGAAACTAAACATATAACATGTTTACATTCACAAAAATAGGATCTCAGCCAGCCTTGGTTGAAAATGCTAAAGAGGAATTGGGTGAGATAAGACTTCTTTAGAAGGATGTTAACCTGTATTAAGTTCAGTCTCTAGAAAGCGTGTTGTGATTTTGTTTTCTATGTAGCCATTTGTTTCCAATATTCTCACTCATTACCACTTGAATCTGTTAAAATAAAGGTTTCAGAGTAGCAACCATGTTAGCGTGTATCCGCAAAAAGAAAAGGAATACTTGTGGCACCTTAGAGACTAACAAATTTATTTGAGCATACGCTTTCATGAGCTACAGCTCACTTCATCCGATGCATGCAGTGGAAAATACAGTGGGGAGATTTATATACACAGAGAATATGAAACAATGGGTGTAACCATACACACTGTAACAAGAGTGATCAGGTAAGGTGAGCTATCACCAGCAGGAGAGCGAGGGAGAAAAAAACCTTTTGCAGTGATAATCAAGGTGGGCCATTTCCAGCAGTTGACAAGAACGTGTGAGTAACAGTGCTGGGGGCGGGGAATAGTTTTACTTTGTGTAATGACACATCCACTCCCAGTCTTTATTCAAGCCTAAGTTAATTGTATCCAGTTTGCAAATTAATTCCAATTCAGCAGTCTCTTGTTGGAGTCTGTTTTTGAAGTTTTTTTGTTGAAGAATTGCCACTTTTAGGTCTGTAATCGAGTGACCAAAGAGATTGAAGTGTTCTCTAACTGGTTTTTGAATGTTATAATTCTTGACGTCTGATTTGTGTCCATTTATTCTTTTATGTAGAGACTGTCCAGTTTGGCCAATGTACATGGTAGAGGGGCATTGTTGGCACATGATGGCATATATCACATTGGTAGATGTGCAGGGGAACGAGCCTCTGATAGTGTGGCTGATGTGATTATGCCCTATGATGGTGTCCCCTGAATAGATATGTGGACACAGTTGGCAATGAGCTTTGTTGCAAGGATAGGTTCCTGGGTTAGTGTTCTTGTTGTGTGGTATGTGGTTGCTGGTGAGTATTTGCTTCAGGTTGGGGGGCTGTCTGTAAGCAAGGACTGGCCGTCTCCCAAGATCTGTGAGAGTGATGGGTCGTCCTTCAGGATAGGTTGTAGTTCCTTGATGATGCATTGGAGAGGTTTTAGTTGGGGGCTGAAGGTGATGGCTAGTGGCGTTCTGTTATTTTCTTTGTTGGGCCTGTCCTGTAGTAGGTAACTTCTGGGTACTCTTCTGGCTCTGTCAATCTGTTTCTTCACTTCAGCAGGTGGGTATTGTAGTTGTAAGAATGCTTGATAGAGATCTTGTAGGTGTTTGTCTCTGTCTGAGAGGTTGGAGCAAATGAGGTTGTATCGTAGAGCTTGGCTGTAGACAATGGATCGTGTGGTGTGGTCTGGATGAAAGCTGGTGGCATGTAGGTAGGCATAGTGGTCAGTAGGTTTCCGGTATAAGGTGGTGTTTATGTGACCATCGCTTATTAGCACCGTAGTGTCCAGGAAGTGGATCTCTTGTGTGGACTGGTCCAGGCTGAGGTTGATGGTGGGATAGAAATTGTTGAAATCATGGTGGAATTTCTCAAGGGCTTCTTTTCCATGGGTCTTTGCAACAAAGCCCGTTGCCAACTGTGTCCACATATCTATTCAGGGGACACCATCATAGGGCCTAATCACATCAGCCCACTATCAGAGGCTCGTTCACCTGCACATCTACCAATGTGATATATGCCATCGTGTGCCAGCAATGGCTCTCTGCCATGTACATTGGCCAAACTGGACAGTCTCTACATAAAAGAATAAATGGACACAAATCAGATGTCAAGAATTATAACATTCAAAAACCAGTTGGAGAACACTTCAATCTCTTCGGTCACTCGATTACAGACCTAAAAGTGGCAATTCAACAAAAAAACTTCAAAAACAGACTCCAACAAGAGACTGCTGAATTGGAATTCATTTGCAAACTGGATACAATTAACTTAGGCTTGAATAAAGACTGGGAGTGGATGTGTCATTACACAAAGTAAAACTATTCCCCGCCCCCGCACTGTTCCTCACACGTTCTTGTCAACTGCTGGAAATGGCCCACCTTGATTATCACTACAAAAGGCTTTTTCCCCCCCACTCTCCTGCTGGTGATAGCTCACCTTACCTGATCACTCTTGTTACAGTGTACATGGTAACACCCATTGTTTCATGTTCTCTTGTGCATATAAATCTCCCCACTGTATTTTCCACTGCATGCATCGGATGAAGTGAGCTGTAGCTCACGAAAGCTTATGCTCAAATAAATTTGTTAATCTCTAAGATGCCACAAATCCTCCTTTTCTTTTTGCTAAAATAAAGGTATTTTTGTTTTCACTATAAATATGTCTAAGTGCTGTAGTGTTAAGAGTCTAATCTTACAAGCTGGTACTGTTCCTTTGGGAGCAGCAGGCCAGATGTTCCTGTGAGTATTCAGTGGATAAGGGGCTGGACACTATAAGGAATGCTCGGAGCAGGCTTGGGGGTTGGTGTGTGCCATTCACTAATCTGCACAGAGGGAATGAGGCCCTAGAGAGCAACGCTTGTGTTGCCAGAGGCTGGTGGATTCAGGGAGCTGATCCACAGCAGGCACGGATAAGGCTGTTTCACACTAAGGGTAGGCGATTGTGAGGTACCACACAACTCTGGGTACCCCTGGGGAGCATCACAATATGGTATACATGGAATATGTAGAAGTGTAGTATGGTATAAAAGGATTTATCCATAGACCTGCAAAATTCACTCACAGCTTCATGAGTAAGGCAGCCATCCTACATTCATGCTGATAAAACTTTTATACTTACTAACACCATAATATATAGTCTTCATATGTACACACACTGAGCGATACTTAGATTTTAGTATTTTTATCTTACCATTTCCTATGGAATTTAAACTAATGCACAATTATATCATCATACGTTCATGTATTTAAAAAGTTTTCCCACAGATATGTTAAACAGTTTAGTATTAACAAAGCACAGCATCTTTTAAAGACTATAGTAAGCTTTTAATGGTTAATAATTTTCAGCAGTGATTAAATGTGTTTTTCCAATCTGTGCAATATCTGATTCATATTTTGGTGAGAACAGATTTATAAAATACAGATGCATCATAAATAACTGATGAAACTGATGTGTAAAGTCAGACACTGTTCTATTTTTATTTTTTTTTTAAACCCCAGCATTGAATTACAGCATGTTTTAAAACACTTTCATGGACAGATGTGAGTCATCATGGCAGCATTTCAGATTTAAGGAAACACAGTCTAACATTCTATTCTTTTCATAAAGATCCCAATTCAGGAAAACATTTGATCACCCGTTTAATGTGAAGCACAAGCTTACGTGCTTTTCTGAACTGGGGAAAAAACAGTCTAAATACCACAGATCTGATGCCAAATTCACCTGTAATAATACCAAGAGACAGGATAGATTATAAACATGGGTAAATCTTAGAGGCATTGTTTGGCACTGGAAAATCTTATTTACCATATATGTCATATGTAGTATGTTAAACATGTTTAAAATATGACAAAATATAAACTATAAAAATTTCAAGCACAGCCAACTTGCCAGATATTAAAGACACCTGGTGCATTGCATTAAGCTGAGGATATTTTGAAAATGAACTTGTGCTATGAGCAAACATCCTAAGGTTGAGCTGAAGAGACATTACTGAAAAAATAGACTACGAAAAAATCTGAGGCAAAAATTGAATTGCTGTTTTTGGTAACTGCTTGTTGATGAAGCAGATACGTGATAGTAGATAGATTTTCATGTCGGTCTCTGATGTGTATTGTAAGACACAATTGGTAAAATACAGTTGAGAAACAGATGCATAACACTGACAACCGTTGCATTATTAAGAACCATGCAAATGTGTAAAAAAATGTAACGGGTAAACTAAACATATTGGTTCAGTTTTACAAGCTAGACTGGCTCCGAAAGTTTAGAAGATACTGAAATATTTGATAGAGACCCCCACTTTTTCTGCATAACAGGATTCTTTGCACCCTCCATTGACTACCTGAGGGATCCTCTCCCACATATGGCATCTTCAAGAACCAGCTTAATGACCCTGCTTTTCCCCCCACTGCCACTCTCTGGCATCTTGGGAGTCTAGTTTGGGAGCCTTTCAGTTCTAGAGCCCCAGAACCAAGTAATTCTTCTCCTGGGTGAAAATCACCCCACTGCAGGGACCACCACAATTCTTATGCATCATTTAAATGGGGGCTGCCATAGAGAGGTGAATTTCACTCTCAGATTATTTATTCCACGTTCTCACAGGGGGACTGAAGTCAATGAAGAGAGCCCAATTTACTTAATTGGGTTTTCAGTCCAACTCAATATCCTTCATTCCATTTCTGTAATAGCTGGAGACTGATTATCCGGATCAAACCTGAACACTAGACCTTTTGAGGTTCATCCATCACTAATTGCCATGCATGCATACACAAAGAGGCAAAGTTAAATTAGCCATGCACATTTTAACTGAATTTCATGTAATTAAAGCTCAGTTTTACCATTGCATTTATGTTGCTTCTTTTAGGCTATAATACACAAAAAGAGCCAAACTCATCGTTGGTGTAACCAAGTTCAGTAGAGTTAAATCAGAAAATTAGTAACCTTCTCCCTTCCCTCAACTCCAACATCTAGATTTATATTCCTTACATCCATTGTGGTCAACACCAAGAGATTTAATCTAGGGTGGGTTTTGTTTTTGTTTGTGGGGTGGTGTTTATCTTGTAAATTTAATTTATTTTAAGAGAAAATGAAAACTTAATTTTCACAGATGGGTTTCTTATCTGCTACCCATCTTAATAGGGGATGTAAAATTCCCCTTTATATTTTGTCTTGCAATGGATAGAGGAAATGTTTTACTATCAATGTTTCTCCTAAATGAATGAGGACGTGAAGTCAGCTAACTGAAAGCCTGTTTAGGAAGTCATGTTCTCATTATCTTTTTTTTCTGACCTCTGAGGACCCCTGCATTTCTTTTGTGGGATTCCCATATTTGATGGCAGCAGGAAATAGAGGTAAACAAATTTACAGGTTATGGAACATGCTGTTCAAAGTCAATAGATCTACACATGAGAACAGTTAAGCACGTTCATAAGCATTTGGAGGATATGAGCCTATAGGAGGAAAGGGTGGAAGAAGGGAGCAGTTATAAGATTATGCAATTAAATAATCTGTGTGTATACAGACTCAATGTTCAAATCATTGGTTTTCCCATCCCATAAAACATTAAATATGGGACACTCCCAGAAAGAAGATTCAACCACTATTTATTATAGTCTAAATTGATCAAATTTTGATAACTGGCCAAAAAAAAATTGACATTATGAAAAGCTGATTGAAAACGAGAGGGAAAAAATATGAATACTTCATAATCCCTTCTTCCCATCATTTTTTCAACCAACCATAGAGCTGGTTAATTTTTTTAAAATTTTCATGAAAGAATGGGGAAAAGTTAAAAAAGCTAATGTATTTCTTCCCATTTATTAATTTGAGCTGGCCAAAAGTCTGATCCAGTATCACAACCCTTACATTACTAATACCAGTATGGTTGGATAATCAATAAGGAAAGACTGAATTGTAAAGTCATCTTAAAAAGCATATCTACTTCCCTAACCACAGGTAATTTACTCCTAGCTAACATACCCTAGTTGCTTGCAACATCTTCTCCGAGAGACAAGATGGGTGAGATAATATCATTTACTGGACCAACTTCTGTTGGTGAGAGAGACAAGCTTCGGAGCCTACATAAAGCTCTTCTTCAGATCTGGGGAATGTACCTAGAGAGTGTCACAGCTAAATTACCAGTTGTTTAAAGTAAGTAGTTAACACATATTTCAGGGGACCATTCAAGGTGAATTGCTTACTCTACCTTGATTTTAGCTGCGACACTCTGCGTACGTTTACACAGCAATAATACCCACAGCTGGCCTGGGTCAGCTCACCCAGGCTCATGGGACCCAGGCTGCAGGTCTGTAAAATTGCTCTGTAGATGTTTGGGCTCAGGCTGGAGCCAGAGCTCTGGGACCCTGTAAGAGGGAAGTATCCCAGACTCCAGCCCAAGCCCAAACATCTACACTGCAAATTTTAGCCTCACAGCCCGAGCCAGCTGCAGCCATACCATGGGTCTTTTATTCTAGTGTAGATACACCCTCTGAGTACGTTTCCCAGACCTGAAGAAGAGCTCTCTGTGTAGCTCAAAAGCTTCTCTCTCTCACCAACAGAAGTTGGTTAAATAAAAGATATTACCTCCCCTGTGTTACGTCTCTAATATCCTGGAACCAACATGGCTACAAACACCACAGCTTCCAACATCTTAGGTAACCTAATTTCAAACTCAGTTACTGTTACCATGCACACAGAGCATTTTTTACATTTTAAAGCACGGCTACATATTTCCCTGTGTTTTTTCAGTGCCATGTCTTTCTCTTTGTATGTCTCACCCCCCAAACCTCTAGGAAACAGCCATTCTTAGCAACAGCAGACTGGATCTTAAATGACTCTTCAGGTCTGTTTTGTTTTAAAAATATAAATATATATCACATCTAATGTACAATGAAAGTATATGAAGCCAAACTAGACATGTTCAGTGTTCTAAAAACAGATCTTTCCTTTGGCAAGGTTTTGATGTGCTGTATCAGTGGTCTGGAAAAAAATTAAACATTTTGTTAAGGTCACATACTTCATTTTAAAAATCATTTGCATTGGAAAGTGTGGTCTTCACTATTCCATAACTGTATTGTGCTTTCTCCCCCTCTCCCCCCAATCATTAAGTTGGCAAACGGGAATACTGATGTCTATTTTATGTATTTATTTAAGTCTTAGAATTAAAAACAATCATTTGAAGATACTCTGACCAGACAACTTGTGCATCTAGCCAGTGTATATGACAACATATTCCAGTCACTGTTACCAGTATCTATTATCTCCTTATGTTGGTTACTTGCAGTACTGTCTTAAATTAGGTCCTAATTCAGCAAGACATGAAGGCATCTGCTTAAATTTCAAGAATGGATTTAAGTTTTGTGCTGAATTTAGATAGACTAAAGTATATTCTTAAAGTTAAACATGAGAGCTTTGCTCAGTTGGGCCCTTACACATGAGTAACTTTAGAGAAGAAAGCTTAATCTTGTGATTGAGGCACAAGCCTGGATGTTACGAGATCTGGGTTCAGTTCCCAGTTCTGACACAGACCTATTGTGTGTGTCCTTAGGCAAGTCACTTAGGCCCCAATGCTGCAAGCATCATTAATTCCATTGAGTCCTATGGGAATATGCACGTTTCAAGTTAAGCATATTCAACTTCAAGTGTTTGCAGAATTGGAGAATACATCTGCACAACACCTAGCACTGTGAGGCCTTGATCCTAATCCATGCTTTTAGGCGCTACAACAAACACATTTTACATAAGAACGGCCATACTGGGTCAGACCAAAGGTCCATCTAGCCCAGTATCCTGTCTTCTAACAGTGGCCAATGCCAGGTGCTTTTGAAGGGATAAAAAGAGCAGATAATCATGGAGTCATCCATCTTTTGTCACCCATTACCAGCTTCTGGCAAACAAAGGCTGGGGACAACTTCCCTGCCCATCCTGGCTAATAGCCATTGATGGACCTATCCTCCATGAATTTATTTAGTTCTTTTTTGAATCCTGTTATAGTCTTGGCCTTCACAACATCCTCTAGCAAAGCGTTCAACAGGTTGACTGCATGTTGTGTGAAGAAATACTTCCTTTTGTTTGTTTTAAACCTGCTGCCTATTAATTTCATTTGATGACCCCTAGTTCTTATGTTATGAGAAGGAGTAAATAACACTTCCTTATTTACTTTCTCCACACCCATCATGATTGCATACCACCCCTTTGTCAACTCTTTTCCAAGCTGAACAGTCCCAGTCTTATTAATCATTCCTCATATGGAAGCTGTTCCATACCCCTAATAATTTTTGTTGCCTTTTTCTGAACCTTTTCAACTCCAATATCTTTTTTTTGAGTGGGGGTGACCAGATCTGCACAATATTCAAGAGGTGGCCATGCCATGGATTTATATAGAGGGAATATATTTACTATCTATCCCTTTTTTAATTATTCCCAACGTTCTGTTTGTTCTTTTGACTGCCGCTGCACATTGAGTGGATGTTTCAGAGAACTATCCACAATGACTCCAAGAGCTTTTTCTTGAGTGGTAACAGCTAATTTAGACACACACACACACACACACACACACACCCCCAATCAGTTTATATGTATAGCTGGGATTATGTTTTCCAATGTGCATTACTCTGCCTTTATCAACATGGAATTTCAGCTGCCATTTTGTTTCCTCATCACTCAGTTTGGTGAAATCCCCTTGTAACTCTTTGCAGTCTGCCTGGGATTAAGTATCCTGAGTAGTTTTGTATCATCTGCAAATTTTGCCACCTGACTGTTTATCCCTTTTTCCAGATAATTAATGAATATGTTGAACAGTACTGGTGCTAATACAGACCTCTGGGGGACACCATTATTTACCTCTCTCCATTCTGAAAACTGACCATTTATTCTTACCCTTTGTTTTCTGTCTTTTAACCAGTTAGTGATATAACAGGGAAGGTCCTCTTGTGTACCATGACAGCTTACTTTGCTTAAGAGCCTTTGGTGAGGGACCTTGTCAAAGGCTTTCTGAAAATCTAGAAATTGAGATAGACTAAAGTATATTCTTTCCACTGGATCCCCCTTGTCCACTGCTTGTTGGCCCCCTCAAAGAATTCTAGTAGATTGTAAAGAGAAATCATGCCTCACCAAAAGCCATGTTGACTCTTCCCCAACAAATCATGTTCATCTATATGTCTGATAATTCTGTTCTTTATTATAGTTGCAATCAATCAGTTTGCCTGTTACTGAAGTTAGGCTTACTGGCTGGGATCCCTTCTGGAGCCTTTTTAAAAAATTGGTGTCACATTAGCTATCCTCCAGTCATCAGTTTCAGAAGCTGATTTAAATGGTAGGTTACATCCGATGAAGTGAGCTGTAGCTCACGAAAGCTTATGCTCAAATAAATTGGTTAGTCTATAAGGTGCCACAAGTACTCCTTTTCTTTATACCACAGTTAGTAGTTCTGCACTTTCACATTTGAGTTACTTCAGAACTCTTGGGTGAACACAATCTGGTCCTGGTGACTTATTACTGTTTAGTTTATCAATTTATTCCAAAACCTTCTCTAATGACACCTCAATCTGGGACTGTTCCTCAGATTTGTCACCTAAAAAGAATGGCTTAGTTTTGGGAATCTCCCTCACATTCTCAGCTGCGAAGACTGATGCAAAGAATTCATTTAGTTTCTCCGCAATGGCCTTATTGTCCTTGAGTGCTCTTTTTTTTGTGGATACAGACTAACACTGCTAACCTCCGATACCTTTAGCATCTCGATTGTCCAGTGGCCTCACTGGTTGTTTAGCAGGCTTCCAGCTTCTGATGTACTTTTTTTAAAAAACTGCTATCGCTTTTTGAGTCTTTGGCCTTCTATATGCTCACTACTTTTATATTTCCGTATTATTTAATAGTTATTGCATTTCTCTCTTTTCAATTAGATTTGCATAGGGGCACAATTTTTTTTAAAATACAATGAGCAAGAAAAGCCTCAATCCTGCAAACTCTTAAGAACATGCATATCTTTACTCACAAGTTAGGCACATGCTTCAATCTATACAGGACTAGGTCTGTAGTCTAAAATGTAAGTCCACCATCTCATTCTTAAAAGAGACCAAAGAAAACTCTTGAGTTATGAGTGTGTTATTTTGTTTTACCCTACTGTTAATGTTAGCGAACATTTGACCATAAAGAATTGCTTTAAAATATAGTGTGCCACACTGAAAAAACATAAAACCTAATTTTTCAATATACCTCCATAATTTATCCCCAATATATACGTTAATGGCAATTAAATATTGTAAAATAGCACGTTAATAATTTAAAAGTAGTGTAGTTAATTTAATGTTGATTCTATGCTTTAATAGTATATTATATCTCTCCATAGATGGACATAGGGTATGTTCAGATCTTTTTGGAATATAAGCTTCAGACTGAACTAAGAGTGGATACCTGCTTTCATCTTGGGCTTGTTCTCTTGGAAGAAAAAACACATTCAAATGTATGGTTTGTGTGTATGGGATAGAGGGAGAAGGAAAGCCAACAAATAGAGGCCTTGATCCAGCAGATACTCACACACATGCTTAATTCTGACCAGGAATAGCCCCACTGAACTTTAAGCAGGTCTGAAGTAAATGGGACTACTTCCATTCCTAAAGTTAAATATTTGCATAAACAAATACATTTTCTCTGTCTCATCTGTTTGCTTATGCTAGGAGCCTGGTATTGAATGCAGGTCTACCAGGTCCTGAGGCAGCAGCCTTAGCTGCTGCGCCACAGAGATGCACAAATCTAGCACCCCTGACCAACAGTCTTCATGCTAAATGCCTACAGACCCACAGCAGCCACATCCTGGGCCCCTGATTGGATGGACAGGCAGCACTCTCATATGGTACTGGGCTATATAAAGCCCCTAATAGATAGCTTCCTCTTCTTGAGCAACAGACCAGTTTTTGCTAGTTGCTCTCTAGACCACCTTGCCTGACCCTACCCTTGCCACCTCATGCTAGTAAAAGAATTTCTATTGTCAGATACAAGCATTTCAGGTAAGCTATGGATACTAAAACTAGTCCTTAGTCTTTCTATGGTGGCATCACTAGTGGATGTGTTCATGGGACAGGTGTCTACCCATTTGGAATGTGCATCCACTAGTACTAAAAACACTTCCCCTCCACCCCCTGACAGGATAATCAATGTGTTCTCTCCTCCAAGGCTTATCTGGCCACTCCCAAGGATGGAGTCGAGTCACAGTAGTTGAGTCACTCTGGACAAATAAAACAAGATTGTACCTTACTTTCAATATCAATATCCATTTTTGGCCACCACATGTAACACCAGGCTAACCCTTTCACTTTAGTAATATCTGGGTGTGTCTGATGGAGTTCATCCCTTTTTATTTCACATCCTTGCTTTGGAAAGATGACCCATGCTCCCTATAACACATGTCCATCTTGCACACTAAATTCACTGTGTTGCTTGTAATAAGGTGTGAGTTCCTGATCACTTTTGGTCTGGCATTTGGGGAATCTGTTTTTAACTATCCTAAAAGCATTCAGATACACAAACAGTGAAAAGTGAAAACAGAGTCAGTGAAGTATCACAATGTTGAGGAATATCAAATTTCACATGGAGAGCATGAGTCAAACTGTTATGTTTTCCTGGGTACCACATCACCCAAGGGTGATATTTTCATAAGTAGGCTAAATTTTGTGCCCACAACTTTTAGGGTTGCCAGATGTCCAGTTTTCAACTGGAAAACGCCCAGTCAAAAAGACTGGCAGCGCCAGTCGGCAGCATAGCGGGGACCCAGGGCTAAGGCAGACTCCCTGCCTGCCCTAGCTTCCCACGGCTCCTGGAAGCAGCTGCCAGGTCCCTGTAGCCCCTAGATGCAGGGGTAACCAGGTACACTCTGTGTGCTGCCCCCACCCTGAGGGTTGGCTCCGCAGCTCCCATTGGCTAGGAACCACGACCAATGGGAGCTGCAGGGGCGGTGCCTGCGGGTGTGAGGGCAGAACATGGAGTCTCCTTGGCTGCTGCCGCAGCTCCCATCGATCATGGTTCCCAGCCAGTGGGAACTGTGGAGGCAGCCCTCAGGGCAGGGGCAGTGCGCAGAGCCTACCTGGCTGCCCATGCGTCTAGGGACTGCAGGGATCTGGCGGCCACTTCCCAGGAGCCTCGGTAAGTGTCACCAGAAAACCGCACCCCAAATCCCCACACACACCCCAACTCCTTGCTCCACCCAACCCAGAGTCCATTCCTGCACCCAAATTCTTTCACGGAGCCTACCCTTCTCCCCCCCACGCCCAACACCATACTCCAGCCCCCTCCTGCACCCCAAACTCCTCATCCTGAGTCCCACCTCAGAGCCCACATCCCCAACTGGAGCCCGTCCCTCCCTCCCACACCCCAACCCCATTCCCCAGGCCGGAGTCCCCTCCTGCACCCCAAACCCCCTCATCCCTGGCCCCACCCCAGAGCCTGCACTCCCAGCCAGAGCCCACACACACACACAAACCCCCCTTGCACCCCAATGCCCTGCCTCAGCCCGGATCCCTCTCCCACACCCCAAACCCCTCACATGCTCATGGAGCAGGTCCTCAAGGAATCAATTCTGAAGCACTTAGAGGAGAGGAAAGTGATCAGGAACAGTCAGCATGGATTCACCAAGGGTAGGTCATGCCTGACTAATCTAATCGCCTTCTATGATGAGATTACTGGTTCTGTGGATGAAGGGAAAGCAGTGGATGTATTGTTTCTTGACTTTAGCAAAGCTTTTGACACGGTCTCCCACAGTATTCTTGTCAGCAAGTTAAAGAAGTATGGGCTGGATGAATGCACTATAAGGTGGGTAGAAAGTTGGCTAGATTGTCAGGCTCAACGGGTAGTGATCAATGGCTCCATGTCTAGTTGGCAGCCGGTGTCAAGTGGAGTGCCCCAGGGGTCGGTCCTGGGGCCGGTTTCGTTCAATATCTTTATAAATGATCTGGAGGATGGTGTGGATTGCACTCTCAGCAAATTTGCGGATGATACTAAACTGGGAGGAGTGGTAGATATGCTGGAGGGCAGGGATAGGATACAGAGGAACCTAGACAAATTGGAGGATTGGGCCAAAAGAAATCTGATGAGGTTCAATAAGGATAAGTGCAGGGTCCTGCACTTAGGACGGAAGAACCCAATGCACAGCTACAGACCAGGGACTGAATGGCTAAGCAGCAGTTCTGCGGAAAAGGACCTAGGGGTGACAGTGGACGAGAAGCTGGATATGAGTCAGCAGTGTGCCCTTGTTGCCAAGAAGGCCAAAGGCATTTTGGGATGTATAAGTAGGGGCATAGCGAGCAGATCGAGGGACATGATCGTTCCCCTCTATTCGACATTGATGAGGCCTCATCTGGAGTACTGTGTCCAGTTTTGGGCCCCACACTACAAGAAGGATGTGGATAAATTGGAGAGAGTCCAGCGAAGGGCAACAAAAATGATTAGGGGTCTGGAACACATGACTTATGAGGAGAGGCTGAGGGAACTGGGATTGTTTAGTCTGCAGAAGAGAAGAATGAGGGGGGATTTGATAGCTGCTTTCAACTACCTGAGAGGTGGTTCCAAAGAGGATGGTTCTAGACTATTCTCAGTGGTAGAAGAGGACAGGACAAGGAGTAATGGTCTCAAGTTGCAGTGGGGGAGGTTTAGGTTGGATATTAGGAAAAACTTTTTCACTAGGAGGGTGGTGAAACACTGGAATGCGTTACCTAGGGAGGTGGTAGAATCTCCTTCCTTGGAAGTTTTTAAGGTCAGGCTTGACAAAGCCCTGGCTAGGATGATTTGATTGGGGATTGGTCCTGCTTTGAGCAGGGGGTTGGACTAGATGACCTCCTGAGGTCCCTTCCAACCCTGATATTCTATGACATCCGGCCCCACCTCAGAGCCTGCACCTGCAGCCGGAACCCTCACCCCCCTCCCATACCCCAACACCCTGACCCAGCCTGGTGAGAGTGAGTGAGGGTGTGGGAGAGGGGAAGGAGCGTGCAGGGTGGGGCTTCGTGGAAGGGGTGTTCGGTTTTCTGCAATTAGAAAGTTGGCAACCCTAACAACTTTGTGCAAGAAGTTTTGCACTTGTAAGTACAGACAACCCTATCCTACATTCCTTGCACACCCAAAGCCACTTCTGAAGTCAACAGATCATATTGAATTTCTGTACATAAAAATTTCTTCACATTTAAGTCAGATACTTATACCTGTACTACCACTGATTTCAGCTGAGCAGGATTAGACCCTATATGACTATTGATCAACAAGTGTAAGTGCTTTTTCCACATCCAAATGCAGACTCTCCTGCAGGTATAAATGACTGCACCCACAAATCAAACTCACAGGTGAGAATGACAGTTATCCTGCACTTACACCAACATAAATAAAAGCAGAACCAGGCCCAGCAAGACCAGCCACTGAATGGAGGGATTGCTAGCTGGTTAGATTTTTAGTGTCTGGCCACCAGTTGGCAGACAAAACATAATCTTAATATAGAAAGCAAAACCAATATGGATTGGATTTCACAATGTTCAATGTTACACCTTATTTGGCACATATATTTGTGACATGCCTGATGTTGTACATCAATAACAGAGCTTCTTAAAAATAAAATCTTGGTGTATACTTGGACCAGAAGAGCAGAATCCTAGTGCCACTTATGTAACGTATTGGATTTGGCTTTACTTTGCTTAATACTAGTCTTGTCAAAAAGTTACTTACACAAAGCTTCTCTTTCTGAGACAATTCCCCCTCTTCAGTTTCATTGCTATAAGTATTTTGTACAAAGCCTCTGCTTGAATTCAAGCAGTCTTCCACAAAGCCTGCTAAATATTATAGATGAAATGCAAAGGTAAAAAACCTAGCCATATCTTCCTGCTTTATCACTAATTTCTTCTATGCGCTACTATGATATAAGTCCCAGTTAGGATTCGGGCCTAATCAGGCTAAGCACGAGTTTAAAAAAAAAAAACCAAAACCTATAGTGAGGCAGATTTGGTACCTAAAATATGAGTTGTATTTTAAGTTGTACTTGTTTGCACCTTGGAAATATCAGAATGTCAAGTCCCTCTCCTGCTGGGACAGGGACACACCTCCCTGATTAGGGAGACTAGATGCAGAGGCAGAGGAGACCTCAGGAGACAGAGCAGTGAGTGGTTTCAGAGTATCAGCCGTGTTAGTCTGTATTCACAAAGTTGGAGAACATGGATAGCAGTGGAAGAGCTGGAAGAGACACAAAGTGCTGTTCCCTTACATGCCCTACGAGCACAGCCACGCACATGCAAAAAAACATACATTCACAGCATAACATGGTGTAACTGGGGAACTTTGCAGAGAAGTCAAATCAAGGCTGTCTATGAAGTCATGACCCTTCCCCCCAAAAAACAAGAGTCAATGTTTTCACCTACATATTCCCACTTTCCACTGTGACATTCCCCTGGTGTTATCCGGACCAGTGATCTGCTAGATCACTCCAATCCTTGACTCTGGGAACCAGCCTTACCCTGATCTGCTCTGACAACCCCCACTCCCGGGCTGTTCACGCACAACCACTAGCATGTAAGCTGCTCCCAGCTACAAGAGTGAACACTTTTGGCCAGCCACTGCTTGGATTGTGCAACCTAATGCCACTAGTCAGTATCTCCGGTCCCAGACACAACCCTAGGAACCTCCATCTTGGAGTTTCCAGTTATGCCCGCTGGACGCTGCAAGCTTATATGAGTTCATCAATTTAACAAAGAAATTGATATGTACCAGGCTTATTATCCCAAGGGGAGTCTCTGGCATGCTTCAAACCAAACACACTGCTTCAGGTAAAACAAACAAATGTATTAACTACAAGAGGTTGACTTATAATCACTTAAAATCTAAGCACAACAAGTCAGATTTGGTCAAATGAAATAAAAGCAAAATGTATTCTAATCTGATCTGAACACTTTCGGTGCCCTTAAAAACTTAGATGCTTCTCACCACAGGCTGGCTGGTTGCCCTTCAGCCAGGCTCACCCCTTTGATCAGTGCTTCAGTCGCTTGGTGGTGATGTCTGTAGATGAAGATGGAAGAGAGAGAGAGCATGGAAAACATCTCTCCCTTTTATCATGTTCTTTCTCCCTCTTGGCTTTGGCCCCCGCCTTCAGAGTCAGGTGAGCATTACTTCATCGTGGTCCCAAACTGACCAAGAGAAGGGGGGTGACTCACGCGAGAGTACAGCAGATCCTTTGTTGCTGCTTAGGCCAGTGTCCTTTGGTCCTGTGAGGCTGGGCTGGGCTTGTCCCATATATGCCCTGATGAGGTGTGAATTGCCCCTCTGCTCCTGGAGAGTTTTGCCTGGGCTTGTTTTAAGCCATGAGGACACATTTTCAGCTTCGTAACTATATACATGAAATTACAACCTATAACAACAATGCTCATTGCATCATGAGCCTTCCGAAGACATCCAATATGACAAACTTTGCATTGGATACCACACAATCATATTAGAAGGATGAACATGGGGCTGCAGTGTGTTCCTCCAAAGGTACAGAGTGTCACACCCACAAATTTGTTATGGATGTCCACATGCTGATCCTGAATCACGCCTCCTCAACCCCATTTAAAGCAGGTTGTCCAGACAGAACTGACATCAGGTAGAACAGACAGAAGCATGCATTTACTGCCCTTTACTACCTTAGCAATCCATTTATTGTGACTAAGGCAATGTAAGTCACTGATAGGAGCACATAGTTTTTTATTAAATGCTTGTCTAAAATGTACACTTCTAAAAATTTTACAAAACAAGGGTTAAAGGAGGTTTCCTCTTTTGGAACACAGAAAAATACCTCTCAGAAGAATGGTTCTCGCTTTCCTTGGGCCTAGAAGTTGTGGGGCTTTTCAGCTATTTCCATCTCTAGCATAGCTTGATGTTCGCAAAAGCATGTAAACAGCTGCTCATGTTTCTAAATCTTTAGTCTTAAGAGAAACATTGTACATTCAGTGCAAAATGCAAAACAAAAAAAAAACAAACAAAAAACCTCCGCTAAAAGAAGATCAGGGCAGATTTGCACCATACAGGAACTTATTGGGCCTTTATCAAATGTAGCCATGGAATTGTATGTTTTCACTGAGATAAAAGTAAATATTGAAAATATTAGCAATCAGGATTTATGAAAGGGCAGGGCCAAGACTAAATTTATATGTGCATCTGTTCCCGCATTGAACCCCAGGTTTTTAAACAAATAAGCCAGCCTGAGTTTTTTTTTTTTTCCTTTCCACCAAGCCAGGTGGCCTTGATCTATTCACAGCTTATAAATCTCAAAAGGCAGTTCACTGTTGCTGTAACAGTCAACTCTTTACAACTAGAGAAGGGGGTGAAGGGAAGTTCATTTTTATGGTGTAAGTAATGTACCAACAAGATCAGTATTATTTTTGTTAACTGGAATGTAGGTTCATTGCCTGATACTGTTAATAGAACTTTTTGATCTTATTCATCAACACATTTCACAAGAATATCAAATTACTTCACATTTATGGGGGGGAGGGGGAGTTTTCCATAATTCTAATTAGTCATTTTAATATAACATTAGTAGCAGTAAATTAAAATGGACTCAGGAAATCTACTTTACACAAACATTTTCTTATTAAATTAAATCTCCTTTTACTTTATTTTAGTATTATTTACCAGGAGATCAAACAGCCTCTGTTCACTTGCTCATTTTTATATTAAAACCTAGGGAGAACTGGGATTTTAGTTTGAGATTCACGTATTGACTTTTTTCTGTTTTGGAAATTAGAATATGCTTTTCTTCACTAATATTATTTCCTTGAGTAATTAAAACACCTCATTAGAAGATGCACCAATAAAGGAGGCCTCCCCAAGAGCCTAAACAAGAGGCTGAGGGGGAGAAAATGCTTATTGTCAAAGCCAGTGTTTCCCAAACTTGGGACGCTGCTTGTTCAGGGAAAGCACCTGGTGGGCCGGGCTGGTTTGTTTACCTGCTGCGTCCGCAGGTTCGGCCAATCGTGGGAGCAGCGATTGGCCGAACCTGCGGATGTGGCAGGTAAAGAAACCGGCCCGGCCCACCACGGGCTTTCCCTGAAGAAGTGGCGTCCCAAGTTTGGGAAACACTGGTCTAAGCCATACAGAATTATTAATAGGATGTTTTGCATCATTTTATAGCCAAAAATAAAGCAGATCACTGTTGTTCACACACCAGTAATGTATTAAGGCTTAAGCAATTTCACACAGGATGTGCTCTAAAAATCCATTAAATTTCAATGGAAAGACTCCCATTGACTTCACCAATTTTTTCAGCTGAACTAACAAGCAACAGGGCATACTGGATTTTTTGACTGAAAACAGCAGCCTAAAATCTGAATGTGGACATGGATCCTGGCCACCTGCCTTGGAGGAGAGTGAGATGGCACAGATGGCAGCAGAGGCACTGAGAGTTAACTCTCCTCAGCTGAGCAACACCTGGGCAGATGGTGAAGGGCCTGAGTGGCCCTTGCTTGCAATGCCATCTGACAGAGCTTACAGTCAGAAATCAAAGGCCAAGCATCACCCCCTGCCCAAGGATAAGAGGGAGAGGAAGAGGAGATGGCACAGCACCCCTACACTCCATTTTTTGAGAGAAGGGGACAAAAATACCTACTGGAAGTAGGAAGGTTGATCTGTTAACTGTTTGCATGAGTTCCTTTTTCCTTTCAGCATGTCTGTCTCCTCTGCAAAGCTGTGTTACATCCCCTTTCATGCTGGCCTGAGTATCTTCAGGGTCAGTCCTGTACAGGCTGCTGCCTCTTATTCCTGCACATGGGGATAACTCATCTCTTAGAGGATCAAGATCTGGCTCAGGATGTATTACATAGACATAGCACCCACGAGCGTCAACCCAACTGTTGAGAGACCCTGTTGCATGGCATACACTTCACTCAAGCTAGAAAAAAAAAACACCCATTTTAACGTAATCAGCTTTAAAAAACTGCAGGAACGAGGTTCACAAACTAGGGCTATGTCTACACTACTGCAGTAAGTCGACCTACGCTACGCAACTCCCGCTACGTGAATAATGTAGCTGGAGTTGATGTACCTTAGGTTGAGTTACTGTGGGGTCTATACCACGGGGGATCAATGGGAGAAACTTTCCCGTCGACTTTACCTTGACGAGAAGAGCAGGGCGAGTACAGGGGTCGACTGGAGAGCGATCTGTTGTCAATTTGGTGGATCTTCACTAGACCCACTAAATCGAGCGCCAGTGAATTGATTGCGGAGTGTTGATCCAGACTGTAGTGTAGACATAGCCTAGGTGAGTTGCCAAGAACCACCTTTGATGTACTGACTATTTTATACTCCCATTGACTTCAGTGGAAGTTAAGGGTGCACAGAATCTTCCACGATCAGACCCTAATTTGGCAAAACCCTCAATCTCTGAAGTTTGCAACACCTCAGACTTCAGATAGTTCACCCATTCCTAATTGAAACAACTCCTTACGAAAAACAACAATGTTGTGTTTATATGATCCCATGGTACTTGGTTATCTGCCAGCATTACTCCTCTTTTAGGGAGTTGCACACAATATAAAACCCACACACAATTTTGCACAAGACAGAGCACTGAAATTTTTATAAAGGAACTTGGAGTCAGTTCAGACTTTTACTGGATGAAAGAGAGTTTTAAAAGATGTCTTTACTGGTGTAAAATGTCACCCTCTGGGAAAAACAAAACAAAACAAAAAATGAAGTTTAAAAAATATTGGCAGGCAGTTATCTATACTCTGAATGGGATAGTGGCAGGGGGAAGGAAACCTCCATTTTTGACAAAGAGTTTTGGAAGACTTGGGATACTAACTCTTGCTGCCACAAACATTTATAGACATCTAATATATTTAGGACCAGGTTATCAAAGTTAGCCATACCTTATAATGGTAACTGTGCTTTAGTTACAGTGTAATGAGTGCTATTACACCATAGTTTTGCTTTTCTAACACCAATTCATATTACCGGGAGGTTACATGCATCACTATACTTTTACCCTTATTGTTCTTATGACACATACTACTAGAATTCAGCTATATTAGCTTCATTGTATTTACACTCTAGTTATTCTCAGTTATGTATTGCATTTTATTACAGTATGTTACCACTAATAATTATACAGAAATCAAAAAGCAGAACTAATGCAATTGCAATATAACTACTCTGTAATTAGTCTCATTATAAAAGGACCCAAACATTTGCATGTACTTATGTGTTTAGACATCAGAAAGCATGCATCCAAAATTGGTGTTTGTGCCTGGATGTGTCCAGTGTAGATGTCTCTGGAAGCCTTAGACATCCAAGGCTTTGGATTTTCTTAAATTGTGAAAACCGCCACAATACAAGCATTATTTAGGTCTGGACAAACTTTTCAAATGTGAGATCCTAAAGTTACACTAAATAATTGGCGTGATTTCCAGAGGATGAGCATCTGCACTAATTAGGAGTCTCCTTTATTTAGATGTCTAAATACAGATTTAGACGCCTAACTTTAGGATCCTACATTTGAACACATTGTTCTATTTATAGATAGAAACTGTAACTATCTCCACATGTTAAATCAGAGCTAAATTCTGGTTGCCTCACTAAGGCAAATAGTTCCACTGAAGCTCAAAAAATAAGGTTTTTATTTTATCCATTAAAAACCTAGTGTAGGGGTAGGGCCCTGTTGGCTAGAGTCTGGATATCTTGCATGTTTGGCTTTGCATTATCAATGGTCTTTCACTTCTGGATCACCAGTTTGAATTCAACCCTGGTTAGTGTTGAACCAAAGATTTCATAGCTCTTCAGTGACCTGTCTGAAATCTGTGATGTCAATCCAATTCCTAATGGACAAATTAAAGTGATTTGGGAACACAGATAGTTGGCATTGTTGTTGGCAGCCCCACTGCCATATACTGAATTAACTCTCCAGTGTCTGAGAGCGAGTACGGACACCTAACTTCAAGAGGAAGATTTTGTTTATTGATTACCTGATTTCTAGTGACTGAAATACATACCAGTATTTAACTCAAATTTTAAAATGCACTACAGAAGTACTTTTATATATGTAGATAGCAACTCACTTATTGTTTTGATTCTCTTACCATTGTACAGTGTAGACAGTCTATATGTATGTGTTTAATACAATGGAACTGAATGTTCACTCGAGTGTGAGAGATTGGCATCTCCAAATTCAGTCTGTATTTTAGTCTCATAGCATGCAATATTTGAATAGAATGGCAATGTACAGCCAAAAGTCTGCCATACCCTTCTGATGTAGTCTTAAAAGATGGAAAAATAGCTCAGGAGCGATAGCTTGTCACTGTTATATTTACTCTAACTTAGCAAAATGCGCATTCCTCATTGCAGGCTATGCCTGTTCTGAGTTTGAAGGTCTGAATTCAAATCATTTGAGTTATCCAAGCACAAAAAAAAAAAAAATCTGAAAAATATCACAACTGGTGGAAAACACTGGTTTTTAATGCTTGACTAACTCTGAAATGGCTGAATGGACTTTTCAAGCTCCCTATAAATATTCTACTCTGGGCTATGAGCAGGCATGAGAAATTTCCATGCAAAAACAAAAAAAGGGTTGGGGAAGCAACTGAAAATAAAAGGACTTACACTAGAATTAAACTGCCATCTCAGCTGCCAGCTGTAGCATTCCTGAAACCATTAGACAATACAGTCAGCTAATGAAGCTGTAAAAAACAAACAGCACACCAGCACACGTCCCTCACATAGTACACCTTAGCTTAATGCAGAAAATTAGCATGGTTTTTAGCTCTCCTATCCTATCTCATAAATGCAATGGATCTGACCTCAGTTGCTAATTTCTTGTTTGCTACTATTAACTGATATGCTGCTCTTCATGTTTACATTTGTCTGGAGACTGATAGCAAAGCTTTCAATACGCAGATAGTGCTGTTAAAAAACAAACAAACCAAGGTCTTCAAATCAAACTTTGCCATTGCAAATTAGCAAAATACAGTTTTATGTACAACCATTTTTTGTCTTATGTTTAAGTGGAAAAATAGTAATTAACTCTGATGGCAGATGAATCTGAACACAGCTTGAAGAGTGCTATTTCTTGGATGACCCAAGTACAAATACGACCCTCATGAGAGCTGAAGCCCACTAAACTGATGCCACTATTAGTCCTCCAGCTTCCCAGCTCATAACAGCATTGCTGTAAATGACTGTTACTGAAGAGATACAGCTACTGTACCTGAATGCTCTAATAAAGACCGGTAGGGCAGGATGCCAGTTTGAGAGAGTTAGGATACACTTATTAGGATCATTCATTACTGGGGAGCAATTGGATCTCATGACATACATGGAATTAACAATTCACCAGTTAATTTTCTTATATACATACCACATCATACTTGGGGTCTCCTGAAGTTTTATTCCAAAGCATATTGGCAGTGACCTTGGGAATGGGAACACTAAGCAGGGATGATTTAAGACTATAACCTTCCCAGTCACCCAGTCCATCTCCTACAATTGGATAGAGATGGATGTGGTATGATCCAGCTTATTTTACATGTTTTTGGACATTCTGCTAGCCCATCAATCAAATCTTCTACAGTACCACTAACTATTGTCCAAAGAAGTTGCCTGTTAACATGGGGCAGAACATAGCAGGAGAGCAAATGTTTTTTTGTTTGTTTTTTAATTGCTTCCATGAATATTTGGAGTTGAATCTTAAGTTTAAGTTTCTGGCAACTACATACTTTACTATTGTGACTTTTACATCACCAGAACCCTAAAATGAGACAGCCAGCAACTACGCATTATGGCTCTATTTATTCTGTTGGACACCATGTCTCCAATACTATTACACTTCACTCTGTTTGTAAAGCAGTATTATCTGACATTTTGTGGCCCTACCACCTTGTGCTGTGGTCTCAGCTCCCATGAGCTAGGCTAGGGCAATACTTAAAACAGGAAACTTTCAAATAGCTATTTGCTATAAATAACGATAATTCAGTATGCAGCTTGTGTGTGTGTGTGTGTGTGTGTGTGTGTGTGTACAAGCAATGCCCTAGCATGACATTGGAGCAAGGTAATATTTTGAATGAACCCTGTAGCTAAGTTCCTTGTAGTTACCTGAATAGGGAGCTCTAATGACCACATTTTACCCATCTAGGTGTCATAACACAGGAATTATGTTATTGGATCAGGTGGATAAGCAACTGAGGGTTGTTTGCAAAGAACAAGGGACCCATTTCTCATCTGACAAACTCATTACACCAACCTATATTACCGAGTATTTATCCATGTGGGGTAACATGTAAGGTATCTAAAGCAGCAATTCTCAACTAGAGGTCCGAGTCCCCCTGTGGACCCACGAGCAGATGTCAGAGGGTCTGCCAAACAGAGTCAGCATTGGGACCCAGGGCAGAAATCATAGGATTTGGGTGCTAATAGGAACAATATGGGAATTTGTAAAGACTTCTGTCAAGAAGTTAGGCTGCCCTATAATGGCTATAGTATGCATATTTCTTTAGGCAATAGTTCTTTAGAAATACTTTTGAAGATTTGTGGCTACATTTTTTTTTTCCTAAAAGCTGAGCCTGTGTCTTTTCCCCCCCTTGTGCCCACAAGTGTGTCATGTCTCCAGCACACTTACTTATAAGTATGCCATGTCAGATATTCCCACATTACAACTATAGCTGGAGTGGGAGAGGAGAGTGGAAGGAATTCTGATCATGCGTTTTATGTCAGGAGCACAGAGGACTGGATGCAAATTTTATGAATAACAAAGTTCAAAAAGGATTAGTTCGGTTATTTATGTACGAAGATCTTCTAGCCATGGGAAATGGAAGAAAGAGTCCAGTCATGGGAGTAAACAGTAATCATCTGGCTGTAGAGATTGCTCAGCCACCTCTGTGACAGAATCAGGTAAGACAGCTGAATACAGGAATTCACATTTTTCAGGGAAATGCATTCAGAGCAGAGTGAAGAAATGAATTCCAGAATTAAACAGTATACTGTGTCTATCTGGTTCCTTCTTGAATGCAAACTGCATACACCAGTATGCCTACAGACTGCTTCATTTTAAGTACTGTGAGAATTTGAAACATGGTGAGCAAGAATGTAAATGTCCCATTTTATTTACTTATGGTCAAGAAATCTTCTTCTATTTGAGGATGAACACAAGGGTCAAGTGTGTGAGCTGAGAAGGCAAGATATGCATTCTGAATCTTCATATTATAGCTATTATTGTATTATGGTAGCACCTAAGGGCCCCAACTGAGATCAAAGCCCTATTGTGCTGAGCACTGTGTAGATACATAGAAAGCCAACCTCTGCCCCAAGTAGTTTACAACCTAATGTGACCGGGGTGGCAGATTTGTATAATTTTTGGCGGTGCCCAGAATGGGTCTAGTCCCTCCCCTCCCCCCCGTAAGCCGATATATATTTTATTAAATAATGTAAAAATGGACTGGAAACCATAAGCGTTTAACAGTTTCCCTTTAATGCACAATATCACTATTGTAAGAAAAAATTATTTAACTAAGAATAGCAATGTTATTAATACTCTTCTGAATACAGAAACAACCCTCAAAAGCAAATATTTTCTAAAATTAAAACACATAGCTGATTGTGATTCTTTTCTGTAACTGGCCGACATTAGTGCAGAAACATTTACCTGTGATTGCAGAGCAGCATACTTCATTACCGCTTCCTTGTGATAGGCGGATTTTTCATGTGATGTAAAACCACACAATGCATGTCTCCAATCTTGAAATCCAGACGAAATAAATGTTGGTTTGGCCTTCGTAGGAAATATGAAGATCTTCTTTTCAGAACAGTTTTTGCAGCCTGAGCAAAAAGCTCTGTTTAATTCGCTATTGTATTCCAACCACTTAAATCCTGATAGCCAAGACTGCTGAAAACTCCTTTTCTTACTTTGTAGATTTGCCACATCTTTCTTTTGTATAACTTCAGTTTGAAAGCTGGGTATCGAACTCAGGCCCTCACTTGATGAATTACCCTTTTCTTCTTTTTCTCTGGGTAACTTTATTAAGAATTTATCCCTTGTTGATTGTTAGTGGTCCTACAAATCAAGAATTTGTTGCTGGAATAAAATGAAGCTACAGCGCACCGGCGCCACAAGATTTCAAGGGTCAATTAAAAGTGGAAAGTCAGAAGCAGCACTCGCCTACTTCAGTATAATTTTATTTTGTTGTACCTGCTGTGACGAAGTGGGAATGTTCTTAATGTTTTCTCTGAATACTGTGTGGGTGCCTCAGTTTCCCCTATGCATTTCTTAAGGATCTAGGTGGTGGGATAAGGGTGTGTGATTGTTGTAGAGCCCTAGAAGCATCACACTGGCTCTCTAGGGCTCTACAACAATCACACACCCTTATCCCACCACCTAGATCCTTAAGAAGTGCATAGAGGAAACTGAGTCACGCACACAGTATTCAGATAAAACATTAAGAACATTCCCACTTCATAACATCTGTATACAACCAATTATATACTTTAAAGGGTGTAAAATAATCAAGTATTGTGCTAAATAAGATCATACCCCAAACTGATCGCCAAATTTAAGTTGCATGTTTTTCCCCTCAGGTGAGGGCTCTGGGGTGTGGCTGGGGATGAGGGGTTCACACTGAGGAGGGGGCTCAGGGCTGGGACTCAGGGTTGGGGTGCTGGGGGCACAGGCTCTGGGGTGGGGCAGGGCTGGTGACGAGGAGCTTGGGGTGCAGACAGGGTGCCCCAGGGCTAGGGTCAGAGAGGACTCTTCCCCCCTCCCCCCGCAGCAGCGAGCTCCAGGTGAGGGACCCCTCATCTCCCCCCCCCCCCCCCCAGCACACTCACGCTGCACGTGCTCCTAGGGCCCCACTCAGGTCCAGGAAGCCCCCTCGCCTCCCCTACGGTGGGTAGTGGGGGGAGGGTGGGGGCTGCCATCATGTGTGGCCTCCCATGCTGCTGCCCCTGACCATAGCCTCACGGGGGGATGGGGCTGCCCCTTGCCCAGTGTGGGGCAGGAGTGGTGGCTGCGCGCGGGGGGAGCGGGAGATCACAGGATCAAATACTCACCGAAGCCCCAGCAGCTGCTCAGGTGAGCGAGGTCCCCTCGGAGTCTCCTCCTGGGGACCGGGGAGGGGGGCTGCCAAGCACGTGGGTGCCTCCTCCCCCTCCCCCGGTGCAGCAGTCAGCGGCCTGTCTCCAACTGCCGCCGGCGTCTCCTGTTACCACAGGCAACAGCAGCCGGCGGCTGCGCGCGTGCGCTCTCCTTCCGGCGGCAGCCACGCTCCGGGGGGCGGGGCGGGGCCTGCTCCAGGCGGGGCCGGGGGAGAGACCCAGCTCCAAATATTGGCGGAGCCGGGCCCCCGGCTCTGAATATTCCTGGTGCCAGGGCTGCAGGAGTCCATGTAGCGCGCTGCCTATGAATGTGACAGCAGGTGGGAGAAAGGGACGACCAGTTTTCCTCAGCTGAGGGGCGGGGGCAGACTGAAGCATAAAAATTTACATCCCGCTTCCTCACAGGCACTATTCACGTGCTTAATTTTAAGTACTTAAGTGTGTCGGTTTACTAGGGGCCTAAGAGACTTGCTAAGATCATGCAGTCTGTGGCAGAACCAAGAAATGAACCCACATCTCTTGAGTCCCAGTCCAAACCTTTTCAAACACTTGCTGTAAAAAAGTAATTGCTCCTAACGGTGAAGTGTAAACTTTGCAAAAAAAAAAAAAAAAGTCTTTACTGTCTGTGTCATCATGCATACAAGACGTCAACTGTATTAAATTTTAATTACTATAAGTGCATTAGTATGTGAAACGAAACTGGTTGTTTGCAAAATGTAAAGCAAGTGAAACCACTTCAGTAATAAATCTCACTGCTGGTTATTAATCCCAATGCTTTTGGAGAGAGGTAGGAATGTCTTAGCTACTTAGATGAGTCCCATTACTATAGTATCAGAGCACCCCATAATGTAATGTATTTATCCTGAACACCTTTGTGAGGTAGGGCATTACTATTATCCCAACTGTGAGGCACAGAGAGACTAAGTAACTTGTTTGAAGTCACACAGGAAGTCTGTGACAGAAGGGAACTGAACCTGGGTCTCCTGAGTAAGGCAAGCTTCCTAAGCACTGGGCGATCCTTCCTTGCTACCAAAATCTGAAAGCAAATAAACCTGCACAATTCCTTGAAGCTTGCCAAAGAGAAGTTCTGACAGTCTAGTGAGAGTGCTGGCAGCAGTCTCAGTTATCTACATACCTATTGACTGATTCAGTAATATTGTCTTTAGAGCTCACTGTCTTTGGATGGCAATTTCAGCCCTTTAGGCATTGCTGGGTTCCATAAAAAAAAATAAAATAAATAATTGAGATTTCTATGAGCCTGTATACCACTAGGTATTGTTGCTTTAAAAGCTGCATTTTGTTTAAATTGTGGGTGAATTTTGTGATGATGTATGCAAACGCTAAATAAAACCTCTGACATCACGAAATAAACCAGTTGCCCAAAATCAACACCATAAAAGTAGCTCATCCAGAGTATCAAGGGGGAACACAATGTTGTAGAACATGAAATGATTTTTTTAGCCACTAAAGCATAAGGCTCCCGCTAAAAGGTCAATGTAATGGATGAACCACAAAAGGTTGGAGTTGCTGCAAACCATGACTTGCACAAGGACCGCAATCCCACTGAAGATATGAGTAAGAGTTTAGAAGATCAGGGCCTTATTAAGGATAATTATTCAAAAGTTAGGATGCTTATCAATTTTTTTAAGCTCTCCCCTGAGAGCCTCATTTCTCTTTCATGACCATCTAAATTCCCCTCTCCCCCTATTTTACAGGGTCTACTCCCAAGAAGATTCCAGTTCCCTCTGACAGACCCACATCTTCCCCCCACCCCCCTCCATCCATGGTAGCCATCTTTGCCTTTGAGTCATTGTGACTTAGAATCATAGAATATTAGGGTTGGAAGGGACCTCAGGAGGTCATCTAGTCCAACCCCCTGCTCAAAGCAGGACCAAACCCCAATTTTTGGCCCAGATCCCTAAATGGCCCCCTCAAGGATTGAACTCACAACCCTGGGTTTAGCAGGCCAATGCTCAAACCACTGAGCTTCTCCTCCCTCAAGTCCATTGTCCTCTTCTCCCATTTGTGCAGAGAACAATCTTCAGGGGATGTCTGTGCTTCTCCACATCCAGTTCAGCAGTAGGATTATTTTTAAGGGGGACCATTTCCCCCCCCCCCTCACCTCCATATAGCAACAGGAATGTTTAAGTCAGAAGAGGTTACACAGCCCTCTAGGGCATCAGGAGGAAAAGAATCGAGCAAACCTTGCAGACACTATGCTGGCCCCCACTCCCACTAAATTCAACCTTTGTGTGCTGTGAGATTATGCGCCTCCAGAGTGTGTAAACTACATTCTAATTCAGCAGCAACATAGCTCCACTGACTTTATGGGGCTTTTTTCCCCCAATCAGATCTGCAAAGGAGGGTGTCAGTCATGGAATAGGAAGCTTATGTAGTCCCATTGTCCATTGAAGGGTTGTGTGAGGGAAGGCAAGATTGGGCAGCCATGTCTGGAACTCTGAATCTCTTGAGAGGGGAGAGGGCTACTTGACCCATTAGATTCTGCTCTTGTTGCAGTTTTATCTGGAGAACCACCATATATTTTTAAACAGTTTATGCTTTGCATAAAAATTGAAGGACAGGAGACAGTTCAGGCTTGTTTTCAATCTTATTTGAACGTGTTTGCACAGCCCAGGTCAAATATTTTCAATGAGGAATAGGTTATAAAAAGTATTATCCTGGTAGGAAGAACAGGAGTACCTGTGGCACCTTAGAGACTAACAAATTTATTTGAGCATAAGCTTTTGTCAGAGAACACTTCACTCTCTCTGGTCACTCGATTACAGACCTAAGAGTGGCAATATTACAACAACAAAAAAACCCTTCAGAAACAGACGCCAATGAGAGACTGCTGAATTGGAATTAAATTTGCAAACTGGACACCATTAAATTAGGAAAAAGAAAAAAGAAAAGGAGTACTTGTGGCACCTTAGAGACTAACCAGTTTATTTGAGCATGAGCTTTCGTGAGCTACAGCTCACTTCATCGGATGCATAATATGCTATGCATCCAATGAAGTGAGCTGTAGCTCACGAAAGCTCATGCTCAAATAAACTGGTTAGTCTCTAAGGTGCCACAAGTACTCCTTTTCTTTTTACGAATACAGACTAACACGGCTGTTACTCTGAAACCTGTCATTAAATTAGGCTTGAATAAAGACTGGGAATGGATGTTCATTACACAAAGTAAAACTATTTCCCCATGTTTATTCCCCCCCCCCCCCCACTGTTCCTCACACGTTCTTGTCAACTGCTGGAAATGGCCCATCTTGATTATCACTGCAAAAGGTTTTTTCCCCCCCCCCTCTCCTGCTGGTAATAGCTCACCTTAACTGATCACTCTCGTTACAGTGTGTATGGTAACACCCATTGGTTCATGTTCTCTGTGTATATAAAATCTTCCTACTGTTTTTTCCACTGCATGAATCTGATGAAGTGGGTTTTAGCCCACGGAAGCTTATGCTCAAATAAATTTGTTTAGACTAAGGTGCTATAAGTACTCCTGTTCTTTTTGCGGCTACAGACTAACACAACTACTACTCTGAAACCTATCCTGGTATGGTTTCATGGTTAACATTTGCTTCTCTTTACACTACATTATTGTAGCAGCATTAAAGAATTTCAAAATGGACTTTATCCTCCTTTTGAAATACTGGAAGCCGTGACTTGAAATCACTAGCCTTCTTTACAGTTAAACTGGAAGAGATTTCTCCATGCCCCTAGCTCAGACCTGGTAATCTGTTTTCCTGCTTGGGGGGCGAGGGAAGAGAGAAGAGCTAGTAATGTAACTCTGGCCCCTGCAGAGGTTAAAGTAAGCTGCAGTAGTCTTGAATTTGGGAATTGTGTGTGTGGCTAGAATCCCAGACTCACGCTCCAAAATGAGTCTGCTCCTTTGAACACATAAAGGAAATGGTTTCCTTAGCAACAGTATCTGAGGAGAAGAAAGTGTGTTTGACAGGTAAGTGCACATATGGCTTCTGAGAAAGATAGCAGTGCCCCACTGCCTATAGTACTGTTACCGCTCCTACATGGTCAGGAAGCTTTGGACATCGGGAGGGGATTATTTTGTCTCTAGGAAAGCAAAAAATGGCCACAGACACAAGCTTAGACTTTGTTTAGTTATAATAGTTACACCTCCTGCAGATTGCAGTTTTGAATAGTGACAGATATTAGGCAGCAATTCAGCAGCAAAGACATTCACTCACAAGGGCTTCTGAGGAACAGCTCTGCCAGCATGCAGGAATTGCAGAGGAGATACTCCCTGCTGAGCCTAATGCTACCTTTTCTATAGCTGCTTGGCAACAAAATGAAATCTACTCTCACTCAATTGTTTTCAGTGACATCCTCAGAAAGCAAATACTGGTGGTGCAAGCTTATTATTTAGTGGGGGCTACTGGTAATTGTTTCTTCCCTTCTTGCACAATTTTATATTCAATATAATGTTATGCATTTTTACCACAGTATTAGTACTGATTTACCATTTAGTAAATCACTAGTTACAGATATAATCTGGCCTGTTAAGGGTCAGTGTAAATCGTGACCAGTACACATTTCATGTAGCACTCTAAGTCAACTCAAATATGAGTTTTGAATTTCTTTCTGAACTCAGTCGTGGCATCATTTTTATCTGTTGTGGGAGTGAATTCCCTAGTTTAGGGCCCAGCTCCTGAGAGTATTCTGTCTACCTTGTTAGTGAGTCTCCCCCATTAGCCATAGGTTCATGGTTTCAGTGGATTACAGCTGTTCTGGAAGGATATGATCATGATGAGAGAAGCAATTTCTAGGTAGCTAGGGCTGATCCCATGGAAGACTTTGAATGTCACCACAGCGCGCAGATTGGACTTTGTATTTAATAGGGAGCCAGTGCACAGAGCTTTCCGAATGACTGCATGTGTGATCAAGAGAAAAATCAGGGCTGTGTGATTCCAAGTGATGGATCTGTAAAAGCAGGGCTGGATTAGCTTTTTGTGGGCCCAGCACCAAATGTATTTGTGGGCCCACCCCCCAAGGAATGATTGTAAAAGAGGCTGGAGGCAAGAGCACAGTGGGATGGGAGTTAGGGTTGGTCCCTGGAGTAAGGGAGGGGCCAGGGTAAACTGCAAGCGCAGCAGGGCTGGGGTGGGGGTAAACAGGATTCCCCCCCACCCCTGCCCACAGGGTGGGTGCTTATCTTCTCCCTGGTTCTAGCCCATTCTCTTAGTCTCTCTCTGCATTGGAGTTGCCCCTCCTCCAGTGTGACAAAGTGGGAATGTTCTTAAGGTTTTCTCTGAATACTGTGTGGATGCCTCAGTTTCCCCTATGAATTTCTTAAGGATCTAGGTGGTGGGATTGGGGGGGGGGGTGATTGTTGCAGAGCCCTAGGCAGGTGTGATGCAGTCTGCACAGAGAATGGCTGACACCCTGTCTCCTGGCAACTGATGGCCTGGGCCCCTCCCCTGCAAGATGCCATCTTTGTGTTGGAGAACAAAGATCAGGTGGCCTCCTGGCCCGGGAAAGGGACAGAGGAGGAGCTGGAGGGGGGTGCAGTTTGGAGCTGGCTGGGGAAAATGGAGGGAGGTCCAGCACTGGTGTCTAGAATCCCTACCCCACAAGACGGACCTGACTGAGGGGTCCTGTTTTCCATACCTACAAGCTCTGCTTTGACTGTGTTCCTGTTGTCTAATAAACCTTCTGTTTTACTGGCTGGATGAGAGTCACAGTGAATCGCAGGAAGTGGGGGGTGCAGGACCCTGACTCCCCCACACTCCATAACATCCAGCAGCAGCAGGACAGTTCTCTTCCAGCCCTGTGGGGTGGGTGTTGGGAGTGGAGGAGCGGAGGTTAATGTGGTTACTCCTATAACTGAACTTTTAGTTTGCAGTCAGCACTGCTAACCAGACACTCAGGTCCCCTTTTCTATTGGAGTTTCCAGTATAAAACTGGATACCTGGCAACAGGGGTGTCACAGAAGCCTGAGTGGGGGAGGAGGGGCAAGCAATCATTTTTTAAAAGTGAGAGGGTTAAGCTTTAAGCAGTGAGAAGCAAGGTGTGGGTGGCCGGGCTAGGAAGTGGAGAGGAGCTAATGGTCAGGGCCATGTCTGCTGTACTGCCCAGGTAGGTTGGAGACTGGGGGGGGGGGGGGGGGGGGAGAAAAAAAAAAAGTCAGCTGACACAGTATCCCCAGTCCAGGTGACATGACAGCCAGTAGTGGATTTAGAGTTAGTGGGGCCCCCTGGCCCTGTGCTCAGCTTCATTTTTGGGGCCCCTCCTTGGGACCCAGCCAAGAAAGAACATTCTTTATCCTCTCCCTATAAGTAAAAAGAAAAAGGAGTACTTGTGGCACTTTAGAGACTAACAAATTTGGTGCCACATGTACTCTTTTCTTTTTATGGATACAGACTAACACAGCTGCTACTCTGACTCTTATAAGTAATAAGAAGTAAATGAAAATAAAGTGAGGTACCTCGGTTGTTCTTTTAGTGCAGCTTATTTTTCCCACAGACCACTTGAAAAATCAGAGGGTCTCAATGGACCACTTAATGATCTTTCCAAATATTGTAAAAAAACATTGGGGTGAGGGAAGAAGGTTGGAGTGTAGAGCGCTTACCTGGGGCAGCTCCTGTTTGGTGCTAGGGGTGCAGGTGGGAATGAGGTGGGGGGGTGCAGGAGCTCCTGTTTGGTGCTCAGGATGGGGGTGGGGATGGGGGGGTGCAGGAGTCAGGGCAGGGGGCTGGAGGTGTGTGTGAAGAGATACAGGGGTCAGGGTGGAGGGGTCAGGTCAGGGAGCTGGGGGTGCAGGCAGGGGGCAAGGCCCCTCCCCTGCCTCTTCTCCTTGGAGCGGTGAGCGTGCTGAGGCTCCACTCTTCCCCCTCCCTCCCGCCGGCAAACAGCTGATCGGCAGCAGGGGGAGGGTGGGAAACGTAGCACGCTGGCGAAACAGGCGGGGGAGGAGCTTGGCTGCTGGCAGAGGCTGCCCTGCTGCAGCAGGAGCCGGAAGCACCAAATTTCTGTCCCCATAAGGGGGCAGGTGAAGAAGAGCCAGCTGGGCCAGGCCCCCTTTGGACTGTGGTCCTGGTGCCATGGTAAATCTGGTATGTGTAAAAGCAAGAACAGTTGCCCCTTATATATTCTGGGTTTCTTCTAGGAAGGATTTGAACCATTTTAGGGTGTCTAAGGTCATTCCTTCAGTTTCTTGGAGGCAAAACAAGAGTGTTTGATCAATACTAATGTGCGGCAGTAAGGTCCAGCAGCAAAAAGTGAATTTAATTTCCTTGTCTATAAGAAGAAAGAAGTCATCCACAGGACCAACAACTGTTGTCTATGACCTGGTAAGTCATGTCTATACTAGGCAAAAACGGTGTGTGGTTTGGTTCCCTCCCCCCTCCATGACCAGCTAACAGGTTTTACTTTAACTTTATCTTAACCAGCTAAGATGTGCTAACACTAAAACTGCCTTGTATATGCTAGGATTTAAACATGTTAGCAACACACCCTTTTTTCCTCCCCTGCGAAGACAAGGCCATACTCCAAAAGAATTAGAATACTGTCTGCTAAAAAGCTGTGCTGGAGACTGACACTTGCTTAGAAATGGATGGTGGTATTTTGGACAGTCTAGTGTCAGTTACTGCTGTCTACGGTAAGTCCTAGGCTGGTGGCCGATACCTCTGACACTGAGCCAGCAAGGGTTAAACAACCAGCAGGCTAAGTGACCCCCCCACCACCAAAAAAAAAAAAAGACTCCCCCCCCCACAACCTTTAAGGACATATTAGAGAAGTTTTGAAATGGTAAACAGGGCAATTTCTTGTATATAGTTATCAAAGCCATGTTAAGTAGACTAAATTCTTTGAAATGTAAACATGCATTGTTAGAGTATTATGAATAGATACCAATTGTATCTGTCTGGGTTTATCTCTATCTTGTTAGAGGTTAACACTGATCTAATTAGTTTGTAGACACTAACCTTCTCTTGTCTGTTTCATTACTATATTATATTGATTCACCTAAATGTTAATATCCCTTTTGATATCTGAAACCAGTGGTGCAATAATTGTCTTTGAAGTGTCTATGAACTGCTTGAGTGGTTAATTGCCTTATGCTAATCAACACAACTTGTTACCTGTGTATATATAGGAAATAGAAGTTTAGTTTCAAAACAATATACACTGTCTATTCTTCATCCTGGAAGGCCCCTGATGTGATGTCTACTGTCAAGAGGCTATTAGCCCTCTAGAGAGCTATAAAGGAAGCTTCAGGCCTGATCCTCACAATCTCAGCTCTTCTTACACTTTGTCAGAAGAAGTTCAAGCTGCAAAACTGAGGTCTCCAGGCCTATGCTGGAATATCCCTGCAAATTCTCATGGAAGAATTTGAGCAAACTCTACACATTGATTGCCTATTGGACTATAACCCACTGAATTGATTCTGGAAGGACTTATACATCAGCATCCTCACCATCGCTACTATGAAATTGACCTAAGAACTTCATTCATATCTGTATGTATAATCTTTTAGCCACAGTAGCTTTTTCTTTAATTAATCTTAGATTAGTTAATAAGAATTGGCTATCAGCATGTATTTGGGTAAAACCTGAAATAGTCATTGACCTGGTGGCAATGTGTTCAATCTCTTGGGATTGATAGAACTGTGTGTGTGTTATTTTAAGTAATCCTCACTATATTTGACTTGGCTGTCTGGTTGGGAGCCAATAACTGGATTGCTTAAGGGGAACTATATTTTTGGCTTTTTTGTAAAAAGTAAGGTATTACAGAAGCTGTTTTGTGACTGGCTTAGTTAATCTAATTATAATAAACCACCAATTTTGGGGATTGTTTGCCCCATTCTTTGGCCTTTGCCCTGATTGAGCATTCTCAGTGTGGCCCGATGGACAAATATAACTAAGTCTCTCATTGTAAGGTGTTTTCTTCAGCCATTTTATCACTTTTCAGAGTAGCAGCTGTGTTAGTCTGTATTCACAAAAGTACTCCTTTTCTTTTTGTATCACTTTTTGACTTGTTTGCATCCTCTCCAATTTTTCCATCATCCTTTTAAAAATGTAAACACCAGAACTGTACACAATATTGCATTATCGGTCTCACCCATGCCATATACAGGTAAAAATCACCTCCTTTCTTCTCTATTGTTTATACACCCAAGGATTTGAAGTATTGCATAGGAAGCTCATGTTTAGTTGCTTGGCCACCAATCTTTTCCAGGATCACTCTTCTTCCCCACCAACTCTATAGGTATGGTGTGCAATCTTTGTTCCTAAATGTATAAAGACATAGCTATCATAACTAAGTCTTCCCTAGTAACCTAAATTGTGACCCTTTTTCATAAGCACTTGGAGAAAACACAAGGACCTGATTCTCAATGCTTTGTATCTTGTGTAGTGTTTGCACTCTATTGGAAGTATTAGTCCTCATCCTGCAAAAAGAAACCTACACAACACCTTCAGAAGAGGAGCCTGGGGACTCAAATTTCATAGTTTTGCTAGACACTGAACATCATGGTCTTCAGACAATATTTATGGCTTTTTACAAATAATCCATTACTCACTAATCCCCCTTTTTGTCCTCTGTCTACATGAGTGTTAGCACATTCTACAGGACCATTCAAGGTGAAGTGGAATGCTAACTACTTCTGCCAAACTATCTGTTCAATCCAGGAGTGTGCACAAGTGGGGTGGGTCAAGCAGGTGTACCCCCACTCCCAATAATCATCCGGGGCACAGAACTTCTGTCCCCGGAGCTACAGAGGCAGAAAAGATTGCGCTGCTGCTGGGGCAGCGTGGAGGGAAGATTGAGCTCCTGCCCAGAGCAGGGTGGAAGATCGGGCTCAGGCCAGGGCCAGGGAGGGAGGAGCAGCAAGCTTCCTGGGGGAACGAGAAGGGGGCAGTGAGCTTCTGTGCCCCTCCAAAAGAGGTTGTGCATGCCCCAGTTTGATCTTTTATTTGGCTGTGATGCTCAGAGTATTTTTCCCAGACTTGAAAAGCTCTGGGAATCTTGAAAGCTGCTCTCTTACCAACAGAAGTTGGTCCAATAAGAGCTCTAATATCCTGGGATGGATATGACTTCAGCAACACTGCATACTTGCATCTTGTGTAGTCATTTATACTTTTACTGAGTGGGTGTGAAATTCTATCACATCAGAATGCTAGTAATACACCCATTTTACCCAGATGTAAATAATTTTACAAGATGCAAGGCAGAGACTCAATACCATGTCCTCTGCCCACCACATGCTCACATAAGGGATGACCTGTCATACCAAAATCCAAACTCCTATTTTACAAATGTTCTAAGGTATATAATTAATGACTGCCCTGTACACAGATCTTCCAGGATACTGTGCAATGGGCCATTGCTTTCATGGAAATGTTTGAGGAAACATTTTGCAAACTTTTCTATGAAATTAAGAGTTTAGAGGATAAATAAGTTACATAAAAATTGGAGCTCATATATATTTACACATTCACAGAGTAGCATCTGCCACTATTGTTAAGAATGATTCACGGTTTCAATCCTAAACCACAAACTGTAGTTCAGTCACTTGTAACTTTCCACAGCTATCTGTGGGATGTCCTTTTCTCCAAACAAAGAAATGTTTTTGGAAAATTTGAGAGGGGAAAGAAAAAAAAAAACAAAAGCCAAACACCCACCAAAACACAGTTCAGTAGCAGATTGAATTAAATATCTGCACTATCCTTTAAAAAGAGTGACCTTGTTTTAAACAGTTCTCCTGGCAAAATGGCCAGAGGTAGAAAGTTGAGATTTGGCTTGGAAACGGCGCTTTTCTACAGTGAAAACTTTTAAGTATTGCAGTGAGTATTGGTTTTCATATGACAGTTTGAGCTTTACAAAATATCACATTCAGCATACACAGTAGATTTGGTATCTTGCTAACTAGTAAAGAGCTCAGCTAAAGGAGACCACTCTATGCATGCATGGCTCTCAAAAGAGAGGACAAAAAGGGTAGTAGGGGCTATCAAACCTCCTGTATAACATTTGACAGCAAAATATTTTGTAAATATATTAGAAGTTCTAAACTCTATTGGTACTTTACTACATTTATTCTGAAAAAACAGGCTTCCTTAGTTATCATGGCAAATCCCAAAGCAATTTAGCCTCATTGCAGATCCCCTAGTATCATGAGTGCAGATATACAGGGCACAGAAAAGTTAACTGACATTTAAAAGATAATTTGAATGTACAAGATCATGAATTTCCAGGGCTGAAAGCCAATGCTGTATAGCCCATTGGGAAGCTCTTCTTTCCAATAGTATCAAGCTACTGGTTGAAAGTTTCAAAGCAGATTAATATTCACTGGAGTTGTGTCTTAAATATTCTAGATGTCTTTAAAAATCTCAACCTTCATTTCTAGCCCTTTTGGGTCCTGAGAGAGCAGACATGAAATCTGTCACTGGTACAGGACAGTATTACCTTTCCTGGGCTCTGTCTACTGTAATTTGAGTGTGGAAGGAAAATAAGATATTGCTCTAATGTAACAAAACTTTACAAAAAATAGGAGCTGCTTGAAGCTGCATAAGGGTTTTGAACCTGGGAGGTTGGATTATTAAGCAGAATGCAAGTGAGGATATCTACAATGCATGATAAATAAACCTTGTCACATGAGAAATTTGTCACATGGATATCAATGTGTAGTACATTGCATATGTTGAAAGGCATTTTGTGAAGTACAAGGTTCAAGAGCAAAGTGTCTCCAAGACTTAAAGTGCATACAATTAAATATCCACATAACATGGAGTGTTACTGTTTTTACTGTATAAGGTAATGCTTAATGTTGTAGCTCCTACAATGTTGTGGGTGGTGGCTATCCCTCAGTATGAGGATGTCTGCTGGGGGGAAAAAGAGTCAGAGACTTTGATGGCTGAGGTGTCCAATCCATGCTTTACAGGTATTTCCACATGAGGCTTGTGGTTGCTTGGAGAGAGCATCACTGCTGGCCAGGATGCTGAACCCTTTCCCTCCTCCTCTGCCATTTCCCAGCCTCTTGAGCAAGGCGATTCTCTTCAAAACAGGCTGAGGCTTGATGTGACGACGCCATCGCAGTCTATTGCCAGCCAGCTCTTCCCAGTTCATGGGGTCAGTGCCTCCCTTCTTAAGATCTACTTTCAGTGTGTCCTTTTAGGATTTCCTCTGTCCCCCACGGGTCCTTATTGTGATTAAGTGGAGAAAAAAGTTTTAGCTGCAGAGAGAACACTGACATTGGTGCGATGATCTTCCCATCTAATACAGAGAATCTTCCTAAGGCAGGGCTGTTGGTACCACTCCAGATGCTTAAGATGGCTTCAATATGCCACCCATGTCTCACACCCATAAAAAGGAGAGGGGATGACTATTGCATTGTAGACCAGGATCTTAGTTTCCATCTGCAGATCTCTGTCAAAGACATGATTAAGCAACTTTCTGAAGGCAAAACGGATCCTATGTTCAATCTGTACATCAAGATTGGTTGTCTGGGAGAGGTGACTACCGAGGTAGGGGAAATGCTTGATGTTTTCCAGGGGTTCACCACTGATGACAATTTGTGGAAGAACAGGGGCAACTTGTGCAGCACCTTAGTCTACCAGATGTTGAGGGAAAGTCTCAGGCTCTGAGAGGCACCTGAGAAAAGATCTATGGTGAATTGTTAGTCAGCCTCGGTGTGCACATGGATCTCACAGTCATCAGCATACTGAAGGTTGGTAATAACGGTCCTGGTGACTTTAGTTTTAGACTGAAGATGCCACAGATTGAAGAGCTAGCCATCTAAGCGATACTCAATCCCAATTCCAGGAAAAAAAAAAAGGCAGTCACACATAAGAATCAAGATTATGGCAAGGTAGATGCAGAGGGGTGGGGGGGAAGGGTTGGAACAATACAGTCCTGCTTAATACCAGTACACATGATGAATGGGTCCATCTCCACACATTAGAGGATGGTGATGGTTATCCCATCATGAAATAGCCTGAGAACACAAAATGAACTTCAGTGGACAACCAAACCTAGAGAGCACCTTCCATAATTCTTCATCACTGATGGAATCAAAGGCCTTAGTTAGGTCAATAAATGCCAGAAACAATGACTGGTATTGTTCTCTACACTTTAGATCTGTCATGCAACAGAAAAACAAGAACAGTGGTGCCCAGAGATGGGCAGAAACCACACTAGGATTCTGGGAGAACATCCTTGACAACAAGGAGGAGACTGTTCTGAAGGATGCGAGCAAGGATCTTCCCAGCAATGGAGAGGAGAGCAATGCCTTGGTAATTCCTGCACATTGTGTTCAACTTTAGGAAAGGGGACAAGTCAGTATTGGCATTCTTTAGGTCAGGTGTTATAATTTACATTAAGGAGGAAATTCCAAGTTGAATTTTTTGCATGAGTGCTATTACACCAGCTTGAAGACCTCCAAGGGAATGCCATCTGGGCCTGGCACCTTTGTTTTTTCTCTAGTCTGAGTGATGGCTCAAACTTACTCAGAAGATAGGGAGTCAGCAAGAGGTTCTATTATGGAATGCTGAGGAATGGACTTGGT
Organism: Natator depressus; assembly: GCF_965152275.1. Taxonomy (NCBI): domain Eukaryota; kingdom Metazoa; phylum Chordata; order Testudines; family Cheloniidae; genus Natator; species Natator depressus. Next base: position 130,896,758 of record NC_134235.1, read on the forward strand.
GGTGGTAGCTGGGACTTCTGATTCTCTGTTCAATAAAAATCTCAAAATTCTCCTTCCAACATTGTTTGAAGGCTACATTGTCCTGAAGAATGATGGAGCAGTTCTGGGATCTCAGAGTTGTGCCACTTGAGCTTGGTCTGTAAATGGCTTCCCCCCCCCCCCCCCCCCAAGCAACAAAAGAGCTTCTCATGCCATATTGATCAGTGAAACGCTGGATCTCCATGGGCTTTGCTTGCCATCACTATTCTTGATGTCATGCAGCCGCCTTTGAACTGTAGCATTAAGCTGATAAATCTCTTGTTTTTGCTGGTTAGAGGGTTCATTTTGCCAAGTGCAAAATGTGCTTCTCTTCTGATGAATATGTGCCAGGATTTCCTTATTGTTCTCAAACCAATCCTGATGGTGATGAGTGGAATATCCAATCAGTTCAGCACATGCCTTGTGAATAATGGTCTTGAATGCCTCCCAATTTTCTTGGATGTCACTGATGTCATCAGGTAGATTAGAGAGCTTCTCACTGAGGTGTTGAAGAGTACAACTAGTGTGATTTTTGAAGTGCCTTGATAGTAAATCTCTTCTGCATTTCTTTTGGTTGTTTGTGGTGTTGTGGTGCAAGCCACATGTTCATGATTGATCTGACCAAACAATGGTCTGTCCAGCAATAATCTGTACCTCTCATGGCTCAAGTAATATGCACATCAGTACAATCACAGGCTCTGACAAGGACATAGTCAAGAAGATGCCAGTGTTCAGAATGTGGATGTTTCCAAGTGATCTTAGATTTGTCTCTGTCTAAAAATGGTATTTGTGATAAACAAATCATGCACTACACATTTGCAGAGGAAAATGCCATTAGAGTTTACTTCCTTCACCCCTACTTTCCCAGTGATGCCTATCCAGAGTTTTGGGGTGTTTCCTGACTCTTGCACTGAAGTAACCCGAGGATAAGCTTGTCTTCCTTGTCTGTGGCAGTGAGAACTCCATCAAGAGCACAATAGAACTGCTCCCTGTTGTCATCACCATCTAGTGACTGTGTCATACTGATTGTTACTAAGCTTAAGACAAAGTTAATACCCATAGGGAGTTCTAAAAGCAGTCTGGTAATCTTGTTCTCGATGGCAAAACCAACCCCAGGAATACGCCTCTGTGATAATGAGAGGGGGGATTGCTCCCTTTTGTGGGCACCCAGCCAGCCAGCCGGCTATGGAATCCCTCTTGGTGGTTGTTCTCTACTTGTTTTACCTGTAAAAGGGTTAACAAGCCCACAGGTAAAAGGAAAGGAGTGGGTACCTGAGCAAAAGAGCCAATGGGAGGGCTCAAACTTTTTAAAATTGGAAAAAAGCTTCCCTTTTTCTGTGTTGTGCTTCTCTGGGAAAGAGGAGAACAGGGAGCAGTTACGCTGCGAGAAGCTGAAAGCCAGGTATGAAAAACCATCAGATCATACCTAAAGATTGCTTATCTGAATGCCAGATATGTAATTAAATTAGGGAAAGTCTTGGAAGATAAACCTAATTGTATTTCTGTTTATTTCTTATTGGCTTGTGGACTCCTCTGTGCTAACCCCAAATGCTTTTGTTTTGCTTGTAACCTTTAAACTGGACCTCAAGAAGGTTATTCTTTGTTTAATTTTTGTAAGTGGGTTTTTTAAAATCTACCAAAAGCTTAAGTTAGATGTATTTTCTCTCTTAATAAAATTTACCTTTAAGAACAGGATTGGGTTTGTGCATATGTTGTTTAATTAGCTGGTGGCAACAGCTGATTTCCTTTGTTCTTTTTCAGCTCTTCTGGGGGGGGGGGTGTGTGAAAGGGCTTGAGGGTATCCCACAGAAAGGAATTCCCAAGTGTGCCTTTCTGGTTTCAAAGGGGTTTTTTTGCACTTGGGTGGTGGCAGCATCTACCCATCCAAGGTCAGAGAGAAGCTGTAACCTTGAGAGTTTAATGCAAGCCTGGAGCAGCCAATATTAATTTTGAAAAAAAATCTTTGTGGGACCCCACCTTCTGTACTTGAAATGCCAGAGTGGGGAAATCAGTCTTGACAGCCTCTCTTCAGGTAGCTTTCCTTTCCAGTTGGTCTTCATCTGCCTGATGGGTCTCATTTAGTGTAGGAATATCAATGTCATATCTTGCTATTGTGGCACTATTTCTTTCAAGACAGCCCCTGCTCAGGGAATCCATGTAAGTGTGAACATTCCAAGTGGCAAACGGCATTACTTTGCTTCGTATGTTCTGACAATATGTAAAGTGATCCCACTGGACACAGCCATCTAGCTGGGGTTGGGGAGGCAGTTTTGAGATAGCTAGAAAAGGTGCCCTATACATAGGCTCCTCTCTCATTCAGGGTAAGCAGAGGGAATCTTAAAAAGGACTGCTCAGCTGCCGCCACAGCTGCCAAATTGCACTTCTGTCTCACTCATCCAAGCACAAGATGACACGGCTGCAGCATGTGTACAGATTTGTGACTAGGGACTCTCAGCCCTGGTCTACACTGCGGGGGGGGGGAATTGATCTAAGTTACGCAACTTCAGTGACATGAACATAGCTGAAGTCAACGTGCTTAGATCAACTTACCGTGGTGTCTTCACCACCATGAGTTGACTGCTGCTGCTCCCCTGTTGACTCTGCCCACGCCTCTCATGGCGGTTGAGTACAAGAGTCAATGGGAGAGCGCTCTGGGGTTGATTTATCGCATCTAGTCTAGATGCGATAAATCGACCCAGCTGGATCGATCGGCGGGTAGTGTAGCCATACCCTGAGAGATCAGTGCTCCTGTTCCCACCACCACTTCTCCATCACTCCAGGACTTTGCCAAGTGTATTAACATCTCCCACTAACAGAGTCATACAAGTTAAATCTTTTAACGTGGGGGAGCTAGTGTGCAGGTGGCAACCCCATGAGATGTGACAGGAAGAAGTCCTGGATCCAGTGGCAGGAAAGTTCAAGACAACCAGAGGTCTCGGTCCTGCTTCAGCCCTCATCCACCTACAATGTAACCTTCGTAAGAATCTCCAGTTGCCAGTATTGCAGATAAATAAGCAGAAAATGCAAGACTAAGTGTATAGCAACTAGATCTTAGAGAAATGCTTATTGTCAGGTGAAAAATGTATGTTTCGATAGCTGATCATACCAACAACAGTAAAGCCTGTTCTGCTTGAATCTGACCATTTTATTTAGATATGGAATTGCTGCCTACAGGTTATAACCCATTAGCAAAGAAAATATCACATAGTGCTGAACCTACAAAGACAATTCCATATACAGCCCGATTAAATCTCAGGCCATTCTTGTAGTAAGCTATGCAGCACCCTCAAATTTCTTGGTTCTATTTCAGGTTTTAGTATGGTTGACCCTAACCTATTGGTACTTACAATAGGTTTGGCATCATGTATGTGTCAGCACTAGGATCTTCCCCCCCTTATGTAGCCAGTCCCCCTGGGACTGGAGACCCAAGTTGTGTTTGGCCATACACATTGACTTTCTCCTGGTGCCACACTATTTCTATAGTAAACAGAGCTTATTCCAATTGTGGTATGGTATGTCTGTTCAATTAATGGACCTATAGGGAGTTAATGCTAGAATGAACTGACAGGAAGTCAAAAATAGATAGTGTGTTTAAATATTTACAACACCAGAGCTACAAGAAATTGGGGGAGAGGGAGGAAATGGAATTATACAACACTGAGCAAGTTTTATCTTAATCCATCTATTGAAGATGAGAATAAAAATGGAAACAAATTAAACAAAATATTTATGAGCCTGGATTCTAATCAAGCAGTCTGTTCTTATTCAGCACATCACTTCAGCATGTTCTTAAATCCCATTGACTACAGTTGGAGTTAAGCATGTGTTTAGGCACTGTGCTCAATAGGGATGGACTTAAGTAAATGCCTTGTTGAAGTAGGGCCCTGGAGAGCACTACTTCCATGAGGAGTGGAGACAGCAAATTCACATACAGCCTGCTTCTTCAAAGTCAATGTCAAATTAAGCCCTAGTTTTTGCACAATTACAGCTTTAAATAAATACGTATAGGGTAAAAAACCAAAGTGTGGAATTTTAAAAAAACTGTCAATCACTAGGAAAGCGGCGCTTGGTGAGTAAGGCTATTGCCTGTTCTAATGTTTTGGAGGAGAGACTGGATGCGCTGTTGAAGCTTGTTGATAATGCCACTGGGCAACTTATTTCAGATAGTAACAATCTGGAGGATTGTGAGAAACTGCAGATGGATTTTAATGCATTAGGTTGTGCGCACAACAGCATATGTAATTTGATCAATGTGAGGTAATATGCATTGGCAAAAATAGCCTAAATTCTCAAAACACACCAATGGTCTGAGAAATTATAGGATTCTCTCAGTGGGGAAAAAATACACAGGAGAAGTTTTGGACAGCTGAATGAAGATGTCAACCTAATGTGCAGCAGTAGTTTAATAACGCAAGCTGGATGAGCGAGAGCATTCTAGGTGGGATAGAAAATAATTCCATTTACATCAAAGGGGAAGGGAGTTTGCCAACATTCAGTGCACTGTTCATGTTCCACTCTTTCAACTTCTCAGATCTAGGTCAGATTTTAAAAGTACACAGAAAACAAAGATTGTTAGTGGAAAGCAAGTCTGACAGATTGCAGCAACTAATCAATTCTGAGTCAGATTCTCCTCTCACTAAACATGGTTACAAATCAGGAATAATTTCCAGAAGCCAAAGTTACATTGGTATAAAAATAGGAGAAGAGAATCCAGCCTTCTGTATTTTCCAGGAAGAGTCAAGTGCTGGGTGGCAATTGATTTAGGAATTTAAAATTTGTGAAGTGTTGTGGAAAAAACCCACCTTTATATTTTTACCATTTCTCCTAATGAGACCAAGGGGTCATTTGACCTGGAAAGGTAAGAGCTTTAAGAACAATTTTATATTTGTTCTTCATACATTGTAGAGGGAAGGTCATTGAGTCATATACTTTGGCTATATTTTAATAAGACCTGGCTCATTTTATGATAAGTAACACTGGTCCTACTGCAAATAATGTAAGGGTTACCAAATCTCATGTTTCAAGGAAGGAATTTTTGTATATTGGTGCCTACCAGGATAGTTGCATTAGATATGGGGGTAGAGGGAGGACTCCTCTGAAGCATTATGTATTGAGTACTGCTACTGACAAATTGGCCTTGATGGATCAATATTCTGATTCTATGTCTTAAATCCTGTGAGACATGGTAATCTGATCATGTCCATCACAACTTGTCAGCCAATATTTATGGCCTGTAGGAGACAGACTTTCAATGAAAGCTTGACAATCAAAGTTTAGTTCCATCATCAGTAACTGTATGCAGTCGTGTTTCTGAACCTTTGGAGGCTAAGCTAAAAATGAATCCTAAGTAGCTACCCACTGAGTCATACCTGGCCATCTAAGGGGGGTGGTGTGGGGGAAGAGAAATGGGTAGAATTTTACAGCTGCTAGGTCTCCATGAACGTCAGGAGAATGTCCTCCGCTCTCATCTTACCATTACTACCATGCCTCTGCTCCACCCCCTCCCCCCAAACCTATCACAGTGGTGCTCCCCTTTCCTTCTCCCCTAATCAGATCTGTGGAAGATTCTACAGCTGGCACTTCACCCGGCATCTCCACATCCAGCCCAAATACAAACAGCAGCACCCAGAAGCTGCCTCCAGCTCATCATTAGCCCCACACCATATCAGCACCAGCACTCCAAAACCTCCCTCTCCCCCGCAGATTGGATATGGTTGGTTATAGGATGGCTTTGGCCATTTGGCAGGTTGCAGACTAAAAAGCCCAACTCCTACCACATTTGGTTACACACAGGTTCAAATTAATTAAGAGATCCACACACAAGAAAGGGCACTCATGCTGTCCACCTACATTTATGTGAGCGATTACAGTTGCATACACAACTCATTTGGGCCCTGACTTTCAGCTTGGTCTACTTTCATAAGTGCAGTGTTGCATCTGTGAATAAGTATACCCACAAGTTTGTGCCTGCTTTGCACAGTGGGCACAAACACTAAAAGATGTCAAACAATTTCATTTGATCACACCAAATACAAAATTATAGAGGGAATTCTGTTTATGGGTGGTTTTCCATGTAAGTCAGACTATGTCTAGATGCTGGTTATGTTTATGCAATTGTGTAATTGCTTGTGCAAATTTATACCAGCTTTCACATGTTCACCTCAAGCTTTTTATTTTAAAAAAAAAAATCTGACCCACAGTGCCAATAAGTCCATCAGTATCTGTTGTAGCTCCCCCTCTGCATTTAGTGCTGCACACCAGCTACTTGTCCTTTACACAACTTGGCTTCATTTTGGATAGGATTGTTATTGGACTCTAGGATGCCTTTTGTAGCTAACCCACCTCACATTTTAGAGAATTTGCACCCCTCATCTGCAATGTTCTGAATCAACCCAAATCACTATTGAAAAAGGTAGAAGCAGCCAGTGAAGAGCAATTTCCAATTTGAGATTAACAAACCACCATTCTGCTGCACATCACATCCACCCTGTGGATATGGCTGGAGAATTTTGCCCTAAATTATTGGAATTTCCTTGCATACATATTTTTGTCCCTGGACATCGCTGTCCTTGATAGGAACAACTGCTGGTATGTCTAATGACAGTGTCACATGAAATATGTACAGTATATTGAATAACTGTTTCCCTTAAGATTCATACTCTATTTGCAGTAGAAATTATTCTCCACCTTTAATTTGGTCTTTATCAGCATCACCATGTGCTGTTATATTTGACTTTGCTTGCTTCAATACTTTAACAATGTTTAGGAAATGTATTCTTGTCTGATTAAATAAGTCTGCTAAGAGCATCTATTAAGTACTGATATCCCCAGGGTCTGGACCAATTTTTTCCCTTGTATTTCTTGCCTGGTGAATCTGAGTTATAAGCACTGTCTAAATCATATAGCAGAAAGAAAAACGGTTGCCTTAGTAACAAGGCAGACCCAATCAACTGCATAGTCTCCCTTGAGACAATCTAATTTGTGCAGCAGAGAGGCTAGAACAGGTGGCTAAATTAGTATGCTAGACAGCCTCAAAATATTACACATATATAGATACAAATACATAAAATACATAAAATACATAAAATTGTGTAGACACAAAATTTACTCTATGATGTACACTTGCACACCAATGCTCTTCTTTCAGCAATGCATTTTGAAAAAAAAGTAAATAGTATCCGAGTCACAAGGGCACAGAAGACCCAACAGCAATGGAAATTCTGTATTTCCACTGCAACAGCAGACAAAGCAGGGGAGAAATCAGGGCTGGTTCAGACAAACACTGCCAAACCTGCAGTCATTGATGGGTGGGACCTCCTCCCAGCAGGGACAGGTTGAAAAGCTAGCGTGATGTTTACTGCTCCAGCCCTACAGCCACATGATGTGCTGCTTCATGCTGACAGCATGATCTGTTGTGGTGTTGTGCTAATCCCCCCAAGGTGCTCAAGTTCTCCTCTTTCATGACCCTTTTTAGGACACATCACCAGCTTTTTTCCTCTCCTTTGGTTTAAAGGAGACCTCCAGCCATTTTTTCTAATGAACATCAAACTGTCAGATCAAATCTGGACACATTTTCTATTCTCCTTACTCCTGTTGTGGGGGGGTTCAGCTCCAGCATTGTGGCGTAGGAATTTGGGGCAGGTGGGATTAAAAAAAAACTCCCATGCTTTTATCCCAGGGTCCCAGTCTTTTAGTTGGCAGGGGAGTCCAGGTTTGCTTAAACCCATTCTGGGAGAAGCCAAGCAAGTGAACTCAGAACCCCCACATACGAAGGTACTATGTGCAGAGCAAAGCCCTGCTACACAAATTGTTTGGTCCAAGATTTGTTTTATGCTTCTCTCTCAGTACTGGCATCTTAATTTTCTAAAACTTTTATTAACATAACTAATACAAAAAAAACCCCACTGTGGGCTAGATTGTGACTCTCAGCACAGCCCTGAGCAAGACGTGCTGACCCAGGAGCTACTATGACCCGAACACACATTGAGTAACAGTTCTTTCCTCCTTGCCCCTAGACAGATGGAATTTACTGCTAGCCTATACCAGCAGTAAATTCCAACCTTTACCACACATGAGCTCAATTACACTAGCCAGCAAGTCATTCTCTTCCCTCCCCACACACCTGCTTCCAGGAAGGAATAAGTGAGTGATTAGGAACTGATAAGTTTGGGTAGGGGTTAAGGAGGGCTCATATTCCCCTGTGTCAATGTGTAGTCCAGTTAAAAATCGAGGCCTATGGGAAAAGGACACAGTCAGTGCCTTTCTTTTCAATGGATAAACCTTAAGATGTTTTAGAAGGGTTCAGAATTGAAATCTTACTAGGCATCCTAATATTGATATGAAAATTCTAGTGTCGCCTTGTTTTGGATTAGTTGAGACTATCATGAGAATAGCTTCTTACACTGTTAGTACATCAGGTTCCAAACCTGACTGAAAAACTCTAGAGAATAAAGCTGTATTAAACTCTTGACAAAACTCCAAATCAAGTGAAACTTGGGCTAGGTTTGCCAAAAACTTCCACTGAGGTTCACATAAATTTTGAGTGAACGTGGTCCAAGTTTTTAAAGTGTACTTTGTGTGTCAATTTTTACTTTCAGACAAAAGCCGTAACCAAACTTCTCTGGCACAATGCCATTGAACAGGGGCATAACAATGTTTGGGTGGGTTCCCAAGCTCAGAATTAAAGCAGCCCACCCCATAACCTTCTCCTTAAATAGTCCCACTTATACCGTGTTGGGCCCTCAACTCACCACCTCCATCACAAGCCCACAGCAGTATGGCTCCTCTCTTCCCTCTCTCTGCATATCCACATCTACATGTGGCCAGCAAGAGGGGCTGCAGCTCTCTGCTATACTTCTGTTGAGCAACAGCTCCTTGTGCTACTCCCACAGCTCCAAAGGGTGCTCGTTGACCCAAGTGGAGCCAGTTGGCAGATGGATAGGTGGACAACTTTCAAGTACTTGCCAGTCACTTCTCCCAACTCCCTAGCAGCAAGTGGAGCATCTTCAGGGAAAATGGAAACTTGGTAGCTCTCTTCCCTCTTAGCTGTGCCATCTGTTGAACCTGCTCTGCCCCCCATACCTTCCTCATCACACATTAGACAGTTGTAGAGGCATCCTTTGGAGCCTGAATCTCTCTGCAGCAGCAGCAACTCCTGCGGGGGCCTCTGGAATCAGTGATAGTTACATCATGCCTTTGAAGCCAATCTAGTTACACCAGAGATGAATTTGGCTCCTGTGTTCAGCATAACATGAGGCAAATATATGTCAAAAAACACTGTGACCCAGGACCAAAGAGGTACAGAAAATATAAAGAAAAATCTCTTTGAGCCTCAGGTGTTTGGGTTAGTTCTTACCTTATCTGACATGGCTATTTGTCTTCAGTATTTATATGGTCCCCATCACAGTAGTATCTGAGCACCTTACAGTCTTTAGTGATATTCTCATGACAGCCCTATGAGACAGTACACTCTCCTATTATCCCTATTTTACAAGTGGAGAACTAAGGCAGACTGACTAAGTGACCTGTCTAAAACAGAAAACAAAAACCTACACTCATCACACAGGAAGTCTGAGACAAAGCTGGGAACTGAACCCAGTTCTCCCAAGACCCAAGCACCCTAATCACTACCTCTCACATATCTCACTGCACTTTGTAATAGCTTCATCTATCATCAGAGCACAGCTATAAAGACATTTCCCACTGGCATTATAGTGGCCAGCCCCTGCAGTCCTTGCTCAGGCAGCATTTCCACAGATGATATTTTGAAACTGTAGAGGAGCTGCCTGGCCCCTTGTGCCCAGGGTGCTTCAGCTCTACCATGCCCTCTCTTCTCCCACTTCTAGGCCTCTTTCCTTTACAGAGATTCCACTCACTTGCTTGCTTGCTTATCCAATCACCACCCTGCTACAAGTTTGGGTTTATTCAGACAATAACTCAAAGGCCAAAAGCTCAGATGTCCACAAATCTGTTCCCAGGCATGACTCTTACCTGAGAGCCTGGGTTTTGGCTTGTAGCTGTCCTGCTCAGAGCTGACTTCCCAGAGTTGGCTCCCACAAACAATTGCTCAGCTCTCTTATAAGGAACTAGCTACTTGCAATTCCCTACCTGTGCCAGGTGTCTCTGGTTAGCTCATTTAGCAATCCTGCTCTAGGCTTCAAGTCTCTTGAAGGCTGCTCCCTCATACCTTCTTACTCCCTTTGCTCTCTCACAGAAACCAATAGGAGCTGGCCACTTCTACCACTGACACTGTTGGATACAAAATTCTGTTTAATCCAATGAAATGCTAATGGATTCCTTCAGTTGTGCACTGTTCCCACCAAGAATACCAGTGGAACAATGTGCCATCCATATCATGCAAAATCCCAGCAAAATATTGACACTGTAAATGGCTTCTGAATATCTGTTACAAAGCAAATCTTAGTAGGCAATGTCTCTTTGAAATACATGGGATTTGTGTATGCATGCATCCAATCGATACAGCACCTCAGTTATAATGCAGCATCTGCAATGTAATGTGGAAAGAAATGCATATAAACCACTAAAAAATAGCTGGTGTTCATTTGTGGCTGATGCATTTTGAAACTTAAATCTCAGTTTTATATATACAAACACATACATATACACACAGAAATCAAAACACCCTAGCATATCTAATGAACTCATTCTACGCCTGTTAATCCATGACTTTCATAAGCATAGAGTCAAAGGCATTTATGCAAACCACGTATATCTTCTGTCAGTTGAGTGTCTTAGCTTTTAAAAAATATGCTAAATACACCCTTCTGAATGGGTGTTGCAACTGAACTGGGGATTCAGTTGATGGTACTCTTCTCATCCCCTCCCACTCTAACCTATACTAAACCATTGCCCTACAATGGCAGTAGGGGACACTGCTGCTGCTGCTGGAATTGTGTATTTTGGAATAGATGTAGAATTGAAGGACCTGATTTTCCACTGCCTTGCACCTTGTTTAGTTATTTACACTAGTGCAAGGTGAGTGTAAAATGTTACCATTAAGATGTTAAGGACTCCCCCAGCAGGGAGAAAGCCCCAAGTAATACAGCCAGTGCAGCTAATTTAAGCCCTCCCTTACACATCCCCTGGGTATAGGGGGCATGGCCAGGGGGCAGTTGTAGCAGGAGTGCTGCTGTACTGTGTCCCTCAGTCAGTGTAACATCCCTGATCAGACCTGGGGTGATCAGGTGTAACATGAAGTTCACGTAAACCCACTTTTGCCCTCTTTCTGCATGGAGTAGAATTCAGCAGACCAAAGGATTAAGTACACTGTGTGTTTGTAGAGAGAGACCTGCATAGGTGCAAATATTTGTATATCTATTATACACTCTTACCACTAAATAATAAATATAAAATATGTATGTCTCATGATTGCTAGCTCTGTTCTTTGTTTTCAGTAGACCTATTTAAAGATCAGCTCCCTAGTACCATCATTACAAGCACCAAGACATTTTCAGTTGACTAAATTTATACAGTGAATGGGGAAAAAAATGGGAGCGAGTCTGTTGGAAAACAGAAGGCTAGGATATTAATTGAACAGTACCTTTCCATCACTGTGAGGGAAATTGCTGTAATGAACAAATGCATGATGGTCATTTCTCTCTGTTCTCAGAGCTGATTCAGAACACTCAGCTGAGAAGGCAGCTGTGCCGAGCAGGTCACTGGTGAGCACTGCAGGAGTCCTGTATTCTAATGCTATTCAAATAAATTAATGCTTTCTGTTGTCATTAGCAATGCCAGAAATATATTTTCTTCCATAGTAGCACAAAGATTGGGCTGGTTTGGCCTTTAAAGATTTGAAAAGCCTATTTGTGCTTATTTTGTTTATTTGCAGCTTAAACTAAAGACCAGGCACTATCTAGATTTCAGAAATTCAATTCTGAGGAGAAATTTTATTAAACCTAATGCTCTAGAGAGAAATGGTAATGGAATTAAATGGTGTACAGTATTGCGATGCTATTTGTACTTATCACTACATTTAAGGTTGCAAAAACATTTTCTGTAACACCATCATGTTTTCACACTCCACTTCCTGACACATTCCCTTTTTTGGATGCCAATTTTCGATTCTGTGTTTAATCTGTGACCAAAGGTGAAATTTGGTGGTTGGTGTGGTTTGTTTTTTGAAGGTTTGAAGAAAAATCCTTCAGTCATTTTTGAATTATTTATATAATCATGTAATTGATGCTCTATCCCTGGTGGATGAACTCAGACATCATCTAGAGGTTTGGGATGATGTGACCAGAGGGAGATTTGTGTTACACACACTTTAAATCACAGAGACAACTGAAAATTGGCTAAATTTTGAAATATCTGAAATATCTGTATGTAAACCATATGCATTAGGAAGTAGATGCTTTACTAAATCTGAAAAACAAATATAAAACTGGACAAAGATTTTCAATTGCTCTCCTGTCAATCAACAAAAAATCAAAATAGCATCCTGCCCCTTTAAACTAACCAAACTTCTCCAAAGAGGGGTACAAGAAGAGAAAAAGCACTAGACATATCTCAGCCTACCAGGGAGTGCTAGGGCATACTCCAGTTCAAGGCTCACAGCCCAAGTGGCCTTTGCTTCCATCCAGAGCCTCTCTCTCTCTAATTCCATTTGAAGAAGACTGGGAGACACTCACCTTACCCTACCATCTTGCTGATCCTGGCATGAAGGGAAGACAGCTATGGTCCCTTGGTAGAGAAGCTGCCTGCCAGGAGGTTATTAGTGGCCCCAGTAAGACAGTCTTAGTGGAGAGAAGGGGGCAAACCAGACTGCACAGGGAAGTTCACAGGAAGTCAAGGCACTGGGAACAGACAGTTCAGTCAAGGAGTTTGAATGTGAAAGAAAAATGCTGCTGCTGGTAGACCGGCCGGAGAGGCCAAGAGGGCTCCTTAGTATAAAAAAAAAAGATTATGGGAGATTTCAGGGCAAAGGAACCAGAACCAGGTGACAGGGGATGCAGAACAAAAGAGCCACATGAGATCAGGGAATGGGCCAGAGAGAGGGGAAGAATACAAGGTGTGATGGAAGTAAGGAGTTCAGCAAATTTACATACTGCGGTCCAACAGTTACTACGTAAAGAAACACACACAGAGCTGTGAGGAGAACCCTGCTCCATGAATGCCAAACTCAGACCTCTGTCTGTTGAGCTACAGACCTCCTTGTGGGAATGGGAGTGCCACTAAAGGGCAAATACATTCATACAAAATGAGCATACTACGTAAATCCCCCATATAAAACAATGTATCTGAGGTTTGCAGCAGGAGTGAATATCCTCTGATTTCCCTTTTCCCACCTCCCACATTGTCAGTGGCCTTCAGCGTTCAGTCTGTGATTTCTTTCTCTACAGCTTATCCCTGGATTTCTTCATCCAATCACATTGCTCTAAATATGTCCTGTGCTGACTTCTCTAATAAGTTGCTGAGTCAAAACTATTCATATTAACTTTAACATCCTCCAGTAACATTAACTGGCAGCTGAGTGATCATAAGGACCAAACACCAATAGACACTCCATTCACAGACAGGATATACAATATTCAGCAACAATCCAGTCCCTTTAAAACAACCTAAACCTATTTGTAACTGACTCTCATATCTCATTAACAAAAGAGGTGCTTGTTAAGAATAAAATCTTATTTAACTTTACATCCACCTAATATCCCACAAAGCAGAGCCTGCTCTTAGCGCAGGCAAGCAGTTCTCCATTCTGATCAGCATTTACAGATCCCCGCATTGCTATATGAATTGTGACCCTCTGAATGCCCCAGCTGCTTTCCACACCCTTAGACAACAGCAGCTGCTCCACAGTCTCCTTCTTTACCCTTAACTTTTGCACTCTGAGTCTCACATCTGCAAATGTTACTCCTGAGGGCATTCTGCATGAAAAAAATAAAAATTCTGTGCCAAAAAACTAAAAATTCTGCGCACAATATTTTAAAAATCTGCAAAATTCTGCAAGTTTTTTTTGTCAATAAATAAATGTACAGGCTCCAGCATGGCACTGGGGAGCACAGGCCACTGGCTGCACAAAGGTGGGAGATCATCGTGCAGTCCCCCCACCCTGGAGACACAGGCTTAGCAGTCAGGCTGCACCCTACCCTGACACAGCACAAGGCCTGGGCCTGCCCTAGAAACACCCTGAGGCCCTGCCCCTCTGCACCAGGCACACCAGGTGTGCAGCAGGCAGGCTCAACCAGGCAGGATCCAAGTATGGAGGGGCTCAGTGTGGGGGGATTAAGGATGTGTGGTAAGATTCTGTGTGGGACAATCTGAGTGCAGGCAGCTCAGTGGAGGATCTCAGTATGTGTGTGGGGGGGTTTCTGGATGCACAGACGCTTGTTGGAGGGGTTCCAGGTGCAGTGAAAATGGGACTTTGCAGGGGCTTCCAGGTGAAGGTGGTTGCAGCTCAGCAGAGGGGTCTGGGTGGCTGGGGGAGTCTGGGTGCAGTTAGTTGGAGGTCAGTGGCATGGGGGTCTGGATGTGAGGGCTCAGGGTGGTACAGGGGGTGGGGCATCAAGGTGGGGGTTTGAGGGCAGGGAGCTCAGTGAGGGGTGGTCTGGGTGCAGGGGTGGGGGGTCCAGAGACAGGGGGTCTGGGTGCATGGGGGCTCCAGATGGAGGGGGTGAGGTTCAGTGGGGTGGGGTTTGGGTATGGAGGGCTAGGGGGGTTCTGGATGTACCCGGTGAGGCTAGGCAGGGGTATCTGGGTTTGGGAGGTCTGGATGAACGAGGATTGGGTGGATGGTGGAGCAGGTCCCCATACAGTGACCCCTCCCCCCACAGCTGAGGAGCGATGGGGGTAGGAAGTCAGGGAGAATGCTGAGCTTCCTGCAGCTGGGGGAGCTTTCTGGGGGTGGATCTGACACAGCCATGGCAACTCCTCGCAGAAGAAGAGGAAGTCCTGTTCTCTCCTGCCTCCAGCCCAGCCGGGACTAGCAGCTCAGGGTAGGAGCCACTGGCTGGCATGTCCCCAGCCCCGAGGAGATTTACTTTTCTGCT
Organism: Natator depressus; assembly: GCF_965152275.1. Taxonomy (NCBI): domain Eukaryota; kingdom Metazoa; phylum Chordata; order Testudines; family Cheloniidae; genus Natator; species Natator depressus. The sequence goes on from NC_134235.1 coordinate 130,911,787, forward strand.
GGCTGCGCTGAGTGCCTGAAACAATGTACCTGCACTGCTAGGGAGTGATAAGTGGCTGCTCTTACAGCTTCACTTTGCTTCCCTGTCAGAAAATTATTTTTCTGTGGGGAAGCAAAGAAATCTGCAGGGGACATGAATTCTGGACACGCACAGTGGCACAGAATTCCCCCAGGAGTAAAATGTCTCTCTCCCTGAATTCACTGCTAGCATCACAAACTCAACATATGTGCTCCCCCTATGTCCTTCCTAACTTCTTTCTCGTGGTAGAAAACACCACCAGGCTCATGGATTCCCTGGCATGCAACCTCCCTTCATCCTCAATTCCTCCCATTTACCTCTCACATCTAGGCCATTGGCTAATCTTATTTCTTCCACAAAATTTACCAGATCTGTCCCCTCCTCTCCATCACTACCACCAAATCAGTTGTCCATGCCTTGGTAATCTTCTCTCATGAACTACTGCAAATTCCATCTCTCTAGCAATGTGAACTTGCCTCGCACCCCACCCATCTAAGCACTATTCTTTGCCTGGTCTGACCTCATCCCATTCTCAAACTTCTTCACTGCCTCCACATCAAATGGAAACTTACTTTCCTTGTCTTCAAGGCACTACATAGAGCTGACTTTCTGTGCATCTCCAGCCACACCTACACTCAGGCCCTGTTTCTGTCCCAGTTCTGCTTCTTGTCACAGTTCCTTTGCATCTATCTCCCACTGGTGCCCACATTTCTCCCACATCTAGAGCAACCTCCTTGATCCCATATACTATACAAGTTTCACACTTCTCCTGCAGTGCCTTCATCATACCTCATCTCTGATTCCCCATTGCTGGCTCACACTCCTAAGACAATTTAAATACTGTATTTAAAAAATAATAAATAAGAACAGAACTAAAATCCCTTTAGGTAATCAGTTTCATTTTTCCAGTGGAATGTAACTAGTGGGAGGACCTAGCCATGGAGTGTCATGGACATAGTATACAGCATGCAAAAAACTAGACTGGATATTAGCATATTAAGTTTAAAACATTATCAGGCTTTTGTGCAGAAATGGAGGATATTTTGATTCTTGCCTTCAAGTCCTATCTACATTCTAATATTTATTTCTGCTGTAGTAATACCTAAGGACACCAAACAGGCATTAGGGGCACTGTACAAACATAATGCAGACAGTCTCTGTCCCAAAACTTGATTCAGCATTTGGACAATACACAAGAGATCGGGGGTGGGGAAGGGGAACAAATAGGAAGAAGTAGTGGAGGAGGTGGTAATGGCAGACAAGCGTGTGCATTCGTAGTCAGTGGTATCAGTTTATGAGTGGTATAATTGAATATGCCATGAACGAACAGGCAGTATTTTACGACTATTTTATTGTTAAATGAATACGTTGATTGTTTCCATGCAGCTGCAGTTAAAAATATTATGTGTCTTGTGCTCTGGAAATGTCCCTTAAAATAATTAGATAGGACAGTACTGGACAACATAATTACTACAGTCGCTAGCTGCAGGATTTGACTGACACTATAAGCCTGGCATAAGTGACAAATGTGTCACAATTCATAACTTTGAAAGCTGGTGGGATATAATTTTATCTAACTGTGATCTTCGAAATCAAGGCAAGAGCCATCGCTCAATACTCTGAAGCTACATTCTGTTTCGCCTCTAGCTTAAGCTTACTTCAGCTAAGGAGGAGAGGTGGTGGCAATAGTTGAGCAATTGGAGTGAAATTAATGTCCCCTGAATAAAACCTGATAAGAAGCCTTATGCAAGTAGGAGGGGAAGGTTTAGCAATGTGAATGTGGGCCTTTCATTTGCCCTGATATTGTGTCATATGAAGCTGTGATTTAGCCTACCAGTATTCATAGTGCTCCTGACTAGCTACCAAAACGTCACGTGACACTTTAGAGTCTCCTTTAGAACATTCGGGCTTTTCGGCATATAAAACAATATATCAGTGAGGGACAGGGGATGCCAGTCGCCTGAAAATGGCATTTGCCTAGGTTGCCTGATCCCTGGAACAGTGAAGATCACAACATTACAGGTCTGATCTGGAGCCTTTCCTTACACTGAATTGGAAAGGTCACACAAGGATGGGTGACAGGATCAAGCTCTACTTAGTAGATAGCCCTGATCCTGCAGTCCTTCTCAGACATGACTGAGATCAATGCAAATCCAATTCTTATTAAGGATGAGGGGGATCAGGTCGAATAGATTATAGCATTTTGAAGATGTGTATAGGAGGGGCTACATAGTAAAACTACATATGGTAAAGTCTAGCCAGGTCATCTGATTTTTTGCAACAATCTGGAAAATCTTCTGCTATTACAAATTGTCACTCTCTCCTTCTCAATAGATCTCCCTCTGCATCCTAACATCAATTTAGCACTCATATCATAGCTGCAGTTTTGCATTAGAATCCACGTGGGTTTATGAGCATAATGTAAGAACAGCAGCAAATGTTTCAGCTTGAGTTGTAAATTCTTGCTCTTTTGGCCATATGATTTATTTCATACGCCTAACACTTGAGCCTAAGGCTAATCACACACTGGAAATTAAAAAAAAAGAAATCCAGTGCATTTAACCAGGAACTACTGAGGAAAAAAAACTACCAGCTTGCAAAGACATTTGTAGGAATGCTTAACAAAACATTTTTATTCCAGTATTTAAAAAATGCAAATAACCCTCCATTGCAAGGCTAATTTAAAGCAGGCGCGTGTGTGGCAATCATTTAAAGCCCATTTAAGATCTAAAATCAGCAATAGTATATTGCATGTTTGAAAGAAGATCTGTGTTTTATGTCCAAGGAAGCTGAAAGTTTATTTCCTATTCTGTCACTGAGACTCTCAAAATGTTTTACAAAGCAAATGTAAATACAATCCATTAGAGCCTAACAGCAGAGGAATGGAAAATAAGGGTGGAGACTGTTCAAAGTAGTGCAGGGGAATTAGCAATATTCCTTTTCTGTTAATTTCTGTGAAAGATGTAGCTAACACGCCCCCCCCCCCCCACACACACACACACACTACTTTGAAAATCTCCACTAAGATGGTTTGGGTAGGGAGAAAAAGAGAGAATCCGGAAAAAAGATGGAGTCAGTGAGACCAAGAGATATAAGAAAACTGCTCAAGAAGACAGGAGCTACAGGGAAGAAGATTTCTCTCCCTACCTCCAACTGTAGGAAGCCTTAGAGGAAGCAAATGTTAAGGGACAGAAAAGAGGGAAGGAGACCCATGAGGTAAGCCAAGGCAAAAAGTCAACATTAAACCTTTAAGTGTGAACTGGGTCCTGAAATGAATAGCGCGCCAGCATAACTAAGGGAGAGGGTATCATACTCATTTTTGGTTGTACATTTGATGCGATAATGGCAGAAGCATTCTGCATTTCCTAGAGTCTGGAAAGCTTGGACCTTTATTTAATTATGGACCATGGAGAATAAATGAGAATACTACTTTTTTATAGGGAGATGGTGTGATGTGTGGAGCTTAATGGAAGAGGAGCATCTTCAGTTTTTAAGGGTCAAAGATGCAGATAGGTGCCTAGTGGGATTTACAGACGTGCCTAGGCAGGTTAGAGGCCTGAGACTTAGATACTTGCTTAGATAACCAGCTTAGGCATTTTTGAAAATCCCACTAGCTGCCTGTCTGCATCTTTCAATACTTAAATACCTTTGTAAACCTGGCACTGAGACATTTAGCTGAAGGAAAGTCAAGATGTATCTAAGTTTCGCTGGTCAAAGCAGGCAGAGTGGACTGGGGCTGAAGAAATACTAAAGGTGTGGAATGACATGTAGAGTTGAGGTTATTCATAACAGTGGTAGGAAGGGGGATAAATGGCTGGACACTACAGGGAATGCTCCAAGGACTCGCTACCTGTACAGAGAAAGAGAGGCAATGCATTTGTTGTCAGAGACTGGAGAATTCAGGGAGCTGATCCACAGCAGACACAGATAAGATTTTCTCACACCAAGTGCACATGGTGGTGAGGTGCCTCAAAACCTGGGCACCCCTCGGGAGTATCACACTTGCATGTACACTTTGTTTATTCATTTCCTCTTGGCGGTTTTCTATTATCAAGTTTCCTATTTGGACTCTCTTCCTCTTAAACCTCAAGGACTCAGATTATTAAAGAGGGACATCTGGCTTTATCTTCCAGCCATTGGGTCTTGTAATGCCTGTGTCTGCTAAATTAGAGATAAAGTATAAGTTTTTAAACAGGAGGGAAATTAAACATAGCAGCAACTTAAAGGATATGGTTGATTCTCCGTCCTGAAGTCTTTAAATTGAGATTGAATGGCTGGCTACAAAATATGTTCTAGCTCAACCACAAGGAATGGACTTGATGCATGCATTATTGGGCCAAATTCTTTGGCCTGCGAGATACAGGAGGCAAGACTAGATCATAATGGTCGCTTAGATTTGATTAATCTTGCTCCTGTTGAGGTCAGTGAGTTCTGCCATTTGCTTCCATGAAAGCAAGATCAGGGCTTTAAGTCACTCCAGCCACTGTTGAAATTCTACCCCCAGGGTGGCTATAAATTGCATGAATTTATAGGTACTAGGAACACAATATTTAGACTAGGAGTTGAGTATAAAATAGGAAAACAGGTACCTTTAGATTAGCATGACCAAACCCAGAGGCAAAGGAGCAGGCAACTTGGCTAAAACTGTTGTATTGGCTTAACTAAAAGGAATTTCTATATGTTTTTCTGCATGTCGTGCTGTAATGAAGGATATTACAAGACCATTCACAAAAGGGTCCTGCTGAAGTTATAGAAAAAGATTGGAAAGCAACATCTATGGATGAAATATTTGCTAAAAATATTAAAACATTCAGATCATTCTTTCGGTATTTTCAGCATTGATACTTCTGGAATTTAAATTTATTGATTACAAATCAAATTGCTCAGAGCCCAAATAAAATGAAATGTATTGGTTTCCATTCTTTGGCTCTGAACAATTTGATTTATAGTCGGCCTATCTACTGAAGTAGTTCTAATTTTATCAACCCTCTTCCCTCTGATTTCGCTATTAAGTTCTTCAAATAAAGTGTAAGGTCTCTCTCATTAATAGGAGAACACCAAGTAGTAAATACTCACAGGATTTGCTCCTCAGTATCTGTCACTAACAACGGGTAAAATTCAAGATTGGTTAGATAAGCACTTAAAGTTTAGATGTTAATCTGAATCTTATCAGAGCCATTAAACCTCTTGAGTTTGCAAAACTGGGCTGGAAATCTCATAAGAGCAGGCTTATTGCTAGATTTATGGCCCTTTCTGCTTATTTTGGACCACAAATAGGAGCGCAGCCTTTCTTGAGGTATCGTGCTTCTGTCACTTTTAGGATCAGGAGTTGTAAGATGCAGGCATGTAAAAATAATGACAGGCCTGATCCTGTTAGATGCATTTTAAAATTATATCAGGGCCTGTGTCTGCAATGTGCTAACTGACTTTTTAGAGATACTGAGCATTCTCCCCCTCCCATTGACTTATATGAGAAATGATGCCACTAAGTGCCCACAGAAAGACACTTGCAGAATGTTACTGAGAACATGCATCCCCCCTCTGGAATTCCCAGCAGATATGGTCTCATTTCCTGTCCTAAACCACTGTGGGCTATTAACAGTTGCCATGTTTCCCCCAGAAGTGGCGGCTATTCAGAAGTGAGCAACGTGTTTAATGTATATAGCCTCAGAAATCGGTAAGAGTTTGTAAAACATTTGGGGACAGATTTTGTTGGAAAATGCTATATAACATCATTAGCAAACATATCTGATTAAGTAGAGATATTTCTTAAGAATGCAATTACGGTGTTGGAAGGTGAGCCCCAGGGGAAGAATGTGAGCAGCACACATGAACCTTGTGCCTCATGTATTGACTTGAACAGAATCCGTTTGATAGCTGAAGTGTTGAGCTATTTAATAAATTAGAAAACATTTGGAACTGGAACTGTTTCTTGAGAACATTGATGGTACTCTACATATTCATTCCCCCATCCCTAGTGAAATATCCAGTGGCTAGGGAATTAAAGTGACCCAATTAAAAGGTCTAATTTTAATCTACAATATAGCTTCATAAGGTTCCTGGGTCACTTTTGAAAATAGTATTTAGATTCCTAAGTCATTCAGGCATTTAAAAATTTACCCAAGTAGTAAATCAGCAATAAAAGTGCAAAACTGGGATATTATAAGAACAAATTGTAGTGACTGATACCAAGGGGAGAAAAAGTTATTTCAATAGATGGGATGAAGAAGGTTGTGTAACTACACGCCCTTTACACCACGAAGAGGGCAATTAAACAGGATGAAGTGGTGGAAACATCCAGTGAATCTTGTGGCTCCTCTACAGAAGGCTATGGGGACATTACTATTCCAAAAACACTTTGGTGATCAAATTCTAACAGAGGAGATTATGGAGCAGCTTTAACTCAAATTTAGGAATAAGAGTTCTGAATTAAATACAATGTGAAGATACAGACAAAGATAAGCGCTACATAAAGCCTGGATCTACAGTCCTTACTGTTGTGATTAATCAGATTGAATCCAATGGGACTATTCACACAAGTAATGGTAGCCCTATTGGTTTTAACCAAATTGGTTTAACCTAATTGGTTTTAACCAAATCTGCTAGCCAGTGTTCATATTGGTGACACAGGTGCAGAGAATTAGCACCAGGGGAAACTGCTGAAAAACAGAAGTCTTTTAACTGATGTAAAAATCTTGGTACATTTAAAACACTTATAGATCCATCAAGATAACAGAGGAAAATTCGGCATGTTAGCCAGCAAAGACAAGAGGAAAACATCAATAAAAATGTACTTGTTGGCAAATGTGACATTAATGTATGTGAGATACTCAGTTATTAGGGATGAATGCATTAAAATACCTTTTAAACTAATAAAAAATGCTACTGCTAACAGACATTGGTTTCAGTGCTGACCCTGAACAGTTCTCCTTTCATTTTTGGTTCATTTCAGAGGCCAAAGAAATAGTTTAAAAGATCATGAATTGTTATCACGAACCTATCATTCTTATTCTTACAAAAACAATGTCACAAAAAGTCTTTCATCCTTCACAAATGAATTATGCCATTACAAATGTGCTCCTCTTACAGTTGGCCTATCTTGACATTTTGTTGTATGTTTCAGGGTTCTCTCTTTGTACACACCATTTCATCCTAAGTAAGGCAAAGGACAATGGGCACATTGAGAAAACATTATAGAAGTAGCAAAGGCTTGTGTCATATTTCCCAGGATATCTGTAAGAGTGGTAGAAAATGAAATAATACATTCATGTGGGAATGAACAGTTTACCTGCACAGCACTGGTATCTTAAAGTCCAATTACATATTACTCATTCTTTTTTTAAGAGATAAACCCAATAGCAAATTCATTAATTTTCCCCGCTCTTCTACAAGTAAAAATACCATTGGCTGTGCCCAGCTTGTTGAATTTTTAATCTCTGTAGAGATGATTCTCAAAGGGATTACACTGATTGTTCTCTAACCTTGTATTTGCCTTAAATATTTCACTCGCCCTTTATGTAAAACCTGATTTTTGTCTACACTAATCTGGCTGCATAAAGGAGTCTGAGTGTAAATGACAATCAGGCCCTTAATGTCAATCAACTTTTTCACTGTGCCTGAAGCACACAGAAAATGTTAAAGATAATTAACTAGATAACAGGGAGCAAACTTTGTGTGCTTTGAAACATATGTTTGAAATTATGCAAAGAAGGCAGATATTAAAAAGGTACATTTTAAAGGAAAACAAGAAGTAGTGTAACAGGAACAGAGAAATAGCATGTGTTGTACTTTTGTAAATATTGTGTCAACAAACCCAATAACTCTTGTTCTAGTCACTGCCCCCATGTAAAGAGATGTTTGTTTCGCTCCTGACATATTGTTAGCGTAGATTCAGCTATTTCCCTTGCACTGTTGAACTACAACCAATACAGCTGTACTGCTGCTAACAACACTGGGAGTACCAGTGTAGACCAGCCACTGGGGTTTAGCTGTGCTCACAGCAAATCAAAACAGCATGACTAAAACACTGGTTGCCCTTAGCGTTCTGCTCACAAACAAAAGAGCTGCACGTGTGGTAGTGAAGAGTGGAAAACTTCAAGAAAAATGCTAGTGTAGACATGGCCATTGAGATCAAGTCCAAGATCCTTTTACACCAGTTGTGTTCTCCAAGGCTAGAGGCAGTTATCTAAAGAGATACCACTTCCAAGGAAAACTTCAGATAAGGGGTACTTTGTTTCAGACTCAATTATAATCAGTTTTAAGATTGAATCCCAGAAAAACAAGGGAAGCCCATCCTAAAATGTACAGTTTATCCATAGCATATAATTCAGATAAACTTCAAACTGATTTCTGCATCTCTATTTGTTAATCTCAAGTAGTCACCAAATACCTTGTGAGAAGAAACTTCAGCTATTGGGTTGTCTGCAAACTGTTATTTCAACTACTGGTTATTTATGATCTGTGATTAGTCACATAATGTTGTTTCTCCTCTCTGATCAGAGGACTAAAGCTTGTAAAACAAGAGAATAATGAAGTATGGCTAGCAAAGAATGCACTTCCACCATGAATTTAAGACTAAGAACCACACTTGCTACAAAGTATAAAACACTTTCAGGACTTGCAAACATTTTCATGAAATAACTGGCAAGCCTCCAAATACTCATGAACAACAAATAAAATCCCACAAATCACAGTGAGCTCACCATGTTTATATGTGAAACTATTTGCAAGCCACATCTGTAAAATTTAACAAGCTCTACCCAAATGTTAGGTTATTAAAGAATAAATATATTATTAAAGAATAAATATTAAAGCAAAAAAGGGCACAAACCCAATATTTTAAATCTATTAGGCAGGTCAACTTTAAGAACAGTTTGTTTCTGATGCACAAGATGAAGGTCCCCAAAACACTAGCAATGCCATATCAACAGCATTAACTATTCTTCAAAATGAGCAAGAGACAGTAAAAAAAAAACAGAACAAAGCATGTTTTTGTACATCCTGTTCTATCTATCTTTTCCCTCCCCTAATCAGAGGGCTTTGCCTTTTCTTGTAGCTTTATCATTCAAGAGCTCTATACAGACCAATTCTCTGTAGATAATCGAATGACCCACTCTACTTGTGCCAAGAACACTACAATCACCAAGCCATGGGCTTGTCTCCCCTTTGCTCTTCTTTATTTGTGGATCCGATCAATTAGCTCTTGGACAGGGGGATGGAAAAGGAAGTGAAGGTTGGGCTGCTATTAGATCAAAGTTCTCTTTCCAGTCTCAATGGCTTTCTTTATATTGAAAAAGGCATTGTAAAAGAAGCATAGGTCCTTCCTTTTCACTAACACTGCAGGGTCTGAACAACAGCTCATTGGAAAATGAGGTTTTACCCATAAAAAAACTACAAAATGAACACTTTGGGACAAGAACTTTCAGATGAAAGGCAAAAACTTGATTTGGAAATGGTGTCACTGTGCTTCATGGGAGTCATAGTTTGGGAGCCTCATGCCCTCATTCTCCTCTAGGGCTGGGCTCTCTAGCCAGATTACGTCTCATGATTCACCACAGTCCACGCTCTTCCTGAGCCACCACATTTCATCATGGGAGTTCCTGGCTGCTGTGAATCAGGGAAGATGGAGCCTGAACAGGCAACCTGGCCCACAGGGGAGAAGAGAGGCATCAGGCACCTGAACTACAACTCCCATGAGGCAATGCGGTAAAGCTTCTGAACTGAAATATTTTGGTACTTTCATGAAGCATATAGCTCTCGATGGAATGCATTTTCTGATGGAAAACAGTTCCATCGAAGTTTTTCTGACCAGCTCTTGTGGAGAGTAATATGCACTAGTCCAGGGATCGGCAACCTTTGGCATGGGGCCCTCCAAGGAAAGCCCTTGGCGGGCCGGGCAGGTTTGTTTACCTTCAGCGTCCACAGGTTTGGGTGATCGCAGCTCCCACTGGCCGCAGTTCATTGTTCCAGGCCAATGGGGCCTGTGGGAAGCGGTGCAGGCCGAGGGATGTGCTGGCTGCCCTTTCCGCAGCCCCATTGGCCTGGGACAGCGAACCGTGGCCAGTGGGAGCTGGGATCGGCCGAACCTGCAGACGCTGCAGGTAAACAAACTGGCCCAGCCCGCCAGGGGCTTTCTCTGGCAGGCCGCGGGCCAAAGATTGCTGATCCCTGCACTAGTCTGAGTGACTGAAAAACATGCCGAGCAGCCCATTTCCCCTTCCTGCTCACTAACCTGAACTGTCTGGCTCTGCATTGGCAGGATGGCTCTTGACAGGTGGCCAGGACTACTTCACTTCTACTATTGGACTGAGCTTTATCAAAGTAAGGACAGGACTCTTTCCCCTAAGTCTTTAAAAAGGAAGGGGGGAAAAGATCCAAGATGACCTTCAGTCTTGAGTAAATAAAAATCTTGCAAGTCTACTAATGAGTCCACTGTTAAGTACATAATCTGAAAACAACTCTTCTCTACATCTTATAAACTATCTGTGGACAAAATATTCAAGGCACCCTAAAAAACAACAGAAAGATTTATAAGGCCCATGTAAGTTATGCAAGTTCTCATGTACAACTTGTTACACTTAGAACATGTTAGTGCATTCTTAGTGGACTCTTGTCTTTTACAGTTTAATTTTACTCATTTCTATAGATTCACCATTGTTACATGACAACAAGGGCTAGAGAACTGATATCTCCACCTCCTAAAAACAGGGCATCAGATCCTCAGCTGGTATAAACTGGAATAGCTTGATTGGCTTCAAAGGAGCTGTGCTGATGTATACCTGCTGAGATCTAATATCCAGTTGCCAGAAGAAAAGCATATGCTAAATTGTACCGAGAATAATGAGAGCCCATGTAATATATGGTCAGAAAAGCATTGAGTAGGGGTGAATGAAACAGTTCTGCTAAACTAAAGTATCAGGCTGAACTTTAACTCAAAAAACTTCATCCAGAAACAAAAATATCAAAATGCTGCAAGTAAGACTCTCCAAATAGGATTTCCCTCTGGACATTATAGTGCTCCAGTTTACTATGGAGCTCTTTATATCAAAGCACAATCTCTTGATAGAGGTACTCAGTATACACTTTGAGGTACAGAGTATCCACGCAGCACTGACTATACTCCCAAAGTTATGTCCCCACATGCATTGAACTCTGTAAAATCTGGGATGGGACTATTACAAATAGCTTGTACTCCCAACAGTATTACAACCTGTATTGGATTCCCTGGAAGGAATACCATCTTTTGTTCCAAAGTCTTGGTGAGGAGTCCGAAAGGGATACACCCAGTGTGTTGGAGTCAAATCGGGAAATTGGAGGATTTAATTAGAAATTGCGTGAGAGTTCCTGCCCAATTTCAAGATAAGAAAGTTTAAAACAAGTCTGGAATCATGTCGGATATTCTAAAGCAGTGGTTCTCAACCAGGGGTATGCAGAGGTCTTTCCACTGAGTGCATCAACTCATCTAGATATTTGCTTAGTTTTACAACAGGCTACATGAAAAGCACTAGCGAAGTCAGTACAAACTAAAATGTCATTCAGACGACTTGTTTATACTGCTCTATATGCTATACACTGAAATGCAAGGACAATATTTATATTCCAATTGATTTATTTTATAATTATATGGTAAAAATGGGAAAGTAAGCAATTTTTCAGTAATAGAGTGCTGTGAGACTTTTGTATTTTTATGCCTGATTTTGTAAGCAAGTAGTTTTTAAGTGAGGTGTAACTTAGGGGTATGCAAGACAAATCAGACTCCTGAAAGGGGAGCAGTAGTCTGGAAAGGTTGAGAGCCACTGTTCTAAAGCAGGGGTTTCCGTCTCTGTGCCACATCCTCTGTAGAGTCTGAAAGGGCTTCCCTAGGGATCTACAGCACTACCACTGCCTCTGTACTCCTGTGACTGAGCTCCACACAGCTCTGGCTACCTGTAAATCCTCATTTACATGACTCCCTTCCATTCCATTGAACAGAGAAGGAAAGAGGCTGGAACCAGAGGTTATCCTGATTTCAGCTCTTCTCTCCTTTTCTTGATGGGCAAGGAGGAGCAAAAGAAGTCACAAGCTTAATGCCACACAGCACTGTTTTCTGGTAGTAGCCATGACTACAGGCTCCAGAGAATGCACTGGGAGCTAGTCCTGTGAGCACTTCCTAACTAAGCAGTAGTCAGACCTGGAGAAGGAAAGGAAAGTAGGGTACAGCTGGTATTGGAGGAGGGGGAAATACAACAGCTAAATTTCCCAACTCCGTTCGACAAACAGTCACATAGAGTAGATGTAGTAAGGCTTGGTGTCAGTGATGGAGTGAATAATAGCCTGGTACTGGAAGTGTATAATGCAGATGATGAAATCCCTCACTGTTGTATAAAGAGAAGGGATGGAAAGAGGGGTGGTAATGGGGAATTAGAGGACATTTTTACAAGTGCAGGAAGGCAAGGGAGAAATTAGAGTGGGGAGAAGTGCAGAGACAAATGGGAGAGAAGAGAATGAGGGATGGAAAAAAGAAAGGAACATTAGACACAGACAGAAGGAGGAGATCCAAGATATGTAACTGGAGGGAAAGCAGGAAAAAACTTAAAGCACAGGGATGTATTTAAAGACTGATAGCTTTATTGTCAAGAACTCAGAAGCCCTGTAGTCAGTAACAGCTGCATATCCCCTTGTAATCTAACAGACGGATTACACCTAAAACAATACAACAGACAAAATGGGTTGCCTATAGCCACCCCATAGATACAGATATATATATATAGATATATATATAGAGATATATATAGCTATATATTCCTATATCTCCATTTGCAAAGACGAAAAACGAGTATAGTAGCAAAATTAACTACTCTAAGGAGAGCTTGAGCCTGAAGTGCAACACTCCAAACACTTATCTGGAGTTTGTATATGTGAGAAACAGAAGGAGAGAGACCCTCAGGTACACTTTCTCACCTCAACTGCTAGAAGAGGACCTTATCCTCTCTGATTGAACTAACCTCATTATCCCTCGCCTGATTCTTGCTTGCATATTTATACCTGCCTCTGGAAATTTCCACTACATGCATCCGATGAAGTAGGTATTCACCCACGAAAGCTTATGCGCCAATATGTCTGTTAGTCTATAAAGTGCCACAGGACTCTTTGCTGCTTTCTCATTATGAACTCCCTTAGTTACAGTTCCCTACCAGGTGAGGACAAGACAGACAGTCACAGGAAAAACATTTCATTTAGATACATTTCCAGCCTAAACTACTATAATGCACCAGTTAACATAGAAAACAAATCCTGAATACTGTAACCCAGTCATATAAAAAAGAAATCAATTTAGGATGGTATTACATAGGAATTTCCATACTGCATCAGAATCATGATCCATCTACTTCAGCACCCTGTCTTTGATAGTTGCCAGCACTAGCTACTTCAGAGAAAGGTACAAGAAGCCCCACACTTGACAGATGTAGGATAAACTGCCCCCCACCCATGAATTTCTCATCCTAATCCCTATTTAGAGATTGTTTTAAACCCTCAAACATGAGGGTTTATAGCCTTTCCCAAACTTCTTAGCTTTAACTATTATAATTCTATCTATTCTTGTTACCCATATATGTGTCCAATCCTCTTTGAGTCTTGCTGTGTTCTTGGCACCAGTAACACGTGGCAATAAGTTCCACACTTTAAATCACATTCTGTGAAATAGTGTTTCCTTTTACCAAGTTTTGAATTTGCTGCCTTACCATTTCATTGCATATCCCCTTGGCCCTATATTACGAGAGACAGAGAACAGAAACTCCAGCTCTACCTTCTCTATCCTATTCATTATTTTGTATACTGCTACCATGCAGCCTCTTATGTCCTTTTTGAAGAAAGCTCCCAATATTTTCAATCTCTTTTCATGAGAGTATTTCTATTCCCCTAATCATTCTCTGCCCTTCTCTGAACCCCCTCTAATTCTGCAATATTAAGGAAATGGTCCTGCAAACAGCATTAAAAAAAAGTCACTAAACCTCATGCATATAGGGTATGACCCAGTCATCAATGAAATCAATGAGAACACTGTTATTAACTTCAGTGAGTTGAATCAATTCTTAATTTTGCAAACTATATATAAAAAAAATATATCCTCCAGCCTATTTCTTGGACTACTAAAGCCTCAATCATGCAAATACTTATCCACATGCTTAATTTAATCATATGAATCTTCCCATTAACTTCAGCTGGACTACACACACGAATAAAGTTAAGCATGTATGTGTTTGCCTATTTAGACCCTGTTGTGAAAGATTTCAGAGTAACAGCCGTGTTAGTCTGTATTTGCAAAAAGAAAAGGAGTACTTGGTTAGTCTCTAAGGTGCCAGAAGTACTCCTTTTCTTCTTCTTGTGAAAGAGTTGCCTGAACAAGAGAAAATGAGAACCAAAATCCCCAAAGGGTTCGATACTATTCTAACATTTTGTGAGTAAAGTTTGTTTCTCACTGACGCAAACACTAATTATTGTTTATTCACCGAGTTTCTAAAAGTTGGGGAAGCATTCCATACCCCAGTGACCCTCCAATCTGAAGTTTAGACAACACATAATGAATAAATAAAACCAGGGGTGAGAAGCAGCATAAGAAATGACGTAGCTATTTGTCATACATGCTACATGTGCAAGTCTTGAAGTTTTGACTAGGAGAATAAGTGATAGAAAAGGATAGTAAATTTATAGTTCAGGGTTTAGGCCAATCTCTAATTATAGCTCAGGATGAGGCCTAATGTGGGGGACAGATTATCCAACACCTGTCAACTGCAGGGTTCTTACACCTTTGACTGAAGCATCTGGTGTTGGAAGCTGTTGAAAACAAGATACTGTGCTACATGGATCTCAGGTCTGAACCAGTCTGGAAATTACTATGTATCTAAAACACAAATATCAACTTCTAGGTATAGATATACATACTTTAAAAAAAAAAAAAAACGTAATGACTTGGATAGTTGAGGTTAATCCAGAGCAGACTGTCTACTTTTGGAATGGAGGACAAGGAAGTGATGAGACAGGGGAGATGGGGGAAAGTAAGTCTCCTGCACATACAGGAGACGTGATTATGAACATAAACAGAGGACTTCGGTCTTCATAATCGACAATCCTTTCAACCTTTCAGGAGGAATACATTCACACTTTTTAAAAAAGGTAAAGCAAGTCAATGAGAGTTACTTCAGAGTTTATACTGTTAATCTCAGCTGATCTGGATGTACAGAACCATCAGTTATATGCTCCTAAATACAAAGATCTGATCAATGTGTGGTCCGAGTATGCTGTCCTCCAGGACTTCTCCTGGAGCGGCAGGAAACATTCCTGAAAATAAGAGTATTGTACTATTTTTGTTATGTCTTCCATAGAAAATGCTTAAATATTCTGCTGCATAGTTTGGCAAAAGATTAAGTGTTGAAAAGGTAAAACTGAAAACAAACATGAATGTTTTTGTATATATGATTGATAGCATTAGAATTCAGTCTTGTAACTATAATGTAGCCACTCTTCTGGCTCGCAAATTACATTTGCAAAGATTTGAAAAGATGCATCAATACAGTTTTATATTCATCATTTACAATTGCAATGCCTATATCAATGTAGCTTCTGCACAAAGTGAATCAATAAATCCTCTTCAGTGAAAAGTATTGATTTCCTGCCAAAAACGACTCAGCAGGCATAGTTGTGTTATGAAAAAAGCATACAATTTAACATGGGTGCAAAAAAAAAAAATCTTTCCTGGGATGTCCTGAGTTTAACTTCTGACACACCCAGCAACAATTTCAGATTACCCTAATTCAGAGGCTGTTTATAGAGTACATTGTGACATTGCACCCCATAATACTTTATAGAAATATGCTTATGAATGTAAATATGACATAATTAGAATATGTTTTATTCTAGATATGCCATGTAACATATCTGTGCAAAGGTTATGTTCTTCTGCATGTATTCATCCTATTTGTATGAATGTATCATTCTTGTATCTGAAACTAGAAATATGAACTATAACTCTGAGGTCCTATTGTAATTATGCAAAGTGTGGGCCATTAATGGTGGTTTGGAATCTTGATGGCTCCCATTAACCAGGACAATTGACTGTAGATGGCTCTGTTTACTTGCAAACCTTCCTGTGAGACAGGCCGGGAAGAATGAAGGCTTGGGGTCTCACAGGACATGTGACAATGTCATCCAGTACTGGAATCCATCTTAAACCTGGTGCTTTTCCATTTAGAAGGAGGGGTGGGAACCCAGAGAGGGACAAAGGATTCCTGCCTTTTGCAAAAGATATATAAGTGGGGGAACAGAACAAAGGAGGCTGCAGTCATGAGAAATCCCCTAGCTACCACTTGAGCTGGAACAAGAACTGTACCAGGGAAAGGATTGGGCCCAGAGTAGAAGGAGGCTAGTCTGTCAAAGAAGCTGATTGGAACATCTCTGAGGGTGAGATTTACCTGCATTTAGCTTCCTATTGTATTAGGCTTAGACTTGCGTGTTTTATTTCATTTTGTTTGGTAATTTACTTTGTTCTGTCTGTTATTACTTGGAACCACTTAAATCCTACTTTTTGTATTTAATAAAATCACTTTTTACTTATTAATTAACCCAGAGTAAGTATTAATACCTAGGGGAGCAAACAGCTGTGCATATCTCTCTATCAGTGTTATAGAGGTCAAACAATTTTTGAGTTTACCCTGTGTAAACTTTATACAGGGTAAAACGGATTTATTTGGGGTTTGAACCCCATTGGGAGCTGGGTATCTGTGTGCTGGAGACAGAGCACTTCTTAAACTGTTTTCAGTTAAGCCAGCAGCTTGTGGGGGATGTGGTTCAAACTTGGATCTGTGTTTTCAGCAGGCAAGCGTGTCTAGCTCAAACATGGCAAGGTACTGAAGTCCCAAGCTGGCAGGGAAAATAGGCTCCAAGGTAGTCTAGGCACATCAGGTGGCATTCCCAAAGGGGTTTCTGTGACCCAACCCATCACATACATTTTCAAAGATCATTTTGATTGTGGTAATGTGGGAAACATAGAAAAGATTTGGAGGTTTGGCTTGGTTCAGATAAGATCATCTGAACCTCATTCAAACTTCTTGAGTCCAAAACACTGAGTTGGAAATTTTGGGGGAACAGGTTTCCATAATATTTCTGGGAGTTTCTGCTTCACCTCACACTGGAAATACAAATTCAAACAGCTTTTTGCTTAGTATTTTGGCCCTTCCCATTTTGATCCTGGTTGGAACCAGAAAGTGCAGATGAGCCAAAAATTGATAGATATTGTAACAAATCATTAGTCATCTACGGTGCCACAGTTGTCATTGCTGCACATCACTTCTTAGCAACATCAGGGACAGAATTTATATCCTCTTTCTCCAAAAGCAGAGCCCTCTGCTGCTTGAGCTACAAGAGAAGCTTCATTAGCTTTTGGCAATATGTGGCCTGAGCAATCCTGACCCCAGCCGGTGGTCACTATACACACTAGCTGGTTCATTTTTATGGTATGTACTGTATCAGCTTGGTGACAGTGTTTTTATTCTGAAGATGTTTGTTGAGTAAGTCAGCTAGGAAGTACATGTCATGCCATGTTTGGAATTCATGCCCAGCCCCAATTTGAGACTCTGCCCCTGAAGTCCCATTGGCAGAGTGCCAGAGCAGCTGATTGGTCCACTGGCCCAACTTAAGCCAGGAAGCTGTCCAAACAACACTTAGTTTGGACTGTGTACCTTGTGCTCCCTGCTCCCGTAGCTTGACTTCCTGGCAGCCCGACCTGGCTTGGCTCCAGACCTCCAATTGTGGTTGTGATCTCCAGGTTGTCTCCTGCTTCTGACCTGCTGGTATTCTTACCCTGGATTCCTTACTCTTGACTCCTGACTGTAGACTCTGGCTCTGACCACTAGGGCTGGCTGCTTATGACCCAGCCCTGACACCATGTGAGCTGAATCTCCCATAGCTGACGTCTAAATTCACAGCTATTATTTTAATTTCTAATAAAAAACATCACCTGTAAAATAGCAACACACTGCATTTTGTTGTTTAAGTTTACAAAATAATATTCTCTTACAAACAGATCCAAAGCTCACTGAAGTCATTTGGAGTCTATTGACTTTTATGGGCTTTGGAGCAGACCAATAAAAAAGGATAGACTGGCCAAGACCAGAACCTTGAATCCAGATGTCCCAAAATTGAAGCCATTTCAAACCAAAACCTGAAACTTAATACAAAGGTCATGGTTAGTGGAAGGACTGCAGTTGTAGACAGGCCGTGCATAGGAGATGGGGAGAGGGAAGCTTGCATTGGAAGAAGACCCTATATGTTCCATACCAAATCATCTACCCCACTTTAGTGGGGAGGCAGACAGTAGTAGGATCTGTATTGTTCAATACATGAATCACCAACTAGCATGGTAAACTGGCACAGAATCCAGCACAGCACAAGAAGAGACTCAGACCCACCATCTCAACAAAGCCTACCCTACCCCCAGCCTCCTCCTGCTGCTCCCTGAGCAGACACTGGCCCTTCTGCAAAACATGCTTCTGCACTGCCAGCAGTCACAGTTCTCTGCCTGATCCCATGCTGCCAGAATTTACATAGCCCTTCAATTGCCTTCTCTCCGCACCTGAGGTCCAAGTCACAGGTCCTTCTCGATCACCACTATGCCTGATGCTACAGCAGTCTTCATCCTCTGGCAGTGGTGGTCCTGTTAGCATTCCCTCTGTTGTTCAACCCTGGTGCCTGGAAGCTCAAGCAGTGCTTGTGGCATGGAGAGCAGTGACTCCTCCCGTTGGATGTAATGCAGCATAAGCCTCTGAACGCAACTTCTAAAAATTGGTTGCAGGGGGTCTCATTGTTCCTCCTTCTCACAGCCTGGATATGCTCCAGGCACACAGCGGGGTGACTAGGGTGCACCTCACCATGCCTGAAGTGCTGCCATGACTTAAAGCCTCTCCTGGTTATGGTTGCACCCCTCATCCATCTGATTACTGCTGCACATTTTATTTAGTGGGTTTGTTCATTATTCTCTGCAAGAAACTTCATCCTCATGCTTCTAAATCCCCAAACATACTTTTCAAAATGGCCATGCAAACATGCAACTATCCTGTCAACATGTTTCCTATCTCACCACAGCTGAGGACTAATGCATTCTTACATCTAGTCTCAGTCATTTATTTTTTTAAATGCGAGTGCAGGTGTACACACTTCAGCAGCAAATGTTTATTCATCCTAGCAGTCACAACACCTTTGAGTCCCATGATCCGGTTTGTAAATACAACCTTGTACGCTCACACTTCAAGTGCGTATTGGGTGTGGGGGAAGGGCGAGGAGTGTCACAAATATCAGCAAAGAAAATTCGTGGGTTTTGTTTTTAAGAATAGTTGTGAATAATTTTTTGTGTATTTGCCCAGCTCTCCTGTGAGCTTTACCAGAGGCAGCGGCACCAGTCGTCTCTCCCATCCTGAAAGCTGTGAGCACTGAGGATTCCAAGCAGCTGTTGCAGGGCTCTTGCTGAAGCTCAACGTATATTTTAATAGAATTGGGAAATTAGCCAGATTTCCACTGCCACCCCCAGGGAATTTAGTATGACATCCTGTGCCCTCCCCCTGCTTCCCCACCACTTCTTGTTTTTTTTAAGCAAGAAACAGATAATCATCAAAATAGCCTGGTGTAGGAAAGTGTGCAGGTTTTTGAGAAAATGTTAATTCAATTTCTCTGCATGTTAGTTACTGTTCAGTGGCCTATTACAGACCTCCTCTTGATGCATGTCTCAGATAACACCCCTCCCAAAGCACAGAATAATCATCTCTCTTAAATAAAAAGCTGTAGTAGAGCAGTCTTCTGGAGACTAATGCACACGCAGGTTAAGATGTCTGCACTGCCAGCTTTGTTTAAGGACAGCCAAGAAGGGAAATCAATATTCCTCAGGAGAGCATTTTGCTGGTACAGTTGCCAGTTGCGGAGACTGGTTCAGTGCAGTGCTTTCATTAATAGAGTCTAATGGCCACCATAAGATTGAGAATGTGCAGACAGACACAACGTATTAAAAAAAAAACATATAGAAGGTCTGACTGGCTTTGTCTGATTGGGCCCTTTATATCTTCAGAGGATCATGTTTATAAAGTAGAGCCTAATGATATTTATGAATTGCAAAATTAAGCATGTCCCTGGAGCAATCATTAGCATGAAAGCAACTGCTGTTCCTCTTTTGCCCCCTTTAGAGCTTCAGTACAAAGCAACTGACTCGATCTGAAGCAGTTGTGTATTTTAGGGCAACTTACAGTATTGAAAAGAAAATACAATTTTGACTGCACAGAGCTAAAACCACATCTTTTGCTAACATTAGTACATCTCTTCCCATCTAAATGTCTCTCACAATGGAGAAAGATACAAATATTGTAGCCAACTATTCATATGAAGAAAAAATGTCTTTTGTATTCATTGTTATCAGACTCTCTCACTCTTCCTTCAAACACACTCTCTGTCATGTATGCCATCTGCAGTGTTGTTGTGTTCGTGTTGGTCCCAGGATATGAGAACACAAGATAAGTGAGATACAAATTTTTCAAGTTTTTCAGCAAAGAAGAGCTCTGTGTAGCTCGAAAGCTTGTACATTCCAGCAAACAAAAGTTGGTCCAATAAAAGATATTACCTCACCTACCTTGTCTTTCTCATGTATGTCATTTGTCATTCAGCTATTAGTTTTTCTGCCTGTGCTGTTGAAGTCTGCAAGATGTAGGTGGGAAGCATAAAAGAAGCTACTGGAGGAAGTTTGAAAGAAGCAGCCACAGGGAGTTTGAGTAGAGGAAGCATGATGACTGAGAAATGACATCAATAATTCCTGAGTAAAGGAATGGGGGAGAGAGCTGAAAAGACTAAAAATGACTGAGGATCAAACCCAAGTTACTACTTCCAGACAGACAGCTTAAGGCGGAATGTGACACTTATCTCTAAGAAATGACTATCAAGAAAATTTACTTGGTGAGGTTATTTACTTAACTATAGCCCCAGTCCTGAAATAAGATGTGCAAAAGTGTACATCTGTGCCTGCACAGAGCCCCATTGGCTTCACAGGCATGCAACTCTTGCCTGTATCAACAATTATTACTGAGATTTGTGTACCTTTGTTCAGTTGTGATAGAACTGAAAACCGTTTCGGAAAAAGAATTTTTTGCACCTTTCTATCTTGAACACCAGTCACCAGTGTCACAGAACTCCACATAACACCTTATTTCTATGGACTATTAAAAATGTATGTAAACCTAAGGAGTAATGGTCTCCCAACATGTTGACAAAAACAGGTGGTATGGTAGCGTTATATCAATTGAATGTAATGCAGATGTTTTCAATATGGTGTACATTTAAAGAATGTTAAGGTTGCAAAGAGAGACACTTGAAATTGGGAAATGCCAGAATTAAGGTTGCTTGTGGAACTTTAATTAAACCCCCTTCTGTATATGCATTAGGATACAGTTTTGAATTACATGATCACATAGTTCCCCTCCCCTAGATCCCCTGCCTCACTCAATGTACAGGAAGGATAGTGCTCAGGGAACAAATCATAGTTGTGTAACAAAGCAGGTCATTGTCTGCGGTATCCCTGCCTCTGCTGTTACAGAAGTTGGAAGGCAGATAGTGAAGGAGTCTAGGGACTGCAGGAAGAGAAAGGATGGTCTTGTGGTTAAGGCAGTTAACGACCACCCTGAAGAACTGGATCAGTACAATGGATGGGGACAGATAGGCACCTAACAATAGGATCAACAAAAGCCAGAATACTAGGCGATTCCCTGCCTAAGCTATGCAATGGGAGATGCTGACAAGAGGTGTGTATTCTAAGCTCTGATCCTCTCATGGAAATAGGTGCCTACATACAGGCTGTAGGGGAAAGCTTATCTCTGCTGGCGATCCACAACCAGGGACCCCTCACATAGTTAAGGGCACTGAGCATTAACAATACAGCTAATAAAAGTGCATGAAGCTATACAACGAAAGTACTCGCTCGCATATCCTGGGACCAACCCTGCTGCAATAGCACTGCAGAGTTCTCCCTTCACTAAATCTGGGGAGTTAATTTTTAAAATGCAGGCTTTTAAATTAAGGGATCTAAATCCGATGCCTAAATGGCTATTTGATGCATACATGACCGTTTGAATATCCAAAGTGGAATTCAGCAGCCAAACTTAGGCCCCTAAGTTTCAATATTGGCTTGGGAGAAACACTGTTCCTAGTGTACCCCAAACAAGAATAAATATGAATTTTTATACTTAATTCAACCTTGGTAGGAACCTCTGGGAGCTTCTGTTAGAGGTGTTATTCAGCTGATAGCCTCCACTTGTGTGGCAAAGGTAGCACTTAGAAAAATGCTGCCTGCTTGGCAAAATGAGGGGGGAAAATTTAAAAATTCATAGGCCAGATTTTCATGCCAGCTACAACTCTGTAAAGGCACATCATTTCACTGAAGAGACTGACAGCGAAGCATGGCTCACATCTTCATATACAAATAATCAAGTAGTGAAAATTGGTGCTGTAATTTCACGGGGCCTAGGCGATTGTGTGCTGTGACTGCGACTTATTGTAGTAAAAAATGGCTGTTTTCCTGTTTCTTCTACCCCCCTTTTCCTCACCCATTTGTTTGGTGTATCTACCTGTTATGTCTAACTATATGCTAAGATTGTAAGATCTTTGAAACAAGGGGCTGCTTTTTAATTGTTTGCGTTCAGTTCCTGATAGGGGCCTCTAGGGGTTATCGTAATACAAATAATTACTAATACTATAGGCAGCTCTGCTTGCAGTTTGTCCCTGAATTCTGTAGGGCTGTTTCTAATAAAACATGAAGGAGTGAGTGAGTTCTTCATGTTCTTTGTTAGAAAAAATTCTTAGTATGTGTTGAAGGATTATTTGATGAAGTTCTAGAAAGCTCAGAGTAATTAATGTTGACAAGTGACCAAGAAGGAGTAAATGGGTGTGTTATCAAGGCTGCATTATGTTGATTGCGTGTACATGAGAGTGTCAGGGTCTAAGAAACATAAATGCACTTTAATAATTGTAAGTGTCTTCAGATCCTTGGCCTCTGTCAAATCCACCACTGAATGACTGTCCTTCACTCTTACTGCAACAAAGGAGATTCAGAGCAAAATGCTAGAGAGGCAATACAAAGGGGTACAGTAATTGAAACCTCCACTGATACTTCTTTCCAGATATACAGTGTTCACAGCTACAGCAATATAAACGTTTATTTTTTATCTGTTTGTAATTGAGTAGGAAAAGACAACTGACTCACCAACATGTCTCTGGTGAATATTTTGTCAGCCTGTCCTTTCTAAAGGATTCCAGCAAGATATTCAGTAAACTTGACATGGTCTTTATTTTAACTTGGAGTATTAGGGATACATTTTCAACCCCAGCCTCCCAATGTGTGCATGAAAAATTGCATATATGACCACACATTTTGCAAGTACAAATGTGGACTGTGGACTTGAACTTGAAGAAAGTCAAGTGGCTTTACAAAACCCAGAGCATCAACAGGTTTTCCTATTCATGTTTAAAAGGAGCGTGTTCTTCCTTCGATGTGTACAGTCATTCCCTTTAGTATTAGATTAATTATAGTGGAGCCATATGTAGCACTGACACAAGAAATTGGAGTGAGTCTAAAGCGCTTTGATAATCTGGACCTGATTCTCCCGTGCCTCACTCCTTGTGGAGTTATTTATACCTGTGCAAAGTGGGTATAAAACATCGTTTTTCGGATATGGCAGTATTTTACACTCACTTTGTATTCATTTTGCACAGGAGTAACTGACAAAGTGCTAGGTAGTGGGGAAGTCCGGCCTATGATATTATCTAGCTGTGCATTAATTATCATGTCTGTATCCTACCAGAATATTATATACTGTTGCTTAAATGAAGTAGCTCTGTGTTTCTATGCCTGCGGCAGAGCCAATGCATGGCCATGGAGATTTCAGTCCCTCCGACTGTGACACATGCAACTCAGCAACTCCATTTAATCCGCCTTAGTCACAGATTTCCTGGTACCTGCCAGCCATGACGTCAGCTTTCCAGACATTCAAATGTGCCTGGAACTGTCTCCTTCCTGCAGGACCTCCCAAAGGCTTGCAACTATCTTGGGGCACAGGAATCAAAATCCCTACTGGAGAGCACCAACAGCTCTTGATCATAAGGACAAGCTCCTTTGCATTTGGATCTCATTGTCAGCAATATTACCACTTTGCTTTTTGAAGCCAGGGTGCTTCTGAATATGCACGTTCAGCTCTTTTAAAGCAGGACGTAACTCTGTTTTGGCTGATTCACTCCATTGTTAGATTGTGCACCCCTCAGGATCACACAGTGGTGAGTCAGTCATTTGTAAACAGAAGGGAAAAAAACCACCAGTGAATAGAGAAAACCACAGGCTCCATTTTTTTGTGATCAAAGGCTTCAGTGTCTCCATGTAAAAAGAGCACAATTATTTATTAAACAAAACTCATAGTATGATCTTTTCTGCACAGCCTCACCAGTTGCCTCTGCGTCTGCTGGGGCCCACTCTCTGCAGAGCTGAGAGAAGATTTACTGTTCAAAAAAAAAAAAAAAAAAGACTTGCTTATTTTGGGGGATTTCCTGAGCAGAGATCGAATTTGTAAATTCTGCTGTCAGCTACTCCCACAGTGACTGATCTGAGGGCACCACAATTAACTCAATTATGAGACCAAAAATAAGATTCCCACCGCGTTTCAGGAGTGCAAGGCCAGACCTTCTAAACTAGCCTCGGTAAAGAAGGTGATGTAAATGTATAGGATTTGCAGGTTTGAACACACGAATAAAAACAAAATCACTACTGATATAAAATACCAATTTACTGTCTAAGCAGACAGACTCTATTGGAAGATGCTTCAATAATAAATAATAATGCTTATCATGCATGAAATTAAAGTAAAAAACAAATTTTGCAAAGAAACCCTCATTAGCATGAACCAAAGGGGTCATTTTCTCTACAGTGTTCAAGCTGGAGAGGCATAGTGGTATTAGGTCAGGCATATGAAGTGTCAGTGCATTGTTTTTGTGCAGGAAGTTGAGGGACTGGTTGGTTTCTCTGGGCACTGGGCCCAGTTTTTGTTTAGTTTTCTGTAAACCCAGATACTGCATACAGGGATGGTCAGCTTAGAAATAAACAAATACCTCAGTGCATATAGTAAATTTACACTTCTCAGACTGCTGAATGCACAATGACTATGTAAGGCATCTTCCTGCATTGCTTAGCAAAAAAAAACCTCCCATTGATTTCATTGGGAATTTTGCCTTTGTAAAGACCATAAGACTACACCTCAAAAAATGTTATTAAAAAAAAAAAACAGTAAAACTTCAGCCATCAAAAAACAAAGTAGACCCTGACAGTGCAATGAACTTTGAGCACTTGCATGAAATGCCCTATAGGAGCAGGAGCTATGATGTCTAAAGTTAGGTACGGAAATAATTGGCTTGATTTTTCAGAGGTGCTGGGAATAAACAGCAATAAGAACATAAGAACGGCCATACTGGGCCAGACCAAAGATTCATGTAGCCCAGTGTCCTGTCTTCCAACAGTGGCCAATGCCAGGTACTTCAGAGGGAATGAACAGAACAGGTAATCATCAAGTGATCCAGCCGCTGTCAAATCCTCATGGACTTTAGGCAACTTAAATATATGTCTAAAAGTAGATTTAGGTGTCTAACCATAGACATCCAGGTTTGAATTGAGGACAGTTGGTTCTCAGCACCACTGAAAATAAGACCATTGGGCCATATACACAGTTTTGTGGCTATAATGATTTCCAGTAGGCCAAAGTGCACAATTAGATTTGGGTGAATACTGCAAAACATTTCTCACAGATAGTCATTTGCTCACCACAACTACGCCGCTTTTGCATTAGCTTTCTGTGACTACTGAAGTGATTGAGTTTTACTGGTACAAATGTTTGTGAATAGTCCCATCTGACTGTTCATAGAAACTGAAATCTAAAGGTGCATGAAGAACAATTGGCACCAGAAATGCTTGCACAGTCATTCAGTCAAAGAACAAACAACATTATGTAACTTCTCTGACCAATCACAACCAAGCCATACAGTCTCTAGTAAATACAAACAATTAATAGACTTGGAGAAATGTTGAACTGCTTGTTTATATTTTCAGAGCAGACAGAGGATAAATTCATATATGCAAACTGTGATGAGAATATTGGTGCCATAATTTCACGTAGCTATCAGTTGGTATGCGGTAACTGCTGCTTATACTAAATATAATCATTTCACTGTTCCCTTGCCACCCTCCCCCTTCTCTACCCATTTATTTGTTGAATATAATTGTTGCTCCTCATCATATGCTTAGATTGTAAATTGTTTGAGGCAGGGCCCAGCACTTTCACGATGTATGTGTGTGCAGTGCATATGGGGCCCCGACTTCATCATAGAATAAACTGAGCCTCATTCTCCTCTCACACTGGTGAGAACTGCATTCATTTCAATAGAATTAATTGGAGTTACACTGGTACAAGAGAGCAGAGAATGAAGCCCATTGCTTTTCTAACCCAAACAGATTGCAACAGGCTGCTAGCAGTACATCAGGAAACTCTCACTCTCCTGCACTAACATCCATTGGATAAAATTATTTTTATCTCCCTGATATAACAAATGAAAATCGTTACAACAATGTATTAAAGCAGTGGCGCTCAAACTCTCCAGATTACTGTACCCTTTTCAGGAGTCTGATCTGTCTTGCATATCCCCAAGTTCACTTAAAAATGACTTGCTTACAAAATCAAACATAAAAAAACCAAGTGTCACAGCACACTATTACTGAACAACTGCTTACTTTCTGATTCCTACCATATAATTATAAATAAAGCAATTGGAACATAAATATTGTACTTATATTTGAGTGTATAGAGCAGTATAAACAAGTCATTGTCTGTGTGACATTTTAGTTTGTACTGACTTCGCTAGTACTTTTTATGTAGCTGGTTGTAAAATTAGGCATATCTCTAGATGAGTTGATGTAGCCCCTGGAAAACCTCTGTGTACCACTGTGTTAAATGATCAATCTGTGTGGCTATGAAATGTCTTTCCTTCATCTTGATATTCATGTTGCAGCCAGAGACCATTATCCTAAGACAACGTTCAAAATCCATGGGGTCTCTCTTAATTTTGCTCTTAGTTTTTCTATCTCACTATATATGTTTTTGCGATGTTGGCAGACCAGGTGCCAGCTCATGCCAAGGTCCCCATGTCTCAACTAGACAGACACATGGCTGGAATCCATCTGGCTCAACTGTGGATTAATACTGATAAACCGGGTATGGGAATTATAAGAAAGTGTTTAGTGTTTGCACTCTCTTGAGTGGTTGTGAGTTGCTGTATGTATTAATCTTACTTGTAATGTCTGTGTTCCATACTGTAATGTATTATTTGAGCAGTTGCATTGTGAGCTTCCTTGACTCTGTGGGTATGTCTACACAGCAAAGAAAAACCCTCAGCTGGCCCATGCCAGCCAACTTTGGCTCATGGGGCTGTTTCATTGCTATGTAGACTTTGGAGCTCAGACTGCAGCCTGAGCTCTGGGACCCTCCTATTCTGCAGAGTCTTAGAGCTTGGGCTCCGGTCCTGGAGCTCGGGCTCCAGCCTGAGCCCTGAAGTCTACACAGCAATGAAAGAGCTGCACAGCCCAAGATCCACGGGCAGGAGTCGGCTAGCACACGCCAGCCATGGGTTTTTCATTCATCCCTGTATGAATCGCCATATAGTAGAGGGACATTAATTAGCGTGAACGCTGCTCTTCTTCAGAAATTGTTATGCCTCTTCCAAAAAAGGAGATCCATTGATACCAGATGAGTGATGGATGGATCTTGCAAATGGAGCTCCCCACATCTGGACTGAGGAATCATCAACAAAGGGACTAAAGATTCTTACTATTATTCTGCTCTCCTCCCCGTGAAGATATGTCATGCAAGTGGACTCCTCCCATCAGCTGAGTTTGCAGCTCAGAGCTCATGGCAGGAGAGGGATAAAAACCCGAAAGCAAAGGAACTAAGGCTCTCTATGCTGCTTGGACTCTGTGAGAGCAAGGTTTTTCTAGGCATAAGCAAGAGATTCCCAGCTGCTTAGCCTGGGTTAGCCCTAATGGACAAATAGAGTTTGCGGATTATAGAAGCCTGTATTGCTTTTGAAAGCAAAGACTGTAACTCATTCATGTATCTATGTTTGCTTACTTTAACCTTGTAAATAACCCTCTAATTTCCTTTTCATATTTAACAAATCTTCATATAGTTTACTATAGGATTGGCTACAAGCGTCATTGGTGTGAGACCTAAAGCACAATTCACCTGGGGTAAGTGACTGGTCCTTTGATATTAGTAGTAACATGAATATTGGTATGATTCTTGATGTAAGGGGCCATCTATCACAGAGATACGATCACTTGGGTGGCAAGACAGACCAGAGTACCCAACGGGATGTCTGTGACTCTGTGTCCAGGCTGTTAAAGGGCCTGAGGAGTTTGCACTTGGGACAGTTCGTTGAGTGAAATCTCAGTTTAGAAAAAACAACCAATTTGAGGTTTGTGCCCTAGGTTTGTCAGTCTGTCTTGAGGTTGGTACTCACACTCTTTTCTCACAGTTTAATTGACCAAAATAAAGACTGACAACAAGAAAACCAAAGAAGCATGTTAAATCTTCCAGTCCCGCGATCCAGGTCCTCTCATTACACTTCAGAAAACTCTTATCAAGAAGATAGTCAAAGAAATTTCTCACGGAAAGAGCGAGGGTAATTAACAATGGGAACAACCTCCCTAGGCATGTGGTGGATTTGCCATTACCTGAAGTCTTTAAATCAAGAGTGGATGTTTTTCTAAAAGATATGCTCTAGCTCAACCAGAAGCTATGGGTTTGATGCAGGAATCACTTGTTGAAATTCCATGGCCGGTGCAATGTAAGAGATCAGACTATCTGATCAGAATAATTTCTTCTGGCCTTAAAGGCTATAAAATCTACGAAAGGTTAAAACTTGAGCTGTGAGCAATATAAAGCACTGGGTCAGTAGGAACCAAGACTCATTGGCTCTCTCAGCCCATTTTATTATGGTAAGGCATTCTGATCATGAAACTCGCCATCACAATTAGCACTAATGAGCACCCTTCTTGACAGCCTCAAGAGAGGCCAAGGACTGACTGGAAAGGGACAGTGAATTATGGTATTATCTGACCCCACCAGGTCAGGGATGAGGCACAAGGCAGTACTGGGAAGCAGCACTTCCCCTGCCTGTGTGGTCTGCACTAGTTCTATTAACAGGGGACTTCCATTTGAATTGCAGTGCCATCAATCAACGTACTAAATTTCAATTAAAAATAAAAATAGAGCTGTGAAAACTTGAAAACATCCCCTGGCAGGCAAGTTCTCTCTCTCATTTTAAAATCTTAATTAAACTTGATGGGTAAAATTCCCGGGAGGGAAAACAGTATTTATACAAATTATTTTTGTCAGAGCTCACACAGTCTCAATTTAAACTTCACAAACTTGGCTACCTTGACAAGGGGGGCAAAGAAGAAGAGTCTGGCTTTTGCTAATGTAAGTTGAGCCCATTCTGCCACCTTTACTCTTGCATAATATAGTCCCTTATTCCACAAGTAGTCCCACTGAAATCAATGAGCGCGTTCGTGGTACTATTCAAAAGATGGAAGAATTAGGCCCTTTTGATTGGTTGTTTTCTGGAATTATGGATCAGTCTGATTAGAGCACTTGTATGGACGGGGGCTGGCGTTTCTGGCTTCTCTGGAGATTCCATTTGTTTTTGTCTCCTCGGATACTTAAGAATAAAACTGGGAAGCATCTCCCTGTTTCTTGCACTCTGAAAATCTGAGAGAAGATGAGTGCTGCTCTTAGTATTAAGTCTAAGCATTTATCCCTGATTACCCAGACTGTAGTTGTGTGTTTGGTTTAAAAATAAAGAACCTTCCATGAAAAAAAAATATATATGTTTGGCCATGATATTCAAAAACTATTGCTGATTTGGGCTTCCTCAGTTTTGCCTGTCTAGCTTGAGAGAATTTAGAGAGGCCTGGTTTTTAGAAAGAGCAGAGCACTGTTCCCTCCAAAAGCCCCTCAAGCAGTCTCTTTTTTAAGGTGTCTCAAGTTAGGCAGCCAAAATCTGAAGAACCCCAAATCACCAGTCATTTCTGAAAAATCCTGGCTGTGAGCTTTGATTCTTTTACTCAACATCTGGTGCCAGAAAAAAAAAGGGTGGGGGTGGGGGAGCGAAGACCCTCCTTTCCTCACAAACCAAATAAAAGATAGAGACAAAAACAGAAATACATTATGGCGCTCATGGGCAGCAGGTGAACCCTGGGCCAGGGGTGCTGGAACAAATTTTAGAGTGGGGGGTGCTGAGAGCCATTGACTCAAACTGTGAACCCTGTATATAATGGAAACCACTTCAATCCACGGGGTGCTGCAGCAACCTCCGCACCCCTAGTTCCAACACCTATGCCCCGGGCTCGGGGAGGCTAGCCCCTGGCCTGGCCCACACCTTCTGCCTGAGGTCCCACCCCTCCCACCAAAGCCCAGAAGCCCCCTCACATGTCCACCAGCCCCACCCCCCACAACACGCCGGGAGGGTGGCGCGGCCCCCCTCCCCCAGCCCCGGAGCACTGGGAGGGTGGGCAGCGTGCCCCCCCCCAGCCCTGGCGCACAGGCCAGCCCTCATTAGTCCCAGTCTGGGGCCCCAGCCCCAGGGGGAACAGACCCCCACAACACAGTGCTGGGAAGTAGGAAGGGGCCTGGTGGTGAAGTTTGGGTGGGGCCACGCAACTTGTTTAGGAAGGCTCGGCCTTCCCCTGCCTTTGATACCCACGGCCCATGGTGCCACTTGCTCTGATGACGCCGCATATATAATACACTGTGTGGAGAAAGAGTTATTGATACAATATAACTTCACAGTGTGGGTTCACGAATGCAGAAAGAGTTCTCTGGACTCTACCACAACATTAATTACTTTAGAATCTCAATGGAAATTTTGCTTTTTCCAGAACTGTCCGTTGCTTGGAGAGTCTAACAAGACAAAAGCATCTTTATTTTGTGTAACATCTTTTATGCAAACTAGGTGACTGGAGGAGTGAGGGGATTTATAATTAGATATAGTGCCTGTAACAGGGTGTGCTCCCTCCCCATCCCCTGAGGCCCCAGAAACCACACAGAATCTGTTCAGTAAGTGGCAGCTTCATGTGAATGTATTTATATTCCCATCACCAACACCAGTACAGTCTCATGCAGCAAAGTATTTACAGTGTTTCTTGCCCTCTAACCTTTCCCCACTGGGGTTGGAGATCTCTTCCTTGCAATCTCCAAGCATACTGCACTCAGCTAGCCCAGGTCCTCCTGCTCACATCATCTTTTACAACTCACATTCCAGAAAACACCATCACAACCAACACTATCTGGCATCCTTGTTACCAATCCCATCAGAAGCACCAAGAAGTGAAAGAGAGGGAAGACTGAATTACAGTAACCTTCAGCCCATAAGAGTGGTTCCTCCAGGACAGCACTGTGGAGTGTGGATGGGAAGCGTGGAGGAAACCCATGACAATGTTCCATGAAGAAGTCAGTCTCTAGGGCACTCAAGCAAATTTCACAAATAAGACATTTCCTCTTAAAAATCCACACCAAATCTATTGCCAAATGTTTTACAGAATTAACTTCATGGTGCCAGGAGTTAACTATTTCCCAGCTGAGGCACCAGCTGGTGGTAGCCAGGAGTTGCTTGCAGTTGACCTGACATTTGTTTATACCTCCCAAATTTAAGAAAGGAGCTCCTTGTCTTTGTACTCTTCCAACTGATTGGAAGAGATGCCAGTTCTCTAAGCAGCCAGTTAAAACCCCTCACTTCCATCTATTACAAGCACTGATTTTTTACAATATCAAACCAACACACACCTCTCACTAATCTCAGCACATATCTGGGAAGAATGTTAGTGAGTAGAATGGAAAACTAAGGTATGTTTAGTCATTCGTTATTAAAGTCGTACCAACTGTTAAAAAGAACTGACCCTTACTGGCGAGGGTTTGGAAGAAGGAAGCACAGAACACACTAAATTGCCAAGTAGGCACTACTGTGAGTAAGGGTTAATGTGGAAATGCACCATCCCTAAGGGGAGTTCAAGCAGGGATTGTGCCTAAGGGGAGTGTGCAAGATGAAAAATACTAGAAGCGCATAGACCAATATAGTGGGGTGGATAGGGCTTGGCTTTGCTTCCCCCAACCCTTTAAGAGCAAAGCATAGTGTGCACAGAAGGAGCATAACCTTTATAAATAACTTTTATTGTATTCCAAGCTACAAGGGCTGAGTGGTTCAGATTTAGGAAGATGAGAAGATTTGTTTAGGCAGATTTAATGATGTACAGGAAGAGGCTTCTCTGCTTATGAAATCCAATTATTTTCCAGGCTAGACAGCCCATAACTTTTCTGCCCCTGCATGTTACTGGAACTCAGAAGTCATAGCACAAAATAGTTCTCTGGTCACACAGAAAATGAATAAACTCATTTGTCAGACTAATAAATAGACATGTGCATCATTCAGACTGAGGATGCTTGAGGGATGCAAAGTTAGGTAGAGCCCAAAAATATGTCTTGCTTTTAAAAAGGATCTAGGATCTGGATGCTTCCAAGAACAGGCACCTGCATACAGAGCATTTCACCACTAGTTTGATGGTTCAGTCCACCACAAGAGGGCACCAGACTAAAATTTAATACCATCTGATGGGCCTTAGGTGACTTATTTGAAATGAGTTATTCCCACTCCAGTTTCTCTTGGGCAAATGTTCATATCACAAAACCATCACATTTGAGATTAATTGACTATCTTGTCCACACTGTGTTTGTTCTCAACCCTACAGGTGATCCTTTCCCATCAGCACTGAAGCATTTGGCATGTCAAAATAGTTAAGCTTGTACCACTGCACTCATTCTGTGGTAAAACTATATTTATGTCACTATGGTAGGGTTACCATATTTGAACATTCAAGAAAGAGGACACTCCACGGGGGGAGGGGGGATTTTCTCATGCCCCCCCACACCCCTGGCCCCACCACAACTCCACCCCTTCCCTGCCCCCATTCCAACCCCTTCCCCAAAGTCCCCGCCTCAACTCCACCCCCTCACTGCCCCATTGGACCCCTTCCCCAAATCCCTGCCCCAGCCCCACCTCCTCCCCTGAGCGTGCCCTGTTCCCCCTCCTCCCCTCTCCCTCCCAGCCACGCAAAACAGCTGTTTCACAGCGCAAGCGCTGGGAGCTACGGGGGGAAATTGGGCACTCTCTCGAGTGATCAACATTCACTCTCTTTCTTGAATGATCAACTCTTCTTTGGGGAAAAATAATAATGGCAAAATCCCGGACGTTTTTAGATATTTAAAAATTCCTCCTGGACGGCAATTTAAGAACCAAAAAGCCGGACATGTCTGGGAAAATACGGATGTATGGTAACCTTACACTGTGGCACCTTTTAGCAGCACTAAATTCACATGAAAAAAATTAAATTCAAGAAAAACCCAGAGTCAATAGTTCCCATGAATGATTTTAAAAATGGATCAAAAACCAGGAGAGAAGAATAAACAAATAAGAGGTTTCTCTCCAAGCTGTGCAGTTAAACAAACTTGGACTGTTCTTCCTTTGGCTTCTCATTTATGTCAAAGAGATTCTTAGGATCAAATTTAGCCCTGGTGGGAAGAGACACAATTCTACTGAAGTCAATGCAATTTTTCCCACTTATGCCAGGGCTGATCCAACTCCCACTGAAGCCAATGGAAATACTCTGACTTCATTGTGAATTGAATAAGACCCTGGAGGGGGAAAGAGGGGTAATGCCACATGTTGTACTGGAGATGCCAAAGATGGAAACAAAATCTGGTCAATAGTTTGTGTGTCGCAGATTCTTTGTCTGCACAACAGTTTAGTTAGATCCCCCAAGGCTCTATGAGCAGAAGTGTGATGGCTAAGCCAACCACTGATGCAATGGAAGAATTTGCTGTCTTCTGCTCAAAAAGCAGCACTCATGAGCTAAAAGCAGAAATTACTAGGTTTAAAAAACAAAACAAATTAAGCTGTCTCCTGTGGCTCGTTTCTCTGGACTCTGAATTTTGACCAGATGGTCACTGGAATCAAGAAAAGTCATTCAAGAAGCAAAGTGCCTCACTAGTTTTAAGTCTGAAAATAGTAGGGAATTAAAATGATCTCATCTCAGAGTTATTTTAATGCAATTAAGAATAATAATACAGTAGCAGAGAGTCAGGAAAATCAGATACCTACAGTCAGTGCTGCTGTCCTGAATAATTTTCCGCTAAGATCCTGTCTACACTGGAATTAAGCCATATTTTAAGAATGGTTCACCAAGTCAATGAAAGCCAGGCTTTACGGAATAACTGGGATAGAGATAAAAATAAATATTCTCAAACCCCTGAGGACAGAGGTAAATTGAACACTTTAGTTAGGGATAAATTCTAACATTTTTATTAACAATGAGTAGTACCTTACTCATTGTTAATAAAATGAGTTCAGTAGGATCTCCTGCAGAGAAAGGTATTGCTCAGGGTGAGTATGGTATCATAGGCAGGTTTTTAGAGATGAAGGGCCTGACTGTGACTGGATCTCTACAGGTGTTCAAGGATGAGAGTGAGAGAGAGAGAGAGAGAGAGCACAAGTCTTTTCCCACATTGTGATCCTATGCAGGGCCAGTCACAGTCCTCATTTCCTGGTCTAGCAATGCCACACGGGTTAGGCAGGGTTGGAGTGAGAGCAGGACCACGAATGTGTCTTCTCCACACCTCTTCCCCAGCCAGCAAAGCCAAACTAAAATTGATGGAGAAAAATCCAAGCTTCAGGTTTGGAAGAAAAAAAGCATGAAACTTATTAATGAGGTGGACAGTCAGACTTGATAAATATTTAGGGTTAGACCATGTCGTTGTCTTACTTGGCTAAGCAGGAGAGTGAGGCTAGCATGCACACGTACACATACATGTGCACACCCGCGCGCACACATACACACACCCCAGACCCAAGTAAGACCAACGCTGATCTTGCCTGATGTGGAGCACTGTCCCTGCTCTATGGATACTCTCTCCTCCATCAAGATAAGGTGCAAGCTTTGGGTCATGCTGATGACTGTCACCCAAAGTGCCTTCTCTATCTAGAAAGAATCCATCTTTTCCTCTCTGAGGATAACCTGTCAAGGAGATGCATGCATTTGTCACCTCTCCACTGAACTATTGTAATTCCCTATACCTTGTTCTAAGTGAAAAGTTCACAAACAAGCAGCTGCTAGTGCATATGGCCATGATTCAACTCATATATCTGATAAGCCAAAGAGAACATAACATGCTGGGGCTTCACAACCTGCTTCCCATTCACTACCTGATCCACTTTGAAATCTGCTACTGATCTAAAAATCTCCAAATGAAATAGAGCCACCTTCCCTTTTGGGACCGACCACAATAACTACGATCATCTGGCATACTGCACCTAACAAGGGTACAGGTAGAAACTGGAGGGAGACAGAGGAAGAGCCTGCACAATAGTAGCCCTGGGGCTCTGAAACCTCCACCCTGACAAAGGACATCAGAAGGTGCCCCGCCCTTACCATCAGCTAATCACTCTTCAAGAGTCTTCACCACAAATCATGAGTAGAAGAGAAGAAAATGCCAGCAGCATGCACAAAATCAGAAGCCAAAGACTATACCACACAGCAGGATGGAGAAGAGAGAGGTGTACTATTTTCTGTCAAAAGTTAATAATTAGATACAGTTTCTTCCTTAATTTATTCTCATTATTTTTCTTCTATTTAACAACAAAACTATATTGAGATTTTTAAACAGAGAATGAACTAACATATCCCGAGACTGTTGGGGAGCCTTCACCATATAATTTTTACTCTCCAGTTTCACTAACAAGTTGCTCTTTTAAGTTAAATCACAGTACAGCTCTTAGCTAGTCCAGCGAGAGTCTGACTTATAATACCTGTCTCGCCAGAAACCATTAAAATATTTTGCGGGAAACGCAGCCAATCCAGATGTACTTCCACAGTTAAGAAAACCTGGATAACAATACTCTTTGTGCCTTCACATATTGTGTGTGGTTTGTGTCACTGTGCTATCATCTGCAGGGATATAAATTACATTCCGTTTGAGAGAGAGACTTCTCCGTCCTCTCTCTTTTTCTCAGCAGTAGGAGATGTATTTATAGTAGTTGCCTAGGAACCAGGTTTGTTTTTTTTTTTAAGAAAAAACTACCTTATCATTAAAAAATAACCTTAGAAACCAAATTCTATGCACAGCAAATACAGGGCTGCTGGCTTTTCATCTTTGATATGATAATTATCCAAGCACGAGTGAAGGTGCAATGTACAGAGGTGAGATAAATACATGCTACTTGTTCTACCAGTGGGAACTCTCTTTATCTGTGTATCCAGCACATGGTGATGTAGTATAACCTTGAGTAGCATATAGCGCTCTGCAGAAATGTTTGTACCCACAGCACAACTGATAAGAATACTTTGAACTTGTTTCATCCAGTGCTTCCTAAGCGTTTTGCAAATATTAGCTAAGCCTTGTACTGCAATGTCAAGGTAGGTGGTGGACCCAATCCTCCCCCACTTGATCAAGCAAGGCTTCCACTGATTACAGTGGGAACTTTGGCTGAGTAAGACAACCAGGATCAGACTTATTACCTATTACCACAACATGAACCAGAATGTGATTTTAAGAAGTTGCTTGAAAAATCCTGAAAACAAAGGTAGGTGCTGCAGTGCTTTTGAGTATCCCACCAGGTGCCTAACTGCATCTTTAGGTACCTAAACACTTGAACCAATCTGACCCATAGTTTCGAAAATCTTTATCTGATTACACTGTGGCCTTTCATTTCACACGTGAACTTATTCTGGGAATTTAACTGGTTTTACTGGGATTTCACTGATTACTAAGGGAAGAATTTGATCCAAGATCTTCAATTTGCAGGTACCTTTTAAAATAAAAAAAGACCACTGGGAATCAAGTAAATACATGTAGTTATGAGGATTTGGGAAGTTAGCTGGCAACTTCTAAGCTTTTTTTATTCCATGAAAGAGTCTTTTTAACACTGATGGAAGGGATATGATCCTACATGAATTACATCCACAATGGAAGGGAAAGCTACTTGTCTATACTCAGCTAGGAGGAGGCAATACTTTCTTTTTCAGACAATGTTTGCAAATTCTAATCAAACTTTTTGCAGATCCATAGATCGAACAAACTGCACACTAAGCTCCCTACCAGGCAAACAACCCCATGTTCAATGGAACGATGTGCCAAAGTTAAATACTTATGTGTCTGTAGGATTGGGGCCTAAAGTTTACAAATATTTTGACAGCAACAATTGAAAACTATATTCTGCAAATTCAAAGGCAGACCAAGGGGCTAAGTTGGCCCTAGTATAAGTGGATGCAAGTCTTTTGAACTCAGTGTAATAGTGACCCCCTCACACCAGGTCTGAATTATTTGATCCCAGGTCTTAAAGGTAAATTGCAAATATATTGAACATGTTGCAAAATAGCAACTATACAAAAATAGAGAAGGCCAGATGATCCTCAGCTGGTGTAAACTGATGCAGTCAATAGAGCTATGCTGATTTACTCCAGCTAAGGATCTGGCCCATATTTTTTAAATAATGTGGAATTTTTACCTGAGATGTAGATGTCTCGCAAATACTCAGGAATGCTATGTACAGCTTTCCTGCAAATTATTCCTAAGGGGTAAATCCATAAAAGGCCTAACTTCAACATTTAGGCACCACTGAGGTCCTCAGATACCCTAGGTGCCACCAAACTCTGGATCCTGAGTTTCTACCCACGAGCACGTGCACATCAGTCTACATACCCAGGTGCCTATATCATACCAAAGCTCCAGGGGATCCTCAACCCATATGTTGCCTTGTCTATTTTGCTGAATAATGCAGTGCATAAATTATTTTGTGAATCTAGCCCTAGATTTAGATCTGAAACAACATCACATAGGGGTTTGTCTAAACAAGCACTTAGTTTGCGACAAGCTAGGATAGGGAATCTACCCTGCACTAGCCTGGCATGCTCTAACTATTCATGTGAACCCTGTTGGCAAGCATTAACAGTTCATTAATGCATTTTGATCTAGTCCTGTTTCTAAGAGGACTAGAGAAAAATGCACTACAACTGTTAATGTACCTCAGTGGGGTCCATATGGACAATTAGTCCACAGCAGACTACTGCAGGGTGGATTCACACCCCAGCTTGTCATAAACTAAGGGTATGTCTATACTTCCCACCGGATTAGCGGGCAGCGATCGATTCAGCGGGGTCGATTTATCGCATCTAGTCTAGACGTGATAAATCGACCCCCGAGCGCTCTCCCGTCAACTCCTGTACTCTACCGCCATGAGAGGCACAGGCAGTCGATGGGGGAGCGGCAGCAGCTGACTCACCACAGTGAAGACACTGTGGTGAGTAGGTCTAAATACGTCGACTTCAGCTATGTTATTCATGTAGCTGAAGTTGTGTAACTTAGATCTATTCCCCGCGCCCCCCCACCCCCCAAGTGTAGACCAGGCCTAAGTGTTTGTGTAGACAAGCCCTCAGTGGGACTATTTGTGGGACCAGACTTTTAAAATAGTCAGATTTTTAAAAGTACTTAGTACCCAAAAGCTCCCATTGTAACACTTAAGGCCAGATTTTCAACATTGCTCAGCATACTGGGTTTTGTCAGTTTCACTCTTCTGATAATCTGGCCATGTACTTCAGAACCTAAATGGTTGCCGATCACCTTTGAAAATCTGGACAACCATTACCAGAATACAACATAGCATGATATATTGGGATTTGAGCTAATTGAGAAAATAACTGTTGTGTCACAACTTTAATCTGCAAATTACTACCAGAGAAGGTCATCCTAAATTCTTGATCTGTAGTTAAAAAATAAATAAATAAATAAATAAAAAAGGTCAGTCTGTATGTGCAAGTAAAGTCACAATTTAGGCAGACACTGAATTCTGCCCCTGTATTAAGCAGAAAGAAATTCAAATCAAAACAGTCTTTAGGGTTAATAGACATATTTAAATCATTAGAGAAAAAGTGTGAAGTGATGTAGAATAAATGTCTATAATCAGTAAGCATCTTGCTGCTTTTGCAAGGTGACTTTGACTAGAAGCCAAGAACGCCTCTAAATGTTTTTCTATTTGTTTGATGTTTTTATTTGAAAGGCCTTCTCTCAGTTGGAATGTAATCTGAGACAGATGCTGATATTTTATATCTGGTTTGATTTTCAGAGCACTTCATCAAACTCCTTATATTGTTCCTTTTTTTTTTTCCTAAGAATGCTACATTAAAGCTCCTTCAGAGGCCAAAATAAAATAAATAAATAAATAAATAAATCCTTCCTCCATTGTAAAATTTCCCTGTTTCTCCAGAGAGAATCCTGGCCCAGCTAGCTGCTTTGAGGTTTTAAAGATTCACCCCCACAGGCTGCAATTATTATTTGGATCCCCATTTGAATTGAAACATTGTCTCTCAAGGGTATAATCCCCCGTTTTTGGCTATGACCACATATGCTTCATGGAAAGGAGAGCTCAATACACAACTCCAATTTCTTTCTTTCTTTTTTTTTTTTTTGTAGCTCCATACCCACAAAACCCCCTCAACAAGTTGTTTTATTATTATCATTATTGTACTTATTATGATAGAAATCTGAGTGCAAGCATAGCTGAACAATTATAGCAACATGACGGGGCCGACCAGCCATAAGCCTATTACTTAGTATGGGAAATATTATGTAAGGAATGCGTTCTTTGCTACAAGCCCATGAGTAGAGTGTTGTGGGGGTCACTGAGGTATGCTAGCTCAAGATATGGACTTAAAACTCCCCATTTGGCTTACTATACTCAGAAAACTCATTTCTTTGATTAATAAATAAAGCATGTAACTTCCCTTTATTCAGTATGTGGAGAGCAGTATAGCTTTCCCCCCACAGAGTATCAAAAAGCATGGCACAAAGGAAAAGGGAACAACAATTATTTTAAAAGTCTTTCATTCATGAAGTACTTTGGCATTGCAATTATTTTTTCTTCCTCCTTTTCGTTTTAAATGAACTTAGTGGTGAAATGAACCAAATTGATAGCACAGGAACCAGAAACCTTATTTATCCACTGCATGGGCAGCTCAAACTTCACTCCATTGTTCAAACAACGTGCCTCAACTCTCACCTTGATGGACCATCCCTGGGGCAAAAGGGCAATTAAAGTTTCCATGTCTCCTTAATTTGTGGCCTCACTGAGACTGTCAGTAAGGATGCCAGTTAGGTCCTATTTTCACTGCAGCACGCAACCTACAAAATGTTTGAACACAGCTTGATCTTGTATACTCATGCCAGCCAGATTGTGCCATCAGCTGGCTTAGCATGAACCATTCTAAAATTATATGTAATCTTAGTTGTTAAGCATTGGCATAGATCTGCCCTTTCCTATGTGTTTAAGTTTGTATTTATCAACCCTGAAAGTAATGCAGATTGGAAAACATAATCCCAGCTATACATACAAAATGATGGGGTCAAAATTAGCTGTTGTCACTCAAGAAAGAGACTTTGGAGTCATTGTGGATAGTTCTCTGAAATGTGCACCAGCAGTCAAAAAAGTGAACAGAATGTTATGAATCATTAAGGAAAGGGATAAATAATAAGACAGTAAATATCATAATGATATTATATAAATCTATTGTATGTCCACACCTTGAATACTGTGTGCAGTTCTGGTCACCCCATCTGAAAAAAAAAGATATATTAGAATTGGACACGGTATAGAGAAGGCAACAGAAATGATTAGGGTATGGAACAGCTTCCCTATGAGGAGAGATTAAAAAGACTGGGACTTTTCAGCTTGGAAAAGAGACAACTAAGGGGCGTTATGATAGAGGTCTATAAAAATCATGATTGGTGAGGAGAAAGTAAATAAGGAAGTGTTATTTACTCTCTCTCATAAACATAAGAACCAATTAATTTCATTTCACCCAATGAAATTAATAGAGGTTTAAAACAAACAAAAGGAAGTATTTCTTCACACACTGCACAGTCAACCTGTGGAACCCATTGCCAAGGGATGTTGTGAAGGCCAAAACTATAACAGGATTCAAAAAAGAATAAGATAGGTTAGGGAGGATAGGTCCATCAATGGCTATTAGCCACCCCATTCTCTGGATGTCCCTAGCCTCTGACTGTCAGAAACTGGGAGTGAACAACAAGGGATGGATCCCTCGATAATTACCCTGTTCTGTTTGTTCCCTCTGAAGCACCTGGCATTGGCCACTGTCAGAAGACAGGATACTGGGCTAGAAAGACCACTGGTTTGACCCAGTATGGCCATTCTTATACATTTACCATAACCTGAAGTGAAGTTACATCTTACTATCAGGACATATGTACCCCATCCAGTGGTCCCCAACATGGTGGGCACCAGATATCTGCTGTAAACAGCAGGCATTGTAGTGTGACTCAGCCATGGGCAATGAGACAAACAAACTGGGAATAATTGCTTCATCACAAACCAATATAAAGGCAAATGTTCAGAAATTCTCTCTCACACACAAAGGGTTAATGTGAGAAAACAAAACAAGACCAAGATATAACCCTCCATTTTCTTCCCTTCAAAGATTCTGGCTTCAGAAAATTATATTCTGGGCTCAAATGACTCAGGCCACAGGAAGCTACATTCCTTTTGGTTGTTTTGAACCTCGAGATGCAAGAAACCCTTTGCTTTGTATTCTGACTACAACCCCAGGATATCAGTTTTCATTGACCCCCAAGCCCTCAAGGAGCATGGGCCAGATAATTCTTGACGTAGGCTGACATTGGCTTGGTCAAGCCTTTACATTGGTCTAAGAAGAGCAATTCATTTCACAAACCTACTGAACAGTCTTCAACAGTAATGACTCTTGGACATGGGGAGCCCAGGGTAGGAACTAAAAAGAAATGTCTCCTTATCCAGTTACCAGTTCACAGGTTATATGTTACAGTTCCCCAACGTTTTAGCTGTATGTTTTAAAAACACTGGGTAACTGGTTTTCTTCACAGCTGACATCAGGGCTATACCATGACAGAAAAGGTTTGACATTGACTTAAGGCCTCACATTTCATTATCCAAACCTCACTGGCTCAAGTTAGAGGGTCTCAAGAAATGAAAAATCTGAAATAGTGTTAAAATGTTGCCTTAATTTACCACTAGCCATTTACGAAGGAGGGTAGCAGGACTGTGGCTTAATCAATAGATCAGCTTTGAATCTGATTCACTGATTCAAGATATTGGAGTAAGCCAGACATAGGGTGGTTGGATTATTGAAAATACCAGCCAAGGATAACCTCTCTTAAACCCCCACACAACCCCGAATGCACTGAAATGGAATATTGCATTCCAAAGGACTGCAGGATTGGGCCATTAATGCTGTGATATTGTCAAGGAAAAGGAAAGTAAGAACAGAGTTGGCACTGCTGCAGACTATAGTTGGAAAGATACATACAACCGCTAAACCCACAAAAGGAGGACTGGAGGACCAATAGCAATACGGCATGAATACACTCTGTGGGAGGTATGGCAATCATAATAGGAGCTGATCAGCTAAACCCCGGAACCCCATTTGTATGGTAAATGTGATTTTTTTTGTTTGTTTGTTTCCCAAGTGAAATCTTTTTAAAGTGATCAGGGGACCATCAAGTTGAAAAGGTCTTAAGTTTCACAAGAGGAAAACCAAGTAATGTGAATGCCCTTGTTGGATTCAGCACTTCTAATGTAACTGGAATAGTGGTGGCCCAAGAAACCCAGGAGCTTAGGGTCACCAATCATTTCAGAGTGAGTAAAATGCCATATTGCAAAATTTTCATGTAAATTAGGCTAAAAGTCCCAGGCTGCAATCTGCTCCTGGAAAAATTCCTCTGGAATTCAATGAGAGCAGGAATAGGCCCTCACTGTAGTGAGTAATATTAGGAGGGTAAGGACTTCAAAGTAGATTACTACAGTTACAAATAAGTTTGCAGTAAAATAAGTAAAAATGATGCTAGAACAGCAGTAAGACTGAAAATGTAAATACACTTTGGCTACTGTAAATTTTCTCTGCACGCTGTGTATAGTAGTTGTGAATTTCAGCCCTTTTTAAGTATCAGAGGGGTAGCCGTGTTAGTCTGTATCCAAAAAAACAATGAGGAGTCCGGTGGCACCTTAAAGACTAACAGATTTATTTGGTCATAAGCTTTCATGGGTAAAAAAAAAAAAAACAAAAAAAACCCCACTTCTTCAGATGCATGGAGTCTGAAGAAATCCATGCATCTGAAGAAGTGTTTGGGTTTTTTTTACCCATGAAAGCTTATGACCAAATAAATGTGTTAGTTTTTCAGGTGCCACCGGACTCCTCGCAGCCCTTTTTAAGTTATTCACCCCCCACCCCCCCCACCCCCAAAAAGAGAGTGAGAGAGAGAGAGAGAGTCTAGGGAAAAAATATAAATTGTCACAGTCACATTAATCAAAAGGCACTTAATGGGTTAAAAAAAAAGAGAGTTAGGCTTGAAGCCAAGTTTATGAAATTTCAACCAGAAAGATTATGTTAAAGTTACAAAACCTTGCTTTTCAGTTGCTTGTAATGTACTAACGTACTCTACCCTCAACCATGGGATCTCTGATGATGACAACATTCTTTGGACAGGTTTCAGTGGTAGCCGTGTTAGTCTGTATCAGCAAAAAAACCAAGGAGTCCTTGTGGCACCTTAGACACTAACAAATTTGTCTGGCCATAAGTTTTCGTGGACTAGAACCCACTTCATCAGATGTATGAAGTAAAAGATACAGGAGCAGGTATAAATACATGAAAGGATGTGGGTTGCTTTACCAAGTGTTAGGTCAGTCTAACGAGATAAATCAATTAACAGCAGGATACCAAGGTGGAAGAAATAACTTTTGAAGTGGTAAGAGAGTGGCCCATTACAGACAGTTGACAAGAAGGTGTGAGTAACAGTAGGGAGAAATTAATATTGGGGAAATTAACTTTAGGTTTTGTAATGACCCAACCACTCCCAGTCTTTATTCAGGCCTAATTTGATGGTATCTAGTTTGCAAATTAATTCCAGTTCTGCAGCTTCACGTTGGAGACTGGTTTTGAAGTTTTTTTGTTGAAGAATTGCCACTTTGAGGTCTGTTATTGAGTAACCAGAGAGATTGAAGTGTTCTACTGGTTTTTGAATGTTGTGATTCCTGATGTCAGATTTGTGTCCATTTATTCTTTTGCATAGAGACTGTCCGGTTTGGCCAATGTACATGGCAGAGGGGCATTGCTCGCACATGATGGCATATATCACATTGGTAGATGTGCAGCTGAACGAGCCCCAGATGATGTGGCTCGTTCACCTGCACGTCTACCAATGTGATCAGATTAGGCCTGAATAAAGAATGGGAGTGGTTGGATCATTACAAAACCTAAACTTAATTTCCCCAATACTAATTTCTCCCTGCTGTTACTCTACTCTGAAACCTGTCATCACACTTTCTTGT
This sequence comes from Natator depressus, assembly GCF_965152275.1. NCBI lineage: Eukaryota > Metazoa > Chordata > Testudines > Cheloniidae > Natator > Natator depressus. The sequence continues at coordinate 130,956,373 of NC_134235.1, forward strand.
CAACTGTCTGTAATGGCCCACTCTCTCACCACTTCAAAAGTTATTTCTCCTCCCTTGGTATCCTGCTGCTAATTGATTTATCTCGTTAGACTGACCTAACACTTGGTAAAGCAACCCCCCTTTGCTCCTGTATCTTTTACTTCATACATCTGATGAAGTGGGTTCTAGTCCACAAAAGCTTATGTCCAGATAAATTTGTTAGTCTCTAAGATGCCACAAGGACTCCTCGTTTTTTTTATTTTTTGGACAAGTACCTTTTTGCTTCCAAACTATAGTCTGAACCAAATAGCGATGTAATGGATCTTTTAAAGAAATCCCTGGAAAGATATAGGTGTATGATCTTTTGATTATAAGGGGCTGATCCTGAAATGAGATCCATGTGAGTACACCCTGGCACACATGGCTCACAATCATTTCAGGATTGGGGTCTAAGTATCCCTATTAACTTGTGGTTTTGTTCTGCTTATATAATCACCATGTCCAGCACCACACTGCAACTGCACAGCAAAATAAACCATTCTTAAAATTGTTTCTGCCTAAAATAACAACATTTCATATCACCTAAGTCCAAGAACACTGAATTGATGGTGCTGAAATATCATTTGGACTATATCTGAGCAGGAATTACCTGTGGCCAAGACTTATTTTCCCCCATCTACTTTTCTTAAAATGGATACAATCTTGTCTCTTGGATAAGGACTTTGTTATAGATATCCCCACTTGCCACCATTGTAATACACTCCTTAAACCACTCAAACATTTAATTCAGGGACTGTCTGAAAGCCCACTGAAGTTAACAGGAGTCCTCCCTTTCCACTGGAACAGGCCCTTGTGCAGAGTGAGCCTGCCTACTTGTTAAGAAGAATATTTCACCATAAGCATCTTGCTTCATAGTCTGTGTTGGATGTTCATGGCCTGTTCACTTCTGGGTGAAATTTAAGGTATTGTTTTTTGACTTTTATATTTGTTTTATAAATTAAGATTACTTAATTAAATAAAACCTCCAAATTCAATCTTTCTCTGGGCTTCCCATGTCTCCTCTGTTTATTACACATAGTATGCTGTTTCAGGCAGGGGAACATTGTGTTTTCTACACCGTTGACCACTTAGTAAATAACAGTATAAATCATCAGGAAAGAGGGTACCACAAAGGCAGATGTGCTCACATATACCCTATCTATTCTTATAAACTTCTTTTGGAGGGGGAGAAGGGGCGAGGGTTGTGGATGTGCAAATAAAAATGTGTATGAATAAAAAAAAGTGTTTATCTTTAGTTAATAAACTAGCTGGGGAAATTGTTTCATTTACAAGACATCTCATCCGCAAACCAAAGTTATTAAACCCTTCTCAGTCACACAAATGATAAATGAAGATCCAGCTACAGAAACCTTGGCACATATGCAAGTATTCCAGCTCAATCTGTTATGTGGTAATTTACTATTTATGTTTCATAGGTCAGAATGACATAGAAAATATAGGAGACGATAATTGTATTAAGTAGCAGACATTCCCCTACAAAAACATGCTGCTTTTCCAACATCCTCATAAGACAACATTTCACTGGAAAAGAAGGATAAGAGAATCAACTAAGAGTGAGTGAATCCCAAGAGATCTGGGGATTCAGTATGGATAAACATTCAGAAGTTCAGATACTTGTTACTTATCCAAGCTTACCGAGGTTTGCACCTTCCATCTCCAACATCTGCAAGGACTTCTGCTCCCTGTCCTCCCCTCCCCACAATTTCCACAGTGAAAACACTACATACTGTATTTCTTTTCTGCTTTGTGAACGTCGAGGGGGGAAACCACAGAGTACAGAGAAATCTGAAAGAAGCACTAACAGGGCTTTTTTCATGCAGTCACAAGTTGCGTAGGAAGTTCCATGAAAGAAAGAAAGAAACAGAGACCTAAATAAAGAAGTGGGGGAATGCTGGAAGCTAGAACCTTTGCAAGATACAGGAATTTAAACAAACTAATGCAAATCTGTAAAAATGAAGAACAAGAGAGAAAAATAGTGTAACGTTATTTTATTCAAACCACTTCTCAGATTCAGATCTTATTCTGGGGTTGAGCATGACTTGGGCCTATCCTTAAAGCATTATACATCCCACCAAACTTTCTGAACATATTCTATGCATGTTATCTAAATTTACATCTGTACAAAACAAAGAGGGACATTAAGTGCCTTTGCCTAATGCCACAGAGCAAAGTCTGCAGCAGAAGCTGGGAAACAAATTTAGGTCTTGCTGACTGTCCCTATTGAGTGGCCCAGGCTGTCTTTTGTACTAATATAGTGGAATTTGTTGAATCTAGGTGTACTAGGAAGAATTATATAAATAACATTAATTAAATACTTATAAAATACAGACTCTTGGTTGGAAGTGACTAAACTGTGTAAGGGCTAAGTAGTGGTATTATATTATTTCAAAATTAATTATAATAGCACTACTGATTTCCAAATAATTTGTCTTTTTTATTATATGAAAGTATATCCTCTCATCTAGAACTAGTCCATTCTCTACAGCTGAAGAAAGTTTATGATCCATAGCAAATGCTGCATACTGTATATTTCAGGAGCCATGATACAGAACGTTTAAACTGGAAAGAGCAGAAATACAGAGATTAAGCAGTAGCTTTAACACACACTCCCTATCTGTGATAACAGCTTTGGCCATAATTGGCTGAACTGAGAGAGATACTCGGAAGTATCACCAAGTAAGGAAGATTTTTACGTGAATCTAAACTATGTGCAGTGTTAGTCCCAGAATATTAGGGAGACAAGATGGATGAGATATCATCTTTTTTTGGACCAACTTCTATTGGTGAAAGAGCGGAGCTTTCACAGAGCTCTTCTTCAAGTCTGGGAAATGTACTCAGACGATATGCCTACACTTCAATTAAAAACCCATTGCTGGCCCATGCCAGCTGATAGAGGCTCATGGGAGGAGCTGTTTGATGGTGGTGTAGATGTTCGGCCTAGGGCTGGAGCCCAGGCTCTAGGACCCTGCAAGGTGGGAGGGTTCTAGAGCTCAGACACCACAATTAAACACACCTGAGCCCATCTCCTCCTCCGCCCGGGAGCCCAAGTCGTCTGGCATGGGCCAGCTGAAGGTGTCAAACAGTAGTGTAGACATACCCAGATCACCACAACTAAATACAGGCTGAAACAGATTGTTTAGCATAAGGAATTAACACATATTTCAAGGCACCATTCAAGGTAATGGGGCCCATTAATACTCCTCCAGTATAGTGGGGGGAAAGGGGTGGATGTCAGTTTGAGGGGGTGGTTGTTAGTAGGTTATAGACTGTTGGAATAAACCATAAATACAGTGTGTCTATTCAGTCCATGATTTTTTGTGTCTCGCAAAGTTATAAATTTAAGCTCCCAGCTCAGCTTTTGAAAGTGTTGTGCAGGTTTCCTTTGAGGACAAGGACTGATAGGTCAGATATAGAGTGATCATTTTTATCGTGTGTGTTACTTCATTCAAGAGTATAGTGATTATCCGGTTTTACCCACAAAGTTGTTATTGGTGTGTTTCGTACACTGGATAAGGTACACCTCATGTTGTAACAGGTATGCGTAGGACCCATGGATCTTGAAAGGTGTGTTATGGGGAGTGTTGATCATTGTAGCAATCAAGATGTGTCTAAAGGTTTTGCATCTGTTGTTCTGGAATGCTACTTTGAGTTGGTGTGTCTTGCTTTGTAGGAAGCTTGCTTCTGATTATGAGTTTGGAGAGGTAGGGGGATTGTTTGAAGGCCAGAAGAGGGGTTTCAGGAAAATTTCTTTCAAGATGTGGTCATCACAGAGTATGGGTTGTAATGGTTTAATGATACTCTGAATGGGTTCCAGTGTGGGGCAGTAGGTGACAACTAGTACATATCTGGTTTCTCTCTTTGGAATTACATAATGAAATGTTAATGTCATAAATAAAACAAACAACAACAAATCATACATTGCATGCTCATTACAGCAACTGTAATCTGAAGAGGATGGATAGGGATAGAGGGCACTATCCTTGGATTTTGGAAATGCAGATTCCATCCCCTGTACTATCAGACTTCCTGTGTGATGGGCAAGTCACTTAGCCACTCTGTGCCTCAGATATTTAAAAAAATATTATAATAGCACTTCCCTTCCACACAAAGGTGTTGTGAGGATAAATCCATGAAACAGTGGGAGGCACTATTGTGGAGCCATAGAAATATGCAAGCTAGACTATTCTGTTTACACTGGAACTAATTTTGAAATGTATTATGCAAAATAATAATAGTAACAACAACAACAGGCACTTAAATACTTATTTTAGGTACCAATGGTGGGATCCACAAAATTAGTTAGGCACCTAAGTCCCAATTTTGGCACCACTACGATCCACAAAATTTCTGTCAAACTCCAGGGGTGCCTAAATTCCCTTGGTGTCCAACTTTTTCACGGTCAAAGTTCTTTCGGCACCTATGTTTCTGCCTCTGAGCATGCACACTGCTGCCTCCCTCTCAGTGTCCAGACATCTCACCTCAGAGTGACTCACAAACCAGAGAATCACGGGCATTTGGCTGCCTAAGTTGTATGCAAGGTCCAATCTAGTAGGTGTGCTCAGAAGCTGCTTACCAGACCAGGTCCCATTCAAAATCCAGTCACAGGAGAAAGAGGTGGTAGTCCCCTTGTAACTTTAGCCATGTGGTTAGATCACTCCAGGGGGATGTGAAAGACCCACATTCAGTTGCCAAAGCATGAGAAAGGATTTGAAATGGGGTCTCCCACTTTTTAGGAGAGATCTCTAGCCTCTGAATTACCCGGCACTCTGATGCGGGGCTCCCTCAATTTCTCCTGTTAGAGCTGTTCTGCTGTGAATTATTATTGAAAGAGTGGTTGGAGCAGGGGGCCTGGACCAGACGCAGGGTCTCACCTCCCAAGTGGGTGCCCTAACTACTAGGCTACAGAGTCATTCTTATTTTCTCTGTGTATCTCTGGCCCAATGATTGTTCCCCTGTGAATAAGCACCCCTTGAGCTGATTTCAGCACCTAAATAGGAATCCAGACACCTAAATAGCCATGTAGGTACCTGAAATGGATGCTTAGTGCCAAAGGGTAACATTTAAAAGTGGCATTAATCTACTATACAGTATTGGCACTGCACACGCCACAGCCTTTGGCAGTAGATCTCAGGCATTGGTGTTAGGATATAGATATTCAGGCCTGTCTGTAAAGGCCTATAAGAATTTAGGTGTATTCTTATCACTTGGCTAGTTATAGAGGTACAAAAGAAAGAATCAAAATCACTGACTGCCGGTGTAAGGGCCTTCTCTTACTGTGACAGTTTGTGGCCCTGTGCTTAGGCTAAGGCCTTTGGCTAAACAGCAGAGGCAGCCATAAGCTGGGAAGCGAACGGTCACATCCTCACATTCCAAACTAGTCACACTGAAATAAGGTGCTATTCGGCTGTTAGGGATACAATCCTGTCCTGATAGTGCCTATCACCTCCAGAGAAAGGGGAGTGCCTAGAAAATGTAAAAGAAAACTTATTTTAATAGCATCCTGTCTGGCAAGAACTCACTTATCAATAGCTGGGATGTGAAATCCTCACTTCTGTATTGTTTTGTCATTATAGTTCCCACTTTGCTGTTGTTTGTCTGTATAATCTCTGTCTGGTTCTGTGATTGTTTCTGTCTACTGTATAATTAATTTTGCTGGGTGTAAACTAATTAAGGTGGTGGGATATAATTGGTTACATAATCATGTTACAATATGTTAGGATTGGTTAGTTAAATTTCAGGAACGTGATTGGTTAAGGTATAGCAAAGCAGAACTCAAGTTTTACTATATAGTCTGCAGTCAATCAGGAAGTAGGTGGGTAGGGTGGGTATGCGGGTGAGGGAAATGGGAACAGGGAATGTGGGTAAGGAAATTGGAATCATGTTTTGCTAAGGGCAGGAATGGGAACAGGGACACAGGTGTAAGGCTCTATGGTGTCAGAGCTGGGAAGGAGGATACTAAGGAAGGAAACTGGAATCATGCTTGCTGGAAGTTCACCCCAATAAACATCGAATTGTTTGCACCTTTGGACTTCGGGTATTGTTGCTCTCTGTTCATGCGAGAAGGACCAGGGAAGTAAGTGGGTGAAGGAATAAGCCCCCTAACAATTGGCAGCAAGACTTTATGTGAGTGATTGCTTTCAGGTCACCCACAGGTTTCCTAAACCTGCCAAAAGTTTGTAGGAAGATACCAGTTGAATACCAGTTTGCAGAAATGTAATATTTTGTATAATGGCCATAAATATAAATGGATTTTCTTAATTTGCATGGACCTTGAAAGAGAGACAGAATGAAAAGTAGAAAGGAGGAGGGAAAAGAGAGAACGAGAAAGGGGAGCAGCACAAACAAGAAGTGAGGGACAGAGTGAGACCCAGATATTTTATTCACTTATCCCCTTTCCCTAGCATCAGCTTTGCAATCCCCCACCACAACCCATCCCAAAGCATTTCACTCTAATCCCCCCCACACACACCCCTTGAGAAACCTGGGGGCAGGGTAAGCAGCTCCTGGAGGCTCTTCACCCCTCTTCATTTCCCCCATGACCTAAAACACTGCTGGGAGCATCTTCACTCCCCCACCTAGGCCTGAGGGAGCTGTAGCATGGACAACTAGGAAAGGGGAAGTAGGGCCTGCAGGGAGCAGCTGCTCCCCAATGCCATGCAGCATTCTGGAGTACTCCCAGCTCCTCAGCAGGGATCAGGGAAGAAGCAATTTAGGTTTGGGTAGCCTGGAAATAAGCCTACTGCACATCACCAGAGCTCAGAGGTATCCCGCAGAGCTTGTGCTAGCCCACTGGGGGCCTTAAGCAGGAATATTCCCCCCACCCCATCCAATACTAAAGTAGGCATGTTGTTATCATAAAAAGCAAATAGGGGGCCCCCTTGAGCTGCTCAGGGCCCTAAGCAATCGCTTAGTCTGCTTATGCCTAGCACTGGCTCTGGGGGAGAACAAAGATTGCCTGCACACACACTCTTAAAACAGGACAGAAGTGATGCATCAGCTGGCCCTCTGTATGGGGTGAAGAGTAAATCCCCAGAGTGGGGAGTCAGAGGTTTCTGAACCTAAACGGGGGATTCACTTGAACCTATAAATATTTTGCTTCCTTAACAAAACCATGCAGTTTTACCATGAACAGTTCACAAACCTCTAAGTAGTAGTAGCCTGAGGGGAGGCTGTAAATGAGTCCTTTCTTCCTATCCTGACCAGAGAGTAGCACCCATCCCAGGAGTCTATTGGGAAGGTATAAGTCAACTGGGTGAGGATAAGTATCCTGTGACCAGTAATGGATTGACTATGCTAATAACTTTTGAGCATGCCCAATACGAACCAGGTGCTTCCAGAAGCCTAGGCAGCCGGCCTGACTCAGGTTTGCGCTGAGTACTCCTGCAACTAATACAAAATATGCTCCACCCTTTTCTCCAGCCAATCTGATTCTTAGTGCTTTACCAAATGTTCCAACACCTTCATGGAAACACCAAAATGTTTTCCTTCTTCAAAGTCTTACCTAGGATTGAAAGGGGAAAATATAAAGTGAAAACAATCACTTGGGCTGTTTCATGCTGACATCTACAGTATGCTGGTGTCACACATTTCTGTGGCATCAGCTTTATGATATTATTCCGCATTTTAAGGCAACTTTCTTTCTTTGGTCAGCAAATGGAGATATAATCACCTCTCAGTTGTTATGCTCTAAAATTTAAGGGATTTTTAAAGTTCACAATTACAGGAGGAAAGGACTAGTTAGTTCCTGTTGCTGCAGAAAATGAACTTTGCACATTAAAAAAAACCCATCTCCAATACTAAGAGGAACTTCCAAGAGACTGTATGAAAGCTGCTACCAAAGGTTTAAATGCAAGTTCCTTAAATGCAAAAAGCTGAAAACGTATAAGTCTAGTAAAAAAAGCAGAAGTAAAATCAGCTGATGTATATCTGTAGCACCAGCAGTGTTTGTCAGGGTTCATTTCTGCATTTGAATTGAAAAAGGATGTAAAGGAGTAAAAAAAGAAGGCATGATCATTGCTTCATCTATTGCATGCTAAAAGTTCCCTCACTCCATCTGCACTCAATCCTGCTCCCATGAAATATGATTTTTCCCCAGTAACTTTAATAAGCCATGGATAGGGCCCTCTTATTGTGGAGTCTCTTAACTAGAAGTAAACAAACACTGTATATTGCCACTTAACATCTTGTCCCTTATTTTGGGATGAGTAGGTACTAGATCCAGACAATTAGCTCAATTATCTGGGAGTCAGAGTTCATTAACTTGACCTTAGCTTTAACTAGAAACAGAGAAACAAATAGTATTATTCTGTGGCCAGGATAAGTTTCTAGCATGGGGGAAAAGTCAGCCCACAAAGAGTCACATTTCTTCGCAATGCTACTGCTTTTGCTTGCTTTTGCTACTTACTTGCCATGCTCAAATCTGAAGCTCACATTTAATAACCATCTTCACCAGCTTTTACTTCTGGCTGGTTCACGTTGCTTGCTGTAACAGATGCAGAAGTTCATTGTCTCACAAGTAGATGGAAAGCCCAGGACACATATAACTACTTAATATTATAGTGGACTGGAAAACAGGTGAAATTATATGGGTATTTTAGGATTTTTTTAATTAAACACTAAAGCAATAGTAGACCCTTGTAGATGAATCAAGCTGTGATCCTCAAAGATATTTCAGTGCCTAAATCAAGGGGAGTTAGGTGCCTAAGTACCATTAAGAATCTGGGCCTCAGTCACTAGTATTTATCTGTTCTTTGCATAAATAGCTTTGCTGAGCACAGCATTAGTCATACCTTAGTAAATACAATTTGCCTATTGGTTACTGAACCATGTCAGTCTGCAGCCGGATGCATTATACAGGGAGATTGCTGTGCCCACTTGAACATCACAAATTCAAGTATTATATTTCAAACTGAAGCTAAATGTTCACCTAGCTCACTCCTGCCCTCAGCACCAAGCAATCTGTTAGAACTACAGAAACCTTAGGGAGGATGAGGCTTTCACATACACTATAACATACAGAATCATAAGACTCTTCTAAACCCATCTGAAATGCTTTCAGAATGAAAAATCTATTCAAAGAATACACTATCAATAACATTCCTAAAGCTTTCCAGGTATCTGTTGCTAAGTAGTCCACTCAGCTCTCCATAAATTCAAGGGTAAAACCTATCCCTGACATAAAGCCATTGACATCAATGGATTTATATTGGGGATTAATCTAGCTGAATATTAGTTAAAAGCCTTAGTGTCTGGAACAAAATGAAATAATTAAAACTGTTGTCTTCAGAAGTCATACAGAAGTCATGTGACAGCAAGAGTGGATTCTAAGGCAAAGAGTTGCCATTCAGTGTTGTAAATGGCCCCATTCAGATAACGATTGTTAACTATCAAACCAAGTAACACATTGTCTCTGGGTGAATCCAAACACCTTTTGTCAGGTGGATCCAAAAAGCCTCTTCAGTTTTGCCCAAAACCTGTTGTTTTGGCACTGGCCAAAGCAAAGGCATCAGATACTTTATTTTGTTTTGAAAATTTCACACAGCTTTCATGATGATTCTGGCACGGTTACACTCTGACAAGTGACCATAAAGAAACACTGAAAAGTTCCACAGTTACTGTTTGCCATTGGTTTCCGTCTCAGATTTGCTCTGTGTTTTACTGTTCTCCAAAATAGATATTTGGTATATATACATCATGCAGACTGTCAAGCTGAAGGTGGATTCAGGCAGTGGACCACAGTATGAGGAGCTGTGCCACCTTTTATTAACTGCACTGACAGCATTGCAACATACACTTGTGGCATTAGTATGACTTAGCATGATATCATGATGCTACGTTATCATGTGAGAATAGTGCTTTGGCTTGCTGAAGTCATTATTGACTTTTCAAATCCAGAGGGTTAAGTGTTGAAACTGCCCCCCTGATTTGACAATAAGAGCTTTAAATACAGCTTGAAAAGTTTGTTGCTATAACGGAGCTGAGAGAGGAGATCAGGCTCACTGCAACTTAAAAAAATAACTTTTATAGTTCTGATTAAATATTTTAAATCCTTATGTGGCCCTTTACGACCAGAACTATTGGAATTCTAAAAGAACCTAGAAAATGTATATGCTATCTTTGCAGAAATTATACTATTTAGCTGGTCACCCAGCTGCATGATGGAGAATTAAATTTTCTCAAGCAGTCCAATGACAAATATCACTTAGCAAGTAACAGCATCATTGCCATAATGCAATTTTATGACATTATCATATGGCTGATTAGATTTGACAAAGTCCATCTGATAGGTTATTCTGTTGCAAGATGCTGACTGGTGTCACTCTGGATCTGACATGTCCACACAGCCATTCCAGTATGTGGAATATTGATTTCCACCACCTCCTTCATCATCTGATGGAAGGGTAATTGATTCTTACCTCCCTCATAAATTGCCATGATGTGTAACTGATGCAGCTCCAAATCTCCCTGACTATGGTACATATCTGCTGTGTTTCTGCAGCTGCTGCTCTGCCTTAACATCAGAGGCACTTGTCCTGACACATTATTTCTTTCAAACCCTACTGCCCATCCATTTTCTGAATTTGTTCATAGTTACACATGCAGTGGTTGTGGCTTATGTGGGTGCTGACAGATGTGGTTCTAAAGGTTTTGATATTTACCTATCTACGGTACTTATTTTTCCCTCATTCCCATAGTCTCTGAACACTTCACAGTCTTTAATATATTTATTCTCACAACATCCCTGTGACGTAAGAAAATGCAATCATCCCCATGTTAGAGATAAACCCTGACCAAAAGAAAATTAATTCAGACACAGAGGCACAAATCTTCAAGGGCATTTGGGTGCCTAACTCCTATTGATATCAACTGTGATTGATTTAAGTGGGAGTTACATACTAAATATCTTTTAGGTTCTGGCCCAGAGAGACTATGTGGCTTGCCCAATTACACAGTATGTTTTTAGAGGAGCAGGGACTGGCCCCAAGGTCTCTCAAGTCCTAGGCTAGTTCCTTATTCACTAGACCATCCTTCCTCATAATATCATCATTCCTTTCAACTGTCAACATAGCTAATCAATGGCACACGTCAAACTACTAGGGGAAAAAAAATCTCCTAGGCCATGACTTCTCCTTGAGTACTTTACAGGAGATATACTTACTGCTGCAACACAATGCAAACCCCTTTCGGGGTACACATCCAACAGGGGCCTCTCTCAGTGCCCTCTGTGATGTCTCTCTGTTTGTCTCTGCTCTGGAATAGATCAGTGCCCTGGGGCTCCTTTCCTGGAGGCAGCGTCTTCGCCCTCTCAGGGCCTTTCTGGCCGCAGCTCTTTCAGCTGTGCCACTACAGTTCAGTTCCCCTTCTGGGCTACCTCAAAATCCAGGCCACTTTCCCAGTGGCTGGGGGGTGGAGGGGAAAAGACCCAGGCCCATCCTCTACTCTGAGCCCCAGCCCAGGGACCCTATAGATAGCAGCCATCCATAATGTCCCTTTCAATAAACTGTGTTGCTGCTATAACTCCCTGGGCCACTTCCCCATGGCTCCTGCACGTTCTTCACCCTTACCTAGGGTAGGGTTGCCAACTCTGACTGGAGCTATTCTGGGAGATTTTTTTCCCCCCAACATGACATAATGTCATTTTCTTTAAATATCCTATTAAAGTCTCCCAGATTGCTTTCAATAATCACTAGGAGCTCGATGCCAATTCCTTAAGACTCCAGGCCAATTCCTGGAGGATTGGTAACCCTAACAACTAGGGCCTTGTCCTTGGGGAATCTCAGTAGCCAACCTGGAGCCCCACCCACTCTCCTCCAGCTCTAGGGAGGAACTGAACTCACTCTGGCCATGTGGCTCTTCTTATATTGACCTGCTGGGCCCTGATTGGCTGCTTCCCTCACAGCCTCTCTAGGCATCTTGGAGGACCTCTCTACTGCCTTTTCTGGGGTGGGGTGTGGGAGGGCCACAAGGGCCTCCAGCAGGGGTGACCATAGACTCTTTGCTATCTGAGGTATCCTCAGGAAGAGCTATCTGGAGAGTTGATTCTTCTTAATGGCCACCAAGCTTGAATAGTCCATCACAATGGGCTAGGAAGACTGGCATGTAAACTACCATGTGGGTGTCACCTCAAGAACAAACACATATGAGATACAAATACATAGCCAATATTCATAACTTTAGATACAAAGATGATACGTTGATGTAACCAGGAGACTCATACTTGAGAGATTGTAACTTTACTATTGACACATTACATGATTCATTTTGTATAAGATTTGTTGCTATTGCAGAACAACAGTGATACAAATGGTCGTTTTCAATCATATGGCATCACAATAGGTACCTATCTATAAATACATACTTTATATGCTTCATTTTTCTTTAGCTGTTAAAGTGACAGATTTTTAAAGCTAACTTTTATTGGAATTTATTACTGGAATAACATATGATAAGATCTAGCCATTTTCCAACTGCA